>NC_053182.1:2500000-3750000 GCF_905163445.1 Pararge aegeria
ACTGTAATCGGGTGATTTCTTTGTTTTCTTACGTCATAATTTATGCATTATTACAAGCTTTTATTTAATTGTCACAACATCAAATCTTGCAAGTTCAATATGACGTAAATTCGGATTTCCGATTAAACTGTATTTTTATTTAATGATTTACAATAAATCTGTTTACAATTAAATATTATTATGGCATCTTTTTCAAATATTTTTATACCCCTCCTACAAGTTAGCCTTTGACAGCAGTTGTGATTCATTCGAAAGGTGGTAGCGGACTAAACTATACAGGGTATGGCAGTTATATTAAACTCCTTACTATCTCATCGGAACGCTAAATCTCCATGCGGTACATCTTTGTCGGTAGGTATAGTGTTACGATAAGTACCTAACTAGATTCTCAGACAGTCAAAGAGGTCAAACTTAGGACGTCTCTGTGCATAACGACACTGATTAGGTATGAATTTTATTTTAAATATTCTTTGAAAATCACTTTAAAAAAATGTATATATTAGTGCCGCTTGGAAGATCAAAAACGAGGCAAAAATCACAAGACAGTCATCTTTTTTGCTTTCACATTATTAAATATGGATTTAAAAATATCTCTTTCGAATACAGAATCATTGTAATCTCTGGAATAGAACGACAAACCGTTTTTAAAGAAGCATGTCCCAAAAAGGAAATTACAAAGAGTTTTCATATCGCATCTTCGACCACGAGTCTCGTTTGACGTAACATATAATAGACGGCAAGTACACGATCCTTATCATCCCCACAAAAGGCAACAGTACGCTCCCAGAAGTATCGACAATAATGAGGAACCGGGAAAAACTTCTGTAGCGGAATGAAAAGCGCAAATTCGTCATTAGGCGGCGCTTTCCGCCATTGTTGTGCCCTTCCCGTTCGCTCGCTGGCGAATTCGGGTGCGGGGGAGCGGGACAAGAGATGGTCCTGCGACCGGATTGTTCCTTTCTATGTTGGCGACATTGTTTTCGCTTTTATACCCCGCTGAATCAGGATTGTCTTGTCTATTTCAATGGCCGGTGGCGCCCCTCCACGGTATCGATACGATGAATACAGCCTTCTATAAATGGGGGGAGACAAAGGGTTGGTTGGTCTCTTTGAATCGGGTTGGGAGACAGGTCGTTCGTGCTTTCGATTATATTGTATCGATCAAAGGCTTTGTCTGCGCAATGAAGGATGGTTAGAGCAAATTACTTTTCTCTTTTTGTCCCTGTGTCATAATAGTGGGACGGATGGTTTGTTTTATCTATTCATATCCAAAACCTTTTGTTTTCTGAAGAGGCTTTTTTCATCTATTATTATATCTGACTGTCGCGAGCATGAGACAGTCAATTATTTCTTTTATATCTGTATATATTATCATCACATGTTTTAACATCAATGCTACTTCGTACTTTTAACTTATATTCGATCTAAGATCGTGTCGAGGAGTCTGAAAATACTTGTCTTGTAGACAAGTACTTTACTTGATAATCCCTATCCCTACTTCCCTACTAATATTATAAATGTGAATGTATGATTGTTTGTTACGCTTTCACGCAAAAACTACTTAACTGATCCTCATGAAACTTTGTACACATATTCTTGGAAGTGTTAGAAAAATACATTAAGCTCGGTTCCTTTGGGAGAGGGGATGAAAGTGTTTGACGATTTTACACCATAACTCCGACAAATTATAACCGATTTAATTAATTATTTTTGTACTATAGAGGTTGTGAGGTACTATATATGTTTTTAATTTTGCCCAAACTTTGTGTAGATCTTATGAATGTGGTTGGAGATTGAAGACAGAACTCCTTAGCGGACAGCAGCAAACCCCTCATTTAAGGCTTAGCGATACTGAATACTTTAAACTTTTTTGGAACTACAACTAAATTGAATCCCACATCAAAAAACAATATCAAACGCAGACGAAGTCGCGGGCAATAGCTAGTACTTGATAATTACTTTGAATCATTTAGTTTTTTTTGATATTTTTTTTATTTATTTCATTATTTTTCTGTTATTGTTTAGTATAAGATGACTTTACACCATTTAATAAGTTCTAAACAGTCGCTAGTACATTGCTGGTGTCTTGGTTAGTCTGGTAGATCTAACAGGAGTCAATAGCATTGTAATTTTTTTTTTATTTTCCGGTACAATTTATTTACTATCACGTATTACCCACAGGTGCAGAATGGAAACTTCTTACTGAAGACGAGAAGAGGCCGTTCATCGACGAGGCCAAAAGGCTGCGAGCTATGCACATGAAGGAACACCCCGACTACAAGTACAGGCCGCGGAGGAAACCGAAAACTCTGAGGAAGGAGGGCTACCCCTACTCAATACCGTACCCCAGTGTGCCTATGGACGCCTTAAGGGCTGGTAAGTACCTATACATTTCGAACTTAACTAAGCTTTTCTAAGCAGCCTTTAAAGATCCCATTCACAGGCAATCCGACGCTGCGATCTATTGCACGAGCATCACAGATATGTTCCTGCGAGCTGTTTATAGGCTATGGTTTTCAACTCACCATCAAGTTAACGTAATTTAAGTACCTAAAGTAAAAAGTTTGACGGCCGATTGGCGCAGTTTGCAGCGAACCTGCTTTCTGAGTCCACGGCACACATTTGTGTGATGAGCATGAACGTTTTTCAGTGTCTGGGTGTTTATATGTATATTCTAAGTATTTAAGTATATTATTCATAAAAAAGTATTCATCAGTCATCTTAGTACCCATAACACAAGCTACGCTTATTTTTTTCCCAGGCAGGCAATCGCTCACCGAACAAACACACATACATGGTACACCCACCCAAACACACACACACAGACACACACACACACACACGCGTGCGCGTGAAAACTACTAAGCACTTTAAAACTACTCTTAAAAGAAGGCTCCAGGCATTAACTTTTACAGTAATTTTATTTACCCAAATAAACTATTTTAATTTTTCTTCAATTTTGAACCGTATTTGTATTTCACCAGAGTGCTCTTGCTTGAGCGACCCGCGAGCCATTATCCGAACTATTAAAGTAGGATTATAAGGTTTGCTTTGTTTAAACCATTCTTTAAGGCCTTAAATAACGTATCATTAAACGCCATAAAGTGTTTTATTGTATAATACGTGTGTTGTTGTAATCACAAAATACTAATGGACCACCCTCTCTAGCAAAGTGGGAAATCATTTTTACCAGTTTTTTTTTAATTTTTCGACCACAAATGTTATGATTTAATACGTCACTAAAAATTTTAGTTTTAAGTGTGATGCAATTGGATTGTAATGTATGGGTCTATGCCACGCCGCGTTAATTTGTCGGCAACGTCGCCGTGGCGACGCTGCGACGCCGCACCCTGTGGACGCCAAAACGACGGTGCGTCGTTTCAACGCGTCGTGTGGAGCGGCCGTAACTCTGAGCTTTCTTATCAACTCAACATGGTCACTAACTATTAGTGACCATGTTTAGGTTTTGACTATTGAGTGTCGTCTAGCTTTACATCTACTAAACGTGTTCGTTATCTTAAGAATTATCGGCACATCGGTTGCGATTATAGGACCAACTTGTTAACAATAAAAAAAACTAGCTAAACGATCGTTCATATTTCTATGAGATTAGTACTTTCTGCGTAAATTGTAACCATAGGTGTCTACGCGTTGCGCCGCCACGCCGTGTTTTTGTTGGCACCCCCGCCGTGGCAAATGCGTCGCCTTTACGGTGCGACATTGCTAAGCGTCGTGTGCAGCGGCCGTGACTCTGAGCTTCTTCATCAAGTCCGTAGCTAGTGAACAGGTTTCAAAGCCGAAGTGTAACTATTGGTTGTCGTCTAGCTTTACATATACTTAGCGTGTTAGTTATCTAAAGAATAAGCATTACATCGGGTGCGATTATAGTAAAAACTTGTCAACAATAAAAAAACTAGCGAAACGATCGTTTATACTTCTATGAGATTAGTATTATCTTTTTAATTTGTATCCATGTAGGGGACTAAGCGTCGTCTTTACGTTGCGTCGTTGCAACGCGTCGTGTGGAGCGGCCATGACTCTGAGCTTTCTTGCTTCTGCTCTTCAAGTCCATAGTTAGTGACCAGGTTTCAGAGCCAAAGAATACTATTGTGTATTGTTTAGCTTTATATCTACTTAGCGCGTTCGTTGTCTGAAACATCAGATTATCGGTACATCAGTTGCGATTATAGTACAAACTTGTCAACAATAAAAAAAAATAGCTAAACGATTGTTTATCTTTCTACGAGATTTTGAACTTAACCTTTGTCCTATCGAATTTCTGAGCAAACACCGCTGCATAGCCCAGTCAATTAGAAGTATCCAATGCCAATTGTGCGTTTAGTCATTTGTGTCTTGTACATTTCAACAGTTCCACTTAGGCTTCCGACATTGCCGTTATCTGTTATCTAAAATGCAGTTTGAAATCATTGAAATATAACACTAAGACAAAATTTTACAATCTCACTGACAAATCGTTAATTTGTAAGTTTGTTTTTATGAACATAATATGAATACTTAATATTTAAGATAATATTATGTATAAGTTTTCATCTTAATCGCATTATAAAACATTCATTTCTTTTTACATTACATTTCTTAATAATCTTAACTGCGCGAAACATGCATGTTGTCACGTAAATCCTGACCTTTTCTCACCTCTCTAAAGTGAGATGACCAATCAAGTACCAATTATGAAGTCACAAATCGTGGTTCAAAGTACGAAAGTTAAGAATGTACAGAGAATCAGCGCCTAAAACTAAGATCAGATCGCTGCATTATTGGACTTTTCTAAATAATCACAGCGTAGATATCACGAGCCTATTAGTGAAATACAAGAGTTAGGCACATCTTTTATACCAATAATAATAATAAAATTTGTTACAATAGGTGTTTCTTATAGATCTCGTCACCAATTCATAGTTTAGGAGTCACGGAAAAAAGTCGTGACCGCGGCCGAGCTTTTTGTTGGGGCTAGTGACCGAGACTTTCTTAAAATGGCCAGAGTACTTGAAATAGTTGTGTTTCCGTTAAGAAGTAAACAGTTTTGTCAAACTCCCGGGCGCAGTGGTGAGCGCTGTGGTTTTAAGTGGGAGTTCCCAGGTTCGATCCCCGGCGAAGGTAATTTGGGAATTAATAATTTCAGTATTGTTTACTGTCTGGGTGGGAGGATTTCGCCGTGGTTGGTTTATACCCTACCCACAGAGATGTGCCGCAAAACGATTTAGCGCTCCGATACGATGTCGTGTAATTAAAATAATATCATGAAAATTAAGCGTAATTCAAAAATCCAATAGTTAAAAAAATTTTTTACACCTTACCGTATCGCATTTTAGTTAAAGGTTTTTAAAGTCAAAGTCAAAAATATCTTTATTCAAGTAGGCCCATAGATGGCACTTTTGATGCGTACATAAGAATTACACGGTAGTGTGATGATGGCGATAACCACATTCGTAAACTTAAAACTAAAGCTACGAGGGTTCCGAACGCGTCCTGGTCTAAGAAGAAGCCCACAACAAATTTAGCCGGGTGTTTTTTTTTTGTTATCACCATCTCACAATGTCATTTTAAATTATTAGATTATATAATGTCAATCAATCAATGTCATTATATATTATATTACATATTTTAAATTTTAGATCATATTCGGTTAAAAGAGGCTGTAAACTGAACTCTTCGACAATCGGTAAGTTAAAATATCTGAGGCTACTATTCATTGGAATTGTATAAGCGGTAACTTAATTACCATCAGTTGCATAATAGGATTAAAATCTGGAAAGTGGCAGTCGGATTTGCGTGGTGAGAATTCCGGACCTTCATACCATAGGTACGTTTATATTCGCCGCTGACACACAATTAAACAATTATACTTGGTTCAACGGTGAAGGAAAAAATCGTGAGGAAACCTGTATGTCTAACTGTTCTCCATAATGTTATCAAAGGTGTGTGAAGTCCGCCAATCCACACACAGATGATATAAAATGGACAAAATCTCCAGTACAAGTTATAAATACTAAAGGTTAGGCTTTCTATAACTCTTACAATGCCTATCCTTAAGTTTTTTATAACTCTAATCTGCCATAATAGACCCTGTGCATACCCTCTATGTACGCCACTGATACCCGTGCCCTGAAGTGCGCCGGTAATAGGTTGAAATGAAGATGATGATATCTTGATTATCCTAACTAACATTATAAGTTTAATTGCTCTAGGTTCATAGCTTAATATAAATAAACTGAGATGGTTATAACAAAAAAAAATCACCCGGCTAAGTTTGTTGTGGGCTCTTTCCTAGACCAGGGCGCGTTTGGAGCCCTCGTAGCTTTAGGATTAAGTTGGCGAACGAAGTTATCACCATTTCCCTTCAATTATGTAAACGTATATGTATGAACGCTTCATAAGTGCCTGTGCACTCAAATTTCTTTATTCATTTAGGCCTACTACATGAATAAAGAAATTTGAGTGCAAATCAGTTTGTTTGTTTGTTACGTTTTCGAACATTTATACCTACTTCTTAGTCTTCTACGAAACTAGGTTCACAGCCGTTATTTCAAGCCGATTTTTTTGACGACTAGACTGTTTGTCTTGTTTCATATTGATCTTTAGGATAAACTGCAGTTCAAATATTTGTCAAAATTCTTCATAATCCGATAAAAGATAGCAAAATTAATGAGAGTTTTTCGCTTAATAAAAAAGTTTTTCAAAGTACAAAAGCAATATTACAAAACACTCTTTCCAATTTTCTCAAAAGACTGCATTTAACCCCTAAATGCTACGGGGACAAAGCTGAATTGCATCTAAAAGATTGTCCCTCCATACACAAAGGGCACAAATATGAAAAGCGTTCGAAAATGGAACGTGTATAGTTTAAACCTCGTAGACTGCTTTTGACAGTTGACAGTTTTCACTGTCAAAACGTGAGCGACAATCGAACTAACCCTTAGTTTGGGGTGCGTCAAATTTCGCTCTTCTCGGGGTTACACGCGATTATGTTTATTGAAAGATGCGGCGTTTTATAGGGGTGTTATTGAATTTTGAAAGGGATGTCTTGCGGTAGGGCATTGTTGGTGGGCTTAGGAGTAGGCCTAATCATTCGAGAGGCTTCAATACTGTTTTTAAAATTAAATCCTTAGAAAATAAATGTGAAATTTGAAGGAGTACAACTCTAAAACAATTTACCCACGGAAGTGAAAAATGCGAAGTCGTTTACAATTTTCAAACGCAAACTAAAAAATAGCATATTATCTCAGTTGTAATACCGCGTATAACTACACTATGGAAACGACTTCGCATTTCGCAACATACGGATATCAAAGTTTCTGAGGGTAGATTTTTAATAATTTATATGTATACCTAATAATAAGTTTAATATGATTGCTAATCAAATAAAATTAGATCAATATGATTTCTCTGTAAGTGAATATGTAAAATTATTCTTAAGGAGAAATAAATGATTCTTTAACCTGCACCTTTAAAATAAAACTTAAACCTTCGTATATTACACTTTTATTGTACACCAAAGGTACTTAAGGAGATATAAACATACTACCAACTGGGGGTAGGAGCTCGACTTCTCTTTCAGGGGCCCGACTTCGAATTCCAGCAAGCACCTCTAACTTTTCTAAGTTATGTGCGTTTTAAGTTTTAAATATCACCCGCTTAAACGGTGTAGGAAAACATGGTGAGGAAACTGCATGTCTGAGAGTTCTACATAATGTTCTCAAAGGTGTGTGGAGCCCACCAATACACAGTGGGCCAGCGTGGTGGGCCTTAACCCTTCTCATTGTGGGAGAAAATCCGTGCCCTGTAGTGGGTCAGTAATCGGGTTGATATGATTATGATGATGAAACATACTAGAGCAAGAGAGTACAACTATTTGGTGGACTTATGGCTCATGCTCGTTCTCACGACCTTCTGGCGGTGAGCGAGTTTTAAGCTGGAGGGTTTAATTCCCGTCTGAGTCAATTCTGGAATTTGTAATTTCCGAATTTTGTCTAACCTGGTCTGAAGGGAGGCTTCGACCGTGGCTAGTTACCAAACTACCGTCAAAGACGTGCCGCTAAGCGATTACGCGTTCCGGCACGATGTCGCGTAGCAACCGAAGGTTATAATATAACTGCCATAGTTCCTAACAGTTTAGCCCGCTTCTATCATAGACTTGCATCATCACATGCGCCACCCTGCAAAAGTAAAAAATAATTAATTTCCAGGAAAATTTTGAAAATTTTCCGTGTTTCCAAATGTCGTCGCAAAATTTTCACATAAGCGTGCGCCCCCACCGGACTGCACGCGCACGCGAATTTTGCACGTTTTAGACGGTCAAAAAAGACATAATTCTTGAACCGAGGCTTCATAGCCCTACATAACTGCCGACGGCCGATTGGCGCAGTTTGCAGCGACCCTGCTTTCTGAGTCCAAGGCCGTGGGTTCGATTCCCACAACTGGGAAATGTTTGTGTGATGAGCATGAATGTTTTTCAGTGTCTGGGTGGTTGTATGTATATTATAAGTATTATATGTATATTATTCATAAAAATATTCATCAGTCATCTTAGTACCCATAACACAAGCTACGCTTACTTTGGGGCTAGATGGCGATGTGTGTATTGTCGTAGTATATTTATTATTATTTGTTATACTTCGAGTGATAGAACATTCAACAAATTGACTGCTAAACATACTTAACGCCGCTCCTGGTCGAGACTTGCGCTTCCGGGCCTGTTTGCCCGTTGTGTCCCGAGGAGCAAATGATGTTGTTTAATCCGCTTACTAGTTAAAAACTCCAAATAATAACGTCAGGAAAATGTGTACTGCTTTAAGATAATGAACTCTTGCTATATGTTTATATCTCTGTACCTACTTTTTTTTTCTTTGGTGTACAGTAAAAGAGTATTCATTCTTTCATTCATTCATACTAACTAACTAAAGAAACTAGTGAAGGATCATTATTTGTCTCTATCAGCCGATCATCGCTGAAGCGGATCATTTTAAGTGTGTAATTATATATATATATATATATATATATATTATAGTTATATTTATATATTTTATTTATATATTTGTATAATTTTAAATCTTATTTAATGCACCACCTACCTTTTTTCTATGTTTTTTCCTTTTACGCCATTGGTTGCCTGGAAGAAATCGCTATGTAGCGATAAGGCCACCAAATTGTACTCTCTTGATAGGTATTTATATCTCTGTACCTACTTTTTAATATAACTGCCATAGTTCCTAACAGTTTAGCCCGCTTCTATCATAGACTTGCATCATCACATGCGCCACCCTGCAAAAGTAAAAAATAATTAATTTCCAGGAAAATTTTGAAAATTTTCCGTGTTTCCAAATGTCGTCGCAAAATTTTCACATAAGCGTGCGCCCCCACCGGACTGCACGCGCACGCGAATTTTGCACGTTTTAGACGGTCAAAAAAGACATAATTCTTGAACCGAGGCTTCATAGCCCTACATAACTGCCGACGGCCGATTGGCGCAGTTTGCAGCGACCCTGCTTTCTGAGTCCAAGGCCGTGGGTTCGATTCCCACAACTGGGAAATGTTTGTGTGATGAGCATGAATGTTTTTCAGTGTCTGGGTGGTTGTATGTATATTATTAAAATCATAAAAAAAATCATCAGTCATCTTAGTACCCATAACACAAGCTACGCTTACTTTGGGGCTAGATGGCGATGTGTGTATTGTCGTAGTATATTTATTATTATTTGTTATACTTCGAGTGATAGAACATTCAACAAATTGACTGCTAAACATACTTAACGCCGCTCCTGGTCGAGACTTGCGCTTCCGGGCCTGTTTGCCCGTTGTGTCCCGAGGAGCAAATGATGTTGTTTAATCCGCTTACTAGTTAAAAACTCCAAATAATAACGTCAGGAAAATGTGTACTGCTTTAAGACAATGAACTCTTGCTATATGTTTATATCTCTGTACCTACTTTTTTTTTCTTTGGTGTACAGTAAAAGAGTATTAATTCTTTCATTCATTCATACTAACTAACTAAAGAAACTAGTGAAGGATCATTATTTGTCTCTATCAGCCGATCATCGCTGAAGCGGATCATTTTAATTATTTATGTTTTTCATATAAATTGAGGATGTTATATGTTATATATATATATATATATATACTAGCTGTTGCCCGCGACTTCGTCTGCGGTTGATTTTGTTTTTAAATGATTCAGTATCGCTAAGCCTTAAATGAGTATAGTAGTTATATATATGTATAACATGTGCCTGTCAATTAATTATAGACAAATAAATTGCAATAAAATAAAATTGCGACTATAATTAAAGATCTAAGCTATCCTATCTCTTAAGTTGGAGCAGACTGCTCACGGTGTGCCAATTAAATTTTAAATCGGTTAAGTAGTTTAGGAGTCCATCGCGGACAAACATCGTGACAGGAGATTTATATATATTAAGATTTTATTTATATATTTGTATAATTTTAAATCTTATTTAATGCACCACCTACCTCTTTTCTATGTTTTTTTCCTTTTACGCCATTGCTTGCCTGGAAGAAATCGCTATGTAGCGATAAGGCCACCAAATTGTACTCTCTTGATATGTATTTATATCTCTGTAACTACTTTTTTTCTTTTGTGCACAATAATATAAATATTTATTTATTAATACTGCCAATGACTGACACTCCTTTAAAACAATTAAAAACTATAAAAAAAATCCATATAAGACTGCCCCGCATTTATATCACCCATAAATTCACTGCGGCAATTAAGCTAAAAGCCATTGCGCGTAGTGTGTCGCAACCCTTAGTTAAGGGTCGCGCACACGTGCCAACCACGCCCACGTTTAGACCGCAGGGACTAACTCAACGCCTCGGAGTGTACAAACTAATTTGTTTGGTAGACATTTATTAGATAGAGTCAAGAGTTATGTGAATTATAGAAGATATTATTTTTGACGACAGCGCTGTGGTTTTAAGTTGGAGGGTTCGATTCCCCGCAGGGGGAATTTGGGAATTTATTGTTTCCGAATTTTATCTAACCTGGTCTGAAGGAAGGCTTCGACCGTGGCTAGTTACCATACTACCATCAAAGACGTGCCGCTAAGCGATTACGCGTTCCGGTACGATGTCGCGTAGCAACCGAAGGTTATAATATAACTGACATAGTTCCTAACAGTTTAGCCTGCTTCCATCATAGACTTGCATCATCACTTACCACCAGGTGAGATTGCAGTCCAGGCATTAAAGTAGAGTAATTAAAAAAAAAACGTAGTTGGGGCTCCCCTTTTGGTGTCTGTTGTAGTTATTGGATAGAGGATGGTTTGACGATGAGGCTCTTCTGAGGATGCTCTGATAATGGAGTCAAAGCTAAACTGAGGTGTGTAGAGGAAGTACCCCCTACTACCCACATACTACCTCTACACCTCACTTTACTTGGCTATCTATATCTCGTTATATTATAAATGTGAAATAAATGTGACTATAGAGTCATACATGAGATTTTTGACAAACATTATTTATCTTTCGTAAAAATAAATATATTTTTTTAATAACAAGTATCCTATGTTTCTTCTGATACCTCCAAGAATACGTGTACAAAGTTTCATGATGATCGGTTAAGTAGTTTCGCGTGAAAGCGTTCCAAACAAACTTACATTTACATTTATAATATTAGGAGAATATAGTAGGATTAAGCTTGTTTTTTATATTGTGTCTATTGTGTTATTTTTTCATTTATATAAGAAACGTGAGTTGAATGTACCTAGTCTCCTTTTGGACTTCATGTTATTTTTTTTTCTTTTACAAGGAGATTAGAAGTCGTTCTCATGGTATAGCAAGTCTTTTTGCTATTTCAAACAGGGACTTCTTGCTTGCATTCGCTCCCACTGCTTGCTTGTTTCATCTAAACTGCATCTGAACATAAAAGTATATGTAGAATAGTTATCACGTAATTTTAGCGGGAATGGTGGTGAAAACCGTCAATTTTGGTCGGACTACCCTCCTGATTGGCGGTGGGCGGGGATGAAGTGTGTCGCGACCCCGTTTGCCGACACGTGGCCGCCGCGTGTGTAGTGACCCTTTAAGTAGTACTTAGCGCCTGCATTGATTTTTAACATTTTTTTACATTTCCAAACATAACTTAAGAATACGATTATTACATTTTCTAGATACTATAGCATTTACAATTTTAGTTGCCATGCGATGTTGGCATGTCTGAATACATTACATTCACCTCTTATCTTCCCACGGGTGTCGAATCTGTCGACAAAGGAAATACAACGTTGAGAGGGCAGCAGCGTCCTCTCTGCTACTACTACTATCTACTGCGATCAGCAATCCGTCTGCCCAGAAATTTCTGCCGCTGAGCAGCATTGTTGCAATGCTGTGTTCCTGTCTAAAGGGCGTGGTTGCCGGTGTAATTACAGGCTTATGAGGCTTAACACCTACGCCTCAAACTGAGCGGCACAGGGCGGCATGTTTCAGGACGTGCTCCTTGCATGCCCTGCGAAGTATTGCTCTGTTTATTTATAGGCGATGGTTTTTCACTTATGTCATTTAATATCCCTATCCCTACTTCCCTATCCCTACTTATATTATAAATGTCAATGTAAGTTTGTTTGTTACGCTTTCACGTAAAAACTACTTAACCGATCCACAACAAACGTTGTACACATATTCTTGGAAGTGTTAGAAGTAATATAGGATACTTTTTATCCCGACATAAAGCTCGGTTCCTTAGGGAGAGGGGATGAAAGTGTTTGACGATTTTACACCATAACTCCGATCAATTATAGAAAAATAGAAAATATTTATTAGAAAAACTCAGTACAATAAGTCTTTGGAGTCCTGACCCCTAAACTAGGAAATCCTGTATCTTAGGGGCCAGTGCCTTCCCAAACATTGATTCAATCATTGAGATAATATATAGTGCACTTTAACACAGGAAACTTCAAAGGTGTGTTGAGTTCTCTAACGGTTAAGTGAGAATAGCATGCTGACTGAAACGCGTTATAACCGATTTGAATAATTATTTTTGTACTATAGAGGTTATAATATGTGTTTAATTTTGCCCAAACTGTGGCTGGAGATAGAGGACAGAATTGCTTAGCGGACAGCAGCAAGCCCCTTATTAGGCTTAGCGATACTGAATACTTTAATTTTTTTAGAACTACAACTAAATTGAATGCCATATCAAAAAACAAAATCAAACGAACAACTAGTCTACTATAAAAGTATTTAGTTAGGCGCAGACAGTCCCGTGAGTTTTTTATCGCCTGAGAAATCAAATATTTCGGCCAAAGTCGCGGGCACCAGCTATTATTATACACCAAAGCTTCCAGCTGACGGAAATTAATAGGCATAAGACATCCACAACGTGTCAGGTTTACCTAGTAACAAAAATATTTGCTTATAAAATTCTATTCTCTTTAGACTTAATAAAAGTTTTGTGCTACACAAAACGCTTTTATGAAGTAACTGACGTTGACACAGATGTTTAGAATGTTTGTTTTTAAACTGGGTTTTGTACTGAATAAAATACAATTCGTTGCTATCTTTTAATTATGAAACATAAACGTCATGAGTGTTTGAAGTTCCATCCATTTCTCGTAATGGAGATCACGTCTATGGTGATTTACGTTTACGTACGATTTGTATGGCGCTTAACATTTCGTGGTTTAAAATATCAAATGTTGTTAAACAAAACAATACTGAGGTACATTTAGTTGACTAACACATAAATAAATATAAAATATGACAAAAAACACATCGCCATCGAGTTATGGGTACTAATGTGATGAATATTTTTATTAATATATTAAACATAACTATACAGATAAACACCCAGACACTGAAAAACATTCATATTCATCACACAATCATTTTCAAGTTGTGGGAATCGAACCCACGGCCTTGGGCTTAGAAAGCTGGGTCGCTGCCCACTGCGCCAGTCGGCCGTTATATGATATTTAATAGTTATGGTCTCGAAGTCGGCTTATTAATAAGGACCTCAGAATGATGATGTTAATAATGTTATCAATTTTATTCTGATAACATTCACTTTTCATTAAAATCAGTCTTCTTGTTCCGCTTCGTTTCACCTATAATCAGCTCACAAAAGACTGTTGCTGTTATTGTGATAGTGTTATAGTGTTACGCAGGTATAATGTTATTGTAACAGCTGGGTACATAACGCGCGTGTAGCAAACTTTTGTTATAACATACACGTATCTACTCGTATTAAAGTATAGGTTATATTATATAATTTAATTGCGAAGCTAAAGTGGCAATGGATACATGAAAATGAAAATGAAAATGAAAAAAATATTTATTTGTTATCTAAAATTCATTACAAAACAATAGGCAGAGACCTCCATTTAAGTTTGGAAAAAACCTGTGTTTGGAGGTCTCGCTCTTTCCGATATAAAGTTTACACATATACTAATAACATGACTTAACCAATTTAATACATTTTATAATTTTATACATAACTCGTGGGATATATGCATGTTAGGTCTAAAGGTATGAAATGGCGTAAGTGAACCTCTTATAGATCTATACTCAGAATTAAGAACATACAGAAACCGTGTACACGAGTAATGTTGAAGCATTTACTCCACTTTTGTAGTGTTTCTCGAAAAGGCGGTTATTCACTTCTTTCATTTGGTTTCAAACGTTTCTTTTTGACAGGCATGACCTAAATCGTTAGGCATTTGATTAAGGAGATGCCTAGGTTTAGTAAAAACGGGCATAAGTGATATAAAGTAAATAATAAATAAGAATACTACGACAATACACACATCGCCATATAGCCAAAGTAAGCGTAGCTTGTGTTACGTCTAGTAAGATAACTGATTAATAATAATCTGCCACGCTTCGCTGTGGCACATTTTTATGGAATGGTTGAGAAATGAGAAACAAAACAAAGAATACATTACATATGTCAGCGAGTGCTTTTCTCGCTTTCGACAGATGGCGCGGTCTCTGGTACATCGATCGGTAAAAAAAACTGTAGTTTCGTGGCCGCGGATATGTGACTGATGCTAAAAATAGATAAAAACAATCCTTGATGCGGATTATATATCATGCTAAAATTTCAGCTCGATCGGTGCAGAACTTTTTGAGTTTTTGAAGCGTACACAAATCAACAATTTTTTATTTATATAGATATACACAAATACTTATAATATTTATATAAACACCCAGACACTGAACAACATTCATGTTCTTCACACATTTCCAGTTGTGGGAATCGAACCCACGGCCTTGGACTCAGGAAGCAGGGTCGCTGCCCACTGCCCCAATCGGCCGTCATATAAAATAAATATAAGCATAATATTATAAACCAATTTATTCCTAGTGCTAAATTAGGCTAAAATAATTGTAATATTATCTAAACCTAAATGATATAAATCTATAAACACCTGTCAGGTGGCGACAAGCCTACATATTTAATGAATATAAACTATACACATGCGTATTATATTCAAACAAAAATAAATATTGACAGTGAATTAACATAATATAAAGGTCACTTCCATGTTATACGTTCGTCCATTGTCTCGAAACGTGAAGAATGAGGCAATTTATGTTGAGCAGACAATAAACTTTGTATTTATATAATATATATTATTGATATCGTCTCATTGTCGATTTGCAGTTGTTTCAGTTATCTTAACATTCAACTCTCGTTTTGTACGATTATATTTTAATTGAATGTGTGATGGGTGATGTGAAGTGGGAATGGGTATATGCTTTTATAACATGATACCGCAAGTAATTTTAGATCTACCTTTACTAAAGTTTAAACAATATATTAAAACACATTTAACAAATCGTGGTTACTACACGATTGATGAATTCCTTAACGACAAGCCTGCTTGGAAGCAGGCCACTCCACTCTCATCTCTCACAAAACAGAAAAATTCTAAAGATTGTTAAACTGTAAAATGATGTTGGAAAAGAGCAATCTGCTGAGTTTCCCTCCGGCTCTTCTCAGTGGAATCTGCCTTCCGAACCGGTGGTAGAGTCACTACAAACAGACTGACTTGCCGTTTCAAAAGTGCTTATAAATTAGGCCTATTTGAAATACATGAATTTTGAATTGCATTTGAATTTGAATCAACGTTATTTTGTTTTATATCGTATAAAGCTTTACTTTAAATTTAAATTCGTTACGACATATATACTATAGCATAGGCAGTGATAAACTTCAGCTTCCATTACCGAGTTAGATACCAGGTTCTGTTATAGGTGATGGTTTTTCACTTATTATCAGGTGGGCCATATTCTTGGTCCGTCAACAAACACTATAAAAAAAATGTTGTTCAGTTGATTTTTAAACACGTCAATTACTAAATATAAGCAATACTACATACTTATATAATAAAAATAATAATAATCTTCATTTCGGACATTTGTCCATAACGTGTTAGTAATACAATGTAGTTAAATCTATGTTAGTACTTAACAACTAAAAACAACCTTATTCTATAAAAAAAAAATCCTTAAAGTCGAACTGAGCGACCCCCCTATAGCGCGTGCACACCATCCCAGCACCCCCAGAGAGAGCTGTCCAACCTGCATGCCAGTGTACTGAGAAGGGTGTTGGTGCTACTCACGAGCCTGCTCATCATTGACGCAGCACGCTTGCGGATGACGTAGAAGTCATCTACCCGCGCATCTGCAAACATCTGACGCGCTGCAGCGTCGTGGCTTCCTCAACACCGCCTCCTCCACCACCTCAGCACATTGTTGTACTGAACTCGCAGGGCGCTGTATGTTCGCTGCGTATAGTGTGTCCAAAGACTGCACGTGTAAAATAATTGTTGTGTAAAATGTTTCACATATACATAATATACAGATACATATTCAGTCTCTGTTACGAACTATTTCGAGGTAAATGTAACCTGACATTGTAAGAATGTAGGGCTACTGTTATTTCATACGACACGCAATACGATAAAAGGTTTAGGGTTTGGCTGCATAATGAGTAATTCGTACTCAAGCACAGGGAAATAGAAATATAACGTTTACTGAATTTCCATATTTTAGTCTCCGCAAAACTATCACTCAATTTGGCCATAAAAGAAAGACCCTTTTAGGATTTGTTATCCCACACAATAGACTTATTACCTACAGACTGTACATAGAAAAACAAAAAGAGCACCAAATTTTTGGTGGCAAACATAAAAAGAGCACCAATCGTGCCGAAATACCTTGTGTCGCCGAATTGACAGTACGTTTTAACTGAATACAACAAGCGATTTCTGGTCTCTTAAGATTTAGCTATTTTCGTATAACCGTTCTAACACTACGTGACTAAAATACGACTAAGTTCATTCGAGGCATTTAGTAGTTCATGAATATTTTAAGAGATGGCGCTGGTTTTTGGTTGCTGGTTGGGTCGATTTAGTTGCACATATTTGTACGTAGGAATATATATATCGTCGATGAAACTCTTTTTATTACACAGCTACGTAGTACAATAAAGTTCTGACCGAATTCTTTGTAAGGATATTCAATCTCAAAGAAGTTAACATTGGCATTTTATTAACAAGGAATGAATATCCTTTAATTTATTTTGTTTTCACCATAGCTACTGAAAATAAAACTCATTTCCTTGGCTAACGATACATGCGCCCTCCATCTCCGACGTCTCACGCGCGACTGTCATGTAAATGACGTCACGTGACCGGAAGTTGATCGGAGCGGGGTGGGGCTTCCGGCGGCGCACGCGATTGGTCACTTCCGTTTAGTTACAAACTAGTATTGGTATAATATGCTAATCGTGATGCGGCGATTTATTGGATTATCGTCGTGAATTAGGGAAAGAATTTGACTTAATACAGATTTTTGTTTTTCTATGATATACAATCGTCTTTCAATCGGCTGATAGACTGGGTTTTCTTCTGAGGCATATTTCCATCATTGAATCCTAAGCTACGACGGTTCGAGAATACTACGAAAATGTTCCAGAAAAGGGCAGACACATTGACGGCCGATTTGAGCAGTGGGCAGAAACCCTGCTCTCTGAGTTTAAGGAGAGATTTTAGGTACTTTTTTTGACGGCCGATTGGCGCGGTGGGCAGCGAGCCTGGGTTCGAAACCAACTGGAAAATGTGCGTGTGATAAACATGAATGTTTTTCAGCTTCTGGGTGTTTATCTGCAGGTATATTTAAGTATTTATATACCTTAAAGTGGTCTTGGCCATACTGCCGTGCTTCCGAATCCACGTTAAAGTATTTCACGTGTTTATCCTTTTAGTGCTAGTAGAGCTTTTTGTAACAGAGCCGGGGAAGGACTACCGATGTTGTTTTAGGTGATGTGGTTTAACACCTACGCCTCGGTTGATGGACACAGTATTCATCATCACTTACCAACTGGTAAGATAACAGAAGTAGTTACAGAGATATAAACAAAGAGCGAGAGAGTACAACTTATGTATGCCTTATGGTCATCTTCATTTTTATCTACACACAAAAAATATTAGTTCGTCATGTCCGATCTGCAAGTAGGTAATAGCAGTGTAACTAATCAATCACTTTAACCATGGTTAGTTAGCCGCGACCCCGTTGTACACAAATGGGGTGAATCTCCACTATGATATCGCGAAATTTGTGCTACGTCATTTCCTACCGTCTTCGAGAAGGTGATTTTGGTTTTTTTGGTCCAAATTAAAATTCAAAATTCAAAATTCATTTATTTCAAGGAGGCCTAATTAATAAGCACTTTTGAAACGTCAAGTCAGTCTGTTTGTAGTGACTCTACCACTCTGCAGATTTTATGTGGAATTTTGATGGAACCGGCTGTTTGGCCTAGTTGCAAGCGATCAAAGTCAAATATTTATTTTTTCAAATAGGCACATAGATGGCACTTTCGATGCGTACATTACATGTCAAATATGGCATAGAATTGAGTTGAGGGCGATTATTAAATTTTACTTTACGAGGATTCTAGACCCGCCCAAATCTTAAAACAAACTTACCCGGTTGTTAATTTTTTTTTTCGAAATCGAAATGATTGATCAACCTGTTTAAAACGTTGTCAACTTTAAAAAGTATGATTGGTTTAAAGTTGATGTTTTAATAAATTGATGCTCGATTAAACATAGCCCGCATCCAAGCGTATCGGTACATAGTATGTAAGTATATCTTTTTTCAACAAAAACATAAGCGAGACAATTGTCTATTTTTCGTCCATCTTTCTTACAAACTATACCGAATCAAATCTACATTACATTTTATTTACATACTCACCAATATAATACCAGCATAAACGAGTATATATTTACTTTACTTTAGGTATATAAAAATAAATTGTTTTAGAAATTATTGTAAACATACAAGATAACTGTAAATTTGTCTGAGTTCAGTTTAAGTTAGAAATTCAAATAAATAAACTAAAAAAAAAGATATCTCAATAAGTTCAAAATATACATGAAACGTCAGCAAATAAATCTTTTGTAATATAAAAAAAACTAGCGGCCCCTTGCGACTTCGTCCGCTTATAAGTAGACCTTAAAATATATGCATATGCTGCCGCGGACTTTTGTTTAGTTCTATTAAAGGGGAACAACTCTGTCTTACATGATTTTATCGAAACTTTAACCGGTTACGCCGCGCACGCAGCGGAAGCTCTCAAAAGGAAAAAACCCCTGAACAAATTCTTAATTGGTACTATGCTCCTATTAATCTTGATGATGATTTAAGACATGACATTGTCATGACGCTAACTATGGGCCTCATAAGAAGGCTCAGAGTCACTCAGCGGCCGATGGAGAGAGCTATGCTAGGAGTATCTCTACGTGATCAAATCAGAAATGAGGAGATTCGTTGAAGAACTAGAGTTACCGACATAGCTCAGTGAGTCGCGAAGCTGGAGTGGCAATGGGCAGGGCATATAGCTCGGAGAACCGATGGACGTTGAGGTCTTAAGGTGCTGGTATGACAGATGACATCAGATGATTCGCTGGGAGCCGCTGGAGGCAAGCGGCCCAGGACCGTGGATTGTGGAACTCCCTACAAAAGACCTATGTCCAGCAGTGGACGTCGATTGGTTGAAATGATGATGATGATGATAATGATAATGATTCTCCTTCCTTCCTCGATAAATGGAGTACCCAAAATTTGAAAAATAAATACAAACAAGGGACCACCTTTTGACGGCCGTTTGACGCAGTGGGCAGCGACCCTGCTTTCTGAGTCCAAGTGACGTGGGTTCTAATCCCACAACTGGAAAATGTTTGTATGATGAATATGAATGTTTTTCAGTGTCTGGGTATATATCTGTATATTATAAGTATTTATGTATATTATTCATAAAAATATTCATCAGTCATCTTGGCGCGCTTGGTATATTTATATCTAGTCCTACTTTAATTTACGGCGCTCACCGTTGCGTCAGACAGGTTGTCGAAATTTTCGTCGTCATATTTGGATTTGTATCTTGAGCTCGTAAAGTCTACTTCACCACAGACGATGTCGGGAATTACCGCTTGTAAAAACGAGTCATGTCCGCAAAGACCGGTAATTCGCAAGTGGTGTTGCTAATCGATGAATTCAATCTTTAATCGATCACTTTAACCATGGCTTGTTAATTACGAATTTGCACTCAAGCGAGGGTGTAACATTAGTTGATTTCGCGTCATTGTTAATGATACTTTGTTTTATTCAAGTTTGCGATGTGTGAAATCGAATTAACTTTAATTTAATTTAACAGACAAAGCTCTTTGTGACAAAGCTCGTCAATGGAAGTACTATTTGCATTGTTGCAATGCTGTGTTCCGGTCTGAAGGGCGAGGTTTCCGGTGTAATTACAGGTGCATTAGGCTTAACACCTACGCCTAAAAATTATGGAGACGGGGCGATATGTTGCAGGACGTGCTCCTTGCATGCCCTGTGAAGAGTTGCTCTGTTAAAAATAAATAAATATACTACGACAATACACACACCGCCATCTAGTCCCAAAGTAAGCGTAGCTGGTGTTATGGGTACTAAGATAACTGATGAATATTTTTATGAATAATATTCATAAATACTTATAATATAAACACCCAGACAATGAAAAACATTCATGTTCGTCACACAAATATTTTCCAGTTGTGGGAATCGAACCCACGGCCTTCGACTCAGAAAGCAGGGTCGCTGCCCACTGCGCCAATCGACTGTCAAGAAAAACAAATGGTAAAAAAAACGTGTGTGTACGTATGTACACGCGTTAGAAGTTTTACTTAATAAAGTTATGCGTAACAAGATAAAAAAAAATATCTTTCGCCTTATTTCGTTTGTAGAAAAAACGACACTAACGATAGAAGAAGAATAAGAAGGCATTGTTTGAATTATTGAAAGTCAACTATCAAACCTTTTTTAGAAAAACTAAAATGTTTATACTATAGCTAACTTCATAGTGTCGGTTTTTTGTGAAGGTGTGCTCGCGTATCGTAAAAATTTAGTCTCACCATTTTTCCCTAACGCGCAAAAGAAGTATAACTTCAAATATGGTTAATAAAAAATCAAATGGTGTTGTATTGTCTTATTAAATGTGATTTATTTCCACTAAGCGCTTGGCTGTGAAGTTCGTACTCGACGGTATTTAAATAAAAAATAATTAAGGTGGTGGTAGCCAGTGGCGTGCATCATGTGTATGCATATCATATTAAATGAAGAAAATCTCCAGTAAGTGTTATGAAAAACTTAAGGAAAGGCATTGTTAGAGTTATAAAAAGCCTACCCTTAAGTATTTATAACTCGTACTGGTGATTTTCTTCATTTTATATCGTCTGCATACCCTGTGCATGCACTCTATGCACTTCACTGGTGGTAGATAGGTTGTAGGGGATTTATTTATTTTGCTTAACAGTGAAGTTTGTAGACACGCCATAACACCGGTAATTTAAAATTGTGATGTGTTTTATAATTGTTGCTAGAATCAACTTCTGTGTTACGAGAACACTGACAGACGGTCCAACCGTATATCAATGTTCTCGTAAAGCCATAGAAAAATGTAGCGAAAATCCTTATACTAAAGATTTTAAACTAAGATTTTCGAGGTTAATCAACCTTTTTAAAATATTATCGTGGTATGTACCCGTTGAACTATATTTAAGAAATCCTAATACTAATATATAAAATTATAAATGCAGAAGTGCGTTTGTTTGTTTGTCCTTTCTTCACGCCCTAACAAAGCAACCGGTGAACTTGATCATTGACATAGAGGTAGTTGAAAAGACGGAGATTAAAATAGACTAGGAATACGAACGGTTTCCACGGGATTCCTAAAAAAACCGAATTTCCCGGAAAACCTAACAAGTTCCAACGGTCAGTAAAGTTTCGAACACCTTATCAAATGGTAGTCTTCGTACAAAAGGCATAATTTGACAGCGACAATTGCATACCCACTCATTGTAAACTCTGTATTGAAATGTGTGCTCAAATTTTGTATGGAAATGACAGGGCGCCACCGGTTAGTTACTACTAGAAAAGTCACTGGATAGGAATATTTTCGAAGGCATATTTTCTTTCTGCACTTTTATGTGGTTTTATGCTAGCCTCTTCGCTATAATTCACTGAGAGACAGAGAGAGTGTAGTCCAGTGGGTAAAACTTCGATTTCGACGGGGTCGAGTTCGAATCCCAGCGTGCAACTCTAAGTTACGTGCATTTAAAGCAACTAAAATATCACTTGCTTCAACTTCGAAGAAAACATCATTGAGAAACCTGCATTTCTGACAGCTCTCAAAGGCTTTAAGCCCTGCTCATTGTGGGAGGATATCCGTACCGTGTAGTGGGCCGGTATTGGGTTGATATGATGATGATGATTCTTGTTAATGTCATTGTGGCTGATTGAAATGCGATTCTCTGATTACAAAAATATAAAAGTACTGGTAGGTACTGGAAAAATTAAAATCGTTTTAGAAAAGGAAGTGCAAGTAGTAGTCAGTGAGATTCTTTCACCAATATGAAGCCTCATTTTTTGTAAGTGCCATAGGCTATATATTAACCTGAAAACTGAAAAGGCCTTGTCGTGGTAGTCGGAATTGCAAATTAAGAAAGAAAAAACGGTCGAACGAAAAAGTTTCTTATGAACGCTGCCTGAAACGCGAACGAAGTTGCGGCCGTCAGCTAGTAGATTCCTAAACCTTAAGCTCATATAACAACCTTTTATAGAAGCTGCATGAAGTTGAAAGGGCATAATTATTGTGGAACACGTACAACGAAAATAGTCAACTCAATTTACGATACAAGTTCAACCGAGTCAACAAAAAACAAATTAATTCGCCCAAGAAAGGGTTAAACTTGCCATGAACGATGCTGCAAAAATGCCGCATCAAAGGCCTTTGCTGATTTTAATTAAACGGCACGAGACGTATAGACCAAGAGCCTGTTGTAATAAAGTTACAAGTAAAGAAAAGTATACGTAGTTATAGTTCTTATATCGCACGAAGACGTTTAAAGTGAAATCGTGATAAAGTATATATTTTAGTAATAGCTTTTTGTGACAGAGCTGGTCCAGGGAAATACTACCACGCTTGTCAGCCGCAAAAGCAGCATTGTTGAAAGGCTGTTTTCCGGTCTGAAGAGCGTGGTTAGCTGTGTAAATAGAGGCACATGAGGCTTCATCCATCTCTCTCTCTCTCTCTCTCTCTCTCTCGCCTCAGGTTAAAGGTCACAGGAATGCTGAAGGTGTTCCTGACACGACCTGCGAAGTGTTGTTCCGTTTATAGGCGATGATTTTCCTCTTACCATTAGGGGGCAATCCGCTTGGTCCGCCAATTATTACTATAAAAAAGAAATACAAGCGTATTTGTGTGCATCTTTAAGGAAATTTATAAACCTATTCCGAAGTGACTGTACTGTTTAATTTCTATTTTCTGATTGGTAATGTTGTTCCTTCATTAAAATGAACATTAGACGACACGCTTGCTAGTTCTTACTCTGTCAAAATCTTAGCATGATCGTAATAATAGAAGCGTCGCGTCATGTCGCGTTTTCTTGAATACTTGCTATTGGGGCTCAGATTTTAAATATTGGGCTCAGATATTAAATCTTTATTAAATATCGTAGCATCTATAACTCCAGCTGGCATCGTAGTTGGAGAAAAGAAATTTTGTCATAGAGTGCACAACGTACTATATTTTATGAGTTAGAAAAATAGATGTGCGACCTTCCTTTAGACGTTTATCGCTTGTCATAATGAACAAAAATTATAACAGTACCGGTTGCATAAAAAATTTTTAATTTCATCTAAATTTATTTTAATTACAAGTAAAATGCGGTTTTAATGTTAAGAAATAAAAGGCTTTTTTTTTTTGTTTTTTAACATCTACTTTTTTGGACTACAAACTGTCGTTATACAGCGTGTAAATAAAAAAACCGAAATAATATTTAAAATTTTATTTATTTCTTAACATTCAAGTTGCATAAATAACAACCTTTCATTTCTGTTGCTGTTAATGGTCCATGCATTGAATACTTGTCACGGTGGTCTCTCTTAGTATAAACATGAGATGACTGTTTTAACTTTGAAAAGTTACCGGCATATTGCACGTTTAAAGGAAAAAGTTTTAGTCCCTTTTATTTGTTGTTACGAGTTTTCCCGCGACTTTGTAAAGTTTAAAACCTGTTTCAGTTTTACGCTAGGCTTATTGCTTGCCAACATAATATGTGCAATAACGATTTTTATAAAGCCTTTGTAAGTTTGTAACGGAATACAGTAAGTAAGAAAAAGTTATACGCGTAAAACATAGTGGTTGGTAATTTTTCATACGGCTTTCTGACTGCAGGATTCTATTCTAACAGACGCTTTTCGAAACTATCTATTTCATGAGTGTGCATGTAATACTTGCATAAAATTAGCCTAGACATTTTTGTTATTACTCCTTAGAAAAAATTTAACCACTAGAACTTAAAGTCCTAGATTTTTCCGGGAAACGACGGTTCTCAAGCGAATTTTTTCATCTCACTATAGCAGTAGAAGTTGTCATACTATGACGGCCGATTGGCGCAGTGGGCAGCGACCCTGCTTTCTGAGTCCAAGGCCGTGGGTTCGATTCCCACAACTGGAAATGTTTGTGTGATAAACATGAATGTTCTTCAGTGTCTGGGTGCTTATCTGTGTATTACAAGTAATTATACTAGCGGACCCGCGCGACTTCGTCCGCGAATAAGTCGACTTAAGAAAACCACGTCAATTATGCCTATCCTTAAAACCACATCACGTCGTCTAAAACTCCTTTGCGCGGATATTGAAAGACAAATGGGGAAAAAATAGCGAAGCCATCCTGTAGAAGCTGTTCGCTTTTCCGGAATAGAAAGAAGCCTATGAGCTATACCTGACTATATTGTAGGTATCTCTGCCAAATTTAAGCCATATCGGTTCATTCGTTGTGGCGTTAAAGCGTAACAAACATCCATCCATACATACATACATCCATCCATACATACATCTATTCTCACATACTTTCGCATTTATAATATTAGTAGGATGGCACGCATATATACGATCGTTGTCCCATATGCCTTGCGACTTGCTGTTATCTGTTAAGAATTATGTCCTTGATCTTCGACAATATTCATGAGATCTTTATTAAAATAAGACAATACATGCTTGGTAGTACACACTGTCAAATAAAAAAAGAATGATTAAAAACAGTGTTAATTTAACGGAGATATGAAGTAAAATTGATAAAAAGTATCCTATATATTGACCCGGGATATCAGCTACCACTGTACCAAATTTTATTTAAATCCGTTCAGTAGTTTTCACCTGATGCCCGGACAGACAGACAGACCCATAACACAAGCTACGCTTACTTTGGGGCTGGATGACGATGTGTGCAATGTCCTAGTATATTTATTTATTTATTTATATGATAATTTAAAAGACAAAACAAAACTGCATGTTCAATGTATGGGCATCTCAGCTAAAGGCGTATGTCTCAACACTGGATGAAGATTTTCTGATGATGACTCATGTTATGCCTAAAAGGTACAGAGAGAAAATCAATACCCATCTAAATGTAAATAAACTCACAAAAAAAAGAAAATAGAGTTCAGGAAAAAACGGTACAAAGTGTAATTTCATACGTCCACCCTAAGGCGCGATCACAATGCATCCATTTTCGCCGGCCGTCCATTCAACGTATAATGACCGGCTTCCTACCAACATAATATATTAATACGTAAATATAGAGCAGGTATTGTGCATACGGGCAACGGGGATCGATTCAGAAAACGGTCTGGCACCCGAAAAGGGATTTTGTGTACCACCCTCGTCCGTTCTGTCGATTTCAATGTGTTAAATTTCACGGAAAAGTGGTCATACTGTAGCACGTCAGGTGTTTTTATCGGCTCAGGTGATTTGTTATCGGACTATACTCGTACTTGCTTAAAGGATTTGATATTCAAATAAGAACTCCTGATGCTTTAGTTTGACGGTATCTTCTAAGTACTGTTTGACTAGCGGCAGTCCTGGGATACATATAATAAAACGATGACATTTTAATAGTTTTATATGTTTATCACGTATATTGTAAGTTTATTATATGTATTTAGTATGTATGTATATATAGTTATATATTATCAAATATATATGTATATTTATATTCACCACCTACTGTTAGAGCTGTGTTTTACGCCATTAGTTGCCTGGAAGAGATCACTATATAAAAGTCAAAAGTCAAATATTTCTTTATTCAAATAGGCACATAGATAGCACTTTCGATGCGTACATTACATGTAAAATATGACATAGAAGTGAGTATATGGCGATAACTAAATCCGTCAACTTAAACTAAAGCTTCGAGAGTTCCAAACGCGCCCTGGTATAAGAAGAAGCCCATAAAAAACTGAGCCGGTTGTTTTTTTTTTGTTATCACCATCTCATGTTGTCATTTAAAACTATATAGCGATAAGGCCGTCAAATTGTATAGTTTGGGTTAAATTTGTATTTATAATTTTTCTGTATGTTTATGTGGTGTACAATAAAATTGTATTCATTCATTCATCATGGAAAATCGGACATTCCGTACCACGTCAGGTGTTTTTATCGGCTCAGGTGATTTGTTATCGGACTATACTTGCTGAAAGGTTTTTATGTTCAACTAAGAACTCCAGATGTTTAGTTTGGCGGTATTTACCTTCTACTCTTTGACTCGCAGCAATTCAAATAATCAAACGTGTCTAAAATTTATTTCAACGTTTTAAATGTCACGGAAAAGTTGTTATTCTGTAACGCGTCAGATGATTTGTTATCGGATTAAATTAGCTGGGTTTTCTTTATATTCAAACACTATCGCTTTGAAAATAAAGCTTAGTTCAATATAACCTTTCAAAATTTCATCGCTAACGGATTCAATAAGGGTTGAAAGTTTTTATGAAAGTCCATAAACTAAGGTTTTTTAGAACGCGCTCATCTTAGTTTCTTATCATCTTAGTATCCATCGTTAGGATTGGATAATTCAAGTATCGAATGCCATCTTCGAAATGGCTTTCAATGGATTCAAAGTTTTCATTAATCGCATAACTGATATTATGTTTACACGCAGACACCTTCGTGATGAACGAATGCTTTATATAGCTTGAATCTGTATTAAGAGCCACTAGTGATGAAATAACTACGTACCGTTAAGTTTGTTGTAGATTTCTTAAGCCATAGCGCTTTTGGAATCTCCATAGCTTCAGTTATAGCTATTATCAAAATTAAGCTTAATTTGCTATACTCCGCGAAAAGCAGGAGAATCTGTGTGGTGTAATTTATAATTTCTTCAATCCTTATACCCCACACCAAACAGATCTTCGGCAATATACCCTCTACGCACGTTTCGCTCCGAAACCGGAGCATCATCAGGAGATGTTGACTTTACAATGAATAATTGTTAAGATAAGTTACTTAACAATTATTCATTGTAAAGTCAAGATAAGTTACTTAACAATTATTCATTGTAAAGTCAACATCTCCTGATGATGCTCCGGTTTCGGAGCGAAACGTGCGTAGAGGGTATATTGCCGAAGATCTGTTTGGTGTGGGGTATAAGGATTGAAGAAATTATAAATTACACCACACAGATTCTCCTGCTTTTCGCGGAGTATAGCAAATTAAGCTTAATTTTGATAATATATCATGGATTTCCGCAAAGTAACGCCTGCTTCTATCCAATCAGTTATAGCTGTCTTTTTTACTGAACCTTTACTTTACCATAATACAGAATGTTATCTATTGAAGAATGATTGACGGTAATTGACTAGAGCCCAATAATCCTAAGGCTATTATGATTTCCACATTTTCCAAAAAATAAATATTTGACATCTATCCGCACTCGTCGAACTCCGGTTCATTATACACGAACGTGCCCCTGTCGTTCTTAAAAAAAAAAGAATATTTAAAAATGGCACCCGACATAAAATGTGTGCTGGAAATTAATAAAACTCTTGAAAAAGTTCCGGGAGAGAAAATCCATCGTTATTCACGCCAATACCAGACGAAGACATCAGAATACGCGGGAGATGACAACGAATTTAATTATAAATATAATAAAAAAAACCTCCATCGTCCCTTTCCAAAGCAAAGTTATAGCTGCAAGTCTACAATAGCTTGCTAAGCGATTTTGAACTTCAATTCCTATGCAATGCGGTGCTCGTATTGTCATTGGACATGAGGAATATTTGGTTCACAATATAATATTGTAGGTCCGATTGACGTCACTACAATGAGGGTGTCTCATATATTTTTTTATTTAAAATTGGAATCTTTTGCGCGGGAAGACATGGAGTGTTCGATTACGTGTAATGGCGTCATGATTTCTGTCATAGATTATAACGATGGCATATTCAAAATTTAAAATTAGAATGCACTAAATGGGTAATTAATTTATTTACGTGGGAATTTTGTTGAAGCTGATAGGCAAATAATGAATCCATATCTTATATATATATCTAAATTTTTGAACTTTAATATTTTCTGAAAAGCTAATTGAAAATCGACCGTACATCCGTTGAATTATTTGATTATTACTAAATATCTATGAGTTTATAGCTAGGTTTGGAGTTATTGATATTAATAAAAAGGTTTTATATATTTTATTTCGTTAATAATAATTGGAATCTCAATCTTAAGAACGGAAATTCGCTTTAAAAATTTATGTTACTTAACTCTAATACGAAATTGGAATTCATAAATAAATAAGTTATGAGGGTAATTTCAATAACAATATATCAATATTAAACTATTCAAAATTCGAATAATCTTATTTGCCTTTGATCGTTGTATCAAATTATTAATAAGATGGAATCCGTTTTAATTGTACCTTTTACCCGCATTGAATTATTACAAATTTCATAACAGTTCTGAATAGTAATTCAAAGTTGGAATTCACAGCTTCACACCTCATAGCAAGTGGCCGACTTAATGGACATAGTCTAGAGTGGACCTCTGTCCATTGAGTTCAACTAAGGTGACCACACTTTCTAGCATAAGGTTATTAAGATCCAGCCTTTGTTAAGCCACTTAGGTATTCGGTATTAGGCAGTCTTACCTTTCAAGGCTGACCTTCCTGGCGTAGTGATGAGCACTGTGGTCTTATAAGTGGGAGGTCGGGTTTCGAATTGGAAATTTGGAATTTTTAATTTCTAAATTTTCCTTCATCCTGTCCGATGGGTTGAGGTTCTGACTGCATCATCACTTACGATCAAGTTGGATTGCAGTCAAGGGCTAACATGTAAAATAATACAAAAATACCGTAGTTGATTAGGTTAAATTAAAAATGGGAAACGTGTTCGACTGGACTCAAGCAGCATATGTTGGCAAAATCGATGATCGATCGATCCAGCAGTGGACGTCCTTCGGTTGAGATGATTGATTGGTTGGTTGTGTTTTTTTTCTGACCCACACAAAATAACTTTAATAATGTTATCAAAAATGAAAAACAGATTAAATTAATTTCAAAAAACCTACTCAATAATGTATACAGTATTGTTAGCTGTATATGAAAGCAATAAATAAATAAATTATGAATTATTAATGATCATTATATTTTAATGTATATGTAAGCGGTTACTGGCGTGATTCTTTTATTCGGCAGGGGACGCTTTCGAATTGGGTTAACTAGAAAAGGACAATAACAACTCCAGTTTCTAACACCGGAGCGGACTGATACTGTGATAAATCTCATTGGGCAAATTTTGTTCCGATTGTTCCGATTACCGGACGGATCAGTGTCCCGGTTTCATGAATTACGATATAGCCACCCCAAGTCCAGTACAACATTCATAATGGCGAGCCGGGAACTCCGATTTGAGCACCAATTAATTATTTCATTGTGCCGTGAATAATCCCGACGGCCCTCGAGAGCTATTAGCCGACGGTCAGTTCCTTAGCGGAGGTGTTTATTAAACACGCCTTAGTTTGGGGTTAGCTGCGTACATTGTGCGAGATGAAATATTATACTATAGTAGTAGAAAAGCTTTTTGTGACAGAGCTGGTCACAAGAAGCTCTTTCTTATTTTTTCCGCTAAACAATGTTGCAATGCTGTGTTCCGATCTGAAGGGCGCGGCTGCCAGGGTAATTAAGGGCCCATGTGGCTTTACACCTTGGCTTTAGGTTGGTGGAAACAAGGCGACACATTACATGGCGTGTTCCTTGCATGCCCTGCGAAGTGTTGCTACACTCTACTGAAAAAACGTTCTTGAGTACATCAGGTGCTCGCCCTTGATGTACTTTAGGTATTCCAGACGTATACTTACTGAACGGGTGCTGGGTCTTGTATCTATGCATACATATCCAAATTTTATATTTCTCTACAATTGATGAATTTCTTCATGACAAGGTTGCTTGGAAGCATCCGGCTCCGCTTTCATCTCTCACAAGATAGAAAAATGAATGTTAAAATGTAAAATGTAAATTGTTGATGCTGGAAAAGAGCAACTGCTGAGTTTCTTGCCGGCTTCTTCTCGGTAGAATCTGCCTTCCGAACTGGTGGTAGAGTCACTACAAACAGACAGACTTGACGTTTAAAAAGTGCTTGTCCGCACTGGACCAACGTGGTGGACTACGGCCTTTACCCCTTCTCATAGGGAGGAGACCCGTGCTCTGTAGTGGGCCAGTAAAGGGTTGATGTGAAGATTCTTTCCTCTTTCGAATATTTGTATAGAGAGAGATAGAGAATTAATCCTTTAGTTATGTCGATTGTAACCTCATTAATGTTCACAGGTATGGCCGGCGGGGGCATGACGCAAGCAATGGGGGGATACTACGGTGCCGCTTACGGGCCGCTCGGCGCCAGCATGGCTGCCGCTGCGGCCGCGGCAGCGCAGCAGAACGCCATCTCAGCGGCACTGACGCCCAATGCACAGGTATTTGAAAACAAACTGCTGAATTATGACAAAATAAATAATAATAGAATTATGACAAAATAAATACTACGACAATACACACATCGCCATCTAGCATCATCTAAGATGACTGATGAATATTTTTATGAATAGTATACATAAACACTTATGTGGGAATCGAGCCCGCGGCAATAACCATCCCATTGCGCGCATCCTAGCTCTACATACTGGACAACAACTTTTGTTGTGTGTGATGAGACATGTAACGCCTAATGTAAGAAGATTCCTATTGATACATCATCCGTTCACCAACAGTTAATAACAATAAATCTTTTATTGGAAAAAAAACAACACATAGGAATTAAAATATAGAGAGTAATTAAAAAGGACACCTAGAACTAACTTTACGATGTAGAATTCAGGTGTCGGTGTGCGCGCGCATCGTAAAAAATCATCAATCACCATTTTTCTCCATCGCGCCAAAAGAAGTATAACTTCAATTAAATAAGCTAAAAACAAACAAATACTATGTCGGCAGTGATATATCTGTGGTGTAGTTTCTCCCAAACAGAGTATCGCCAAGCGTTATGCCGTAGCTTTGGCTTAGAGATCACGGCTACAGCGCTGATTTTCAGTCATCACCCAACAAGAGTTAAAAGTTATTTTCCATGCCTAGACATAACTTAAACCCGTAGACATGTGATTAAGGCGATGTCTAGGTTTTGTGGAAGCGGGCAAACTTAACGGACCGTTAAATTGCTTAGCCGTAAGTCTTTGTCAGCAGGGTGTTAACTAGGAAAGGCAGAATTCTCTGCCACCAGACAAAATTTGATGGTAACTAGCCACAGACAAAGCCTTTTAGGCCAGACCAGAGAATCGAACCCGGGAACAATAAATTAAAACCACAACACTGACCGATACGCCAGGGAGGTCGGCAAAAATAAAGTATTGTTTTATTTAAATAGTACTCGTATATTGTTGCTTTATTTTATTTCAAAAATTTAATTTATTTCTTCTTTCCGACTGTAGCGTAGTATAGGTATAAAGTGTTTTTTTTTATCCATGAACATCGAGTGTCCCTTTAATCTAGCCGATCTTTAGTACTTTGTTTATTTATTATTTTATTTTCAGAACTTACTGACGTTAATCTAGTTAAAATATGTTATTTTAATTCAACTGGCTACGAATTAAGAAATTTGTAAGCATTCAATAAAAATAAGTACCTGCGTATTCCATTTTTTTCTGCTATATTAAACGACCGCATTTGATTGAATTGATAACGCCGCCGCACCGCGCCGCATACACTTGAAAAAGAATTATTCTTATACACCAAACTATTGATTTTATTTTCTTATTTATTTTATGTCTAATATTTTTTATCAAATAATAACAATAATAACGTTTAATTCAGATAAAAGTCCATAGCTACAACAATAACAATTATGTTATTTACTATATTGTAAACTAAAATTCGCCAAAACTATAAATAATAAATAATTAGTAATCTCCTAACTAAGGAGCACTTGGTGTGTGAGTGTGTACAGTGCTGCATAAAGGGATTTTCCCATTTATTGGTTAAGATTTTCAAAATGTTGTTGGAGCTTCCGCGCATTCTGCTCATCATTGATACAGATCTTTTTCTCATGATTGCGTAGAAGTCAACATGATTCTCCGCAAATGATGACTACTGGAAATTGTAAAGATTTATTGGACAACTATGGTCAGACGAAAACAAAGTCACAGTGTATTTAAAAGGTAACACTGATTATAACCGTGTAATACAAGGCAACCCTGATCGTACTCGGAATTTCTCCATCATCACACTAAATTATATTAAATTTATCTAATAAATACGTAACCAACCGGAACAAAACCCGCAAAAAAACCCCTTAGTAACGTTTTAAGACATGAGCTAACAATATTTCAGAAATCATTAACATGTGATCTACTAAAGGATTTTCGGAATAAGCGCCGCCGTTTAAAATTTAACATGCGTGTAATGAATCGGGCATGAGTTTACTCTTTATATTAGCGAAACATCATTTGGCTCAACAAAAAAGGGCTCAATTCGACATGGTGGGTGAACGACGACGTAAAATGGCGTATGTGCCTTATATACCTAGAAGGTGAAGTAAAAGTCAAAGTCAAAAATATCTTTATTAAAGAAGGTCCCATGGGTGGCACTTTTGATGCGTACATAAGAATTACACGGTAGTGTGATGATGGCGATAACCACGTTCGTAAACTTAAAACTAAAGCTACGAGAGTTCCAAGTATTTCATATAGAGCCATTCCCGCTAACTTAGCGTAACCGACAAAATACAAACTTTACAGGAGAATATTTTCACAGATTAATATTCTTCTTCTTCTTTTGATTTATGGCTTTTCGTAGTGCCAAAACAGCACAATGTACTTTGCCAGTGTCAAGTAGCTTGGAAAAGGCACGAACTAGAGTGGTCAGTAAAGAAAAAGAAATGTCTATTTAATAACTTCGACCTGCAATAGTAGTTGTTAGTGAAATGAACTAAGTACGCATGAATTTAACAATCGTTTGAAGATAAAATAAAATTCAAAATTTATATCCAAAATATAAAAATCATAGTTTTAATTTGTCAATTTTAATAAATTTGCATAGATATTTAACATCCCGACTATACACTGACATTAACACGCACTCGACATTTAAGGGACGAGGAGATTAATATTATGGTAAACTGAAAACTATGCCAAGAACCATAGACAAGATAGGTTATATGACTTACCGAATGAAAATCGAAGGTAAATATATGCCTTGGAATCATCTTTGATTAGGCGTTATTTACTTAAGCATTGCCTTGTCCGTCGTTATTAACAATTATTGAAAAGGGTTTCATGAAGTGTCCAATTGCTACAAATATGCTGACTAATCAGCTGTATACCTACAAGAGTTTTAACAAAAAATCGTCCTTAAATAAAATTATTGTATAGGTGTAAAAATAAACAATAGCTGTCAGAGTTAATAAAGATGTAATTTTTCGCGCACCATATATGGCTGAGGAATTCATGGGTTTGTAGTAATTTTAAAGTTACTTTTTAAAGGTCGTCACTCGCTTGTTATTTTTTTTTTCTCAAATATATAATTAAACGTAGCCCCTTTTTCATATCTTACAGCGTTTAATCGTTTTGGTATCTCTCATTACAACATAAATAATTATAAGCACAAATATAAAACTATTTGAACTTTTAATTCCCTAGTGTATTATTTTTCTTCTTCAATCTTTTTGTCACTTCAGTAGCTCTTTTTATATTACTTTTCTATAAACTTTCCCTTTGGAAAAAGGCAAAGGTATATCACCTCACAGCCAAGTAGGTCTTTACATTTCATTCCCGCCATTTTTATAATTGATAAACAACCTTCCTCTTTGATCTGGGTTCTTGTCATTTTGAATTACCACTCCAACTAATATATCGACCACAGATAATGCATAATTCTCTTTCTCTTTTTTTAATAAACATACAGGCAAAGCCAGTTTTGCTAACCTAATGGATATGATGTCTAATTTTAGTCGAATTGTTATGCACCGAATAAGTATTCACTCGTCTGAATCACACTAATTTGATTAAACCCACAATCTGCATCGTTAAACCCATGTTATATGCTTATAATACAATGCAGCGTATTTCTAAGCACACAATTCGCAATTTTAATCTAAAAAGGAATATTTTTACGAAGTTTTAAATCTTTCTATTCGAATTGATACTTACCTAACAGACTGTAATATCAAAACTGCAGTCGTGCGTGCGACATATTAAGATTTGCAATCCCTTCTAATAGGTAGGGTAGCTAGATCAAATGTAATATGTAGTTTAATTCTATGGTAATGTTATGGAAACTGTTATGTATATAAATATGTTTTATTCCACCAATACTTAGCTCTCTCCTAGTCGAAACTATGATGATAAAATATGACTACTGTTGAAATAATCGTTAGTCTGAAAACTATATAGAAAATGGTGGATGAGTGCTGTTTTCTAAAAACTACTTACTCTGCCTTAACAATAGCAAGTTTTGAGTGCAAAAAATGTTTCCCTAAACCGACTTGGTCAAACAACTAAAAAGCTCGAAATTAAACATTTTCTACACACATCGCCATCTAGCCCCAAAGTAAGCGTAGTTTGTGTTATGGGTAGTAGGATAAATGATATTTTTTTATGTATAATTTACATAAATACTTATAATACAGACAAAAACCCACTGAAAAACATTCGTGCTCGTCACACAAAATTTTTTCAAGTTATGGGAATCGAACCCACAGTCTTAGACACAGAATTAGACATAGAATTATATAACAGTAATTAAGTATGGTTATAGTTTGTACCCATTTGTGCAAAAAGTTATAAAACTTAAGGGTAGGCATTGTAAGAGTTATAAATAGCCTAACCTTAGTTTTTATAACTCGTACTGGATATATACACACATCGCCATCTAGCCCCAAAGTAAGCGTAACTTGTGTTATGGGTACTAAAATGACTGACGAATATTTTTATAAATAAATACTTAGAATATACATATAAACACCCAGACACTGAAAAACATTCACGCTCATCACATTAACATATTCCACTTGTGGGAATCGAACCCACGGCCTTGGGCTCAGAAAGCAGGGTGGCTGCAAACTGCGCCAATCGGCCGTCTCAAAATATAACAGAACTCTTTTTAAGAAGAAAACCTGCGACATCCCAATTTCAACGCACCTTAAGGAACTAGTCTCTAACATTAAGCAAGATGATATTACATTTCAATTTGCACAATCGTATGATTCAATAAACAGTAACCCTATCTCGCAACGTTGAGTGGGTACCTATTAGACCCCCTGTTACCATTGTTTACGATCGGAAGCGGTGAGACGACTCAAAATAATTAGCGAGGGTACGCCCGGACCCCTCCTTTCCGATTATAACACCATATTGGCGTGAATATCTTTCATATGATAAGGCGATACGTAAATATTTTCGTCATTATTTATTTCGGTATATTTGAATCTATTTATACCTTCCTTTGTCGTAAGTGTGAGCTTTCAAGTAAAAGTAACCTTTTTAACATAGTCCGGGGCTATTTCCATAATTCTACTTCAAACAAAAATTATATGCTTTGTTATAAGTATTATTTTTAACCCCCGACGCAAAAACGACGGGGTGTTATATGTTTGATGTGTCTGTGTGTGAGTGTATCTGAAATTGTGAACCGATTAAAAAAAAAAATCTGAAAGGTAAATTGGTCGGTAGCTATAGTTAATTAAAATCGGTTGATGACCTCCACAAAAAAGCGGCGAACTACATTTTTTTTTTAAAAATCCTTAATATAAAAGTGTTCATTAGTGGTAGAATACTAGATATTTTTTTTTATATAATGTATTTTTTTTTTATAAATAGGTACATAGTTATGTTGCTAGATCTATTTACATTTGGTTCTATGTTCAAAAGTAATATTCTTCTGCTTTAAAAGCGAATCCAACAGGTGAAGGTTTGCCGTTAGTTTTTTATATTTCGCCGTCTCTGGCGAGGCTAAAATACATACAAAATATATTAATCAACCTACTTAAAATAATCAAATTGCTTACAACAAAGCAAAAGTAGTGATTATTGCAAAAATACAACGTGGGTTATTAAATAATGAAGACTGGCTCCTAATATAACCCTAATTGAAATAAAACTCTCAAACAAATCAATGTTATTCCACCCCTAAATAACTAGGGTTGTCGCGTAATCGATTAAAACACTACTCGCGACACGAGCTCGCGCAATTAACTCCCCGGAGGACCCCAGAGGACTTGCCCTCCGAAAAGAATCCTCCTCGATCTTCCCTCCGACGTTTAATCCGCTGCCAGTGACGGCGATGCACGCAGTGCCTATTTGATTTCTACTTACGATATTTTAATGTTTTGCTTGGAACATTATTACCCGTTTTCACTTATAACAATAAGAATATTATACTACGACAGTGTGTGTACTGTCGTAGTATCGCCATCTAGCAGCAAAATAAGCATAGCTAGTGTTATGAGTACTAAGATGACTGATGAATATTTTTATGAATATTTACATAAATATTTATAATATACAGATAAACGCCCAGACACTGAAAACGTTCATGTATATCAAACTTTTGTCCAGTTGTGGGAATCGAACCCACAGCCTTGGTCTCGGAAAGCAGGGTCGCTGCCCACACTGCTAATGAGCCGTCATTTACGATGAACAAGGCAGTGCCTAAATAAGTAACGCCTAATCTAGGGAGATTTCTCGGCATACTTACATTAACCGTCCACCAATAGTTATAACCAAGGTGAAACGTTTTCTTCCGACCTATGCCTACCGATTTAGAAGATGTCTATAACATCTTCTAAACCGAATTGCCTAACGATTTAGAAGATGTTATAGACATCTTCTAAATCGTTAGGCAATTCGGTTTAGGCGATGCCTAGGTTAAGTGAAAACGGACGTAAATATCCCAAAATTACGAGCGTATCGATTGGACTACTGGATTTGATTTCAGAATTCCAACTGTGAGGTTTATTACATACTTCAACTATCCGATCGCGTGAGAGTGAACTTCGATTTATATGATATCGAGTGAGCTCCATTTAGTTACAATAATGCGTAAACGTACTATTACTAGATTAATTTGTCGTCAGTATGTATAATAAGTTATCTGTTAAAAGTATTCTAAAAATATTTGAATATTTTGGATTAATTACTTATGGATTTTGATACCATCTAAATCGTAGTTAACTTTTACGCATTCGAATAAGTTAACGGCTTTGAAACCGGGCACTTTTATTTTCCAATTTTTCTATTCCATTTTAGTTGCCTATGCAAACTAAACACATCAGAGAAATGAGTTTCCAACATTGCCAATTTCTAAAAGATACCCTGACCCGGGAATCTTACCCTCGTTATACTTTAACATGCTAAATTTTAGACCACGAGGCTGTTAAAAGGTAAGCAAAATGCTCAACTAAATACCAATCGATTCTACCCTGCCCTCCCGATCTATCACGATCATTGTCCCGTCTAAATAGAGTCGAACCGTCGTCGGTAGGTTCCTACTGCCTATAAGATGAAAACGCACTTTTTCGATTAACGTGTCGAATCACAACCTAAACGCGGTAGAAAACAATATAATCAGCTACCATTCAACACATAATATCAACACGTATATTTTGGACGTAGACTTCAGACATAACTGAGTTGAGATTTTAAAACCTTCAAAAAGTCTGAATCAAAATTATTTGTACTAGAATCGCATGTGGTCAAAATTAAGTCGGTTTAAAATAATGAGAAGGCGGTTCGGAGGAAAAAAAAAAAGAAGCTAATCATAGAATATTAATCAATCAATCAATATACTTGTATTGCACACCGCAAAAAGGACATAAAAAAAGAAAAGTATAACAAAACAACGTATACAATTTTGCGGTCTTATCGCTTTATAGTGATTTCTTCCAGGCCACCAATGGCGAAGAAAACAAATACAGTCGTTTATTAAAAACAAAAAATGTCACTTCATTTAATTACAACAGACATGTAGCACAGAATTGAAGATTAAAGCTGACATAATTACAGAGGAATCAATTGCATCACATTGCGACACATTGAGTTTAATGAAGTAAAACTTCTTTACTCATGGTTAACTTGGGAGTAAGTTGATTAATGCGAACTGAAGCTGAGAGGGAGATATAAGCTAGTGAAGATAGAAAGAGAGAGAGTTAGTTTTCGTATATTACTATTAGTCAGATGATGCTCAAGAAGTTTAACTTCTTTTAATATTTTAATTCATAATAACAAAACCTAATTCAAACTTTTAAGTCAAAATAATCCTTGCAAAACAATTGCGGGTTTGTTTTTTTCTGGAATTAGCAAGTTTATAGTACCGGTTTAGGTGTGTTCCGTGTTACGCGTCTATTTTGTCTGATGTCTGCGCCACCGGCCGATATTAAAAACGGTGATTGTGCATTTTCGCAGGCAGGTATGGAAACGGTTTAACGAACCATTGTGATTTTCGGATTCGATTATCTTGATCGATGATTTATTCGTCCCCGCTTATTATCGGGCTTTCACGGCTAATATCGTGATATCGGGTGTTCTTTGCGTTGTTTAATTGTGCAATGTTGCATGTAAATAAAACAAAACAGGAACTGGGCAAATTACATAATGACCTAATGCCCTACGCAAATTTCAATCTCGGCAAAATCGTCAGACCAATGCACGGAAGATTTTGATACGGTTTTTTGAATTTAAAAAATATCCCCTCAGTGAAATTTCTTAGTAGTTTTACGATTATAAAACAACAGATTATCGTGCTTTCGCGGCTAATATCGTGACATCGGGTGTTTTTTGCGTTGTTTAATTGTGCTATTTTGCATGTAAATAAAACTAAATAAGAAATGGTCCAATTACATAATGACCTAATGCCCTAAGCAAATTTCAACTTCAAATTTCAATATACGCAAAATCCCATGCACGGATAAGTGTGATTCGGTTTTTTTGATTTTCAAATTATCCCCTGGGTGAAAGTTCTTAGTAGTTTTACGATTATAAAACAACAGGATGCGCTTTAGACGTCATTTTAATTCTCGCCTATATGAATGCCGAAGTTCCATCTAGTTTCATTTCCATTCTATTTTATTAAAATAAAATTTAAAATTCATACATTTATGATAACATTATTCTTTTACTCTCAGTAGAGTAAAGTTACGCGCGTTTTAAGTAATTAAAAATATCACTTTCTTCGACGGTGAAGGAAAAAATCGTGAGGAAACCTGCATGCCTATGAGTTCTAGATAATGTTCTCAAATATGTGAGTCCACCAATCCGCACTGGGCCAGCGTGGTCTTAACCCCTACTCATTGTGGGAGGAGACAAGTAATGGGTCGATATGATGATGATGATGAAACAAAATATATTCTATTGAAGCACAAAAACACGTTTCTGATGTATTCTGAATCCCACACAAACCTTACCTTTTATTATGAATTTCTACATTTCTATTTAATTTCATTTTACAAACATTTGTCCCTTTATTGCACGTTTTATGAAATGAAACGAAAATATATCAAGCATTTATATTATACGGCTCGTTTATGCCCGCGTATACATCATCTCTATTTATAAAAAGCTTCACAGTTTCATCGGCGGCCGAAGATCGAAATGTCTCGTTTATAACTCAGGTGCAATAAAATAGAGGCGGCCGCGGGCCGTAAACCCTGCGCTTGATGTCGCCTGTCCCACTAATCCTGATTTAGCACTCTAGCTGTGACCGCCGCGCGTATGTTATACGTTAACATGCTGGACACACCGTGCTGTAGAATAAAGAACAAGTTTTATAGAACGTCCAACAACAGAACAACAAAGGCATATAGGTATCTATACCTGATTAAATCATATAATAATAAAAGCGGACCCTCGCTACTTCGTCCGCGTATGAGTCAATCGAGAAACTAAAATAGATCGGATGCTAACATACTCGTAATAATACGTCATTCCGAAACCATTCACCTGTTTAAACATCGCTTAAAGAATTATTACTTATCTATGTAATTGAGTAGTATGTAAGTTTATAATAGCATAAATATATATCACATATATCTATCATAGTATATATAAATTTATGTTGGTATTTGTGTAGTTAATATGTAAATGTAGTATGTATGTTCATGTAAGTTTATATTACATTTTTTTTTTTTTTTTTTTGTTTTTTTTTGTAACTTTATGCACCATCCATTTTCCACTCTTTTATCGGCTTCGTACGCTCAGGTTGCCTTTAAAAGATCACTTTTAGTGATAAGGCCGCCTTTGCACCCTAGCACTAAGTCCTATTACTGTTTTCCTTGTATTTTCCTTTTTTTTGTTGTGTTGCAATAAAGTTTTTCTATTCTATTCTAATCATATACGTAGTATACTCAATTTGTAAGTTGTCATTATTTTAGTTGATACATACATACATACATACATACATACATAAATCCATCAGATACAGTTTTATTATAAGTATAGATTTCATTACAAAAAAGGATCAACTTTAAAAGTTAGCCAAAAGAATAAGTCACGTATTTACTAACTTCTATAATATCTAGAAATAATGTTTGAAACAATTTTTCCCCGTGATTAATGTGGTATTTTACTGATATATCCTAGAATCGATTACACGATTATAAACTAATTAAAAAAAAAATAGACACCAGCAAAAATACTCCCGCTACATAAAGCTTTATATTGGTTTCACATTTTCAAATATTTTGCTTCAAGTTTTGTTAATATTCAACATAATTCTATTCATAAATATTCTATACTTATAATAATAGTAAAAAATAATATTTAAATCATTCTTAAACGAAAACATACCAATATGTTGAAAATTATACGCCAAGTTAAATAAAAACGAATAAGACCGTCAATAACATATAATTTAAAATGTATGGCATGTAATAATATATTGTAGTGTATAAATCATTTTCTCCAGTTCCCCGAACATAATAGCAGTGTGTGTCGCGTCAAAGTATATTTTCCTCACAGTATTGTGTACGGCTCACTTCATTAAAAAATTTGAAACTCCGAGCATTATTCGAGGTCTTTGTGACGTTTGATTTGTTTGTCTGTATGTATACTGTACAAATATGTTAGGGCCAGCACACTCGATGTTAACAGACTGCGATTTTAACTGGGTTCCAAATTCAAAATGTCATCAATGCGACGCGAATGTTTTGTTCTTCTGTTGAATCGTTCTGCACTCCGTACTCGGTCAAATTGAAGAAGTATTCAGATTTTTTTTTTTGAGATTTCCCGATTTTTTTAATTCGATAATGCGACTAGCAATCTGAGAATTTAAACTTCGCTGGATGCTACTACAGAACAGCGCAAAGTTAATTAATTATTGATAGCTTTTATTTTTGAATCTTGCCGCATTGGTAGTTTAAACGAAGATTGCGCCCAGCGAACGACCAATCACCAGAAGCGTTCGTTCGAGAAAGTCTTCTGATTGGTCGCACGCAGGACGCAAGCTTAGAAGCCACGATTTGAGCATCATCGCCGTAATCTTTAAGGTGATAGTTGTTAATGCTACTCGTATAAGTAGCGAAGCGTTACAGTCCAGCTTTCCTATAGTGACAGTTGACGGTAAGTGGAAAACTATCGACTATAAACAAGGCAATACTAAGCCAGGCATGAAAGAAACTCCTACTGCATCACGCCGCCCTGTGTTCATCCACCTGAGGCATAGGTGTTAAGCCTAAGCTTATTAAACCGGAACCCAGCATTGCAACAATGCTGCTTAGCGGCAGGAATAAGTATGGAACTAGTACTTCCCCGGACGTGTTCTATCACAAAAAGCTCTGCTACTACTAGTGTTGTCACTGCTTGAGGTTTCTGTAAATCGATTAAATGTCTAACCGCGGACGCCTATACTGTAGCGTGTGCTGGGACCCTAAATCACAATATACCTACATATTACGATAGCTTATGCATACGTTTACCATACAAATTTCTATCCTATGGCTGTGTTAATAAGGTTCTTTTTCCGAATCAAATTGTGTCGTGCCCGTGGAGGTGTATTCAATTAACAGTAAATCGGAAATTTCGTAGATCATAGATTTACAAATACTGTAATCGGCTTACGCAATATATGGAGGTGCTAATTTGTCAATGTTATGACTTGTTATAGATAAAGTGTGGTTAATGTATTATTATAGTCTAGTTATTAGGACTTCAGCCTTCCATTGGGTTATCCGAGTGCGATCTCCAGCTCGTAACATTTCGGAGTTATGAACGTTTCAGGATTTTTTAGCAATTCAATTATCACTTGTACTACAGTAGGTAATATTATAAAGTGGGTAAATATTTATTTATTTATTGGTAATCCCACAGCGCGGCGTTTCAAATTATTTAGGTTACGTATTTACCTTAATACTGAAATAAGGCCAAATCTAGATTACAAAACTGTGAAAATTAAGTTACAGGTGTGTGATGTTAAATGATGAAACATATCAAGGATGTATAGGATCAAGTTTTAGATACCAAAATACCTAAACTTGATATTTACACTACGTATTTTGGTAACTTGCTATTTTATTGAATTAGCATTTATACTTTGATGTGCGGATATTTCTAATATATTATTAGATAGTTTTCAATAAATTAAAAATATATTTGATTCACAGCCACAGTGGCTATTATTAAAGAATAATTAAGCTTACTCAGTAGACCTGAGTGCTCCGTAAAATTTTATATATAATGTAAAATTATTAATTAAATTCAATTAATTATCAATTATAAATAAAAAATGGTGCGTCAGTTATTTCTATAGAAATAAACCTTTCTCATTCAACAGCTACAAAAAAATAGCGTTCAAATGTAACCTTAATTCCCTTGTTACAGGTGGGATCCACAATGGACATGTCGAAGTACTCCATCGAAGACAAATACAGGAGCTACGGCATGTACCCCGACCCTTCGCGCGGCTACCTGGACTCGGCTGCACTGTCCAAAGCCTACATGTACATGGATCAGCAGCAGCAGAGGTCATATCCAATGGACATCAGCAAGATGTACTCCGAAGCTTCGGCGGCCATGGTAGGGCTGAGCTCAGCTGTCAATTCCGCGTCAAGTTTGTCTCCACGTTCCCCAGCGGAATCCCCAGATACCCAAAAGACCCAGGACCGCGCAGAAGGCAGCTCCTCATCCGGGTCTAACCCGTCCCCATCCCTCCCCTATTACCAATCATCTTCGGGTCTATTAATGCCCCAATATCCGGGTCAATATCCCCAGAATCCCCAAGGCGGGCCCGAGTTTCGGAGGCCTTTAACGGTTATATTCTGACCTGACGTTTAGAATTGAATCTCAGATTATTTTTGATTTTATTTTTGTTGTAAATATATCGAAGGAAGAATAGTGGCCTAACCCCTGTGACATTTAAGTCGAATGACGTGTGGCTGTTATTCGCTGCAATTCGTGACGTAAACTGTAACGATGATGTCGAAATTAGCTTCACAGATGAATTTCCAACTTAGATACCATTTCAATTTCATAAGTTATCCAGACCAGTACCTAGGCTGGCTATTGATATTCAAATCGATATAAACTTTTAATTGCAATTGGTCTGTCATATTAACAAATTTTATTTCTCGCGTAGTTACGTTTCGACGTTATTAATTGTTAAGCTGTTATTTGCAATTGTTGCAAGATAATATAAGTTCTTGGCAACGAACTCAGAATACCTTTTTTTTGTAATTAGGAGGGTACAATCCTTATGGACATCACTATGGATAGTGTCGGACTTCTATCGACTAAAAACCCCTCCTGCCTTCTACACGATAGCTTACATACATTGTAGGAAACATTGATTTGTAAACCAGTCAGCTCCAATTTGGAAAGAGCAAAATAAGGATTTAACTCCAAAAATGCTGTATCTCGGTATTGGAGTTAAATAATTTATAAACACTGTACCATTGAATTTAGAATGTACAGAATCCTCATTCAGCCACTATAGTTTTCAGTGCATTGTGTCCAAAAACAGTGAAAACGCCCAGCGCACTACTCACTTTACACCCGCGGAATGTTGCTAGCTTTTACCCTTTTTCACATTTTATGGTGAACGGGAGGACATTAGAGGTTAAATAATAACTGTCATCTGCTAACTAGTATGAAGTGACCAACCTTTTGTTCGAGAAACCATTCTAAAGTGTAGTGGTTTTTGATGCCTCAATATTAGTCTTGTACACGGTTTCTGTATGTTCCAAATTCTGTGCACTGTACTTGACTTGACACGCCAACATTAATGGAGAACTCTCGAGTGGCAAGGTTTCCTGCATCGTTAAAGCAAGTGATATTTATTTGCATAAATTAAAAACGCATGTTACTCTGAAAAGGTGAAGGTGCGTGCGGGATCGAACTTGTTCCTACGAGATCCAGGCCGAAGCCGTAACCAATAGGCTATCAGCGCTTGCTACGAGATTAGTATGGTGTTGATTTTTATAAAAAAAATATGTAAATTACTCTGCAAATATCAGTACTGTCGCTGTTTTGTTCATTGCATAGCAAAACTATTATCGATGCAGAAGTGGTCTGAGTCCAGTTGCCTGCACTTCATTCATACATAAAAGCACTGCCTAACTTGTTTGATTCAACGTTTATTTTCGTCCAAATTATTATATGCCAATCGTCGTAATCCTCGTTTACTTTGACGGTATTTCGAGATCCTTTATCCTAAAGTTCCTTGATTTTTAGTATACATTAAAAAAAAATTAAAGTTTATTGTAATTTTAGGTAGTCAAAGTAATAATAAAATACATTCCGATTTTTATGTAAATTGTAAATATAAAATACTCTTCTAATATACTTAGATGTAAAAGGTTATATTCGCGATAACAAGTTTCTAAGGCATTTAAAACTTACCTAATGTTTTGTCATATGCCCGAAGTTATATAATAAATAATAAATAAATATACTACGCCAATACACACATCGCCATCTAGTCCCAAAGTAAGCGTAGCTTGTGTTTATGGGTACTAAGATAACTATAGATGAACACCCAGACACTGATATATAATTCGGGGCTTTAGTTAAAAACAAAATAGTTCAAAAGAGCTTATAAATTTATCTATTAATGAATCAATCAATAGGCTATAACAGTCCACGGGTGGCCTAAGGGCCTCTCCCAACGGACGAGTTTGCTCGTATTCACCATCAGCAGACTGGTTGCTGGTCGATTTTCGGATGGCCACGGGCAGGAGATAAAAATTATATCCCCCGATTATACCCCCGTTATACAATTATTATTTGGATATTATTTCCACTTGTGTGCCAGTGCTCTGAGAGTTGATAAAACTGTGGAGGAAGATACATTTTTATCCTTTTCCCGGGGATGTAATTGTCTCCTGCCCATGCTAGCCGTGTTGAGGGTTTTCTGAGGGGAGCCCTAGGGCTCGACGACGTCGGGGGGTAACTGTTCGCAGTAAGTAGATGGTTTTCTATTCCCTTAATCGCCTCGTACGACATTGGCTGTAAGAGGAGGGGTGGTAACAATTGTATTCTGACCTGCCGTCAACACGATACAACCCGCAAGCTATGTATGAGACTATGAAATTGCCCTGACGGGTTAACTTGCTACTAAAGGGTATTTATCACGGTTTCTCCGACACCTCAGTGTTTTTTTAACTGCCATAGTAACTTATAATCTCTGATAATATAAAAGAGTCCAAGGTACAACGACTTGATATTTAATTTAAGTTAATATTATAACCTATATCCACTCGATTGTAAATAATTAAATAATTAAGCTATAGAATTAATCTGTGTTGAATTTCCATTATATTAGATACATTTTCGTGAACTTTCTTGTAGACTGATTTAACGCTCAAAACTATAAGTCAATCAACAAAGTTGTGGTTTAGCACATTTCTTGATGTTTAGCTCCAAAATGTATGTACCTCCTTAATCCAAATTTTCTAGTTCAACAATCTCTTAATGCCCATCTGTTGGTATCCATCCATGATAAGGTTGATGTTAATCTTGGATTATTGATAGGTACATTACAATTGCGGGTATAAGTGTAGGCCGAGAGTTGGTTTACGATTCGTTCCAAGTACCTATTCAATTTTTGTATCAACCTTTCTATAAATAAATATAATTAGAATTCTTCTTAATTCATTTGATTTGGGAAAACATTATTCCAGAAGAATACCGTCTAGTTTAACTATATCATTGTAGTTTTATTTAGTTGACAGTAATCACATGATAATACGAAATCTATTTTTTTTAGACCTTGAAGAACGCGACAGCGTCAAACATTGCATTTATTTGAGATGCCATAATTTTTATTTAATAAATCATACAAATAAATAAATCTGTTTTTGTTTTAATTATTGGATAGTATTAATATCTCTTGTTATTTTAATTTATCCATTGATGTTCCATTTGTAAACTAGTTAAAATATTACTAAATGTAAATTATTTATAATTAAATTGTTTATGCCCTCATTTCTGATCATTAGATTGCTAAGTAAGTTAAATGATACATTATTATTTTTCACAAAACGCACTTAATCGGCCGAGCTAACGAATTCGTGCGCTTGATCTGAATAAACTGAATAAAGTATCAGCAAACTCGTTTTGTCTTTGTCGAACTATTACAAAAGCCAGATTTGTCATTTCATTTCATCTATGCTTTATGGTAAAACTACAAGATTTTAGCAATCGAATGATACAGAAAACGAGATTATGTATAGCGATAACGAATATTATGTACAATGAGACTTAGAAGATATTAAAATTATTGAAATTACGTAATACATACTTACATCATTAAATATTTGAAAAATGCATTTATGTTTTTTATTTTACAATTACATTTCTGCAGCAATTTATTTCGGTTCCTGACAACCTGGTAAGGTATACCTGTCGTAATTTAGTATCTACTCTTAGTGTAGGATTAATCGCAGAATGACGCTGGAGTGTGGAAATACTAACGTTACCGTTAAGATGCTCGGTATTCCAAAATGAGGTTTGAGCAACATTATCAATAGCTCTTAACATTCCAGTCTGCAGGCCTTGGCCATAATCACCACGCTGGGAAGGCGGGTTGGTGATCGCAGTAGGTGGTGAAAATAGCAGAGACCCACTTCTGTCCTTTCTCTCTTATATGCCTGTTTCGACACCCGCGTCATGAGTTTAAATTAAAACTTCTTTGGGCGCGACTAGGGAGTAACTAAGATTTTTTTTTGATGGAGGTAACGCTTACGTCAGATGTCTGTGTTTCCACTATTTAAAAATATTAATTTGGATTGGTCGTAAGTATATTTCATATACTCCACGCTGCTTCTTGACTTATACGCCAGCTAGTGGCAAATGTCATAATCAATTAGGATTATTTATTATCAATATTTTCAATTTTGAATATCAAAGTGAATAAAAACAGTTTTAAAAAAAAAATTTAAATTGCAAAGTTTTTTGAAAATCTTTAAATATAAGTACTTGATTATTTATTAATTTAGTAATAAATAAATCTATAAGTACTTGCAATAAAACAGTTACTAGAAAATTTCTGCAGGTACATTTAATATATTTTGAAAATTTTGACCGAGGATGCTTTATAATCGATACTGAGTCCAAAACAGATTTTTATTTAATTTCTGTCTGTCTGTCCGGGCATCACGTGAAAACTACTGAACGGATTATAATAAAATTTGGTATAGTGGTAGCTGATATCCCGGGTCAACATATAGGATACTTTTTATCCCGATAAATAATAAGTTTCCTCCGGGAAATGGGATGAAAATTTTACTTCATATCTCCGTTAAATTTGCACCGTTTTCAATAATACTTTTTTTATTTGACAGTCTACTAAGCATGTATTGTCTAATTTTACTTTATCATCTGATGAATATTGTCTGAGGTTAAGGACATAATTCTTCACAGATAACAGCAAGTCGCAAGGCATATGGGACAACGATCGAATGCATGCGTACCATCCTACTAATATTATAAATGCGAAAGTTTGTGAGAATAGATGTATGGATGGATCGATAAGATGGATGGATGTTTGCCACAACGAATGAACCGATTTGAATAAATTTTTGGCAGTGATACCTACTATTTAGTCTGGAATAGCTCAAAGGCTTCTTTTTATACTGGAAAAGCGTAGCTTGTTTTACTGGTACTAATATAGCTGTTGAATATTTTTATGAATATAATACACAAAAATACTAACCATATACAGATAAACACCCAGACACTGAAAAACAATAATGTACATCACACAAACATTTTCCAGTGGTGGGAATCGAACCCACAGCCTAGGACTCAGAAAGCAGGGTCGCTGCCCACTGCGCCAGTTGGCCGTCATAAATGGTAGTCATGCATGGTTAATTTTTAGGCAAGTGTGCAAGCAAGCCCGCGTGTATACGTTAGTGTTGGATTTGTTTGCTGTGAAAACAATCGCAGCCTGCATCCGACACCGTTGATTTTATTTATTTTCCTTCGTTTTATCATAATACCCGGGGAGTTAGCTTACTTCTGTTAAAGGGTGATTAGAATTTTGTTCCCTTATTTTTGATATAAAATTAAAAATCGAAAACAAGTTTGTTTCGAATAACTTTAAGAGCGGTAGAAGTGATGATCCTTGTAGGTGATGATATTTGTTAGTACTTTGAAAATATTACTATTTAAAAGATAAATTTTCACGTGACATTGCACCGCCATATAGGTATAAGAATACTCTTTACATATGTATATCATTGCCTATACTGACTGTCATTCTGGGCACCATTCCAGGGGCCACGGGCAGTGGCGTGCATAGAGGGTATGCACAGGGTATGCAGATGGTATAAAATAAAGGAAATCTCCAGTACGAGTTATAAACACTTAATGGTTGGTTATTGTAACTCTTACAATGCCTATCCTTGAGTTTTTTTTATAACTCGTACGGGAGATTTTCTTCATTCTTAATCATCTGCATACCCTGTGCATACCCTCTATGCACGCTACTGGCCACGGGCATAGCTGATAGTTTTAGTAATTAGTTAAGTTATCTCACTACTATTACAAATGCAACAATTTGGATCGATGTTAGTTACCCAATGTGGCCAAAACTGTTCGACAAATCTGGATGAAGTACAGAGATAGATTATAGTTTGCAAAAGCACATAAGTAAATAAATTAATAAATAAAATCTTTTATTTGGGAAAAACAACACATAGCAATTAACATTTACAGTACACGTTACACAAAAACATATCAATGACAACTTAAACTGTATAAAAAAAAGGATCTTAAAATTAGGTAACAAAATAAACTTAAATACCCTTAATAATTTTTAATAGAGGTTTTTGTAAGCATTGTTAAGAATTTAATAAAAAAAGTTAAAGTAACTGGGATAATAATAATAGTAAATAGTATCTTGATTCTAGCTCACGAGATTACCGCCACGTGGCACGTGGAGTCCGCTGTTCCCAGTTAGCCCAGCACACCATCTAAGGCGACTGGGGTTCCATGGCAATTCACTGGCAGACAAGAAGCAGAAAGTGGTGTTGCTGGACTCGGCTAGGATAGTCCGCCGATTCCTAAGCCTGTCGCCCTGACCCCCGGCCGTCTGGTCTCCCCTGCCGGGGTGTAATCCTCCGCCGTGTGCAAACATGTATTTATGTAATGTATATTTAAGTGTATTAATCTCTATGTATCTAAGTAAGTATATTAATGTTGTTTTGACTCATTTTATATAGGTATTTATTTGGTACACGGGCGTGAGAGCAAATCTCGATAATAATCATTTATTTTTCTAAAAAAACAATATAAACAGGTAACCAAAGCTTAACTATAAAATAAGCTAGAGGCCTTGATAACTAAACTGAGTATAAACTCGTATGATCTCTTCACAGCCTCGATTCACATTTCGGAACACGCTGTATATCCTCACCTAATACAGGAGAGGGTAGGCGCTTTGTTTATGTTATTCCACCGTATTTTGCTCACAAAGACAGCTCAGTTGTTTACTTTCTGCCAAATCACTACCCCAGTGTACCTCCGCAATGATATCTTTCTATCGAGTGCGCATATTTTATTAAAAAATAAAGGGGACTATTCAACCGTACTCCACAGACTATTTTTTTAAACTAATCAAAAGAAAATAGACTCTATTAACACTCAGTTAAAGTAGTAAAGGCTTTGGTGATTGCCTGATTGAATTTTGTTATTTTAGCGGCACTAAAAAGTGGAATGGGTTATAATGACGTTATAAATAAAAGTATCGTTAATGATCCTAAACTAACATTGTTGAAATATAATAGGTAGCTAAGGTCCCACTTTGGGAAATATTATTTTTAATTTAACAACAAGCCAATAATAATCAAATAAAGTTTTTGACGACCTCTGTGGCACAGTGGTGAGCGCTGTGGAATTAAATAGGATAGCTGGGGCCGATCTCCGGCAGAGGAAATTTGGGAATTTATAATTTTTGATGTTTTTCTGGTCTGGTCCTGTGGGAGGCTTCCACCGTGGCTAGTTACCACTATTAATTCCCAAATAGCCACACACGACTGACAACCAAAATACTAAAAGTAATTCGGAACAAACTAAGAACGGTAGTGAGCCTGCTAACAAGGCATTGCCAACTAAACAAACACCTTTTCATTGTAGGTATTACAAACAGTCCTCTGTGCAGAGCATGCATGGAGGCAGATGAAACACCGACACAAGTATTGCTCTGATGTAGAGGAGTAGCAGAGCAACGCGCAGCTACCTTGGGTCCCCAGCATCACTCCCTGAAGCACTTGGCTACCTCGGCGGCCTGCTAAGCTTCTGGAGTGAGCTCGGCTGGCTGGAGTGACCGTAGCCAGGGAGCCGTACCAGTGGCACTACGTACAATGGAATGTTCCGGCCGACGAAGTACGGAGACAAGTCCAGGGAAAGAAGAAGAAGAAGAAGAGGTATTATCTAGCGACGTTAACTGTCAACAGTATTGCACCGTATGTAAGTAGGTACGCTTGAAGGTAGAATTAATAAAATTACTACTTATAACATCGGACATGGCTTTGTTTGTAGACACACCGTCTCTACACGTGCCATTTCTCATGAAAACACCGCTATCGTGCAATTACCAGTTCCATCGGCGATTACGACACGAAATGTTCAGTTATACTTACATAATGAGACAATCAGTGTCCGACATTTTCCTCAGCTGTTACTTGTAATAGCTTTAATATGTTTGTAATGATATGCTATACACTTCCCTAACACTGCATGAAAAGTGTTGGGAATTTGAAGTTGTTTCTTACCTGCTTGTGAGGACCGTATACTAAAGAAACAACTGACTTGTAAGTAAACGTAATACTAGCAGTCCCTCGCGAATTTGTTCGTGTATAAGTCAACCTTACAGGATTTTCAAATCGGATTGAGTAGTTCTTGAGATCATCGCGTTCAAGAAAAGCACAGACAAACAAACATGTACCGTATTACGAAATAATATTAAATCACCCTGTAAAAATTTAGAAACATTTATGTTTCCTTAAAAACAAATTCTGTGGATAAAAGACCGATACGCGCATAGTACCTACGCTACGCGACGCGTACCTAATAAAGAGACAGGTCACATGATTTTAACTTTACATGTGATGTTAGGGCTGTAACTGATTTCTTTCAGTAAAAACTATGGCAGTGGTTTACTCAAAAACTATTAGGTGTTTGGTTTCACAGATAAGTCTCAGAGACACCACATAATGTACCTCCAAAGTCTATGAAGTATAATTTCGGTTTTCAGTTCCTTTTTTTCCTCTTTTATTTCCAAACGGTTGCACCAGTGGTGGTGGTGGTGTACTTAGACTCTTTTTGTGGGACCTAGTTCGATATAGCACGCAATTCTAACTATTCGGAGTTATGTGCGTTTTAAATTTAAGCAATTAAAATATCGATTGCTTTAACGGTGAAGGAAAACAACGTGAGCAAACCTGCATGCCTGGAAATCCTCCATAACGTTCTCAAAGGCGTATGAAGTTTGCAAATTTGCACCTGACTACGGCCTCAACCCTTTTCGATCTGAGACGAGACCCGAGTACTGAAGTGACGAGTGTGAAGAGTGAAGACGTCAATGGGTTTGTAATGCAATCTGCAATATCTATTAGATTGTTAATTTGAAATACATCGCCCATAAACTTGACTTGCAATGCACACAACCTAAAATGCCGCCCTATTATTTATTTATGTATATTATTCATAGTCAAAGTCAAAGTCAAAAATATCTTTATTCAAGTAGGCCCCCACAGGTGGCACTTTTGATGCGTACATAAGAACCACACGGTAGTGACATGATGGCGATAACCACATTCGTAAACTTAAAACTAAAGCTCTCGTAGCTTCCAAACGCGTCCTGGTCTCTTTAAGAAGAAGCCCACAACAAACTTAGCCGGGTGTTTTTTTTTTGTTATCACCATCTCACAATGTCATTTTAAATTATTAGAAGAGCAACCTGGTTAAAGCAATAATTTACACCCAAGCTTTTTTATCGTTTACGTAGTCCTTTATACTATAATAAGACTATTCTATAAGCTTACGTTTAATACAAACTTTGAACTTTTTAAGAGACATCTCCAAGATGACAATTGGTAGTTTATTCATAAATAAAATCATCAGTCATCTTAGTACCTAATAGTATTAACTACGCTTAATTTGGGGCTAGACGGCGATGTGTGCATTCGCAGTATATTATTTAAAAAAAATAACTGACCACAGTTTTTTTATCTATGGCATTTGAATTTGACATTTCATGTGTCAGCTGTCAAACGGCCACGTGGCGGCGCGTGCGGTGCGCGCTTTAAACTTATCGCTTTGACAGGACGTGTCAGAAGTGTCAAAAGGTTGTGCAATTGTGGCCAGTGGTGATTGTAGAGAATGATTCGCCTTTTGTTGGTGGTAATTGAATTTTATTATGAGGAAAATTGTTAGTGAAAGTTGGGTACAGTTAGGCGCGATCGAAGCGAAGTTAGAAGTATTAATGAGACCTATTAAAAGCCTAACTTAAATATCAACCAAACCAAAATTATTAGATGGTAGAATTAAGTTAGAAGCGCTAACCTTATCTGCTGGGCAGAGTGTATATTTTACGCTGCTTTATGTGTCCGTCCATTTATTGTGGTGCCAACTCGGACTACTTTTTTGTGTGGGGTCGCCGCTTCAGCATCTTTGGACTCTGTATGATATAGGTACTTTTAATCTATAGCCATTCATTCATGATTAGATTGGTTCTCAGCACAATTATCAGCGTCATCAGTTTATTGTCCAAATTCCTTCTCTTTAATAGGAACGAGGCTTTTAGAGCATAAACCCACCACGCTAATCAAAGCCGAGTGAGTGGGTTTTATTGATTATCCTGACACTTCTCCTGGACATTACAACGTGTTCGTAATAATAACAGGCGCTAAGGTATTACCGCTAATTTCCTAACTCCAGACTTGTGTTCAGAATTTTTAAACGGAATACCAATAACTAACAAATTTACCCAACCCGAGAATCGAACCAAGGACTACTAGACCAACGAGGCAATTTGGTTGTCGTCATCATTATTAACTCGATACTGACCCCACAGTGCACAAGGTATCCTCTCTGTATGACAATTGTTAAGGCCATAGTCCACCACGCTTGCCCAAGTGCGAACTTTACTCCACTCAATTTGTTTGTACCATAGCTTTATTTTCTTTAATACTGGACAACCGTACAAACCGATATTTTTTTTTGCTTTTCATAAGATGACATTTAGTTCAAGTGCTACAAAAATGCATAAATAAAAGATGTACATGAGTAAAATTTGTCATAGTAACTCTTGTGATCCTTACTTCACAAGTGTTACTATGACAAAGTTTAGTTAGATTATTTGCGATTTAAGCAATTAAAATATCACTTGCTTCAACAGTGAAGGAAAACATCGCGAGGAAACTGCATGCCTGCGCACAGGTTTCTCAGCTTTCAGGATAATGTTCTCAAAGGCGTCTGGAGTCACCAATCCGCACTGGGTCAGCGTGGTGTATTATGGCCTAAACACTTCTCATTGTGGGAAGACACCCGTGTCCTTTAGTGGGCCGAAAACAACAGTTCTGCTTTCTTTCTGCTTTAATAAATGATTTCGACCCGCAACAAAAGTGTACTGAAACTAACGAAACAGGATTCAATAAATTATTATCAATGTCGCCCAACTCCAACTGCGGTGCGGGAACTTTCGCCGCACGACGGAAAACTGGGAAAAAGTAGGAAAACACATAATTTTTCGGCTTGACAGGCGACGTTAGGTGGTCGTAGGGCTGTCGACTACGCGCTCCCAATTTGCCCTGGTTATTTTTCTTTTTTATTTGAAAAAAGAAACACAGCACAGAAACCGGAACATAGCAATGCTTCTTCGCGGCCGATATAAGCATGGTCGTAGTAAGAAAGGAGAAAGAAGGAAAAGTTTTTTTATTTGGCTGAAACATATACTTATTTTTATGAACAACTACAATGACCAAATAATGGTCGCATCAGCTACAGCTATCTGCAGCGCTGGTTTTCAGTAAGCGCCTGATGGTAGTACTGCCTTGGATGAGCTGTGTCACATACAGTTCTACTTCTACTCAAGTTTTACCAGCGGCAGTTTTAGTCGGTTTTACGAAAATTTCGCAAGACTGTTTGTTTTTCAAGAATAAAACACATTCAATGTCTCTGTCTCCATGATGCAAGATGTGTAAAATTGTACCAATTGGTTTGTATTTAGCCATGTAAACAATGGTTTTTTTCTTTGCTATGTGAATGTTACTCCAGTGTTTTCCGAGATAAACGTATTCTATGTCCATTTCCAGGTTGTTAGCTATATACGTGCTAAATTACATTAAGATTTATTCAATAGTGGAACAAATAACAGGTAAATAATATGAGTAAGGAGTGAGTAAGGATAACTCAAAAAGTTATCATTTGAAATTACAGTTTTTACATAATTTGATTTTGATTGGTGTTCGTCTTAAATTTTTTTTAGTTTTCACCACCTTTTTTGTATTATGAAAATTAGTCTTAATTTGCTATATTGTTCGCGAAAAGCAGGATAATCTGTATGGTGTAATTTATAATTTCTTACAATTATTCACTGTAAAGTCAACATCTCCTGAGGATGCTCCGGTTTCGGAGCGAAACGTGCGTATAGAGTAGGTACGTTGCCGAAGATCTGTTTGGTGTGGAGTATAGCAATTTGAACTTCATTTTCATAATTTATCATGGAATTCCGAATTCCGCATAGTAATACGTGCTTTTATGCAACACATTTATTGTTTTATTATGTACTTTGTACATAGTTGGCAGCCCTATGCTGTTTGATGTTTATACGAAAAACACGTATTGTTATCAACCCCCGAGGAGTTTAAAACCCCCGGTTATTTCTTAAAGATTATACCCTCTTCAATCGAGATATTGATTACGGGCCGCATTGTTTGATTATTGACATTCGCCTTTGTCCGGGATGACGCATGACGGAAACTAGTAAGTAGGTATTATAGCAGTTGGAAAATGAAAATATTCCCCTTAAAATATGATTTATATTTTTTAAATAGTACCTAAATACAAATAGGTATGGTCTGATTGTGTGACGCTCGTTCCCTGGAGGCTCAGAGTCGCTTGTGTGGGATACCATGTGTGACGATACCTAAAAAATATGTGAATATTCGTCTCAGAGACAAACACCTTTTTTTTTGCGCTGGGAAATGCATTGACGCATCCCTCCCGGAGACAGGTAGGAAACTATCTAGCCTGTTTCCGGAAGGGTATGTGGGACTCGCTGACACGAGGATCGCTTTCGAATGTTACTATGGTCTGTGGCATCCCGACGTTAGTCCATCCTTCAATCTTAATTATGGGCCATTTTTTTCCCCCTAGAGACTAATACCTGGCGCAATGTCTGAGCGCTGTTTTTTTAAGTGTAATGTCCAGAGTTCGATCCCCGGCAGCGGCTATTTGAAAATTTATAAGTTCTGTATTTTCTCTGGTCTGGCTAGTTCCAGTGGCGTGCACTTCACACATGCACAAAAGCAATGCATACCCAAATTGTTTTATATAGCTCGTATTGGATGGGAATTTTTCCATTTTATGCCATGTACCTGCTTTATGCATACCCTGGTCAAAAAACCTGTGCACGCCACTGGCTAGATACCACCCTTTCGGCGGGCTGAGCTAATGCAGCTCTTTAAAATAGTTTCAATAAGATCTTATCACAATATTATTGTTTGTCCCGCCATTATGTAGGGTGACAATGATTTGGAGATCCATCAGAGAAGGGGCGTGATAATAAACATAATTAAAATCCACACCAACACGCGTCAGATACGAATCGCTATACATAATAATAAGACTGTCTGTACTGATGCGATATGAAAGATGAATCCCGTTCGGTGAATGAAGGGTGTCTGGTACTTTCTAGTATAAAACCAGTTTGCGAGCGGTTAAGGAATATTAAATTTGCAGTTAAATATACATTGAGGGTTATGGATAACCCATTTTTATAATTTATCTTCCTAAACATGGATATGGTTTAACTAACTAAGCTTGTAGAAAAGTCCTATTATAGTATAAAGGACTACGTGATCGATAAACAAGCTTGGGTGTGAATTATTGCTCAAAACAGGTTGCTCTTCTAATAATTTTAAATGACAAAAATAACCTCGGCTAAGTTTGTTGTGACCTTCTTAAGCCAGGACGCGTTCGGAACCCTCGTAGCTTTAGTTTTAAGTTCACGAATATGGTTATCGACATCATCTCACTACCGTGTACTTCTCATGTACCTATGTAAGCATCAAAAGTGCCACCTTTGGGCCTACTTGAATAAAGAGATTCAGGACTTTGGGTTTTGAACTTTGGTTTGATCCAAAGCGGGTTTAGCTTGTATTTCCCATTTATGTTGTTTCCTTTATAACAGTGCCAAGTAGTAGCACACTAATAGCTGGGAAAGGTAATACCTACTAGCGCGTTTGGAACCCTCGTAGCTTTAGATTTAAGTTGGCGAACGAAGTTATCACCATCCCGTTACAATTATGTAAACAAATTAGCCCGCTACCATCTTAGATTGCATCATCAGTTACCACCAGGTGAGATTGCAATCAAGGGCTAATAAAAAAAATGCTTACTATAGAGGGGTAGTAGTGCCACCATGTTTATTGCCGCCAATCAGCATTACGGGGTTTTGTTTTGAAGGGCTCGTTGCCGGGGTAATTGTAGGCACATGAGGCACACGATACAGGACGGCATTTTGTAGCACGTGTTCTGGTTTTCAACCAACCATCCGGTGGACCATCTGTTTCGTCCGTCAATCCATACTAATATTTTCATATGAATATGTGTGTTTGTTTGTTTTCCTTACTTCACTCCCTGTTCAGCCAATCGACTTGATTGTTTGCATACATCTAGTTCAAAGGACAGAGAGCAACATATGGTACTTTTGGTCCTGGTAAAGCATCTAATTCCCAAGGTGGTTTCAGTGGCGTACATAGAGGGTATTCACAGGTTATGCAGATGATATAAAAAGTAGAAAATCTCCAACGGTATTGTTTGAATTATTTGTTGACTATAGCTAACTTCATGGTGTTGGTTTTTTGTGACGGTGTGCGCGCGCATCGTAAAAATTTACTCTTACCATTTTTCCCTAACGCGCCAAAAGAAGTACCTATAACTTCAAAAAAATGATTTTATGATATTTTTTTAAATGTTTCGCTGAAACTGCTATCTGTAGTTGCGTTTATGTGTAACGGTGATTGTCCCATACATGCAAGTTCGGCGGCTCGACGCGTAGACAATAGCTACGTATAATATACACACAATCGCACAAAGCCTCCATTACAGATGCGAACGTTTTCAGAGCGGCATGACATACGCCTTTCATCGCGTTCATATATAATACGCGGAAATAGATTCGCTGGAATCTTAATACATTTTCTCCCATTCACATTTTCGTATAAAGTACGTGAAATATTTTTATTAAAATCGGTCAATTAATTTCATCCAAATTTACCCCTAAAGGGGTAAAACAGGGGTTGGAAGTTTGTTTGAAAGTCCTATATTTTCCAGGTTTACAGGTTATTATATTCTTAATGAGATTTTTGGGTATCCCCTTCAAAGGGTGGTAAAATAGGGGAGAAAAGTTTTAGCTAAATCTACCATCTACTCCAAATCTAACCCTAAAGGGGTAAAACATGGGTTAGAAATTTGTATTTATAAAAGTCCTATGTTTTCGAGGTTAGAGTAACCGAAATTCTATTCTCGTAATAGTAAATAAGAGATGAAATTTGCTGCTGAATTTTTTTATTACCAATTCTACAAACTCGAAATTTTGGTAATAAGTTTATTTTAAAGCATTTACATTACAAAGCATGGACATCAATTAAAAAAAATATTTTATTCCAATTCGGGGTAAATCAGATCATAGGAACCGAACCATAATTTCGAGTACCTGCTTGTTATTCCCGCATTTCAAGGAAAAGGAAAAAGCGTATCCCATACATTAGTTTCTACAGGTGTCTGTCCGTTTATGAATAGTAACGTGTATGTTGACTGACAAGATTGTTGAACATTTATAATTGTTTTATATATATAACCTAAAATTAACTATTTAAAACTAAATAAAATTGAAAACGTCCTCGAAACCACCGCAGCGAGGCACAGTTTGGATGGCCAAACTAACTCGTTGGCCAAGGTAACTGCCCGCTCTAGGATCACCGGTAGTCACATTAACTGATATAAAATTAAAAAATTCATAACTCGTAGCCATAACACGGGCACATGAAGAATAGGTACATATTATATGTTTCCATTATTTTGAGAAGACTACATCTGTTTATAAACTTCTAAGTTATGTGCGTTTTAAGCAGTTAAAATATAAATTGCTTCAACGGTGAAGGAAAACATCGTGAGGAAACCTGCATGCCTGACAGTTCTCCATAATGTTCTCAAAGGTGTGTGGAGTCCACCAATCCGCATTGGGCGAGCGTGGTGGACTACGGCCTTAACCCCTTCTCATTATGGGAGGAGATCCGTGCCCTGTAGTGGGCCGGTAATGGGTTGATATGAAGGTGATGATGACATCCGTTAATGCTGCTAATAGTAAACCCTGTCTACCAAAATATAATAACTTGTACGGGAAAAGAATGTTAAATTACATTGTACCTATAAATTGTAAAATTAATCAGCTACCTAAGTCACTCGAAGCCACAATAACACATCCCTATCCCTATCCCTATCCCTATCCCTATTCCTGCTAATATTGTAAATGTCAATGTAAGTTTGTTTGTTACGCTTTCACGCAAAAACTACTTAACCGATACTAATGAAACTTTGTACACATATTATTGGAAGTGTTAGAATTAATATAGGACACTTTGTATCTCGACATTAGGCTCGATTCCTTTGGAAGAGGGGATTAAAGTGTTTAACGATTTTAGACCATAACTCCGAAAAATTTTAACCGATTTAAATAATTATTTTTGTACTATAGAGGTTATAATAATATGTTTAATTTTGCCCAAACTTTGTGTAGATCTGATAAATGTGGTTGGAGATAGAGGACAGAACTCCTCAGCGGACAGCAGCAAACCCCTCATTTAAGGCTTAGCCATACTGAATTCTTTAAATTGTTTTAGAACTACAACTAAATTGAATGCCACCTCAAACAGCTACGTAAAAGATAGTAAAAATATAAAATTAAAATTAAAACAATACTTACATCAAATAACTAATTTAAAGTACAATAACAGCTACAAATAAAATGTATATTGCATAATAAATAAAGTAGCTCTAAAACAACCTTTCCAATAGCACCTAAATCAGTATTTTGAAAAACAACATGGCGGATGAAAATTTCAGTTACTCTATGGCGTGGACCGAAGCTGGTATAATATGTGGCCATACACCAAAGCAGTAACATATTAACATAGTATCAACGCCCCAGACGTCGCGCTCAGGCGGCGACGTCCTTTACGACCCTGATGATCAAATTACTACCGACAATGTGTCCAAACAACACACAGACACACAGCCAACACAGCGTTTTTGCCGGCGAAAACGAGGGCCCCAACTTCTGACGGTCACAGGTGCGTTCAGACTAAACAATAATTAGTCCAAAAGTCCACCAGCACTCAGATTAACGTCAAACCGAGCCGAGGTCCGAGTCCTCGCAGGAAGCACCCTCGGGTCGACGACGTCTCCCACTCCCCCCCGATGTCCGGTCACGCCGTAGCAACCCCTTAGGTGATTATCGGCAAGAGTCCATCCGAAAATCGAATCTATACACTCCACTTTTGATCAAAAGATACCTTCCGGTGTCTTGGTCGTTATCAGTTGACATACGCCAAAGCATATTAACATAGTGGCATAATAAAAATATATTAGTATAATTCTTAAAGTCAAATGAAAACCACAGACCATAAGAGAGAGTTCCAGTAACTCTACAGCGCGGTTTGAAGCAGGTATATGTAGTCATACATCAAAGTGAATAATATCACAAGCTGACAATGGCGTGCTATACTTACACACTCGAATATCGCGTACAATTCGCGAAACCCTTTGTCGCCACTGTCGCACTGATGTCGCGTAGAGCGTTTTTGATTTTATAACTAAGCTAGTTTTTACTCGCGACTTCGTTCTCTTTTGTTTAGGATTTAGGAACCCCATCGTCATTATATCTTTAAAAACCCATTACCGCAACACTACAGGGCAGTGGTGTGCACAAGATTATGACCAGGCATAATGCTGGAAAATAGCATAAAATAGAAACAAATTTTAAGGTTTACTTAATTTCGGAACTTTTCGGCTCTCCCTACTTTTTGAAAAAGAACATTCTCAATTAAGTGTATCTCTTAATTTTTTTTGTTTTGTGTAGACGTTTTTCATTTTTTAAACTCGCGATAACTTCTAAATGATGTCAAATTTGTATAAATTTAAAGTATTTAACTGCTATATTAGGTAAATAATAAACAATTTATTAATCAGAATTAATACTGCGATTAGTACCTACTAATGTATTTGTTCCCGCCGGCGATTTAATAAAATTTTAGAACGCAAAAGCTACTATTGTAGCCCAACTATAATTAGAAGATTAGTAGATTAGATTAGATTAGATTAGTTAGATTTCCAAAATTTTTTTCTTATACAACAGTATACACATTGCCATCTAGTTCCAAAGTAAGTTTAGCTTGTGTTATAGGTACTAAGATAAGTGATGAATAAATTGATGAATAATATACCTACTTAAATACTTATAATATACTGAAAAACATTCATGTTCATCACACAAACATTATCGAATTATGGGATCGAACCCACGGCCTTGGACTCAGAAAGCAGGGTCGCTGCCCACTGCGCCAATCGGCTGTTTTTTGTAAGTAATAATGAGTAAGTATGTACTTAAATCATGTAGTATCTACTATTCCAAAACAAATTCTTTCATTAATTTTATACGACAGTTCGGACGGTTAGGTACAAGCCACGGAAAAGCGAGTTCAATGTAAATAATATAAAAAGCTACGTTTATATAAGCTAGTTTAAAGTTAACCGTAATCATTGTTTATTTCAATTACTTTGCCTTTCTTTATATCCCACCACAATGGCGTCCGTTTACGCATGAATGCCGTCCGAGACAATGCCATTTGAATGCCGCAAGATACAGTAGGCACTGTTCACAGTTGGCTCGCACCTACAGCGATGAAAATTTTAAATTTAATTAATAACAAGTGGCGTCGTCGCCCCGATTATATTATTACGCAGAGCCATTGTGAGCAGACCCCCCTTGCACCCGCCGCCCTCGGGATACTTACACCAGGCTTCCAGAAGTTTCGGGAATATGTAACTGTACATTTTAGTTAAATATACTTTCACTATCTATCTATCATCATATAAACCCATGACCGGCACGCCCCTACAGGCCACGGGGCTCCTACAACAATGAGAAGGGGCTAAGGCCGTAGTCCACCACGCTGGCCCATTGGTGAACTCCACACATCTTTGAAATGAAATGAAATGAAATTTATATATTTGCCCACAAAATCGCTTACAATTGTAGGTATCCAAAGTATATCTAACAAAAAGCATGTGGACAAATAGGGTTCCGCCTCAGCACGAAGCCGCAACGAGCCGCGGCGCTGGTTTTCAGAGGGACCCTGTGTGCTCACAGACGTGTTTGCGAACACGACCTTTGAGAACATTATGTAGAACTCTCAGGTATGCAGGTTTCCTCACGATGTTTTCCTTCACCGTTGAAGCAATTTATTTTAATTACTTAAAACGCACATAACTTAGAAAAGTTAGAGGTGTGTGATGGGAATTTAAAAAGGCTATCACCGGTTCCATACTAATATTGAATTTATTTGGGTGTTTGTCCTTTTTTCATGCCCTAACTTAGCAACCAATTAACTTTATTTTTGTGTAACTTTATAGTTGAAAGGACAGAGGCGCTTATACCAGGCTTCCAGAAGTTTCAGGAATTTGCAGTTATTATAATATCATCATCATCAGAACCCGGCCCACTACAGGGCATTTGGCCTCCTTCTGCAATGAGAAGGGTTAAGGCCGTAGTCGACCATGCTGGCCCAGTGCGGATTGGTGAACTTCACACGCTTTTGAGAACATTATGGAGAACTCTCAAGTATACAGTTATCACGATGTTTTCTTTAACCGTTAAAGCAAATGATATTTAAATGATTAAAGTGCACATCACGAGGTGCGTGCCGAGATTCGATCTCAGCGCCCTGAAACTGCAGCCAAAGTCCTTACTATTAGGCTATCACCGCTTTTCAACTATTAAATAAAAAACTAAAACAAAATGTATTGGTGGAATATTTTGTTAACATAAGTAATATAAATCAAATATTTGATTGTTTATCCATACCAATATTTTATTTGTTTGTGCTCTTCTCATGCACTAACTAAGCAAGCAATCGATATAATTTTTTGGATAGAGTTAGTCGAAAGGACCGAGATTAACATAGGATTCTTTTGGTCCTGGAAAAATATCAATAATTCCTAAATGTGGTTTACGGGAACATTTGTATTTTTACGAATCAAAGTGTCCCACTTTCACATCCTAACTAAGCAATTGAGTTTATTTTTTGCATAAAGTGAACTGAAAGGACGCATAGTAACGAGTTACTTTTGGTCCTAAAAAAGATCGAATTCCCACGACATTCGTACTTTTACACCAAATATCGTCCTTACCACAACTCAACAAGTGTACAATAGAATATATACTAGTACAAGTATACACTAAATTAAGTGTATAACAGCAAACGGTGATAGCCCAGTGGGTAGGAGCTCGACTTAACTTTCGAGGGGCCAATTTCCAACATCTAAGTTATGTGCTTTAAGTAATTAAAATATCACTTGCTTCAACGGTGAAGGAAAACATCGTGAGGAAATCTAAATGCCTGAAAGTTCTACATAATGTTCTCAAAGGTGTGTGGAGTCCACCAATCCACATTGGGCCAACGTGGTGGACTACGGCCTTAACCCCTTCTCATTGTGGGAGGAGACCCGTGTCCTGTAGTAGGCCAATAATAGATTGATATGATGATGATGATGATAATGTATAATAGGAATTGACTTCTGTTAAACAATTCTCACCCCTTTTCTTATAATCCTACTCGTAAAGGCGACATAGTCACCCTATCATAGGGTAACTAGTACCAACACCCCCGCCCGAGACGCGACGCGTTAGTCGCTTTGATAGGCAAATCCAAGTCTTTGCCTATGTATTATGCAAGTATTACGGGATTTGACTATACTAGTTTTGTATCTTGGATTAGAACTAGCAGTGCCCACTGCATTGTATGATAATATAAATAAATAGATATAGGTACTACAACAGTACCAACACATCGCCATCTAGCCCCAAAGTAAGCGTAGCTTGTGTTATGAGTACCTACTACTACAGACTGGATATAACAAATGAATATTTTTATGAATAAATAGCTTCTATCCGCAACTTCGTCTGCGTTGACTTCAGAATTGAGTCCAAAATGAAACGAAAAATGAGGCGTAATGAAAAATAGAATAAAGTTTACAAAGGCGCGAAGCAGGCGTTATTTTGCGGAAATCCATGATATATTATGAAATTTAAGCTTAATTTGCTTATACTCCGAGAAAAGCAGGAGAATCTGTATTGCACCATACATTAATAACTATCTCAATCCTTACACTCCACACCAAACAGATCTTCGGCAATGTACCCTCTTCACACGTTTCGCTCCGAAACCGGAGCATCCTCAGGAGATGTTGACTTTACAATGAATAATTGTTAAGAAGTTTTTGCTTTTCGGCGAGTAAAGCAAATTAAGCCGATTGGCGCAGTGGGCAGCGACCCTGCTTTCAAGGCCGTTTCTATTCTCATAATTGGAAAATGTTTGTGTGATGAACATGAATGTTTTTCAGTATCTGGGTGTTTATCTGTATAGTATAAGTATTTATGTATCATATTCATAAAAATATTCATCAGTGATCTTAGTACCCATAACACAAGCTACGCTGACTTTGGGACTAGAGGGCGATGTGTGTATTGTCGTAGTATATTACATTATAAGTATATTATATTAAACTGAAATTTAGAATACAGAAAGAATTAACCCTGAGTCAAGGCAAATGCTTTTTATCCCGGAAAAATCCATGGTTCCCGCGCGATCTTTGGAAAACTGAATTTTATTTCGATGAACAATCACTATGGCTTTCTAATTCACGCCAGCGAAGCTATTTTACCACAACACAGTTCAAATATAGTGAAACACAAAGACTAGAGTAGAATACAAAAGGCGGCCTTATCGCCAGGCTACCTTAGGACTCGGACAACAAGAGAGAGAAGTAATAGGTGGTGTAAAATTATTATAAACCTTCATATAACTACATACGAAAACATAATGAAAAGTACACATATAAAGTAAATATATAAAATAAACATAAAATATTAAAGTAATATACATTATGATAATCTATATTAATAAATTTAAAAAAAAAACCAGTCCTATTATTGGCCAAGATAATAAGATTTAACTGCGTTTTTAAATATATCAAGCGATTTTGCCTGTCGTATGTTCGTAGGGAGAGCATTCCACAATTCGATAGCTTGCTGTAACTACTTTATGAGTTAAATCTTTGGACATAATCTAAATCATAATAAGAACAAAATAGATTTTAATTCTAAACACAAAGTCAAATGTACCTTGTAGTTTTAAGAGACACGTTTACAAATCACCTACAAAAAAATATAAAAAAAGCATGAAAAAAAGATGGCCGCCGATCGTAAATAGGCAACACTCATTCAACAAACTACCCACCCGTACCTCTGTGCCTAATCATGGGGCTATTAATAGCACCTGTCCATTTATTATCGCAATATGTTATAGATAAAAAAAGAAAAAACCAATGAAAGGAGAGGAAGTGAGAAAAAACCCATCGGTAACTCTATAAAACACCTTCGGGCGTCCTTTGGTCTAGTTTGACTTTATTTTTTTTAGGGTACTGTAGTCAAACAACGAATCTTTAAAGGTAATTTATACTGGCGGCTTCGTCTTGGTTAAATCTGCCTTCCGAACCGATGGTAGATTCACTGCGAACAGACAGACTTGACGTTTCAAAAGTGCTTTTAGTGCAAGCCTACTTGAAATAAATGAATTACTTAAATTTAAATAAATAAACTACGACAATACACACCGCCATCAAGCCTCAAAGTAAGCGTAGCTTGTGTAGTACTCAGATAACTTATAAATATTTTTATGAATAGTATACATAAATACTTATGAATTTCAGATAAACACCCAGACAATGAAAAACATTCATGTTCATCACACAAATATTTCCAGTCGTGGGATCGTGGGTCGTGGGATCACACGGCCTTAGGCTCAGAAAGCAGGGTCGCTGCCCACTGCGCCGGCCGTCGAAATTAGTTTTGTCATATTATCAAATCGATCAAATAAAATATAAACTAAATAAAAAAGACGATAGATATAACTAAATTCATCATAAAACTTAATCTATCAGGGTTTTTAACGTACCCATATGTCCAAAATAATCTCACTATATCACCTTAAATCAAATTCGCTAAATACTTAGAGCAATTCATGCCGAGGTTTTCTAAGGTCTATACTCTATAGACACAATTTTTCAATAAGGATACATTATTTAAATGTCTGTCCGTCTTTTCGTATTGTACAGTCCTATTATAGTCAAAAAATTATAGTGTAAAGCTTTATTTTTGGACAGTGATACTAACCAAATAGTTATACCTACATTACTTCATACATATTCAAAAGTAAACTAGTTTTACTATAGGTAGACATATACAAAACAATAACCATTTCTGTTCACATTCATTGGTAAGTGATGTCCTTATTCTATATATTTATTACTGTTTTATCATCTATTTGTAATAAAATACCTTAAAAATTAAAATTTAAGATATATTAGCATTAGTGTATTGGACATTATTATAATTACACTCGACCATTAATTTAATTATTTATTTACACTAACTTGTCTTTTAATGTGTAGTTGTGTTGCAATAACTTTTCTATATTGGCTACAGAACCCTACTTTGTGAGGTTTCTGATGCGCACTTGACTGTTTTTGTAAATTCATTGACATATTATTTTGTTAACAGTTCTGTGATGTTCGGATACTCGTACCGAAATTCTGCGTTCGATTTTCAACTTTAACCTTTTCAATACAAAATTCATAGACAATATTATATACTTTTTCGATTTTATTGATGCTAACTGGCAGGTTGTAATGAAACTAATCGTTCGAACGAAGGAGGTGCAATAAAAAAAGGTCATTCACAACAAAACGAGATGGTGGCAAGGAATTTTCGGCTCCCATGGGGTTTTTTGATGTTTTAGGCACCCGTAGCTAAATGTCCTCATGGAAATCATTTTGCGGTGAGTCAGCGATTGAGTAAATGAGATCCATTAGATACAATATTTATTAAAAATAATATGAAACTGACTGACTGTATGGTATTAAAATTTTGCCTATAAGGAAGTTACTGATTGCAACATCCTCAGCTTAGTTCTGTCCCACTGTTGGGCACAGGTAAACCTCCCGTTTTGAAAATCTGGTAGAAGCAGGCGTTACTTTGCGAAATTCCATCATATGTACCGAATGAAAATTAAGCTTAATTTGCTATACTCCGCGGACAGCAGGAGAATATGTACGGTGTAATTTATAATTTCTTCATTTTTTATAAATTTAAAATGCATACAACAATTTTCGGAACCGACAGTATTTGAACCTGCGACTCTCTGGCAATCGCGACCGCTATAACTAATTAAGCTACGGCTCTCCTACCGTCGATGCCGAAATTAGTATATGCCTTTTCCATCAATCTTATAGCAACTGTAGCGCAATCTAGTAGGATTATTCTTCAATTTTTATACTCCATACCAAACAGATCTTCAGCAATGTACTCTCTGCGCACGTTTGGCTCCGACACCGGAGCATCCTCAGGAGATGTTGATTTTACAATGAATAATTGTTAAGCTTTTTCGTTCTTAGTCTTGCTTTTTGCGGAGTATAGCAAATAGGTGAAGGGAGGACAAAGGAGAGAGATATGAGATATTTTTCTTGTGCCCACCGAACTGCCCCAATGAGGGTTGCCGGGTTTAAGCCGGGTTCTATTCCACAAAATCAATAATATGCAAGTGATAATAAAGGCATTCAGCTGGAAAAACCCAATTTTCGGAACTGGCCATATACTAACATATAATTACTGGCCTATATTATGAGAATCTAACACAAACCCCTATAACTGTTTAACCCATGAATCGAACATGGCTTCGTGATTCGCAGTCACATGCTAACCACTAATCACACGGATAATTTCCCTGGAATCTGATCCTCATCAAGTTTAAATCAATAAAACTGTTCCATCTGGAACGTTTTAACACTATCAAATGAAAGGTACACATCAACATTGTTTCAGCGGTTTACGGAGATATGGAGTTATGTCCAGACGTACATCTTTAAAACAACGACGTAACCGATTGAACGAGACCAAAAGCTTTCACAACGGAATGAATGGTACAAAACACGATCCGTAAGAACAATATTTTCCGATAAATAAAACTAAAAAAAAAAAAAAAACGTCAGTTGCAAGCTATCACGTTTAAACTAAAGTTTATTTGTTTATTTCTTATCCCATCTCGGTTCCGGTTGTTTTAATCAATTGGCAATTAGGCGCGCTTGCATTGTCGCCGCTCGTGAAAACTTTGATTGGCCAGACTCTCAGAATACCGGCCAATTATTCCAATACAACGTGCCAATTATAACGGGCTAGGGTCGCCATGGTATTTTATAATATAGAGTGTTTTTTGAGAATCAATATAAATTTGTTGACTTTTGCAGCACGATTAGGTACCTACTATTGTTTATTTATTTAAACAACTTAATTGCATAGTACTCATTAAAGGCCTACTACAGGGCACGGGTCTCCTGTGAGAAGAATCGCTTGAGAATTCTCCGGTGTCAATAAGAAGAATTTAAGGCCTATTGGAGAATCAAGATAAATTTGTGGTCTTCTGCAGTACGATTATGATTTATTTATTTGAACAACTATATTACCTATTACCGGCCCACTGGGCACGGGTCTTCTCCCACAATGAGAAGGGCTTAGGCCGTAGTCCACCACTCTGACCCAGTGCGGATTGATGGACTAACTTATATCCATTTCGAGCAAGGCGGTTGTTTATATCCACGTTTAGTTTATAAAGAGTAAAGTTTTGTCTAAAAATATTATATTGTTATTAATATACTTTGAGGCTACCGTAAGTATACCTATTTCTTTAAATTTATCATTAGAAAGAGAATATAGGTAGTTAATTTATATTTTATTTTTCTTAATTAATTGTTATGGCACGTAACAAAACAAGAACAAATAGATTACCTACCTATACCTACGGAAGAGAGTTGAGAAGATCCTTATGAATTGCGGCGTTGCATGGTGACCCTACTAAGTTTTCAGCACGGCAGCGTCACGGGCAGACTGGCTCAGCCGCTGTACTCGGCGCAATAATTAAACCGCACTGTAGATCTTCTTGGAGAATTCGCTTTTTAATTAATTGGATTGTTCTAGCTACTCCGTAATGCGAACGAGCGCTTGTTTACCGAGTGCCCGATTGTTTTGCGGCTCGATTGTAAATCGATTAGGTCTCACAATCGAGTGATTGATTAATTTTCGTGGTAATTGTTTTCGCAATGGCAAGTAGGTAGTTAGGTTTCGTTTACAAGTTACAGTTAAACGATCAAGTACGGCAGGGGTCACGTGAAAATAACGTTAACTGTCGACCTGCGCAATACATAATTTTTTACATAATGTTACAAATTATGTATTGCGCAGCAGTATAATAGGTATATATACCAATGAGTATGGATATATAATACTTATATAAAATTCTCGTTTCACAGTGTTTGTAACAAAAGTCCTCCGAAACGGCTTTTCCGAATCTTATAAAATTTTTTGTGTAAGTATACTCAGAGTATCTGACAGTAAGTAGGTATATAAAAGATAACGGTGTTCCACCACAAAAATTTATATTTTTTATTGTTTTGACAAAAATTTTTTGTTTTAATTTTTTTTACTATTTACTTAGTATTCCAAAATAAGTTTTACAAACAACAGCAGCTAGTACTAAAATTAATTAATTGTATTTAACTAATTTGACAATTTTAAATTAATTGTTAAGCCTCGGCCTCTTAAATCGGACTGGTCCCTAAAGAGGAATGATTTTTGTTTTGTTTGTACCCAAAAAACAAACAAAAAATTATTCCTCTTTATAATATAGGTAACTATAGATATAGATAAAGATCATAGTGAGTAGACAGTAGTAGTACATTGCTATAATATGATCTAAACGACGACCACAAGATATACAAATAAAGAAGGTAGTAAAGCTGTTTATTTTTATAAACTTCACACAGGTAACTTCACAGATCGCTCTATACGTTAGGGAGCGCGTAAATCTTATCCTACTGAGGTCAAATCGCCGAAATACCTTTTGTAGGTTACATTTTGTTATGTACTTAGGTACCTACATACAACAGTAATAAATAAAAAAATAATAATAAAAAAGTCATTTATTACTTCACAAATCACAAATATATATATTTCACATTGGTTTTAAGTTATATCTTATATCTTTAAACGAGCAATTCTTGTATATACCTATATAATTGGTATCTCGGAATCGGCTCGAACGATTTTCATGAAATTTAGTATAGGTACAGGGGGTTTCGGGGGCGATCCAGCTAGGATTCATTTTTAGAAAATGTCATTTTATTCGTGTTTTCCGGTAATAACCGATTTGGTGCAGACGAAGTGGCACGGGTTAGCTAGTTTTAAACAAAATATGCAGATTCTTGATCAGAATTAATTTTGATAACCGTGCATTTACCTACTTGGCATAAGTTTTAAGTTTTTCATGACACTTTTTTTTTGTTTTAAATATGCAAATATAACATAAAACAGTAAGGTGGTTTCAATGAACTCAAACTCAGTAATTCGAGAACATGTAGTTATATTAAAAAAAATAATAAACTATTTCTAATGCTTGCGTAGTGAGTTTTTTTGTCACATCCAAGTGCCAGAGTCTAATAGAACGCACTGGTACTCAGGTAGTGGGTAGTGGATTCGAGTAGTGGCAGGGTAGCTACGGGATACCCGATGTCGCCGGTTCCGTTCGCGGATCGATATCATTGTCTGGCAGCGTCGTTTTATTGCCCCTTTGTGCTCTTTACGTACGCTCTGAGCTTCGTCTACTGCATTGTAGTTTTTTAAACTAGCTCTTCGTTCGTACACGCTGTTTATTTTTTAATTTTAACAATTTAATATCACTGGCTTTAACGGTGAAGGAAAACATCGTGAGGATATCTGCACCAGCAGGGCCAGCACGGGCGGGAGATAAAAATTATATCCCCCGATTATATGGGGCAAGGGGATATTATTAACGTGCCCACCTTTTTTTTTATTGTCGTAGTGGAAAAGCTTTATGGCCACCTCTGTCCTTTTGGGCAGGACAGAGGTTATGTGGGACTCGTTTACCCGAACCTCTCGTTGGCTTTATTGGACGTCCGGGGAACCCGTTGTATACTTCCCAGACGTCTACCAACCGCCCCAACCGATTACCCACCTGCTAAATCACTGGAACATGGAATAGGAGAAGTTTACACCCGTTAATTAATACAAATATATTTAGATATTATTTCCACTTGTGCGCCAGTGCTCTGAGAGTTGATAAAGCTGTGGGAGAAGATCAATTTTTATCCTTTCCCCGGGCATATAATTGTCGCCTACCCATGCTAGCCGTGCTGAGAGTTCTCCATAATGTTCTAAAAGGCGTGTGGAGTCTACCTAGCCGTACTTGGCCAGCATGGTGGACTACGTCCTAAACACTTTCATATATTATTTATTCTGTATTTTAATTAGGTATAAGTATTTATTTATATTTGTACCCATAACACAAGCTACGCTTAGTTTGAGGCTAGATGGCGATGTGTGTCTGTAGTAGCATAGGTATTTTTATTTTTTTACTAGCGGTCACTCGCGACTCCGTCCGCGTATAAGTAAACCTTAAAAGTAATTTTTGTAGAATTTAAAGGGAGCCACTTTATCATACTTAATTTTTAAGAAACTTTAACCGTTTACGCAGAGATTGCTGCGGAAGATCTTAAAAGAAAAAAAAACGATTTTAAAACATTATTCATTGGTGCTATGCTTTTATTGATCTTAGCTTGATGATATATTAGCCTATAGCATTCCTCGATAAATGGGCTATCCAAAACTGAAAGAATTTTTAAATGGATCCATTAGTTTCTGAGATCATGGCGTTCAAGTAAACAAACAAACTCTTCATAATATCGACCGATAGACGTCCACTGCTGGTCTTTTATAGGAAGTTCCAAATTCCACGGTTCTGTGCCGCTTGAATCCAGCGGCTACCTGCGACGCGCCTAATGTCGTCCGTCCACCTCGTCGGGGGTCGAGCAACGGTGCGCTTATCAGTGCAGAGAGCTGCCGGAGATTCTTAACACAACATACCCCGCCGTTACCATAGCCGCTGCCAGAGCTAGGAATAGCGGGGCCGCCGGGAATTAGGGGCTGTGGTTTAATTCATACCAAATAGATCTCCGGCAATGTACCCTCTACGCACGTTTCGCTCCGAAACCGGAGCATGCTCAGGAGATGTTCACAATGAATAATTGTTAAGTGAAAAATTTGCCAAATGGGTAATTCGCCAAAGGGGTAAGAAAGTTATAAAAGGCGTGTCGCCTTTTATAACTTCATTACCCCTACCCCCCTACCCTACCTTATCTATCTAAGCATTAGATTTGGCAAAAGCATCTTCAATTAAGGACCTAAAATTTATAATAAACTGCTAGCATCTTTATCCGACCGAAGTTTGAACTCGAAGCATGAGTTTATCTTTTAAAAATAGGTAGAATAAAGGAGCTTTTGTTAAAAATGAAATAGGTACATTCTATTTATCAGACACGTAAAGTAAGTATACCTAGACATATAAAAGAAACTCCATATTCATAACTTACATTAATAATTACAAAATAGCACATTATAAATTTAACATGATTCCATCTGAACTTATAGCACTTTTAATTCACTACAAAGATATAACTCCTTCTCTTGACTTTTCTCTTACTCTTTTTTCCCGCCATTTTATGTGACCTTCCTCTTTGACCTGGGGGTCCTGTCATTTTTAATTCCTACTCCGACGTATATCGACCACAGATAATGCATAATTTTGACCTGTCTAAACGAAAATACTACTAACCAATAAATACAATGGCAGATTAGCTAACACACATAATACCTATTTAAAAATTAACACATATAATATTAGAAATAAGATTGATTGATAGATATTACTATTGTAAAGAAATTACTTAGATTAAGAATAACAATAATGTTTGCATGCCCCTCCGTGGCAGATTATTGTACCGCTATTAATTATGTAGTTCATCTATTGAAATACCAGTCTATAATCTGCGAGGGAGCGATTATCCTGAAGATCCTTATTTCATGACCAATGAAAGCAATCTAGGCAAGGCTCCTCGGCTACAGCGCCCAGACCACACCTCTAGCCGCGATTCGCCTCACGCGGGCGAACAATCGCCCCACACAATGGGTACAAAGGAAATACTCTCTTCCCATTGTGCGGAACAATGCGGGCCCCGCCCACAACAAAGGCGGCTTTGTTTCGCTACAAAACCTCCCATATATTCTATAAGCTCAAAAAAAAAAAACAAATCTGGAAGGTTTATAGGAAGTTACTCAGAATGGATAACAAATGGTGTAATGTAATCGGACTGTTAAGAACAACGGATCAATTTCCTTATGTTCTTTGGATATCTGTCACGATTGATTTTCTCGCACAGTGTCTCGCGCTAGATCCCCGACACCACGATCACTGTCTGCTTTAAACAAACTTTTGAACTGTGACATATTTGCAGATGACTGGAATAAATTACTACGCCAGTTACTTCAGTTTTCTGAAAGAATGTAACTGACTACATACTTTGATATTATTTTATTTATCTGTGTTTTTTTAATTTTTTTGTTTGTTTTCTTTTTATTGTTGTTAGCATTATTATAAGTACTTATTTCTCTCTTTTCTATTTTTTGTACCCTAATTTAAATAAATTCCTGTAGTTCATAAGTATTAAGAGGAATCTTATATCTTTAAACGAGCAATTCTTGTATATATATAATTGGAATCTCGGAATCAGCTCCAAGGATTTTCATGGAATTAGTAGTATACAGGGAGTTTCGGGGGCGATAAATCGATTCTCATTTTTAGAAAATGCCATTTTATTCGTGTTTTATCGATAAATATATAGGTATATATTTGGAATCTCGGAATCGGCTCCAACGATTTACTTCAGTTTTCTGAAAGAATGTAATTTTTATTTTTGTATAGCATTATTACTTATTAGACATAAGTATATCTCTCTTTTCAATTTTTGTACCCTAATTTTATCTAAAATAAATTCCTGTAGTTCATAAGAATCGTATAATGAGAATAATTATAGGTACAATTGTTATTTAATGTAAGTGGATTTGTCCGTACTAATTAATTGATAATAATAAATGAATAAATAAAATTGACATTGACATATTGCGTCACAGTTAAGAACAAAAGAGCATTAAGCAACCTTGTCATTCATGCGTTCCTAGTACATTTCACTAACAACTTTTACTGCTGGAGACCAAAGTTATTTTAAATTCAATTTCAAATTTATTTAGGTAGGTATTAAAAGACAACAAAAAGTCCGAACTTATGGAATAGACATTATTTTTTATTCTTTAGTAGAGTGGCTTCGTGCCTTTCCAATCTACTTGACACTGGCAATGTACATTGTGCTGTTTTAGCACTACGAAATACTTGGATAGCAGCAGGCGTTACTTTGCGGAATTCCATGATATGTTATGAAAATTAAGCTTAATTTGCTATACTTCGCGAAAACCCAATTAAGCTTAAAAATCATCATGATCAAGAAATTTGCCAGCCACGTTTCTCCCTGCATAATTAGAAGGGTCATAATCTACCACGATAGCCCAGTGTAGATTGGTGGATTCCACACACCTTTGAGAAAATTATGTAGAACTCTCAGGCAGGTTTACTGACGATAGTTTCCTTTGCCGTTGGCGCAAGTGATGTTAAAATTACTTAAAACGCAAATAACTTAAAAGTTAGAGGTGCATGCTGGGATTCGAACTCGGTCCCCCGAAGAGGTGCGTGCCGGTAATCAAACTCGAAACAGACGCCGCAGCATAAGCCCCAAAATAAGAGTAGCTTGTGTTATTGGTACTAAGATAACTGATGAATGGTTTTATGAATAAAACACATAAATGCTTATAATACAGTTAAACACCCAGACACTGAAAAACTAGTCATGCTCATCACACAAACATTTTCCAGTTGTGGGAATCGAACCCACGGCATTGGACTAAAGAATTGATTGGCAGGGTCGCTGCCAACTGCGCCAATCGGCTGTCGATCGAACGATTACACACACTCTTCAGCTTCATTATTTGTAACTTTAGATTCGGTACTCTGTGTTTTGAAGTATAAGAATCTTTATGAAACGGCCGCTGGTGGTATGTACGTAAGTATATACTCAGTACCTAAACATATAGCTAATGGAAAGCGTTCGGTGACGATGACGCGAGTTCCATGACTTTTGGTTCACCCAAAAAGTACTCAACATCCCTAACGAAGTTTTGATTAAAAAAATGGAGTTATTAAACTTAGGTTCCAAAGCCAACGGTTAACAGCTTAGTGCTCTACATACTTATTGTTATAATAGATAGATATACGGCTAGATATATGTCTCGGCTAACCACAGAGTATCTGAAAGAGATGGCTGCTACTTGAATAAGTTTGTATCGTCGCCAAAAGAATGATTGCTCTGTTCCCATTGTCCGGAACAATGGGCGCTCCGCCCCCAACAAAGGCGGCATTGTTTCATGTGGAGATCCGACGTGCCCATTGGCGGAGACGGCAGCTCGATCTAACAGTTTCGGATGCGTGACCACCCGCGGTCGCGCTGAAGAATGCGATCGAAAAAATGATTATTTTATTCTAGGGTTGGCACCTTTTTTCCTTAGTATTTAAAAAATATTTTTTAAATAGGTACTATCTCAACCTATCTCAAAGACTGTAAACTGTAGAGTATAATAACCAGTTCTTCGATTAAATTAAAGCAGTTTAGGTATTTTATATAGATACCCGACTTAATTTTAATGAAGTAAATCGATTTTACTTTATGAAATAAATAAATAAATATATAAAGACACACATCGCTATCTAGTCCTAAAGAAAGCGTAGCGTGTGTTATGGGTACTAAGATAGCTGTTGAATATTTTTATGAATATAAGACACATAAATACGTATAATATACAGATAAACGCCCAGACACTGAAAAACAATCATGTTCATCACACAAACATATTTATTTTGTCCACTTAAACCATTGTCTGGTGGGAGGCGTCGGCCGTGGCTAGTTAGTACCCTACCGACAAAAAAGTGTCGCTAAGCGATTTAGTGTTCCGGTACGACGTCTCATGGAAACCGATGGGCTTAATAGCACTGCCATACTCCTAGCAGGAAAGCCCGCTACCATCTTAGAGCTTCACCATCACTTTCCAATAGGTAATATTGCAGACTCATGCTAACTTGAGCAAAATAAAAGAAATTTATAAATTTAAAATGCATATAAAAATTTTCGGAACCGACAGGATTTGAACCTGCGACTCTCTGGCAATATTAAAATGAGTATAAGTAATTAAGTAAAATATTTGTATAAGTAATTTATAAAATAGATAATTCCTCCAAGTGTAGGTAAAAACACTAATAAAAATTATAAAATAAATATCTGCAAATATTTTAAATGCTAAAACTTGTTTGTCTTTTCGTTTTTTACCAGTGTTAAACTTAACCACTGCACTGATCTTGTCGGTTTTACAGAGAGATAGCTTCAATCCTGGATTGGAAGGATTCTTTTTATCCTGGATAAGCATCCGGGACCGTGTCCTCGGGATTAAACAAAACTAACTTTGCTACCTTAATAGGTAGGCTACTTAAGTAAAGAAAACTCGTTCCCGATATAAATTTGTACCTTGGTAGCAGAAATAAGATACTTTTTATACGGAAAAACCTTGTTTGATGTTTTCTTCACCGTTTTCAACAAATTAAAAACGCTCATAACTCCGAAATTTCAGTGGTGCGTGCCGGGGCTCGAACTCTGCCTTTACGAAAGGAAAGCCGATGCATTACCCACTAGGCTATCAACACTTGACATATGAATGAATGAATAATTTTTTATTGGACACCATATAAACATATAGAAAATTTGAAAATAAATATATATATAACGAAAAGAATAGAATTTGGCGGTCTTATCATAGCAATCTCTTCCAAATATAATACCTACTTGCTGCTTTTTTTACGAAGTGCTTGTCAGCAGTGGCGTGTACTCCATACATGCACAGACGCACTGCATACCCTAACATTGATATTATAACTCGAATAGGAGGAGACTTTGAGCCGTTTTATGCAATTTTCCTGGTGTATGCATACCCTGGTAAGAAACTCAATGTACGCCACAGTTTTTCTTCTGAACCATTAGGTACGTAGTATATTTTTACATAAGAAGAAATATTAAAAAAGGCCGGTCAGTGCTCTAATTTGTAAATGATTATAAATCCACGGGCAAAAGTTAGTGAACCTACTTTTTTAAGTAGGTAAAATTATGTACGAGTGGCAACCCTAGATTCTTATCATTCTAGCTACTATATTTATATAGCCAAAATAAAATACACTCTATTTCCATGCAACAAGGTAGCTTTTTGAATGCATTTTCAGTACGCATATGCCAGATGCTTTTAATCGAGCTCGCAAGCCGTTGATCGGCGGTAAAATGACAGCTTGCTATAAATAATGTTTTACCGATAGGTAGGTTACCTACCTACTGACTGATGTTTTCGATTTCGAAAGTGTTTATTTCTGGCCGCTTTGTTTGGTTTCCCATTTGCAGTTGAATAAAGTCATATTTACTAGCCACAGACACAGACCCAATTATCAGAACTTATTACGTGCTCTCTGAGGCAAGGGGATTGAAACATCCAATGTCTTATCTCCGGTCTGGTACCTATCTAATGGTTTTTTACCTAATAAATAATAAATAAATGTACTACGACAATACACACATCGCCATCTAGCCGCAAAGTAAGCGTAGCTTGTGTTATGGGTACTGAGATAGCTGTTGAATGTTTTAAGAATATAATACACCTAAATACTTTAATTTTAACTGCTTAATTGGTCTAGTAGTTAGTTAGTATGTTCAAATACGGATCACGAGGCCGTGGGTTCGATTCCCACAACTGGAAAAAGTTTGTGTGATAAACATGATTGTTTTTCAGTGTCTGGGTGTTTATATGTATATTATAAGTATTATACTCATAAAAATTATGTGTATTATATTCATAAAAATATTCATCGGTTATCTTAGTACCCATAACACAAGCTAAGCTTACTTTGGGACTAGATGGCGATGTGTGTGTGTATATTGTCGTAGTATATTTATTTATTTTAAAGACGTTTATTTTCTCAAAAGAAATTACAATTTCACTCAATGAGAATATTTAAAACTTAATTTTTATTTAGGTAATATTAAAATTACAAAAAATCAGAAATTATATTTTAAAAAAACTTTAAATTTATAAATACTTCATACTTACTTATTCAATTCAAATCAAAACACACAATATTTATAAATACCTACATATTTTATAACCTGTTTAGTTAGAGGAAAGTCATAAAAAGTAAATAGCAGACATAGATTTATATATCATGTATGTCTTTATAAAAGCATGACGTGTTACAAGATAAAATGGTTTCAACCGTGTAACTAAATTTTTTAGAAGATGGAACGAACTAGAAAATACCTATTTAAGGTAAGTTTGGAGTGGAGACTCTTGAAAATAGCAAAATTGGCGAGTTGAGGAGGTAAGCCGGTACCGAAGGGGCAAACACATTCGTATGAGTGTTTCCGGCCACGACAAATTGCCTCTCCAGCCACTGGCTAACTCGCGACAGAGAGGAATTTGCGGGTACTCTTGAAATTCAAGTTCCATATTTGGAAAGAATATGGTAGGTACTAAACACTTAGGTAAGGACGTAGGTCTTTGAGATGTCTCTCAATAAGTTCATAATTTATATTAAACGTAAGCTTACAGAAAGATCCCATTATAATGTTAACCCGTACCTCCAGTGCACTTGGTTTCTTACCAGGGTATGCATACAGCAGGAAAATTGTATCAAATGCAAAACACTATACGAGCTATATATCAATTTAAGGGTAGGCAGTGCTTTTGTGCATGTATGAAGCGCATGTTGTAATAAAAGTATCTAATAGTAATATGTAAGAACGCGGTCTATTGTGTCCCATAATAACAGTACCAATCAGTAGTGCAGGATATTTTAAAGTGTATAAGTTAATATGCAAAAACAGTGCACTCACTCCCTCGGCCATACTTCTTGCAAGGGTTCCAAGAGTCTTAGATTTCCTTAATCTACTTAAACGATAAAAAAGCTTGGGTGTGAATAGCTTTAACTTCATAGCTTAATATGAATTAACTGTGAGATGGTGATAACAAAAAAAATCCCGGCTTTTTTGTGGGCTCTTCTTAGACCAGGGCGCATTTGGAACACTCGTAGCTTTAGGTTTAAGTTGGCGAACAAAGTTATCACCATCCCCTTACAATTATGTAAACATATATGTATGAACGCTTCATAAGTGCCTGTGATAGTTCTACATGAATAAAGAACTTTTAGTTTTAATTTAGAATTTTAACATATATATATAATATATATGTATATATAAAGATGTTATTATTTTGTGTTTCACGCATATTATGTCGTTCACGTCGACGACCAAATATTGAGGTAAATTAAAAAGCATGATATTTGGTATAATGTCAGTAAAGGTAATTAATTAGGTATACTAATAAATCTAGTCAAATATATTTGTGCACTAAAAATTCCTTGTCTTAATAAAATGAATTTTTTAAGAGCCATTTCTTGAAAGCTAATTTGAATATTCCCAGTGTCACCTTCTCTTGGGAATCGTTATTTAAATACTTAAAGTTAGTACGTAGATACTACTCTACTTACTTAGTATTGTAAATTTCACAAAAACTAGGCAATGCCTAAATCGTTTGGCATAAAAACAATAAAACGTTTCACTAACTCTTGGGTGATAACTATTGGTCAGTGGCGTGCACTTGAAGCATAAAGCAGTAAAATGGCATAGAATGGCAAAATCCTTCCTTTTATAAAAATGTTAGGCAGCTCATTTGTGCATGTATGAAGTGCACGCCACTGCTATTCGGGAACGGTTGATGTATCTCATTATATTAGACGTTACTTATATATAGCATTGCCTTGTTGATCGTTAGTGAAAACGGGCAATAGAAACGATAAGAACAAAGTTCCATAAGATATTAAGGTCACAAATAAATGAATTGCAATAATTTAACTCTAAGCAGCCAAATTGCGTATAAAATTCATAGGCGCGCGTTGGGTAAACTATTGATGAAGTATAAAAATTATGTAAGTATCATTATATGTTAGCATTATATTATTAAGTATTTATTATTAACTACCAAAAAGTCCGCGAAAGCTAACGGTTCAAGCGGGATTTGTAAATCCACATTATAAACGCGGACGAAGCGGCGGGCAACTGCTAGTTACTGTATAAAAATATTTTTCTGTTAGCACCATCTATTGGCATGTTGTGAAAGCGTCATGTAAGTTCCAGCGGTATGTTTCAAAACTGTGATGATGTGATGTAGTTCTAGCGAAGCACGCTAGATGTCTCTGTAAGGTATTTTAAAAATTCTCTTAAAGCATAGAATTAAATTCCCGGAATTAATGCTGCGTCTAAGAACAATGAATAATATTATGCGATCAACGATGAGTTACAAATTGATCGTTGAAGAATTAATAATAAATTTCACCGTACAACGAGCATGCGGCGCGGTTTGGTGAGCAGGAGAATCTCTATTCTGCTGCTTTTCCCGGAGTGTAGCAAATTAAGCATAGTGTTCATTGTATATTATGAAATAGCGCAAACTTTCCTGATGCCTACTCCTTTATCTAATATTCAAGATAATACGTGATCAGAAAGTATACGCTTTTCAAGTCTATAAGTACTATATGAAAATAACAAACTAAGACCTTGATAGGCACGCAAAACCTAAACAGTACACATTTCATTGTACATACAACAATCGGTGCATGCGTCTAAATAATATTATGATTAAAATTATGGCACATAAACGCAAATATTTGGTTTCAAAGGTAATCAATAATTGTGTGGTACATTCATCATTTTTAACAAGTCTCATGTAGACCGTGTGGCCTAATGGATAAGGCGTCGGACTTCGGATCCGAAGATTGCAGGTTCGAGTCCTGTCACGGTCGCATGATACAATCTTTTTTTTGATATAAATAATATTTACAACATACTGTGATGAACTTCTATTTATTATTTATGATATAGGAACGCAAATGTCTCCAAAAATAACAACCCAATTTTTAAAATACACAATATATAATGTCCAGCGGTGGTGTTTTTATTAGGCTAGGTGGGCCCCACCTCGCTAAATCTTTCTGGAGCTTTGGACTACGAATAAAAAATGCCAAATGGAAATATAAATTTAATAAAAAGTGAACCTCTGGTATAAATAACCTTTACGAGTTCAACTAAATTCTGCGCGAGCATTGCGCGAGCATCAACATTTCGCAACGATACATTCCACGGAAAAGTTACTAAAATATTAATATTTGTTATAAAAATATGTCAATTTCATGAAGGATGAGAGATATTTATTTCATATTTATATCGTCAGGGTCTACATAAAAAACGAAAAGCGTTTGTAATAAAGTGAAATATCACTCTCAACGCCATCTATGGGCATATCTATAAACTAGGTCGCTGTTTTCGTGTGGACCCGCGAGTTGCAGTTCTTAGTCTCTGTAGTAGTAGTGTCGAGGAAAATGTACAGATGTCACTGCAAGTCATACAAAATGCTATGCTACGGGACTGTCGTTAATTATATAATGTGAATGTTTTCAACCACAAGACTACTTGATTTAAGTTTCTTATTTTAAAGTAAGCAGGGTACACATTTAAGATAGATATTTATAATTTTTACTTTGTCAACGCCAACGTCCATACCACGTTGAATACACCGGTTCTCGTCCGATCACCGAAGTTAAGTAACATTGGGCGTGGTCAGTACTTGGATGGGTGACCGCCTGGGAACACCACATGATGTTGGCCTTTTGTTTTCATGTGGCATTTTTTTACTTTTGTTATACACGTCCCAAACGGTAGTACCAAATTTTCTGTCTGTCATTTACTAAAAACAAGTTATGTACGGAATTCCGAAAAGATAAGTTTAGCTGTCAATCCGTGCAAACACAAAGTTTATTTAATTTATTCCTGTGTCATACAGGAATAAATTAAATAAACATGTGTGTGCATACGTTAATAAAAAAAAAACACAAGACAAACTGACATACTTTCGGATACATGGATATGGAAAGCTTGATATTCCTTGGTAGATAGGGTAAGGGTACCGATATAATATGCTCGGTCAACCGGACGGCGGCCGGTCAGAAGGCTTCATATCCGGCACCCGGTCCGGCCGAGCATGCGGCGCGGTTTGATCGAAAAATCCGTCATAAATCCCGAATCCTGAATCCCGGGCGGAGGGAATTATTACGTTTCCACTGATTTGACTGATAACGATATCGGAAAACTACATTTTACTTCAATGTTACTTCTATATGCTACGGAAGACAGTAACTGTATAAAAATAATCTTAATTAAAAAAGAGGCAGGTATTTTCTCTTCTGGTGATGTTAATAGTAATAAAAGAAATCCTTCATAGAAACATTCTTAAAATCATGTAGTTTTTATAAGTAACTACGTATTTTGACGGCTAACTGGCACAGTGGGCAGCGACCCTGCTTTCTTAGTCCTAGGCCGAGGGTTCGATTCCCACAACTGGAAAATGTTTGTGTGATGAACATGATTGTTTTTCAGTGTCTGGGTGTTTATTTGTATATTATAAGTATTTAAAGAATAGGATAAAAAAACTTTATTGCAACACAACACAATCGGAGAAACACAAGGAAAACTAGGGTGCAAAGGCGGCCTTATCACTAAAAGGGATCTTTTAAAGGCAACCTATAAAAAAGTGGAAAGTAGGTGGTCCATAAAAGATGTTACAAATAATAAAATAAACTTACATGAACATACATACTAAATTTACATATTAACTACAAAAATACCGATATAAATTTATATTGGTATACTATAATAGATATTTATGATATATTTTTATGCTATTACTAGAGGTCCCTCGCGACTACGTCCGCGTAAAAGTCAACCATAAAAGCTAGACATGTGCTGTCCCAGGCTTTTTTAGAACTTATTTCTAGAAAAGGGAACAACTTTACGCAGCGCTCATAGCGTAAGCTCTCAAAGGTAAAAAAAATCCGATTTTGAAATATTCTTCATTGGTGCTATGATTCTATTAGTCTTAGCGTGATGATTTATGGCCTTTTATGATAGATGGGCTATCCAAACTCGTACCTAAATAAACCATCCGTTTAGTTGCAGTATAGAAAAATAACTTAGATTCCGACTGCAGCGCTATCTGTCGGGCTGATGTGTGAATCTAAACCATCAAGAATGCCACCCAAACGCATACCAAAATATTCATTCAAATCAGTCCAGCCGTTAAGAGGAGTTCTGTGACATACACACGCACACAAGAAATATATATATAAAGATAAACTTCAGCGCTCAGAGATGACAGACGCTATCCTACTATTTGCTAATATTTCTTTATCTATGACCTTCCTCACGATGTTTTTTTTTCACCTTTTAAGCAAGTGATATTTGCTTAAAACGCATGTAACTTAGAAGTGCTAGCTGGGATTCGAACTCGGCCCCCCGGAAAATGATGTCCTTACCGCTGAGCTGTGGCGTGCATATAGCTTTTGACGAGGGTATGCATAAAGCAGGAAGATGGCATAAAATGGAAAAATCCTCATACTATACGAGTTACGTCAACAAATTAGGGTGCTTTTGCGCATTTATGATGTGCACGCCACTGCCACTGATCTATCACCGCTACTCTTCTAAGAGAAGATTTCCAACATAAGTTTATAATGCAATCCTTTACGTTATAAAGAACTGAGATGATAAACAGTAATATAATGAAGATAAAACAAAATCAAATACCAATAAGTAAAAAAAAAATACCGATACGTATTCTATAAAAGCTCCGAATAAAATAACACGTAGGCATCAACTTGTGTTAACATTGAATACGGCGGCGTAACGAACGGGTATAACCCTAAATATTACTAAATTTGGGCACGTAGTGGGCAAAAATTTGCCGTTCTCAGATCAACAAGAGATCTCGCTGAAAATCATCGACGCGAAAAAACATACCGGCCGACTTTGGTGCAAGTTATAAACTTCTAAAAGAAGTTAGTTGTTAAATGTAATATATAGATGTTTGCTTATCTTTTATCTTTAAACGAGCAATTCTTGTATATATATATAATTGGAATCTCGGAATCGGCTCCAACGATTTTCATGAAATTTAATATACATGGGGTTTCGGGGGCGATAAATCGTTCTAGCTAGGATTCATTGACAAATGGCATTTTATTTGTGTTTTTTTCATTGGAAGAAAAATAACAAAAAGGTGGCGTTTGGGTAGTCCCAATTTAAACTGAAAAATATGACTTCCTGACATCTATTGGCGAATAATAATACTGTTTTTTTTATAAAAAATATATATTTATTACGAAAGATAAAAAAATGTTTGTCAAAAATATCATGTATGACTATAGGTGTAGACGATGTAGCAGTACGCTGCATTCAAAATTTACGCGGGCGAACCCGCAGGGCATATCTAGTTGTAAAGTAATTGTGATAGCGCATTGGGTAGGAGCTCGACTTCACTTTCGGTAGGCCAAGTTCGAATCCCAGCACGCACCAATAACTTTTCTACGTTATGTACGTTTTAAGTAATTAAAATATCACTTGCTTCAATGGTGAAATGAAACATTGTGAGGAAACCTACATGCCTCAGAGTTCTACATCATGTTCTCCAAGGTGTGCGCAGTCCATCAATCCGCACTGGGCCAGCCTGCAGGACTACGGCCTTAACCCCTTCTCAGTGTAGAGTGGAGATGCGTGCTCTGTAGTGGGCCGATAAAAGGTTGTTATTATGATGATAGTAAATGTTCATTAAAGAATAGACCTTTTTTTGTTATTTCGTCATGATCTTAAAATTACCTATCTTTATTAGCCACTAGCTGACCCGTGCAACTTCGTCTGCACCATTTCGGTTATTACCGGAAAACACAAACAAAATGACATTTTCTAAAAATGAATCCTAGCTAGATCGATTTATGGCCCTCTAAACCGCCTGTATACTAAATTTCATGAAAATCGATGGAGCCGATTCCGAGATTCCCATTATATATACAATAATTGCTCGTTTAAAGATATAATATAAGATAATAAAACATTAAATTAGTTCATAATGCGATTACAAGAATTAGTGATTATTTGATGGATATGTCTTTAGTTCTTTTGGTTTGATTGATTGGAGGCTAACTTCCTCCTAAAATTAGATATGGGGGTATATCACTTTATGAGATACAATTTCAATATATATTTTTATTTGAAAGGTAATAACTTTATATTTGTCTCATATTCATTTGGCGTGCTAAGCTGTTTAATAAGCCTATTGTTGAATAAAAATGTTTTCTTCAGAGGTCTACTGTCCGTCGAACTACTGGTAGGTGGGTATATATTTTGATATCATTATGATTTAAAGTTTTTGATTTCTACTAACTAGTAGTAGAGAGTATCTCTACGTGATCAAATCAGAAATGAGGAGATCCGTAGAAGAACCAGAGTTACCGACATAGCTCAGCGAGTGAAAAAGCTCGGAGAACCGATGGACGTTGGGGTTCCAAGGTGTTGGAATGGCGACCCCGCACAGGTAAACGCAGTGTTGGTCGGCCACCAACGAGGTGGACAGGCGACATCAAACGAGTCGCTGGGAGCCGCTGGACACAAGCGGCCCAGGACCGTGGATTTTGGAACTCTCTACAAAAGACCTATATCCAGCAGTGGACTTCAATCGGTTGAATGATGATGACGATGAACTAGTAGTTGGTTATTTTATAATAGGTAATCATGTATGAGAAGACAGGGAATTTGAAATGTATAAGAATAATGATAAATAAATTAATTTCTTAGTCTAGTAGTTCTTTGTTATAACTCTAAAACTTACTTTACCGGCTTTGCGAAATATGTGCTCTGGATCCATCAACTTCATATTATTCAAACTTTGTACTAAAATACTTCTCTTTTAATTTCTTTTAGCTTAGATAGATTTATTATTCCGATAAGTTTTTTAAAAGTAGAAAAATATCTCAGTTTTCGTAGTTTGGACCATCCCCCGTCATTCCTATCACGTCGTCAAAGGTATCCCGGTCAAAAAGTTAACTCGTGCGTTCGCGGCCGACGCAGCGCATGACAACCATCCCTTTGAGAAATCATGGATTTTTTACTTAGGCACCTTCTGTTTGGGGGAAGGGAAGCAAGCGGTGAATAATGTTTTTGTGGGCGGCCAACTTGTGAATTTTAATATTATTGAAGAGTTGCGGATGAAAGTTTTATATACGTTGTCACAAGCTTTTGCCGGCAAAGTGCTATAAGTATGAAATTCATAACTTTGAGTTCAGGACTTAAAGCGACAGCTCCATCAAAAATCATAGTATTTCTGAATAGCATACATGCTTCTATCAATATCACTTAAAAAATGGGACCTACGCAAAAGCTCTTTTTTATTTCAAAACAAGGGATGTTGATGGTGTAAGATGGTAACGGGCCAACCTGTTAGGGATATTGCAGTTATATTAAATTCGTAAATAACCCTAATCGCTTTATACGCGAAATCGTACCGGTACTCTTAATCGCTTCCCGCCACAGCCAAAGCCCATGGAAAGAGCTCAGTGAAAGCTCAGAGCAACTCAGAAGGCGATGAAGAGAGTTAAGCTCCGAGTATTAACCAAAGTGGCCGAGATTGCTGAACGAGTTACGAGTGGCAATAGGCGGAGTACATGGCTAGGAAGACTAATGGATGGATAGGCATGCACACAAGTGCAACGTTGGACTATATAAATAAAATTTAATAATAACGATATATTTTTAGACACTTCTGTATTCTCAGATCAATAAATGACCAGAGTTAGACATTTATTTGAAAAAGGATCGAGATGTAAAAGCTAATCTTCTAAGAGCGATACCCGACCATAAACAAAGTTTAGTGGCTATAAATTTCTACGAGCTTACCGCTTTAAATTTTCAAGAGCAACGCCAAGGTCCGTCTCACTCGACGGTCGAAGCGAGACTGATGTTTTTCGGCCGGGGAACCGACCACTGCGCTTAGTTATTCCGACTACCCTCATTTGTTGTGTGGCTTTTAAATTGAGGGTATAGGATTATCTTTAGAGTCTAAGTAATGATGCCGACCTTATGTTAGTGTAATCCAAACATTTATCTTTGCTTATATAATTTTGTCATTTTACTAGTCGTTCATTGCGACTTCGTCCAAGTATATTAAGTAAATATAATAGAAACTCTTTTACTCATAAAGTGTGATGTTTTATAATGTCAACAAGGTTAGGGTGTGTGTAGAATCAGTATAACAATCAATAATATCCTTCAAGAGAGGTAATTTTGTACTTCCTATCACAACACTACATCTAATATATCACGCAAACTGAATTACTCGTCTTGTTTTTCAATAGATCCAATATCAAAGTGGTATAAGATGAAAAACATGACATTTTCGGAACACAACTCTCAAAGGAGAGACACTATACGTAACATACTCTGCCAAAGTATAGGACCGCTGGGGCAATTTCTAAGTGATCCTAGTATCCGTTAATACTTAATTCTATCAGAGTTTCATGACTCTATATTATTTTAAAAAGCTCAGTAAGAAATATCGGAGTAGATGGCGAGCAAAACGACTTCGCATACGTTAAAAACTCACTATCTATGCAATAGTTTATTTTTATGCTTTTAATAGTTATTTGGCAGCCGAATGGCGCAGTGGGTGACGACCATGCTTTTTGAGTCCAAGGCTTTCGATTACCACAACTGGAAAATGTTTGTGTGATAAACATGAATGTTTTTCAGTGTCCCAACATATGTTTATCTGTATTCTATGTTAAGTTTTTATGTATATTATTGTCATACAAAAATATTCATCAGATATCTCAGTATCCATATCACAAGCAAGGAATGGTAGTTAGTTAAGGTAAGGCAGTAGTGAAGGTTTTTAGATTCCTCTGCCGGGAAGCGAGCCCACCTACTTAAACTCATTGCGCTCACTTTTGCGCCAAAGAGGTCGTCAATAGTTAATAATGATCATAACATAAAAAGCACGCAAGAGATCACATGTCTAATCGAATACGTGTTGCTTTATGTCACAGAGTTACTTTTGGGAATTTTATTATAATATTGTTTGCCTACATCGTATAGTGAAGCGTTTTATCACTGTCAACACCTCCACCTTGTTCTTAGCCTCGTGTCGGAGACGGTTTTGGAGTGAGAAGAATAATAATAATATATCTGCTATGAAGACAGCTACACTTTCCACTTAGGTATAAGTATGCCGAAATAGTAGAATCACAAAACTATGTAGCATATATGTATCAGTATCATAGACAGAAATGCGTCACAGCCAAACAATATAATCAAAACCTATAATCTAAAAGATACAACGCTAAATAATTGTAATGACTACAGATCGCATTTACACATTTACCTTTTTGATGTTGCTTTGGTAATTTGTGACGTGGCAAATATAAACACATTTTATGATATGGTTGATAACGCGTAATTTTTATGCCATTTTTATACAGTTATTTCTCTATAAGTATTCGTCAATAGCGTATTACAAGCCTGCCCATGCCCATAGTTTTTTTTTTAAGTTGATATGGTTGATACCGCGTAATTTTTATGTTAATTTTATACAGTTATTTCTCTATAAGTATTCGTCAAAAGCGTATTACAAGCCTTCCCATAGTGGGATGGTTTGCTTATAATCACAAGGCTGGGCAGGCAGATTGGCGATTGCAGTTGATAGTAGTCCACAGTTCTCCGTTTTATTGCCTTAGTCGCCTCGTACGAGCCCATGGTTTTCCCACGCTGGCGTAGTGCGGAGTGGTGGACTCCACCTCTTGAGAACATTATGTGGAACTCTCAGGAATGCAGGTTTCCTCACGATATCTTCTTTCACCGTTGAAGCAGATGTAATTTAAACTACCTTAAACGCACATAACTTAGAAAAGTTGGCGCGTGCTCGGATTCGAACTCGGCCCCTCGAAAGTGAAGTCAAGCTCCCAATGCGCTATCATTTGTAAATAATATATAAATTGTAAATTTAAAAACCCCTACTTTTAACAATAATTAACAGTAATTAACGTAATTAACAGTCACAAAATTCTGAATATGAAATCACGTAGGAACCTGCACCTGACAATGATGATATACAGAATACTGCATGGTAAGTGTCCACCGTACCTGTACGAGAAAATGCACTGGCAAAGAAATAATGATACAAGGCGGGTTATTAATAAATGGAAACTAGCCACCCCTAAACACAAAAAGGCAGGGTTCAGGGGCTGCTTTCGATTCGCTGCGGCCAAGATCTGGAATGATCTTCCTCCTCCGTTCCGTACATGTGATAATATTCTTGGCGAAATAGTATTTCAACACAAGCTAAAAAATGTATACCTTAACTTACAAATTGAAGCAGCGAGATTTGTCTATGCAAAATGAGTACTGTTTGGAATTATGTATATGTTATGTATTTATTTTTTGTATTTTCTACAATTTCATTTTATTTTTTTTAATTACTTTTATTTACCTACTTGTTTAATTTAAGTTTGCGTTAGTTTTAGTTTATTGGCTCTCTTTTACAGTTTATTTGGATTTTTTTTTTTTTCTTTTATTTAAATTTCTTTCTTAAATTTACTCGGGCGTCGCGGTTGTTTGCTCAGTCGGATACTGGTGCAGACTGAAAATCAGCGCTGAGCATTGTTGCTAATGCACAGCATAAGGCTGACATTTGCCATATTGTTAATATTAATGGATGATTCTTTTAGTTATTAATCTTGTATTAGCAATAGTGTATGGCAATAAAGGATTTTTATTATTTATTATGTTAATATAGTGCGCATTGTTCTACTAGTCAAGCCCTTTTATCTTGGTTTAGAAATTTGTCATAGTGTTTAGTAGTATTGTATTCTACCTGTCAAACACTTTAATTTTATATTCACATTGAAAGAGTTGAGGCAAAATATAAAAAATTTTCCGCCATTTTGAGGCGGCGGCCATTTTGTACCGCTTTTCATCAAACAGCTAAAAAACACTCCCGACTAATTCAACTATCGAACAAAAAAAATCACAATCAAAATCGATTTTTCCGATCGGGGATTACGATGCCACAGACACACACAGACACGTCAAACTTATAACTAACAATTAAACTTACAAAACACTGTAATACCCCATCGAGCTATCCGCTGTAACCTCCCCTTTCCAATCAACATTGTTTATGTACAACAACCTCGTCGTGTTGGTAATCTCAAACCTCAGTCAAGTGGGAGCAGTTATCAAAAGAGGCTTTTCAGTTTTTCACCCTCACCTTGTTCTGTGTGATGTAGCAGCGAGCAAAGTTGTATGTAATCTGTAAAGCGGCAGTTTCGCCTGAAATACGACCCCGAAGGATCGTAAGCGCAATCGACGCCGGCGATACACTGTTTTTCTCATAGGTAAGCTAAAGAACAGATGGTACACGAGTATTCAGACGGTGAATAGGTAAAATTACTGTCTTATTCACCTGCACGGCTACCATTAGCGTATCATCATCATCATAATTTCAACCAATGGACGTCCACTGCTGGACATAGGTCTTTTGTAGGGAGTTCCACAATCCACGGTCCTGGGCCGCTTTCCTCCAGCGGTTCCCAGCGACTCGCCTGATGTCATCTTTCCACCGCGTTTGGGGCCGACCTACGCTGCGGCCGTCTAGGATATATAATTAAGAAAAAAAACTAATAATTTTAAATGACAATGTGAGATGGTGATAACAAAAAAAAAACACCCGGCTAAGTTTGTTGTGGGCTTCTTCTTAGACCAGGGCGCGTTTGGAACCCTCGTAGCTTTAGTTTTAAGTTTAGGAATATGGTTATCGCCATCATCTCACTATCGTGTAATTCTTATGTTGTCTACGCATCAAAAGTGCCACCTATGACTCTGTCTACTTTGTCTACTTGAATAAAGATATTTTTGACTTTGACTTTTTGACTTTATTATCGGGAGATATAATTTTTCTACTACTGTTACTACTACTACTGTTCTCCTCCCGAGTCATATTCGTTTCAGTATCTACTTGTGACTATTCCTTCGTCCTAAAAACCATTGCACTGATTGCCAGTAATTCGCCGATATATTTTGTTAATGTCCGTGGAGATTTTCCAACTATAAATAAAAATTAAATTATAATAAAAAAGACTATTATTTCATACAGCTTACATTAACATATACCTCAGCTAGACAATAAATGTTAGTATTTTTGTTTACGTTTTCTTAAATTCAATTTTACGAATGTTAGTAAATCACAAATACCTGGGGTTCTTGGGTAAAGGCCTCCTCTAACGATGTGTCATTTAGTTGGCCGGTAATGTGAACCCATTCATGGCCCACTATAGGGCACGGGTCGCCTTCAATAATTAGAAGGGTTCAGGCCGTATTCCATCACGCTGGCCCATTGCGTATTGTCGGACTAGATTAACAGGATTTCGTGATCTACAATCGCAGATGCCTAACAACCAGTGCACAGGTTGTTCGGCCAGGGTATGCTTTAAGCAAACAATTTGTACAAAATGGGATAATCATTCTCCAGAATGAGTTATAAAACTTTAGGGTAGCCGGTGCTTTTACGCATATATGCAGACCGCTACCGCTACTCTACCGCTAACCACTAGTCAGTGAGATTCTTATGTTCACCAAATAATAAAAATATACAATACAAGTCTGTAGTCGAATTCTTCGGTCACAGTCGTAAGTAGAGGCCAAAAAAGTTTTAGGCCAAATTCTTATGTAATAGTTATAATTGACAGACGGACGATATGCACATCGTTTGCGAAAGGTGCAGAACTCCTTTGTGGGGTTGAGTATACGCTTTTACAACCTGATTCCTAAGGTAATTCTGGACCTACCAATGCATACATTTAAAAAATGTGTAAAAACACGTCTAATACAGCGAGGTTACTATACATTTGATGAATTCCTTAATGACAAGGTAGATTGGAAGCAGCCAGCCTTGCTCTCATCTCCCGCAAGATTGAAAAATGATTGTAAATGTTGATGTTGGTAAAGAGCAACTACTGAGTTTCTTGCCGGCTCCTTCTCGGTAGAATCTGCTTTCCGAAACCCTGTTATGTCACTACAAACAGACTTAGGTACTTGATGTTTCAAAAGTCTTGCCGGCTCGGTAGTATCTGCTTTCCGAACCGGTGGTAGATTCAGTAAAAACAGATAAACTTGACGTATTAAAAGTGTTTATAAAGTAGGCGTGCTTTTAATAAGTGAATTTTGAATTTGAATTCTTGAATTTGACTAATACATGGCCCTCCTGATTACTCCTGAGTTACACCAGAAACCAGACCGGAACACAGACATGCTGCTGGTCAGCAGAAATAAGCATGGAGTTAGCACAAAAAGGTCAATTACCAACAACTCAAAGTCAAAGTCAAAGTCTTAAGTTTGAGTCCAAGATAAAGTCGAAGTCAATCTTCACGCTGCACCTACATTTGATGAGCTTAGTCTTTGCCCGCAGCGCAAAATGGTTAATATTCATGACAGTCTGCGGGCGGCGAGTGAAATTGGTTCACATTTTTTATGTCTGCCGACACTCCTCGCCTCCACCGACAGACAAAAGTCTTTGCTGTACTTTTTATATAAGACCTCATTCAGAATCAAGACTTTTTGGTTGAAACAATTTTATAACATCACGTTTATGACGTTAATAGTAAATTAGGAAAAAAGTATGGTAAATTGAATTTTATGATCTGATAATGCACACACGTTTTATATGAAGTTTTTCATCACAATTGCGAGGAAAAAAACAGGCTAAATAATTATAATAATAATAAAATAATAAAACATTTATTGAAACAAAAATGTTACCCAGAATATCAATACAACAGTAGAAAGAAAAAGAAATACAACACAAAAAGTAAAACAATTTCACATAAATTGGTAAAAATATTTGTAAAGCTGAATGCACATTATATTGATATTTGCCTCTTATTATTGATAACCTGTTAATAGATTGATTGCTCGGCCAAAAAAGAGAAATTGATGAAGGTGACAGTTTTAAATAAAGGTATTAATGAGGTAAAAAACGAATAAATTAAACAAATTAGCCTGTGTATATAATATAGTAGGTAATAGTAAGATATATATTATTTCTACATATATAAAATTATGATAATACTTCCGAATTTCAAACATACCTAATTACCTGGGACCTCCCAATTAAACAATTGCGATTGGGAGGTTGTCAAAAGGGTCGGCTTAGATCATAATTGAGCGTATAAGTTTATCAAAACTATGCGATGAACTGCGTTTACAGACAACTATTTGTCGCATAAGTTAAAGAAAAATAGATTGTAAGATTTCACCCTAACCTCAAGATGCTTTCTTTAAATTGTACATGTCTCTTTTGGAGCGACAAAGAATACGTTTTATGTGAACGTGTTCCCATACCTATGCCATATGTTGTACAATTTTCCTTGTGGACTCAGAATTTGAAGTGGACGGTTTTCCAATATCTTGTTTAAATTATCAGAAGCAACATGCTTTTGCACGAGCAAAATTGTTTAACTAATGCATAAAGCAAACAATTTACCCGAGACGTTTATTCAAGCGGAAAATTTAATTTGGAGTTTAAAAATGGAAATTTATGTAAAGTTATACTGTTGCAGCATCTATAGTTTTCTATGGCATTCAAATTCTGGTTAACGTATGTCACTTTTGCTGCACAAGGGAATCAAAAGGAGTTTTTATTCGCCAACACCTAACATAAAGAAGCATTTCTAAGCTTTAGAAATGAAAATAGTGGATTTTTTTGTTATTTTGTTATTATACCACTACAAGTTTGCCCTTGAATGCAATCGCACCTGAGGGTAAACGATAAATAAATAAATATACACATCGCCACAACAATCGACAATATACACATCGCCATCTAGCCCCAAAGTATGCGTAGCTTGTGTTATGGGTACTAAGATAACCGATGAATATTTTTATGTATATAACACACATAAATATTATTAATAAAATAAACACCCAGACACATGATGTTGCAGTCTAAGATGGTAGCGGGCTCACCTGTTAGGGAGTGTGGTAGTCATAACCCTTATCGGGTTCTACGCGACATCGTACTGTAAAACTAAATCGCTTAGCGTGTTTATTGGTAGGGTGGTAACTACCCACAGCTAAAATCTCCTACGAGACCAAAATAGAATAGAATAGAATAGAATAGAAAAAACTTTATTGCAACACAACACAATAAGAAAAATACAAGGAAAACAGTAATAGTACTTAGTGCTAGGGTGCAAAGGCGGCTTTATCACTAAAAGTGATATTTTAATGGCAACCTAAGCGTACGAAACCGATAAAAAAGTGGAAAGTGGACGGTGAATAAAGTATGGTACAAAAAATAAAATAAACTTAAATGAACATACATACTAACTACAAAAATACTGATATAAATTGATATATACTATAATAGATATTCATGATATATATTTATGCTATTATGAACATACATAATACGCAATTATATAGTAGCAGTATAATCCCTATCCCTATCCCTATCCCTACTAATATTATAAATGTGAATGTAAGTTTGTTTGTTACGCTTTCACGCGAAAACTACTGAACGTATCCTCATGAAACCTTGTACACATATTTTTGGAAGTGTTAGAAGTAATATATGATACTTTTTATCCCGACATTAAGCTCGGTTCCTTTGGGAGAGGGGATGAAAGTGTTTAACCATTTTACACCATAAATCCGACAAATTATAACCGATTTAATATTTTTTTTACTATAGAGGTTATAATATGTGTTTAATTTTGCCCAAACTGTGGTTGGAGATAGAGGACAGAACTCCTCAGCGGACAGCAGCAAACCCCTCATTCAAGACTTAGCGATACTGAATACTTTAATTTTATTTTAGAACTAAAACTAAATTTATGCCACATCCAAAAACAAAATCAAATGCAGACGAAGTCGCGGGCATCAGCTAGTATATAATTAAAATATAACTAAAATAGCAGTGTTGAATGAATGAATAATGGACCAACACAGATCCTCATTGTAAGTGGAAAGGTGAAGATGTGGCTTATAAACAGAGCAACGCTTTGCAAATCATGCAAGGAGCACGTCCTTCAACGCGCCGCACTGTACCCATCAAACTGAGGTGTAGTTTTTAAGCCTCATACGTCTGTAATTACACCGTCAACTACGCGCTACAAACCGGAACACAGCTTGCAGCGACCCTGATTTCTAAGTCCAAGGCCGTGGGTTCGATTCCCACAACTGGGAAATGTTTGTGTGCTGAGCATGAATGTTTTTCAGTGTCTGTGTGTTTATATGTATATTATAAGTATTTATATGTATATTATTCATAAAAATATTCATCAGTCATCTTAGTACCCATAACACAAGCTACGCTTACTTTGGGACTAGATGGCGATGTGTCTATTGTCGTAGTATATTTATTTTTTTTATTTATTGCAACAAGGCGACAGAAATAAAAATGGCGGTAGTAGTTCTTCTGAAGAGCTCTGTTACAAAAGAACAAGAAAAACTTAGAAACTTTCAAAGCTAGAGAAGATTTCACATCTGGACCGCAAAAGGGACACATGTGACATAATTCAAAATAGCCCCATTAGCATAGAAGTGGTTATCACCCTCGGCAGATTTGATGAAATTTCCGCTCACTCGTAAGTGCCGTTCACTGACCGGATATTACGGTCCGGTTGAACGAACGAAATGGGTCACAGCGAAGCATTCGTTCATTGGTCATTCAGACGCCTACCAGATTGCGCGTTTGCAAGATGACGCGGAAAAATGTATTGCATTTAATAAGCAAGGATGCTTTTTTTGCAGTGATAGGTAAGGTAAGGTTTCGGCTTTCCTTTGGCGGTACAGAGTTCGATCCCCGGCACGTACCACTGACTTTTCAGAGCTATCTGCGTTTTTAATTAATGACATAATTAACAAAAATGTATAACGGTGAAGGAAAACAGCGTGAGGAATCCTGCGTGCCTGTGTATTCTCCATAGTTCATAACGGCGTGTGAAGTCTACCAATGCGCACTTGGCCAGTGTGGACTCCGGCTTAAACCCTTCTCATTCTAATGGGAGACACGTGCCGGACGGTAACGGATAAATAATTATGATATTGACGAAGTAAAAATGTCTTTATAACATATTGGCGAAGTTTGTCCTTTGCAATTGTGCTTTCTGAAGTACTAATTGAAGTTATATGAATTTGAATTTTTGAATTTGAATTTTCATACTTCTTTTGGCGCTTTAGCGAAAAATGATGAGAGTAAATTTGTACAATGCGCGCCTTCACCGTCACAAAAAACCGACACCCAGAAGTGCTGAGTGAAACTCGGTTGTCCGATAATGAGTCTATTTGTATTCCAAATTTAATTATGTTTATTATGTCTATATCTTTTTTTTGTAACGTATTCTACGTTTGTAGAAAAAACGCCACTAACAATAGAAAAAAGGTATTTAATACATTACATGCATACATTACATACATGTTCTATTTTAACGCATTATCTAGTTAAATAAAGTTTATTATTTAAGTAGATAATGCGATAATTTATATCACAAAAAAAAGATTCCTACATTCCTACAAGGCGAAAGATAATATCCCACTTCCCTAACGCGCCAAAAGAAGTAAAACTTAAAAAAAACCAAAAAACCCTCCGTACACCCCCATACGCAGGGTTTTGCACATACATTAATTCGGCACCCGTAGTTTAAAGAGTCCTGAGTTTTCCAGTGTTTAATCTCCCTGCCTTTCTGAGGATTTTGGGTAGCTTAGGTAGATGGATAAAGATCAAGCCGTAAACGTCTGTGTACGTCAGTCATCTTATAAACAGTGACTTAGTGAAATGACGCAATAAACTAAATCCACCCATGACGACTAGTTTCATCTGAAATTTTAATGAAATTGCCATCTTTATCATCGCGTGGTTTTGCTATTTACTCCATTAAATAAAGAGGAGGGGACTTTAAGAAGAGAAATCTTCAACATACTCCTACCAATATTATAAATTTCTTTGTTTGTCTTTTGATTACGTATATTTCTTTTTGAAATCGCTCTTACAGCAATCAAACATATTATATCATCTGTGAAGTGTTGCTTATAGTGTGTGTTGTTTATAGGCGATAAATAAATACATAAATAAATAAATATATTACTACAATATACACATCGAAATCTAGCCCCAATGTAAGCGTAGCTTGTGTTATGGGTACGAATATGGCTGATGAATATTTTTTTATGAATAATACTTATAATATACAGATAAACTCCCAGTGTGTATAAAAAACTTTCATGTTCATCACAAAAACATTTTCCAGTTGTGGGAATCGAACCCACGGCCTTGGACTCAAATCTTTCGGCCGTTAAATCGGCCAATGGTTTTCTACTTACTATATGTATAGTGTAAATAGTTGATGTTGGAAACGAGCAACTGCTGAGTTTCTTGCTGGCTTCTTCTCGGTAGAATCTGCCTTCCGAACCGGTGGTAGAGTCACTACAAACAGACAAACTTGCCGTTTCAAAAGTTCTTATACTAGGCCTACTTGATATAAAGAAATTTTGAAGTTTTTTATAAGGTGTAATATCTGCTTGGTCCGTCAATCATCATATCAACCCATTAAAGGCCCAATACGGGGCACGGGTCTCCTCTCACAATGAGAAAGGGTTAAGGCCGTAGTATACCAACCACTACTACACACTATTGGTTAAAAAAAACATTATATTATGAAATACTCCACACCTAGCCGATCTTCGGCAATGTACCCGGAGCGAAATGTGCGTAGAAAGTACATTGCCGAAGATCTGTTTGGTGTGGAGCATATGGATTGAGGAAATTATAAATTACACCTTACAGATTCTCCTGCTTTTCGCGGACTATAGCAAATTAAGCTTAATTTTCATAATATATTTTGTGAATTTAATTTTGGAATAGTCGATCAAAATTTAGCCCGGCTTTTCGGCTTCTGTGGTAGTACCGCCACTGCTAGATCCGTCAATAACTCTTAAGGAATATCCACCTCCTTTTGAAAGAAAAAACAATATTTCTCTGCAATCCGTACCAGAGATCAACTAAACCGGACCAACTATACGGCTGGCAACATTGGCCGGTAATAATCTCAGTAGATATATTGAGAAGTCTTTATTGGTGGAATGCCCATTCAGATAAATCAAAGAGGAAAGTTCCGAGGACTTTACGGTTCAGTAAGATGGTATCATATTTGGAAATGTTTTCAGTCCCTTTTCCCTAATGTTTTTCGGGATCGTTGTATTTGGAGCATATATTTTTTTTAAATTATCTTATTGACCAAGTGGAGCGAGGTCTACGATTATTATTCGGGGTAGTTCGTCCGTCCGTCTTTCCTTATGTCAGTCCGCTATTCACATCCATTTTCATTTCATTTCTCTGTAACATTTATTTCAGGTACTTTAATTATAATCATACGATATTGGGGCATATAAGCAATAAAAAATATTTATGTCGTAAAGCGACGCTACTTTAAATTGACATATTTCACTCAATTTGAATCGCATTATTTCAACAGTCACAGCCAAATAGACCTAACGTTACATTTTACAGTTAACATTTATGTACCGATTTTCATTTTACAAACGTCCTGTAAAAAGCACTAGCTGATTAATTGAGAACAGACTTGCGCTTTACTACATTGAGTATAAGTTCCATTTTACTCTGACGTTCCAGTGTTCCGATACTCAAAAACAACTTCTCGATTGCGAGCGTTATCTTTATACTAATATTGTTAATGCGGGTGTTTGTTTGTTTTTCGCGCCCTAACCAAGCAACTAATCAGCTTGATTTTGGCACAAAGTTAGTTGAAAGGACAGAGAGTGTCATAGGGTATTTTTATTTGACATTGACAAGAGCAATACAAATTGAGACCTACATTAAATCTTGGGTAAAAGATTACTATTATGAGAAAATAGATACAGAATACAGAGAAAATATTTCATAAGAATATCTAATTTAAATAAAACAAATTATAAATTTAAATTAAAACAAAGCGTAGAAAAATATCCCTACACAAAAAACACACACACATACAAACATGCGCACACCTTCACACTAATAAAATGTAATCTACCTACGCACACGCCTCAAAATTTATATAAAATTTATATATATATATATATATATATATTTCCCCTTTATATAATTATGCCTGTTGAATTGTCAAACGTTTGTTATTGAGACCATAGATATAGAGAACACACTGCCTCCTGTAACACAGTTTAAACTACCGCAGGAAACAAGGCTTCACACTAAATGTATACGTTTTTCTGACTAAGTAAAGATATTATTATTATTTATCATTATTCGACGACGATCGACGGCCTACCTTGCTATCTGAGACCGAGGCCGTGGGTTCGATTCCCACTACTGGAAAATGTTTGTGTGATGACCATGAATGTTTTTCAATGTCTGGATGTTTATATGTACATTCTAAGTATTTATGTATATTACTGCTAAAAATATTCATCAGTCATCTTAGCACCCATAACACAAGCTACGCTTACTTTGGGGCTAGATGGCGATGTGTGTATTGTCGTAGTGTATTTATTTATTGTTTATTTATTTATATACTTTATTTTTAATTTTTCAACAGTGAAATTATAAAAGAAAAATTAAAAATACTATTAAAAATGTATATCAAAAACCACACCTCTGCTTGCGGGGCTTTTAAGTAATCGGTACGTACCCAAGCTGGGTAAGTACCCAAGTAATCGGTTAGGGCTCCAGAGTGAGAAACCGCCTCACAATACGTGCCGTAATATTGATCAATATTGTTATTATTATAGGAAAGCAAACGGTTCCCAACGGGATTAGTACAACCATAATAAACACGGGTGAAAAACTCCCTCAACAGTTAGTATATATTAATGTAAAGCTGTTTGAACCTTAGTACAAACTAAAGGCACAGATACTTATTGGATAGAAGCAGCCGTTTCTTTGCGGAAATCCATGATATATTATGAAAATTAGTAAAGTCAACATCTCCTGAGGATGCACCGGTTTCGGAGCGAAACGTGCGTAGGGGGTACATTGCTGAAGATCTGTTTGGTGTGGAGTATAAGGATTGAAGAAATTATAAATTACACCACACAGATTATCCTGCTTTTCGCGGACTACAGCAAATTAAGCTTAATTTTCAAAAGCACAGATACTTTGTGCCATCACAACCGACCACTAAATCGCACTGTTGAAACTCAAAGGTACAAGTAAGCGAGTGGTTAAGTAAAACCATTAACAGCGGCGTTACCTCAAATTAACACAGTCATTGTGTCATTAGACGTACTTCAGAAGGGCTTTACGTAAGGTTCACAGGCCATTTGGACCGAATAGCGTTATAATTGAGCTTATAGCGTTATCATTGTTGGATTGTAACGATCACTTAAAGTTACCGGCAGGCAGAGAATTAAAAACATACAGAAACCGCGAACGCGACTAATATTGAAGTATAAAAACCACTCCAATTGAGAAGTGTTTCTCGAACAGACGGTTAGTTACTTCTCCATTAAACAGTTGACAGTAATTATTTTACCTCTATTGTTCTAAACGTTTACTATATAATGGGGGAAATTGGAAAACTTTGTGGGCTAGCAACATTACGCGGGTGTGGAGTGAGACGTGTGCGGGCGTTTTCATTGTTTTTATTCACAAGGTTCTGTTTGTTCTTTATTCTATTCTGGCACGCTGAAATTTCAATCAAGTATTTTTTTATTACTTTTGCCTATCCCACTGCTGAAATGTATTCATTGTCGGGAATGCCCAATCTTTCTAAAAGTGGTACGTGCCATTTTTTCGACCTTATTATATTTTAAGAAATATCTAATTTATAAAGTAATAAATAAAAGAAAAGTAATTTACTCGTAACATTGTAATTATTGTTATCTGTCAAAGTAACACCTAAAAATAATCCGTTATTGAAAAATATATAAAATATACCTCACAGATGTGTCGGTTGAAGAAAATGACCATCTTGGACTGATTTGACGGCCGAGTGGCGCAGTGGGCAGCGACCTGCTTTCTGAGTCCAAGGTCGTGGGTTCGATTCCCACAACTGGAAAATGTTTGTGTGATGAACATGAATGTTTTTCAGTGTCTGGATGTTTATTTGTATTTTATAAGTATTTATGTGTATTATATTCATCAGCCATCTTAGCACCCATAACACAAGCTACGCTTACTTTGGGGCTAGATGGCGATGTGTGTATTGTCGTAGTATATTTATTTATTTATTTTAATCAAACATAGCATTACCGACTAATTCACTTTTCAAAGAGAAAAAACTGACACATACAAACATGTATATATCAAACTTATCCGTCCCGTCGTTTCTACGTCGAAGTTTAAAAATAACTAGGATGATAAATAAAACAAACTATATATACAAGCAGCAATAGCAAGCAGCACACAGTAGGTAGAAGCCTTATCATTAAAAAGAGTTCTCTCATCTCAATCTCTAGGTAATCTAGCCTAAACAGACAATATCAAAGTTTGGTAGCTCAGTTAATAGTTACTAAACTGGACAGAGGTTAATAAAACACACAGTTCAGTGCTTTAGCAAACGTATATAAAAGCAGCATATTTGTGAACAATTTATTTACAATTTGGTCGGTAAATGATGCACAAAAAAGCAACTATTCAATCTAACCAATTACTTCGCAAAAAAGAGTTCCTAACTAAACGCAGATTTTTATCAGCGCTGGGCAAAACATTTCCAAAACTAAATTCCAATTTGCAAATTGATATTTTAGTGTGAATTGCGCACACAAATGTCTGTATCGAAGATATTGCGGGCGCATGAAATAAAACATTCCGTTTGTGTGGAGTGGACTGGTCGAGGTCCAAGTCATAAAAGTAAGCGAGAAATTATAAATGTGGACAATTTAATTTGTCTTCATTCTTTGTCCACGTTAGTTACAGTTTTTCAGAAATATCGTGTTTTTCTGGGACAATAAGTAGCCTATTTTGCTCAGTTAGTGCATTAAGGAAGGAAAAAATACAAACACACCTTCGCATATATAATATACGACGGCCGATTGGCGCAGTTTTCTAAGCCCAAGGCCGTAGGTTCGATGGAAAAATATCCCACTACTGGAAAAATGTGTTACATGATAAGCATGAATGTTTTTCAGTGTCTGGGTATTTATATGTATATTTTAAGTATTTATATATGTTATTCATAAAAATATTCATCAGTTATCTTAGTACTCATAACACAAGCTACGCTTACTTTGGGGCTAGATGGCGATGTGTGTATTGTCTTAGTATATATATTTATTTATTTATAAATATTATGTATATTAAAAAGCTAGGAGTAAGGATTATAAATGCGGAAGTTTGGATGGATGTTTGTAACTCAATCGCGCTTGAATGGCTGAATGGATATGGATTACATTTAGTACAGAGATATGTTATAGTCTTGAATGGCACAAAAACTACTTTTTTTAAGTGCAGTTCCCGTGAGATCGATATGGTTTGTCACACAGGGAATGTTCTCGTAGTGGGAGTGCAGACTTCAGAAAATAGAACACATCAAAATTACGACGCGAATGCAAGCAACACTACTATACGCCTGAAAATCAGCGCGGTAGCAGTGATCATAAAACCACTGCTACAGCATAACGCTGAGGCGATACTCTGTTTGAGAGGAACAACACCACAGATATGTCACTGCCGACACGGAAATATATTTGTTTGTTTTTAGCATATTTATTTTGTAACCTAATTTTAAGATCCTTGCTTTTATTTTTAAAAAGTTTAAATTGTTAATGTTAACTTTTTTTTTTTGTGTAACTCGTACTTTATATGTTAATTGCTATGTGTTGTTTTTATCCCAAATAAATGATTTTATTATTTTTATTATTTTATTATTATAAGATATACTGTTTGTAGCACTAAGCACTAATAAATGGATTTTCTTTCTTTCTGTCAACAACAGTTTATATTTAAGTCCAGTTAATTGAGATCATTATTCATACTCAGGAGATATTGACTTGACTTTAATTTACAATGAACAATTGCAGAAATCTTAGCAATGTTCATTGTAAAATCATCTGAGGATGCTTAGAAGATGCTTGTTTCCTGGTAACATTGGAGATGTTTGAAAGTATATATGTCTTATAATAAAACTGTAACTGGAAGATTTCTGTGCATTTGATATATTTTGATAATTTTGACCGGGAGACGTTTTATTTAATTTTTGTCTGTCTGTCTGTCCGGGCATCATGTGAAAACTACTGAACGGATTTAAATAAAATTTGGAATAGTGGTAGCTAATATTCCGCGCATATAGGATACTTTTTATCCCGATAAACAATAAGTTTCCTCCGGGAAATGGGATGAATTTTTTTATAAATTTTACTTCATATCTCCGTTAAATTCGAGCCGATTTTAATAATTATTTAATGAAGATCTGCTAAATATAATGGAGATGAAGAACATAACTCTTCACAAATAACAGCAGGCAAGGCATATGGGACAATGATCGAATGCATGCGTACCGCCTTACTAATATTATAAATGTGAAAGTTTGTGAGGATGGAAGCATGGATGGATGTATGACCCATACACGGACGAAGTCGCGAGGGTCCGCTAGTTTTAAAACATTACAGATTCAGTTTATCTTTTCTTCGTTCCGTGTGATGATGGCAGATGAAAATACAATTTTCACCATCCCTCGTCTGCCTAAGAGGCGATTTTAACGGATAACGAGCAGCGTCTTGTGTGCTACTACTACCATCTTCTGCGATTACCAACCCGTCTGCCAAGCGTGCTCTTTTGAACTATAATTTTGAATTTAGAATTTGTATTTGCTTGCCAGTGATTGACCTGTTGGGGTTTAGGCAGTTATACTAAACCCAAAACCCCTAAAAGGTTTCATACTTAAAGGCTTTTTATAACTCTAACAAAGCCTATCCTTAAGTTTTTATAACTCGTACTGGAGATCTGCTTCATTTTTCTTCCTCTATTCACGCCACTGGTGGTAAATCCTTCAGACAAAAATTATGAAAGTCTTAGTCCAGCTGTGGACAGTTAGGTATTGATGTGATTGTGATAGTTGATGGTGAATCTCTTTAACCTGTACCGTGTACCACACACACGCAGCCGCGTACATACAGACACGCCGGACGCGCATAACGAATGTCCAAACATTGAATAGCTGATGAACAATTTGCATACGTGAATCGGTTTAAATCACTGTGACAATCATTTCACGGTGCCAAGCGGGTTTATTGCCTATCTTGTGTCTAGTATGGCTATTGAGGAATGAATTGAATGGATATGAAATTAGGTGAATTGAATAATTTACAAAAATTAAACCTTTATCTGAATAAAGGTGATCTAATACAAAGATTTAGGATTGATTTTTTTACTAAAATAAGTCGATCTTTTAAAAGTAAATAACTGGATTTTATTTATTCTTGCTCAGAATGCGTTTTAACTACCAACACTGTGACGTTAAGTACAGTAATTATTTTAAAACTATACTTTTTAATTGAAAATAAAAGATATAAAATAGATAGAAGATATTAAATAATATTAAAGATATATTAATAAAAAAAGTAATTATTTGAATTTATTTTTAATATTTTATTGATATCCATCATTGTTGACATTGATGAAATTTTTTATATATTTTTTATGTTATATTTTAATTGAAGCCGTTTAACAAAATATTAAAAAATGTTTTAATAACTAATTTCTCATAACATAATATAATTATTCATACGCATCCTGATGTACCTTTATAACGCGGGGTCCAAACGACCCACTGGGGTCCAGGTTGTATCATAAAATAACACTTTAAACCATAACCCTTCTACAATAGAGACGCTGCAGACAAAATGTATCTTACCACGCCAGGGTTGTCACTTTCATAATGTTGATGTCAAAATGCCAATATGTTTCGTCCCTATTAATGATAGCACTTATTCTGATAAAGGAATTAAGTAAAACACTTTACTTAAAACTAAGAATTAACTAATTAAATTGTTAATTGGTACTACTGTAGTTATCAGACAAAAGCTGTTTGTTTTGCTACAATCGTCGACTGCCAGACTTTCGGTGCAAACAAGCTTGGGAAAATTAAGGTATGTGTTTTAATAGTAATACAATTTTCTCCAAAGTCGAAAATGAAAAAAAAACATTCTTTTTTTTCCCGCGCTTAATCTTAAATTTTCCTAAGTCTGATTTAGTTTCTTCTTCTTACGCCCTCTTAGACCAAATTCTCGTTAAAACAATCCCTTTTGTTAAGTTATAAGCATAAAGCGCCAGCCCTAGCTAATACGAACCTCTTATATAATGTAGTGCTGATCAAAGTAACATGAAATGGGAGTGGCCAGACTTAAGTTAGGTTAAATGCTTGCATCATACTTTGTTTACTAGATATAACTTAACCGGTAATCAAACCTAGAATAACCTAGATTTCAGGTAAGTAGGCATCCAAGTGAGGTCTACATCTGAAAAATAAATAAATTTAGTGCATTATTTATTAAAACAGATGCGTTTTACTCATTTTGTACGCAAGTTATTCGTTTCTTTTGCATATAGGAAGTTACCTATATCGTTTTATTATTTGAGTAAATGGCTCCCGATTTAATATGTTGTCTATTGATTTAATTTGATTTGACTCCACGTAGTACAGCGTCTTATGAAATACAGTCGTGTCATATAGTGCCCGTGTTAAACACTTTGTCTCTATAATAATTATAATCTTATAATGATATACAAAAAGACACATTAGTTATCAGTTAAATGATCTAAGCAACTGTTTCAGCAATCTTTGGTTAGATAAAAACCTACTAAAATATTAGTTCTAACTATATTAATATATATTCTTTTTTTTGTATAATAATTGCTTGCTAGGTAACTTACTCCTAAGCAATTGTGGTTAATGTTATCGTGTTATGTGTATAACCAAGTTGTGGAAACTTCATTGGTCTATGTGATACAAAAATACGGCATTACTTTTATGTATAGTTATACTGTTTGTTTCCCTTGAAAAGCTAATAAATAAATAAATAAATAAATATTAGTTCAGTGGCAGCCCTAAGTGTAACGGGTATAATGTACCGTAGTTCAAAGTTACATGAAATGGGAGTGGCCAGTCGCAAGTTAGTTGGGATAGCTCTCCAGAGTGCGGGCTACTCTGTGACGTGATATTATACAAAATGATTAATTGTGATTTTATTATTAAACGTTAATAACAATATATGCGGCGATAGCGCATTGGTTTGGAGCTCAACTTCACTTTCGGGGGGGCAGAGTTCGAATCCCAGCATGCACTTCTAACTTTTCTAAGTTATGTGCGTTTTAAGTAATTAAATCACTTGCTTCGACGGTGAAGGAAAACATCGTGAGGAAACCTCGCACGCCTGAGAAATCTACATAATGTTCTCATCAAGCTACGGAGAAACAGAAAAAATGCTCACAATATTAGAATAAATATAACATACAATAAACACACAGAGAGACACACGCATGCACACACAAACACAGTCATACACACGCACACACATTAAAGAACAATTTTTTGTCATTATTGCTCCAACAGAATTTGTATGCTAAGCTGTTTTTTTTTTTATGTTTTTGATTTTTTTTGGTTTAATTATTAAGTAACCTTTATTGTGTTCAACCTGGAAGGAAGTGATTTCCACGACACAGGGAATCCTAGTGAGGAAATCACAGACTTTATCTGTATTCTTTGGATTACTTTTTATGTGTTTGTTTGTTTGAAATAAATAAAAAAGGTATGTGGAGCCCACCGATCCGCATTGGGCCAGCGTGGTGGACTTCATTGTGGATGGAGACCCGTGCTCTGTAGTGGGCCGGTTATGGATTGATTTGATGATGATGACCAATATTAACTATGGACCTCATAAGAACTGAGAGTCACTTAGCGCGAGTGAATAGAATTATATTAGTACTAGCTGTTGCCCGCGACTTCGTCTGCGTTTGGTTTTGTTTTTTGATGTGGCATTCAATTTAGTTGTAGTTCTAAAAAAAATTTAAGTATTCAGTATCGCTAAGGCTTAAATGAGGGGTTTGCTGCTGTCCGCTGAGGAGTTCTGTCCTCTATCTCCAACCACGTGTTATGGTGTAAAATCGTCAAACACTTTCATCCCCTCTCCCAAAGGAATCGAGTTTAATGTCGGGATAAAAAGTATCCTATATTACTTTTAACACTTACAAGAATATGTGTACAAAGTTTCATGGGGATCGTTTTACTAGTTTTTGCGTGAAAGCGTAACAAACAAACTTACATTGACATTTATAATATTACTAGCGTACCCAGCCCTCTTCGCTGGGCTAGATTTTGCTTTATTTTATTTAAACAATAAACTTACATCATTAAATTTTTAATTTAACTCTCATAATATATTAAATCATTTATTTCTCTCCGTATTCATTCTCTTCTATTCTCTTCTCGAGCGGGTGAAGGTAATCTACACCCATGTACACCCAACAATAGAATATCATCATAGTAAATAAAAGCTGTATTTGACATTTTGACAGTTCAAAAATAGGAGTGCTCCGATCGTCACCAAACTTTACAGGATTACTCGCCAGGTCAATCCGGAGATTCCCTGAAAGTTTCATTGAAATCGGTCCAGCCGTTTCGGAGCCTATACGGAACATACCCACACACTTTCTCTTTTATATATATATATATACATATATAGATAGTTAGTTAGTAGGGAGGATAGGGATTAGTATAGATTATCTTTCAGTAACCTGTTTGCTGCGTGCTATATCTAAGTAATTGTGGGGCTACGCGTGCCGGAGCGAAGTACGAAAAATATCTAAGCGTTCCAAGTGATAGCTTCCCGTTCACAAAATATCCCTTACAGAATTTATTTAAGCGGAAGATTATTTCAAGCAAAAGTTACATGAGGAAGTCGTCACGTGCGCTGTGAATCACTGGAGCGAGTGGCTACAGGCAACGCTCCTTGATACCTACTCCATACTCTTAGCTGTATTTTTCACTAGCTTTTCTCGCGGATTAACGTGCTTTAGCTAAGAATTAATTTGAAGCGGTGGTAGCCTAGTGGGCAAAGCTTCGGCTCTCCTTTCGTGGAGACCGAGTTCGAGCCACGGACGCACAACCAACTTTTCGGAGTTAGGTGAATGAATGAATGAATACACTTTTATTGTACACCAAAGAAAAAAAGTAGTTACAGAGATATAAATACATATCAAGAGAGTACAATTTGGTGGCCTTATCGCTACATAGCGATTTCTTCCAGGCAACCAATGACGTAAAAGGAGAAAACATAGAAAAAGAGGTAGGTGGTGCAATAAATAAGATTTAAAATTATACAAATATATAAATAAAATATATATATATAACATATAACATCCTCAATTTATATGAAATACATAAATAATTAATATTACACACTTAAAATGATCCGCTTCAGCGATGTTCGGCTGATAGAGACAAATAATGATCCTTCACTAGTTTCTTGAAGGTCCCAATCGATTGTGCCTCACGGATATCTAACGACAAGGCGTTCCATATTTTAATAGCCTGAACCGTAAATGATCCGTTGAAGAAGGAGAATTATTTGGAGATAGGTGCGTTTTATTTTACCATTACTTATATTTAGGGCCGCAGCAGGGTGCAGAATAAAATGATGTTAAGACTGATATTAATTTATTAGTCTGAGAGTATTATTAATTATTATAACATTTAAACTAACCTTATTAAATATGCTCGGCCGATTTCTGGCACGAGCTCCCTAGCCTAGGTCTTACAATAATTTTTTATAGGAAGCGTGGTAAGAAAGGTATCGCATCACGATTCAAAGCTAGCCTCCGGAATTTGCGCCGACGGAACCAGAACATGATGCGATACGGCCGCTTCTTGGTTATCAGGCATACCATGGCTATTCCGTGGGTATGCCTACGTAAAACGTTGAACACGAATTTTCAATGTAATATTTCTGATTTATTTTTAAATATTTTTTTACTGCAATTATTATTCATGCTATTTATTGTATTGTATTAAAATTGCATGTTTGTTAATTTATTCTATGTGCTACTTTCAATCAATGGTTTGTAATTTTTGCACGCCAGCTGTGACTTCGTAATCTTATATCTTTAAACGAGCCATTCTTGTATATATATAATTGGAATCTCGGAATCGGCTCCAACGATTTTCATAAAATTTAGTATACAGGGAGTTTCGGGGGCAATAAATCGACCTAGCTAGGATTCATTTTTATAAAATGTCATTTTATTTGTGTTTTCCAGTAATAACCGATTTGGTGCAGACGAAGTTGAACGGGTCAGCTAGTTAATATTTAAACAATATCTAGGTATGTAAACGTGTGTATTATGCAAATAAAGATCTATCTTATTTTATCTTTAATTTAAGCAATTTAAATATCACTGGTTTTAAATTGTGTCGACAAATCCAAAATATTATCGTGGTAAGTACCCGTTGAACTATATTTAAGAAAAGTATTATTGCTCCTATATAAGAAACAAGAATTCCCACTGAAATGAAATTCATGAGTTTGCGGCAGCTTCGCTGTTTACTTGGGTGTTTTTTGGCCGTAGCTCATTACGTATTTATTAAGACTAACCACCCAGCGTCAGCGAGATGTTGCTCTCATTAATTCAAATAAGATCTCCCAGTTCTAAACCCTTCATGGAATATTTTCGCTTTGAGGTGGATGAATGCAAATCGGCACCGGAATCTTATAGTGGTTCAGAATTAGCAAATCAAAACAATGATAGATAAATTGCAATGATTCTTACCTAACCAAGATTTAGCATTCCAAGTTCATTTGCTTAACTTGATTTTGATTTTAAAATATGTTCTATAATGTTGCGCTTTATAAAGCAAGATATTGGTTTAAGATTTGCAAAAGCAAATACAGACATTGGAAAAACGGATTAACTCTTAGCTCTGCAAGCTAGAAAGATTTTTATAAATTAAACGTTGTATTTTGAATGACCTCCCTGACCCAAGCGCTGTGAATTTAAGTAGGATGTTCCGGATTCGATTGCCGGCAGGGACAGTTTGGAAATTTGTAATTTTCTGTGGTCTGGTCTGGTGGGACGCTTTGGCCGTGGCTAGTAACCACCCTACCGACAAAGACGTGCCGCGGTGCGATGTCGAGTAGAAACCGATTAGGGCTATGACTATACTCCCTAACAGGTTAGCCCAGCAAGGCTAGTACGGGCAGGAGACAAAAATTATATCCCCGATTATATCTATAAACAAGATATACTAGTAAACTTTTACGCATATATCCATCATAATCATCATATCAACCGATAGACGTCCACTGCTGGACATAGGGCTTTTGTAGGGAGTTCCAAATTCCACGGTTTTTCCCGCTTGTATCCAGCGGCTACCTGCAACGCGCCTACTGTCGTCCGTACACCTCGTCGGGGGTCGACCGACGTATACATATATTATTTGGATATTATTTCCACTTGTGCACCAGTGCTCTGAGAGTTGATAAAGCTGTGGTAGATTATTAATTTATATCCTTTTCCTTTGGGATATAATTGTCTCCCATATATCTCTTGGCCATGCTAGCCATGCAGGTGAGATTGCTAAGTGGAATAAAAACAAAGCATCGTTGGGAAATGCGAATTCGATATTTCATCGCTTTGTAAGCACTACCTACTGTCACCATTAGATTGCGAGCTCTGCTTATTTATGCTAAATTTGATTTGGATGTTTGTTACTCAATAACGCCAAAACAGCTTAACAGATTTGGATGAAATTTGGCATGCATGTAGCCTTTGACATGGTTAAGAACATAGGTTACCTTCTATCCCGGTTCCTTAAGCAGCTCCCGAGGGAAAATTGAAAATTGTTTACGGTCTAAGCCGCGGGCACAGAGCTTCGAATTTGGTAAGCATGCTGTATGCTATGAAAAAGGACATGTACTTTGTTACAGAGACAGATTGTAGTCTGGAATAGCACATAGGCTAATTTTTAACGCGGGAAATAAGAGTGCCCGAGGAAATTAAAAACGAAGATTCAGTAACTAAAAGAAGAATGGTCACAATCCGCTGTATAGTTTTGGAGGCATACGTGGAGAAACAAATATGCGTACAAAACAACATTTTGGATATTTGTTTGTAAGCCATAGTTAATTATGTTTTTCGGGTCCATTATTAATACCCAAGATAAATTATTAATACTGACAATTTTCCTATTTTTTTAAGAAATTATATTTTCTACCAAACAGTACAAACACAATACGAGTATGTTTTCAAGTTGTATTCACCCTTGACACCTGAGATTGACACCATGTATGATATGATGTAGCCATGTAAAAGTTGATACCTCAATTATCAGATGTCATCTAATTTCAAAATGTCTTATAAAGTTAGATGTAATATTATAAAGTCTTATTGTACCGTTGTGCATTTTAGGAACTTAAAAATTAATATTAATTAGAATTGGTTCACTTGTGTCTATAATAACCATATTTTTGTATAAACATCAAACTAAGTTCCCTCTTTGACGAATTTAAAATATGTTTGCTTTTAGAATCAGCGCGAATAATCAGATTAGGATATGCTTATTAATTAAGCTTCCCACAACAGAGAACCCAAAACCGTACATTTTTAGACAAAGCAACTAATCCCAATATAACTTGTAATATGCGAATAGAGGTATTCTCTTACTTTGTGGCACTCAGGTTTATAATGTTTAATATGATGTCATCTAGGAAGAGCGTATGAGGGTGAATAATAGAAGACAAATGAGTATGTAATTAAAACTTTAACCCTCCGAGAGAGGGACGCGTAACAGTGTGAGTTACACCATTCATATTTTAAGGGGAGTGCGTGTAACATATTATTATTATAAAGTTTTACTTTTCCGTGTGAGTTAGTAAGAATAAACTTGACTATAAAATGTGAGTACAGCACAGTACAGTGTACACTGAGCGTTCTAATTTGAAAATTTGAAAATTGGCGGCCGACTGGCGCGGTTGCAGGGGGGATTCGCACCAATGGAAAAATGTTCGTGTGATTAACATGAATGTTTTTCAGTGTCTGGGTGTTTTTCAGTCTTTATATTATGTTTATTATTTATAAAAATATTCATTATTCATCTTGTACCCATTGCACAAGCTATGCTTACTTTGGGGCTAGATGTCGATGTGTGTATTATGCTAGTATATTTTTTTAATCCTTTTAAGTACATTTTTATTATTTTAATCTACAATTATGTTTACCTGAAACTTACAGTGGTTGAGTTATAGATTCATATACAAATTCAAAAATTCTTAATTCAAGTAGGCCTATCACAGGGAATTACGAAGCGTTCATATATTTATTTTTACAAAATTGTAAATGGATTGTAAGTTATCACCATCCATTTACAATTTTGAAATTTGAGTTTAAGAGCCAACTTTAACGTAAAACTACGAGGATTCTAAACACGCCCTGGTCCTAAGAAGAGCCCACAACCAACTTAACCGCGATTTTTTTTTGGTTATCACCATCTCACAGTAAATTAGTATTAAGTTAGGAAATTGGCTGTGGGCCTGATTAAAAAAATGCCCAATAGTCAAAGAGGTTCAGGAAGAACGCTGGTAAAATTAATTAATCTTTTAAATTGTAGTTTATAATCGAAATTCACTTATAAAGCTTTCCGCTAATAGCCTCATAGTTTAATCAAAAATCAAATTAGCGTCGTTGAGTTAATTAATGAATCAATAAAGGCCCGGGACGCGATCAAAAGCTCATAGTAATTATATTAATTGTTAAATTAATTTCATCAAAGTTGCGTCCTTTTGTATTTATGTGTGTAATGGACATCGCTAGTCAAACAAATGGTCATCCCTATCTGACGTGAAGATGATGGAATATTATGTACGCCGCGGTCTCATTTGTCTTTACAAGATTGTAACGTTATACCTACCCTAGAGTCCTCACCCGTATGTCCCGCAATATAGATTTTTCGCCGTCTCCTTTACTTGCAGTCTGTTATCCATTTGTTTTTCTTATCCTAAGGTAGCCTGGAAGAGAATGCTACTAGCGATAAGATCGAATTTTGTATACTGCTTCTGTCTGTTTTTTTTAAATCTTCTTCTGTATTTTTTTGTGTGCAAATAAAGAGTATAAATAAATAAATAAACAATAATTTGGCTAGATATAGATTTATATAGATTGTCTTGATAATATATAAACTGTTTCTTTTTGTATTAATTATTATTTTGTGCCTAAAAATGACGATTAAAAGTCACATTTAATTTTAATTTCCTATATACCTAATTTAAGGTTTCCTGAACTTTTTTTAAACCTACTAATAGTATTTTTGTATGATAAAACAAATTAACCTCATTTTTCTTCTGACTAGTCCCCCTGTCCGTCATTATTTGTTTTTATATAATAATAATAATAATAAGCTGAGGCGTAGGTGTTTAGCCCATAAAGCAGGCACTCAGTAAGGCTGCTTGGCGGGAGAGATAAGTAAGGGACTTCCCCGGACCAGCTCCCTCACAAAAAGCTTTAAGAAAGCAAGCAAACAAATCTTAACTCTTTACAATGTTAGTGTAGATATAGAATAGCACTCACCTGCGAAATGATAATAATAACATATTCATTCATTACCTGAAATTAGAGTTTCAGTAAACAATACGAACCGCCATAAATTTGGACGCTAGCAAACAGTAATGTAATAGCAGATTTAGCCGTGTAATGCATTACCGAATTAGTATTCAAATTACTGATAATCGCGGCAGATAACGATTGTTTTGAATCTATTGTGCTTGTGTTTGTATTTGTTTAATTATTTGAACAGTGCGTAACAGTTTTGTATAATACATATGACGGTTACAGATAATGATCGTAGGAAAAAAGGCGAAACTGATTTTGGTCAAACTATACCGTAGGTAATAACTCATTTATGTCATTTGTACTTTTTTGACCTCATTTTAATAAAACATGTAATTAATTAACTTAAATTTGCTCGTATTTATTTATTTTCTACTTTACTTTTTTAATTATCCCTTTTCTTTGTATAGTATTGCAGGTTAATTTTAAGTTTTGTTTTGTTAGTCGATTCGCTTTTAGATTATTTAAATTAAGAATGGTCATTTCGAGGATGTTTCACTCCCCTGTCTTTCTCTTTTACTTATTTTCATGATGATGTCATTGATTATTACCAGTTTGATGATCCAATAAAAAAAACTCCAGTCTGCCCTCCTAGGTGACAATGGGCTAACCCTCTCGTTTACAGGCCTTAAGTCCAGCAGAGGACCTTTACAGACTATTGATGACGGACGGGATTATTATTGAAAGTTCCATAGTCTTATAAGCAACCAAGGAACGTTTTTTTTAATATCATCGATCGAACCAGAGAAACTGAGAACTGGCAATAAAGGAACTTCCTATATATTATGCAAACAATCCTGTACTCCTATACGTATGTAGAATTGCAGTAAACGTGTTTTTTTTATCCTCGAACGTCTAACCTAAAATATCTTAAGAGATAAGTTGTCCACATCTTGTCCTTTTAATATTAATTCAAATTTTTGATAGAAAATAAATAAATAACCAAAATAATAGAGACTTTGGAACCGTGGGGTCCGGAGGCAAGAGCCCTTTTCAAAGAATTATCGAAAAGGGCTATCGAGTCTACCTGTTATCCTAGAGCGGGCAGTTACCTAGGCCAACGAATTAGTTTGACAACCAAAGGGGCAATGCTGCCAGCATCTTAGGAACTGCGCCTCGCTGCGGTGGTTTCGAGGACGTTTTAGATTTTATTTAGTTTTAAATAGTTTATTTTAGGTTATATTTATAAAACAATTATTTTAAAGAATAAACATGAAATCCTTAAATCCAAATAATAGAAAATAAAAAAAATTAAACGTTTATTCTGGATTTAGGAACCTGGAAGTTCATTTAAATAAATAAATATACACACGTTTCATGTTTATCACACAAACACTTTGCAGTTGTGGGAATCGAACCCACGGCCTTGGACGCAGAAAGCAGGGTCGCTGCCCACTGCGCCAACCGGCTGTCAACATTGATCAATTGCTAAGATTTTATTAAAGAATTTACCTGAGGATGCTCCGGTTTCGTAGTGGAACGTGCGTAGAGAGTACGTACACTGCGAAAGATCGGTTTAGTGTGTAGAATAAAGATTGAAAGAATTATAAATTGCACCGTACAGATTCTCCTGCTGTACCTACGTGGAATATATAAAATAAAGCTTAAATTCTATCCAACATTTGAATTAAGGTTTTTAGAGTACATGTATTTTACATGTGGGAGTGGAAATTTACTTGGTGATACGATTAAATGGATTTTGAGTATCTTTTAAATGTCTAACGCAAAAAAACATGTTAAAAAGTGTGTTATCTGCATACGTCGGCGCTTCAGCACAAGTTTTAATAAAGTAGAGTGCATCTGCTATAAAGTAGGTAATGTCGGACGCTCAGCCGGGCTGCTTTGTGAGGGATTTTCGTGGAAATCTTCATAATATGAAACTTTAAAATGATATGAGAGTTTTATTTGGATGCCTCCGCTAAACATTTCTCAAGCTAAAGCAATATATTTGAGATTTTGGGCTTTTAGGTAGGAGAACGAGATCTGTGGTTCACATAGCGAATATTATTGGGAACTAGCTATAACCCGTGTCTTAGCTCAATGTTAAACGCCTATTTTGCTAACTTAAGAGATAAATTCCTATTGAAATATGAAGCAGGCGTATGAGAAGATGAAGCAGGCGTTACTTCGCGGAAAATTAAGCTTTATTTGCTATACTTACTCCACAAAAAGCAGGCGAATCTGTATGGTGTAATTTCCACACCCAGCAGATCTTCGGCAATGTACCCTCTACGCACGTTTCGCTTCGAAACCGGAACATACTCAGGAGATATTGACTTTTTAAATAATTGTCAACATCTCTTGAACATCTGTTAAGTTAATTAACAATTATTCATTCTAAAGTCAAAATCTCATGAGGATGCTCCGGTTTTGGTTTTTGGTTTCGGCAGGCGGCAGACAGGCGTGCAGGCAGGTGGGTAGACAGGTGGGTAGACAGGAGGCCAGGCAGGCGGTCAGCGGGTGGGCAGACAAGCGTGCAGGCAGGCGGGCAGGCTGGCCGGCAGACAGGCGTTCAGGCAGGTGGGAAGACAGGCGGGCAGACAGGCGGGCAGACGTCAGTACGGTCTGTCTATGATAAATTGTGATATACCTACCTTTTGTACAAACATTCTGAAAAATAAATATATTTTTTTTATTACTTGAAGATCTGTATAATATGTTAGTATTAGTATTAGTGTCCTATTTTATTCTGTGTGACCAGGACAAAACAAAAAACACGTTGTTAATACTAGTAGGGTTTTCGTGTTTATATTATTAGTACGGATTGTAAGTGAGCTCGTAACACAACATAGATCATAACTGAAGCGTGCCACAATAATTGCGTTATACATTTCGAATGCATCGCCTGATTGTAGTTTATGATGCAGGAGCGTTAAACATGATGACATTTCTCTGTTTGCACCGTACATTTGCAACGGGGGTCATATTATACCCCATTGGGCACTGGTTACGGTTTAAAGGCTTCCTGATTTAAAAAAAGTCCATCATAAATGCAAAAGTGTTCATTTGTCCGTAATTTACGATCTAACTAAGCAACCTAACCTAACAATTCTAACAATTGACTTGATTTTTGGCATAGAGATAGTTGAAACGACAGTAACATAGGCCATAAGCAACTTTTTATCCTAAGGAAATCCAACAGTTCCCACGTTTACAAATCGTAAAAAAAATTCATAAACGCGGACGAATAACTCAGGTAACATTTAGTTTATCAATAAATTAGGTAGTTTGAACTCCAAATAGTCTCCAACATACAGAACCCTCTTTCAGCTATTATTGCATGCAGTGCACAATACTAAAAACAGTGAAAACGCGCTGCGCACGTCTTGCTTCACACGCGCAATGTTGCTAGCTCAAAAACTTTCCCATTTTCCACATTTTAGGGTAAAAGTTTAGAACATTAGGGGTAAAATAATTACTGTCAACTGCTAAATATAATGAAACCTTACTTATATTATAAATGTGAAAGTGTGTTTGTTCGTTCGTTTGCTTGTTCTTTCTTTATTAACGGCCTAACTAGACGACAAATTAACTTGATTGGTAGTATACGTAGTTGAAAGGACGGACAGTAACATAGTATTTTTTTCCCCAGAAAAATGAACAGTTTCCACGGGAATGGTAAAAACAATTTATAAATGTGGACGAAGACCGTGTTGGGCAACAGTTGGTATATAAATGGATAACGTAGGTTACAGATAATATTCTCACCCTTAAAACAAAATCGTTCGAACTCCAAATAGTCTCGAACATACAGAACCCTCAATCAGCCATTATTGCATGCAGTGCACAATGCCAACACCCACGCAATGTTACAAGCTTACGTACTTTCTCATTAATCCCATTTTGTAGTAAAAGTTTAGAACAACAGCTAGTACATAAATAAATATGTTAGGTTAAACAAAGAGAAAATTCTCACACCTAAAACAATTAATTTGATTTCCGAATAGTCTCCAAACAAACAAATAACTACTGAATTACTTTTAATAATTATTTCACGTTTATACAGCTATTTTATTAACATAGACAATAAATAATAATTACAATAAACATAAACATATAAATATATTTACATTCATACGTTTACATGATATCAAAATTTAAAAAAAAAGTGTGTAAAGAGGAAAACTTGAAGACAAGAGTGCTTACGCCGCGGAAACTTGTATATACACAAATGAGAGATTAGTGTATATTATATTAAATACTTTACTGACTTTGTATGTACATATATATATTAAATATTATATTTCTTCTGTATATGTGTTTACTTTGTATAAAATGTGTGTGTGCAATAAAGCCTTCGAACAAACAACACCTTCCAAATTCATTGAACATTTTTTAACGATTAAAATCGATCCTTAAATTATGTAGTACTATTACTGTTTTTGCCGAATGTTTTATATACGTCACTTCGGAAAATCGAAGACACTTATTTACGTTCGTAAAATTTGAGAAACCTAGAAAACAGAACCATAAAACTCAGTCTCTATTGCGCCAATAAGGAACCATTTGCTGTCACAAAGTACTTACCACACTACGTTAAAGCTCAGTTTTGATCAAACAGACAGCAGAATACATAAATTAGGATTACACACTCGTGCAATTGAAAGTGCCAACTTTACGATCGTGCAACGTAATCGATTGTAGACGTGACGAGTTTGTTAATATACTTGCTGTAACTGTAAATCAACACTCTACTTATAAATGAAACAAATGCGGTTCATTAATACCAAGTAAGCTTAATTTCTAAAGGTTCTTTTGAAACACCATAGTCGGTTTGTAGCGACTCTACCACCCGTTTGGAAGGTAGATTCTATCGAGCGGAAACTCAGCATTTTTTTTTTTTTTTAGAAGTTTTATATATGGTCGTTAGCGCGATGCAGGATCTTTGCGGCGCCATCTAGTTTTAGTGCACACTGCTAAACTGTGTCTATAGATGAAAGCACGGTGTTGCGTGCTGAAAAATTAGGTTGAAAGAACTAAAACTATTAATAATCTATGTAATTTTCCACAGTGAAAAAAATAGTTGTTATTATTATCTAAATTTCTGACTAAATTGTGGTCCATTCTACATAAATCAGTAAAGTTTTCTCGCACAGTGAGAAGGGTTTAGCCCTTAGTCGAACACGCTCGCCCAATGCGGATTGAAAGACTCCACACACCTTTGAGAACATTATCGAGAACTCACAGGCATGCAGGTTTCCTCACGATTTTTTCCATCACCGTTGAAGCAAGTGATATTTTAATTACTTGAATTGCACAGAACTTTTGAAAAGTTGGATTTGCGCGCTGGGATTCGAACTCAGCCCTCCAAAAGTGAAGTCGAGCTCCTACCCACTGGGCTATTACTGCTTCTTTTCATAACCATTAAAAATATTGTAGGTGAAAAAAGCATTTATTGCCTCACTTACCTATAACGACAATATATGTACCATACTATGTATCTTACTATGGACCGAGGAACACTTCGTTGTACCAGGCGCGCATAAGGAGCTAGCAGTTAAAGTAGGTTAACCAGAAAGACATTAGGCAAGTGTCCATTCCGTACAGAGCGTGGCGCGGTGCGCTCTTCACAAGAGTCCCGAAGTAGTGAGCACTAAACCCGAAAAGGGGGATTCCGCGGGCTTCGGAAAATGCAGTGCATAATTGTGGCGCGCAGTGGTACCGTGACCCATTTGGACCGTTCCATAAATCATGTTTCACTGCATTTGGCGCTACGTAAACTGTAGAGTCGAGAATTAAGAGATATGACGTATTTTTATATTGAGGGAATTGTGAAAACATAAATTAATTTGCTATTCTGTGCCAATATTATTAATATAGCCAATATTGGATTTATAATTTGTCAAAGTGTATATTATTCCACTAGTGAAGCCCTTTCATTTGATACCCATATTGAGAGAGTTGTAAAAAAAATTGTACTCCGACATTTTGTGGCGGTGGCCATCTTCAACCGATTTTTATCAAACATAGATAAGAACACATCGGACTAATTCACCTTTCAAAGAAATAAATAAATAAAAACGGTTCATGAGTTCTGGAGCTACGATGCAACAGACAGACAGACACGTTAAACTTATAACACCCCTTCGTTTGTCGGGGGCTAGAAGCGAAGTTCCATAAAGCAGTTTGCGAAAGGAAATCTTATAGAAATCTTAATAACAAGACGCTAAATGTCAAAGCACACGCATTGTTATTGATACCAGAAAAATATTTTTAACAGTTAGTGACTTTAATGTAATTTTTGCTTCAAAATTTACTACTGTACGCCGCGGGGAATTCAAAATTAAAAAACCTCCGACACAAATATTCATTGCCTTTCAATGTAGTAAACAATATTCTACTAGTCAACATTACAGCAATTCTATAAATTAGAATCTAAATTGGCATAGGTCTCTAGATATATAGAAATAATAAGTAATTCAATAGATTTTAAAGCGATTTTACTTGCGCATCCGTACGATTTACGATCAAAAAAAACGGTGGCCATCGCCTATAATCAAAGCGACACTTCGTGAGGCATGCAAGGAACATGCCCCCAAGGAAAGCTCTGTATCAATCAACTTGAGGCGTAGGTGTTAAACCTTTTGTGCCTGTAATAACACCGGCAGACACGCTCGACCGATTTAAATGGTACCGGACCACCTGGAAAGTATGCCCTTTAAAAAAAAAAAGAATTTTTCAAATCGGTTCAGGCGTCTTGGAGTAATCGAGTAACATACATAGAAAAAAAAACAGTTTTGAAGTCGGTTATTAACATTCAAAGTGAATGCGTTTCCATTTCATAAAACAAAAGCCATAAGTCAAAGGATGACACTCGTGCAAATGTCGAAGCGAAGTAGGTAATGGGTTGAAAGGTTGTAATATATAAAAAGGCACAAGTCCCCAGTTAGACGAGTGGCCGCGGCGGATTTTAAAATGGATGACAACTTGCTTTGCTTTGTGCGGCCGCGGTGAGTGACGCTGCAATTTGGACCTCTCTGCAGTTGATGCTGTACCTGGAATTGGGGAGGGGAAATTCTAAAAATGCATACATTTTGTGACCGGCCCTTGTATTTACACTAATAATAATTTAAGTAGTAACCTTTTTTTTATTCCACTGCAAGTTAGTCCTTGACTGCAATCTCACTTAGACTTCCTTTTTTTTAAACGGATGTGTTGTTTCTGAGATTTTCGACGATCTGTCTGGCGCAGCGGTGGGCGCTGTGAATTTCAAATTCAAATTCGATAATTATAATTTCTTTATTTTCTCTGGTCTGGTGGTGGTAACCATGGTGGTAAGCGATTAAGTAGTCTTAGATGGTAGCGGGCTATCCTGTTACAGAGTATGGTAGTCATACCTCTAATAGGTTTCCACGCGACATCGCACGGGAACACTAAATCGCTTAGCAGCACGTCTTTGCCGGTAGGGTGGTAACTAGCAACGGCCAAAGCCTCCCTCCAGACCAGACCAGAGAAAATACGGAAATTATAAATTCACAAATTGCTCCTGTCGGGAATCGATCCCGGAACCTTCTACTTAAATTCACAGCGCTCACCGCTGCGCCAGGGAGGGCGTCGAAAATCTCAGAAACAGCTCATCCGATTAAAAAGAAAAGGACGGAACGCGTTTGCCTGCTAGATACTTACTTGATCTTTCTCCCATACCCATGTTATGTGGGGTCACAAACTTGAAGACGGAGTTTTTGATGTTATTGTTGATGATTTTGACGTAATATTTTTGTGGAAGCAAGTAAAACAAACCATGCGTATGAGAAAAGAAGACGCAAACAACTTTGTGCCTGTTTATGAAGATACTCATGGAAACCGCGTTTGCTCGTTAGCTCGTTTCACATTTTCTTCATGAACAATTGAACTTCCACTAAACAGCGATCCATACCGAAGGACTTTACTAAACAAGGAATAACGTTGAATAAGTTTGCTCGTTAGCTCGTTTCACATTTTCTTCCGAAACAAATAAATTAATAAAAAAATATACTACGACAATACACACAGAGACATCTAGCCCCAAAGTAAGCGTAGCTTGTGTTATGTGTACTAAGATAGCTGATGAATATTTTGCGCTTACTTTGGGTAAGCGTAGCTTGTGTTATGGGTACTAAGATAGCTGATGAATATTTTTATGAATATAACACTATGTGTATTATAGTATACAATACTTATAATGTACAGATAAACACCCAGACATTGAAAAACATTCATGTTCATCACACAAACATTTTTTTTTCCAGTTGTAGGAATCGAAACCACCGCCTTGGACTCCAAAAGCAGGGTCACTGCGCCAACCGACTTAATTTTCTCTAAACAGCAAACTATACCTAAAACCTGACTAAACAAGTAATAACGTCGGAATAATTATTCAATGTTTTTCCAAGCTCTGACATTTCGCTTGTTTGCGACAGTCTGTGACACATCTTAAAATATTAATCTTTTTCCATTCCCATTCATTCCAATTTAACATTTTCTCTCGCGCCTTTATCCTTAGATCTTAGAGAAATGACCTCATTGTATTTAAAACTAGATAAATTCTGTACTTTAAACAACTTACGTTTATTTTGTATTTCAGTATTAATAGCGCTTTTTGTGACAGAGTTAGTCCGGGGAAGTACTATAGCCATGCTTATTTCTCTTATATACTTTAAGACATAAATTTTACTTAATTTTAATTATTGATTATTGATCATTGTAGATTTTTGTTATTTAATTTTTTACATTAATATTTATAAAACAAAAAAATGTATGACGTTCATAAGTGCTGTAACTATAGCATAAATTGTATAAAGATTTGATTGATTTGATTTGATTTAGCAGTATTGTCGTGTTGCTGTGCTCCGGTCTGAAGGCTTAACACTACGCCACGAACTGATGGACACAGGGCGGTATGTCTGCATGCCCTGTGAAGGGAACACAGCAAATGTTTATACGCGATGGTTTTCCCATTACCAAAAAAAAATTAACAATAAAATCGCTTTTTTAGTTATATCAGACTGGTGTAAAACGCTTATACTAATTTCGCCATCGACGGTAGGAGACCCGTAGCTTAATTGGTTGAAGCGCTCAGGCCGCGATTGCCAGAGAACATGTTCAAATGCTGTCGGTTCCGAAAATTTTTATACGCATTTAAAATTTATAATTTCTCTAACACAAGAGTAGTAAGTTAAAAAACTAATAAAAAGTATAAAATTATATTATTCTTGTCGCAAATCAGAAATTTTTAGGGTGCTTTCATTTGAAGTGTGCCAAAACACTGCGTAACTGTCCCGCCGTTATTTTATAATTTGTTAAAATTCAAAATTCAAATTCAAAATTCATTTATTTCAAGTAGGCCTAATTTATAAGCACTTTAGAAACGTCAATTCAATCGGCAGATTCCACTGAGAAGAGCCTGCAAGAAACTCAGCAGATTGCTCTTTTCCAACATCATTTTAAATTTCAACAATCTTTAGAATTTTTCGTGAGATGAGAGCGGAGTGGCCTGCTTCCAAGCAGCCTTGTCGTTAAGGAATTCATCAATCGTGTAGTAACCACGATTTGTTAAATATGTTTCAATATATTGTTTAAACACAAAAAGCTTGTCTTCAATAAACCAAGCAGTAGTAAAACTAGAACAATTTCAACGGAATGAACTACCGGCAGAAGTCGGCTTAGCATCGGTTTTTAATACCGGGATCAGCTTAAGCCGGCTCGGCGAGATCTACAATCTCGGCATTAGCGCCACTCCTTTTGCGAAACAATAAGAAACAGCAACAATACTTTCTTGCGATTTTAAAAATGTACACGTCTATTTCCGTCTTGCGAACCGTTTCTGCTGATCTTGCGCTTTGAATGAGCTATCAAGTTTATAATTCGTGTCGTTGACCTTTTCTTTTTATCTGGTTTCAAATATATATTATCTTCGTTCTAGACCAATCGCTTTCATAAAACTTTCGTGGAAGGTGTATTTGTAACTACAAAGAAACAGGTGTACTGACTGACTAACAACTTACAGTACAGCACACCTAGCATGGGAATGGGACTTTTGTGTCCGCGTGGTGTGTGTGTGTGTGTGTGTGTGTGTATGCGTCTGTCTGTGGCATCGTATTCCCGAACGGATATACCGATTTTAATTTAGTTTTTTTTTGTTTGAAAAAAACTAGTCGGGAGTGGGCTTAGCTATGCATGTAAAAGGGGTTTGATAAAAGGGTTTGACTAGTCCAATAATGTTCACTAAATTGACAGTCCACCAATGCACACTGAGTGGTGGACTACGGCCTACACCCTTCTCATTGTGGGAGAAGACCCGTGATCTGTAGTGCGCCGGTAATGGGTTCACATGATGGTGTTTATGTTCATATTGATATTAGTTTTTTTTTATTTTAAATTTTACAACACAATATCGAAATAATATAACGGATATTTGAGATGTCTTTTGATCCACAAGAAGAAAAACAAGTGTTATGTTTGTCAAACGTGCGATGACATGTTACCTTCATGCTATCGGTCACCTATTAAAAAAGTTACCAAATAAACGGGTAGTTAGTTTACGATTTATTCAGTTGAACCAGTACGCCAGTACGTTAAAATGGTCATAATAATATTATGTATATTTTAAAAATATGATTGGTTAATCCACCGAAAAATAAACCCCTAAGGCCAACGTTTGACCAAGTGGGCCATCAAAATCAGCGGCCGCTCCAATTTCACGATGCATATTTGATTTTTGCTAAAAGCCCTAGCCGGCTAAAAGCTGCCGTAATACTCTGCGGTTGCGCCAAAGGTCGCGTTTAGCCCAAAGCAAAAAGGCTAGCCTATATGCGCGCCTCATAATTTTGTTAATACATCTTTAAGCGATAGTGCACTTCGGATAATGAACCACGCTTTTGTCTAGCGTGCAGAGCACTTCAACTATGGCAAAATAATTTTGAATACGGTAAGAAATTCGAAATACATTTTATCTGAGGCTATGGACGCTGTGGGAATAATCTGAAAGTATACGCGGGGCAAAGTTATAAATAAAATAAAATAAATATACTACTACAATACACACTCCGCCATCTAGTCCCAAAGTAAGCGTAGCTTGTGTTATGGGTTCAAGATAACTGATGAATATTTTTATGAATAATACTATAAAACTAAATAAATATACACTGAAAAAGATTAATGTTCATCACACAAACATTTTCCAGTTGTGGGAATCGAACCCACGGCCTTGGACTCAGAAAGCAGGATCGCTGCCCACTGCGCCAATCGGCCGTCAAAGTTGAATATATATTGTTTTATTGCACAAGTTCATACTCTCGATCTTCAAATTCAAATTCATTTATTTCAAGTAGGCCTACTTTATAAGCACTTTTGAAACGTCAAGTTAGTATTTTTGTAGAAACTCTTCAGGATTATAATATACCGAACTAACAATAAACATTTGCTATGTCATGGGAAATGTAACAGAATTCCACTCTTTTTCTTTTTTCGTTCCCAATCGATTTGGGTCTTCAAGTCTTTTATGTGGTTTAAGCTCTTTATTTCAAAAAAATCGCTTAGTCGAGAAAACATTAAACTTAAAACTAAAACATGTTGTGAGCGTACACTATAGAAGGTACATATAAATCTATAAACTATAATCTATAAAGCATAACTTAATGCAGCTAAAAGAAAATGTTCGTACAATAGGGTAGTTTCACAAATATTACCGAGCAAAAACGAACAAATTAAACAAAGATCATCTTTACTGGAAACGACTTATACTGACATATTATTTATTAAGTAGAATTTTAATTTTTTTCTTTCAAATAAACGTAGATTTAGCTTCTTTTATATCAGATGTCAGTTTATTATGAATCTGCATTTATTTTTATATTGTAAAGATAATGAGTTGAATCTCTATCAGAATTATTAAATAGTTGGATTGCGTACTGTATTAGCTATACCAGTACCAGGTTGATTAAAGTTGAATCACTAATATACTAAATCAGGTATGTTTTGCCAAGCATACCTGGGCTAAAATATATGTATTGCTTTTGCATGCGTACACGTGTGCAAAATGTTGTGTACGTGTTTATGTAGTGGGGAAACAGTTTTGCTTACCCTTATATTTACGGGATTGTATATCAAAACATATATGATGGAATGTATATGTAAAATCAAATTTTGTACTACTCGTATATAAGACTGTCTTAAATCTCTGTTACTATGCCACTTGCTGCCACTTCTACCTAGACATTATAGTGAACATTTAATAGAATACTAGCTGACCCGTGCAACTTCGTTGCATCAAATCGGTTATTACCGGAAAACACGAATAAAATGACATTTTCTAAAAAAAAATCCTAGCTAGATCGATGATCGCCCCCGAAACCCCCTGTATACTAAATTTCATGAAAATCGATGGAGCCGATTCCGAGATTCCAATTTTATATATACAAGAATTGCTCGTTTAAAGATTTAAGATATACCAGTATATTTTTCGTGTTTACATTATTTAACTCTTTACGTATATCCAAACGAGTACGTAAAACTTGCCTCTACAATATTAGTCCAGTGTGCTTGGAGTCATATTGGATAGAAGCAGGCGTTACTTTGCGGAATTCTATGGTATATTATGAAAATTAAGCTTAATTAGCTAAACTCCGCGAAAGGCAGGAGAATCTGTATGGTGTAATTTATTATTTCTTCAATCTTTATACTCCACACCAAACAGATCTTCGGCGAATGTACCCTCTACGCACGTTTCGCTCCGAAACCGGAGTTAGTCAGTCAGTCATTTGGAAGTCAACACGTCCGGAAGAATCAGGAGGTGTTGACTTCAAAATGAATAATTGTTCGTAACATTTATTCATTGTAGATAAGTAGTAGTTATTGTAGTGGAGACTTCAAAGCCATGGAACCAATATTAGCATAATACTATTGGCACTTAAGGCTCCATAGCATTTTCAATAGGTTGTTTCCATGTGACTGCACTGCATATGTTTAGTGGTGAAAAATTGCAAAAATAATTCAACCAAATTGCGAACGTAACATCATACCAACGCGCAAGATCTGCAAAATGGCAACCGAGAATTTCAGATGTCGGTGATTTAATTTAAAAACATTAGGGCTTACGTTTAAACTAAAAGTGTGCATTAAGCCTTAAATACCCCAGCCGTACAATAATTTCATGCATTACGCTGAAAACCAACGTAAAAATGCTTAAATCGCAGCACTAATACCTCCATTAAAAGTAAAGATAATCCCAAAAAAGTTAATTTTCAGCAGCAAAAGCACACGTGTGTTTCGTGTATTTCGTTGATACCTATGAATTTCTTAATAACAACTTTTCACTGCAGTATCATTATTCATTCGAAATCCTCTGTTATTCATAAAGAACCTTTAGTCATCATCATATTAAGCCATGAAGCGGTGATAGCTCTAAACATCATCATATTTAGCCCAGTAGTTAGGACTTCGGCTTGCATTTTGGGGCGCTGAGTTCGAATCCCCGGCACTTAACTCAAGGAAAACATCGTGAGGAAACCTGCACGCCTGGGAGTTTGCCATCATGTTTTCAACGGAGTGAAGTCCACCAATCCGCACTGGGCCAGCTTGGTTGACTATGGCCTAAAATCTTTTGGACACGTGCCCTGTAGTGAGCGTGTAATGGATGTGCTGAATATGATGATATACATGGGGTCACGACTTTAATTAAGAGCACCATTGAAAATTTTCGGAGCGTGACAAAACACTGCTGTTATATTCCTGACTCTTAAGGCCCGTAGTTTACTTATGATGAAACATTCTTTTAGCAGTTATAATGGTAAACACTATCGCGCTCTCCTTTGGCAGAACTGAGAGATTACAGAAAATAACCACGATCGCCTAAGTTTGCTCTCTGATTTGATAAAATCGTAAAAGGCTAAGGATTTAAGTTGATTAAGGAATAAGCTAATAGAAATCTTTTTTTTTTTCTTTTTTTTTTACGGAGGGATTGTTCAATTCTGAACATGCCACCCTCATCGGAGCTACTTAAAGTATATTCATTACTGCCTACGCTTGATGGACACTTTATATATGTCATAAAGTTTTCTGGCCTCCTTAGATAATGGATGCGCCAAAACAGTGTTACATAACCCCAGTTCCCGCAAATCGAGATTAAAGTGAGCCCTGGTTATAGACATCTTGGTCAGAAGTAAATTCAGTTAACTCAATTCCAGTAATTATTAAGGCATACTAGTGTTTGCTAAATATGCGAATTTTTCTTCTTCGAGAATCAGCTATCTAAGTCAGTGATTACTTTTTAAAACTAGATTCGAATGATGATTCAAACATAGATTTATAGGTTTTATGGTCATTATGGTCACACACCTAATTTTTTATTTATTAACAAATATAGGGTAACCGGTCTAATATTTTAATATATTCTTCTAGGCTGTCCAACACATTTGTATTATTTCCAAATGATTATCGAATTAAAATGTGATAGTCCCTTTTTAATAGTTCTACATCATAATCATATCTTTATATAATACAATCATCGCAATAGCAGTTTTGACGAAAATTTAAATAAAATAGTTGAACCGAACAACTATCATTTTTTAATTTCATTCGAAAAATGAATTTAGTAAGTGATTCTGAAGTGTTGTGTCACTTCATACGACAATATTTATGCAATTATTTGAATAGTAGGTGGTTTGCAATGCAGATGTGCTGGTTGAGAGCAAATGCAAATACTCGTAAGCCCACCCCATCGTAAGTGATGCCACGTACATAATCGTAGTAAATTCAAAGAGATTTCTTTTAGAAAAAAAATTAGTGCAAGCTAATTTTAGAGTTATTTAATTAACTAGCTGCTGCCCGCTACTTCGTTCCCATTAATTACGGTTTTTTTACAAACCTCTTGGGAACCGTTTATTTGTTTCCCTAGGATAAAAAGTAGTATCGTATCTCTGTTTTTTCAACTAACTCTATGTCAAAGTTGCTTAGTTAGAGCGCAAATTACGGACAAACAAACAAACTGACAAATAAACTTCCAGGTTTCTAAATGTGGTTAAAGACGTTTATTTTCTTAAAAGAAATTAAAATTTCACACAATGAGAATATTTACAACTTATTTTTATGTAGGTAATATTAAAACTACAAACAGGCACGTACAAAACAATCAGAAATTATATAAAAAACTTGAGGGTAAATTTATAAATACTTCATACTGTCATACATAGCGAGGACCGCACTCAGATTATGTCAATTACAAAGGTCTTAAGTCCAGAATAAACGTTTAAAATTTTTTATTTACAATTATTTTGGTTATTTATTTTGTATCAAAAATTGGAATTAATATTAAAAGGACAAGATGTGGACAACTTATCTCTTAAGATATTTCTTCCGGAAGCCCTCGGTATTGCCATCGTTCGACGATAAAAAACACGTTTACTGCAATTCTACAATGAGGCTAAACATATTTCCGTCTAATTGAAAGCGTACGTATAGGAGTACAGGATTGTTTGCATACTATATAGGAAGTTTGCAATGCAGATTGGTCAGTTCAGTGAAAATGCAAATAAGCAGGCCCCGTTGTGACTGGTCGTGTTTAATATGTAATCGCTTGTAGATTCTGCTATACGTTTATCTCGATTGTATTGAGTTATGGTAACTGGTGCGGTGGTGGTCTAGTGGTGAGGGCTTCGGTTTTCTTGCTGGGGACAGAGTTCGAACGCATTTGTAAATTTTCACATTTGGAGACGGCAATCAAATCTTCTTTTCTCTAGACTGAAAAGAAGCAGTATTCCAAATTTAATAAGGTGATTTTAGAGCTATCATGGTGAATTAATCCATACATAAATAAATATACTACGACAATTCACACTTCGCCATCTAGTCCCAAAGTAAGCGTAGCTTGTGTTATGTGTACTCAGATGACTGATGAATATTTTATGAATAATATACATAAATACTTATAATAAACAGCTAAACACCTAGACTCTGAAAAACATTATCGTTCATCACACAAACATTTTCTAGTTGTGGGAATCGAACCCACGGCCTTGGACGCGGAAAGCAGGGTCACTGCACACTGCGCCAACCGGCTGTCAAATATTTAAACACATTTAACCAATCGTGGTTGCTACTAAATTGTTGAATTCCTTAACGACAAGGCTATTTGGAAGCAGGCCACTCCGCTCTGAACCCTCAAAAAACAAAAAAATCTAAAGATTGTTGAACTATAAAATTATGTTGTAAAAGTTTTTCTTCCCGGATCTTTTCACTGGAATCCGCCTTCCAAACCGGTGGTAGAGTTGCTGCAAACAGACAGACTTGACGTTTCAAAAGTGCTTATAAACTAGGTCTACTTGAAATAAATGAATTTTGGATTTTGAATTTGAGGCAGTTATAATTACTGTAATAAGGATAAAATAGAAATAGAGTGATATGTCGCATTAAACGTTCGAAACTGTCGTTAAACCGATGCAATTATCACCAGCAATTGGCACAGTAATACGCTAATACGGTAATCTGTTACAAAGCTGAATACTAATACAACGATGTTATGTCGTATGGAAGACCGTTTTCCAATATTTGACTATCAATTAATTATTGTACCAGTTGTGACACATATAAAAATCGTTACTGTTACACGAATTATAAATACTTGAAAGAAGGCCGCTCCGCTTTCTCTCACAAAATATAAAGATGATTGTTAAACTGTAATAGAAGAAAAAGATGTTAGACAAGAGTAATCTGCTTGGCTCCGGGGAACCGGACCCGAAACTGGTAGTGTCACTGCAAACTGACATGAAGTTTCAAAAGTTCTGATAATTAATTCGATTTTGGGTCGCTTGAATTTTTCCCTATGTCAACATTTTGATCAGTAGTAGAAGTTCTACTGCCATGCTTATTTCTGTCGCCAAGTAGCATTGTTACAATGATGTGTTCTGTTCAGAGGGGCGTGTTTGCCGGTGTAATTACTGGCAATGGACACAGGGTGGCATGTTGTAGGACGTGTTCCTTGTATGCTCTGCGAAGTATTGCTTCTGTTGATAGGATATTTTTTTACATTACGGTGTCCATCAACATGAGGCGTAGGAGCTAAGCTTATTGAGAACACAGCAATTCTTCTCGGTGGCAGATATAGGCATAACGCTAGAACTTCCCCGGACGAACTCTACTACGGATCAAAATGTTGACATAAGGAAGAATTCAAGCGACACAAATTCGAATTAATTATAACCACTTTGGAAACTTCAAGTCAGTTTGCAGTGACTCAGGTAGAGTCACCGGTTCGAAATGCCGATTATACTGAAGAGCCGAGCAGATTGCTCTTTTCCATGTTAGAAACAGTCATTTTACAGTTTAACAATCATCTTTATAGTTTGTGTTCCCCAAACGACAAAAAGCAATACTTCTACCCAGTAAGAGTTATAAAAACCTACACTTAAGTTTTTATAACTCGGACTGGAGATTTTCTTTAGTCTATATCATCTGCATACCCTGTGCATACCCTCTATGCACGCCACTGCAGTTCTACTAAAAAGTCTTCTTTTAGCTAGTTGTCGATTTATTAATAAGGGGCTTTGAAAACGTCACTAGTATTTGTATTTGTGGAAACTCCGTGCAAATGTCACCCAATAATCGTATTCAACGGCAAACAAAAGCCAGACGAACGCAGAATCACTTACATCCATTACAGTAAGTAATGAAAACCTTGACCTCATCTCATCTCCGCCCCAAGCACTCCGTAAACAAGTGCGGCCCATCCCGTTTCAGCTCGATGAATGAACTTTTTTCATTCCGCCCTGCTCCGTAGCCACTTGAATTACAAATTTTTATACCCGAGGCAAGTGTTGAAATATCCGGGATAAACAGCTTTTTATGCCCCGTTCCGGGAATGGGACCACTGGCGAGTATTGTCTCTGCTTTTGAAAAATCGCAGTGATGGCACGCTCATTATTGCAGATAATATAAAGATTTCTGTATTCAACAATGACCGCTGTTTTTGCTTCTGTTTTTAAATTAAATGTCTTCACTGTGACAATGGATTTGATGAAGAATAGGAATTTAGCCTGATTCAAAAAGTATGACCACAACTGGGCTCGGTCTCTCTCTCTCTCTCTCTCGCTCTCTCTCTATCTCGCTCTCTCTCTATCTCTCTCTCTCTCTCTCTCTATCTCTCTCCCTCTATTTTGACGATATAATGGAGGATGTACTGGCGATTGTGTATATCTGCTAAAAAAGTTTTAGTATGCGGAGATTTCAACGTTGATATTATAGTAGAAAACGCAACTAACACTCGCTTGCATAACTTAGAATCGATGGCGCAGAAGTAACACATTTTGTTTGGTTCTAAAATTCTAATCCAAATGCTAAATCCTAAACTCAAAAAGTTGTGTCAGAGTAAAATTCCTGAAATATTTCCAACATTATGATAAAAACTTACATACAAATGCTGAATTCCGTGTACTAATGCCCACATTAAGAGCGCAAGATAATCTCGAAAAAAGTCATTTTATCCAGAAAAAAGCACAATTCTGCTTTACATAAAATGTAATTACGTATAGTATTTACAACTACCCCTTTATATCTAATATTTTGAGGTTCTTTCTTTAATATTTAACTTAAAAAGCCATTACTTTACTTACCTTTCTTGCACCTGTTCCTTTCAGAGATTGCCTTGATTGATTGTAAAAGATTGCACGGAGCAATAAGGCTGCCTTTGCATGCCTATAATTTTTTAATTCTGTTTACTACTTCATTGTATGTATATTTTGATGTTTGTGTGCAATAAAGTGTTTCTACTTCTTCTTTTCTTTTCAATCATACAATGTACAAGAGCAATGATAGCTTATTGGTTTATACCTTTTTCGGGTTGCCTTTAGGAGGGACAGAATTTGATCCCCGGCGCCCCACTAAATTTTCGTATGTTATGTTCGTTTTTAATGTAAACAAAAAAATAAAACATCGTAACGAAACTTGCATGTCTGAGATTTCTCTATAATGTTCTCAAAGGCGTGTGAAACTTATCGATCCGCACTTGGGAGAATACGCCCTGAACCCTTTCCATTCTAAGAGATAATCTGATGATGATGATGATGACACATCACTTGCTTTGAAAACATCGTGAGGATGCATGCCTGAGAGTACTTAGGCTTATGACTACCAATCCGCATATGGCCACCGTATTAGACTTCGGCTTAAACACTTTTCATTCTGAAAGAGGCTGAAAAGAGGAAAAACTCTTAATATTTTTATATTTAACTTGCATAGCTGCTGGATCGTGTCGTGCCCTGACACTGAGTATGCCCTTCTACAAAACAAAATTTTATAAACATATGAATGTGAACATACGGCAGTCAAAGTCACTGGCGATATTTAAAAATGCCGTTAAGTTTTATTATTTGTCCAACTGAAGGCGATGTTTAATAGTATTTATTTACTTTTATCTAAGTATTTATTATATTTTATATAGTTTATTATTAGTTTCTTTAAATATTTATTATACACTAGATGTATTTGTGTATATTAGTTTATGTATTAGTATTTAGTTATTCGTATGTATTTATTTTATATTTTGTACCACCTGCAGTTACTTCTCCTCTTTTTTTCCTAATTCTAAGGTTGCCTGGCAGAGATCGCTACTAAGCGATAAGGCCGCCTTTTGTATTCTACTTCTATTATTATGTTTCTTTTTTTCTTGTATAATTCTTAATGTGGTGTACAAATAAAGAGTTATAATAATAATAATAATAGCTGTATACAACGTGTAACGGAATTACGAAATACTGTTGGAGGGTGCCTTAGTATATTACATAAGGAATCACCCTGTAACAATATTAAATCAAAAGAAGCATATTTATTTTTCCATACAAACTAATTCAAACCATTCTAAGTGTTTACTTTTGACAACCCTATTGAAGATAAAAGACCGACACGTGCACAGTACCTACGCTTCGCGACGCGTACCTAATAAAGTGACAGGAGACACATTGGTTTTAATTTTGCAAGCTATGGAAGGGCTGTATCTGATTTCTTTCAGTAAAAACTAAGGCAATGGTTTACTCAAAAAGTAGCTCTTCGGTTTCACAGATTAGCATAGAATAGAAAAACTTTTTTGCAACACAACACAATAGGAAAAACACAAGGAAAACAGTAATAGTACTTAGTGCTAGGGTGCAAAGGCGGCCTTATGACTAAAAGTGATATTTTGAAGGCAACCTGAGCGTGCGATATAAAAGTCAAAAGTTAACGGTGCATTAAGTATGTTACAAAACATTAAATAAACTAACAAGAACATACATACTACATTTACATAATAATTACAAAAATACCGATATAATTATAGATATTTATGCTATCATAAAGTTACATAATACTCTATTACATAGATAAGTAATAATCTAGATAAGTTGCAGAGATAGTAAATAATGGACCTACAGCATGTGATGTATTATTTCGGTTTTCATTTACACGTTGTATAAATTTGTTTCAGTCAAGTCTTGCAACTGAATTTTGAGCCAGCTATCAGACATAAAAAAGAGCAGCAGGTTCAATTGGATGACAATATTTCATCATCATAATCATCGCGTCACCAATTGACGTCCACTGCTGGACATAGGTCTTTTGTAGGGAGTTCCACAATACACGCTCCTGGGCCGCTTGCCTCCAGCGACTCCCAGCTACTCGCCTGATGTCATCTGACACTATTTATGGTAGCTAAATGGTATCATATACAAAATCGAGCTAAATGAAGATTCTGAACAAAGAGCGTTCAATGAATTTTATGCACCGTCATGATAGGTATGGGTATAAGAGGAAAGGGTTTACGTAGAAATATAAAAAAAAAATTGCTTAAAAAATGTTCTTTTAAATTACGTAACTTTATTTGGTTTACTAGTGCAGATGCAAATTGTGGAACCGGCTACAATCTGCACTATTTCACTAAGTTTCAATATTACGGGGTTTTATAAAAGGCAGAGAAACAAATGGTTTAAAAACTGCCCACGTTCGCTATGTATTTATATAAATAAGGTTCAGAGTTGGTGAGAATCAAATTTTCTTGACAGCCTCTTATGTCACAAGAAACATTTGATTCTCATTTATAAGACATCATTTGTACCGGAACGTTATTACGCAGCATGTTTTTGTCGGTGGTAACTACATTATACATTAGTTCATATTTAATTCCTATTATGTATTTGTGTAAATTAGCTTATGTATTAGTATGTAGTCATTCTCTTTTATGTGTTTTATAAGTTTTCTACTTTTAAAATACCTGTAAACTTTTAAAATATCTCTTTTTTTTCCTTAATTCTATGGTTGCCTGGCAAAGATCTATTAAGCGATAAGACGTATTTTAACCATTTTTGATTGTAAAGTCAACGTCTCCTGAGGATGCTCTGGTTTCGGAGCGGAATGTGCGTAGGTTACATTGCCGAAGATCTGTTAGTTGTGTAGTATAAGGATTGCAAAATTATAAATCACACCATACAGATTCTCCTGCTTTTTGCGGAGTATAGCAAATTATGCTTAATTTTCATATCATATCATGGATTTCCGCTAGATTACCGATAAAGTAACGCCGCTTCTATCCGGTAAGTCCGATTTTTGTATTCTACTTCTTTTGCTTTTTTTCATTGTATATGTTCTTGATGTGGTGTACAAATAAAGGGTTATAATAATAGTAATAATCAAAGTCAGGGCCAAAGCCTCCCACCAGACCAGTCCAGAGGAAATTCATCAGAAATTAGAAATTCCCACATTTTCGCTGCCGTTTATCGAACCCGGAACCTTCCACTTATAACGCTCACTCCTGAGCCGGGGAGGTCGTCGAGAGTAATGATTAATAAATTTAAACAGGTCTCTACATCCACCTAATGTGATGATTCGCGACAGTACGTACATCGTAAACAACAATCAGGCGATGCATTTGAAATGTATAACGCAATTGTGGCCAGCATTTCAGCCGTAATGTCGCTTTAGGCTGTATTTCTGGCGATGGACGTATGAAACGCTGAATATTGATCGACAACTGTTCGTTTGTTGAGCGTAAAAGTATAAAGTTAATATCAATTTCATTTACTTAATTTTAAAATATAAACGCCAACTGTATAATGACATTTCTTAAGCATAGATCAACGGGTACATACCACGATAATATATTGAATTTGTCGATATTTCGACCAACTTGCATGGATCGTGGTCGCGACGGGACTCGTGAAACTGGGTGGACAAATATCGACAAATAATTAAAAAAAAAAAAAAAAAAAATAATTCTATGCTTAAGAAATGTTGATTAACCACGAAAACGAATTAAAATCTTTAATTGTATAATGACAGTTGTGTATTAACAGCAGTATAGTGACACCTTTATTAATTCTTCAATTTCAGTGACGTCATTGTATGTTGACCAATAACAATGGTCCGAATATTTAATGTGAAGAAATTAATATTAACTTGAAATATACTTTTACAGTAAATCATAATCAAATATGATAATTATCAATAAACATTAAAAGTTAAGAAGTTTTATAAGCATTCGTTCACTGTCAAAGCTACTGAATTGTGGAATGCACTTCCATTGAATATAAGACAGTCGAAGTCATTGGGCATATTTAAAAATGCTGTTAAGGCTCATTATCTCGCTCAGTAAAGACGACTATTATTATTTGTTTATCTACCTCAAACTCATATTCAAGTATTTATGGTATGTTAAGATATTTATTAGTATATTTATTTTTTATATTTATCAATAGTATTTTTGTATTTGTGTGTTTGTGTATTAGTATGTAGATATTCGTATGTACTAAATAGAGTACCCCACCTATTCGTTTTCTTTTTAGTTTTCCTAATCCTAAGGTTGCCTGGCAGAGATCGCTACTTAGCGATAAGGCCGCCTTTTGTATCCTGCTTCATTCTTCATGTGTTTGTTCTTTTTGTTTGTCTCGTTTTTCTGAGTGGTGTACAAATAAAGAGTATAAATAAAAGTCGTAATAGATCTTTTTGAGAAAGAGCTCGTCCGGGGAAGTACTACAACTTATTTCTGCCGCTTAGCATGGGCTGACAGGTGTGGTTGCCTCTGTGATTACAGGCACGGCTTAACACCTACGACTTGGGTTGGTGGACACAGGGCGGCACGTGACAGGACGTGTTCCTTACATGCCCTGCGAAGAATTGCTCTGTTTACAGGCAATGGTTTTTCACTGACCATCAGGCCATCTCCAATCCAACCAATCAATCAATAAAAACTATTAAAAAAAAAGTGTTTAATCACTCTCTAACTGACATCACCTTTCCACACGTCTAGTAATATTCATTAATTTTTTCATACATTATTGAATTCATTCATTAATTTATTAATATAAAAATCGTCATTCTTGGCGCAGTCTCTAAAGAGTCGCTGCGCCAAGAATGACCTGCCGAGCTAAAAAGGTCATTCTATGAACATGTCCTAACCAGCGCAAACTTCTTTGCTATAATTAAGCAGTAAAGCGGCATGTTTTCGTACGTTTTAGAACATTTTCGTTGGTATCCCTGTCCTTCTAGGGGATAGTTGGAATAAGAGGGATATGGTCTTATAAATAAAGGCAACGTAACGTTTGAAACGAAATATTTTCCATCAGAGGTGTGGACCGGATTGGATGCGAAAGGCTCGCGACAGAACGCTTTGGCGAGACTTGGGGGAGGCCTACGCCGTAGAGGCGACTCAAACGCATATGTTTAAAAAAAAATAGTATGTAAATAAAATATTCAAATAATTGTAATCCGTTTTAGAAATAAAGGCTTCTTTTATTTTTTTAATTTTTTTATTTTAACGTTTGAAACGTTTCAATTTAAATGTTGAACTATTCCGACTTATGCGACGTTACTTAAGATCCATAAAGCACATTAATAATTCATACGATTTGTGGATATTTTATTAATTGTTACCGTAAAATGACTGTGATGTTTTTAGGGTTCATGTGTGTGTTTGTTTGTTTATTCAATTCTTCGCTGATTTTGGCGAAATGTTGCGTTTATGAAGCTCGCTTCATGGATATGCCAATGGATATTTTTATACCGCAACAGAGACACGATAACGTTCCTGCATAAACCGATCGTGGAGAAATTTTGTATAGAGATAGATTTATTGATTAGAGATAGATAGATGCATGGAACCGGAAATTAGGTAAGTTTTGTTAGAGCTACATTATGGGCTGGCCAGTTGAAAGAGTCAAATTCGCTTCCGCTTTATCCGCTTTTATCAAATTTCAAAATGGTCTCCAACAGAAGCCGATGGAGGGAGTTTACCCCCTCGAAGTTGAGATCTCACCAGGACGACCAGAGAGAGAGATAGCTACATGTTAGTACCTAGCGGGTTAATTTTTTATAAGACGAAACAGACATCTGGTTTCAAACGTAAGTTCTTTTATGTATTTTAGTAGGCATACTTTACATACAAAGTATTATTTTTTAAATTTTGTTAAATTGAAACAACTTATAGAGCCATTTTCAAAATTCACAACCCTTTATTTTTAATTGGAAAACAAAACAATAATAATAGTTATTAATACTTTGATATTAGAGTAGTCAACAAAAAACACAGATAAATCAAAGATAGTAAAACTAGTAAAACCACGTAGATTTATACATAAACAAAGATGTAATTAGTAATAACTGGAACGATAAGTACTTAAAAGTTATATAGGTTAAGAACTGAACAGATGTTTATGGTATACCAATAATTTTATGCGGGCGGAATCGCCGGTGTACGCGAGTGTTGCAAACCAGCTTTCGCTGCAGCAACATTCACTTTGATAAGTGACAGGTTTCCAATTCACTGACGGAATACATTATGTGCGCTTTGCTTCAAATATACATAACATAACGTGTATTAATACAAAATAATATCTTGTAGGAATGATAACAATATACAAAGCTATAACTTTATATGTTAAGGAAATGGGGCACTATTTATTTATTATTTATTAAACTCTTTATTTGTATACCACAACATTTAAAATGTAACAAAAACAGAAACATCGAAAGAAGTAGTAATACAAAAGGCGGCCTTATCGCTTAATAGCGATAAGGCCACTATGCTATACGAATCTTTTTTTTTTCACTACTTTTTCTGCGATCTTAAAATACTTTTAAAGAAATAACTGTACTAAGATATAGGATACAGCTGCAGAAGGCACTCGAATTAAGGTTATAGAAAAATCCTATTATAATATTAAGGATTCATCATATCAACCCATTACCGACACACTACACGAGTCTCTTTGTCACCACGCTGGCCCAGTGCGGATTGGTGGACATCACACGCATTTGAAAACGTTATAGAGAACTCCCAGGCATGCAGGTTTCCTAACGATGTTTTCCTTCGCCGTTTCAAAAAAATTCAAAATTCATTTATTTCAAGTAGGCCTTTTGAAACGTCATTATGTCGGATGGTAGTGACTCTACCACTGGTTTGGATGGCAGATTCTACCAAGAAGAAGCGGGCAAGAAACCCAGCATCTCAGTTTAAAGTTGAAATATGTTTAAATTGCTTTACTTTTTATTCCGAGCATGCAAATTCTTTGCTAAGGCTACAGATAGTAGAATATACAAAAGCTCAAAAATCTGTGCGAAGATGTTTTTGCAGGCTAATTAGACCTCATTAATAGTTACTTGCTGTTAGTATTCAAACGGGAAATCCGCAGAGACGTCTGAAGCGCGATGTTTGCTCAGGGTTCGTTAAACCCGCATCTCCGTTGGTTCAGCCTAATCACGTTCTAATCGTATGCGAATCCCTTATGCGAAATTATGCGAATTAGCAGAATATGCATATCGTTTGTTCAAGGATGAACTTCTGTTCGGGTTTATGTAATTAATTAGGTTGAAACTCTGCCTTAAGTAACTTTCGATTTATTGCCTGACTTTATTTAAATGGGTTTTGGTAGACGTCATGTAATAGCTGTGGTAATAATACTTATACTAGTTTTAGCCCGCGGCTTCACTCACGTTAAGTTCAATTTTTGATTAGGTAAATTTTAATAACAGAGGTTTAAAAAAAGTTTGCTGCTATTAGAAAAATATGAACGTAAATTACTTAAAAAATCAGAAACTTTCATTTGACGGCCGATTGGCGCAGTGAGCAGCGACCCTGCTTTCTGAGTCCTAGGCCGTCTGTTCGATTCCCACAACTGGAAAATGTTTGTGTGATGAGCATGAATGTTTTTCAGTGTCAGGGTGTTTATATGTATATTCTAAGTATTTATATTCTAAGTATATATGTATGTTATTCATAAAATTATTCATCAGTCATCTTAGTACCCATAACACAAGCTACGCTTACTTTGGGGCTAGATGGCGGTGTGTGTATTGTCGTAATATATTTATTTATTTATTTATTTATATAAACTTTCATCCCCTGATTGATACTATTGGAGTTGGAATCTTAAAAATTTATGAAACACGTATTTTTTTATTTTTAATCGGAAACCTAAGTTACATGGGTGTACTCGTAACTTGAAAAATAAATTGATGGTTTTTTTACAAACTTTCACCCCCCATTTAACCTTCTTAGGGTTGGAATTTTCAAAAATCCTTTCTTAGCGGATGACTACGTTGCAATAACTATCTGTGTGCTAAAGTTCAGCCCGATCTGTTAAGTGGTTAGAGCTGTGCGTTGATAGATCAGTCAGTCTCATTTGCCTTTTATATATATACTAGCGGACCCCAGCGCCATCTGTCGGGCTAATTTGTGAAAGAATCTAAACCATCCAGGGTGCCACCCAAACGTATACCAAAAAAATCTTTTAAATCGGTCCAGCCGTCTAGGAGGAGTTCAGTGACATACACACGCACACAAGAAATATATATATAAAGATTTATAAACATATATACTGTAATTTGCGTGGGCTAGATAGAAGTTTTTCCCCTTTTAAAGGGCTAAAAAAAGTCCCCCACAGCGTTTGCCTATCTTTTAAGGTTGATTTATACGCGGGACGTCGCGAGGGACCGCTAGGAACATATAGAGTGATAAGGCATTACTATAAGCAATTTGCCTGATATTCCTTGATCGATCAAGGAATATTCCGGGGGAAACTTGGTCATGGTCCAAGATTAACAAGTCAACAGTTTCGTGTCCCATTACTGTCATTTAATTATTTTCATCATCATCATATAAAACCATTACCGGCCCATTATGGGCACGGGTTTCCTCTCACAATGAGAAGGGGTAAAGGCCTTCACCTCGCTGGCCCAGTGTAGATTGGTGGACTCCACAAACCTCTGAGAACATTATGTAGAACTCCCAGGCATGCAGGTTTCCTCACGATGTTTTCCTCCACCATCGAAGCAAGTAACACTCTAATTGCATAGAAAACGCGCATAACTTACAAAGTTAGAGGTGCGTGCTGGGATCCGAACTTGGCCCCTCGATAGTGAAGTCGAAGTCTTACACAATGGGCTATCACCGCTTATTATTTCGATACAAGCAAGGCGTTACATTGCGTAATTCCATGATATACTTTCTAAATAATCTGAATCTCCTAATCTAAGCGGATTATAGCAAATGTTCAATGATAAGTGATATTTTTTATACTCACACTAGCGTACCCAGCCCTTCGCCGGGCTAGATTTCGCTTTTTTTATTTAAACAATAAACTTTCATCATTACATTTTTAATTTAAGTCTGATAATATATTAAATCATTTATTTCTCTCCGTATTCATTCGCTTCTATTCTCTTCTCGAGCGGGTGAAAAACATTATCTACACCCATGTACACCCAACAATAGAATATCATCATAGTAAATAAAAGCTGTATTTGACAGTTCAAAAATAGGAGTTTTCCGATCGTCACCAAACTTTACAGGATTACTCGCCAGGTCAATCCGGGGATTCCCTGAAAGTTTCATTGAAATCGGTCCTCTCTCTCTTTTATATATAGATAGATAGATAGATAGATGTAGTGCACGAAAACATTTTGAAAGTTTGAAAACAAAAAAACCAAAAAGCATCATGAAAAATTTAGCATAAATGAAAATTACATGTAGCATAAACGATCACTTTAAATGCATGAAAAATGAAAAGTGTTTTATGTAATCAAACTAACATAGTTTTGTCCGATAAAACAGATCGCACGTTCACCATTAGTGCTAAATAAACTTTCAGTTGAATAAAAGCGTTCCATCGCAAAGTTTAAAATAAATTCTGCATTGTGCAAATTCGACAGGTATACGAAAACTGTATACAGTATTGTGACCACAGCCACGTATTATGAAGGCACCAAGTCCCACACACGTAGCATGCAGAGCGTATCGGTGAAAATTCAATTTGCCGGCCGGTTTTTGTCCCCCGTACAATGTAAGTCATATAGCCGAGTGCTTGTATTGCGGCGCTAGCGATCTGCAATGCTAACGCGCTTATTACACGAGCTATACAGTCGTTTACAATCAAAGCCCGCGAGTGTATGCATATTGAAGTGTATAGTTTGCGGAATTATTCGTTTGTTTTTATTGATTGAATATAGATTGGTGCAAATATGTCTATGCATATAATTTATATCCGTAAAAAATTGCTGCAATTTTCCTTTTTTAGTGCCGAATGTAATATAAAAATGTACATAATTTAAAATAAAATTTACAAATCTTAAAAACCCTACAACTCACATTGCTGTAGTGTAGAGGGTTTTCTTCTTCTGTGAGAAGGTCACTGTCATGTTGATGTCACGCTTATACGTTAATAATTTTTGTCCTATTTAAGCACAAATATAATATAAGAATATAAATAATTGAAATAAAATATACGTTCGTAACAGAAACCGTATGGGTTTTTCTGTAATAAAAATCTTAAAAACCCGTCAACTCACATTGGTGTAGTGTAGAGGGATTTCTTCTTCTGTGAGATGCAAGGTCAGTATCATTTCAGTATTCAGGTCAGTATAATACTGTCATGTTGATGTCATGAGTCTGATTCTTTAATCATTTTTGTCCTATCTAAGCATCCATCATCATCAGTTATATTAACATTAGTAATGTATTGCTCACGGCCACCTATTATGAAGACAAGTCCCTCACACGTAGCGCACAGAGCATATCGGTGAAGGCCTGTTTTTGTCCCTAGCACAATGTAAGCCTGTATATACCCGAGTGCTTGTATTCAAGCAAAATTTATAATAAATTTTTAGTGAGTCCAAAACAATCAGTCAATCTTTATTCAAATAGGCACATAGATGGCACTTTTTATGCGTTATTATATACAAAATGTGTACATAGCAGTGAGTTGTGATGGCGATAACTACAATCGTAAACTTAAAACTAAAGCTACGAGGGTTCCAATCACGCCCTGGTCTATGAAGAGTTCTAAGTTCTTTTTGTTATCACCATCTCACATCGTCATTAGAAAATTGTCATTCGTTGAACGTTATAGCCAACGCAATAGGATGGAAAATGGCTTATTTGGAATTTGATCTGCTACGTGTCGGTTAGTAGTGTGTCAACTGCTATTAAATGACATGTAAACAGTGTGTACTGTGCACAAAACATTTCGACTAAAGCCATTGGCAATTAGAAAAAAGTGTTGTCAATAAGAGAACGTCTTCGGGCTATTTTGTAGAAGAATTAAGTAGTCAAGTTTGTCTGTTTGTAGTGACTCTACCACCGGTTCGGAAGGCAGATTCTAGCGAGAAGAAGCCGGCAGGAAACTCAACAGTTGCTCTTTTCCAACATCAACAATTAACATTTACATTTTAACATTCATTTTTCTATCTTGTGAGCCGGGCCCGGAGCCGGATGCTTCAAAGCAACCTTGTCATTAAGAAATTCATCAACTGTAGTTAAGATGTCTCAATATTATTTAATCTGTCTATTAAATCATTTGTTATTTTTTTATAGTAATAACAAGCTATGCCCCGCAGTGATGGATTCCGTACACGTAATGTAATAATAAAAATAAAATACGGGTTGTACTGACTAATTCACCGCGGGAAATTGATGTAAAAAAAAGAATGTTGCTGTAGGCCACCTTTCGGGATTTAAGTTATGCTACTCTCCGTCCTTTGAACTAACTCTATGCACAAAATCAAGTCGATTTGCTTAGTTAGGATAGAAAAAGACAAGCAAACAAACACACACTTTCGTATTAATAATTAGTAAGGACCAAGCGTATAGTTCACCTGATGTTAGGTTAAAAAAAAACATCGCCTATAATCAGAGCATTACTTCATTTGGCATGCAAGAAACGCGTCCTATAAATTGCCGCTCGGTGTCCATCAACCCGAGGCGTAGGTGTAGACGTAGGTTCTAGGCTTTCTAGTCCTCATGTGCCTGAAATTGTACTGGCAATCATGCCTTTCTGACAGAAACACAACAATTCTGTTTGCGGCAAAACATAGTACTTCCCCGAAGCCTGTCTATTCAACTTACTATTCTATACAACGTGTTAACGAAATAAAAATAGTATATTTCGGTAAGAAACAGAAACGGTGTGTGTGTGTGTGTTTGTGTTGTGTGTGTGTGTGTGTGTGTGTGTGTGTGTGTGTGTGTGTGTTTGTGTGTGATAAATTAAATTTTATATAATACGTTCTAATATAGATTCCACCTCATCATAATTTAGTGATAAAAGGTAGTTATTTAATTTTTTTTTGCATTTATTTAATTCTGGTGGGTAGTTTCCTGTTAATAACGTGCGACAAGTATTGTTTCCAAGCGAAGGCAGTTTTGGTTTTAAGTGAATTAGCCGCACAATATCTATTTCGTTTACTGGTACTTATAAACGGTAAGGTTTTGTGCCGTCTAAGAACTATGCTTTAAATATAAAGCTTTCTGACAGTAAGCAACCTAGAGATGGAATAAACTTGTGAAGGTTGAAAAAAATAAGGTTTAAAGAACATTACTTTTAAAAGAGATCTTTCGGCTCTCTTTAGCTCCAGAAATTTAGTTTTGGCTGCACCACCCCAGACAGTAATGCAATAAGATATAACTGATTGGGCAAAAGATAAATACACATTGATGAGAATTTTTTTTAAGCTATGTATTGTTGCTATATGCCTTAGATTTTAAAATACCCATATTAATTTTCTGATTCTATTGGATACTAAGTCTGCCTATATGAGAATACCAAGTAATTATTTACTGACTCTGAGACAAATCTGCGAAACCGAAACGCTAATAGTGCCATAGTTTTTACTGAATGAAATCAGATACAGCCCTAACATCACATGCAAAATTAATGTCAAGTGACTCCTGTCCCTTTACTATGCACGTGCCGGTCTTTTATCTTCAATAGGGCTGTCATAAGTAAACACTCAGAATGTTTTGAATTACTTTGTATAGAAAAATAAATGTGGTTCTTTTGATGAATGAATGAATGAATACACTTTTATTGTACACCACAGAGAAAATTTACAGAGATACAAATACAACAGCACAATAAGGTAGAACGTACAATTTGGCGGCCTTATCGCTAAATAGCGATCTCTTCCAGGCAACCAAAGGCATACAAGAAAATGTTATTAGTAATAAGTAAGTGGTACAACAAACAAAATTAAATAATCCTAATATTTAAAACTAAATTAACATAAAAAAAACATAAAACATAGTATATACTAAACATAACATATTAAAGATATGTACAAAAATATATTCCATACATAAATACAAACATATAAACATACAAATACTTAATTAAAAATCTTACTTTTGATTTAATATTTTGCAGGATTATGCCTTATGAAATATTCTTATGTACCCTTGAACAGTATTTCATAATTCGGTTACACGGTATATACTTTTATGCAAGATATCTTTAATTTTATAAGTTAGTCGGAAAAAAGATAACTTTTTTTTTTTAAGAGAACATTACTGTAGCTTTGAGTATTAGATCGTGATTTTTACCAGCTTTCTTACAGAATAATGGAAGAGCAAGCCTTGTTAAATAAAAGCATGCATCATCGGTCCCTGGAAGATTGACCTTAGTTCGAGAAAAGGTTGTATAGCCCGCTTTTGGGCACAATTTTTCATCGCGGGTATCCATGAAGATTATGCCCCCTCATAAAAAGTAGATAATTAGATATGGCAAGCGTGTTGCTGCCGAGCTATACTCGAAACCGAATCAATAAATGCAAACAGAATAATGACATTGACTTCATACAGCACACAGAACATGGATCACTCCCAATGGGCCAGGCTTATTTACATTTTCACTCAACTGGCCAATCTGCATTGCAAACTTCCACTTTAGTATGCAAACAATTGCAATAAACTTGCTGAATGCGTGCAACTTTAAAGCGAAATGGTCAAGATATGAATTGGCTTGTTTCAAAACTTGACTGTGGCATAACGATGTTTGTCAGTTTGTAATGCGTCAGGATATCTCGTGTAGGCTTTGACGCTATTAAATGATGTTTGCCAACAATGCTCTTAAGTTAGAATACAAACATGACCGAAACCGAATGGGATTTATCTATTGATGGAGGACTTAATTTCTATGATATTTGGATTTACTTTCGAACCTACATTGTATATATGCTGGTAAGACTGTGGCCCGACTGGATACGATTCCAAAACGTTGCTACTTTTTTGCAATTATTAGTTGCTTGAAAAAAATTTATGAAAACCAAAATAAACAGTATTCGGACAGTAAAAAAAGTGGTAAAACTTGGGCAAAAAAACCTCTGTTACGCCGTGTTTCGTCACTGACAAAACCTTTCAAATGTTAGGGCATAAAAAAATTAAATATTCCAACATTGTGCCACGTTATTCATAAGTATTTGTAATTACTCCACCACATGTCTTTTATATTTTATCCCAAATTTACGCCAAGATAACCTTACTACGCGTCAGAGGGAAATTTGGCATTTATTTTCGAGTAAATTTATATTAATCAGTCAGTTTAGTTATTCAATCGAAAAAAAAATATATATTTTTGAAGTTACACTTCTTTTGGCGCATTGGGGGAAAAATTATGAAAGTACATTTTTACGATGCGCGTGCACTCCGTCCGACACCCTGAAGTTAGCTATAACAAAGTAAAAGTAAACACAAAGTAAGGACATCTCCGTATGTTAGCCTGAGAACTGAAAACTGTATTCACAATATGATTTTATTTGTGATATTTAAATAAACTTTATTTAACTTGAATGTATTAAATGCCGTTTTTTTTACAAACGTAAAAAACGGCATTTAATACATTTAAAATTTTTGATAAGTTATTTTTGACAAGTATTAAATGCCGTTTTTTACGTTTGTAAAAAAACGGCATTTAATACATTTAAAATTTTTACAAGATTTTTATCTTGTCACGCCAAAAGAAGTACACACACGTTAATATTTTCGCTGTTAAGCACTTCATAGACTTGTATTTACTGTACAATTATGTACTGAAATTAAATTTAACTTGTACCTATGTACGTTACACTTGCTCTCGCGTTTTGGAGACTGTACTACCACCAAAAACTTGATTTAGATATGTCTAACTACGCTGATAGACTTGTGGTCACGACACCAGTTTCACTTCCCGGCACACACCTCTAACTTATCGCAGTCATGTGCGTTTTTAATTTAAGCAATTAAACATCACTTGCTATAATATTGAAGGGAAACATATCATGAAGAAACCCAGTTACTTGAGGGTCCTGAATAATGTTTTCGAAGGCGTGTGGAGTCTACCAATCCGCAGTTGGCCAGCTAGGTGGACTACAACCTAAATCCTTCTCATTCACAGAGGTTATGACAGGCTCTAACAAACTCAAGGCAAACGATGCGTACAATTTGTCTATTTATTTGAAATCTATGCCCTACGTACCTTCTATCCTCTATACCTGGATCCAGGCGACTCAGAACCGTGGAATTTAGAACTCCCTACAAAAGACCTATGTCCAGCAGTGGACGTCTATCGGTTGATATGATGACGATGATGATGATGACGTACCTTCTACTTATTAGAAGCAGTGCTTTTGTGTGAATTTCCACATATTATCAGCTAAAATTAAACAAATAACATTTTTTATCTTGCCCCATTTTTCAAAAGTTTCTTTTATATTTATTAAGTTGTTAAGTTTAATACAGTTTTGTGCAAAGGCGGTCTTATTGCAAAAGCAATCTCTTACAGGCAACCCTTGGTGAAAGTAATAATAGAAAACATGAAAACATGTTTTTTTTATTTATTTCTCGCTTTTTTTCTATCTTACAGTTAATTTTTCTGCCTATCTAATTTAGCTTAATATAAAAATTCAATATTGATTCTGCCCGTGACATCCAACTTGACATCTCGTGCCTACGCAGTCCCGTCGTGACCATGATCCATGCAACTGGGTCGAAATATCGACAAATTCAAAATATTATCGTGGTATGTACCCGTTGATCTATGCTTAAGAAATGTTTACTACTTAGGTTTAGATTGTTGTACAATTTTTCTGTAAAGTTGCAACATTGTGTCTATGTTACATTCTATCAGGCAAAGGAAATACAGTCTGGGACAGCGAACAGTGAAAATTATAATAATTATTACCGTCGAAGTTATTATACGTGGTACAACTAATGAGATGTAAACTAATGATTGTATCATCATCACAGAGCGCGTGTAACACAATCATCTGGCTTAATGACGTAGTCGCGCACTTGTGAACGCACACTGTTGATGTTTTAGTCACAGCTAGAACTGTGTTCGTGAATATTGTACAAGGACTTCAAACACCTTTCAATAAATTATTACTGACACATTTCAATAATTAAGAGAAAAATGCATTAGTGGCTATTATGACATCGCTTTTAATCAATTAATGAATTTTTAGAACTTTCGTATAATTTTGTATGAATGTATTATGGATATTAAGACTGACTTTTTTAATTTGATTTAAATGTACTTTTATTTCGACTTAAATGCTTATTTTCATTTCATTAGACTATTTTAACTATCGATATTATAATTCATATATTATTGCGTTCTGATTGAGGTTGCAATTACTTTTTTAATGTTTTTTTTATTTCATATTATATAATTGTTAGTTGCGCGCCAACCAATGGTAATACACGGTTTCAATAAAAAAATGTGTGTGCGTGTTACCTTTACGCGCGATTGAAGAGAAATAAGTGAAACAATAGAAAAATTAACACTTACGTTTTTTACGCGTAAGAAATAAACTGAGTTACTCCCTCGTCGCGCCTAAAGAAGTTTTACTTCAAAAACTAAATTGTAACATCTGATATTGTAAATCTTATTATTTTTATAATAATACTATTGAGTTCTTTGTTCAAGCTGAAAAAGTAATCAATTAAAGATAATGCAATATAAAAACACAAATTTGATATAAATAATATCTTAACTGAGAATTTAATAAAATAATATTATAAAATTTAAATTTAACAGCACATTTATTTGCAAAAATAAAGAGTTTAGTTTTGTCGTAACAGCTAGTCGCTTTCCAATGCAGAGTCGTCACTCCTCCCATCTGACAGTGATAACTGTTATGTATGAAAGTATATAATATGTTACAGCAATTTTATTCAGTTTTATTGAATGATTCAGTTTAATTGACTCCACACTTCTTCTGAGTAAAATGAAAGGCGGTTAACTCGCTTTGCGTGGGATAGATGGAAGACAAGCTATTCGACAAATAACTTTTTATCTCGTGCGTGCAATGCTTTCCGTAGCAAATATTGTGAGACGGACATTTTTCACGTCAAAATTGGCACTTTTAGGAAAATAATTATACCCAAAATAAGTATGACAAGATTTTAAAGTTTTTTTTTTGGTTTCATTTAAATTTGTTGTATAATTTTCGCATGGTACTTAATTCCTAAGCTATTTGGTTATTGTTATCGTTTGTGTATATTTATGTTGTTAAAACTTCTTTTTTTAAAGTTGAATAAGTAAATAAATAAATAAATATACTACGACAATACACACATCGCTATCTAGCCTCAAAGTAAGCTTGTGTTATGGGTACTAAGGTAGTATTAAGGTAGTATTAAGGTAGTAAGGTAGATGAATATTTTTATAAATAATACATATAAATACTTATAATATACAAACAAACACCCAGCCACTGAAAAGATTTCATGTTCATCACACAAACATTTTTCTAGTTGTGGGAATCGAACAAGCCTTGGACGCGGAAAGCAGGGTCACTGGCCACTGCGCCAACAAGCTGTCAAAACTTCATTGGTTTATGTGATATAAAAATACGGCATTACTCCTCTGTGTAATAGTACCTACTGTTTGTTTCCATTGAAAAGCTAATAAATAAATAAATAATATGGGGGCTTTTAGTATCGCAGTTACACCCTTCTAATGACCGGGTGTAGCTAAAAGGGGTCGTGTATTCCGCTAACTACTGCATGCCGTCACTAGCCTGTTATGATGCAATGTTAAATATACAGACACGTTGGATGTACAGATTGCGCTCTCGTTACCCTTCCATACAAATATGGGGTGGTTGGAATTTCATGAATACGACACTAATAAATTATATGAAACGATGGTTAGGTTCTTCATAGCTAGAAATAAAATTGGATAGAAGCAGGCGTTACTTTGCGGAAATCTATGATATATTATGGAAATTAAGCTTAATTTGCTTTACTCCGAGTAAAGCTGGAAAATCTGTATGGTGTAATTTATAATATCTTCAATCCTTATACTCCACACCGAACAGATCTTCGGCAATGTACCCTCTACGCATGTTTCGCTCGTAGAGGGTACATTGCCGAAGATCTGTTTGAGTTAGTCAGCTCCGGAGATAGAACTCGCTCCCCCTGAATTGGGAGCTTAGGTCCTAACCATTGGGCTATCATTGCTTTTTTTCAATATTCCAAATAAAAGACAAATTTAGACAGCCAGTTGGCGCAGTGGGCAGCCTCCTTCCTGCGGCCGTAAGTTCGATTCCCACACCTGGAAAAAAATATTTATGTCATGAACACGAATGTTTTTCAGTGTCTGGGTGTTTATCTGTATACTATAAGTATTTATGTGTATTATATTAATAAAATATTCATCAGCTATCTCAGTACCCATAACACAAGCTACGCTTACTTTACGGCTAGATGGCGATGTGTGTATTGTCGTGGTGTATTTATTTATTTAAATTACCTAAACACCTAAAACATAATACAAAGGGCATTCAGAAACTCCGTCGAGAAGGTCAAACACGTATAAGCTGTTTGAGCGACTAGAAATATTATCACAGTAATAACGCACAATGTTCGGCACGCGTCCGGTAATACCCGGTAATATTCGGTAATATTTTAAAGCGACACTTGCGACTGGAGGAATAGGCAATAATCAGATACCTACCTAACAGATGCCTTCTTGAGAATTGGCATAGATTAAAACGTGAAGTAGATAGTAAAGTTATATTATAATATTGGTGTTAAAATCAACCTACCTTTGATTGTACCTACTTGTTTGTAGGTTAGGTTTAGGCCGCAGTCACTTTGTTATCACCGCGTATAGAAATACTCGAGTTCGACGTTTATAACATGAAAGAAAGTAAAACACAAACTGTTTATTGTTTTTTTTATTTTTTTTAGTTTTTTTTTATATTTCCCTTGATTTCACCAGGATCCTTTGCATAGATCTTAGCCTGATAAAATTGGAACCACATGGGAAGTATACCGTTTCAAACAAGAAAATAATTTTTCAAATCCGTTGATAAATAACAATGTTCTGAAGTCACCAACATAAAAAAAAAGATCGAATTGATAACCTTATCCTTTTTTGTGGTAAACAAAATGCTAACGTTATTTACACGTCCTTTTTGGTAACAATGTCAATGATGCACATCTGTGAATATTTTTGACCGCTGGTAAATATTTGATCATAATATCGCATTACATACTCTATGACACACCCTCGGCGGTCAAGAGCACGTGACATATGGGCGCGGGTGCGGTTGAGTCACGTGACAAATACGGCCGCAGACGAACACTAGAGAGAGCGTAGAGCTCTCGGCTGCAGGGTCCATAACATCCCTGACATCTATTAGTTATATATGTACAGAATGCAGTATAGTAATATCATTTTTATATATTATATATAATATATGAAAACATGTAAATGAAAACCGTAATATAACTTCATAGGCATTATTTACTTTCTCTGAGACTTATCCGTGAAATAGATACGCTAATTGTTTGAGTAAACCACTGCCATAGATTTTACTGAAAATCAAATAAAGCCCTGATACGGACGCAAAATTCAAATCAATTTTCTCCTGTCACCTTATAACGTACCTGACTAGCATAGGTACTATTCGCGTGCCGGTCTTTTATCCTCAATAGGGTTGTCATAAGTAAACACTTAGACTCTTTAGAATAAGTCTGTATGGAAAAATAAATATACTTCTTTTAATTTACTATTCTTACAGGGTGATTCCTTATAAAATATACATATGCATCCTTCAATATTATTTCGTAATTCTTTTACACGTTGTATATAACACCACCTCCCCTTTCTGTACTTGTTTTTATTCTTTGTTTTTTTTTCACATTTTAAATAAAGTTTAATAGAAATATAATATAAAATTACAATATGTATTCATTTATTCATATAATATATTGTAGTAGTAGAGATTATTGTGTCAGAGCTCGTCCGGGGAAGTACTACCGCCATGCCTATTTGTGGCGCCCAGCAACACTGGTGTACTCCACCAGTAGTTCGAATCCCAGCACGCACCTCAAACTTTTCTAACGGTCAAGGAAAATATCGTAAGGAAACCTTAGCGTTCTCCATAGTCTTCTCAAAGGTGTGCGAAGTCCACCAATCCGCACTGAGCCAGCATGGTGGACTACGGTCTTAACCCTTTCTCATTGTGGAAGGAGCCCCTACCCTGTAGTGAGCCGGTAATGGGTTGATATGATGATAACATTTAATAAAAAAAAAAATTAGAAGACAATTTTTTTTTTTTACTAAGCTAGTAAGTAGTTCCTTTATTCTATGACAGAGAAGGCCTCAGGAACAACAAATTCAAAGGTCGAAATTCTAAATTAATTTATTTCAAGTAGGCCCAAATATAAGCACAAGGCATGTCAAGACTGTGTATTTGTAGCGACTAGCACATTTGGAATGCAAATTCTACCAAGAAGAAGCCGATAAGAAACTCAGCAATTTATTTTTCAACGTCATCATTTCTACCATGATTATTCTGTTTTGCGAGAGATGAAAGCAGAACTAATAAGGTAACCTTATTAATTAAAATGGCATATTAATTGTATAGCTATGCACTGTTTTGTCACACTTCAACTTAGAAAATCCTTAATGAAACTTGACAGTCAGTTTCGTTTTATTTAGAAGAAACCATTTTTGTTGTATCATAAGGCGCGTTGGGGTTTTTTATTTAATCAAAACTTTGCTCTCCAAATCATTTTCCCTATAAGATATTCTTTTCAAAATAAGCCGTACAAACGTTGGGGTAATATTTCTATGGAAATTTCTATAGAAAATATTTGATAATAATGCAATTAAATGCACACAGAACGTGCGTCAAGTATTTGCGCCCCCTCGGATACCAAGTCCTATATAATTGAATATTGGCGGTTATTTATGGTTTACGTACAATTTTTATAGGCTCCTGTATTTAACGGGTCTGGGGCGAACGATTATGGAAGTTATGATCTTTGTCAAACCCCCAGTTTTAAGGCCGAGGGGTGATTGGGAACGATGTACATCATACAGAGCTGATGAAACTTCTCAGTGGTTTTAAAATCGTTTCTCGATATCCAGATTTGTAACTCATAAATTTGTCCGCGTAGAATTTTTGATATTTCGTTGGCGTATCCGGAAAGCAAAATACTGCATGCAAAGCTAAATGCAAATGTATATAATTAAAAATGATGCATAAATGAATATACTTTTGTTGTACTTACTTCGTGTTTTTAGTTTTTATGATTGTGTCTCATTCAAACTTTCGTTCGTTATTTCACACTTTTTTTACGTTTTACTTACTTACTTTTTTAGATTTTACCCTTTATGTATCCTACTATATTTGGTATATATTTCTGTAATTTTTTTTCTGTAGCGTTAGAATACTAGAGTAATCCATCATATTAATAAGTCACTTCTGAATTCTTAATTTACGAGTATGATAATTAACAAAATATATATTAAACGGAAGAACTTACGTCAATTTTGATCGGAGTAGCCCTGAACATTTGAAACTAAGTGGTAGTTTCAAATGTTCAGGGCTAATGATCATAGCTTGTTCGCGTGACATGTTATAAAGCCATTTTCACTCAAAAGAGTTTTAACTTGTAAAAGTTATGATTTACAGAACATTTAAAAAAAATATGTGATACAGTAGATTTATAAGGCGATAAATATTTACACGTTTCAAAACTATAACTTGTTCCAAATATTTGATTAAATTATTAAATTCATTTTAACGAATGAACTAATAATTATTTTTTAGATAGTGAATAGTTTTCAAGAAATATATATCATATTTGATTCACAATCAATGCTCATGACCAGTGGCGTGCACTGGGTTTCTTACCAGGGTATGCATTCACCAGGAAAATTGCATAAAACGTCACAAATTCTTCTCTTATACGAGTTATATATCAATGTTAGGGTATGCAGTGTTTATGTGCATGTATGGAGTGCACGCCACTGCTTATGACATAGTGTGGGTGGATATTTTGATATAAATACAGATGCATTTTCGATATATTTCAGTCATGAGAGACTCAGACGATGCAAATACATCTCATGGTTTCTTGGTCGTTATCACATTTATCAGATAATAATATTACTTCGAGTAAAAGCAGCTCTTTAGAGTTCCTGACATCGTCTTTAGCCACCCTTGTTGCACTGCATTCTTTCATAAGTGGTAAGCACCAGAAGAAATATGGGATTATTTATATTAAATTACAGGGGAAAGGACTTGCCTGTAATCTTAATAAGACAGATCGTGTGTCTGTGAAGTATGGAACTATACACGATGGTGTTGTGGTGTTATAATGGGTACGGGAATAGAGCAATAAAAAGGCCAAAGTAGTTCCAGACTTACGTTCGGCACGCACCTCAAACTTTTCAGTGTGCGGTTTTATAAGGAATGAATTATCACTTGCTAAAATGTCCAGGAATACATCGCAGGGAAACCTGCATTTTTTTATTTTGCTTTTATTCTTAAGTATAAAATTGTCTTAATCTTAGCCATGTGACCTTGCCTTCTGAGTCCAAGGCTGTGGGTTTGATTCCCACAACTGGATTTTTTTTGTGTGATAACCATGAATCTGGAATAAAGGATTGGGGTAGCGTTCAAATTTGAGTAGTGTTTAAATTGGAAGGCAGCTCAAATTTTGTTAGTTTTAGACCATATTATAGTGTTGTGGTGTGATAATGGGCATGGGTATAGAAAAAGGCCAAAGCAGTTCCAGTTTCTAGAGTTTGTAAGCTGAAATGCTGTTAGTTTTGGACCATACAATAGTGTTGTTGTGTGATAATGATTATGTGGAAAGAGTTATAAAAAGGCCAAAGTAGTTCCAGTTTCTTGCTTTTGTAAGTTGAAATGCCGATATGGCTTTAGACCATACGATGGTGTTATGGTGTGATAATGGTTATGTGGTAAGAGTTATAAAAAGGCCAAAGTAGTTCCAGTTTCTTGCGTTTGTAAGCTGAAATGCTGGTAGTTTTAGACCATACGAAAGTGTTGTGGTGAGATAATGGTCATGCGGAACGAGTCATAAAAAGGCCAAAGTAGTTCCAGTTTCTTGCTTTTGTAAGTTGAAATGCCGATATGGCTTTAGACCATACGATGGTGTTGTGGTGTAATTATCGATATGGGGATAGGGCAATAAAAAGGCTGAAGTAATTCCAGACTGCCAAAGTCAGCAGTGGTCGTCTGACGAGTAAATTAATTCAATTATATTCTTAGGTAGGTCTAATATAACTCTTAGTTAGGTCCAACAGACTTTTACAAGTAAATAGAGCTGCCTGATACTCAATATACCATAGAGTAATATAGATAGAATATTTAAAATTATATAAACAATATTGGATAGAAGGAGGCCTTACTTTGCGGAATTCCATGATATACTCGTATTATGAATATAAAGCTTAATTTGCTATACTCCGCGAAAAGTAGGAGAATCTGTACGGTGTAATTTATAATTTCTTCAATCTTTATACTCCACAACAAACAGATCTTCGACAATGTACCCTCTACGTACGTTTTGCTCCGAAACCGGAGCAGCCGGAGCCAAATGCTAGCGTGGCCTTCGAACGGTACCGGATTCGAACGGGTCTTCAACGGTGACGGAAAACATCGTCAGGATAATTGCAGCCCTGAGTTTTCCATAATTTGACGGCCGAGTGGCGTAGTGGGCAGCGAACCTGCTTTCTGAGTCCAAGGTCGTGGGTTTGATACCCACAACTGGAAAATGTTTGTGTGATGAACATGAATGTTTTTCAGTGTCTGGGTGTTTATCTGTATATTATAAATCACGGGAACATGGAATAGGAGAAGTTTACCCCCCTTTATTATTTCACATATATTATTTGGATATTTTTTCCACTTGTGCCCCAATGCTCTGAAAATTTGTAAAGCTTTGGGAGAAGATATTATTTAATTTTTTCCCCGCGGAGAAAATTGTCTTCTGGCCATGCTAGCCGTGCTCTAGTCGGCCAGTGATGGGTTGATATGATGATGATGATAAAACAAAATAACGTGGCAAAATCTTGTAAACTGTTATACATAAATAAATATCAGTTGTTTTATTTATATACACGTTAAACGAACGACCTAGAAAGTGGAATTTTATCTTCATCGACATCTGTAACTGTGATCGTCTCTAAGTGGGCAAGTTTTCACATAAATTATTCCAGATAAGCGGAAATATTGTCTTCGACGGCATATTTTCCGTCTGCCGTCGAGATAATAAGTTTCGCCAAACAATAGCGTCCGCGTAACTCCATTAGGGGTCCACGAAACTCCGCACTTGTAGGACTGTGAATTTTTACCATTTGAATTGAAGTGAGATGTGATTCCATTGCTCCTTCCTATTATAGCTCGGAGAACTTGTGGATGTTGGGGTCCTAAGGTCCGGGAATGACTACCTCGAACCGGTAAATGCAGAGTTGGTGGGCCCCCGACGAGGTGGACGGGTGACATCAGGGAGCCGCTGGTCTCAAGGGGCACAAGGCTGTAGACTGTATTTCGAACTATTTTTTTTTTAATCCACTACTAGTTAGCCCGTGGTTAAAGGATAACGGAACTAAAGAATTCTGAGTACAGACCTGAAGTTAGGAATCTGGCGGTGTCAATGCTTCTCAGAGTATGGTAAACCGTGTCCTAGTTGTTAGCGTTAACGTATTGTGGTAGTCGTTAAAGCCCACCACTCTGTGTTGAAACAGCGTGCTAGCATGCTGGGTAATAAGGATAATAGATTTTAACAGCCCACCATTCAGCACTAAAGAATCTTGCGAGGTCTTATTGCTAAATTCCTCTCTCCTATGCAAGTCGAGTCCTATTTGAAGACAGAAATGGGTCATTAATAGGGCACGGTAAAGAAGTAAAATTAAAAGTGATACGAGTAGTCCGACGCCTTTGATCTCATGATAAACGCCGACATTGTCTAGGTAGCATTAGGACAGTGTATGTTGGTCTGTGTATTACCCAGTATTAATATAATATTATCATTATATTATTAACTTTAAAGTAAAGCATATATGCTGATTTCACGCTGGAACTTTCTTTGTTAGATGACGTCATCAGCCACAGGGTTATTTACTCGCAGACACCTATCAGCGCGACACATAAATCAGCTGGCCGGTCCATTTGCGTGTGAAATACGGTTCCATACTCTATGCCCAAGCCGTATAAACAATAGAATTGTAAGTTTTTACACGCTTTATATTAGCTTCAGCTGTATGTATGTTTATAACCGACTCCTTTGGACTCGATTTTGACTCTCTTTAAACAGTCTGATTTCGTACAAACTTTGAGAACCGATGACAATACACTAATTTGATAAAATTATTCCATTTTTTAATTAGCAACGATTATTTTTATATTTTCAACATCGTCTTTTGTAACCTTAATAAAGTACACTGAGGAATAATTTATAGATTTAAATGTATATAAAAGTGCTTTAAGGCATTTACTAATTTCAGCATCAGGACCTGCAGGTTAGTTTGTTAAAGCGCTCAGGCCGCGATTGCCAGAGTCGCAGGTTCAAATCCTGTCCATTCCGAAAATTTCTATTTTATACATTTTAAATTCCTCCAAGTGTAGGTAAAAACACTAATAAAAATTATATAATAATAGAGTATAGATTATGGTTATTTGTTGACTATGGTTCACGAAGTGCTGGGTTCGATTCTTCGAAACCCGGGAGAATCGCATAATAACTTATTCGTTAGGTATTCTGTCAATAATCTTTCAGTACTAGCCTGTTGTTAATAAATTGGCGGTTCAAATCTAGGAAAAAATTTAATTTTTGTCTACAAAGACTACCACCTCGTATAATAAAGAAGTGTGTTTTCTAAAACGTATCGCATGCTCAGAGTAAAATAATCGTATGTAGCTTTATAACAAAACAGTGCGATAATAAAATGCGACATGTGAGAAACTAGAGCAGTTCCCATATAAAGTGATCCGTTTAGTACTGTTTTGTAACAAAATATGGAATAGTCATAGAATTAAGAACATACAGAAACCGATTACACCACTAATATTGAAGTATCAAAAACCACTCCACTTTAGTAGTTTTTCACGAACATACTGTTAGTCGTTTCATTCCATTTAGCAGTTGACAGTAATTATTTTACCTCTAATGTTCTAAACGTTTACTAAAATGGGTTTACTTTTTTTTAAATGTTTGTGAGCTGTGCACGAGGCGTTTTCACTGTTTCTGGACACAATGCACTTCATGCAATAATGGCTGAATGAGGGTTCTGTATGTTCTTAACTCTGTGAGTATAGAATTATTTTTTATGATTATCAACGATGTCTTCAGCTACATGAATTTTCTGTTACGCAGTGAGACTTAATTTATTCGGGATATGTTTAAGGGGAATCACCTGCATTAAATACCGTTACGTAATGCTTCTTGGCGTAGTGGTGAGTGCTGTGGTCTTATGGGAGGAGGTCTTGGGTTTGATTCCTGGCAGAGGTCATTGTGAAAATTTGTATTGCAGTTTTTTTTTTGTGGCTAACATTACCGATAAATTGATTTAGCGTTCTGGGACGATGCCGCGTTAATGCAATTAAAGGCTGGAGTTTAATAAAATTGCTATACCTCCTACAAGCTAGCCCGGTAACATCTCAGATCGTATCATCACTTACCACCAGATGAGATTATTGATTGCATCAAGGGCTAACTTGTGGGTTTTTTTACCAAAGTGCTTCACATATTGCATGGTGCTTCATTAAAATAACTAATAAGTTATATTGTTTAATCTGAACTCATACATTAAATCTTACTTTTAGTGGAATTAAAAAAAAACACATGTTAAGAGGAAAATACTCGTATGCAGCTGTATAACGAAACAGTGCTTTAGCGGCTATAATAAAGCGCGACAAGTGAAAAACTACAGCGTTTCCCCTGTTAAAGCGATCCATAATTCTGCCGCGGTCGGGTTTGCATTTCCGCGCGCCAGGGCCGTGTCTGTGAGATTTATACGCCACTCGCGGAAATTGACCGCCGCCTCTCGCGCCCGCCATGGTATTAATAAATAACGCTTTCAGTTTTAGAATAAGTAGCTAAAGTTTAAAAACTTCTTCAAAGACAGTTTCTCTGACAGATTTCGGACACCTCGGATAACGCTTGTCACGTGTGGCACAACCTAGTAAAAGGTTCCAACTCAGCATTGTGCTACCTTGCTTGATAAGTAGGTATGCAGCACTGATTTTCGGCTAGAACATAAATTAAAAAATATACTATGACAATACACACATCGCCACCTAGCCCCAAAATAAACGTAACTTTTGTAATAGGTGCTAAGTTGTCTGATGAATAATTTTTGAAGTTATGCTTCTTTTGGCGCGTTAGGGAAAAATGGTGAGAGTAAATTTTTACGATGCGCGCGCACACCGTCACAAAAAACCGACACCACGAAGTTAGCTATAGTCAACATTTTAGTTTTTCTAAAAAAGGTTTGATAGTTGACTTTCAATAATTCAAACAATGCCTTTTTTTCTATTGTTAGTGTCGTTTTTTCTACAAATGTAGAACAAGGCGAAAGATAAAATTTTAGAATAGATTTTTATCTTGTTACGCCAAAGAAGTATAACTTCTAACGCGTGTAGATAAGTACGCACACGTTTTTTTTATTTATGATACATAATCCTACATAATGTATAGTTATGCTGATACCATCAACAGCCTTAACTTGTCTTCACTACGCTCGATCTTTCGAGTGCAAAGATAGGGTACATCAGTCTTATTAGGGCACTAAACATAAATACTTATAATATAGATAAACAACCAGAAACAGGAAAACATTCATGTTTATCACACAAACATTTTCCAATTGTGGGAATCGAACCCACGGCCTTGGATTCAGAAAGCAGGGTCACTGCCCTCTCGGCCATATAAAATAAAATTTATTTCAAGAAGGCCTAATATAAGCACTTTTGAAACGTCAAGTCTGTCTGTGTGTAGTGACTCTACCACCGGTTCGGAAGGCAGTAAGCAAGATACAATTTAATTAATCAGAATAAAAGTTATATAAAAAAATGCAGGTTTCCCTACGACGTTTTCCTTAATTTTTTTTAAAAGCACATTGATAAGTTTGAGATGCGTGCCGGGAATTGAACTCGGGCTCACCGAAGTTGAGGACGAAGTCCTAACCACGAGGCTATCACCGGTTTTTAGCCTCTGTTACTACAAACTAAAACGTGTGCCAATAGTTAAATGATTTATAAAAAGCCTCCCACTATACCAGACAAGAGATAATTGAGATAATACAAATTTCCCACTATGCAAGAGTAGTTGAAGAATAAGTTCACAGTGCTTATCCCAATAGATTGATTTACGCTATCGCCACTTGGCCTAGTTATTGCCACCTCGTGTTTGACTGCGGACCCCTAAAAAATACAAGAATAATTTCTGCTATTCTCTTCTTAGCGTTGAGTTTATCAAATGGGTCTCATTTCAACAGAGTCGCCAGCCGACATTGACAAACCTCGCCGAATGAAAAAGATGTATTTTCCTCCGATAAAATTCGGTTTGACGGCCGACAATAAATTTCGCCCTTGCTGATTCCCGTTTATAGTTCGGGAGCGCGTGGGAATTTTCGTTTTACATTTAATGCGGACTTTTAATAATAAAAAATAAAGTTTTTTTATTTTTATTTTAATCAAACCAGTTAAGCAGATTAGTACAGTAATAAAAAGAAAAACACATTTTAAATAAAAAAAAATTAATTAACAAACCCAATAACCTGTATTAGTGTACCTTACTGAAAATGTAACAATATAACTTACAACTTATCTAAATATTTACTGTACAAATCATGTGCCTAGAATACTGGCTGATCCTTTGCTCAAAAATTATTGCAAATAATTATGATTACACTTCACTACTTGGGACTTAATTTAAAAGGGCGCGAAAAATGTATATACTGTTTAATAATGAAGTCGATGTGTAAGGTTTTTATCGAATAGTGATAAAGGATGATGGGGATAACTTTGCTTGGAGTATTTCGGCGTGAAAATAATCCTCAGAAATTAGTAAAAGAATCACAGTAACCACTATAGTTAATCAACGGTGTAGAAAAAAAGTCTGTACAAAAAACCCTGATAAATAAAGAAAAAAAGCAATATACGACACTTTTTTTGTGAAATTGACCTTATTGCCATCTTTTTAGAGTAGTTGTTCATATAAAACCAAGGCAATATTAAATATGCAAATAATATAGTTTTTGTTTTTTTTTTAATATATAGACAAGTGCTTGACTGCAATCACACCTGATGGTAAATGATGATGCAGCCTAAGATGAAGCGCGCTTGCCTAGAAGATGCCTATTCACTCTTGATTTGAAGGTACCCAGATTATATAATTGATTGATGCAATAAGATTATTAAAAAAAAGTCACAACTTTAAAACTCATATATTAGATGAATAACGTTGTTTACATCTAATTATTTTTCTTACTCCCTCTTTTTCCCGAGGATTCTTCAAATGGTATAAAAATGTCTGCCACTAGCTTTCAGACTATTGGCTGAAACGTTTAACTTCGAGTTAGAGTCGTCGAGATTTATTCCTCGGGAGAATATTTTGTGCTCGAATGTGTCGCGATCCGAACGAATCCTTCTCTCTATTTACATCTGCGATTCACTCGTACTTCGATGGAATGCGACCTCTGATTTATAGGATCTCTTGCGGAATGTTAAAGTATTTGTCGTAACTAAGAATATAGAACGATCTAGAGTACTAGGTATATCAAAAGTGATAACTATATAACATTATATTTTAATGAAGCATATGCGCATGTAAAATTACTTATTAAAAATGTAAAATTATTTACTTTAATAAAAATAAGTACATATATATTACACTAGCCGTCAACCGTGACTTTGTCCGCGTATTAGGAAACCTTAAAAGATAGACATATGTTCGTAAACTTTTTTTTAGAATTGCAACATTTTTCATCGATGCTCCGCTCGTAATGGTCGAAGCGTAATGTAATATAGCTAATATCCTCAATAAAAGGATTATGGAACGCAAAAAACCTTATTCGAACCCATATATCCTTATAGCTTAGCGCGATCAATCAAATAAACACTTCATCTTATATTAGTACCTATATAGATTAAGGGTACATATTACCCTATCGGTAAACAAAGTATTAAAAGAGCTCGAACTCGTAATTTCAAAATAACGTGACAGTTAAATATCTTATACCCTGATGCACCAATGCAGTTATAATAATAATAATAATATATCTTTATTTCAGACATTTGTCCATATCGTGTTATTAGAACAAAGAACTTAAACCTATGTTAGTATTTAACAACTAAAAAACAACCTTATTCTATACACAAAATTCCTTATAGTCAAGAAGACTATAAGGAATTTTGTGTAATAACACCCCTATAGCGCGTGTGCACACCATCCCAGCTTCCCCAGAGAGAGCTGTCCAGCCTGAATGCCAGTGTACTGAGGAGGGTGTTGGTGCTGCTCACGAGCCTGCTCATCATAGACGCCGCACGCTTACGGATGATCGCGTAGGAATCATCTACCCGCGCTTCCGCAAACATCTCTGACGCGCTGCAGCGTCGTGGCTTCCTCAACACCGCCCTCAGCACATTGTTGTACTGAACTCGCAGGGCGCTGTATGTTCGCTGCGTATAGTGTGTCCACAGACTGCACGTGTAAATAGATTGGCAGTAAGCTCTAAATAATGCAAGCTTTACTTGTGTGGTACACCGTGCAAATCTGCGAGCCAGCATATTGCCTCGGACCTCCCGTCCCGTCGCGCCCGGCGCTCCCGTTCGATGTCGCTGTCGTCATCAAGGCGTTCGGTTACTATGTGGCCAAGGTACTTGAACTTAGCTACTTGCCTCAGAGGAGAGCCACAAAGTTGAAAGTTGGGTTTAAACGTGCTTGGTTTATTTTTTCCTCTGAAGACAAGAAACTCACTCTTTTTGGAGTTGTAGCTAAGTCCATGTGCCTCTGCATATTCCTCACATATTCGCAGCAACCTTCTGAGACCATTGACCGAGGGGCTAAGAAGCACCATGTCATCTGCATAACTGATGTTATTGATGGTTACGCCATCAATTGAACAACCGACACCGGCTCCGCTAAGTTATGCAGTAAGGATTATAATACCAAAAAAAAATTTCAAAATTAATTTTGAATTTTGAAATTCGAAATTAGAATTATTATTATCATAAATCTAATAGCTATTTTGTTGTAATTATGATGTGCCAAAATCTCGGGCAATATCTAGGCATGATGACAGTTACAGAGAATCGCTAAACTATTGTATTTCTCTGACTATGAAGTGACGTCGTCACGTCTATATAAACATAATTATATACCCTTGAACTTCATAACGCTCCGCGTATACAAAATAAAGAATGAAATATTTTGTGATTTCAAATTATCAGTTGCTAAGTTTTATTTTATCTATACCAAAATCAATAATCTGTAGAAATGAAACAAGGATTTACTAAATCTTTATTTGTGACGTTACAGGCATAACGTCACAAATGCGGCTGTGACATCTGCCTAACATTTTCGCGGGGGATAATATTTTGCAACTAACAATTTATATTAAGCCTTTAATTTCTGCAGAATAAAGGTATAATTTGGATATGGTTGATACTTCCGAACGCATGAGTATGTTTTTTAAAATTAGTCATCATGTCTAGTCCTCTTGTCCTTATTTAAATAAGTACAAATAAATAACAGGACGCCATGGAAAATCGATCCCCCAATCTGCAAGGGTGTAAATTTCACATAAATAACACCGCAAGAAACTTAACGGCAAATTAAACCACAATTTGGCGTCTCAGCAAGGGTGAATAAATTGTGACAATATGCCCAGGATCCTAAGCCACAAACGATTGCCTGCCTCGCCATGTCCTGCAGTAGAAAAACTGCCGGCTGTTTTGTTCACAAATATTTACGCAAACCTCAAATTGATGAAGTTCAAATTAGTGAGATATTTTATTTAAACGTCGCTGAGAAATTATGAAATCAGGGATTACTACAAATCCCCACGGATTTGTGATTTACTTACATAAAATGTTTGTCATAATATGACAAAATATTACCATATTTCCAGTGATATCATTTCACTAAACATAATCTAGTCACACTAATCCCTATCCCTATCCCTATCCCTACTTGACAGCCGAGTGGCGCAGTGGGCAGCGACCCTGCTTTCTGAGTCCAAGGCCGTGGGTTCGATTCCCACAACTGGAAAATGCTTGTGTGATGAACATGAATGTATTCAGTGTCTGGGTGTTTATCTGTATATTATAAGTATTTATGTGTATTATATTCATAGAAATATTAATCAGCTATCCTAGTACATGTCGGCGATACGCCAGGGTTTTCACGCTCGGTGTCCATTATAATAAAATAACTCACAAAATATCACGTAGTTTATTTTCGCACAATTGCTAGTATAGAACAGAGACGATTTACATAAATTAAACGCTTTTATAGTTTCCTTACAATGGCTAAAACGGATATAGCAAATACAACTTCTTTTGAAACAAACAAACAAAATTAGGTACTGCAAAATAATTCTTAAAATATTCCTTAATATTTATAATAAATGTTTAGTCAATTTAAATTACTTAAAATGATTAATCATTTATATAATACAGAGATTTGTTCATTTAATTGCAACAAACATTAGTCAGTCTAAAGATGGCGCTGCAGGCCAGATTTAAAATGAATTAAAGAAAGACTTATTGCATAAAATAATAAAGTTTGATACAGAATAATGATATTAATTCTATAAGATATTAATTTGAACATTTTCACAGTAAATTAAGTAGTTTAACAATAAATGGAACATCAAACATCTTTAAAACATTCAAACAGTCAAAACAGTGTCTATTAAATATCAGGCCCTAATAAGTAGCGGTTTCATGTTTACAAATAACTATTTGAATTTAAATCTGATATATTTCAGATATTTTTATAATAAAATATTCACTTTAACGATAAACTAAAACGTAAATATCAATAGTCGCCAATTATTGCCGACAGGTGGCGATTTGCGCCCATATACACATAACACAAGCTACGCTTACATTGGGGCTAGATGGCGGTGTGTGTGTTGTCGTAGTATATTTATATTTATATATTTACTTCCCTACTAATATTATAAATGTGAATGTAAGTTTATTTGTTACGCTTTCACGCAAAAACTACTAAATCGATATTCATGAAACTTTGTACACATATTTCATCAGTTTTTTCAGAATTAATATAGGATGCTTTTTATCCCGAAATTAAGCTCAGTTCTTTTGGGAGAGGGGTAGAAGGTGTTTGACGATTTTAGACCATTACGCCGTAAAATGATAACCGATTTAAATAATTACTTTAGTACTTATAATGTCTGTTTAATTTTGCCCAAATTTCGTGTAGATTTGACTATATTTTATTAAGATTATAACTTAAATTATAATTTATATTATAATTTACTCGGATATACAGAAATCAACTGTCCCTAAGCTAAGTATAAACTGTTATAGGCGACAGTGCTCTCCTTATAAATATGGCTCGTTTTTACATTTAAAAAAAAATCGCTGGTAATCGTAACTGGTAATCACATTTATAACGTGACGGTAACGGTTTCAAATTTAGAACGTTTTATACATATCTATTATCTACAGAATATTACGATGTGTGGCAGTGTGTGTTGTATATGTATGTGTGTGTGTGTGTGTGTGTGTGTATTACTGAACTTAACTAAAAAATATATAAATTTGATTATAATAGAGTTAGATTATACCTACTCTGTAGCACTTAGGCTACTTTTACTCCGGAAATTTACATGATGTCTGCTCGATTTGTGAAACACTGAATTTCACGTCGATGATATTATATCAATGACTATTTAGTTCGCCATAGCAAACTTCCCCAAATAAGATTTATACTAGCTACATGCTGCGGACAAGTGTGTTCACCTAATTCAAAAATTCAAAATTCAAAATTCTTTTATTTCAAGTAGGCCTAATATAAGCACTTTTGAAACGTCAAGTCTGTCTGTGTGTAGTGACTCTACCACCAGTTCGGAAGGCAGATTCTACCGAGAAGAAGCCGGCATGAAACTCAGCAGTTGCTCTTTTTCAACATTAACAATTTACATTTTACATTTTAAAATTCATTTTTCTATCTTGTGAGAGATGAAAGCGGAGCCGGAATTTCATTATTTCAATACAATAAACTCTTATTTTGAAAATGTTCCCATTATTATGTACAGTAACGTTTTTCACCATAATTGTTTTCAGAAGTTAAAGTTTTGGTTGACACGTGCAGAACTTTCTCATGAGAGGCTGATAGTCCACTAACACGGTGCCCACGCCTTAATCTAGCTTGAAATATATAGGTTACCCCACTCGTTAGATAGACAGATAGGCAACTGGTAGGTGATAGGGATAGAAAAAATAGAACATTAACGTTTTTCATTCAAAAAATATTAAACAAAGAATTAAGAAAAAAAAATAAAACTGCTCCATCCCATAAATGTGATGACTGAGCTTGGTGATCTCAACACAATTTTTTATAGCGTGGGAAAATCAAGTAATGCACGATGCGGTTGCTGAATTTAATTGTTATTATTGGTGCATTTTTCTTTAAATACAGAAGGAGCGCCTTGCGTCGCACCACTTGCTACTGTGGTCTGTGCACCAGAGCGCTCAGGTCAGAAAGCCCTGGGCGAATTGCGGCGCCCAGGGCTTTCTGACCTTTTACCAGACGTATGTCAGTTTGCAGTGTTGCAAAAGTTTTTTATTAGTTTAAATTAATAAATATACTACGAAAATACACACATCGCCATCTAGCCCCAAAGTAAGCGTAGCTTGTGTTGTGGTACTAAGATAGCTGATGAACATTTTTGACGGCCGACTGGCGCAGTGGGCAGCGACCCTGCTTTCTGAGTCCAAGGCCGTGGGTTCGATTCCCACAACTGGAAATTGTTTGTGTGATGAGCATAAGTGTTTTTCAGTGTCTGGGTGTTTATATGTATTTTCTAAGTATTTATGTATATATAATTCATAAAAATATTCATCAGTCATCTTAGTACCCATAACACAAGCTACGCTTACTTTGGGGCTAGGTGGCGATGTGTGTATTGTCGTAGTATATTTATTTATTTATTTTTATGAATATAATACACGTAAATACTTATAACATACAGATAAACACCCAGACACTGAAAAACAATCATGTTGGAAACTAGCCACCCCTAAACACAAAAAGGCAGGGTTCAGGGGCTGCTTTCGATTCGCTGCGGCCAAGATCTGGAATGATCTTCCTCCTCCGTTCCGTACATGTGATAATATTCTTGGCGAAATAGTATTTAAACACAAGCTAAAAAATTTATACCTTAGCTTACAAATTGAAGCAGCGAGATTTGTCTATGCAAAATGAGTACTGTTTGGAATAATTATGTATTTATTTTTTGCTTTTTCTACAATTTAATTTTATTTTCTTTAATTACTTTTATTTACCTACTCGTTTAATTTAAGTTGGTGTTAGTTTTAGTTTTATTGGCTCTCTTTTACAGTTTATTTGGATTTTTTTTTTTTATTATTTAATAAAAACTTTCTAAAATTTAGTCGGGCGTCGCGGTTGTTTGCTCAGTCTGATACTGGTGCAGACTGAAAATCAGCGCTGAGCATTGTTGCTAATGCACAGCATAAGGCTGAGTTTGCGGCCATTTGCCATATTGTTAATATTTATTGATGATTCTTTTAGTTATTAATCTTGTATTAACAATAGTGTATGGCAATAAAGGATTTTTATTATTATTATTATTATTATTATTACTAAAGTTTCGCAATAACTGCTTCTAAACTCAAATGCTTATTTGAAAGATGGAATACATAGGCTTCTGGTCTGAAATAATTCGGAATCAGTAATATTATTTCGACAGGACTTTGGCAGGTAAATAATTTTTTAAGGACTAATCAAATCTTTTTTTACTGCGGGTAAGACCGAACAGATTTAGGTACATTAATAAGTAGGAAGAGGATTTCATGAGAAGAAAAGTTTCTAGGCTATTGAACGCGACATGAAATAAGAATCTGATAGTAATTTACAGAAAAAATCTCTCGAACCCTTTTCAAAGAAGCATCTATAGGTACCTAATACCTACTTTGTTCTTTACACTCGATCTTATTTGTCGTTTCGCGATCACGTGCCAATTTTATAGCTTGCCACTCGTAAATTGAAATTGTGGGTCGCACACGACATTGTATCGGCTATTATTAAGTATCCAATGTGCTGCCGAAATTTTTATTGTCCTCTCTGTCTCTTTCCCGAAATAGAATATAATTTTCGGGAATACGGATTAAATTTTTATATTAAGTCGTAAAAGTTGGGAGGCTTTCAAATTAAACGCCTTGATAAACAATTAGAACTAAGCTGGTTGTTTTAGATAGTTTAGAATTGTCTTTCAAAATGGCGGATTAAATTCGGTGCGTGTTTTTCATTTTATACGGATGCAGCTAATATATTCTTATTTGAAAAATCTATAGGAACCGAAAATAACTTATTTAGTACCAAACAACCATTTATCGAGCCTTCACAGATTTCCACGTGTGATAAGTTTATGAAAATTAAGCTTAATTTGCTATACTCCGCGAAAAGCAGGAGAATCTGTATGGTGTAATTTATAATTTCTTCAATCCTTATACTCCACATCAAACAGATCTTCAGCAATGTACCCTCTACGCACTGAAACCGGGGCATTCTCAGTTAAAGGTAATTTAAGCAAACTTAATTTTCATAACATATAATGGATTTCCGCAAAATAACGCCTGCTTCTATCCAATATGAGATGAGTTTTTAAAAAAAATGATATACATAATCTTATATCTTTAAACGAGCAATTCTTGTATATATATAATTGGAATCTCGTAATCAGCTCCAACGATTTTCATGATATTTAGTATACAGGGGGTTTCGGGGGCGATAAATCGATCTAGCTAGGATTAATTTTTAAAAAATGTCAATTTATTTGTGTTTTCCGGTAATAACCGATTTGGCGCAACGAAGTTGCACGGGTCAGCTAGTATATATTGACCTCCTAGATCATTTTTTAATTTAACTAATGTTTAGTTACTTTTAAAAAAAACTTAGCTTGTTTTTAGGCACAATTAAACTAAGTATGTCAGTTCATCCGTCGGTATGGTAGAGCCTACAAGGTTTCGCAATCAAAGAACACAGGCACTTTCAATTAATTTTCATTATCAATATTTACCGGCACGGGTCTCCTCTCAGAATGAAAAGGGCATAGCGCCAAAGTCCACCATGCTGGCCAAGTGCGGATTGGTAGAATTCACACGCCTTTAAAAGAGCATGGAGACCCCCAGTTTTACTTCACCATTAAAGCAAGTCAACGAACGGTATTTTTTCCTAAGGTTTGGGACCTTAGGAAAAAATACCGTTTAACTAGTTATCATTAAGGTCGATCAACTAGTTATCATATTGAACAGTGCGCTATTTAGACACGCTGCTTATAGCAATATACTTCTTCACCCCAGCAATTCTATACTACGCAATAATTACGATCAGCAATTCGACTATCGTAAATTCCCTCCGCCATAACTCAAAACATTCGGAGGGCTGACCCTCAGGGTGTTTATAATATTTCTTCAATAGCGCAAATTACATCGCTAACAATTCGTTGTTCGCTCCCGGTCTAACGTCAAAGAGTAAACAAAGTTAACAGACTATATACTATGTATTAAAATATGCCTAATAAATAACTAATAATTCAGAACTAAATTATTTTGTGTAAACCGACAAATTACAATGCACTCTCAAATGTTCTCTGAATTTTTGTTTATCTTATTTTAATTCTCCAAGTTATTAGTTATTTATTCAGATTCCCCTTGCTTTTGTAAGTATGCTTTGGAAAAAAGATTTAGATTATTAAACAAAAAAGTACATACTCCACTGATCCGTTATATGCCGTCATTGAAAATCTTTCAAAAGTCTCAAGGATCAGTTTGGTTCATATGGTAAAATAATCATGACAAATTATCAAAATTAAGCTTAATTTGCTATACTCCGCGAAAAGCAGGAGAATCTGTGTGGTGTAATTTATAATTTCTTCAATCCTTATACCCCACACCAAACAGATCTTCGGCAATATACCCTCTACGCACGTTTCGCTCCGAAACCGGAGCATCATCAGGAGATGTTGACTTTACAATGAATAATTGTTAAGTCAGGAGATGTTGAAGAAATTATAAATTACACCACACAAATTCTCCTGCTTTTCGCGGAGTATAGCAAATTAAGCTTAATTTTGATAATATATCATGGATTTCCGCAAAGTAACGCCTGCTTCTATCCAATATCATGACAAATTACCCAAAAATCTGACTGTCCAGTTGAGTTATATGGCCTGATGTCCAATAATAGGTTGGAAAAGAAATAGGTAATAGACTTATTTATTACAAATTTTATTTGTTTATTTGCAGTAAGTACATTTTAAGCCCTATTTAAGAAAACTTGCAACTTGTAAACTTTTCAACCTACTCGTAGCTTAGCAATAGATCATACCATCTTAACAGAACGAATATTATGTTGTAACGTATTTATTATGTGTGTTTGGGCTCTGTGGTGGGCCCGTAATGAGTTGTTATGATGATGAAGAGAACGTTATTGAAAAGCTAAATGTTTTATGTTACCTTTTATGTGTAGAAAGACGGTCTGTAAGTATGCGTTAGTCTATGACACAAACTCCGAATTATAGGCTAGGAGACGAAGTGTGAAAACTGGCAGATGTTGTTAACGCAATTTAGATAATCGTTTGTGTAAATAAATGGTCCAAACTCGATTAGGGCAACTATTGGTTACGAAGGGATCAGTTGTGTGAGAGCCAGCATTCTTGTGAACATCTGGTGTATAAGTTATTTTGTACGCCGCACAAGTGAGTATCGGCCACGTGACACTGAAGCGACGCTGGCCATGTGCGGATTGGTGGACTTCACTCACTTTTATGAAAAACTCTTCATTTATTTCAAGAGGGCTAGACTAACGTCAAGTCTGTCTGCTTGTAGTGACTCTACCACCGGTTCGGAAGGCAGATTCTTACATAGCATCAACAGCCTACAAGCGTCCACTGCTGAACATAGGCCTTTCCAAGAGCGCGCCAGCACACACGGTCCTCCGCCTTTCTCACCTTTTTAAGGTCATCTGTCCAGCGGGCTGGAGTTCGTCCCACACTGCGCTTACCGATTCGCGGTCTCCACTCTAGAACACGTCTGCCCCAACGGCCATCGGCCCTACGACAGACATGACCCGCCTACTGCCACTTCAACTTGCTTATCCTTTGAGCTATGTCGGTGTCCTTGGTTCTTCTACGGATTTCGTCGTTGCGAAGTTCTATCCCGAAGAGAGACTCCCAACATAGCTCGCTCCATAGCGCGCTGCGCGAGTTTAAATTTGTGGATCAGGTCGACTGTCAGTATCCACGTCTCGCCTCCATATGTCATTCTTACTTAGGAATGAAGGTTTTTTCAGGATCTTTTCCTTTCTATTTTACTTTTCGTTTGTAAAAATCTATCAAAAATTAAATAAAAAAAGTACCGATGAGATTAGTTTCTACAAGGCCCTCTTAAACCTGGTTCAATAACCTGGTCTAAGGATCTATGCGTATCAAAGTTTTTCTTAGATGGTCCCAGTTGCCAAAAGTTTGATTGCGTGTTTTAATGAACGATTTTCCAACCTGAAGAAAAATAGACATAGGACATAGAAAGAACTAACGGTTACCGCGAGCTTTTAAAATTAAAAAAAAAAACGTGGTTGAATTGTCACGCAACAATTGCTACTAATTTCAGAATTGGTTCTTAATTTCTAAGGTCACACTCATAACGGTCGAACTCATAACATATCAGAGATGTTATCCGTGACTTGTCTGTTGACATCCTAGCCAAAAATTCATTAAATTTTTTGTTCATCAGTACTTATTGTCGTCAATCAGGGTACCGATAATTGTCGTCACTCGTTCGACAATGTGTAGTGTCTCAGTCCTCTGAGACACTACACATTGTCGAACGAGTGGTGTAAAAAAAGTTTTTCCGCTTTATATAAACAAACAAGATAAGAAACAAAAGAGAAGTCATACATAGTCTCCACGATACCTAGTGTGGAGACCACTAGTAATTGATTGTTGTAATCTTATTGAAAATAAAGTTTTTTTTTTTTTATTATATGATCTGCCTAATACCCTGCTAGCTGTGATACGTTAGGACTTCGGCTACTCTTTCTTACTACGGGGGGCCAAGTTTGAACACTAACTAACTTTTCTAAGTTATGTGCGTTTTAAGCAATAAAAATATCACTTGCTTCAACAGTAAAGAAAAAAAATTTAGGCAACCTGAATGCCTGAGAGTTCTCCATAATGTTCTCATAGCGTGGAGTTAACTTATCCGGGGCCGGCGTGGTCTACCTAAACCCTTCTTTGTGGGTGGAGACCCGTGCCCTATAGTGGGCCGATAATGGGTTGATATGACGAAACCTGCAAAATAAACTTTAAAGCCGAAAAGTACTATGCCACCACCAAATTAATATGTTAATTAAAACCAAAAACTTCCCAACACTAATCACAATCGCGAAAGTAAAACGAATTAAGCAACTTAAAGCGACTCAGCAAACTTTGTCCACAAGCATTGTAACGGGATTCGAAAAGGAATGAAAAAAGGCCGTCAGGACGTTCTGTCTTATAAATCACTTTACATCTCTGCGCTAGGAAACTTTTCAATTACAAGCTTTCAGTTGAAACTTCAGCGATCGCAGAAAAAATCAAAATCGAAGGTGGCATTTTTTTTAAGTACGCATATTCAAATTTAAATATTAGACCCATCAAAGGCACTTATGAAGCGTTCATAGGTACATACCTGTTTACATAATCGTGAGGTAAAGGTGATAACTTCGTTCGGCAAATTAAACCTAAAACTACGAGGCCCGAGGGTTCCAAAAGCGCTCAGGTCTAAGGTCTATCACCATCTCCCAGTAAATTAATATATAGGCCAGGTTTACGAGTATAATCACTTTTGAACAGTCAAGACAATCGGTTTGCTGTGATTCTACAACCGGTTTAGAAGGCATAATCTACTGAGAAGAGCCAGCAAGAAAGTCAACAGTTGCTGATTTTCAAAATCATTTTACAGTTTATAATATTTAGATTTTTCTATCTAGTGAAAGATGAGAGCGGAACCTGCGACCAAGTAACCTTGTCGGTAACAACCAATTTTAAATAGTATACTCAAAGGGTTAATAACTGGCAAACGAGCAAGTGGGTCACCTGATGTGAAGTGATCGCCGCCGCCCATGACACAATAATACAGATCATCATCATAATTTACAGCCTTATCCGCCACGCTGGCCAAGTGCGGATTGGCAGATTTCAAACGCCTTTGCGAACATTTGGAGAACTCCTTCCTTCCTTCAAAGTATACGCAAGTGATATTTTAATTACTTACAACGCGCGTAACTTAGAAAAGTTAGAGGTGAAGGAAAGTGAAGTGCGCTATCACCGCGTCATTATTATCTATCTATTATTCGATACTAGAAGCTCCGCATTATAATTGCCGTATTCAGATCTATTGACTCAATGGCCAGAAGTAACAAGAGAGCGCTAGCAATCCTGAGAACACAGTAAGAGAGCCTTAATAGAAATTTGAATAAAATCAATTTATTTTAACGCGGCCTGCGTTTATCGCTCTCTAATAAATTGCTAGACGAGTGATAAATGGAACTACTTCTTTGTTTCCGGGAAGCTTATTAGGTGGAATACGGTATAGCGTTTGTTGTTTGAATCGAGAACACCAGCGACTATAACTATACCTAATTACGATTATGAAAATTTGAATTATAATGACTCCTTTTTTTGCATTGTAAAATAGTTATTACGTGCTAACTGTGAACTAGCTTGCCTTACATAAACTGTTAGGTTTATAAGGCTGGCGCATTGTATTCGATTATGTATTAAAATATTTTTTTTAATAAAAAAAGGAAAAGAAAATGACTCTACGTTGGTGTTTTAAAGAAAAAGAGCATGACGTGAACGGGGATTTGGACCAGGATAGAAAATTGCATAAAATGGCAATAAGGACCTCGTTGACTCAGCGAAAAAGTTAGTTTAAGTGGAGGGTCCCGGATTCGATACAACAGGGGTAATTTTAGTAGTAGTAGAGCTTTTTGTGACAGCTCGTCAGGGGAAGTACTATTACCACTAATTACTGCCGCTAAGCAGCATTGTTGCTATGCTGTGTTCCGGTATGAAGGCCGTGGGTGCCCGAGTAATTACAGGCATATGAGGCTTAACACAGTGCGGAAGCGGTGATATCCCAGTGGGTAGGAGCTCGACTTCACTTTCGGGGGGCGAGTTCGAAGCCCAGCACGCACCTCTAACTTTTCTAAGTTATGTGCGTTTTAGTAATTAAAATATCACTTGCTTCAACGTTGAAGGAAAACATCGTGAGGAAACCTGCATGCCTGAGAGTTCTACATATTGTTCTCAAATGTGTGTGGCCACCATCAGGCTTGACACTAGATGCTATTTCGATACAATATAAATCTTTGTAAACTTTCACGCTCTACAATAAATAAAAGTAGGTAGAATATTTCTCACTTGCCTCTTTGACCTATTGAAAACTTACCCAAGTAAACTCAGAGTCCCAGCTTTGGTGGTCGACAAGTGGCATATAGAATTTAGGCAACGATTCCGATTTTACATACAAAATTCGCAACAATCTATCGGCCCCTACACACGTCAGCTGGCGTACACTCACCTACGCTTATTTATAAAGCAACTTGACCCACTTCCCCGCTCTATATTTTCCCCTGGAAGTTTGAACACAGTTGCACGCACGTAGCAACCCCATTCCACGTTGGAAACAATAATGATGTTACAATATAACCTAGTAGCTTTCAGCTCGCAAATTTTGATTGATTTCTTCCGATGGGACCAAAATTTACGGGGATATAAGTTATATTTATTTAACTTTGATAGCCCAGCGGGTAGAGGCTCGTCGTAACTTACGGGGGGCTAGTTCGAATCCTAACACGCACCTCTAATATTTCTTATTTAAGTTTTACGTAATTAAAATATCACTTGCTTCAACGGTGAAGGAAAACATCGTTAGGAAACCTGCATGCCTGAGAGGTCTCGAAAATGTTCTAGTCAAAGTCCACCAATCCGCATTGGGACAGCGTGGTGGACAACGGCCTTAACCCCTTCTCACTGTGGGAGAGGACCCCTGCCTGTGAGTCGGTAAAGGGTTGATATTAAGGGGATGACCCTACCCACTGCACCAAACGGTCGTCAATTGCAGTCCGAGATTGGGCAGTCCTTCCCGTTGGGAGATTTGACCTTTAGTCCAGAAGTGGACTTTTTATGAATGTTTGATGAATTGAATTTGAATGAACTCACGGTTCCCGATTGTTCAAAAATAAGCACAGATGAATCGTATGAAGCAATATGACAAATTAAAAACTAAGACTGTTTGTTATCTTTTCACGCCGATATAAGGAGGGGGATGGATAGAATCCTGAAGACGGACGAATACTCTTTTTATTCTAAGCTTGGTTAAGGTATGGAAGGTTACTATCCACGCGAATGGATCACTGTTGACGGCCGATTGGCGCAGTTTGCAGCGCTGCTTTCTGAGCCCAAGGCCGTTTTCGATTCCCACTACTGGAAAATGTCTGTGTGATGAGCATGAATGTTTTTCAATGTCTGGCTGTTTATACGTATATTCTAAGTATTTATGTATATTCAGTCATCTTAGTACCATAACACAAGCTACGCTACATATATAACCTAAGGTGCAGAATTTTTCTCCCTTTTTTTAATTCTAAGTGATGATGCAGTCTGAGATGGTAGCGGGCTAACCTGTGAGGTATTTAACAGTTATATTAAACTCATGCCATACCGGGACACTACGATCAAGAATCCGTCTGCCCGGCGAGGTGATAATGGGCAACCCCCTTGAGACAGGCCTCAATTCCAGAAGTAGACTCTTAAAGGCTATAGATGAATGGATTGTCTAAATAATGCATTTATTTTTATTAGCGAGCAATAAAAACAAATACCACTGCTCGTAAAGCGGTGAAAGTGCTCCCAAAGTTGATTTTAACTATGAATTATTTTAATATGGCTGGTATCGCTGATTTATGTGCCAAGTTACGAGTTACATTAATTTCATTTAGAATATATTAAAATATATTAAATATGATAAAGTTTTGTTTGTAAAGGGAGCCGCAAGATAAAGACAATTGTGAAGTTCGAACTATTGACACTTGTATTGTATTTTTTTGGTTTTATCAATGTTTATCAATGTGAATTCCAAAATACACGACTCAAATAATGCCATATATAATGAGGTCGTCATTATATATGGCATTATATTGGCCCTTTCGAATTTAAGAAGGAGGTTCGATTCCCAGAATGGACCAATTGGGAATTTATATTTTCTGAATTTTCTCTGGTCCGGTCTGGTGGGAGGCTTTGGCCTTGGCTAGTTACCACCCAGTTAGTTATATTTGGGTTATGACTGCCATACTCCCTAACAGTTTAGCTCGCTACCATCTTAGACGACGTATACATTTTTTGTCTCTTAGTGAGCACAGTGAATCAAACCAACATTCTCGCAAATACATTAGCGCGGATAATACATTAGATTCTACCTAATATTAAAGAAGTTATTTCGGCCTCATCGTTTAAATAATATATTGTATTTGATAAAGGAGATATGATTTTTTTTTTTGCCAAGCTATTCTCATTACCAGCCAGGATTAGGACATTTGAGATGGCTAATTATCATCAATATGTGATTAATAAGTATACTACGACAATACACACATGGCCATCTAGCCCCAAAGTAAGCGCAGCTTGAGTTTTAAGTACTAATATGGCTCATGAATATTTTTATGAATGGTATACATTAATACTTAATGTATAATTTTCAAATCTTATTGATTGCACCACCTACCTCTTTTCTGTTTTTTCCTTTTACGCCATTGGTTGCCTGGAAGAAATCGCTATGTAGCGATAAGGCCACCAAATTGTACTCTCTTACTCTGTGTTTATATATAAGTAACTACTTTTTATCTTTAGTGTACCGTAAAAGTGTATTCATTAATTCATTCATTCATACTTATAATATACAGATAAACACCCAGACACTGAAAAAAAATTCATGTTCATCACACAAACATTTTTCCAGTTGTGGGAATCGAACCCACGGGCTTAGACTCAGAAAGCAGGGTTGCTGCCCACTGCGCCAATATTCCGTCATAAAGGCCACGAACTCACATCGGAGTAGTTTGAGAGGCTTAGAAATGAGAGCACTGGGTCATTATGGGGAAGCTGATGATCAAGAGAGATATATAGATAATAGTAGTGATTTTTTGTGACAGAGCTCGTCCGGGCAAGTAGGTACAACCATGCTTATTTTATACAAATATTTTATATTATTTTTATTTATTATATTTTTTTTTCATTTTTTTCTTCTTATTTTTTAATTATATAATACTTTTAAATTGTATTATTTTACCCATAGTTTTTAAGCGTCGCTCTGACAGTGCCTACCGTCCAAACGTCACGTCTGGCTTCACGGAAGATCAGCGCTCTGTCTTTACAGGCACTGCAAACATGCTGAGTGAAGACCATTTTGGGATCACACCGTTCCTATAATTGTTGTGTAGACTATTAAGTTGTATTTTAATTCTAGTGTGTGTATAACCAAATAAAGTTTTCTTTTCTTTCTTTCTTTTCTTTCTTATTTCTGCCGCTAAGCAGCATGATTGCAATGCTGAGTTTCTGTCTAAAGGGTAGCCGGTGTAACTACGGGTAACCTACCCGTAGTTACACCGGCTACCCTTTAGGCTTTAGACAGACCCTACCTTATGGGGCGTAACAATTACGCCTAAGGTTGATCGACACAGGGTGATACATTGTAGGACATGTTCCTTGCATACCCTGCGGAGACAGATATTATATATATTATGGTATTGAGATATACAAGATGTTTCACTGGTACATTTTCATTAATTGTTACAGACGATAAATTAGCAAAAAAAGAAAATGGCGGCCAAGTAGTCGGAACGGAATTACTTTTTTACGGCTTCTTAGTCGGGCGATGATTTATTGTTGCGGTGGGCCCGTAATGCGTCTGTTGTTATCCATCATCGGATTGTAGGGTGACCACGTGTGCGGGTGATACGAGGAAAAGGTCAACCTCCCCTCGTGCACAATTAACTTGTTTATTTTAACTGCGTGACCTGTTTTGTTTCTTATCGGTATTGTTTAATTCTTTCGACAGTATCTAATCAGTTCAAAATCATATAGAATTAAATACCAAATTGTGCCATTTGCTTAAAGTACACCAAACTGGTGTTTTTAAGTAATTTTTAAGCAGTTGTCGCTATGATGTGATTGCGGCGATTGTATACTCGGCAATATTGGTAGTGTTAAGAGATGACAGGTTTGAGAACGTCGTTTATCAACTGCCGAAAAACTTAACCAATGTGGGTTTGAGGTAGGTTTTTTAAATATTGCATGAAAACACTTTCTTAACAAATTAGTAAGAGAAACGTGCACGTACTGAAATATGAGTGATGAGTCAGTGGCGTGCATAGAGGGTATGCACAGGGTATGCAGATGATATAAAATGAAGAAAATCTCCAGTGCGAATTATTAAAAAACTTAAGGAAAGGCATTGTATGAGTTATAAAAAGCCTACCCTTAAGTATATATATCTCACACTCGACATTTTCTACATTTTATATCATCTGCATACCCTGTGCATACCCTCTATGCACGCCACTGGTGATGACGCATATTTCAGTAATACAAATTGTAGTCTTATTTACGAGGGCGACGTGTTTATTAATTTATATATTTTTATTAATCCCTGACCCAAAATTACGGAGAGGGAGGATAAGTTCGACGTGTCTGTGTGTGTGCGTCTGTGTGTGGCATCGTAACTCTCGGATGAAACATGAGGCCTTGAGTCCACCAGTGGACAGTTACTGATGATGTACACTTTACACCATTATTTTGTCTTTTATACTCTAGCCAATGTTTCTAGAGGGAAAGGTCTACCATGCCATACTATGCTCACCATTGTTATCATTGTCACCCTAAATTGCTTTATTATTGCTTTATCATTAATTAATATTAATTGCAGTATTACTATAGTGATTTATGGTCATTAATAAAACATTATAACGATGTGTGTACCATGAAAAATTCTTAGAAAATGCAGTTTTGTATAAAGATGTACTGAGGAGGAGAAAACTCAGGCATGCAGGTTTCCTCACGATGTTTTCGGAAGAGAAGTCGAGCTCCTACCCGAAGGGATGATAGGGATGATATTGAAGCGGTGATAGCCCAATATCACCGTTTTAATAACATCCCTACTTCCCTAAACCTATCCCTATCCCTATCGCTACTAATATTATAAATGCCAATGTAAGTTTGTTTGTTACGCTTTCACCTAAAAACTACTACACCTAAAAGCGATCCTCATGAAACTTTGTACACAAATTTTTGAAAGTGTTAGAAGTAATATAGGATACTTTTTATCCCGACATTAAGCTCGGTTCCTTTGGGAGAGGGGATGAAAGTGATTGACGATTTTACACCATAACTCCAACAAATTATAACCGATTTAAATAATTATTTTTGTACTTTAGAGGTTATAATATGTGTTTCATTTTGTCCAAACTTTGTGTAGATCTGATGAATGTGGTTGGAGATAGAGGACAGAACTCATCAGTGGACGGAAGCAAACCCCTCATTTAAGGCTTAGCGACTATAAAAACAAAATCAAACGCAGACGAAGTCGCGGGCAACAGCTAGTATATCATAAATTAGGGTCTAATATAGTTACTATATTGAACCTTTTTTATATGTTTTACCTATGTGGGCCAAGTTGCCTAAAGAAATAAATAATAATGATATATTTTGACAACCGACTGGCGCAGTGGGCAGAGACCATGCTGTCTGAGTTCATGGCTGTGGGCTCGATTCCCTCAACTGGAAACTGTTTGTGTGAATAACATGAATGTTTTTCAGTGGGGGTGAGTATCTGTATATTATAAGTATTTATGTATAATATTAAAAAATATTCATCAGTCATCTTACGACCCATAACACGAGCTACGCTTACTTTGGGGCTAGATGGCGATGTGTGTATTGTAGTAGTATATTTATTATTTTTATTTATATACCGCTAACAGGTAAGTCCACTGCTAGCTTAGACTGCATGATTACTAACCATCAGGTGAGTTTTCAGACAAGGGCTAATTAGTAATGGAATTATAGAAAAAAACTATGCAAAGTACAATGCACAATAAAGGCGAACAATTTGTAATGTACAAAATACCATGAATTTTAACGCCCAAGTAAACTAAGGTCCCAAGTAAGTTGGTCGTCGGGGCTGGCAACACTGACTTTAGGTTAGGGAAGCGGCAAAATTAAATTTGTTTTACTGGATAAAAGATGTTTGGCATTTGTCATGGGTCCTCTCTTGTTAAACATGTGACACGGGTCCCTGACGAGGGATCACTTTGTACAAAAATATCACTCAGCATACAAATCCTTTACATTTGTCGCGATTATGAGATTGCTTTAATGATATGTTTATATTATGCTTGTGAAATATATTTGTTTGTGATTGTCAGGCAAGTTTTTTTAAAGAGGTGTTGGAAAAATATTTTCTATCTTACGAAAGCTCTGCGCTATAAAACGTGTAAATGAAACCGAAATATTATTTATTTTGTTCGAAAGGTGAATTAGTCAAGAGTGTTCTTAGCTATGTTTGAGGAAAACCGGTCCAAGATGGCCGCTACAAAATGGCGAATTACATATTTTTCACAATCCCCACAATATGGTTATCAAATAAAAGGGCTTAACTATTAGAATACTATACGCTATGACAAATTTCAAATCCAGGATAGCTGTCACTACATATAAATATAGATATTTTTTTAAATATAAGTTATGTTTATTTTTTTTAATGACAAGGTTGCTTGGAAGAATCCGGCTCCGCTTTCAGCTCTCACAAGATAGAAAAATGAATGTTAAAATGCAAAATGTATATTGTTGATGTTGGAAAAAAGCAACTGCTGAGTTTCTTGCCGGCTTCTTCTCGGTAGAATCTGCCTTCCGAACCGGTGGTAGAATCACTACAAACAGACAGACTTGACTTTTCAAAAGTGCTTATATTAGGCCTACTTGAAATAAATGAATTTTGAATTTTGAATTTTTTTGAATCACAATAACCTCAATATGGGTATCAAATGAAAGAGATTGACTTGAAGTATAATGTACGCACTTCATGTGAAATCCTCATGTGATAATAACTTTATGTATTTAGACGAAAGACTTAAGTTAATGGTTTTCTGCCGTCCGCTGAGGAGATAAGCGCTTACTAGAAGTTAAATAAAACATACACACACACAAAACAGCATATTCTACTAAATAAGGAAAAGCAAATCTACTAAAGGTAAATACGTAAAGCGTGTTCTAAAACTGCCGGAAAATCCTTCATGGAATTAAGCAGGGCTCTCTCTTATCCAATTTGTTTTGTACTTTAATTTACATTACATTTTTATTTTCACGTACGCGTGTATAGTCCCATTCACGAGGTGTATAAAGAATTTCGATCTAATTGAGTTTCACCCGTAAAAAGATTTGGGAGTGATTTTATTCGCACTCAGTAATACTTTGCTTTGTTCATGTGTACCATTTTCGTGTACTGTAAGATAGGGCTAACCTGTTAGCTAATAGGTTTCTACGCGACATCGCACCGGAAAACTGAATCGCTTAATGGCACGTCTTTGTCGATATGATGGTAACTAGCCACGGCCAAAGCTTCCCACCAGGCCAGACCAGAGAAAAATCCGACGAGGTGGACAGACGACATCGATTTTAAGCACCTTAAAAAAGTAGGTACTGCTTTGAGATGCTTGAATTCAATGGGTCTGATATAATAGTCAACATAAATAACTAAACAGTTAAATTATATTTTACTTTAGTTGTAGAAATTATCCGAGGATTATGTCGTGTTAAGATTGACCTTTATTATTGAAAGTTTAAATATAAAGGTCAGAATCTTTTATATCTTCAAAATAAACGATTGTGACCTTAATTATTTCTACAAATACTTGAGTAGCTAGTCCCTAAAACAATGCTTTTATTGTTGAACTAATTGTTATGTTGTGTTGTATTATGATAAAGCGATTTTTTGTAACGAAGGAAACCTACTGATAAAAATTCACACACTTAAGAAAAAAAGATAGACGGAATATGTTGCTCAAGACAAATCTGGTAAATATGACAGTAAGCTGGTTTTTAATTTAAGAAATAATAATTTATTATCATCATCTGTTTGGGCCATTCATTTACATTTCTCATCTGTGGTCTGAACCATAAATGTCTATGGGTTCTGTGGTCGTCAAAAACTAAGGTAATTTTTGTTAATTCATACTTTTTAAACTGAAATGTTCATTAAAGAAAACTAAGTCATGGATTACAACCAACTATTATAATATTCATACTACGTGAATTTTTATTTAAACAAGTCCCAAATCAAAAGTCACCGGCGTCAGCGCATTGGGAGGAAAATTCTACATCATCCTCACATCGACCCATTACCGGGCCTCTGCAGAGCACGGGTCTCCTCCCACAATGAGAAAGAGCTAAGGCCGCAATCTACTACACTTGCTCAGTGCGTATTCATGGACGCCACACACCTTTAAGAACATTTATAACTATCACGCATGCAGGTTTCCTTACGATGGTTTCCTTCACCGCCGAAGCATATCTAACTAAATAAATATATTTATTTAGTTCGCAAAACTGACAATCAACTGCTTACTCTAATATAAACTATAGGACTATATGGCATGTGTATACAATTATGCCTTCTCGATGAGAACTTAGCATGCAAATCCGTTGGGTACATAAGGTATGGAACGAATCTTTTCGTTTCCTTTGCTCACTAGACTTAAAAGAAAAAAAAAGAAAGCAATAAGTGTACAAACAAAAGAATTACTTAACGCTCAACTCAAGGCTTCATTTCAAGGTCAACTTGTTCATATAGACTATCGAACTACGGCTTTTCGCTAGTCTATTAACTATGGTAAAACCTAAGACACAAAATTTATTTCGTGCTCAGTTATGATTTTAATGCCACAGACAATCCGGGCTTTGTTTTTTAACAACTTTTCCGACCATTCTATTTGAATATATCTGTAAAAGGCGCTTATTATGTGTACATAACTATATTTATTCCATTGTAGCAAGGTCAAGGCGATAATATTCCGATTACTGTTAAACAACCTGTAACCGAATTACGAAGTAATGTCGAAGGATGCATAAGTATATTTCATAAGGAATCATCCTGAAAAAATATTAAATCAAAAGAAGCATATAGCATATTTTTTCCATAAAAACGAATCTAAAACATTCTAAGTGTTTACTACAACCCTATTGAAGATAAAAGACCGACACCGACACGCGCATAATACTACGCTACGCGACGCGTACGTAATAAAGTGACAAGAGTCATTTGAATTTAATTTTGCATGTGATGTTAGGGCTAGATACAGCCATTTCTTTCAGTAAAAAGCCTGACAGTGATCTATTCAAAAACTTTTAGCGTTTCAGTTTCACAGATACTGTAAGAAGTCTTAGATACTGTAAATAATGTACCTCTAAAGCCTGTGATGTTTTATTTCGGTTTTTATTTACACGTTGTATAGTCTATTAGTCTATGCACTCATAATAACAGAGCAATATTATTATTTTATCAGAAATATTCCGCAGGAAACAATTGCTGGGAGCACGCGAAAGCCCACTCCGTCTTAGTCCGCCTTTTGAATATTAGCGCACAAATTATTTTTCTAATAACAACAAATTTCATCTGAGAAAAAACTTATTTTTGTTTCATCCTTATTTTTAGGGTCCCGTACCCAAAAAGTAAAATATATAAATTTAAAAATTAAGACTGAATTTTGTGTACATTATTCTACTAGTTTCCTTTCATTTCATACCCATATAGGAAGAGAAGTGTTTAAAACGTAAACCACCTTTTTGCTTCGGCCATTTTGAACCGACATTATCACACATAGCTAAAAACAATCCCGACTAATTCTCATTCAAGCAAAAAAATCAGTTCCTCCCGTCGGGAAATACGAAACCATAGACCACTATTATGAAAAATAACATTATTTTGCCGCGAAAAGCAGGAGAATCTGTATGTTGTTATTTATAATTTCTTTAAACACACCAAACAGATCTTCGGTCTACTCACGTTTCGCTCCGAAACCGGAGCATACTCAGGAGATGTTGACTTTACAATAAATAATTGTTAAAAATAAAATGTTTGAACAACAATTATAGTAAATCGGTTTGGTGTGGAATATAAAGATTGAAGAAGGTGCCGTACCTTCTAATAAATTGTTAAACAAAACAATTATTCATTTCGCGAAGTGTAGCGAATTAAGGTTAATTTTCATAATAGTTTCTCAAATTATTCATCTTACATTTTAAGTACTATAATAAAGTTTCGTTGGTTAGCTAAGAGCTTATATATATATATAACTTCCGCTATTCTAACCCAACTTACCGCGTTACATCGCCCGCCCGCAGTTTTACTTTGTTTTCTCAGCTGATATTAGCTGTATTGTGATGTTAAATAACTTATCTGTAACCATTCTTAAGAATTGGGATTAAATGTAAATTCGGCTGGTATTATCACAGATTCGAGCGTTAGTTCTAACAAAAAGAATGGAACAACTACAGCTTTATTGTTTGTAAAGATAAAAGATAGATAAATAGATAGATAAAATAGACTAGCTGTTTTATTTTTGTCCCCGTGTAACTCTTCTGTAACCAACGGTGATGCCTAGTGTGATTTTCCTACTACTATTCGATCGAGTGAAAGTTACCTACGATTTGTATAGAATCCAAAAAGCGCCATCTAGTGACAATAGTGTTTCCCATACCGTTACTAGTTAGTGCTATAATACGTTAAAAATTTCACATTCTGTTAAAAGAACAATATTTTTTTCGCTTCATAAAATGTAATTCTATCCATGCGTTAGTATTCAAAAGGCATTAGTATGCAGGGAACATGGAAGTGTTGAATGAGGCTATCCCTAGTATAACTTTTTTTTAACTTTTGTAGAGAGTTTAATTACTAACCTATAAAACGTCAAGAAGATAAATTTTGCATTATAATAAATAATCTTAAAATATGAGATATATATATTGACATAGTAGTAACGATGACAATGTTTACTGAAACGATGATTTTCATTAATTTGTTAGTAATAATAATTTTATTGTTGTTTTTATATTTTTATTATTATATTATTTTATAGTTTTAATGAAATTTTATATGAGATTGTATGAAATTATCAAGTAGGTATACTCATGGAATGTACTAATCATTTTAATGTATTCTTGTACGCCAAAAATGGTTGGGTGCATGTCTATTGTATTCACAACAAATAAATAAGTAAAAATCTATATAATATATAAAAAGAGAAAGTGTGTCGGTATGTTCCGTATAGGCTCCGAAACGGCTGAACCGATTTCAATGAAACTTTCAGGGAATCTCCGGATTGACTTGGCGCAAAATCCTGTAAAGTTTGGTAACGATCGGAGCACTCCTATTTTTAAACTGTCAAACTGTCAAATACAGCTTTTATTTACTATGATGATATTCTATTTTATAAATTTAAAATGCATATAAAAATTAATAAAATTGATAATTTCTCCAAAAGTAGGTAAAAACACTAATAAAAAAAAATTATAAAAATGATATTCTATTGTTGGGTGTGCGGAGAGAAATAAATGATTTAATATATTATGAGACTTAAATTAAAAATTTAATGATGTCAGTTTATTGTTTAAATAAAATAAAGCAAAATCTAGCCCGGCGAAGCGGGCTGGGTACGCTAGTAAACAATAAGAGTATCTATTAAAGGTTAGTCTCGATAGCGTATCACTACCCTAAAGTGAGAAAAACAAAATACAAGAGAGCGACGCAAGGGGGAGCGCGATCTCGTACAAACAGGGAGGTACTCACTACCCTAGTCTGAGTGGCGTGAGCTCGTAGATATGAAAAAAAAGTCGTGTGTTTTTACCGACTTCCAGAGAAATTGAAGTTCTCAATGCGATGTTAAATATACGCACCTACGTATTTCTCCGTTGGTTCTGGATCAGTTTTAAATGATTTTTATTTATTTGTTAGATGCCGTATATTATAATCGGATTATCTTCTCAAAATCCGGTAGAGCCGTACAATATCGTGGTATTTTCATTTCACCTCCATCTTATATAAGATATTATTCTCGTTTTCATATTTATCAATGGCGGCCATTCAACCGGCGGCGTAAGAAATTTACATGCTAATTGAATTTCACTCGTTCTATTTGAGGTGATTTTATTGAAATTATACTAATATTTTTGTCAGGAGCACGTAGCGTCAGGTGGAAATGCAGTTAACTTATAAAGGGCATTTCGATTATTGAAACATTTTCTATGTATGTATGTATGTTAAGTCAAAGTCAAAGTCAAAGTCAAATATTTCTTTATTCAAATAGGCACTTTTGATGCGTACATTACATGTAAAATATAACATAGAAGTGAGTTGATGGCGATAACTATATTCGTCAACTTAAAACTTAAGCTACGAGGGTTCCAAACGCGCCCTGGTCTAAGAAGAAGCCCACAACAAACTTAGCCGGTTGTTTTTTTTTTGTTATCACCAATATGTAAATACTTTATTGTACACCACAGAAACTTATAATAATTACGACATAAAATACTAAAATTATATCTAGGTATGTACAAAAATGCGGTCTTATCGCTAAAGAGCGATCCCTTCCAGACAACCTTCAGTTTAGCGAAATATTGAAGTATGGACAGACGGGTAGGTGGTGAATATTTTTTTATTTATTTATTTTTCTTTAAATGGAAAACCAACAATTGTAAATACTAAATAGTTAACAAATTGGTTGACTTAAAACTAATAACAGGTTTCCACAGATAAGTTTTATATAAACAAGGGTACCTGATAGAACCCAGCAAAAATGCTGCGAACTATAACTAAATATTAAGTTTACATAACATGCAACAGTTTATCTACTAAGTTGCGACGTACACTATTCATATTACCACAAAATAAATCAATTTCGGGGTCATTGTAAACAGAATTAAGAAGGCGAGAGACACTGATTACAAAATAATTAAATCTGTTTTTAGATTTATGTTCACGACTGTAAAATTTCTGCATCGGTCTAAATCGGTCTAATCCCGAATCTGCCTAAATACAAATATGACTAGACCAGAATCTATCCAGTACCGAATAAATGGTGCAGTGGTGAGCTCTGAGTCTTATAAGTCAGAGTTTACAGGTTCAATACCCGGTGCTGAAAATTTGGAAATTTATAACTAATGAATGTTTCGGGACAGATTGCTAGTGACCTGTATAGAACAAAAGAAAATATAGATAAGCACCCAGCCACTGAAAAATATTTATGTTCACCACACAAACATTGTCCAGTTGTGGGAATTGAACCAACACAGCCTTAGGAAACTCGGAAAGCAGGCTCGCTATACTCTGCGCCGATTGGCCGTCAAACTGGATTTTTTCAACGCATTCGAAACCCATTTCACCACTTGACAACTTTTACCTTGCCACCCCTGGCCCTGCTCTATAGGGGGTACTGAGTACCATCACGTCACCCCATGAGCAATCGAGCATAGGTCTTAGTGTGTGTTGCACTATGATCGCAGCACTCCAAACGAGTGATTCCAACTATCGAGACAATCATTGAGACTGTAACCTTTGCCTTTCCCCATTGTTAAACGGTCCCTCGCGACTTTCTCTTAAGTCAACTTTGAAAAATAGTCGTGGACTTTTTTATTAGAACTTTTAAAGAACAAATTTGTTATCTATGATTTTATCGAAACTTTAACCGTTTTTTTTATTATTTATTGTTCAAAATAAATTGTAACAAACATTTGCCAACATAATTAGCCATCCCCTTAAGAACTATGCGGAGTTTTTTATTAGAACTTTTAAAGGAGAACAACTTTGTCATCCATGATTTTATCAAAACTTTAACCGTTTTTTTTTGTTTAAAATAAATAGTTACAAACATTTTCTTCTGAAAAGTAGCCTACGAGAGATTGAGGTGGATGTAGAGTATCAGAACTATTAGGATAAATGTAATGTTTATTATTTAGTTTCCATGGTAACTTAAATAGGAAAAATAAGTTAATTAAACGAAAGCGACGTTGCATGTTTGCGCATCACAGTTGCCGGGCATACAACGTCGCAAGGCGAAAACGTAACGAGGTCATTCATCAGTCGATTTTACTCCTCACATTTTTCTCATACCTACCAGGCGCCTTATATATGAAAATCGATTCTTAAGGAGTAAACTCCAAAAAAAAACCGTAATCCACGTGAAGGAAGTCGCAGGCAGCTAGAAGTATAATTAGTTTTACAGTAACTAGTAATTGGCTTTCATAGTTTACTTTGGTGTGAAAGCTGAATAAAGTTTATTGTTATTATTATTATTATGATTGAATCTAAAAATATTAAAATTACTAGGCATCCGATTAAGGAAACTCCTAGTTTTAGTGAAAACGGGCATGAGTAGGTACCACACTATAATTTTTAGTGCTAGTATTTTTTCTTGCAACTTCGTGCTAGGCAAGATAAATCACTTTTGAAAACCTCGCTGGCGCAACGGTGAGCGCTATGAAATTAAGTAAGAAAGTCCCTGGTTCGATTCCCGGCAGGAGAAATTTGGGAAATTATAATTTCTGACTGTTCTGGTCTGGTGGCTTTGGCCGTGGCTAGTTACACCGACAAAGACGTGCCGCTAAGCGATTTAATGTTAGGGGTATGCCTACCATACTCTCTAACAGGTTAGCCCGCTACCTTCTTAGATTGCATCATCACTTACCACCACGTGAGATTGCAGTCAAGGGCTAACTTGTAGTAGAATAAAAAAAAAAACACCAGCAATAACGCAGAGTCACTAACTTCACTTTATCCAGAAAACCGTGTAATATAAAGTATGTAGATTTATAAAATAATTTTCTTTCATTTGAAATTGTATAATTTGAAGCGTTACTCATCTCAACCTAATTTAAGTACTAGATTCGTTTCCCTAATTAACCTTATATTAAGGCGGCTCTTTCATATGTTTCTACAAATTATAAATATGAGCCAGCAACGTAAATGGAAGTTCCTAGTTATATACATGATACAAGTATAAGATGCCTGAACTTTTACTCACGCAATTTTTTAATCGCGATTAAAAATAAGGTGGTTTTATTTTAACATGTACGTAAATTTTACTAAAAGCATTTAAAAAAACAAGAAAATAATATTGTACCTGTTAATTTTCATATAAGATAGTTTCTGGGGTTCCGTACCCAAAAAGTTATACGGGACCCTGTTACAAAGACTCCGCTGTTTGTCCATCTGTCTGTTGGTTAGTCTGTCACCAGGATGTATCTCATTCTAGTTAGATATGAACCGTTTCGATGTATTTCTAGTTCTTATCGTCATCATAAAATCAACCCATTACTGACCTACTACAGGGCACGGGTCTCCTCCCACAATGAAAGGCCGTAGTCCACCACGCTGGCCCAAAGCGGTTTGATGGACTCCACACTCCTTTGAGAACTCTCAGGCATAAAGGTTTTGTTTTGTTCCACTGTTGAAGCAGGTGATATTTTAATTATTTAAACACGCACATAACTTTGAAAGCAAGAGGTGGGATTCGTACATGGCCCCTCGAAAGTGAAGTCGAGCTCCTATACATTGAGCTATCACCGCTTCACCAGGTAGTTCACAAATTAATAATAAATATACTACGACGCACTCACATCGCCACCTAACCCCAAAGTGTCTGATGAATATTTTTATGGATAATATACAAAAATACTTATAATATACTAGCTGTTGCCCGCGACTTCGTCTGCGTTAGATTTTGTTTTTAAAGTATTCAGTATCGCTAAGCCTTAAATGAGTATAGTAGTATATATATATATATATAACATGTGACTGTCAATTAATTATAGACAAATAATTTGCAATAAAATTAAATTGCGACTATAATTAAAGATCTAAGCTATCCTATCTCTTAAGTTGGACCAGACTGCTCATAGTGTGCCAATTTAATTTAAAATCGGTTAAGTAGTTTAGGAGTCCATCGCGGACAAACATCGTGACAGGAGATTTATATATATTAAGATGTACATATAAACACCTAGGCTCTGAAAAACATCCATTTTCATCACACAAACATTTTCCAGTAGTGGGAATCGAACCCGCAGCCTTGGACTCAGAAAGCAGGGTCGCTGCCCACCGCGCCAATCGGCCATCATAATTGTCTACTATCTAAGCTCGGGACAATTGTAGTGTTCATAACAACTTCATGTTTTGGTAACTCCTCATGCTTGAAAGGGAAAGAATAGGAGAACTATAAGTAATCCCAGTTTGAAATTGAAAAATTTCGAACAACAAAAACAAAATTCAAATGAATGTTACGAAATCTCTACCGGTTAGGAATATCTACCCATGCAAGACACATGTGCGGTTCTCAAAAATATCAGAAGAAGACACAATTTTTTTTATTAACATCATTATATCAATCGATTCGATCGAAGAATCGAAGAGTTCCAAATACCACGGTATTGTTTCGCTTAGCTGCAGCGGCTACCTACGAATCGTTTAATGTCATCTGTTCATCTTTTCGGGGGTCTACCAACGATGTGTTTATTCTTTTTATTTCATTACCTTAGGACTCCCACGTCCACCGGTTCTCAAAGAGTATAGAATAAAATTAAAAACATATTACACTTCATTGCACGCAAAGTATAAAATAATACAGATAAAGCAAAATATAAACAAAAAAGATGAAATTAAAAAAAAATCAAATTTCAAAATTCATTAATTTCAAGTAGGCCTACTATAAGAACTTTTAAAACGTCGAGTATGTCTGTTTGTAGTGACTCTACCATCGTTTCGGAAGGTAGATTCTATCGAGAAGAAGCCGACAAGAAACTCAGCAGTTGCTCTTTTCCAACATCGTTTTAGAGTTTGACAATCTTTGTTTTATCTTGTGTGAGATGAAAGCGGAGCGGCTTGCTTCCAGGCATTAAGAAATTCATCAATAGTATAGGAACCTCGTTGTATTAATTGTGTTTTTACACATTCTTTAAACTTATGTAATGGTAAATCTGATATTACTTTCGGTATCATGTTATAAAAAGCTATACTGAAGGCATGCAAATGCCACATATAACTTTAGAAATAGAGAAGAACATATCCAACAAGAGTAATAATTCTTATTCCAACGTTTTCTTTTATAAAAAGAAAAAATAAAGATCTTTTTAAAAAGTTTGCAGCGTATAAAGTATGGTGCCAAGAAAGACGTGGTTTCCAAGCAACACCTTATATTGCATAGTATGAATGAATAATAGCCTCCCCTCTGAGAAATTCTGTATTTAAATTTATAGACACTGAGCTAAAACACTAGCCGGTAATAAAGTGTAGAGGAAACCTCAATGAGCTGAAACTTGTGGAATATTAAAATGTAAGAATACACTGCTGCTTCTAGAAAACTTGAAGAAAAGTATTTATTGTGTCTAAAATCAATGGAGCTTGAGGTACTGGAAGGAACAGAAGCACACGAATAGTGTTTTTGGTTCCGCGATTCATGAACGAACTACCTATAACATTGATCCAAAAAGTAAATATTAAAAACATTGAGCTAAGTTAGTAGGATGACGCTTTTGTGTGTAATATAGTTTATATTCATTTATTGTAGTACTTACTAGTATTCCTATCGTTCTACAATGTAGCAGTATGTTTTTTCAACAACTGGTTTTTATTCTTCTAAATAAACAAAAAAAGGTAATCGTTGCAGATATGCACCGAAGACAAACCTCTGCGGTTTTTTCGGTACTTTTATACTACCATTATGATGTGTTTGTTTAAAACTAAAATAGAGCACCAAGTGTAAATATTCAAATTGCCAAACAAAATATACATACAAATCTGCCTATTTTCTGTAGAGCCAAATTCATTGCCATAGGCCGTCTGTGTAGAGTGACAGTTTTACACAAATAAGTTTGATGTCAGTAAAAATAGCATTTGTTTCCCTGAAAACTTAAAACAGGGCCCCGACATCGCCGGCGCAGTACAGGACACGAATTTCCTGTCAGAGTGAGAAGGATTGAGAGCATAGCCACGATGCTACCTCCGGCGCACACCTCCCTCCTCCACCTCCTCACCTCCGTTTTTTAAAAGAATTGTATGGAGAACTGGAATCTATATAAATTGACAGTTTTATGCTAACACAGTGACGTCAGTATATCACAGTTGTGTACGCTTCGAAGCCATTGTTAATTTAGTATACCGTTGTTTAGATAAGAAGTTTGACTTTTTATACAAAATGAAACATTTTAAGATAAGGTCGGTAAAATAAATTCATGGTAAGTAATAAATAATGACTAAGTTTAATTTGTCACGATAAGTTTGATGAATATGTCATAAAAATTATGATATATTACATACGTTGCTCAATTATTTTTAGAGAGTTTCTACTGTCCGTTTCTACTGTTCTCGCTCTACCATAATGTTTATTGTTTATTGTTTATTGTTTATTGTTATTAGGTACACAAAACAGGTAATAACTGAAAGTAGATCTAAATATAAGTAATAATAAGTTTTGTTCTAAGCTACAACCCAAAGTATGTGTACACAACTTGGAATTAAATTAAACAGAAAGTAAAGATAAAATTAAAGTTGAAACAAAAAAGAAACACTTAAATAATAATATATATATTATTTCCCTAAAGATTATGTGGAATAGTGCTTAATAATTTGATTTTTAAAAATATTTATCCTTTTGTTAAAAATGTCAATATTATGATTACTTGATACTAAATCATTATAAAGGCGGCACATGCGAACGATGGGATTGTAAAAGGAAGTATTGTTCTTGTAGACACTTAGGGAAAATGGTTTAAAATATTTTAATCTGGGATTAACGCGAGTATTCATAGTAATGAGCGAGAGCAAGACGGAAGAATCAATTTGGGAGTTAATGAGCTTAAATAAGAAGATCAAATGAAAGTATTTTCGACGGAATTGCATCCCAAAGTGTACAAGCCTGTCATGGTAAGTTGTACGTTTATGGCCGAAGTGATGTCGATATGACAATATTTTTTTGAACAGCTTCTAAACGATCGCAATGAATGGTATAATACGGTGACCATAATGTACTTCTTATAAGGTGTTCTCTTCAGACAGAAGTGCAGAATATAAAGAATTTTTATTGGTTGACTCATCTAGTCCATAATTTATTTCTTTGTACGCTTCACAAACTTCCAAGGGGAGTAGTTAAAATTTTTCTTTTTTAAAGTGTTCCACAAACTCAAAACCCTCTAATGGGGGGAACCATTAAGCATTCATCGATTCCTAATTTATCTTGCTTCTTTATTTTTCCTCCTTTCAAATCGCTAAGTTAATAACGAACGTTTTTTGCCTCCAAATCGATTCCAATTATAAACTGTCGTAAATCTTAAATTTATTGTTTTTATCGCTAATTTGTTTGAGTTCTGAACTCTTATTGTAACCATTTCGAACGTAAATTATCCTTTATTATATTAAACAAGGACAAATTGGAGTAAATTTTTAATCGCTCTATATATTTGAAATAGAATCATGCTGAATAATTAGAATAGGAATGATGACAGTAACAAAGAAGATATATGATTCATGTTTTATGAAAAACGTATTTTTATTTATATTCGAACTGAGATTAGTATTTAATTTCAATGAATAAAACTGCAAAATCTGGCTGTGCGCCATGACAGGTGAAACACTGAATTCAAAACTATGATGTCAAGTATATATAAACTTCGAAAATCTATGCGAAGTCAGACTTCGGACAGTCGGCCATTGCACCAGGGAGGTCGGCTCTGTCTTTATGTATGAGTATTTGTTATATTAGTATTTATTTCATATAGTATAGATCAAAGATTCGAAAAACAAAAACAAAAGCGGACGAAGTCGCGGGCAACAGCGAAACAGTGTTATAAACGAAACCTACTTTGATTTACAACCTTAACTACCTTCCCAAAATGTTATGACAAGAAAAAAAAGCAAAATTTGACAGTGCCAAATCTACAATGTGAGATAAATAAAAAGCAATATTTACAAAAAAACATTTTCAATTTCTAATTCATTTTAGCTCGTAATGGAAGGTTATGGGTACACGTACCCTCCCTCTTTTCCCCAAGTGGCGTTCCCAGTTGGAGAGTTCCCGGACCATGGGGACGGGTTTCGGGAATATTATGGCTTGGGGCCCATGAATGTGGATCGGGAGGTTAACAGGTATTTGGATATTTTAACTCTCTTATTAATCAAATCAAAACTTGTAGGATTGCTTGCTTTAAAAATATTATTCGAAGGGTAATTTTGTACCTATATGTATAAGTTAAGTAATGTGTTAAAAATAAAAAGCATTCAATAAATCGTGGTTACTATACGATTGATGAATTTCTTAACGACAATGCGGCTTGGAAGTAGGCTCCGCTCTCATCTCTCGCAAGATAGAAAATTCTAAAGATCTATTAAAACTATTAAGATCTATTTATAACTGTAAAATGATAAAAAAAGCAATCGGCTGAGTTTCTTGCCGGCTCTTCTCGATGGAATATGACTTCCGAACCGGTGGTAAAGTCACTAAAAACAGATTGACTTCACGTTTCAAAAGTGCTTATATTAGGCCGACTAGAAATAAATGATTTTTGAATCAAACCAGTCTTCAAACAGTCCAGTGATTACTTATGAAGTTATGTCTCTGAAACGTGGCCGCTAACTATGAGTCTCATAAGAAGGCTCAGAGTCTCTCAGTGGGTTATCAAGAGAGAGATACTTGGAGTATCCCTACGTGATTAAATCAGGTATGAGGAGAACCGGGTTACCGACATAGCTCAAAGAGTCACAAAGCTGAAGTGGCAAGGGGCGGGGCACCTAGCTCGGAGAAACGATGGACGTTGGGTTCCCAAGATGCTGGAATGGCGACCTCGCACCGGTAAACGCAGAGTTAGACCTCAAACGAGGTGGAAACTTCAAGCAAGTCACAAGCAAGACCAGACCCAAGTTGCATAAGGGCGTGGTATTTGGAACTCCCTACAAAAGACGTATATCCAGCAGTGCCCGTCCATTGGTTGACATGACGATGATGATGACATTCAATCCAACTAGTAAGGCTTCCGCCGTGGTTAAGCCTTCCGAAGCGATGCGAAGCCGATTAAAAAATAAATAAATAAATATAACCGACAAAGGCGGAATCGATTCATTGTGCCTAAAATAAAATTGAGTTGCCTAGGATAGATAGTATATATTACTTTATAATTTTATATATATTTTTCTTATTTGTGCAATTTTGTTTATGTATTTGTATTTAGCTATTTGAATGAAGGATTATAATAATTTTACACCACCTGTCCGCTCTCGCTCATCTTGTCCTAATCCAAAGGTTGCCTGGCAGAGATCGCTACTAAGCGATAATGCCGCCTTTTGTATTCTACTTCTGTCTTTGTATTTCTATTGTTTTTTTATTTTGCTAACTTCATAGTGGTGTACAAATATAGAGTTAAATAAATAAAAATAGTAATGTCAGTGTAGTAGTTCTTAAGAGGAAGTTGATGGAACACCTACTCAGGGACTCCATTTAATTTCTTCACTGTGGTAATAAGCCTTGAGTAGTAATTTTTATTAGCCTATTTATATATATTTTGTTAAATTTGTGTCTTTAAATATTACTAACTAGCTGTTGCCCGCGACTTCGTCTGCGTTTTATTTTGTTTTTGATGTGGCATTAAATTTAGTATTAGATCTAAAAAAAATTAAAGTATTCAGTATCGCGGCAGCGGCAAACCCCTCATTTAAGGCTTAGTTGAATGAGGGGTTTCCCGCTGTCCGCTGAGGAGTTCGGTCCTCTATCTCCAACCACAGTTTTGGGAAAATAAAACAGATATTGTAACCTCTATAGTGCAACAATAATTATTTAAATCGGTTATAAATTGTCGGAGTTATGGTGTAAAATCGTCAAACACTCATCCGCTCTCCCAAAGGAACCGAGCTTAATGTCGGGATAAAAAGTATCCTATATCTTACTCTCTTACACTTCCAAGAATATGTAAACAAAGTTTCATGAGGATCGGTTAGCTTTGTATTACTAGGCATAAAACTGTTTATTATATTTATTACTTTTTTATATACTAGCATGCTCAACTTCTAATCACGAGGTCCTAGAATCGATTCCAATTCTTTTTTTAAATTTTAAATCTTGTTTCAGACGCGGTCGTTCAAAAGAACGAAAGTCCAGAAAACGCGAGAACACAAGTTCCCGATCGAGAAGTAGAACGGTCTCCAAATCTCGGTCTCGGTCACGACCTAGGGCGAGAACTCGTTCTCAGTCTGAGTCGCACAGCCATCCTAGAACTCGGACTCGGACCAGATCTAGATCTAGGAGTCGAACTCGTTCTGTATGTGATAGCAACAAAGAGTTGAATTTTAAAGAACCGGGGATTATGGATGCGTTTCGAGTATTGTATTTGACACGTTAGTTATTCACCTTTTGAAAAATCTTATTAATTATCTATACTTATAATAAAACTGTAATTGGAAGATTTCTGTACTTTTATATATTATTATATTTTGAAAATTTTTACCGGGGGGTGCTTTATAATCGATACTGAGTCCAAAACAGATTTTTATTTAATTTTTGTCTGTCTGTCTGCCGGTCCGGGCATCACGTGAAAACCACTGAACGGATTAAAATACAATTTGGTATTGTGGTAGCTGATATTCCGGGTCAACATATAGGCTACTTTTTATACCGATAAACATAAAGTTTCCTCCGGGAAATGGGATGAAAGTTAATTTATTATATTATTAATTTTACTTCATAACTCCGTTAAATTTGAACCGATTTTTGTAATTCTTTTTTTATTTGAAAGTGTATGCTATAAAACATGTATGTTCTAATTTTAATGAAGATCTGATGAATATTGTCGGAGATAAAGGACGTAACTCTTCACAAATACCAGCAAGTAGCAAGGCATATGGGACAACGATTGAATCATGCGTACCATCGTACTAATATTATAAATGCGTATGTTTGTGAGGATGGATGTTTGGATGGATGTATGTATATATGTATCAACTTAAATATTTACAACTTACTCAGTATACCACGTAAAATAAGCTAGCTACGATGGTTGTGATGTTAGCATCAGATCTATTCTAGCTTCTTGATCGACTCATACGCGGACGAAGTCGCGAGGGTCTGCTAGTAGACCTACGTACGAGTATTAACCTACGACAGAATTGGTTCAAACACTTTTTAATGTTAAGAACCATATATTTATGGGTAGGTATGATGATGATGATAAAGGTTGCCTGGCAGGGATCGCTACTAAACGATAAGGCCGCCTTTTGAATTCTATTTTCATGTTTTCTTGCATATATAATTATAATATTAGAGAGCTTTCACTTACTACAAAGTGAAAGAGGAATCACGCGAATACTTACAAAAATATAAAAAGTAAAAATAGGCATCCAATTAACAACCGGCGAACGTTTTTTAGAATTCAGTTAAAACGCAGAAAAGCTTGTCAACTTAAAAGTTAATTTGAACCCAATTATTTAATTAGTAAATACTAATAGCGACAATTACGGGTAAGGCTTAAATCAATAAGGTTTTAAATTTTATATTATTTGTAATCAGATGATTAAAATTTTAATTTATGCCAATAAATTTTATCATCAGTGAATAATATTTGCGCAAGTTTAATTATTCATTGGAGACAATGTTTAAACATTATTGGGCAATGCAATAAAAAATGTAAGGCAAGGCAAAAGCAACACGTTCAAACCGCGTACTAGGTAGCGTGAAAATTTCGTCCTTTCGACCAATCGCAAGTCTGTTTAATGTTTATATGTCGACAGCCAGTTGGCGAAGTGGGCAGCGACCCTGCTTTCTGAGTCCGAGGCCGTGGGTTCGATTCCCATCACTGGAAAAATATTTTTGTGATGAACATGGACGTTTTTCTTTGTCTGGGTGTTTATCTATATATAATAATAAATGTACTACGAGATACGACAATGCACAAATCACCATCTAGCCCCAAAGTAAGCGTTGCTTTTGTTATGTGTACTAAGATGACTGTTGAATATTTTTATGAATAATATAAATAAATACTTATTATAAACAGATAAACACCCAGACACTGAAAAACATTCATGTTCATGACACAAACATTTTACAGTGTGGGAATCGAACCCACGGCCTTGGACTCACAAAGCAAAAGCAGGGTCGCTGCCCACTGCGCCACTCGGCCGTAAATATTATAAGTATTTATGTGTGTTATATTCATAAAAATATTCATCAGCTATCTTAGAACTCATAACACAAGCTTCGCTTACTTTGGGGCTAGATGGCGATGTGTGTATTGTCGTAGTATATTTATTTATTTATTTACTAATTCAATGAGATTGATGCAATTGAAGAGCATGTTTAACTATAAATTTTAATTTAATATTACTAATCAATCCGTTAAAATACCTTAATTCATATTTACATTATTATTTTCTTAATCTTTAGTTTAACTAAACGTATTTAGTTTTTAATTTTTTTTTTAAATTGTGACCGGAGATAACAACGATAATGCTGTATACACCTATAATCGATTTTTGTAATGGCACTAGATATAATTTTTAATTCTAACACATGATTTTTTGTTATGAATTTAGTTACAGTTAATTGCTGGTGTGTCTTATGAATAAATAAATGAATAAATCTTACTCCTTTTAATAGCCTACTAGGTACTAAGCGTCTACTACGGACAGATTATACGCGATGCACTACATCGTATCGCATCGCGTGTAGCGCGTAACGGAACGTAAAATTACTTAATAATAAAATTAAAAAGAAAATATATATATTTTTTAATTCTAGCAAGCAAACATAAAAAGGGTGCTAACAAATATTTGGCGACAAAGAAACGCCTGGATCGGATACAGGAGTTACTAAAGAGAGACGGTCTCGGCTCCAAGCGGTGGCTGTTCTACCCCCGTTCCCGAAACCGAGTACCCGTACCGAGCGAGGTACCGGGTATCCGGGACAACTGTGACCAGCGTGTCAAGGTGGATGGGGAATTCTTCAGAAAGTACAAGAACAGTAAGAGAGTAGATGTCGATGCGCCAATAGCGAAACTGAAGAGGTGGGAGTTAGTGTTATATAAGAAGCTAGGGTTTATACAGGCTGTTTAGTTTTGTAGCAGAATAAAGTTTTTTGTTCATAAAACAGTTTTTTTGTTTTTATTTCCTTTGATTTGTTTCAATTCGTTTATACAACGTTTAAATGAAAACCGATAACTTCACAAGTTAGAGGTACATTATGTACTGTCTCTGAGACTTATCTATCAAACCGAAAACCTAATAGTTTTAACCACTGCCATAGTTTTTACTGAAAGAAATCAGAAACAGCCTCCACATCACAAACCAAATTAAAATCACGTGACTCCTGTCACATTATTAGATACGCGTCACGTAGCGTAGGTACTACGCGCGTGTCGGTCTTTTATCTTCAATAGGGTTGTCATAAGTAAACATTTAGCATGTTTTGAATACGTTTGTATGGAAAAATAAATATGCTTCTTTTGATTTATTATTTTTACCGGGTGATTCCTTATCAAATATACTTATGCATCGTTCAAAATTATTTCGTAATTCGGTTACACGTTGTATAAAAGGATGTTTAAACAGCGCGGCCAAACATATGCGCGGCGGTATGCTTTCGCCGGTAGGGTGCTACATGACACGGCCGAAGCGTCCCAGTCAGACCAGACCAGAGGCAATTCAAAAATTATAAAGTCCCAAAAAGGGATGTTAGGAATCGAATCCGGTAACTCCAACATCTAAGACCAAAGTGCACCAGGGAGTTCGTGTAAATAAACCAACCAACGAACTACCTGAGTTACGTTAATATGTTAAAATCGTATAGAGTTGTTACAGCAACCGCTCATTCAGTTGTAACTTATTAACTTGCACCCACACTCATCATCAAAAAAAACTTTCGATAGTCGGTTTATACGCGAAATCGTACAAGAAGGCTGAATCTCTTTGGTGTTAGGGTGGTATCTAACCACGTCGGAAAATGTAGCTTTTATAACTTGTCAACTTTCGGTAAACTAACACTTACATTCAACGACAAATAAAATCTTGCTCCTTTAAGACAATAGCAGCATGTTTTTGTTTTGTATACGAAATAAATATTCAGAGAGAGCGATAAATTTAAACATTAGCTTGTTGCGGCGCCGTGGTGCGCGTAATGGTCCGTCTAAAACACGGGAAAACTTTTAAATTAGTACCGAATCGCGGGGATATCGCGTGGAAAATTGACGCGCGGAAAAACTGCCGAGCGCCCGAGACGAATAGTTGTACGTGGAGAAGTGGGAAATAAGGAACGCGGTTTGATAGGTTTTCTTAGTTTTGCTAAAGTACCAAGTGTTCTAGCTCAGAGTTTAAAGTCTTTAAGTACGAGTATTTACCGACACTATTATCGATCTAGTCGAAAGTTTAACTGTAAATTTTTGTGTTATGAATTGATAAAACCTTCTCTTAGCAAAAGTACCTGCCATTTTCCCGGTATGTGCACCAATGTAATGTGTGTGCAATATAATGTGTATCCCAAGCACATACATTTGCACACTTATACACACACGCACACACACACACACACACACACACACACACACACACCTACTAATACTCATTCGTCCAATTGATCGATTTCTGAATGACAAGGTTGCTTGGAAGCTTCCGGCTCCGCTTTCATCTCTCACAAGATAGAAAAATGAATGTTAAAATGTAAAATCTAAATTATTGATATTGGAATAGACCAACTGCTGAGTTTCTTGCCGGCTTCTTCTCGGTAGAATCTGCCTTCCGAACCGGTGGTACAGTCACTACAAACAGATAGACTTGACGTTTCAAAAGTGCTTATATTAGGCCTACTTGAAATAAATGAATTTAGAATTAGAATTGTAATTCATTATTCCGGCATAATTCTTTTATTTTTTCACGTGTGAGAAATCTCCTGTTGAGATACCCAGCTTCCTTGAGAAAAGCTTGGGTTATCTACATTTGTTATTTGTTCGGCTCAACATCTGCACCGATCATAATCAAATTGTGCACAGAGATAGGTTACAAGTTTTGAGACAAAAATGGGTTTTAGGATGTTTTATAACATTTACAGAAAGCGTTGCTACAGGATTCATAATAACATTTGTTTGATAGTTTACTTTACACCGTGCTGAACCAATCTTAACGTACTCAGTACTTCAGTACAGAGATAGGTTGCATCCTGCAGCTGGACCGAGATTCTTTTGCTTATATATATATATACGTTATGGCTACATGCACAACGATATACGCTAGTTAATAATTAATAATGCAGAGAAATAAAACTTATGGCTGTGTGCTAAGCTGTTCTTATTAGATGTTGGATCGTTCCAGTTTTCTTATACTTAACGTATATTAAGAACGAGTTATGTGCTAGTTCTCTGACCGATAGAAAAAAAATCCAATATTTTGTAATAATTTTCTCGGCCGAGTGGCGCAGTGGGCAGCGTCCGTGCTTTCTGAGTCTAAGGCCGTGGGTTCGATTCCCACAACTGGAAAATATATATGTGATGAACATGAATGTTTTTCAGTGTCTGGGTGTTTATCTGTATATTATAAGTATTTATTACAGTCATTCATAAAAATATTCATCTTACCTTGGGGCTAGATGGCGATGTGTGTATTGTCGTAGTATATATATATATTTTTTAATTTAATTATTGGGGTGTTAAACAAGGCGTTAGGCGAGGCATTAGGCAGTCTAGGTCTGCTTCAGCGGAGTCGCGGTTGTGTCCGAAAGCGTTCCCGTGGCTCCCAATCGGTGAGTATGAACACCGAGGGGTTTTAGTCAGTAAGAGTCTGACATAACCTCTCCGCCTCCACTTGGCGTGGGGTGGGTATCCATGAGGAAAAAAAAATTTACTGAATCACACCCAGTGCTTCAGAATGGATGAAGTTTTTGGACTTGGTCATTAACAATAGCGCAATAAGGGTCGTTGTTCGTTATCTATGCCGGTACCAATTGGAGTGGTGGGTTTAAGATCATTATAACTTTCGGTATTAAGGAAGCATGGCAACTTTGCGTATCACCTTAAACATGCTAAGTATCCTAATTGTGCGGGAACGATATACTTGTATACGACGCATGGGAACAGACGCAGGGGGCCAGGCGAGTTGACGGGTACATCGCACGGTCGCGGCGACGAAAGACACTCGCAAACGGACCACCGACGACGCGATCAATGTATTTATAAACAATTGTTACAATGTTGTACTTCTTATTATAATCAGCTTTATATACAGTCCACTTAGTTTCATTTATATACACATCAAAGCGGCCTTGAGGACGCCAACACTTCGTCTAAAATCTTTCAAATTATATTCTTTTTTGTCTTCTTCTTATGGTCGCGATCTGGGTGTTTTGGCTCGCTTTACAATCCGTCGCCACTCTTCCCTAACAGGTGCTTTTCTTGCGCATTCATGTAGCGGAATTCTCGATTGCGGTCTTCACTTGGTCCGTCAATCTCATCCATGATCGGTCGTGGTAAATTATGTGTTACATATTTACAATGTTCTCCAGAAGACTTTGACAGAAGATCGACATTAAACTATGATCAATTTGATAAAGTTTCCAAGAATTCAGATGTCATTTCAGATGTTTAAAACTAGAGAAAAATGTTATAAATGAAAATTTATATAATACTACGTAAAAAAACCAAACACTATCAAAGCGCTAGAAAATATTAAAATGAACCAATAACTTTCATGTTTATGCTGACCGTACTTGTCTCTTCAAACACACTCGGTGGCTGCAATTTTATGTCATGTACACACCGTTCGATGCCTTTAGCTTATGCCGCGATAATTCACAATTTATGTTTAAAACTTTGCGAGCTACCGATACCGAAATTCATTCCGCCTCTATAATGTTACTTTGGCAAAGCCAGACAAACTTTATTCAAAGCGCTAATATTAGGCAACTTTTCAATGCTCGCTTTAGTTTAGAAAACCATTAGGTAGTTTCTGACAGCCATTATGTTTTCAATTATATGAGAATACTAGCTGTCCCGGCGAACTTCGTACCGCGGATCTTTTTTTTTATTATGTTTTTTAATACTTATTGTCCTATCCCGGTCAAAGAGGAATCCAAAAAATTAATTATCATAAAAATTGGTCCAGGCGTTCTTTAGTTATAAATGGTGTAACCAACACAACTTTCTTTGATATATTTAAATATATTTTTTTTAAAAAGATCTCCATTCCACCAAATCTACCATTAAAAAAACTATACAAATATTAATTGTTTCAGTTAGTTTGTCCACCTTTCCTATGAGCAATAATTTTTATTATTTTGTCTTAGTTGACAGGTTAATATTTCTAAGGTCTAATCTATTATTAACTGATTGCATATGAATTGTGACAAAAGTGTCTCCCTGTGTCAAACAACCTGGGCCGTAGGTGTCCATAGCCTGATGAGTAGGTGTTAAGACTCATGTGCGTGAAATAACATCCAACTATTCCGAAACTGCGGGCCCGTCAACATGAAGCTCAACCCGGCTTTCTGAGTCCAAAGCTGGGGGTTCGATTCTCGCAACTGGAAAATGTATGTGTGATAAACATTAATGTTTTTCAGGGGCTGGCTTTTTATCTGTATATAAAAGTATTTATGTACATTATTTATAAAAATATTCATCAGACATCACAGTACCTGTCTATTGTAATGTAAAACTATATTAAATAAATATATAAATATTTAATACGTAAATATTTATTTATTTATAATATATTTACCTCAAAAATAATAACAATCTCCGACATACAGGATACTTTTTAGCCTGAAACCCTACTAAGAATTTTTTGGAATGTATTTATACGAATTTTTTGTCCTTCTTTTGCGCATCAGGATTGGTCCTACCTTTATGTTATAAATGCGAAAGTGTGTGTGTGTGTACTCTACGCTGTATCTAGCAAACCAATCGACATATGCTGTCGCGGCTGTTTTTTAAGAACCTTTAAAGGGGAACAACTCTGTGTATCGAAATTTTAACCGTTTACGCAGCTCTTAAAAGGAAAACCTTCGAGTTTCTTCATTTGCCCTATGCTCCTATTGGTCTTAGCTTGATGTTATAGCCTTACTCGATAAATGGGCGATGTTGATGTTGTTTTGATGTTATATCCAACAGTGACATAATTTTTCAAATCAGATCAGTAGTTCCTGGGTTCATCGCATTTAAGTAAACAAACAAACAACCTCTTCAGCTTTATATAGTTGTGCAAGACAACACAATATATACCACTCAGGTACAATGGGTGGCAAAGGAAGAGGAAAAACAGTTGATGTTCTCGGTTGAGTACTCCTTTTCTAAATGATTTAAGTAGGAATCTGCATACCATTAATTAAGTGAAACATCATCTTCTTTTTAGAGTCAGTTAAGTAAACACTACAGCTTGTTGCCAGTGATGAGCTACGGTTCAGAAACATGGTCATTAACTATGGGCCTCATAATAAGGCTCAGTCACACAGCGGGCGATGGGGGGGATGCTCGGAGTATCTCTACGCGATCAAATAAGAAATGTGGAGATTCGTAGAAGAACCAGAGTTACCGACATTGCTCAACGAGTAGCGAAGCTGAAGTGGCAATGGGCCGGGCAGATAGTTCGGTAAAAGGAAGTTGGGGTCCCAAGGTGCTGGAATGGCAGCCCCGAACTGGTAATCGCAGTGTTTGTCGACCCCCAACCCAACGAGGTGGACAGACGACATTAAGCGCGTCCAGCAGTGGACGTCTATCAGTTGATATGATGACGATGATGAAGTAAATACTCGAGGTACAATTCTGAAGTGAGAAAGCGAATGATTTCAATGCGACTTGCCAGTTCGTCTCGCCACTTCGTACCGTGCACATTTCTTTTGGTATAATTTTAATTCCACCCTCAAGTTTCTTACCCAGGGTAGCAAGGGCATGACGTCTGAGTTCTGATTTAGGGTTCCTTTGGGATGGTTATAAACCATAATTCGATCCAGTTTGCTTTAACGTTTATTTTTAGGGTTCCGTAACTTATCTCGCTCGGGCTCGAGGCTAAAATTGATGATTTATTTTCCCCTACAGCACCGACTTCTCAGTTTCATTCTGAATTGGTGTTGCCCGCCCCTGTGCCGAAGAGAACTATGAGAACGTGTTTTCGTATGTAACTTTGCGTCGTGTTTGCAATCAGTAGAAGTAGTACAACTTTTTGTGACAGACACTCTAATCTTCCTCGGAGTCCCAGGTTTGGGGCTCGGGGGTAACCGTTCAGGGCGATGGCCCTTTTCGGTGGTGATCAACGCCGTCTGCGACTACAGACGGGTCGCTTGGTGGGACCGTTGGGTCCGTGGAGTCATGTCCGTGGGAAGAAGTCGCGGCAGCGCGATCAAGCCTGCGTTGTGACGCGGCGATCAGCGGTGTTGCGGCGACTTAGCGTGTCCGTGAGGGAGCTTGCGCCCGCCGCTCAGCGAGGTCGAGCTTGCCAATGTGAGTTGGCAAGCGCCCGTCAGCCAGCGGCGAGGAAGCGTGAATGTCCAGGAGGTCACGTGGCAGGCCTCTGGCGTCCGGCGGGCGCCGATGGTATGGCGCGATGCCCCGCAGGTGTTGGGCTCGCGCTCCATCGGCGCGTGCGAACATCGAGGCACTCAGGCGGTGGATGAACTCATCCAGGCTCTCCATGCACAGGTCCCTGGCGATGACCTGGTTCCGTACGAAGCGTGGTGCTCGGGAAATGGTGCGGAGCGCTAAAGCTTGCTGCGCTCTCAGCGACTTGCGGCCCGTCTCGCCGACCAGCGCGTACCACGCTGGGGCCGCGTACGTGAGTCGCGTGCGAACGTACATCTTATAGATGGACAGCTTCGCACGGAGAGGCAGGTGGGATGCCAACATGGGACGGAGGAGGTAGCGTGCGGTGCACGACTGCGCGACCACGTTCCTCACATGGTTTCGCATCGAGAGACCCCTGTCGATCGTGACCCCCAGGTATTTGGCCGTGGGGGCCCAATCGACGGTTTCTCCCAGAAGCGAGACCGGAGGGGGTGCGGGGTTTGTGACAGAGCTCGTCCGGAGAAGTACTTCCACCGTTCTTATTTCTGCCGCTAAGCAGCATTGACACAATGCTGTTCTTCGGTCGGAAAAGCCGGTGTAATTACAGGCACAATATGAAACTTTACATCTAGGACTCAAATTGATGGACACAAGGCGGCATGTTGCAGCACGTACTCCTTGTATGCCTTGGCGAAGTGTTGCTCTGTTTTTAGGCGATGGTCTTCCACTTACCGTCAGGTGTGCAATCTGCTTTGTCTATCTATAATAATATATAAAAAAAAACCACAACGGCTACAAGGGTTTAGTCGGTGTAGTTACAGGCACATTCGACTTAAAACTAAAACTTCAGGTCTATAGATACAGGGTGGCACTTTGCAGGACGTTGTTCCTTGCTTGCCTTGTGAAGTGTTTTTATAGTAATAATTGAAGGACCAAGCTGACCCACCTGATGGTAAGTGGACAATCTGATCAACATTTCACAGGGCATGTAAGGAGTACATCCTGCCGAATTCCGCCCTGTGTCCATCAATTTGAGGCGTAAGTGCTAGGCTCATATGCCAGTAATTACACCGGTAACTACGCCCTTAATACCGGCGTTTTAGCGGCAGAAATAAGCATGTACGATAGTACTTTCCCGACGAGCTCTGTCGCAAAAAACTCCACTACTACTAATCTGTTGCTCTGCTGTTTACAAGCGATGGTTTATTTACCATCTACTTGATCCGCCAATTAGTACTATGAAATAGAAAAAAAAAACGTTGATTGTTGGTAAAGTTGGTTGGGAAAGTCCAATCTCTAGATCCTTCTCTCATGCTAGAGCAGGTGGAAGGTGGCTGAGAATGAACTACTAATACTGAAAAACAGAACTTTCCATAACTAACGTGTCTGTCTTTATTTATCTTTATATGGACGGTTCATTTGGTGGTTAAATATCAGTAAACGGTGGATAATTACGAATAAAACCACACTTTTTTGGAAATAGTTCTGAGTTTCGATATCAACAAGAGTTTGCTATTTGAAAAATAATTATACGGAACATTCATGTAGCCGGTTCACTTCGCGCTTATCGATTTTAGGGCGCTCGGTTTGCGTTTTTAAGTAATTGCTTGCATTTTATTTCAGTAAAGAAATTAAAGTACTTTTTAACAAACTTAACCCTAGACAAAGAGGGAACGCCCTAGAAAAGGGAAACGCGAACTTGGCCGCTATTAAAATTATACCAAGCGTAAAAGTTCAAGACCGTTGATTTTTAATAACAAACAATAAAGTCTTTGAGGTGACCAATTTATGTTTTTTAGAAACACTGTAAGTAAAAGTTAGAACCAAGTTTTGCATTTTATTTCAAATTTAAATTCGATAAACTAAAAATAAATAGTAGCCTATTTCTTTTTATTTTCTTTATCTTTAACTAATTCAAGTCAACTCAAGCGAGCAATTATAATATCGCATTTATCAAGTTTACTTACGTTTTTTGCTGACGTAAGTAAACTTGATAAATGCGACAGTGAGTGACTTTGGTCATATATTATTTTTGTAACATTGTAACAATGTTTTGTTTCTAAAACATAATTTAATAAATATGTAGTTGAACAAATTCATGTAATAATAAAAATTATTATAGAAATAATGACAAATTTGTAAGACATTCAGCAAGTGTACAGTTAGGTACATACTTTGAAATAAAATGTTTGATTTTATTTGGTTGTTTGTCCATAAATAACGCAGCAATAGAACTCAGGACTGATGTGAATTTTTGCATAGAGATAGTTTATCGGCCGGAGAGTGGCATAGGCTTATTTTAATCCCGGAAAAAATTAACAATTCGTTCGCGCTCGCGCTTGCTTGCTTTCTTGCTTTTCAACACCAACAATTTGTGTTGATAGAAAATGACTGATGAAATAAAAACATTCAAAATTCTATCATACATCGAAACAAAGGAGAATGCCGGACGTAGTATGGGATTTGGTTTCACATAGTACTTACTTATAAGGTGCCTTCATGGAATTTATCTCATTTTGTAGTTTTTAATAATTACAATACATTACTAAAAGTATTAAACCTCTAGTTCGCCGGATTTCAGAGTTACAAGCAAATGAAGTTCGTGAATTAAGGTTATTTTCGACACATGCGATTATTGTACCTTGATTGATGGTATTTTTCACAATATGTATTTTTCCTTTTGTTTTTGCGTACACGTTTTTCTTTAAAAATAAAAACTTAATTTTTGATACCAATTTGAATGAGGTGCCAAACGAAACCGTGTGCCGGCATTCTCCTTTCTCTTTTAGGTAGGTGATATTTATAAATGTAAAATTTGTACTTGTAGGTACTTTGTTTAGAAGTTATATTTGTTGTAATTGTGCTTCGCTTTGAAAGAGTCAGCTAGTAAAATGTGATTGCAAAGGAAATTATCTATTTCGCATCGTCCTACATTAAAATGTACCTCAAACAAAAAACATCCTAGCTAATGTGTCTAAAATACCATGAAGAACCAAATTGGTCCCGATATAAGGGTTCAAATTGGGCAAATAAAAACGTTAGGTGTTCACACTTGATCAGCTTACAGCCCTTCCTTGCTAATACGTTTAGTTAAATGGTGCTGGGAATCGTTAAAAAGCACCCCCGGATCGGAGCCGAACTTAATGTCCCTGGAAAAAACGAACGGTTACGGTTTTTTGCGTAGATATAATATATTCAGGGGTATGGGACATTAGGATTTGACTATAGTGGCCTTGAACTTTCTAGAAGTGTGGAAAGCATTTGTTTTTTCTTTATTTTATTGATTTGAGGGCCGATTGGCGCAGTGGGCAACCCTGCTTTCTGAGTCCAAGGCCATGGGTTCGATTCCCACAACTGGACAATGTTTATGTGATGAACATGAATGTTTTCAGTGACTTGGTGAATATCTTTATGTAAAGCAAGAAAGCAAGCAAGAAAGCGCTTGCTTGCTTGCTTACTTGCTCGCTTGCTTGTATTTTATAAGCATTTTTGAATATAAGTCATACGATTATTCATCAGTTATTTTAGTACCCATAACACAAGCTACGCTTAGGTACTTTGGGGCTAGATGGCGATATATCTATAATTTTTTTATTTAATTATTGTGGTAATTAAAGATCTAATTACTTATTTATTCATTTCATACAGTATAAAGGAACCGTATATAATAAAGACTTGAAATTATAAATGTAAAAGAGAATTCGCAGTAACCGTAAAAACGCTTACGTTAGTTCTAATTGTACTATTACAACTTTTATATTTTTCTTTTGAAACAAAAGAGAATAACTTAAGGCGAGGTTTACACGGGACGGGCCTTTGTGTTCCTTTTACTTTTAAGATATAGATATTATATGGAAGAGACAATAAACGAAAAGTCAAGTTAAATAAGTGAAGAGAACTTCAAAGTTTGGAGGTTTCAAGGTTGCCTGCATTTCGGTATTCCTTTAGATATATTTCTGAGGAATGCTCAAGAAATTTTTGATTTAGTTTCCCTCTCACCTTTTTAACATCGAACCGCGAGGCACCGTAAGGATCTGCATCCCTACATAGTTGATATACCATGAATGCGAACGAATCGTCTTCGTTTCTGATTTACCTACAATATGAGTACTTTTAAATCAAGAGTGAATAGGCATCTTCTAGGCAAGCGCTATCAGGTGTGATTGCAGTCAAGCGCTCATCTATATACATATATAAGTTACTAGCTGTTGCCCGCAACTTCGTTTGCGTTTGATTTTGTTTTTTGATGTGGTATTCAATTTAGTTGTAGTTCTAAAAAAAATTAAAGTATTTCGTTCGCTAAGGAGTTCTGTCCTCTATCTCCAATCACATTCATCAGGTCTACACGAAATTTGGGCAAAATTAAACTGATATTATATAAACTCTAAAGTACAAAAGTAATTATTTAAATCGGTTATTATTTGACGGCGTTATGGAGTAAAATCGTCAAACACATTCGTCCCCTCTCCTGAAGAACTGGATAAAAAGCATCCTATATTACTTTTCTAATACCTTCAGGAATATGTGCACAAAGTTTTGTGATGATCCGTTTAGTAGTTTTTGCGTGAAAGCATAACAAACAAAGCTACATTCACATTTATAATAATAGTAGGGATAGGGATATTTTATTTTGTTTTATATTCAGTGTAAATAAGTTATATAATTTTTAAGGTACTTACTTTAAATGGGAAGAAACCGAACTTATTTTATTAACAAAAAAAATCTTCGAAGTTCTTAACTTTTTAACCATGTCACTATAAACGAAATTACCTAAGTAATCTTTAATTACACATTGAAATGAGCTTTAATCATAACAGTTAAAACGAGTACACAATTAAAAGGCGTTCTTTAAAAATGAATTATAACTCTTGCAATTCGTGACCGTCCCACTATCGAGAGAGCGATGATAGCTCAGTGGTTAGGACCTCGGCTTCCATTTCAGGGGGCCGAGTTCGAATCCCAGCACGCAACTCAAACGTGTTCTAAGTTATGTGCGTTTTAAGTAAATTAAATATTACTTGCTTCAGCGGTGAAGGAAACCTTCATGCCTGAGAGTTCTCCATAATGTTCCCAGAGACGTGTGGTCCACCAATTCGCACTGGACCAGCGTTGGATACGACCCCTTCTCTTTGTGGGAGGAGACTCGTGCAAAGGCCCGGGTTGGGTTGGATATGATGAAAGTGATTTTTTTAGTAAGACAAAGCTCAAGGATTGAATATCTGTTTTAAACTAAGATTTTCGTGGTTAATTAACATTTCTTAAATATAGTTCGACGGGTACATTCAACGATAATGTTTTGAATTGGTCAATATTTCGACCCAGTTGCATGGATCGTGGTGACAACGGGACTGCGTAGGTACAAGATGTCAAGTTGGATGTCACGGGCAGAATCTGACTACCCGCTATCGTGTTCTTTTTGTCGGTATTTCACGAACTGTTCGACACACTACACTGACAACGTCACTTTTAATTTGATAAGCTATACGATGCTATAACTATATTTAAGGAATATCCGTTTGTTTGTAACTCTCTGAAACTACCGGTCATACGTCGTTGCTTGGTTGCTTAGATCTGGCGTTAAGGTTGGTCAGAAAAACAAAAACACTATCGCATTTATAATAATGTACTTCTTTAAACGTTTCCAAGGTTTGGTGCCCTTGGTCCGCAAAACTTATTTGCCCTTATCCGGTTTTGTTTCGACTTTGCGACATCTAGTACCGATGTTTCCTGGAAACACCTAGTCTGATATTCCCGGAGGTATTTGGATGCAGAGTACTATGAAGAAGTTTTGTGCATACTCTTAGGGTGAACTATTTCAAATGTTATGTACGCTTGTATTCCTTAATAGCCACCTTGGGGGCACGAGCGCTTGTTGAAGTAATTCTAATGTCGATATCAGGGGAGGGGAGTAGCAGAAATGTATGATTTATGCCTTCGACGCAAATGCTAAAATTTCACGGCATCGAGCGTACTTCAAAGATTCGGCACGTAATGTCACCCACACTGCAAATTAGTGCGTCACAATTCGGAGAACTCACAGGACTAATATTTCGTAGGTTTTTCCAAATTAACTCGATTTCAGGCAAGATTCGGTTGGGTATTACTAGCATAATGCGCTGTTTATCCATTTTCTAAACAACCTTAATAGAGCTTCACAAAAATGGAAGATCGATACAGATATACATAAATTGTTAAACACATTACCCTCTTGTAGTCGAATAAAAAGGGAATCAAAGCGTAATGACGAATTACTTTTCTATGTGATAAATAGTCTACAACTACTATTTTTTTTATTGTCTCATTGCATCAGCTTTCTGACAGTGGAAATCCCATCAAAATCAGTTTAACCGTCTCCGGAGATTAGTTGGAACAAACAGACGGATAAAAAATAGTTCATTTATATTACTCGCAACAAATGATTATTGTCTCGACCAGGAAATCGAACTCGGGAACACACACTGGCTACTAAACCAAAGAGGCAATTTAACCCTTAAAATAGTGTATGTTTAATTTTCATGTCGATATGAAGAATGGATTGGGGCAAAATGTAACAGTAAGATTTACGCCGCCGAAACTAAAGTTTACGAGTTCTTGTTATAAATTGGCAGAATATATGTCGGGTTAACTTTAGTTTAGAGTCGTTAGAATCGGGTTAAGAGGAAATTTATACAAGTTTAACATTATGAGTTGTTAATATTGTTTGTTATTGAGACATGTTTATTTATAACCCGAATCTTGTAACACTTGGTTATATACTGCGACCACATATCCCGTATCCCTTGCCTCCTTATTAATAAAAATGTCACAAATGCGGAATACTGACGCACTAACTTTTAAGTAGAAAGCATTGCTTTCTTTTAAGTTTTATTTTCAGTTTTCCTAATCCTAAGGTTGCCTGGCAAAGATCGCTACTTAGCGATAAGGCCGCCTTTTGTATCCTACTAAGTACTTGAAGTGTCAGTTCTTTTTTTTTGTTTTACTAAACTTTATTCGGTTTAAAAATAAAGTATAGTATAAATAAATAAATTGCTGTGCTCCGGTCTGAAGAGCGTTGTTTCTGGTGTTATAACAATCCATGAGGCTTATAACCTACGAGTACTTCTCAGATTCATGGAAACAGGGCGTCACTTTCTAGGGCGTGTTATTCGCATGCCATGTGAAGTGTTGCCCTGTTTATAGGCGATGGCTTTTCACTTACCATCAAGTGTGACAACTGTTTGGTACAACGTGCAACGTGCCCTAAGGCGTAAGTGTCAACTCTCATGTGCCTGTAAACATGCCCTTCAGATCGGAGCAAAGCATTAAAGCAATGTCGGTTGGTAGAAGTTTGACGGCCGATTGGCGCAGTGGGCAGCGACCCTGCTTTCTGAGTCCAAGGCCGTGGGTTCGATTCCCACAACTGGACAATATTTGTGTGATGAACATTAATATTTTTCAGTGTCTGGGTGTTTGTCTATATATTATAAGTATTTATGTGTATTATTCTTAAAAATAATCATCAGTTATCTTAGTACCCATAAAACAAGCTACGTTTACTTTGGGACTAGATGGCGATGTGTGTATTTTCGTAGTATATTTATTTATTTATTATTAAAAAAAAAAAAAAGAGAAGTGAGCGTGGCGTATCGTTCTTCCCAAAACGAGTCCTGTCATGAAAAACTCTACTTCAAAATTTTTTTTTATTATTTAAACTAATCAATACATAAAAGGTAAATTTTTTACTAAGAAACTAACAATCTATGGATGGAAACGTCTGAATTCAATGATTATTATTATTATAAAGGAGGTATGTCCACGATGTTTCTGCCCAATAATATTCGAATAATGTTATGTTATATTAAAACATTTTCGTTTGAAATTACCAACTTAATTGCACGGACTGTAGATTATCGGAATGGAGCGTGTAGCCCCTATTTATCATCCTCCGAACTCCATATAATTTTCGGGATCACAACAATTTCCTTTAATTTATCGTTTTCATGCCCAGCCCGAGGCAACGAGGGAACAAATATAATAATAACAACTGATGGTTTCTCTAAATTCCGATCCTAATACGTACGTTATTAAGGAAATAAGTGGCTACCATTTTGTCAATTACGTCGATCATTATTGTCATAATTATAGTTAAGATAAACAACGTGTAACAGAATTACGAAATAATATTAAATGATGTATAAGTACTTTGTCTGGTGGGAGGCTTTGGCCGTGGCTGGTTACCACCCTACCGACAAAGACGTGCCGCTAAGCGATTTAGTGTTCCGGTGCGATGTCGCGTAGAAATCGATTAGGGGTATGACTACCATACTCCCTAACAGGTTAGCCCGATACCGGTTTAGACTGCATCATCAGTTACCACCAGAAATTGCAGTCAAGGGCTAGCTTGTAGAGGAATAAAAAAAAAAGTATATTTCATAAAGAATCATATTTATTTTTCCGTACAAACAAATTCAAAACATTCTAAGTGTTTACTTATAACAACCCTGTTGAAGACAGACACGCGCATAGTACCTACGCTACGCGTCGCGTTCCTAGTAAAGTTACCGGAGTCATATGATTTTAATTTAGCATGTGATGTTAGGGCTGTATCTGATTTCGTTCAGTTAAAAGCATGGCAGTGATTTACTCAACAACTATTAGGTTTTCGGTATCACAGATAAGTGTTACAGACAGTACATAATGTACATCTAAAGCCTTATTTCAGTTTTCATATACATGTTGTATATAGTAATTAAATAAAATAAATAAATATATTACAACAATACACACGTCGCCATCTAGGCCCAAAGTAAGCGTAGCTTGTGTTATGGGTACTAAGATGACTGTTGAATATTTTTATAAATAAAATACATAAATACTTAGAATATACATATAAACACCCAGACACTGAAAAATATTCATGCTCATCACACGAACATTTTCCAGTTGTGGGAATCGAACCCACGGCCTTGGACTCAGAAAGCAGGATCGCTGCAAACTGCGCCAATCGGCCGTCAAAATTATGACGGCCTAGTGATTATGGCTTCGGCCTCCCATTCCTACCCTTCGGGGGAGACCTGATTCGATTCCCGATGACACGATCACGATATTCCTGTTCTCATTAAGCCATCAGAAATAAGCCGGGGGGATGGTGAGAGAGCTGGTAGGTTGACGCTGGTTCCCTGGAAACAGGGATGGGTGCTTTTATGGTACGCTTATATGCGTTGACGCGTCTGATAAGAGATTAGGCCTATTGGCTTCATCTCGAAACATCATCAATACCTGGAGACACAGCTGAGATGGCCGAAAACGGCAAATGCCTCTATGACACAGAGTTACATATCGATTCCGTTTGCCGTGGAGACCGTGGGGCTGCGGAGTCTGATTGCAAAAAAAACTTGCCAGACATTACACCACGGATGATAATATTCAGATAGGGGTTGATAATTAACAGTAATAACAGTATTTATTTGCTTAAAAGTACAATGTTTTTACTAAAATTACGCTGGACCCCAAACTATGATATCCCGTGTCTTGGGGGTCACTGACTTCCCATATGTACATCGAGATTAGAGAAAAAAAAACAGAGAGAGAATACATATTTGGAAGTTCACATTATCAACATACAATTTATTATGTGTATAAGTATGTGTGTGCATGTGTGTGTGCGAGCATATGTGTGGGTGAGTGTGTGCGTGTGTGGGTGTATGTGTCTCTACCGTATTTTTATTTATTCAAATTAATATTCAATAAAATATGATATATGTTTAGTAAATATTACCTATTTATATAATGATGACGATATAAATAAAACTGACTTGTTAGCCTAGAGAACGATAACTTTCAGTAAGTACAACACCTATGGGGCGGATTGCGTTCATCCGTTTACAGCTACGATATTGGATCCTAAATTCAATATTTACCGTCAAACTGACGACATCGTAAAGGTACTCATAACATCCCATACATTATCCCCCATAAAGAAATAAGTAAGTGTCCAGTGCTACTGATGGAGGCAATTCATTGCAGAGCACCAATATGGGAGGGGACAGTATTATGCCCAGTCACTTATGACAATAGAATAATATTGTCGAATTTTTTCCCAGTTGGTTTTCGGGATAAATAAGATGTCAGCTGTTTTTTTCTGCTATTCATGATCTATGATCTCTTACGCTTTAATGTAAAGAGTTATTTATTGTCTTTGGGTAGACACCTAATGGCAGCGAACGCAAATTGTCATTATTTCATTTTTTTTTTATAATAAATAAATATACTACGACAATACAAACATCGCCATCTAGCCCCAAAGTAAGCATAGCTTGTGTTATGGGTGCTAAGGTAGCTAATGAATATCTTTATGAATATAATACACATAAATACTATACAATTAATGTTCATCACACAAACACTTTCCAGTTGTGGGAATCGAACCCACGGCGTTGGAATCAGAAAGCAGGGTCGCTGGCCCTGCGCCAGTCGGCCGTCAATATGGATATTATGCCTCAATTTTAATAAAATTTAATATTGCTGGCTCTGTATCGCATAGAATTAACGACTAAGTCAAATGTAAATTGGTTATGCGCACCCGTCACACTACGTAACTGAAGGCCAATAACGGCTGGTTCCTTGCTGTATGACATACTGTAGAACCAATCATGTATTTTACAATTCAAGTTACGTTGTTATTGGTGCGTGCGCAGATAGACTGACTGGTTCCAATTTCGAATGTCAATTTGTTACAAAAGGCGACTTCTATGTTTTTCATTTCGCTGCCTAATGAATATTTATGATGTATATATGTATATAAAGACTGTAATTATTATGCAACCTAATAGTCTACTTCTACTGCGCAAGAGTCACATCTCTCAAAGGAAATAAATATGTTTGTCTATTTTCACGCTGCGCTTTCGGGGTTAAACCAATATTTTCACATTTTATGTAATAAATATTTTTCCTTGAGCCGTTGTCAAACTTGTCAATTACCCGGGAGACAGTTGGTCAAAGATTAACAACCCTATTTCATCATCATATCAACCCAGTACCGGTCCATTACAAAAAAGGGCTAAGGCCGTAGTCCACTGTGCGGATTGGTAGGCTCCACAACCCTTTGAGTACATTATGTTGAACTCTCAGGCATGCAGGTATCCTCACGATGTTTTCCTTCACCGTAGAATCAAGTGATATTTTAATTACTTAAAACGCACATAACTTAGAAAAGTTAGACGTGCTTCACATGCATTTGAACTCGGCCCCCCGAAAGTGAAGTCGAGCTCTTACCCACTGAGCTATCACAAACTTATTTATTCCTTTTTTAATATCGTTTTAGACATTATAAAGTAAATAAATTGGTATAAACCTGTTAGAATTATAGATAGACTTAATTGAAATTTTTGACTCCGGTTTAAAGTACTAGATTTTCTTTACGGAGAGTAAAATAATAATGTTACTATAAGTTTAAAAGACTACGTGCTCTTATGGTTAAAATTTATAATTAACTAAAATTTTAAAAGGAAGAAAATTTTGGATATTTAGATACTAATATAAAAATTCAGTCTCATCCTATCACCGTGCAATGTCAAGTTTGAATATAAGGAGACAGAAAATTGAATCTATTATTATTTATTGGAAACTTATGTTTATTCGTTATTTTGGTTTCTTTTCTGATAGTTGCCAACTGGCGGCCATTTGTCACCACCATACAAATTTTGCGATGAGTGTGCAACAGCGGCTGTTAACTCATATGTTTTGTAGGATGAGGATCGGTTGGCACTTAGCAAACTATCGGCAAACTTACCTTAAGAAGCCGTGTTTGGAACTATACTTACGCTTTAAGTTGACGAGCTGTCACCATCAACTCACAGCAATGAAAAAACAATTTATTAACGAACTTCTGATTTTTTTTTGCTTCACTTTGATCTATTGTTTTGTGCTTATAGCTTTATCAACCCTGACGCAAAAACTACAGGGTGTTTACGTTTAACGTATCTGTGTGTGGCATCGTATTTCCCAAACGGAAGAACCGATTTTGATTTTGGTTTTATTGCTCAATTAGTCGGAAATGTTCTTAGCTATGTTTGACGACAAAGATGGTCTCAGCCACGAAATGAAATTCGTTTTTTTTTACAGCTCTCTCAATATGGGTATCAAATGAAGGGCTTTATTACTTACTAATTTCAAATCCAAGATGGCCGTCACCAAATGGCGAATTAATTTTTTCGCAACTTTCTTAGTATGTGTATAAAATGAAAGGGCTTGACTAGTAGAATAATGTACACTATATTAAAAGTCAGGGGACTTTAATTTTAATTTTTTTTATTATTTTAAATCTGGGGAACCAAAAGCAGTTATCATTACTTAGTTGGAAGCCATCAATAAAGGCGGTCCCTACTAATCCCGGAGTGAATTGAAAGTGAACGGCATAATTCCATTCGATGAGAATCGATCAGGGGATTGCAAAATTGACAGTTGTTTGGCGATTTGTCACCGAACTGTGTAGCTGGGATTAGATTTGTGATTTATTGTCTACGGCGATAGTAGTTAATTAAGTTGCGTTTTAGATACTTAAAATTTACTGTAAGTAATTAATTTTGAGGGTAGACTGTGGCACAGTTTACATTTTACGTGGTGTTGGCCCCACGTTGGCAATGGACGCAAGTAAATGTTGCTTTCAGATGATAACTACCGACTATCGGCCCCATCTAAAGCTACGCGCCGAATTGCCAGCACGTTATGTTTAGGGAACTCTTAAGTGAGTAGAATACAAAGGCGGCCTTATCGCTTAAAAGAGATCTCAGCCAGGCAACCTTAGGATTAGGAGACAACAAAAGCGAGAACAAAAAGGTGGTGTAAAATTATTATAAAACTACATTCAAATAACTACATACGAATACATAAACAAAATATACACAAATAAATACATAAAATAAAATATTCATATTTTTAGGAACCAGAGGTAAAATCTTAATAAAAAAAAAAACAAATCATGACTACACACACATATATGTTTAATAGAAGCAGGAGTTTACACAGAACTAATAAAACACTAAACAGATTACTAATTTAGAGAAATTCAATTCATAAAACTTATTTACAACAAAAACAAAAATGAGCAGGTTGACTTTCCAAACGGACAGGGGTCCCCCTTAAACTAGTTGACGGTACCCGAAGATTCTCTCGAATGAAGCGCGCACCGCCTTTTATAGTCATTAACACCACCACTACGCGTTGTCCCCTCCACGATGACGTGTTGTGACGATTTCTCCATCAATATATATAAAATAAATCTAAAAATAATAAACTAATATATATTATGAAAAGCTATATTAATGAATAGATGATATAAAAAAAAAAAAAACCAGTCGTCTTATTGCGCAAGATAATAAGCTTTAACTGCATTTTTAAACATATCAAGTGATTTTACCTGGCGTATGTTCGTAGGGAGAGCATTCCACAATTCGATAGCCTGATCTGCGAAGGAAAGCTTATAAAACTTCGTCTTGTGGAATGGCATGCTCAATGTCAGCATACGACATGATCTTAAGTCAGATGCCGATCCTACAAAGTTGAACTTTTCCTTCAAGTATGGAGGTGTTTTGGGATTAAATAACACACAGTACAGAAGCGGCGGCGGAGCGGAATATAAATTAGGTTATTGAAGTAAAACTTCTTTAGGCGCGACTAGGGAGTAACTTAGATTTTTTTTGACGGAAGTAACGCTTACGGACGTCTGTGTAGTTTCCGCTATCTAAAAATAATAATTTAGATTGGTCGTAAGTATATTATAATGACAAGGTAATATCAATGTAAGGTTTTACTAGTTAACTAATAATTACGCAACGACAGTAGCGCATATCCAAAGCCTATTATTTTACTGATAGACAAGGCTATACACCCAAATAACATACTATAAAATTAGAGACAAGACAAGTGTTACAGTAAATTTATAAAGTGGGAAAATAATTAAACTTTTGATAACTATAACTTCATATTTGCCAGATATTTATGTTCATGACATTGAGTTGGTGAGTATTTTGATATAAATACGACTGTATCATCGATGCACCTCAGTCCTACATGGACTCAAACGATGCAAAGATACCTCCCGGGGTCTTAGTCGTTTATCACCAGGTTAATGTACGTAAATGTTATTATTTACAAAATAGTTTTTCTTTGTAAGGTTGTATATTTTATACCCAATAATAACAATTGGAAATAATCTTTAAATTAATCTTTTTTACAGAAATTTCTTCGAAAATTATATATTATTATATTCGTCCTTATTCATCGGTTACGGCACTCGGATAAAGTAGCTCAGTTGAACTATTTCTTCTGGCTTGCTGTACAAATGCTATAATTTCAGGCTGAAATATTAATATTCCTGAAATAAAGCCTAAGTTTTGATACGTATCTATTGAGAATGAAGATTCCCAAAAAGTGAAAGAGTTTAAAAAGGCCAAATAGTTTGTATGTACTTATATACAAACCATAAAAAAAATGTTATCTTTCCTATTTATAACGTTAGTACAGACAAACAAAAAAGAAGTAAATTAAATGATTATGAATTTTGCTCCTTGATCCTTTCATTTTGTCGGATTTACGATTGTCCTAGTTATTTTACCACCGACAAGGGAGAATCATCTGCTTATTTGTTCGAACTTCTTTATTTTTACTTGCAAATAATTAAAGACAATTTAATCAAAGCCAACAAAAACCCCCCAACCAATTTTCCAAACTCTTAATTCATTCATTACCATCATCTAAAATGTACACTTCGAATGAAATTGTTATCCCCTTTACATGAAAACAAACAGACTAAAATGCAAGACTACGGGTTGCATAGACGACTCCCCTGGGACAGGAGTTCCCTTAGAAATAAATTTAGGGGAAATTTTCATGCAGTGCACCATCTTTACCCAGTCTCCCCAATACAAAGTTATCCATACACTTTCCGTGTACTTTATTATGATTGCAATAAAGGTTGTTTTTTAATGATCTGATAAATTACAAGTTTGTGAGAATGAACGCTCTGTACATCACAATGGGGCTAGTAATTTAATTGATGACGCGTTCGATTTAGGATTGTGGGCGGAATTAAAATTCGTCTTAAAACGTGTTTCATTTTAAGATTCCATCTAAGTAGCATTTCCTTACAAAAACAGAAACTGAATTGCGATTTATTTTTGATATATTAATAAAATCTCATCATTCAATAAAATCATTTTTTATGCTTGATATAGAAGCGATCATAGTCTTGACTCTTGAGATCATAGGTTGATCAAACGCGGCTTCTATCTCCTGCACGCATATCTAATTTTTCCGAGGTTTATACGTTGCAGGCCTGAAGCTGTGATAGCGCAGTGGGTAGGAGCTCGACTTCACTTTCGGGGGTCCGAGTTCGAATCCCAGCATGCACCTCTAACTTTGTAAGTTATGTGCGTTTTAAGTAATTAAGAATATCACTTGCTTCGACCGTGAGGGAAAAAATCGTGTGGAAACCTGCATGCCTGAGAGTTCTACATAATGTTCTCAAAGGTGTGCGGTGTCCAGCAATCTGCACTTGGCCAACGTGGTGGACACGTTTGGTGGACCAACCAGGTGGACAGACGACATCAAACGAGTCGGAGGGAGCCGCTGGATACAAGCGACACAGAATCGTGGAGTTCGTAACGACCTTCAAAAAACCTATGTCCAGCAGTGGACGTCCATCGGTGGATTTGATGATGATGATGATGATTTTATTTCTATGGGAAATCAATAAATTATAATAATTTTATTTAAGGCCCAGCTGTAAGTGATATTGACTGAAATCGAACGGTTAACGAGCTCTTCTAGACGGCGAAAGCTATAATGGTCAAATTCGATCTCTCAAAGTGGTGCACCCTCTAAAAAGCTTGGTTCTAATAACAGGGATGTCTGTTGTAAAAAACGGGAATGTGCGTTATGGAAGTTACGGTCGATCCCTAAGGAGTTATTCCCTGGTGACGTAACGCACGCACGCAACATTTTACGTTTTTTTGATGGGCTGTAAACCCTACCGTGCGGCGTGCAAGAGCGTGACTCATGCGGGGAAATTCGCATCTGGAATATATATTTTGAATTACTCATGGTTTTTTTTAACTAGAGATAGGTACAGATCTAACTTAAGAATAAAACGAGACGGTAAATTTTAAAGATTGTGAACTGTTAAATGATGTTTAAAAAGAGCAAGTTTCTTTCTTTCCTTCTTTCTGCTGAGTTTCTTGCCGGTTCTTCTCGGTGGAATCTGCCTTCGGAACCGGTGGTAGAGTCACGACTTACAGACTGACTTTACGTTTCAAAAGTGCTTATAAACCATGCCTACTTGAAATAAATGAAATATGAAGAAAAAAAAAGAAAGTGTTTTTGTTGGTTTCTCCTTTTTTTACGGCGTAACTGAATAGATTAGAATAGAAAAGTAAAAATTTTAAAAGCGATGTTTAAACAGGTGAGTAATAGCTATTTGAAAAGATGCAGAGTAGCATAGGCTATTTTTATCCCAGGAAATAAATATATAAAAATAAATAAATGATTTGTAAAAACCGCTAATAAACGCGGACGAAGATTGCAACAGTTAGGGAAACATAAATAATCTGCACCACGGCAAATCATTAAATGTAAATACATAATTTACATTTATAGATACAGGAAATAAACGGAGAACGGGCAGCTGCGTCCTACCACTACTACCATCCAGTGGCGAGCACTTCACACATGCACAGATAAATAATAAATAAATAAATAAATAAATAATAATAAATAAATATACTACGACAATACACACATCGCCACCTAGCCCCAAAGCTTAGTGTGCTTAGCTTGTGTTATGGGTACTAAAAAGAACGGGTAGAAGCACTGGCTACCCTAAAACTTATACATAACATTGAAGGTAGATCGAGAGGGTGGTAGGGAAAGGGTGTGAAATCCATGAAACCGCATGGTTTTTGCACAGAGGAAAACGAAGAAGTGGATTAGTGTCACGAATGCATCCATGGTTTTCACAAAATTGTCACTCACAAATTAGTCTGTACAGTCATAGGAGAAAATACCTCCGATGTTTGAATCATCTGGCTTAGACGTCAAGGTCTGTCATTGACTAGAATAAGTAGCAGAAATTTGCAATAAGTTAAGGTGAATGGCCGTAGGAAACGGTTATTCAGAACATTTACCGGCCGAAGTAATGTGAAACATTTGTCTAAAAAAGCTTTACAAAAAAATCTACATTAATTTTTTCTATTCAAGCGAATCGAATTGAAACACCAGATGTACGCTACGCTGCATCTCGTTAAAATAAACAATACAAATGAATGAAACACAATCAATCTGATATATGAAATACACTCGGATCTGGCTCCGACATAAACCGCTATGTCCCGTCATCAATCACAAAATATGAACAATTGCGTAGCTGAAACAAGGCAAAAACCATATCAAAAACAACGTATATAAATTTAGGTCGAAAAACGTGTCGTTTATCAGAAACGCGCTCGGTTAGCTATCGGGTTGAACAGGGTTAAAAATCACTCTGCATAAATCTGAAGGTTATCTGCCTAAATGACCCGAGGTGGGATTCGCGGGTTAAGCGATGTTTCTGTGTGTTTAAATGTTTCATCGTCATATTGATGGCAGTATTTGTCAACTAATGTTTTGTTCGGAATATCGCTGTTTTGCTCATTATAAAGGTCGTCACTGATACCTAGAGCAATTTTGGGGTAATTGCTTAAAAGGTTGAGCCAGATGGTCCGCTTGGGAATGAATAATTACTTCAACTGTACGTTAGGCCGCGTTCTACAATGCGATTTGTAAAGTGAAATTTCTCAACTGCATCAGGTCTGCCTTTGGCGGGAGTTGTACCACAAATACTTGGTGGTTCAACTTAGTGTACGACCAAGTATTTGTGATTGCACGTTTCGGCGCTGCCATTTTTTCTTTTAATTTCAAACCGGTTTCGGTAATTAACTCGAGAACATTTCGGTTTAGGTATCGGGTTCGTTCTTTTAACTGCTTAAACAGAGAAACCGGTTCATATTTTATTTTGCTCAACCGATTGAAATAAACCGGTTTTACAAGCTTTAAGTTCACCTCTTTTTGTGATTTGCTGCGCACGTTGCTATAATAGTACAAGTAATCTGAAGCGACAAGACGCTTAGAAGGTCATAAGTTTGGCTTTTTTTTGTACTACTACAAGTTAGTCCTTGACTGCAATCTCACCTGGTGGTAAATGTCTAACTAGTTAGGGATTATGGTATTCATACCCCTAATAGGTTTCTACGCGACATCGCACCGGACCACTAAATCGCTTAGTGGCACGTCTTTGTCGGTAGGGTGGTAACTAGCCACGACCAAAGCCTCCAAACCAGACAAAATGTCTTTTTGAAATTAGACAATTGTTAGTGATTATGGGTACCGAAGTAATTTTTATTCCTAAAATAAAGCTTTTAAAATTTAAGCATGTTGATTTATAAGAATCTACTAAAATATATTTGAAATATAACATTTATACCACTTTTATTCTTTGCAGCGTAATAGCGGCTAGACAGTTGTCAAAACCTAAACCAACCGGTTTATGCCAAACTCCTAGCGGGTATGCGTTTGACATAAACCGGTTAGTTTAGGTTTAATTATAGTTATGAAATAATAACGCTAAACGGCACTTAGCTGCACGTCTTTGTCGATATTGTGGTAACTAGCCACGACAGAAGCGTCCCACCAGACCAGAACAGAGAAAATTCTGAAATTACTTTCTAAATTTTGAACCCGGGACCTCCCACCTAAAAAAAGACAAACTGCCTAACACATTAGCCCGTTAACATCTTATGCATCATCACTAACCCACATTATTAACTTGTAGTGGAATTAAAAATAAATATACAAATAGATATATATGACAAAATACTGTATTTTTCATAGAATATTAAAAGTTATTACAGTTTCATCACAAATTTCTAAGGCTTCATTCAATTTAACTTCATCACATTCTCAAAAGAGTCGCGCACAAAGTGCTTCTCGATCTTATATCTACTAGGAAGTTCTAGCAAATTAATTTAAAATTACAATGCCTGTAGTTGAATCGTTTGCTCTAAGGGTCTAGACAGACGGTCTGAATAAGAAGTAGCAGAGTTTTATGACAGGTCGTCCCAGGCGGATGAACTTAGACAAGGGCGCGTTTGGAACGCTCGTAGCTTTAGGTTTTAGTTGGCGAACGAAGTTATCACCATCCCCTTAAAATGATGTAAACATATGGGTACATAACATATGATTTTGAGGTAACTATAAGGCAGCATTGTTGCAATGCTTTGGCTCATCACTCTACTGCCAAAGACGTACGAAGAAAAAAAAAAGAAAAAACAATTATCATCATCATCACATGAACCCATCACCGGCCCACTACAGAGCACGGGTCTCCTCCCACAATGAGAATGGGTTAAGTAGTCCCAATGCGGATTGGTGGACTCCTCACACCTTTGAGAACATTGTGTATAACTCTCAGGCATGCAGGTTTCCTCACGATGTTTTCCTTCACCGTTGTGAAAATGATAATCACTTAAAACGCACATAACTTACTAAGTTACAGGTGCGTGCTGGGGTTCGAACTCGGCCCCCCGAAAGGTAAGTCGATCTCCTGCCCAATGCGCTATAACCGCTTATGGGTTAAAACCAATGAATCAATTCTGGGTTAAACCAATTGGTTCATCATCGTCCGCAGTATTAACGTCCCGCTGCTGGGCACAGGCCTCGTCTCTCATAGGAGAGACTGATCTAGAGCATAGAACCACCACGCTCCAATGCGGGTTGGTGGGCGAAACTAATTTGTTACCTTACATTTTTAGGTTATCAATCTTCGGTCATTGACTGAATAATCAGCAGTAGTAGAGCTTTTTATGACAGAGCTCGTCCGGGGAAGTACCTATTGCCAACATGCTTACTTCTGTCGCCAAGCAGCATTGTTGCAATGCTGTGTTCTAAGGGCGAGGTTCTCAGGTCACTGGATGGGACGTTGCAGGACGTGTTCCTTGCATGGCCCGTGAAGTGTTGCTCGGTTCATAAGCGATGTTTTTTATTTAACATTATTGGGGCCATTCGCTTGGTACGTCAAGCTAACTAATATTCTAAATGCGAAAGTGTGTTGGTTTGTCCTTTCTTTATGCTATAATAAACAACCAATCCACCTGATTTTTGGCATAAAGTTAGTTGAAAAGACTGAGATTAACATTGGCTACTTTTTATCACAGAAAAAGTATCTATCGTTGGACCAAAACGCGTTGTTGATTGAAGTCGAGAAGTATTCACGAAAGAACAAATTTTTCTTCTAAAAAGTCAAGTTACGGCTGAGATTCGTGAGAGCGAAAATTAACTTTAATAATTAAAAGTAAATTTAGGGATTTTCAAAAAACTTTTGATTTTATATTCACTAAACTCACACAATAATTAGCAAACTCACAATTGATCCGTTTGAAATGTTTATTGGAAATAAATAATCCTAATTGATTATGATATTTGCCACTTGCTGGCGTATAAGTCAAAAAGCGTGGAGTGTACGACATATTCTTACGACCAATCCAAATTATTATTTTTCAATAGCGGAAATTATACAGACGATGACAAAAAAATCTGATTTACTCCCTCGCGACTAAAGAAGTTTTTCTTCAGAAATATATATATATAACAGTAAAACGCGCCGTTTATTCCGCGTTGTCTGAAAGCGTCCTTAAGTCTGCTTAACAGCTACACAATCTCCGCAAATGAATCTCCTTTTTCTTAGCAAGTCGGCTAGGAGTTGGCTTTTATTTCCGTTTTGAATTCTTGTTTCAATCGCTTGAGTTCGTCTTATGATGTTAGGGTTTTGTTCTGTCTGTGTTTTGATTCCTCGATAATTGGCTATTCTTTTCCACTGTCCTTTATTTCTGACGTCATCAACTGGAATTTGTGTTTCCGGATTAAAAACTAGCCCAGTTCTTTTCCAATCTTCATAATGTACACAGAAACCGCGATAGCCCAGTGGGTAGGAGCTCGACTTCACTTCCTGGGATTTGAACTCGGCCCGAAACCTCTAAATTTTCTAAATTATGTGCTTTTAAGTAATTTTATTTCCCTTGTTTTAACGGTGAAGGAAAACGTCGTAAGAAACCTGCATGTCTGAGCGCTCGTATTGTTCTCAAAGGTGGATGGAGTCCACCAATCCGCACTAGGCCAACGTGGTGGACCAAGGCCTAAACCCCTTCTCATTGTGGGAGGAGACCCGTGCCCTGTAGTGGGCCGGTAAATAATAAAATAATCAAATTGATCCATTCTAGTCCAACCTACTATAGGTTAATCTGTCATAGGTTATTTTTTCCTATCAGTAGTATTAATATTAATTTGTCTTTCTTTTAAGCAGCCTTTTCGTTAAGTAGAGGTTTTTTTTTAAAATAGCGGGCAGTAAAATAAGGGTCACCTGATGTTTAGTGATTACCACCGCTTGATGACCTTAAAGCGATGTTTGACTTTGTAATATTGTAAAATATATAGGCCTAAATATTAGTTGCCGCAACACCGACCCGTTCCAAATAAGAATTACTTTCACCAAAGGTTATCTGGGAGAGATCGCTTTAGCGATAATACCGCCTGTTTTTTTTTTTTTGTATTTTGATTTTTTGTGTGCAATAAAGAATTAAATCGATCAATCAAGGATCTCAATACTATTGGAAGTAGTACCTACTCCTTATGAATTCCCTGAATTTCCCAATTACCTTGATTAAGGAATCAGGTTAAATATAAAGAATGTGATTTATAATTCCTTAATTAATGTACCGGATTTTAAAATATGAGTGTAGATACAGATATTCAACGTAGAAAACAATAAAAGCTATAATCTCATTATACTTGCTTTCAAATACATTACTGAACACGAACAAAAGACTTTAAAATTACCTTGCAAAATGTCATGCGAAGTAAGTACTATTAAAAAAAACACGCAACGCAAGCTATAAAAACTCTTGCATCCCGTTAAAACAATCAAAAGTCGCTGCATTTTTAAATCGTCCATTTTCCCCGGAGCTTTGAATTGTTGTCCACTTCCCCCCGTTTCCCTATGAATTTGAATACACTGAAAGGGGGAGACGGGGGCTGAGTTACCCTGGTCCACTCCACTATAACTTCTACGCCCGACGTTGTCGAGATAATTGATTAATTGAGGCGATGCAGCGTCGCTTTATTCCTCCTGAAATCCAGTTTTTATACTTATAACGGTCTTTTTGTTAAGTGGTTTACGCGAGCGCTTTTAATGTCTCGTCGGTGTCGGTGTTTTATTGCCGTAGTCTCGCATAAAAAAAAAGGGACCGTGGACTTTCATTTGGTCATTTGGATCTTTTGACAAAACAAATGCTAGCTTTGTGTACATGGTTAAGGGCTGCTTTTCTGCCAGGGCTGTGCCAGTATACGAGTCCGACAAGGCAAGGCCGTTTGTAAAACCAATGAATGCAAGGAAAGCAAAATACGTAGGTACGTGTATGTACGCTAGAATCCGCATCGGGTGTGAAATGCCAGGTTAGAAAAAAAACCGACTTCTGAAATAAATAATCCCAAGTAAAAGTTTAGTAAAAATCACGCTTAAATACTATGTTCGCTTCCAATTGTAGTAGTTGCATATTTTTACTCAATTCAAAAAAAGACAAAATTTTATTATTTCAAGTAAGTATGCCTAATATAAGCACTTTTGAAACGTCAAGTCTTTCTGTGTGTAGTGACTCTACCACCGGTTCGGAAGGCAGATTCTACTGAGATGAAGCCGGCAAGAAACTCACCAGTTACATTTTAAATTTTACATTTTAACATTCATTTTTCTATCGCGTGAGAGATGAAAGCGGAGATGGTGCTTCCAAGCATCCTTGTCATTAAGAAATTCATCAATTGTACCCCAATTTACTAAATAAATCAGTAAACCTTTTAAAAGTTAAAGGTTTGATGTATTTTTATGTTCAAACAAAGCAACACTGTAGCGCGTTTTCTTCTCGGTTGGTTTACATTTTTTTTTAATTAAAACAATAAATGTCATCAGCATGAGAATGACAAAGGATAAAGGGAAAGCCGGGAGATTGGTACCTTCTTGAAATGACCACGTATAAATCAAGTAACCAAAGAAAATTTTAAATCTAATAACTAAAATAAAATAATAAACAAGTAAATAGGAAGAATTAAATTAGGTTTAGACATACTATTCAATCATGAACTCATCATGTTTGATATGTTTTTATGTGGTCAAGGAACTACAAAAAATGTCACAGGTTCTGTAACCATTTAAAAGTGAGCAAATTGGTTACGATATATTTTTACACATTTTTTTAAAGCGCAACTCTACTGTGCAACGTATGCCCGTATGTTTTCACTTAACCTAGGCATCGCCTAAATAGAGTGCCTTACGATTTAGGATGTCTATAGAAAAAAATCATTTCTCCAACTGTTAAGTGAACGGAACGGAGGTAATTTTGGACCTACCAATCCATAAGTTTAAAGAATGTGTTAAAACACATTTATTACAGCGAGGTTATTATACAATTGATGAGTTTCTTAATGACAAGGTTGCTTGGAAGCATCCGGCTCCGCTTTCATCTCTCACAAGATAGAAAAATGAATGTTAAAATATAAAATGTAAATTTTTGATGTTGGAAAAGAGCAACTGCTGAGTTTCTTGCCGGCTTCTTCTCGGTAGAATCTGCCTTCCGAACCGGTGGTAGAGTCACTACACACGGACAGACTTGACGTTTCAAAAGTGCTTGTATTAGGCCTACTTGAAATAAATGAATTTTGAATTTTGAATTTTGAATTTTGGTTTATGTATGCCTAGGAATGTCGTATAACGAAGGTGGTTTGAAATCAAGGCTGAGCCTAACCTAATAAGATTTTGGCCGCTTCATTGACTAATTCCAACCCTGAGGGTGAGAATATGAGCGAATAGCGAATATATTACATTATTTTGTGGAAATTAGCTTATTTAATATAGGCTAGGTATTAATTTCACCTGTTGATGTCATCAATCCGCAGCAAGTACGGATCCTAGAATCTTTCCATGGGCATGGGCATGGGCATTTCATCATCTCCCACTTTCCCTCTCACGAAGGGCCAATCCCTTCGTATTTTGGGGAGAGGGAAAGTGGCCAAAGTTCACCACGCTGGTCTAGAGCGCATTGGTGGACTCCACAACCCTTTGAGGACACTATGGAAAATTCTCAGGCATGCAGATTTCCTCACGATGTTTTCCTTCACCATTAAAGCAAGTGAGAATCATATCTGAATGATGATTCGTATCAGCAGAAAAATTTTACCAAAATATAAAATTAATCGCCTTTTATAGTAAAGGATAGGAAACGTGAAGTTTTTTATAATCGCATCATCAGGTATAATATAATAAATAATAATAAATATACTACGACAATACACACATCGCCACCTAGCCCCAAAGTAAGCGTAGCTTGTGTTATGGGTACTAAGATGACTGATGAATATTTTAATGAATTATATATACATAAATACTTAGAAAATACATATAAATACCCAGACACTGAAAAACACTTAATGCTCATCACACAAACATTTTCCAGTTGTGGGAATCGAACCCACGGCCTTGGACTCAGAAAGCAGGGTCGCTGCCCACTGCGCCAGTCGGCCGTCATATTGCATTGGTATGCAATTGACGCACAATTACAAAGTGGCGTGCACAGAAAAATAAATCGTCCTTTATAGTAAAGGACAGGAAATGTGTAGTTTTTTATACGCTAAGCCAAGCAGACTCTCCAAAAAACACTTAAAACCGCATCATCAGGAAAATTGATGCACAATTACAAAGTGGCGTGCACAGAAAAATAAATCGTCCTTTTTAGTAAAGGACAGGAAATGTGTAGTTTTTTATACGCTAAGCCAAGCAGACTCTCCAAAATACACTTAAAACCGCATCATCAGGAAAATTAATGCACAATTACAAAGTGCATCAATTTAAAAAAATTAAATCATCATTTCTTCTTCTTTGGGTTAATGAAATTATTATTTACAGTAAAGGATAGGGTGTAGTATAGCCGTGTCGAACTGAAATTATAATAAGAGCGAGTGAGCCTTAATATCGTATCGTATGACTTATACCCAGCCGGAGTTACTGATTAAATCACAGATATCCATATAAAATATGTGAAACCTATATCTTTTATACGCAATGCCACGCAGACAAAATTAAATAATAATAAATAAATATAGTATAGTAAAGGATAGGTTGTAGTATAGCGCGTAGAAGTGGTATCATATTATAAGAGCTAGTGAGCGTTAATCTCGTATGACTTATACCCGGCCCGACCTACAGACGATAAGTCAATGTTCCGAAAGACTAAGCGAAGTCAAATGTAGCGCGAGGATAAATGAACGCAGCCCGGAACTGTCGGTTATCTGTGTTGATAAAATCATAAAGAGTTATTATATCTAGATTTCATAGTAAATGTGAAATGTGTAATTTTTAATACGCAACGCCACGAAGAAACTCCAAAATACGGACTACTCTCAAATACCGCATCATCAGGGAAATTGACGCACAATTACAAAGTGGCCTGCACAGAAAAATAAATCGTCCATCATAGTAAAGATACGATGAAGTATAGCGTGTAGAAACGAAATTATAATATAAGAGCGAGTGAGCGTTAATCTCGTATGACTTATACCCGGCCGGAGTTACAGGCGATAAGTCAGTGTTCCGAAAGACTAAGCGAAGTCAAATGTAGCGCGAGGATTAATGAACGCAGCCCGGGGTCGGCGGTTAACTATATTGATTGAATCACAGGAATGTGGAGCGCAGTGGTTTAATCCAAATGCAGCTAATACTGCTGCTGTAAACATTAATTGACCGATTTCCGAGTTTACTTGCTGTAAATTCACCTAATTTACAGTTTGTCTGTCTCTCCGTCTACCACTTTAATTGATAATATGCAACGTATTTTAGTACGAAGTCACTATTAAATCGCGGATGCCCGCGACGATTAAGAAGTTGTGTTTTCGATTTTTTTTAGATAAAACATCCAGAGAAACTCTTTGATTAACTTTAAGGGTCCATACGCAATGCCAATACAAATATTTAACCATCTGCCAGATTTTATTAGGAACACAGAAAATAGAACAGAATTTATAAATTAAAAAAAAAAATTTTTTTTTTTCATAATGAGAATCCCGAATTAAATAGGTTTTCCTACTATCCAACGTCCTACTGACTTGTGTTTTAGACATTCATGGAAGTAATGAATGTTAACAAACCAAACTGGTTGTTTATACTTTATATTATACTATTTCATTTATTTTCAATCTTGTAGCATAAATGTAACATTATTAATTTTACTGAATAAATTGATATTGAAATTGAAGGTTTATATAGCGCACGCCAAGATAGTTCACAGATGGAAGAAATTTTTCCGGCTTTCTTGACACGTCTTTTTGTAGTACTGACTTTGGCTAAATTAAAGTAATTTATAAAATATATTAAACCTATCTATTAGTCTGATATATAAGCGTTATTACTGCTCAAATTTATGTAAATCCATTCAAAAGTTTTTGTGGGAAAGAGTAAAAAACCTCCATACATCCTTACATACTTTTACGTTTAAAGTATTAGTTTTAGTAGGATAGGATCATAGACGAAATGGGTGCCTCGTTGGTTTATTGATTATAGAGGTACATATATTTATTTTATTTAATATATATATTTACTAGCTGTTGCCCGCGACTTCGTCTGTTTTTTGATGTGGCATTAAATTTAGTTGTAGATCTAAAAAAAATTAAAGTATTCAGTATCGCTAAGCCTTAAATGAGGGGTTTGCTGCTGTGTTATGGTGTAAAATCGTCAAACACTCATCCTCTCTCCCAAAGAAACCGAGCTAATGTCAGGATAAAAAGTATCCTATATTACTTCCAACACTTCCAAGAATATGTGTACAAAGTTTCATGATGATCGGTTAAGTAGTTTTCACGCGAAAGCGTAACAAACAAACTTACATTCACATTTATAATATTAGGAGGACTATTTTAATTTAATATGTAAGTTGTATAATATAGTAAGTTATATTCATTTGTTATAAGTAAATAATGTATATATATATATCTCTATTTGCATGTTGTGTTTCTTCTTTTGCGTGTTTATGTTTTTTTGTTTGTACTGTACAAACAAAAAATTTTTCCCGCTTTCATGTCTTTCAATTACTTGTCTGTAAGAGATCGCTATGATAAGACCGCCTTTGCACATTGTATATGTACTTTTTGTATTTTATTAAAGTTTGTAGTTCTAATGTGGGTCATTTTGTAGTTAATGCTGTGCACACCTTTAAGTTCCTATTCACAATGATTAGAAAAAAAACAAAATTGTAATTTTCCTTTAATATTTGTGAACAAGTTCTTGGTGGTCTTTATATTAAAAAAATATACGTATATAAATATTTCTTTCTTCTTCTTGTGTGTATCTTGCATTATTTGCATGTATGTGCAATATAGTTTTCTAAATAAATAGTTGGCATGTTTAACTACAAGTTGCAAGTTTCAGGGTTACATTCCCGTAATGAGGTTTTTATATTTAAAAAAGTTCTGTACCAAGTTGTAGTTAATGCACAGGGGATTTGGAAAGTGAAGAGTAGCAAGACTTCAACTTAATGAGACAGCAGATTATGCTCATTTGAGATGTAACTATGCTTTTACGCAAGTAACTTTGCGAAGTACCGGAAAGTTTAATAAATTCCACTGTTACAAGAGAAAGAAAATAAATAAGGGCATCAAAGCAAAGTCTACGTTGTAGTCTAAGTGGGAAGTTCGTCTGTTTAAAATGAGTTCATGACAAAGTGCGTAAATTTTTATACTCTGTTTTTCCTTAGATAATGAAACATCTTGTCAGTAGGTACTATTAGCACTTTTTTTTTTAAGTTAAATAGACTAGCGCTTGACCACAGTCTCACCTGATGGAAAGTGTAGATGTGGCCTAAGATGGGACGCGCTTGCCTAGAAGATGCCTATTCACTGTTGTTTTAAAGATACCCAGGAATAAGGAAACACAGAACTCGGAAGATTGTTCCAAACACCTTCGCATGCACCAAGCATCTACTTTTTTTTGCTGGGCGTATAAAAAAAGAAGATGCAAATCGCATCGTGCGGGTTTTTGGGATATTAACAGCAAAGGGGTGAAAACCCGCCCGGTGCCTTGAACTGCGATGGTAGACTGGTCAGGAGGGGATGAAATCGAATAGTTCCTGAGCACACTCTCCAAAGTATATCCTATAAAACACCGACAGACTGGCTACCTTACGGCGATCATGAAGACTTTTGAGTTTAGCCAAAAGTGGTGAATGCTCGCCTATATGTCTCCTGGCTCGGCGAAGCATTAGCAATATGCTTTGCATAGCGCTAAAAGCATATCAACATCATATCAACTCATTACGGCCCACTACAGTTCAGTTGATTTCACTCACATAATTTGTTCCTAGCGCCGCCAAAGAAGTATAGCTTTAAAACAGTACGATTACATCATTGCAGCTAAAGAGCCATAATAGAGCTTATCTTGTCATATTTTGAAACGTCGGTTTTCATATTAAAACTGCGACATCTATAAATAGTGGGTACAATATTTGCCTGATTCAGTAAATGAGCTTACAGCTGTATTGTTTAACTTCATTTCACAAAGCGTCCTTTGTCGGGTGCTTCTTGACTTGAACTTTCGTTTGGCGAAGTTTTTTGATCTTATTGTAAAGAAAGTTTTTAAGTTCCATGGTTGAGGGTTGTGTGGTCTAGACGCGACAGCCTAAATAAAACGATTGCGCCGGTAAAGCAACGTTTGCTCAAGTCGATAACTTGATGGGTGGCCGAAATTGGTATTTTGATTCTTCCGTAGGTCTTTCCTCCGTAGGTCTGTTCACACGTTTGCCCATTGCTTACGGTAAGTACCAATCTAATGAAAATATGTTTCCTATGTCCGTTTTCACCAAGCCTTTGGCCTCGTTTATTGATTTAGGCGATGTCTATAAAATACGTTTCACCAACTCTTAGGTGATAACTAGTGGTGAACGGTTGATGTATGCCTAGAAATCTCCTTACAAGTATAAGCTTTACTTTAGTGAACATGGGCATAAAATTTGAGTGCGTATTGAAGCAATAAGGTGGGCAAAACTAAAGTACTGTCTTTATTTATTAATTAATTTTGTGCGTAAGTATTTACATACTTCTCTAAATAATATTTTTCATTGTAGTGAGGTTATGTGATTGGTCCCGAACGCGCCCTGATTTAATTAGAAGTTCACCACAAAATTAACAGTGTTCTTTTGGTTTTCTCCATCTAACATTGCCACTTAAAATAAAGTAGGTAACTAGTAAAAACATTTCATTATCATTTACTATAGCTGAACATACTAAAATCGTTTTTTGCGGAAACATACACGTGATCGCTTATATTATGTGTACTCATAGATTATTAGGATATTAAAAGTTAAATATTTCAGAAACGGTTCACTGCTAAATTTACAAACATCTTCACTTAAGTACAGTATGCATTTTAAATGTACCATCCTCCGCTTCTATGAAAACAGTTGCCGAAAGCGTTTAATCTCGTCCAGTACGAGATTTAATTTACTCGTTCTCTCAACTGATGCGTCGTTTTCGAATATGGAAATACATGAACATCGGAATAAAATGGACCTTAAACCATTGTATTAAAGCTCAAATTTGCCTACAATTCCCTAACGTTTGTAAAACAGAAATCAGGAGTACAAGAGTTGCTACTACAAAAGAAGTTGCATTAGGTCTATTTTACTTTGACGATACAGAGTTTAATACTCGAAAACGACTCCTGGATTGCGAATCTTGTTGCAAGACACTACGAACTGTCGCATTTCGAAAGGTCCTTCGATAATTCATTATTGAGCGGCCATCCCAACTAAGGGGCTACACTTTAACAATTCTACTTCGAAGCGATAAGGCCGCCTTTTGTATTCAAAGTAAGTAATTAAAGGCTGTCTTATCGTTCAGTAGCGATTTCTGCCATTCAACTTTAGGATTAGGACATCGTGATCGTCTTCGGTCGTCGTCGAAGTCTTTGTATTTATATTCTTCTCTTCAACCGACTTAAAAAAGAGGAGGTTTCTCAATTAAAACGTATACGTGAGTAACCGTATTAGGTTTGTTCGTGGATAACTTCGTCGTTTATGAACCGATTTTGATGATTATTTTTTTGTTGGAAAGAAGGTATTTCAAATGTGTTTCTATGATAAGGGACTTAGGGTTTTATGATGGCAGATCAGAGAAATCGAGGGGATCTTCCGAAAATCGTAGGGGCGACTAGTTTTTCAATAAGTATTTTATTCTGATGAGAACTTTGCACCCATATTACACCCATATAATGGGTTATAATTAAGCTCTGCAGTAGATCTGATGATGGAGGCCATAGGCAGGAATTCTTCAACGATTTACGTTGTGACGGATTTAGAATACAATGTCACAGCCCCGTTCTATACCGTGGTTTATTTTTTGCTTTTTAGTTTAATACTTGAAGTCGGTTTTTCGTTTGTTAAAAATTATATTTCCCTCGCTTACAGTGGTGAACGAATAAATAAATCAGTAGCTCAGAGACGACCGGCAACACCCCCCCGTTAAAGGTATAATTCTATCAGTTTGATAGTGATGGTACATTGAAAACTATTCCGAAAGTGTCAGTTCCGGTCGCTTTCGGAACAAGCTCGTGTTAAACTAAATTAAAAGCTTCGACTCTGGAGTTGTATCTCGCTAACGAATACACACGTAACGTGTGGCTCTTATTACGTGGCATCGTGATGGTAACTCAAAAATGTATATAAAAATATCAGGCAGGTGACAAAAATTATATCCCCCGATTATATCCCCTGATATCCCCAGGGGATATAATTAACGTGTCCACCTGCTAAAGCACGGAAACCTGGATTAGGAGAAGTTTACCCTCGTTTATTATTACACATATATTATTTGGATATTATTTCCACTTGTGCGCCAGTGCTCCGAGAGTTGATAAAGCTGTGGGAGAAGATAAATTTTTATCCTTTCCCCGGGGAGATATTTGGTCTTCTGCCCATGCTTGCCGAGCTGGCGGGATTTGAACCCGTTTATCTTTGGCCAATGGGGCCAGAGTGCTTTGTTACGAGTATTTAAGTCACTGTTCGCGTACCACGATAGGCACGATCCAGATTTTTTGTTTTGAAATATACAATATTACTAGCTGTTGCCCGCGACTTAGTCTGCGTTTGATTTTGTTTTTAAAGTATTCAGTAACGCTAAGCCTTAAATGAGTATAGTAGTATTTATATATAACATGTGAGTTGTGACTGTCAATTAATCATAGACAAATAATTTGCAATAAAATAAAATTGCGACTATAAAGTGCTTATATTAGGCTTGAAATAAATGAATTTTGTTTTTGAAAAGACCTAAGCTATCCTATCTCTTAAGTTGGACCAGACTGCTCACGGTGTGCCAATTTAATTTAAAATCGGTTAGGTAGTTTAGAAGTCCATCGCGGACAAACATCGTGACAGGAGATTTATATATATTAAGATTACAAGCAGGAGGTCCCGGGTTCGATTCCCGGCAGGGGAAATTTGCGAATTGATAATTTCTGAATTTTCTGTGGTTCTGGCGTTGGCCGTGGCTAGTTACCACCCTACCTACAAAGACGAGCCGCTAAGCGATTTAGTGTCCCGGTGCGATGTCGTGTAGAAACCGATTTTAATTTGTCATATTGCTTTAAATTACTACTATGTTAAGGAAGAACAGCCACAGCCCAGTTGATGTATCTAAAATCTATTCTCAAGAATTGAAGCTGTCAAAATTTGTATGTATGCATCTGTTATGTAAAAATGTGAGAAATCAAAATTTATAAAAAAAAAACCATAATCCCTAACAGGTTAGCCCACCGCCATCTTAGACTGCATCATCACTCACAACCAGGTGGGATTGCAGTCAAGGGCTAACTTGTAAAGTAATAGAAATAAAAAAAACAAAGTGTGTGACACTTGAAAAGTACAGGTGGAGAGATAAAAACGGAAAACTTCAATACGAAAATAAAATCCAAAATGTAACTTTAATTTAACAAGTATGCTAAGAACTTTAACAACCTCTAAAAGTCGAACGACAAATAAACTTTTAGCAGCGAAGTCGAGAAAATGTTGCAATAAACGTTACACAAGAATACATATTGCACGAATAAAGTAATGCTTTCAAATGCACAGATTCGTAAGCAGATGTTTTTACGCCCATGGCGTAGCGGTGAGCGCCATAGTTTTAAGTGAGAGGTACTAGTGGTTCGTTGCTAAATAAATAAATAGATATGTAATAGTTATAGTAGGTATAAAAGTGTCACGCATAATTATTGTTATTCTTACTAACGTTCTTCTACTGAGTGCTTGACATTCTGGGCAGAGGGATTTAAAAATTACACCCATAAATATATCACGCAGTCGAAGTCACGGACAAATGCTAGTGCAAAATAAAACAGTAATATGCTTCCGCTCACGTACCATATATAACGCGGAGCAATGGCAATAGACCTGATGGTATGACGCTCATTCCTTGAAGGTTGGGAAGGTCACTTGTGTGGGATGCAATTTGTGTGGATACCCTAGCTGCATCACATCCAGGCCACCTCGTCAATGGTGGGTGCTGCTGCTACCAGTGCCGATCAGGCCAAGAGGCGTAAATATGTTGCGTGGGGTCCGGAGGCACAAGTTCTTTTTTAAGAATTATCGAAAGAGTTATCGAGTCTACCGGTGATCCTAGATCGGGCAGTTACCTTGGCCGAAGATTTAGTTTGGCCATCCAAAGGGGCTATGCTGCCAGCATCTTAGGAACTGTGCCTCGCTGCGGTGGTTTCGAAGACGTTTTAGATTTTATTTAGTTTTACATAGGTTTTTTTAGGTTATATTTATAAAACAAATGTGAAAGTTATAGTAAAATATTATAATGAAACAGTCTCAATAATATGAAATAAATTCTCAACTTACACCTTGGTAAAACTTTCTACATAGCCTGTGATTTATAAATATATTACCCAAAGTCTACTAAATTTTTCTAGTTTATATTAAAATGAGGATTAACACGTTGAAAACACTTTTTACTGTTTCATTTTTAATAACGTAAATATTCCTAGCCTTATTCTTATGAATATCGTAGTAGGCACCATTAGAAAACTCTTTCTTTTTAATCTCCAGAGCTTAATAAACATCTTCGGTATCCGAGAACAAAACAGCTGGTAAAAGGTTTTCATTTTCATTCGCTACCTAAGTGAAAATGCTTGTACCATAACTCCATTAGAACCGGGCATTGAAGCGTTCAACTAGTATTTTATACGTAGCTTGCGTAGAAATTATAACGTTTTAATTTCTCATGTATTTTTAATAATATTGCAGAAATTATAATTTATAAAGTGACTTTTTTTTTAATTCGTTTTAAGGTAGAACTCGACTGCAATCCTATCCAGGGTGATTTATTTAAAAAAATAGAAGGATTTTTTTTCATAAAAAGGTTTTGCAATAGGTACATTGATACGATGTTGGGACATCCTTTTAAGTAATGTCCCGTCCTTTTTTATTTATTTATTTATTCTTAATTAGAATGACCACAAGCCAATTGCAGTAATTATACAAAAAAAAAACACAAAAAAAAATTAAAAAACAATAGACAATACACACATCGCCATCTAGTCCCAAATTAGGCGTAGTTTGATTAATGGGTACTAGTGTGTATATTTTTTTATGAATAATATACATGAATACTTATAATATCGAATAATCACCCAGACACTAAAAATCATTCATGTTCAATACACAAACATTTTTGCAGTTGTGGTAATCAAACCCACACCCCGTGGGCAGTTAACTGTCCACTTTCCTTTGTCCAACAAAGGAAAGTGGACAGTTAACTGCCCACTGCACCATTCGGCCTTCATTAGTTAATTATAAAAACAAATTAAAAGAATTAGATGTAGGAAAAGTAACAATATAATAATTATTGATCTGCTCGCGTATGATCTTTATATTAACTTTATTAATGAGCATTGATTGCTGACAGTGTAAGAAGTATTGGTGTCGATGATGAAGTCTAAGGATAGGTGTTAACTAACTAGCCATGGCCGAAGCCTCCAGAACCAGAACCAGAGAAAAATCTGAAATAAATAATTCTCAAACTACTGGGGATTGAAACCGGGACCTCTCACGTCGGGTCGTCAATCGCTGTTGCTATCGTCTTAGACACGGGATAGAGGCCGCAGTGTATCTACAAAGTACAAGCCTATTCGGAAAGTTGCGCCGTTTCGCTTTCCTCTCTAGAACTCGACAAGTTGCCGCAATACAACATTAGACATGCAAAGGCTTTTAATCACCGCTTCTATACGAATTTCTTTGTACTAAGGCTGACCGCACGTTGGCTACTTTAAATAAATAAAATCTTTTATTCGGAAAATTTAAACGGCAATCACAAATCGCAATACAAAAAATATTAAAAGTTTTTTAAATAAGACAACGTCTTACTACAAACTAAGAATATAATAAGAATTAACTTTTAGGGGTATAAAACTACTTATAATCACTAAATTAAGTGAAACTAAGTTCTAACATCTTGGACCGGCCTAGGTTTCTCAGCTCTGCAGTTCCCTGGTACAAGTATAGTATATCTGCATTAAATAAGCTACTATCACGTGAGCTTATTGTTTTTTTTGATTTTATAGTTATATAGTAATGGCTTATAACAGTCGCTGCTGGACTACAGGCATTGCGTAAGGGAAGAGTTTGCACATAGTCACCACGCTGGGTCGACGGGTTGGTGATCATCGTAGATGGAAGTGGAAGCAAAAAGGACGCTTCCGGTTCTCCGATACTGTGCGGGAACTCGTATGTAACGCACGGAAGAAGACGCGTAGGGGCTCTGGCGAGTCGATGGGTACATCGCACGGTCACAGTGACTAAGGGCACTCGCAAACGGACTCTCGACGTCAACAGGTACATACCTATAGTACCTTGTAATACAAACGCTGGATGAGGAGGCGAGGTTGTGACACTTTTACAGTTTGTAATAACACAGGGACGTTTGTTTTATTCCACTACAAGTTACCCCTTGGCTGCAATCTAAACTGGTAATGAGAGATGGTAATATAAATAACAATAATAAATATACTAGGACAATACACACATCGCCATCTAGACCCAAAGTAAGCGTAGCTTGTGTTATGGGTACTAAGATAACTGATGAATAATTTTTATGAATAATATACATAAATACTTATAATATATAGATAAACACCCAGACACTGAAAAACATTCATTTTCATCACACAAATATTGTCTAGTTGTGGGAATCGAACCCACGGCCTTGGATTCAGAAAGCAGGGTCGCTGACCAATTGCGCCAATCGGCGCAAAAATTGGTCAATTGGCCAAAATTGGCGGTGCAGTCTAAGATGGTAGTGGGCTAATCTTTTAGGGGTATGGAAGTTATATTAGACCCATCCCTAATCGGTTATTACGTGAAAATTTGAATTCGGTATGGTGGTAGAGCTGTCAAATAGATACAATGCGTAGTAGAATTTATTACAGAGGTATAATACCTATTTTACTTGTCTCGACAATAAGGAATATCTCAAGTAATAGTAGCTAATATGCGGCCGCCCTTATACGATTATTTATTTTAACGACTAACTTTTAGCATCACAATTAAAATTTTTTTACCGGCCTTTTGTTCTAATATGTTTTGGTCTTGGAAGTTTGTATTTTAATGTTAAATGTATACGTTTTATGTGTCATAGCATACAATTAAGAACAAACCAATGGATAAATGATGATGATGATAAGAACCTTATCATCATATCAACCGAAAGACGTCCACTGCTGGACATAGGTATTTTGAAGGGAGTACCAAATTCCACGGTTTTTGGCTTGTGTCCAGCGGGCAACGGCTCCCTGCGACGCGCTTGATGTGACGCCACCACATTGGTGGTGGAACAACGCTGCGCTTAATAGTGAGCACCTTTGGACCCCAACGTCCATCCGTACCCCGAGTTATGTGCCCCGCCCATTGTCACTTCAGCTTTGCGACTCGTTGAGCTATGTCGGTAAATCTAGTTCTTCTACGGATCTCCTCATTTCTGATTTGATCTAAATTACTACATTTTGTACTTAAAGCGGTAGACGAGACAAAAGGTAGTTATAATTTTCTCATGGTGCGCATGCTAGTTCTACTGGAGAAGAGGATAATATTCATTCCCGAAAAGAAATTTCATTGGTAAAAGCTTCCCACGGGATTAAAAAAAATTGCATTTGATTATCTATGTATGTATGGCATATGAAACTTTGCATTTAAATAGTTTTCATCTTTGAGATCGTGATAGGAAACATTTTATCCCGGAAAAATTAGTTTTATTTTTTAAGACCAAAATTATAAAAAAAATGCGGACGCGATGCTCGACTTCGTACGCGTTCGTACCAGCAGCTATTTTTTAATTAATCACATGCTTAAACGTGTTATTTAAATAGGTGCGTGTACAACACTGATAAGTAGAATTCAATAATTTCATAATCGAAAATCGAACGAAACGTATCAGTATGACAAAACAATGAAAACATCGCTTATCCTACAAAAGCCGACGCGATCCGATTAGCTCGTCCCATAAACAACGAGCGCGCGACGTTATTAATTTTCGATTGGTTCAGGTGCTGCCAACATTTTGTGTGCACTACTAATTTTGATACAGATTCGACTATTGAAAGGCAATTATTCTAGATTATAATTTTATATAACATTAATATTTTAATATTTTATTAATATTATGTACTACTGGATAGAGGCAGACCTTTGTAGACGTTTATAAAATCGGTTTGTTTTAATCTTTGGAGGACAAATATTTATGGTGTTAATTATTTTATTATAAATTACACCACAAAGATGCTCCGAAATACGCGATATAAATTCTTCAGTAAAATTTTTCTTAACACGTAACAGTTTTAATTAACACTACAGATTTGACTGGTTAGTGAAAAATTGATTCTACTTTATATAAATTGTTTTTGCAACAATTTAGCTGTCACATGCCATCGTATAATAATCCTATGCTCGACGATCTTTACTATATCTACTGCTACTACTACTAATTTCAGCTAACTAAATACCCGAAATCAAACAATAGTAAAAAATAATCAAACAATAGAAAAGTATCAGCTGGCTATTTCCATATAATTAAAGGCTGGAGTATAGGTTTTATGAATCTAGTTGAAACTTCTTGTTTTCCCAGAATAAATAGAAATGAATTTCTACAACAATATTAAAACTGTCCAGCATCTGTTGCAAGTTGAAAATTAAATTTTCTTGCCTTTGTATTATGACATTATATTGTACAAAATGATTGTCTAATACGATGCACGTTGCCTTACATTTTCCAAGAAGTTTTTTAATTTTTAATAACCTGTAAACTTCGCAGACTTTTTTCAACTAATATTTCATCTTTAAGCAGCAAAATTTTTACTAATGTAAATACCAATGCCTTACTTTTATTTATGGAATACGCTTACAAATTCAAAATACACATCGAATGAGCGTATACATAAAGATGATCTTAATACTTCTCCTGCTAGACAGGAGGCGTATTCCCAGCAGTGAAATATTAATACACAGGATAATTAATTTAATTAAGCCTGAGAGTGGCAAAGGCTACTTTACAAATAAAATTTTCCAAATAGTTTGTAAAGAATTTTGAAAAAATGTTGACGACCCGCGTCCAGCGAGACGCTTCCTGGCTGACCCCATTGATAATTTCCTCCTTTATACCGTCATCACGTGACGCCAGACATTGGATTCCCCTTTTATTGGGAAAACTAACTTCAATTTGCTGGATTTTTCCACTATCGGAATTAAGGATTAATGTGACTTTGAGGGCATTTTTTAAAAATTTGATTCTAATCAACGAACTCGAATACTACTTCTAATTTGTAGCTTCTCTATATCTAATCTGAAATACGTTGTTCATCTTGCATCTTGGGTTTATTATGATTCAGTTGCTTACGATAATATCGTCTAGGTTTATCACAATGACACCTACTGGCTCTTTTGTTAAGTGCTGACAATATATTCGACTTAAGATAACGATGTCCTAAAAACAGTTGTTTTTTAAAGTGAAAGTTTATACGCCGTACCTTAAGTCCCTTATAATATGGATTATAAATCGAATGCAAAACTTCAACAATATTACTATAGATACAATAGATACTGCTCTAAGAAGCGGTGATAGCTCAGTGGGTAGGAGCTGGACTTTACTTAGGGGGAAGAAGAAGAAGAAGAAGAAACATTTTATTGCACGTATAACATACAGGAAAAGAAACAGTAAGGAGTATACAGTACACAATGTAGACATGCAAAGGCGGCCTTATTGCTGCAAGCAATCTCTTACAGGCAACCTTTGTAGATAGGACTTACAGCAAGAGAACGGGATAGTGCCAAGAGTGTTGATAGATATACATAAATACCAAAATGTAAAGATACAAATACATATATAATTTAAATAAATATATTTAATATATAAAATATACATGATATATAAATAGAAAATATACATAATATATATATATACTTAAGTAAATTTTAACAAACAGTTAAAAAAAAAAAAGAATATAAAGAATCTACTTCAAATTTCATCACTCAAAGAGAGGTAGTAGTCCTTCAGACGACTCTTAAATATCGGAAGGGAACTACTTCCACGTATTTCAGCAGGCAGATTGTTCCAGAGCATAATTGCTTTAAAGGTGAAAGAATTACTGAAGAACTTCGTTTTACTAAAAGGGAGTACCAGACGGTTACCAAGGCGGGATCGAAGGTTAAAGCGAAAAGCGTTAAAGCGAAAACGATCCCTTAAATAAGAGGGAGATAAATGACTATTAAGAATAGAATAAAAGAAGGAAAGTAGATGAACTTCACGGCGTAAACGGATAGGCAACCATTTTAGTCTAGCTCGGTACTCCGATATGTGATCAAATTTACGCAGTCCAAACACAAACCGGATGCATAAATTTTGAAGGCGCTCGAGCTTATTAAGAAGTTCTTCGGTAATGTCAGGATAGCATTCGAATCCCAGCACTCACATCTAACTTTTCTAAGTTATGTGCGTTTTAAGTAATTTGAATATAACTTGCTTATGCAAAACATCTTGGGGAAACCTGCATGCCTGAGAGTTCATCATAGCGTTCTCAAAGGTGGTGGACTACGGCCCTAACCCCTTCTCATTGTGGAAGGAGACCCGGTGTGGTGGGCCAAGAATGGGTTGATGTGATGATGACGAAACATTAAAAACAAATTGTTCACCGGCTCTCATACTATAAAGTAGAAGAAATATAAGGAGGCAGTGGTTGTATCAGTGTGAGCATGTTGCAGGTGGCCATTACGCGCCTGCATGGAAGAAATTGGCAATCCCACGCTGTCTGCGCGCTTTATATACTAACATGTTCGCGATATTCTTACACGCTCCGGGTCATTCGCTATTTTATCGCACGATTTTTCACTTTAACCCTATTCTATATATTTATACTATAAATATTAAAAGTTTTTGAATCTCGATAATATAAGTAGATGACTTATTAAAACCGAGTTGTTGGAAATTTTGATGTTATTCAATATATGTTAGAATTAATATTTAAAAAATGTCTTTAATGTACTACTAGCGCCATCTCTTGTATACTAGCATAGTTGTGTACCTACCCGCATCTATAATACCTGCTTAATAATAATAAATTAGTTAGTCTATGCAAAAGCCACTATCTATCTTAATGTAAAGTTAGCGTTATTGCCGATTTTATGCGATCGGTTAGAGCAAAAAAATTAATTTTTTAGCACCTAATTAGCAACAAAAAAGCAACAAATTTCGGTGTTTTTTTTTTTCAATTTGCTAATTTTACGTCGCCATTTTTTTAGACTTATCTTTTGCTTTGTGAAAAACAGAAACAAAACTATCCCACGGAAACCGTACATATTTCCGGGATAAAAAGTAGCCTTATTCCAGACTATAGACAAAATTCAAATTCATAAATTCAAAAATGTTTTATTCATGTAGACCTTATTACAGGCACTTATGAAGCGTTCATACATTTAACATTTTACACTAATGTTAATAATGGTGATAACTGCATTCGTTAACTTAAAACTAAAGCTAGGATATAGATAATAAATCTATGTTTCTACAGCATTTCATTCCGATCTGTTCAGCCGTTCTAGCGTGATGGAGTAACAATCATCCAACCAAACATTCGCATTTATATTAGTATAGATTATAAATAAATAAATATAAGTACTGCGACAATACACACATCGCCATCTTGCCCCAAAGTAAGCGTAGCTTGTGTTATGGGCGCTATGATAGCTGATGTTTATTTTTTTTATGAATAAAATACACATAAATACTTATAATACAGATAAACACCCAGACACTGAGAAACATCATTCATCACACAAACATTACCCAGTTGCGGGAATCGAACCCACGACCATGGACTCAGAAAGCAGGGTCGCTGCCCACTGCGCCACTCGGCCGACCGATTATGATATCCTCAATTGAAACCCTCAGCAAGTTTTTTTTTAAATTTCTCTTATTGTTATAATTGACAGACCAAGAAACTTGCCGCAATGGATCCATCAACCTGAAGGGACTTTAAGCCTTATCATCATCATCATATCAACCCATCACCGGCCCTCAGGGCACAGTGCCCCTCCCACAATCAGAAGGGGTTAAAGTTGTATTCCACCACGCTAACCCTGTGCAGATTGGTGGATGTTAAGCCTCATGGCCCTGTTATTACACCGGCACCTACAGTGGCGTGCACTTCATATATGCGCAAAAGCACTGCATACCCTAAAATTTTTGAGAAACTCATGAGTGCGAAGGATGTTTCCTTTTTATGGCACCTTCCTTCTTTATGCATACCCTGGTTTAAAACTCTGTGCACGCCACTGGGCACCTCTGCCCTTCAGAACGGAACAGCACTGGAACAATTCTGCTTAGCGGCAGAAAAAAACATGTTGGTACTTCCCTGGACCGCACAAAAAGCTTTTCTTGTACTAATAATAATTTTTTTTAATGAATTATTTCCGCCCTCCACACTTTGTTTACAGAGAGAATTAATAAACACTGGCATTGTATGTTCCGGTACAACAAATATCGCGTACTTGACAAAACCAAGTTTTTGAGCCGCTGAAAATGAAGGAGAAACGAAATTAAAAGTCGGCCGGCAGATTTCTTGGGATACACTAATGAACAAACTTTTATTAGTCACTGCGAAAGGTCAATTTTACTGGAGCCACTAATTTAGAGGTAAATAATACCATAGCATTACCAATGACAATTAAACAGCCCATTGGCGCTGTGCTTTCTGAGTCCATGGCCGTGGGTTCGATTCCGACAACTGGAAAAAGGTTTGTGTGATGAACATTAATATCTTTCAGTGTCTAAGTGTTAATCTGTATATTATAAGTATTTATGTATGTTATTCATAAAAATATTCATCAGCCATCTTAGTATCCATAACACAAGGTAGTTTACTTTGGGGCCAGATGGCGATGTGGGTTTTGTGGTATATTTATTTATTTATTATTTATATTATTATTTGTTTACATTGTGAGGTTAGTGTGTGTAGTTACCGGTATATCTTGCGAATATTATTTATCGAAAAACAACATTATTAACAATAATGAAGACTTATGACAACCGGCACCCAAAAGAAGGTTGGATTTTAGATCACCTATAGAGAGGGAAACGCTGTGCTAGTTTCAGAAATAGATTCTGAAAGCCAAAATCGCCGGGAAAAGAGCACTGGGGAGACAGAGAAAGAAATTTTTGACTATAGAATAGTGTGGAACGGATCAAAATCATCACCTCAACCGCTTAACGTCCACTGTTAGACATAGGTATTTTGTTGGCAGTTACAAAATCCACTGTCCTGGACCGCTCTTTTACAGCGACTCTCAGTGACTCGTTTGATGTCTGTCCGGATATAATAAGCTGGAAATAAAGAAGATCACCGTAGAGTATCCCATTGGCTGAACTTTGAATTTCAATTTGAGGATGGCACGTAAAATTATGATTATAAAACTGCCAGTGGTCTAGTGGTTAACATGGATAAGTTATCCATGTTAACCACTAGACCACTCACATGACTAGACATGCTGGGTCGCGGGATATTGGGTTCGTTTCCCGATCCGGGCTTTTTCTGCGAGACATATTATCCGTGCACACTGCAGGCGATGAAGACAAGGTTTCGACGACATACACGTCATGGAGATTATAGCTGAAACTGTGCCGAGACTACTATGTACTTTCATATGTTCTACATACAAGAATAAAAAGTAATTAGGGACACTTCATGAATTCCATGGCGTTAGGCATCATTGGATTGCACGGCTCCTCACGCGAGTCTTCTCCACTTTTGGCGATTGGTAGCGTGTCGATAGCATTCCACCACGCACTATGTATAGGCCCTTTTTTCTGTTCTAAGATTTGTACATAATAGATATCACTGTAATAATATAAATATCTTTGCCACGTTCAGCAAATACCATCTCTTACCGCTCGAAACGTTCTTTGTGAGTTCAAACCATTCATCCATCTCAAACATTCCTTAAGAAACTTTATTACTATAATTTATTTGGTAAATTTTAATGTAATGTACAGTTAGTTATTTGTTTAGTAATTACATCGGGTGCCTGTAATGCCTTCAGATCGGAACACCACAATGCTGGTGGGCGCCAACAACGCTGCTTTGCAGCAGAAATAGGTATGGCGATAAGTTTCCCTGGACGAGCTATGTCACGAAAAGCTGTCCTACTACTAATAGTTTAGTTTCTGGAAATATTTCCACCCTCCACATTTTTTTTCAAAGCATTAATAAACACCAATTCATGAAATACCGCCAGTTCCATGGCCTCACTTCAGGACTAAACTTGTTAATGTTCTATTTTCAAAGAAAATGTTTTTTCTGTTCTTGACTTTGTTTCGGTAAATATATTGCTTTGAAACAAAAAAGAATCGTACGGTTGCTTCTAAAATTAATTAATATTTATCATCTTTTTAAGAATTCTCTTACAAGAATAATAAACTTAATTTAATAACAATCTGGTCAAGTGTGAGTTGAAATTGTGCGGAGAAGTTTTCTGCGATCATCAATTGGTGTAACAACGTATTGCTGTTAACAAGCTTTTATAAACTTTTTTTTGTAAAGTATCTTTTAAAATATAAAAAGAAACTACTAAAAAAATAAAAAAATAATAACAAAAAACTGAAAAATTTAATGGATGGACCTTTCGGGGGGTCGAGTTCGAATCCCAGCACGCGCCTCTAAGTTTTGTGCGGTTTAAGAAATTGCACATCACTTGCTTCAACGTGAGAAAACCTGCATGCTTGAGAGTTATCTATAATGCTCTCAAAGGTGTGTGGAGTCCACCAATCCGCTCTGGGCCAGCGTGGTGGACCACAGTCTTAACCCCTTATCATTGTGGGAGGAGACCCGACCTTCCCAGTAGGCCGGTAAAGGGTTGATGTCGCATAATGCCGAATAAAAAATTACCAAAAAAAATGCGAAGTGGTTATTTATAATTGCCAGTATATACTGTAGAGGGTATGCACAGGGTATAAAGTTGATATAAAATGAAGAAAAGGAGACGGAGACGATTACATACTAACTTGGGCCCAAACTTTAACGAGATGAAATTGATGTGAACTAATAGGTTGACACCTATCAGTCCTTCACTAAAAATTCTGAAAGTTTTGACAATCTGAGAGGCGAGTTATTAGAGTTTTTGTAAAAATAAGGTTATGTTACAATCTTTAACTAACAGATGATTACTAAAGTGCAGAAGATGTTCTTCATACACGAATGTTTATTATATGTATTGGAGAATTACTTTAAATAATATTATATCCTCGTCATCATTACACGAAAAATTACACGAGGCAATCATATGATTTTTCAGTTAACAACTTGACATTCACGTTACTGTGAACCTGGGATCAATGATCTTTGTAATAAGAGTTGTCTAATAATAGCGTTTGGTTAAGATATACCACAGAGTATATTAACAACTGTCATATCACCGAACTAGAGTAAAATATAATCGGTATGAAATCGATAATCACAATATTGGTCAGTTAATTACCCAGGCGACAGGTTTTCTTTTTGTAATTGTGTAATCGATTCCATTAATCGATAATCTCAGGAAATCTCATTTTTCTCCGCTTCTAGATTGAGACTTGACTGACTTGATATTCTAATATAAAAAAAAAATGTATTTTTTTTTAGATCGTATAACACCTTGTTACAATTTAGCCCACAGCTTTCCATCTTCTTTCCAGTTAGATTTAAAAATTATTTAAGGATAGGCATTGTGAGAGTTATTAAAAGTAATTATAGCTCGCCCTAGCCTTTTATAGCCCTTAAGTATTTATAGCTCGTACTGGAAATTTTCTTCATTTTATATCATCTGCATACCCTGTGTCTACCCTCTATGCACGCCACTGGCAGTATTACATGACAGGTCACGGATTATTACCGCCAGACGCAGTGATACTGCATGGCACGTCTAGTACATAACCAGTTTGTAGCTGTAATGGCTTTTAAACTCCCACTGATAGCTCTTCGCGATAGTTGGATACTTCGTTTCTAAAAGCTTACAGGATATAAAAGGGATTCACAGACAAAATAATATCGTAGTGCAATTAAATAAAATTAAAACTTGCTTAACGTTTCGTCATTTCCTTAATGCCTCATAATGGAGCGCCTTTTTATATGGGTATAGAAACATAAAATGGCTGTTTTTTACACCATCCGATCCGATATATTGTCGTATCGTACCGAGTGATATGCAATGTCTGACACACACGCCTTCAGTAAATTAACACGGGGTGGCACTTTGTTGGATGTGTTTTCTATATGGCCTGCGAAGTATTGTTATGTTTATAGGAAATGGTTTACTTACCATCAGGCATTGAGTTAGTTTAAAGGACGGGGAGTAATATAGGCTTCTTTTAATCCCAGGAATACAAATGTTAGTTAAGTTCTCATGGGATTTGTCAAAACCCGCAATAAACGCGATCGGAGAACACATGCTACAGCTAGCCTATTTACTAAAAAATTATAAATTATTCGCCAAAATATTTTCGGAGAATGAAATTATAGCACCCTCTCCTTTGATCGGTATGAAAATAACTATAGTAGATTTAAGAATAGCGAGAACTACTTGCTTATTTTACTGACAAAAGCTGTCTAAACAAACTTTCTGTCCTAATCAGAAAAGACAGAAAATACAATAATTTTATGCTTATCACAGCCCAACCACTTCAACAAGAAGTTCTGTCTTAGGGTTTATTTTGCGTAAATTAATGAAGTTAATTAGTAAAACATCAATATTTATCTGTCAATATTGTATTAAGGAAAATAATCTATCTCATTTACACAAGGCGGACAGCGCCAACGCAAATATAGGCACCATTAAATTGCAAAAAAAAGTTGTTATTTCATTATTTCTTAGTGTTTAAAATTGTTTAAACGTTAAAAGTTATTCAATTTTTTTTATTAATTTATTGCCATTGATCAACTAAGGAGGCACAAATTAATATTAATAGTAGACTTTAAGCCGATACGGTATAAAGATGATGTGGAGTTTAACCTTCAGACTGATCGGTACGACAAATCGTCTCGTGTGGAGTACCCTCGAGAGCTTGAAATGTTTGCGCGTCACAACAGCGGCTAGGTAAAAGTTTTATTTATGCGGAAACTTGTTTCATTTTTCTCTCGCGAGCCTTTCCCGAGTATAAAGACGGTGGAAGCTGTACCACATAAATAAGGGTCTATTAAAGATGTATGAAGATGAAACCACTTCAACAATTTTTTATTAACACGTCGAGATTTACGGGACCATTTTGCTAAAATGGAACACGTTTTTTGTCACTTTTAATAATTTTACCTATGTCTATAATATTTTTTTGTTTGTTTGTACTCATTATGCTCCGAAACTATTCGAAGGATTTTAACCATTTATTCGCTCAAAGAAAGCTAAACTATCACAAAGTATTTATATATATTACTAACGTACCCAGCTCGCTTCGCCGGGCTAGATTTTGCTTTATTTAATTTAAACAATAAACTTACATCATTAAATTTTTAATTTAAGTTTCATAATATATTAAATCATTTATTTCTCTCCGTATTCATTCTCTTCTATTCTCTTCTCGAGCGGGTGAAGATCATTATTTACACCCATGTACATCCAACAATAGAATATCATCATAGTAGATGCTGTCATCATGCATCACAATAAAAGCTGTATTTGACAGTTCAAAAATAGGAGTGCTCCGATCGTCACCAAACCGGATTACTCGCCAGGTCAATCCGGAGATTCCCTGAAAGTTACATTAAAATCGGTCCAGCCGTTTCGAAGCCTATACGGAACATACCTACACAATTTCTCTTTTATATATATAAAGATATATTATAGATACATTCTCGCATTTATATAAGACTTATCGACTTATCAATATAAGACCTTAAACGGGAATCTAACCTCGGACCCCGTGACCTGTATTCGAACATGCTATTTACTAGTAGGGATTTTTTTTTTGCTTTTATACCCATTACCTCATGAAGCGGTGACAGCCCAGTGGGTAGGAGCTCGACTTCACTGTCGGGGGGGCCGAGTTCGTATCCCAGCACGCACCTCTAACTTTTCTAAGTTGTGTGCGTACTAAGTAATTAAAACATCGTGATGAAACCTGCATGCCTGAGAGTTCTACACAATGATCTCAAAGGTGTGTGGAGTCCACCAATCTGTACTAGGCCAGCGTGGTGGACGACAGCTTGAAATCCTTCTCATTGTGTATTCTCTTATAGTTCCAAATGGTCTGAAATAAGTTACTTTAAGTTCTTACCCTTGGTATAAGATTTTATGCAAAAAAAATATCCCTGTTTAGGTTTTATTCCGACATCAGCGGTCCTATTCCCAGCCCTTGATCAACATGTTAAGCCTCCGTACCGCATCGGAGCAGTGTAACGGGTGTATACGCTAAATCGTAATTGCCCGCTTGCATATGTGAAAAGTGCCCAGAAATAAGTAGTTGATAGACTAATAAAGATGACTAGACATAGACATCTTACGATGATTATTTACTTACCATTTTTAACGAGCGTTTAAAAATTAAGTTAAGAAACTTTACTTTAACTGTTTCCTTTATGAGTCGGATTGTTATAATTCTGGGTCCATTAGTGCAAGCTACTCCCTTTGTAGAGCTTTCGAGTAAGTTTCGTTTTATGTTAAAACTTCTTTCCTACTTATATTTCTTATTCAGAACTTTACACGGCTACGACAAAATGTATGAGCGAGTGTTTACTGAACGGGGGAAAGTTATTTTTTAACTTGTTTCTAAAAGGCAGTGGGGCTTGATCGTAGTGGCGTGAACTGGGTTATAATATAAATAGAGTACGCTAACCATCTTTGACTATAATTTATAAACTAACTTAAAGCTGTGTTTATCTTTCTTTCTACTACAAGTTACCTGCACTCTAACTTGGTGATGATGATGCCATCTAAGATGGCAGTGTCTTTAACTATTAGGTATTTGCCATCCTCCATCAACCATCAACTATCAATCATGACATCAACCGTCGCCGATAAACAGAGCAATTCGCAGGGCCTTATGAAAATTAAGCTTAATTTGCTATACTCCGCGAAAAGCAGGAGAATCTGTGTGGTGTAATTAATAATTTCTTCAATCCTGATACTCTCTATTACAAAGTAGCGCCTTCTCAAACCCGTCCTACAAAGTACTGAACTTTTTTTTTTTCTCGTGGAGAAATCCTCATGGATACCACTACACCACGGGGAGGTGCAGTGGTTATGCCGGACTCTTACCGACTAAAACCCCACGGTGTTCCAACTCATCGCCTGGTGACTGGGTCAAGGGAACGCTTTCGCACACAACCGCAACGCAGCCAGCGGTGCCTACTGAGGCAGGCACTTCTCTGTAACAACTTCGGTTGCCACTGAACACCACCGAAGGCAAACCAGGAACACGGGGTATGCCTTTTGAACTCGAGGACCAAACTCCGACGGGCGACAGAATCCCCGTATCTATCACCCGGAGGTCCTTCAAGGGCGCAGACGTTGGTTGTGCACCAGCTGTCTACGCCCGACTCTTCTGCGGCGGAGCGGATTAGAGTCTACATCGTCCTCTCTCAACCGCTCGGCCAACTCCTTCTGCACCATCACATCAGAAGGACACCACAAAGTACTGACCTATGTCAAGTAAGTAATCTAAAGCGTAGGTGTTAAGACTCGTGTGCCTGTAATTAAACCGGAACCACTCAATGCAGACCGGAATACAGAAATGCTGCTACGGAAAGAAATAATCGTGATGGTAAAATTTCCCTTGACAAGCTCTGTCACAAAACGCACTACTAATATTAAACCCATACGACGGCCCATTGGCGCAGTGGGCAGCGACCCTGCTTTCTGAGTCCAAGGCCGCGGGTTCGATTCCCACAACTGAAAAATGTTTTTGTGACGAACATGAACGTTTTTCAGTGTCTGGATGTTTATATGTATACTATAAGTGTGTATATCTATATTTATAAAAGAAAGTCGTGTTAGTTACACCATTTATAACTTGAGAACGGATGGACCGATTTTCATTATTTTTAATTACTTTGATTCCTGTGAGTCCGGAATAGGATAATAAGTATTAAAACTTAAAATTTATCAAAAAAAAAAAAAAAAAATCATAACACATCTAGCCGTTCATTAGTAATAAAACACAACTGCCAGCGCACGTCATGTTGTCTATAAACGTTGAAAGGTTGATGTGACTGTTGGAGAGTTACAATAATCCGGAGTAAGTACATATTGTACTTTACAAAGACATTGTGATGTAAAAAATATTAAGGCGAAATGTAATTCGCGGGGAAAGCTAGTTATTCATAAAAATAGTCATTAGTCATCTTAGTATCCATAACACATGCTACGCTTACTTTGGGGCTAGATGGCGATGAGTGTATAGTCGTTGTATATTTATTTTATTTATTATACGCCTCATCGGTTTCTACGTAACATCGCACTTGCTAGCAAATTGCTTTGCGGTACGTCTTTGTCAATAGGGTGGTAGCCACTGCCAGCGGCCTTCCACGAGACCCGAGAAAAATCAGAAACTATAAATTCCCAAAGTACCTCGGCCCGGATTCGAGACCAGGACTTCGTGATATTTAGTTGAAAATGCTAACCACTTGATCAACGAGGCACCGCAAATTGGTATAAAGATAGCTATTACAACGTAGGCGTCCGGTAAGAACGGATTTTTAAACAATAGAGATCGCGGTCCTTGCGAGATCTTAACTTCAAGTTAGTAATCTGTCGGCATCTGTTGGAGGCCATTTTGGCGATTATATAGAAGCTGCACGACTTTGATTTTTTCAGCTGGTTTGCCCATCTGGTTAAGGACCGGACTCTAGGTCTTTACCTTCGGTGTCGCCCGAACTTTAATTTTTTCCAGGCTATTATTCCTCCGCCGCAATAATAATCCCCTAAGGGTCCAAAATAGGGGTTCTTTATTTCTAGCATAGTTATATAACATAATTGAAGTCATAACGGATAATTTTCTAACAGAAAGTTACTATGGCTTTAAATTTCTGTTCATAGAGAATATCATGCTTGTAAATCTTACAGAACAAATAAGAAGTATCATAACAAAATTTATTATTACATTAAACGGTAGTGGACCGTCCGAACATAAAGTTACGCTATAGGGAGTAGACTTATGCTCTTGTTTTGTAGCGTAAAAAATACGCTTTGTCTTTTATCTCGGTATAATATATATAAAGACTGTACCGTTGTTTTAGAAAAAAGCAATAGGAAAAGACATTAAGCATATACAACCAAGTTTTCCGTACTAATAAAATTTATACTTTTTAATTGTTTATTGCATAAAATGGCTGTAAAAGCATTTATATTTATTTGCCTAATTTGATGCAGTTACGCAGTTTGATTTAGTTAACTGCATAACCTATGCATAAGGAAGGAAGTGGTGATAGTCTAGTGCCTAGTACTTCGGCATCACTTTCCGGGGACTGAGTTCAAATCCCGAAATGCACCTCCAACTTTTCTACGTTATGTGCGTTTTAAGCAATTATGTCACTTGCTTCTACGATGAAGGAGAACATCACGAGGAAACCTGGATGCCCGAGATTTCTCCATAATGTCCTCAAAGGCGTGTGGAGTCCACTAATCCGCACAAGTCCAGCGTAGTCGAAATGGACCCCTTATTTTGATACTGCATTCAAATGCATAATCGGGTCATTTCGATACCGAAGTAGATGAATTACAGATTTACAAAGCACAAAAATTTATCAACTTTTGTTACACAATGAAACTTAAAAGAACATAGTTTCCTGAAAACCTATTTGTAATAGACGTATCTAAACCCCCATTTTATATTATTTGACCCTCTGGTCTGATACGTTTGTAGAGACATAGTATCTCGCTCATGAGATGGCTTGTGTTACTTTTTGTGCAAAGTACGACCCAATAAATAGTTCACCGGAAATTGAGACTATAAAATTCAAAACAAATCTTCTATAGATGCTGAACAGAATAATTTAAATGTATCCGTGTTTTTGAGTTTAATATACTTATTTATTGTAAATACAAAGAATTTCATTTTCAGTTTTACGATCTTGCCTTCTGCAAGGTTAGTGTCCAGTAGAAGATGTAATTTCAATGCTCTTGTGTTTTTTAGTTCGCTGCCTTGGACTAATAGTGACTAATTATATTTAATTTCTATATATGTATATATATATATATATACTACTATATATATATATATATATATATAGCAGTCTTTTATATATATATAAAAGACTGCTCCAAACCATAATGATGGGAAAGATTGCTGAAAAAAAGATGGGCTGGAAGGTGAAAGACGGACTGGTTACGAAATATACGGGAGTGGATGGAATTATTTTAAAGAAGATACGTAAAGTAATACTATTGACCGCACTTTCATTGCTATAATGTTACCTTATTGTACAACATGACCTTAAAAAGGCAGGTATATACAGCTATATGAAACACCACAACCATTCTTGACTTAGACGAATAGACGCGTGCACGTATATCCTGTAGATATAAAATTAATATAGCTTCGCTCCCGTCAACTGCATCGGTAGGTATACACCCTTAACATAAAACCAGTTAATCTACTTTTTCGGGTACTCCACGCCCCCCGTGTCTTTTTATGTCTACCCTGAGCCTTCTGCCCTTGGAAAGGTATTCAAACATGTTAATTAGAACAAGACAAAGTGAAAAAAAATCTACCCAGCTACCTATTCTCGTTCTCATGGTATAATAAAAAAAAGTGATTGAAGTAAACTTTTATAATTATTTATTGATGAAAGAGTAACTTGTTCCTGCGACTCCCCCATTTCATTTAATATTCACTATTTCATTTGATATTCTATTTAAAATTCATTAATATCACTTTCACATTTTATAAATATTTTCATTTGTTAAATAGAACAATTGAGAGTAGAAAATTGAAGGTTAGATCAGCACATGTCAATATAACCTTGTCGTTGACTATTATAGAATGTCGCAATCGTTAGAAAATTTATTAATAATTTAATAGTATACTTAGAGATTTTCAAAAAACTTTGCAATTTAATTTATTGTTCCGTTTGAATATATTGGAAATTATTTATTTCCAATATATTCAAACGGAACTAATTGATTATGACATTTGCCACTAGCAGGCGTATGAGTCAAGAGGCGTGGAGTATATAACATACACTTACGACCAATCCAAATTATTATTTTTAAATACTACACAGACGTCTGACGTAAGCGTCCGTCAGAAAAAAATCTGAGTTATTCCCTAGTAAAAAAAAAATACACAGAGTTACAATATTTTCAAAGGAATACTGTAGGGAAAGCCTTAAAATAGTTATTTTATTTTCGGAATCTAAACAATGACTCCTTTATTATTATAATATAAAAATGATTTATTTCCGTCCTGCACTAGAGCATTCGTCTGAATTGCAAGCGCCCTAAAGCCTCTACAAGTTCATAACGACGATGTACCTTTTCATTATATTTAATAAATTTCAATAATATAGAGGAAACTTCAAGGCGAAATGTTTCACTTTAAAATATCTGCTAATATTAGAGTCGTAAGAAGCGAAGATTGACTCAAAGGGTGACGGAACAAATCTTGTTAAAGTTAATGAACAAACTTAGCGTCTCAGTTTAATTGGACCCCCGCCGTGCCACCCTACAGCGCTCCATTAAGTAATTTCATTTTTGTTGCAATATTGACGGCTTCATTAATTTATTTAACCTAGATAATGTGCACAATGAGGCGTCCGTACAGCGCGGTCTAGCAATTTAATTGTTGCATCTGGCATTTAGTCTATGCTGTTAATATAAAGGGTCGAAATATTTTTGCTTGTTCGTTTATTTAAAACTATTATACCGATTTTAGAGTGGTGGACTGCGGCCTTAACCCCTTCTCATTGTGGGACCCGTGCCCTGTAGTGGACTTGTAAAGGTTTGATATGATGATGATCAAAAGTCTGTTTAAATCAGACAGTTACAGATAATATTAGAAGGATTCTGTGGTACAAGGTACATGTTCTATTCAATTTTGTGAATTAAAATATATTCCATTCGGACGAAACGAAGCGTTAATAATTTAAATATATTTCAAAAAAGGACATCAGGTAATTTCATTTAATAAAACACTAGTATTTTTGAGTTATTTATTCAAGAGTTTTTCTGGATGACTTCATCGATGAAAGTACGCAATGCAGCCACGTTAGTGTACACTCCCGGAAGTTGGGTTGCGCACGAAAATCCGAAGGATACTATTCCAACCAGCTTATATACATTCCCCTCTTTTTCTACGAGAGGACCTCCGCTATCACCCTGGAAATACGAAAACAATTTCTGCACTATTCTCTTTCTTTTTGTTATGAAGAGCGAATTTCCGAACCTCAACAAACACCTCGAGTTAAATATGACTTGCTTTAAGGGTGATAAAAAGCATCGAGAGTATACCTGCATGCCTGTCAGTTCTCCGTAATGTTCTCAAAGGCGTACTGCAATAATTTAAACATTTGAAGTAAGAATAAACTTACAGTGCAATATACTAGGTTGCATAAAATTCATAATTCGCTTAAAGGAAATTGCATACAATTCTACAATAAACTACCAATTGACATCTTGGAGATGTCTCTTAAAAAGTTCAAAGTTTGTATTAAACGTAAGCTTATAGAAAAGTCCTATAATAGTATAAAGGACTACGTAATCGATAAAAAAGCTTGGGTGTAAATTATTGCTCTAACCAGGTTGCTCTTCTAATAATTTAAAATGACATTGTGAGATGGTGACAAAAAAAAACACCCGGCTAAGTCTGTTGTGTCACCTATGGGCCTACTTGAATAAATTTTTGACTTTGACTTTGCGTGTGAGGTCTTGGCCAGCGTTGTGGACAACGGTCCATCACAGAAGGATTCCCGTGCCCTGGAGAGGCCTGCCAGTGGGTTGATATGATGGATGGAAACCACGTTGCTTTTTTGCTAATTCTATAGTACAATTATATATTAACTGGACTAAATTGGCAGAGAACGCTTTTTAGCGATAAGGCCACCAATAGTATAATTTTTTATGTTGTTTCTGTATGTGTTCTTTCGTGTGCTATAAAGTATAAATAAACAAAATATATAAATATATCTTTAGACATGAGAGATAAGACACTACATATATCCCCGACAGCCGATTGTCGCAGTGGGCAGCGACCCTGCTTTCTGAGTCCAAGGCCGTGAGTTCGATTCCCACAACTGGAAAATGTTTGTGTATTAAACAGGAATGTTTTTCAGTGTCTGGGTGTTTTTATGTATACTATAAGTATTTATTACATATTCCTACCAAAAAAAAAAACAGTTGTAAGGATCGAACCTACAGCCGGACTCAGAAAGCCGGATTGCTGCCCACTGCGCCAGTCAACCGTCAAATACATTATTTCTTTCAGAAACACTTACTTTGCAGCTATCTTTGCCCCGTTGCCCTCCCGCACATAACATCCTTTCAGTAATTTCAAACATTGTGAGGGTCTTGCGGCATACTTCACGATCGACAAGAGGAACTTTTACTCCCAACAGTTGATTCGAAGTGGCTCTTAAGGAATCTATATTCTGATTCTGAAAGTAATAAAAATCATCATACATTTTCTAATTATTTAAACTGCAAAATAATCATCATACACAAGAAATTGAGACAAGCAAAAAAGTTTGGAGGCAAGAATGACGTTAAATTTTTCGCATCACAAGGTATCCAACAGACATGAGATACTGCCAGTTCATGTTATACAAATCTAATTGCATTATCATGTTTAAAATGTTTTGCAACGGGTTAACACATAAATAAACAAATGAATAAACTAAGACAATATACACATCGCCATCTAGCCCCAACGTAAAGCATAGCTTGTGTTATGGGTACTAAGATGACTGATGAATATATTTATGAATCATATACATAAATAATAAATGAAATACAGATAAACACCCAGACACTGAAGAACATTAATGTCCATCACACTATCATTTTCAGTTGTGGGAATCGAACCCACGGCCTTGTATTCAGAAAATAGCAGTCCAAATAAGGAAATAATAATATGTAGACCTCACACGAAGTAGACAGCGGACTTCAAGCGAGTCGCAGGGAGCCGCTGGACACAAGCGGTACAAGACCAAACACAATGATAATAAAATAATTCTGTAATGATAGTGTTAGAATAAGCATATAAATAAATAAATAAATAAAGATCATGGTATTTTAAACTCCCTGCAATAGAGCTATGTCCAGCAGACCTATGTGAAACAAATAAAAATGAATTCCCTCAGTACAAACACCTATTCAATTGGTGCCCACAGTTCCAGATTGAGAAACCTGTTCTAAATCCAAGCGTCTATTCGATTAAAGAGCTTGAACGTATTTAAATGGTTGTTAAAAATAATTAAGAAGAAGAAGAAAAACTTTATTGCACGTATAACATACAGGAAAAAAAAACATTAAGGAGTACAGTACACAATGTAGACATGCAAAGGCGGCCTTATTGCTGCAAGCAATCTCTTACAGGCAACCTATATAGATAGGACTTACAGCAAGAGAACGGGATAGTGCCAAGAGTGTTGATACATAAATACCAAAATGTAAAGATACAAAAACATATATAATTTAAATAAATATTCGTAATATATACCAAAACCGTATAAAAAAATAAAAAGGAAATACCGAAATGAAAATCACATCCCTACTAGTATTATCAATGTTAATGTAAGTTTGTTTGTTACACTTTCACGCAAAAACTTCTTAACCGATAAATACATAATATAAAATATACATAATATATATAAATATATAACAAACATAATATATAACATTTAGAATGCTGTTGCAAGCCGCCCTAAGTCCCTATGCTCCGTTAATTTGGTAATCGCTATCGCTAATAGAGCCTATGTTTTATTTTTAGATTATGAATCAATTAATCAATCAATTTTTGTTATTTATTTTATTGTATTGCTTGCTAATATAGTACATGCAACATTTTTTTTTTCTTTTAAAATAAATAAATATACTACGACAATACACACATTACCATCTAGCCCCAAAGTAAGCGTAGCTTGTGTTATGGGTACTAAGATAGCTGTTGAATATCTTTATGAATATAATACATATAAATACTTATAATATACAGATAAATACCCAGACACTGAAAAACAATCATGTTCATCACACAAACATTTTCCAGTTGTGGGAATCGAGCCCACGATCTTGGACTCAGAAAGCAGGGTCGCTGCCCACTGCGCCAATCGGCCGTCATACATTTTAAAATTGTTACATATACTGCCAAGATTGGCGTGGAAAATGTGTCGTTAATTTTTTTACCAATTTTCAATCTCAAGTAACAATAGGAGAAAGTCACATTCAATATATTACAAGTAAAACCAAAAAAATAAAAATTAAATACCGAAATGAAAATCACATACACAAAATAAATACTTATAAAATATAATTGTACGGAAGCATTGGCGATGTGCTCGACAGTAACAATGTTTTTCAGTGTCTGGGTGTTTATCTGTATATTATAAGTATTTATGTATATTATTCATAAAGAATATTCATTAGTTATCTTAGTAACCATAACACAAGCTACGCTTACTTTGGGACTAGATGGAGATGTGTGTATTGTCGTAGTGTAAAAAAAAATAGCAATATGACCGTAATAATAGGTTATTGTGCTCGGGGACCGAGGTCCAAATTACTCATCTTTGGAAGTTAAAACACATGGTAAATTTTTGCGAACACCTCGTTAGCGCGATGCAGGATCTTTGTGGCGCCATCTAGTTCCGGTAATGTGTAGACCGCTACAATAATGAATAAATTAACGTCTATCAACTAAAAGGAAGGAAATAAATCTTACATCCATGGTATCTCCAAAACCCGTAGTCAATAACATGACACCATTCGAAGGTTCGGCATTAGGTTGTGCCATCTGGATTGGAGAAACTCTATCGCTGAACCTGAACGTTCCCTTGATCTTGATGACACAAACATCGTAATCGTATAGTTTGTAAAGAGGATGCACGACCACTTTTTCGATGTCATAGCGTTGGCCACCGGATTCAGCTGTATCCGTTCCGACTGTGATGTCCATGGGTGTAGAACTGTATATAACACTTTTATAAATTTAAAATGCATATAAAAGTTTCGGAACCGACAGGATTTGAACCTGCGACTCTCGGGCAATCGCGGCCTGAGCGCTTTCACCAATTAAGCTACGGCTCTCCTAAAGTCGATGCCGAAATTAGTATATGCCTTTCACATCAGTCTTATAGCGAAAAAAAAATTTTTTATATGCATTTTAAATTGATAATTCCTCCAAGTGTCGGTAAAAACACTAATAAAAATTATAAAAATGTATATAACACTTTGAAATATTGGATAGAAGCAGGCGTAACTTTCAGGAAATCCATGATATATTATGAAAATTAAGCTTAATTTGCTATATTACGCTAAAAGCAGGAGAATTTGTATGGTGTTATTTATAATTTCTTCAATCCTTATACTCCACACCGGCAATGTACCCGGAGCGAAATGTGCGTAGAGGGTACATTGCCGATGATCTGTTTGGTGTGGAGTATTTCATAATATAATGTTTTTTTTAATTTTCATAAAATATTTTTTTTAACCAATAGTGTGTGGTGGACTACGGCCTTAACCCTTTCTCATTGTGATAGGAGACCTGTTTTTATTGGCTTAACAATTATTTATTGTAAAGTCAACATCTCCTGAGGATGCTCCGATTTCGAAACGCGTAAAGCGTTGAGGGTACATTGGCGAAGACATGTTTACCATTATCCTGCTTTTCGCAGAGTATAGGAAATTAAGCTTAACTTTCATAATATAACACTTTAAATTAACCACCGCGAAAATGCTCGAACTTCTTCTTCATTATTTTTTTATTATTTATAAAAAAAAATTAAGAAAAAAATGTGAGGTGGGAGTCTTTGACCGTGGCGAGTTACCACCCTACCAACAAGTCGTTCTTTCAATCGTTCCGGGACGGTGTCGCTTGGTACAATAAAACTCCCATACTCCTCACAAGTTATCCAGCTTCAGTCTTAACATCACTTACCAAGTCACCACGTTAGTCGTTAGTTAAATAAAGAAAAGAGAGGCGGTGTCTGCCCAGTAGAGGCAAATAAAAATAGACAGAGTTTTAAAAGTGCTTAAATGAATTGAAAAATAATTAAAAATATCAATAGTTATTGGTCTTATTGGATTACCTATCGCAATGTGCAGCGGAGACCAGGAATCGGTCGTTGACGATGCTGGCGCCGCAGTGGTACTGTTTACCGATTGGTCTGAATAGGGCCATGAAGGGCACTTCTGTTATGCTAATCGGTTCACCACCAACGATTCCTAAGCCATCTGTGGATTATATAATCAACTCTTCGAAACAGGCGGGATATTCTTGATCTGTGTTATTTGCATAAAATATTACAAAACAAAATTAAATGTAACAACCTTCTCAATCATATATCTCTGACTGTACCGCACCGGTACTTCAGAAGTAGCAAATTTTTCAAACAATTTTTTTTCATATACCATTTACTAAATCCCATCTCGGAAAACAAGTGCCTATTATACATATTTGTGCGAAATACAACGAGTTATCTAAAAAGATACCTGGCATCGATATCTTCCGTGACTCAACCACAACTTTTAGGAAAAAACTCACCGAACACTTATCGTTGAGTTAAATTTTTTGTTTAAGTTTACATGACGCTTTGTCAATGCTATATGTACACTTGTAATTGACGTGCATATCATTTTTGTGTGTCCTATGTTTAAAAACGTGCAATATCAATGTTATTAGTGTGCTCTTAATAAATAAATAAATCATATCAATAGTGAATCATCATCAAAGCTGTACTAATAATATTTTCTCCTAACAGGAGAAGCGGTAATAAATTAAAATATCACTTGCTTCAACCGTGAAGGAAAACATCGGGGAAAAACCTGCATGCCTGTAATGTTCTCAAAGGTGTGTTGCATTGGGCCAGCGTGGTTGACTACGGCCTTAACCCCTCCTCATTGTGGGAGGGGTTAAGGCCGTAGTAGTATTATAAATACGAATGCCTTGTGGTAAAGGAAGGTCGAAATGCAGGTGTCACCAACCTTCCTTTTCCATGGGTGTGGTACGAGGCGACCAAGGGAATAAAACGAATGTTGTGGGTATTATTACAATAATATACTTATGAGGGTAGGCCTTAAGGTTATTCAATAAATGATTCAGTCATCTTCCAATAATGGTTTGATTTAGACCTCTTACTATAACATGGTGTCAGGTGTGGAAATATACATTAGTGATAGTGATAAAATAGTGAGTTTATGATAGTTAATACTCGGAAGGATTGCAAAATATCTTAACCTATGCAATGGCGTATGAAAGTCGAGGAGATGGCGTTTACGCAGCGATTCAACAGCCGGCCCCGTTGCAACAAGATGGCAACTTAGCTACGAATTGGAAAGAATGGAAAAATGCATTTGAATACTTTTTGATTGCCACGGGCAAGGATAAAGCGACTAATAAAGAAAAATATGGTTTGTTTATGCACTGCTTAGGCCAGTACGGGCGGGAAATTCTAGAAGAACTCGATTTCACCGAACATGATAAAGATGATTATAAGAAGATATGTGAAAAGTATAGTGAGTATTGCAATCCTAAGAAAAACGTCAACTACGAGAGACATACGTTTTTTGAAACCTATCAGAATGAAAATAATTTTGAAAAATATTTAGGATTATTGAAAAAAATGAGTAAAAGCTGTGAATTTGGATCTTTGAAAAATAGTCTCGTATTGACGCAGTTGATACGTGGACTAAAAGATGTCCACATGAGGGAGAAACTATTAGCGAGATCGTCAATAACATTGGAGGAGGCCAGTGCCTGGTGTCGAGCGGCCGAGCGAGCGGGCAAGCAGGCGGCGGCGTGCGCCTCGCGCGCCCCTGCGGGTCCGGCCGCGGCGCTCGAGCACGTGCAGCAGCGCGCCCGGCCTCCGGCTGCCGCCCCGGCGCCTGCGGTCGCTGCTCGTGCCGGCTGGCGGGGCCGGCGGGGCCCGGCGGAGTCTTCATATCGGCGTGTCAGTGATAGTGCTTGCGGAAACTGTGGGTTACGGCATAGTGAAAGTATGCGTTGCTGTGCGTATTCGGTGAAGTGTTTTCGGTGCGATAGATGGGGTCACTTTGCCAAATTTTGTCGCGTGCGGGTTGCGCGCGAGGTAGTAGAGGACCCAGAGATGCTGGATGAGTGTCAGGATGAGTACGACGAGAATGGTGAGCTTCTCATGCACAATATTTCGATCGAAGCTTCAAATGAAATGTATGGTTCATGGTGTGAGACTATAGAAGTAAACGGCATCTTTGTACGATTTAAATTAGATAGTGGGGCAGAAGCATCCGTCATGTCCTTAGGCTCATATGAAAAAGCCGGTTTTGATAAGTCTAAGCTAATTAAGTGCAATACCGTATTAAGAGAAATTAGTAAAAATAAGCTACCTGTGATTGGATATTTTAATGGGTTGTTAAATTATAATAAACAGAAATGCTGTGAAAAAATTTACGTTCTAGATAATAATTGTAATAATTTACTGGGCTTAAGGGCATGTGTTACTTTGAAATTAATTGCAAGAGTGCACCAAGTGTCTCTTGAACTTGAGAAATATGAATCGGTATTTGAAGGTATAGGTTGCCTGCCTACTATTTGTAAAATAGTTGTTGATAAAGCGATATTACCCGTTGTGAGCGCCTCGCGAAAAATACCAATGAAATTGCGGCCTCGTTTAAAAGAAGAATTGGACAACATAGTAAAATTAAACATTATTAAAAAAGAAGATGGGCCTACAGATTGGGTGTCGAACATTGTCATTGTCGAAAAACCGGATAAAAAACTTCGCGTTTGTTTAGATCCTCGCAATTTAAATCAGGCCATTAAACGGAGCCATTTTCAGTTGCCCACGTTAGACGAAATGGCGAGCAATCTTTCAGGAGCGAAATATTTTTCGAAATGTGACGCAAAGAATGGGTTTTGGATGATTAAGTTAGAGGAATCTAGTTCTAAGTTGTGTACTTTTTCAACGCCGTATGGAAGATGACTGAATCATTTATTGAATAACCTTAAGGCCTACCCTCATAAGTATATTATTGTAATAATACCCACAACATCTCCCCCCTTATAATAAGTCTAATATATTTAATTATATATCATCTTATGATCAAAATATTTAAATAGGTAAGTAACATTATTATCGTTATTACATCTTCTTCCTTTTTTCTATAAAATTATATATTTCAAATTATTTATTTTCCAACGGGCTCGCCTAACGGAACGTTCGGACTATAAAAGCTATGATGTGTAAGTCATACGAAAGTGGCGAAGACTGGAAACTATCGCTATTAAATTTTCGAAATACACCACTTTCTGGAGAAAAGTGGTCACCGGCGCAGCTTTTAATGAGTCGTCGGTTAAATACTCGTTTGCCCTCTGGAAATACTCAGTTAAAACCTAAAACTGTTAATCCGCAGTTAATGTTAGACAATCGTGCTGAACGAATAAAACAATATAAGTCATACTATGACCGAGGAACTAAAAGTTTAATACCATTATCTCAAAACGATCCGGTTCGAATGAAACAAAATAAAATATGGGTCAAGTCTCGTATTTTGCGTCCAGCACAAGAAAAACGATCGTATTGGGTACAAACTGAAAACGGTGGCGTTTATAGACGTAATAGGCAACATTTGATGAAAATACCAAGTCGAGGAAACGATGCCGATCGAATTAACAATTGCCCTGGCTTGGATTGGGATAGTTTTAACTTCGCGCCAACGGGTAATACTAGTGTTGCCCAAATTCAGTCTTGGTCTTGCAGTCTTGGTCTTGTTCTTGCGTTTTTGCAAGACCAAGACCAAGAACAAGACCGCGTATTTTTAGCAAGACCAAGACCAAGACTGACCGTGCAAGACTTGAGCAAGAACAAGACATAGCCTGCAAGACTCTTGCGTCTTGCAGCTAGGACTTAGCGCTATTTCACGGAGTAGTTAGGTGTAACAGTTCGGTGTATAGGTAGGTAGGTACGCTTAGGAATTCTATGAGACGCAAAAAACTATATCAAAGAATATGAAAAACTGGACCTATGCGCATTACGACTAAAACCATAAACATAGCGAATAAAAAAATATCTATTAAAATCAAACTGAGTGCATGCATAGTTATGTTTTAACCATCGGCACTTTGATAATGCGGCATCAAAGGTTTTGTACTTACTTCTCAAAGAAATTTGCCGCTTTTCGGAAGTACATGGTTATGATACACGCGCCGGCGGCTTCTTTTGAAATCTAAAACAATCGTTGCCGCCGCGCCGAAATCATAACATTTGACACTATTCATGCAAAATAATTTCGAATTTTAAGAGTACCTACAGGTGTTCCAAAGAATAAATAAGTTTCAGAGTGCTTAGAATGAAAATGAATACATTATACTGATCACGCAAGTAGTATTATGATTAGGATAAAATGGTGAGGATAGGTAGTAGATGTCATAATAATTCATTCTAGTAAGTAATTATAATATTGATTACTTATATGGTTTTAAACTAATTACTTAGGTACTATTATTGTACATTTAGTCATTATATTTCTTAAGTTTTTACAAGAAAAAATAGCAAAAAAGTGTTCGAATATCTCTGAGAGAGATGATGAGAGTAAGTATTTACTAGCTGTGCCCGCGACTTCGTCCACGAGGAATAGTAACTTTGGAGGTATAGTGACGTTCAGGATTTATTTATTTATTTTAAAACTTCTGTCATCAAACATACAAACGAACTCTTCAGCTTTATTCAAATAAATGATAAATCGTAAAACTCTTTTATTAAATTTCTTATAAGTTGAGGGTTCAATCTCTTTCTAGACAGATAAGTATTGTTCTTTAAAATACAGTCAAGTTATTGTAATTAATTAGTTTTTTTACATGTTTTAGCAAATGTAAGCTTATAAATCATAAATGTTTATTAAAAAACAGTTACTTCCATGGAAAACGACATATAGGTCAGTTGATTTTTCGAATTTCTTATCAAATCTTCAGTTATTTATTAATCTGCTTGATCTTTACTATGGCTATGTTAATTCAAGCTCACAATGTTCCAATTCTAATACGTTTTTCTAAGATTTAAAGTAAACTTTAATAAATAGTAATAGACTAATAGGTAATTGCAAGACTTGCAAGACTCTTGCTGCAAGACCAAGACCAAGACCAAGACTGGGAGCGCAAGACCAAGACCAAGACCAAGACCAGGTGTATTGGCGCAAGACCAAGACCAAGACTGGCTAAGTCTCGTCTTGTTCTTGCATTTGGGCAACACTAGGTAATACCACTCCGGCCACGGAGCCGAACGTGGCGCGTTCACCGCGACCACCGCCTGCCCATCGGGTAACAAGCAGTGGTCGAGTTGTACGATCGCCCATTCGTTTTGCCAGCGAATATAACTATTAGGTATCTATCTTTGAACACGTTTTAATGCTTTATACTATAAATCCAATGTAATAATCTTAGTCTAAGTGTAATAATCTAAAATATTATTTTAATATAAGTAAGTCGAGCTAGCTTTGTCTTAAAATTAAGCTAAGTTTAGATATGTTAATACAATAATAATAATAATAATTGGTACATATAGATTTTCATAACCTACTATGAGTGCATGACAAAATATATAATTTTATAGAAAAAAGGAAGAAGATGTAATAACGATAATAATGTTACTTACCTATTTAAATATTTTGATCATAAGATGATATATAATTAAATATATTAGACTTATTTATAGAAAGTTTCTATAAATCGAAGCAAAACCAAGCTCATGGTGGTAGATCGATCGAGTAAACTTTCCAATATTTGCAGCATTCAGGATATAGACACTGTAGAGACTTATACGTACCTGGGTTCCTTAATCTCTAGTGATGGCTCATGCGTTTCCGAAATAAAACGAAGAATAGCGATAGCTAAGGATGCGATGCTTAGGTTAAAAAATATCTGGAAGAATCGTAGCATAACGAATAGAACCAAATTGCGACTGGTACAAGCACTAATCTTTCCTATTTTCCTATATGGCGTAGAAACTTGGACTGTTCGCGCTAGAGAAAGACAGCGAATTGATGCGTTCGAAATGTGGTGCTGGAGGCGAATGCTACGCATACCGTGGACTGCCAAGCGCACAAATGTATCAATTCTTTCACAACTCAAAATTAAAACACGTCTTTCTACCATTTGCCTTCAGCGCATCCTTAGTTATTTTGGACATATCACACGCCGCGGAAACGAGAGCATTGAAAAGTTGATAGTGGTTGGAAATGTAGAAGGCAAACGTCCCCGTGGCAGATCTCCAACCCGGTGGTCAGATCAACTGAGAGAAACTGGTGCCCGTACCTTCTATAACGCAATACAAATGGCCAAAGACAGGACCCGATGGAGAGAGATCTTATATGACAAGATTACTCGCCATACCAGTGATCACGATCCTCAGTCATGAGGGAGCGACTAAAGAGAGAGATTAGACTTATTATAAGGGGGGAGATGTTGTGGGTATTATTACAATAATATACTTATGAGGGTAGGCCTTAAGGTTATTCAATAAATGATTCAGTCATCTTCCAATAATGGTTTGATTTAGACCTCTTACTATAACAACGAAGACCAAAATCTTCCCGGTGTTAAGCCCAGCAATAAACTGTTATAAATAAGCAACTGTGAAATTCGAAAGATGTCTGTGTGTAAAAATCTCAGTACGAGTTATAAAAAACATAAGGATAGGCTTTGTAAAAGTTATAAAAAGCCGACCCTTACGTTTTTATAACTCGTGCTGGATTAACATAACTGGTTTTATATCACCTGCATACCCTGTGCATACCCTTTATGCACGCCACTGATTATGTTCAACCTGCACTTATCTTTATAAAGTTTAGGCAAGAGACTCATATTGAGGAAGTTTTTAGTTGGACCGATTTTCTTCAAACATAGCTAGGAGCACTACCGACTAAATCGTCTTTCAAAATCCTATTCGGTTCATCCGCACACACACACACACACACAAAGACACAAAGAAATTTCAAACTTATAACACCCCGTCGTTTTTGCTATAAAATTAGGTTGTGACACACGCCACGTGACGTTACACATGACGTGCGGCACAACCTAGTAAAGGGTTCCAGCACTGTACTACATACCCTGCCTAGTTATGGAATTACAGTTATTTATCTTGCAATCTCACCATCTTTTTTTTCAGCTTTACAATCCAAAAACCAATAACACATACACAATAATACATAAAACGTATTCATCTTCAGTGCTTGCTTGTTGAATTTGACGTTTGCAATGACTGCATTTATTGTAATTTCAGGTATTTACAATAAAACCAGAAATTTCACGTATTCATTTTAAAATATGCGATAAAATATATCTCATTCTTTAACACTGTGAAATACATATAATTTAAATAACTACTGTAATTTGTTGTTATTACAGAGTATTCATTGTTCAGTTTTATTTAATAGGTACAGAGAAGGCGTGAGGATTTTTCAGAAGGTACATTTTCTGTGTTAATTCAATTCAATGTTATAACAAATATTTTATAAACAAAAAAACAACTAAGTACATTAAAATCTACTTGTTATACAAGCTGAATGGGGCGTTAACAATTTGAAAAAAATATTTTACTAGATCTTGCCAGCGACTAAATACCGCGTTGTTTTGGATTTTTACTAATTCCGCAATAACCGTTAAATTTTCCATGATAAATAGTATCCTATGCTGTCTCCAGGATGCAAGCTACACGTATCAATATGAAAAATTCACCAAAATTAATTTAGGTGTGACGCTTTGGACGCGTTACAAATGTTATATTTTTGAAATCTTTGGCTTAAAAAAGCTTGCTATGTTTATCTCCGAGATACAAGCTATATGTATAATGTATATGTGCCCAATTTTATAAAGATTGATGCGGTAGCTGATCCGATCAGGGTAAGAAACAAACAAACAAAGATGTCATGATCCACAGCCTATTAACGTCCCACTGCTTGCCTCTCATAAGAGATATGGTTTTAGAGCATAGTATACCACGCTACTCCAATGCCGGTCGGCGGGCTTTAACGAATATAACAACTAGAAAGTGATAATAAACGGGACCGACGTGTTAACGTGCTCTAAGAGGCACGGAGGTTGACACCGCCACTGTAGGCCGGCTGGTACTGTAATTTTTGACGGCAAATCGGAATACAGCTGTCAAAGCGTTTATGCTATTAAGATTTCCGTATAGGATAACAAAAACTTTTTTAAGCAATTAAATACCACTTGCTACAACGGTGAAGGAAAACATCGTAAGGAAACCTGTGTAGCGGTGGGTAACTGATATGATGATGATAAATAAATAAATAAATAAATAAATAAATATACTACGATAATACACACATCGCCATGTAGCCCCAAAGTAAGCGTAGCTTGTGTTATGGGTACTAAGATGACTGATGAATATTTTTATGAATAATATACATAAATACTTATAATATACAGATAAACACCCAGACACTGAAAAACACGTATGTTCATCACACACACATTTTCCAGTTGTGGGAATCGAACCCACGGCCTTGGACTCAGAAAGCAGGGTCGCTGCCCACTGCGCCAGTCGGCCGTCGATGATGAAAGGATAACAGAAATATAATTTTATAAGAATCGCTATTACTTAGGGTATTTAAATCAATTTGTTTGGTTTGAAGACTTTGCGTAAAGCGTCCTTGTTTCCACTCAATACATCGATGAATTGTACGAATATTAAAAATCATCCGAGCATTATTGAATTGCTCTTTACAATTATTCGTGGTGGGGTATGACTACTAGCGGAAATAAATTTATTCTTGAACTAGCGGTTCTTCATCCTTACAAATCCCGTTGGAACCATTAATGGTAAAAGAATAGAGCTAGTTGAACTAACTCTATGCCAAAAATTTAAATGATTGGTTGGCTTAGGGCGTGAAGGGCAAAAATATGTTCGCAATTATAATCTAAGAATTCGACGGTTACCGACTTACGAACGTCAATCACTAATAAAAAGAAAGTAGTGATCGATGCTAACGACACAATAAATTTTTTGAAACTTACTTAAATAATATTTTATCATAAGTAGGTAGGTATTTCCCGTTACAGTATGCTCCCACTTACGAAAAGAGAGTATTTTTAGCTTCTGTTTCTGATTTTCTGATCCATTATATGACTTAAATAATATTTTATCATAAGTAGGTATTTCCCGTTACAGTATGCTACAACTTACGAAAAGAGAGTAATCAGTGTTTTTAACTTCTGTTTATTTATTATATATCTATCTATATACGAGTATATAAAAGAGAAAGTGTGTGGGTATGTTCTGTATAGGCTCCGAAAAGGCTGGACAGATTTCAATGAAACTTTCAGGGAATCTCCGGATTGACCTGGCGAGTAATCCTATAGAGAGCATAAAGTTTGGTGACGATCGGAGCACTCCTATTTTTGAACTGTCAAACTTTGACAGTTTGACAGTTCAAAAATAGGCTGTATTTGAATACAGCCTTAATTAAAAATTTAATGATGTAAGTTTATTGTTTAAATAAAATAAAGCAAAATCTAGCCCGGCGAAGCGGGCTGGGTACGCTGGTGATTTATACAACTTATATTTTTGTTTTTAGTATTTGCTTGGTCTTTTTATTACTATCTCGTGAATATCTGCAGGCATGAGAGTTCTCTATAATGTTCTTAAATGCGTGCTACGTCCACAAATCCTGGCAAGGACCCCCGTGCCCTGTAGTGGGCCAATAATGAGTTGATATGATGATGATGAAATATATAAATAAATTGACCTGCTCTCAGTGTAAACCAACCTTTACCCACCGCTATGAAGTTTCAAATAAAGGCCCGGCGAGTAATAATGGTTTTTAAATCGATTTGGGTTTCGTTGTACAAAGAGTGCATTCATGTGATGAGTTTAAAGGCCGGGCCTCAATTACAATAATCTTTGAATGAATAATATCCATCATTGTACTTAGTATTTTAAATGCGTAATTTCCGGAAAGCGGGTTAGACTTTCGGTTTGCGGATTTTTGAACCCCGACGCAAAAACGACGGGGTGTTACTTGTTACTTATAAGTGTGTGTGTGAGAGTGTGTGTGTCTCTGTGGCAACGTAGCTCACGAACAGCTTTTGATTTTTTACGGTGAGCTTTATTTGATGAAAATTGTTTCAAGATGGCCGCCGCTACAAAATGGCGGATTGTATATTTTTTGAATATTGGATAGAAGCAGGCGTTACTTTGCGGAAATCCATGATATATTATCAAAATTAAGCTTAATTTGCTATACTCCGCGAAAAGCAGGAGAATCTGTGTGGTGTAATTTATAATTTCTTCAATCCTTATACCCCACACCAATATATATTTTTTTCACAACTCCCTCAATATCGGCATAAAATGAAAGGGCTTGACACAAGTCAGTCAGAAAGCGATCGGAGTTTTTTTAATTTATTACATTCTAGTGTAATGGGACTTGCCACCCAAAAAGCTTTACTTCTAGGGTTTTAAAAACAATAACCTCTTTTCTCGTTTTGTCGGTTAACCACGACTAGCTACTTTATTATTTACGAAGGCGCCTCATAAAAAAAATATCTCACCGTAAACCTACCCTACAAATAAGCAATATTTACGTGGAAAACACACTTTTCCAGCGTAACGTAAAACCTTATATCAACCTTTTAAACACGCCGAAACGGGCCCTAAGTAGCACTGCCATGTTTTCCGCGATTTTAAAGACTAGTCCCAATTCCACTGTTGATCAATATTTAAACTAAACTGGGAGGTATAAAATAGTGCTGTTATTTTTAAAAGAATCATAATGAAAAGGGTTAAACACTAGTTAAACTAGTTGTAGACTAATCAATTCATTTCAGAATAGAGATATCTTAAACCTCGACGCTTAAACGACGGGATAAGTTAGACACGCGTGTATGTGTGTGCGTGTGTGATAATTGCCAAATTATATTAAATCTGGTTGTTGTATTAATTTTTCAGTTTTATAAAGTCTTTACATGCTAGCCCCATTCCACGCACGAGATTGTTATCATCAATACCAACTTCAAACAATCCATGTTACCTATGCAACGACACAGCCGCAACTCGCGTCAGCAGTTGTCCATCGATTCGATTTTAAAACTACCCACTTAAAATTTACAATTTATTTACCGTGCGCTTAAAAATGCAATTTTATATAATAACCTTCTTTTTTAAATAAGCCTGTTAGTACCATTTGTGTGGTGTTCCAAGTGGAAATTCCTTTATGGAACAATAAATATCTTAAACCAGATCAACCCATTACCGACTCTAGCTGGTCAAGCGCGGAATGACAAACTCAACACGTCCTTTACAACATTTTGGAGAATTTACAACCATGTTTGAGGTTGGCGTTTCCAGGAAATATAAACAATATAACTATAAAATATGTGACATGGTAACCCTACTTTTAACGGCGGACCTCTGTGGCCCGTAAAGTTACACATCTTAAGAAGTTTTCGCAAAAATAAAAACCGGATACCAGCTGCGTGCTTGTTACCCGCTCTTGCTTAATGCAAGGATAACGAGTAAAAAAGAGACAAAAAAACTATTTGCAAATTAATAATAGTATTATGTTATTACCACGAAATGAATGATGTACCTTATATTTTATGAATGCGACATTCTTGAAATTAAATTTATTGTAAAAGTTATGAAAAATTATAATTGAAAGAACGATAATAGTATCGAAGGAAGTAACATTTTTGACGTGACAACATCTTATAATCCGATGGAGCCGGCTGCACGCACGAAAAACATGACGTATGCGGCGTTACCTCTGAGGCGTTCCATTCAAGGCTTGAAGTGCAAGCGAGAGCGCGGAACGAGCGACAAAGAGGCACAGTCGGCCTCCGCGTTCGACATATGTCTCTCTCCTACTTGAGTGAGCGATGCGTCCGCGTGGACAGCTTCTATACAATAATACATTTACATGTTTTCGGCAAGGATGAAGTGCAGTGAAAAGTGAATGTGGTGTCAATTGTTTATAGCAACGATAATATCTATCAAACAAATAAAATTAAAATTTTCTTTTAAAAAATGCAACCATTCCATCAGTATTTTCTTACGACGTTGTCACTTTCATCTATCGTCAGTAAGCCGACTTTACAGAGAACCAATTTTTTTTTTAAATTATGAATTGATGTACCAAGCCACTCAATCATCATCGTGGAAAATCATCGCATATAAACAGAGCAACACTTCGCAAGACATAAAAGAAATACAAATGCCATGTGTCTGTAATTTCACTGGCAACCACGCCCTTCATTGCGACGATGCCGCCTAGCGGCAGAATTAAGCTTCGTGGCAGTACTTCCCCGGACGAGCTCTGGCACAAAAAGCTCTACTAAATCATCATCATCATGATCATCCCACTACAGGAGACAGTAGACAGTGTTTCTCTCAGAATGGGAAAGGTTTAGGCCGTAGTGTTCCACGCTGGCCCAGTGCGAATTGGTAGACTTCACACGAAAACATTACGGAGAACTCTTAGGCATGCCGGTTTCTTCACGATGTTTTCCTTCACTGTTTAAAGCAAGTGATATTTAAATTGCTTGAATTAAAAATACACATAACTCCGAAATGTCAATCGTGCGTGCCGGGCCTCGAACACGGTCACCACGAAACGAAAGTCGATGCCTTACCCACTATGCTAGATAGAAATATAAAAAGGAATAGTTAAAAGATAGTATAGAGAGCAAGCATACCTATAGAAAGTATAATTACAATAATAAAGTCAAAGTCAAATATTTCTTTATTCAAATAGGCACATATATGGCACTTTTGATGCGTACTATATATGTAAAATATAACATAGAAGTGAGTTGATGGCGATAACCAAATTCGTCAACTTAAAACTAAAGCTACGAGGGTTCCAAACGCGCCTGGTCAAAGGAGCCCCCAACAAACATAGCTGGTTTTTTTTTGTTATCACCATCTCACATTATCACACAACTATTAAAGAAGCAACCTGGTAAGAGCAATAATTTACACCCAAGCATTTTTATCGCTGACGTAGTCCTTAATACTATAATATTATATCTATTACAAATACGGTTATTTATTCATCTTCCAGAAACCAATACCATTTGCGTAAAGTCTTCAGCATTAATCACATTATCCTCTAAAAGGTTTTTAAAATATTCAACAGTTTTTCTCATATCACCAACAGTTTCACATTTAAGTGCATATAAAAGGTACAGCACACTTTAAACAGCTAGTGCACTCGCTAATGGTGTCGGTGCACATGTCAAACATAAATTCCTCTAAAACACGCATTAATTTAACGGCACTATTAACTCGACAGCTACCCGCTGTTATCCTTTTAAGTTAATCCTTTAATATTAAATTTAAATGGATATCGGATGGGTATTTGACGACCGACTGGCGCAGTGCGCAGCGACCCTGCTTTCTGAGTCCGAGGTGGGTTCAATTCCCACAACTGAAAAATGTTTGCGTGAACACGAATGTTTTTCAGTGTCTGGGTGTTTATCTGTATTTTATAAGTATTTATGTATATTATTAAAAAATATTCATCAGTCATCTTAGTATCCATAACACAAGCTACGCTTACTTTTTGGCTAGATGGCGATGTGTGTTTTGACGAAGTATATTTATTTTATTTATTTGGATATAGTGGAGCATTGATAGCCTAGTAGTTATAGCTCCGGCTTACCTTAGCGGGAGTTCGAGTTCGAACCCCGGCAGGTATCCTGGATTCCTGAAAGTTCTCCATATAACGGTCTACAGCCTAACGTGTTAGCGACCTAACGTCTACACTTTATTGCTCGTATGACATACAGGAAAAGAAAGAGTAAGGAGGTTACAGTAAAACACAATGTAGACGACATGCAAACTCTTATAGGCAACCTTTGTAGACAGGACTTCAAGCAAGAAAACGGGATAGTGCCAACAGTAATAAATAGATACTTAATTTAAATAAATTTACTGTTATCTATATATATAAAAGAGGATGTTTGTATATATGTCATCGATAAACTCAGAAACTATTTGACCGATCATTATGAAAATTGGTATGCTTATGTATTTTTTCACGGAGAAGGTTTATATGCTATGCCCATTGATGTAACTCCCCACCAGGCGGCGCTGTCAAGTATCGACTTCCGCCCCGTTCAACCGATTGTCATAAAAATTGGTATGACCATGTATTTTTCCACGGAGAAAACGAACATGCTATGTCCATGATGTAACTCCCCACCAGGCGGCGCTGTCAAGTATCGACTTCCGCCCCGTTCAACCGATTGTCATAAAAATTGGTATGACCATGTATTTTTCCACGGAGAAAACGAACATGCTATGTCCATGGATGTAACTCCCCACCATTTAAATATGGGATGAAAGTTTGTAAAAAATTCTTCATTTATCAATTTATTTTTCAAGCTACATCAATTAAACTTTGATTTTAGGTTTTCGATTTATAATAAAGAAATACGTATTTCATAGGGGATCAAAATTTATATGAAAGTTTCTGATTTTCTAAGTAATTTCCGTTCATATTTTTCTATAAGCAGCAAGACCTTTTTTTAACCCTTTGTAGTAAATTTAACAAATCAAAAATAAAACTTAACGTGAGCTAAGCCGCGGGCAAAAGCTAGTATAAATATAAAATATTATAATATATATATAATATTATATTTATTTGGATCATGTATGTATTTATTACAACATATATAAAGTACATAATATGTATAAGTAGATATACATAGAGTTAAAAATACTTTAAATAAATGTTAAAAAAAAAAGTTTTTATAATAATGTTTTTATAAGACATGAACTTTTTTTCTTGTGTTTTCTTCGTTGTGTTTATGGTATTAATGTTATTTTTTATTCTTTTCATTGTAAATGTTTTGTTTACTTTGAGCTTGGATATTTTTTTTTTGATGATTTCTTCATATGTAATTAAGTTTTGTGTTAATGCGCAACTTTTGATTAACTTATTAATTGTAATAGTTTAGTCGCGTGGATTCAGCGATGATGAAGATACGGGGAATGGCTGAAAACCTCTGCTGCCCCTTTCAGTGTGCAGCTATACTGAGCCAGCCCGTTTGTAAGACATTTCTATTTTCTAAAAAAATTATACAATGATACAATTTTACTCCATTTGTGTATGATAAAGATGATTTCTCTTTCTTTGTTAATCCAGGTATTTGGATATGTTAGCCTCATAGATATCGTTATTAAGATTTCAATGTGGTTACTATATCCATAAATATATTACTTATGTATTGGTAATATTAAAGTAATGCTTGTTCAAAGTAACCTTGAATCAACGTCATGAATAAGAGGTGAATAACAAGATTCTAAATTTTGTTATAACATCGTACTCCGATATGGTCTAGTGGCTAGGATACCTGGCTCTCACCCAGGAGGCTCGGGTTCGATTCCCGGTATCGGAAAAGTTTTTTTTTCATGTTCATTTTACCATAACAACTGATAGTATTTTTTTCTTACTTTTTTAACAGTTAAACCTAGATACGCTGTTAAAAATAATTATTAATCATGTTTGAGTTTAAGAGTTACCGATTAACATGGTGTATACATACAAATGTGGACCACTTAAATCAAAACCCACAACTTTTTTTAATATTTTTTTTAATATTCACCTGGTAAGTGATTATGCAGTCTAACATGGCTGCGGCCTGTAAGGGAGTATAGCAGTTATATTCAATCCATATCCCTAATCGGTTTCTACGCGACGTCGATCCGGAACGCTAACATCTGTATCGGCAGGGTTATTAGCCACGACCGAAGCCCACAAGACCAGACCAGAGAAAATACAGAAATTATTAATTCCCGAAATGTTCCCGCGGAGAATCGAACACGGGACCATTAGCTTATAACCACAACGCTAACTGCTGCGCCAGAGAGGCCGTCAAAAGCCGAATAAAAACAAAGTTGGGCGAAAACTAGTTCTATTTCCGAAACTACCCCTAGAAGCGCGAGAGAGCAATACTCGTAAATCACCAATTGTCACCAGCAGATGTCGCGAGTCCAGGTTTTTACCGCCATAACTCCTCGCGCGCCACACCTGACTTGTACTTGAGGATATATTTACTTTCTTACGAGAGCGTACTTACCAGTTATTTAGTACTGGTTTATACCAATCTTGGTTAGAAGCAGGCGTTGCATGAAGTCTTTACAACAAGCGAGGTAAAAACATCTTAGCAATTGTGCGTTGTGAAGTCAACTGAGAATTTTCTGGCGTGTCGAAACGAAAGGAGAGAAGAGAGCATTGACCTCCGTTATTACTGGACGGCCTGCTGTCACTTAGCTATTATAAGTTTGACGTGTCTGTGTGTGTCTGTCTGTGGTATCATAACTTCCGAACGGATGAACAGATTTGAATTTTGGTTTTTCCTGTTTGAAAGGAAAGGCGCGAGTTATGTTTGATGAAACGGTCCAAGATGGCTGCTACTACAAAATTGTGGATTACTTATTTTTTCACGACTCCAACAATATGGGTTTCAAATGAAAGTGAAATTTGTCATATTGTATAGTATTCTACTAGTCAAACCCTTTCATTTGATATTGAGGGAGTTGTGAAAAACAATATAATTCGCCTTTTTGTGGTGGCAGCCATTAATTTGGATTTGAAATTTGTTTTATTGTATAGTATTCTACTAGTCAAGCCCTTTCATTTGATATTGAGGGAGTGGTGAAAAAAAAATGTAATTCGCAATTTTTGGTAGCAGCCATTGTGGATTTGAAATTTGTGATATTGTATAGTATTCTACTAGTAAAGCCCTTTCATTTGATAATGAGGGAGTGGTAAAAAAAAATATAATTCGCCATTTTGTGGTAGCAGCCATTTTGGATTTGAAATTCGTCATATTGTATATTATTCTACTAGTTAAGCCCTACTATATAAAGAACGGGTAGCAGTGGTCACTGTACTACTACTTTTATCTATTGCGATCACTTAACCGTCCGCCCAGAATGTTGGGCTAAGCGTGCATTAGTCAAACAGTGGACTGTTACAGGCTACTAGCTTTTGCCCGCAGCTTCGCTCACGTTAAGTTCAATTTTTGATTTGATAAATTTTAACTACTTACAAACGTTTGAAAAATATCTTGCTGCTAATAGAAAAATATGAACGTAAATTACTTAAAAAATTAGAGACCTTCATATAGATTTTCATCCCCTATTTGCTGCCATTGGAGTTGGAATTTTTAAAATTTGTGATACATGTTTTATTTATTTATAATCGAAAACCTAAAATCAAAGTTTCATGGATGTAACTTGAAAAATAAATTGATAAATGACAAATTTTATACAAACTTTCATCCCCCATTTAACCCTCTTATGGTTGGCATTTTCAAAAATCCTTTCTTAGCGGATGCCTACGTTGTAATAACTATCTGTGTGCAAAATTTCAGCCACATCCGTCTAGTGGTTAGAGCTGTGCGTTGACAGATCAGTCAGTCAGTCAGTCACCTTTGCATTTTATACTACACGACTAACCCGTACACAGAAGATTATCGATTAAGAGGTTTTTTCAATTCTAACTTTAATAGTGTAGATTCATATAACTGACATTGCTCTGTCACTTGACGCAGGCGGCTTCAGAGTTTAATGGCATGTTTCCTTTGCAGCAGGTAAAACTACTATACCTACCTAGCTAAATTACACACGTACAACTTAAACAACGCCATCTATTGAGAGTAATCCGAAGTTGCAACTCCAATATAATAAGTTTTTTAGCCGCGTGGTGACGGCAGATCTGAATACAGTTGTCACAAACAAGGGTGTGGCACAAGGTGACAATGATTATATAACAGAGAACGGCCAGCAGCGTCCTCTTAACCATCAAATGCGATCACCAATTCGTCTACCCAGCGTGGTTATTATAAACAATCCCTCCCATTGGGAGAGGCCTTTTGTCCAGCAGTGGACTATAAAGGCTAATAACTAATGTATTGCACGCCTCATAAGCGAAGCGTTGAGGTTGAGCTCTACTCTCGACATATCAAAAAAAGCAGTTTTCTCGAAACTGAAATTGATTTTTTGTTATTTATATTGCACTTACAGGTTAATTTGAGTACACTAATATCAAGTCAAATAATTTGTCAGGCACATAAAATACATTTCAATAACAATTATTTTGTTTAACATAGTAAATAATAACATTAAACATAATCTTTTCTGGACGTCCGTGTATGGACGGGTGTATGTGGCATCAAAATTGGTCGAAAAAATGATCGTATCGGAATAATTTTTTTTTAATTATCTAAAGTAGCACACGACATAATTTCTTAGTTAATATGAGCGTTCAATTCACTGTCGTTAAATTTCCATGTAATTATTCTAGCTAATATTAATTGTAACTTTCAATGTGCAATCATTATGACATTCCCGTGTCTTGTTTACAAAAAATGAATAAAAAAATGAGAATATGAGGCGTGCACTTTTGGATTTTCCAAATTTTTTAAGATTTTTCTTTATCATCTTCCTGATTACCTCACCCTTTTTGAGGCAAATAAAACGAAATAACACTTTCAATGACGACCTCCCTGGTGAAACGGTGAGCGCTATGAATTTAAGTAGGAGGTCCCGGGTACGATTCCCGGCAGAAGCAAATTGGGAGTTTATAGTTTCTGAATTTTCTCTGGCCTGGTCTGGTATGCTTTGGCCGTGATACCAACCTACCGATAAAAAAGTGCCGCTAAGCGATTTAGTGTTCCGGTGCGATGTCGCGTAGAAACCAATTAGGGGTATGACTTACTCCCTGACAGGTAAGCCAGCTACCATCTTAGACTGCATCATCACTTACCACCAGGTGAGACTGCAGTCAAGGGCTAAATTGTAGTGGAATAAAAAAAGCCGGTCGAGCCATTGGTGGCACGAGCAAAAAGAGAGAAGAGAAGAATAGAGAAAGGATATCTATCCCAGCAGTAGAACATTAAGAGTCTTTGGACTATGATGAACTGATGTTGGTGGATCTGAAACGCATATATTAATAAGTTTGTGGGTAGATAAATAATTAACAATCATTTGACGTCTGATGTGTCGGTCTCTGTGAAGCAGTTTTTTCTCAAATTAGCATTTGCTCCTTTTCACTCCTATATGTGAACATATAGGAGTGAAAAGGAGCAAATGAGGAATGAGGTACTATCATACCTCATAATAGTACCTCATTCCCTTATAATTTTCCATCCAACACATTTTTCTAACCTATTTAGTCTCAACTATTTAACACCCACGCAAGGCGAACCCTGTTTGTTGCTAGGTCGAAGACTATTTGCATCGTGAACGCGTGCATATAACATATCGAAGTTAAATCCGAACTTATCATTCGTAAATAAACTCTAAACATAAAATTGATATAGGCCAAGTTCCAGGTGAAGATTGAATGTGATATTTGTGTCTCCGCGTTAGTGTCAAGTAACTGTGTCAAAGAAGAACTTTTGTGAGCTGAGGCAGGTGAGTCCTTTCTCTATTTTTCCTTTCATCATTAACTTTTTGGGACGTTAAAAACAACTTACGAGAAAATACAGTTCACTAATAATTATATCGAGTTATTTACAAAGAAAGAAAATATGGTGCGTTTCCCAACAGTTTTATCTACCAGCAGCGCTAGCTCAGGCAGTAGACAAAAATTACATTCCCCGATTTTAATTTTTTTTATAAATATACTACGACAATACACACACCACCATCTGGCTCCAAAGTAAGCGTAGCTTGTGTTATGGGTACTAGGACGACTGATGAATATTTTTATGAATAATATACATAAATACTTAGAATATAAAAATAAACACCCAGACACTGACAAACATAAATGCTCATCACACAAACATTTTCCAGTTGTTGGAATGGAACCCACGGCCCTGGGCTCTGGGCAGGATTGCTGCAAACTGCGCCGATCGGCCGTCGTTATATTCCCAGACAAGGAATATAAATAACAAGTTCACCTGCTAAATCAAGGGAACAGGGAAAAGGAGAAGTTTAATCCCGTTTGTTATTACACATATATTATTTAGATGTTATTTCCACTCGTGCGCCAGTGTTCTGTTGCTATGGCTGTGGGAGGAGATGCATTTTTATCCTTTCCCCGGGGAATTGTCTCCGGCCCTTGCTAACCGTGCTGGGGTTAATCGTCAATATCGCCAGTTTTACCGTTTAGATTTTAAAAAATTGTGCCTTTAAAAGCCAAAAATTCAAATTCATTACCTACTAAAATAGAATTGAATGTCAAATTATTTTTATTTAATACACTTTATGGTACTCTCAAACCTAACCTGAATCTTGACATAGATTAAAATATATCGATTTGATTTAGGTCAACACGCGACTTGCCCGCCTTCTATTCCGTTTGTAGTGAACTAACGATCTTAATCCCAAACAAATTAATCGTTCTTAATCAAGAAACGTAGCGACGGGTGGTCTTATTAGTCCACCTCTCTTTTACTCCTTTAGTAATTAAGCGGGACAAAAAACATTCCCTAAGGATAGGCCCTCGGTAGCGGCGGTTAATTAATTGAGAGCCATTTCGGACGCCATATTTGTTTTGAACCACGGCGGTTCTTTATTTTCAAAAAATTAAAAAAGTTTTTATGGGCATGAAAATATAGATGTTATCGGGAATGATTTAATGGGTGGGATACTTGTTTTTATTATTTAAACACGTGTGTTATTAAAAAGGTAGGTATGTTCTTAATATCTATCGGCGGTTGTATCTATTTTGTAACATTGCATGCCAAATTACTGGCAATACACTGTACCTTAAACCAACGTGTAAAACCTTATTGACGTGTATTTTGCAATAAATTATTATGATAATATAAAGGTATAAAAATAAATGAGATTACGTCGCATTCTATTATAATAACACCGTGAAAGGGCAAACATGCATTTTCTTATATAGCACGCAATGACGCCATGTTGATTGGTTTTTATCTATTTAACTAATAAGGATGCAAGCAGCTTACGTAAGAACATTCGTTATAATTGTATGTATTTTAAGCATTTATTTAAGGGGCATTGAACAGATTTCGTTAAAATTTCATATGTATAATTTTAAGAAATTAATTTTTAATTTTTATGATAGCCCAGTTTGTAGGAGCTCGACTTCAATTTCGAGGGATCGAGTTTGAACCCCAGCAAGCACCTCTAACTTTTAAGTTCGTGCGTTAAAGTTATGTGCGTCTCTATGTGATGAAAACATCACTTGCTTCGACGGTGAAGGAAAACATCGTGAGGAAACCTGCATGCCTGAGAGTTCTAATGTTCTCAAAGTTTTGTGGAGATTACCAATAGGCACTGGGCGTCCAGCGTGGTGGACTACGGCCTTAACCCCTTCTCATCGTGGGAGGAAACCCGTGCCCTGTACCTAGTGGGCCGGTAATGGGTTGATATGGCTGTTGCTATGGATGATGATGAAGAGAATGAATTTCTAGAATAGTTGGCTCTCCAAGGTCAAATTGTAACAACCGCTGAACCAATCTTGACAGAGATAGATTGCATCCTGGAGACGCATAAAAAATTATGTTTAATCCAAGAAATTCCAGAAAAAAAATAATATGTCTGTATCACAGAGATTGCAGTCAAAGGTCTTTTAATTTACTATAAAAGATATAACCAGCACAATCTAGAAATATTATTAAAATATACTTAAGTTGGTGAATAAAATGATTGCTCTATGGAGGTCAGAAATATTTTTTCAGTTACATTTACACCAAAGTTGAATTCAGCGCCCTCAGAAGTGGTTTAAGAAGTCTTCATACGGTATTGAAAACGCTATTGTGTACATTAATACGTATAAAATGTAATTGGAACGTGACAGATGTATTTATTTATCTTTATATATATATTTCTTGTGTGCGTGTGTATGTCAATGAACTCCTCCTAAACGGCTGGACCGATTTGAATGATTTTTTTAGTATGCGTTTGGGTGGCATCCTGGATGGTTTAGATTCACAAATCAGCCCGACAGATGGCGCTGGGGTCCGCTAGTTTATTATAATAATATTAATAAGAACGGCCAGAAGCCAATTACACTAATTAAGAAAAATAAGATCATGACAAAAAGGAAACATAAATATTAAACGATATTAAACAAACAAAACAAAAACAAGACTTCTAGATGAACACTTAAAGCCACTTCTCAAAAAACTCTAGCCACTCTTGCATTATCTTTATCAATTCATCAGCATATACATCGAGAGCCGGTTAACCCCTTTAGGACAGCTTTGATTGCAGATAAATTATTATTTATTTATACTCTGTATTTGTTTGCACCACTACCATGTTAGGGAAATAAAGGAAAAAAATAAACACAAAGATTGCAGTAGAATACAAATGCCATGTGTTTTTCTATGCTTAAATTTAAATTAATATTCAGAAATATATTTTATTTTCATCTATTTTTATATCTCAGTAAATTTTGATTATATAACCAAAAAGATGAATAATAATACATTGGAGTCAATCAAGGTTTAAATTTTGATGTTGAACTATGCTCGCTAAAGAAGTGTAAATGAAAAGTCATAATTATTCAAAATAATAAATACAAAGCGGCGACATCTTAAGATAGGTACAATCTTTTCATTAGATTATATATTTTTTTTTAATTATATCCGCTTAAATCTTATGCAACGTTTTAATGAAAATCGAAATAATGGTTCAGAGGCTTTAAAGGTACATTATTTACTGTCTCTGAAACTTATCTGTGAAACCGAAACGCTACTTATAGTTTTTGAGTAAACCATTGCCATAGTTTTTACTGAAATAAATCAGATACAGTCCTAACCCAGTACGTGTTGTGTAGGTACTATCCACGTGTCGGTCTTTTAACTCCAAAAGGTTTGTCATAAGTATACACTGAGAATGTTTTGAATTAATTTGTATGGAAAAATAAATATGCTCCTTTTTATGTATTACTTATGCACCCTTCAACTATCGTAATCCCGTTTCACGTTGTATATAGTGTGGTCATGACAGACCATCATACTGTTGTCACCACCGCCCTCGTGGGTATCGTACGAGGCGATTAAGAAAATGTAACGGAGAACGGGCAGCATTCTCTGTGCCACTACTATCATCTACTGCGATCAACAACCCGTTTGCCCAGCGTTGGGAAAGGCCTCTAGTCCAACAGGAGACAATTATAGACAACTATAATTGTCCTTGTAAAACACGCGACGTCGTTCGAGACCGTATGAAGCAAGCTTAACAAAACCTAGTTTTAATGTATGGCCGTTGATGAACTATTGAAATTTCCGCTCCCGACCTACAGTTGAAACGAGCTGCTAATAAATACATAGGTACTTATGAAAACCTCAGTGAATCTGCCCGCGATTTAATATTAATGTGGTGCAAAGTAAACTCATTTCTTTACATTTAGAGCACATTCCAGTAAATAAATGTACGTAATATTTAATGAATGTTGGAGTTAAAACTCGTATTAATTTGTAAACATATAATAGGTAACGCCTTACCATACAAACTTTCATCCGCTATTCTACACAATATACGATTGCCTCTTTTTTTCCACAATCTCACCTGACGGAAAATGAAGATGTGGTCTAAAATGGGACGCGGTTGCCTAAAATATACCTATTCATTCTTGTTTTAAAGATACCCAGGTTGTAAGAATTAGGAAACGCAGAACTAGAAAGTGTTGGAAGAAGGCATGCGAATAAGAAAATAAGATGCAAATCGCTTCGTGCGAGTTTTTGGGATATGGACATAGGTATGAAAACCCGTCCGGTGCCTTTCAGTGCGATGAAGGGATGAGATCAAACAGTTCCTGAACACACTCACCAAAGTATATCCTTTAAAACACCGACAAACTGGCTACCTTACAATGATCTTACGGGTCTGAATATTCATTAGCTTGTCCTGTGACATAGACATCCCCAAGAGACTTACACCGTCCTCTCTTCACCATCTTCCCACGTTTTCCCTTGGCTCTCTTTCAGTCTTTTCCCTTTCTCGTATACTATTCTATGACGTCTCTCCGAATCATTTTATACATCATCTTTTCTTATCTTATGTTAATATTTTTTATTTTTAAGTTGATTTTGATAATGCTTTTTCGTAAAAGTGCTGGCAGATTTTTAGCTTTCTAGTGTTGGTAACATGTTTTTGTTCTGTTCAATGACAAAGATAGAACCAATAAATAAGGTAAAACCTTATTAATTGTCTCTGGGGAATTGTAATGTTTGAAATCAATATGTCATGCAAGGTTTATTATTATTATTTATATTATTGATATGCAACTCTGGAATACTTTTTGTTTTGCATTTAATGATATTTCAATAAGCTCCACCATCTACTGAGCCAGTATCGTTTCTACGCGTTGTGTATTATTCGATCAACTTCTTTGGTCATTTGATCATTAGATGATATATCTTGCTCGACGTATATTCTTCCATATATTCTATATTCCTGTTATTAACATTGAATGGCTATTATTTTTATAGTTTATATACTTTATAATTTGTCATCAGATTGATTTGTTCTCAAGCTGTTGCTATACTTCACCACTCTCTTTTGTTTGTTGTTTCAAGATCATATCTAAAATCACTGGGTTATTTGGTTTGAGGATAAGCCAAATTCATCAGCAAATTTGAAATGATAAAATAACCTGTAAACTTTTTCAGGATTTTGTTTAAAGCAAACAAGGTTTTTGAAATCTTACCCGTAAAAATAAAACATACTCATCAGCTTTATTGTAAGTAAAGATAGATAGATAGGTCTAACTTTCTAAACCCATGATAGAGATCGGCCGTTTATAGAATGAAGAGTATTCCGATTGGTCAATTTAAATTTCAGTAAGCAAGAACAGGCATTAAAAGCTCTTTAACTTATTTACAAACCAAAATAGTTTCATCAAAATCGGTTTAGTAACTTTCGGAACTAACTAGAATCACATTACTCGTCACTGTGAGACGATAATTTTTATATTACCTTCAAATTAAAAAAATTACAAAAATTAATCCGCCCCCGGGTGGGCTCGAACCACCAACCTTTCGGTTAACAGCCGAACGCGCTAGCCAATTGCGCCACGGAGGCGTTGGGCAATCCGACGAAATTTTGTAACGCTACACACAAGCGTCTAGTGCGCATATCTAAGATTACGTCATAAGCATTGCTTAGTTCATCGGTTTGTTATAAATAACTGTTATAAGTACAATACTTTATGGCCTTTTCTTTTTAATGCCAAATTATTGATGAAGTGTGTCGCCACGCAACCTAGGGGTTGACTTAACAATTATTTATTGTAAAGTAAACATCTCCAGAGGATGGTAACACATGCGAGTATAGGGATTGGAGAAATTATAAATTAGAACATACAGATTCTCCTGATTTTCGCGGAGTATAGCAAATTAGGCTTAATTTTCATAATACAACGTAGGGTCGTTTACAATGGGTATAATATTATTTCCTTATCGTCGACACCATTTTGTGCCTATTGTATCTAAATAAAGAAGCTATAAATGCGAGTCATTTATAAAGTAATTTAATTATTCATTCCAATAAAATAATACATAATTCCACTATCTATCTATACTTATAATAAAACTGTAACTAGAAGATTTCTGTACATTTAATATATTTTGGAAATTTTGACCGGGGGATGCTTTATTCTCGATACTGAGTCCAAAGCAGATATTTATTTAATTTTTGTCTTCCTGTCTCTCTGTCTGTCTGTCTGTCTGTCCGGGCATCACGTGAAAAATACTGAGCGGATTGAAATAAAATTTGGTATAGTGGTAGCTGATATTCCGGGTCAACATATAGGCTACTTGATGAAATTTTTTGACAATTTTACTTGATAGCTGCGTAAAATTTGAACCGATTTTGATAATTCTTTTTTTATTTTAAAGTGTAATACTACCAAGCATGTATTGTCTAATTTTAACGAAGATCTGATAAATATTGTCGGAGATAAAGGACATAACCCTTCACAGATAACAAGTCGCAAGGCATATGGGACAACGATCGAATGCATGCGTATGTATGGATGTTTGTTAAGCTTTAACGCCACGAAGAATGAACCGATTTGGCTGAAAATTGGCAGAGACATACAATATAGTCTGGAATAGCTCTTTTTTAAGAAATTAAAACGAATAATGACCGATTTGACGTAAACATCGTTGCGCGGGTCAGCTACTCTATACTAAGTATTGATAAGGGTTCCCTGCGATTGCATGTGTATACAATTTTGATACCATTTTTTGCTATTACAATTTGTAACTGATTTGTTCCGCCCCACCGCGTTGCCTCACCCACTTGCTCCTTAGAATCATAGCATGATTTGAAAACCTTTCCTTAAAACTTGGGATATCAAGTGCCTACAAGATTTAAAAAACCGTGGTGTTATTTCTTGTAACGCGTTCTAAAAAATAAACTTAATAACCTATTTAATCTCTTTTGGGGATGACAGTTAAATTTTATTTATTTACAAGCTGCGCATGTCAGTGCTATCCGGAGTGAATAAGTCACAGTCAGTCAAACACTAAATTTGGTGTTATAATACGAATGTTCCTAATAAACTCTTGGACATTTAATGTTTTCCAGAATGAAAAGAAGCCTATGTTACTCTAAGTCTGAAAGGATTAACTCTATGCAAAAATCGAGTCGATCGGTTGCTTACTTAGGGCGTGAAGCAAGGACAAACAAACGAACTTAGGCATTGATAATATTAAGTATAGATTTAGTCGATAGATTAACGCTAACGTTGAATCCCTTTCATATTATGAAAATTAAGCTTAATTTGCTATACTCCGCACGTTTCAACAACAATTGTTCATTGTAAAGTCAACATCTCCTGAGGATGCTCCGGTTTCGAAGCAAAACGTGCGTAGATGGTACATTGCCAAAGATCTGCTTTGTGTGGAGTATAGGATTGATGAAATTATAAATTACACCATACAGATTCTCTTGCTTTTCGCAGAGTACTTATAGCAAATAAGACTTATTTTTCAAAATATATCATGGATCTCCGAAAAGTAACGCCTGCTTCTATCCAATATTTGGAATCCCTTTTGTAAGGCGGCCCAATGTCCCGCCACATTGTCCCAGATCAACCAAAACTCCATCAACGAATGGAACCCGCTCGATCATTTTATTAAACAACTTTGTGTATCAATCAGTGCTGAGTGACTTTGCAATTTGTTTATCTTCCAATTGGGAACAAAATTACAATTCGCTCCTAGCGTTAACACTGAGATCACGCTGTTAAAGCGGTAGCGGGAGCGTTTTAATATGATTAAATCTGCATTCAATTCCAACGAGTAGGTAATAGTGAATAATGTACAGAATCATATACTATATAATGTACTATATATAAATAAATGTAGAGTACATTATAAAGTATATGATTGTCTGGTTTCAGGCTTAGGCCGTGGCTAGTTACCACCCTACCGACAGAGACGTGCCGCTAAGCGATTTATTGTTCCGGTGCGATGTCGCGTAGAAACTTATTAGAGACATGGCTACCACACTCCCTAACAGGTTAGCCCGCTACCATTTTAGACTGCATCATCACTTACCTATATATATCTTACAGGTTACCAGGTGAGATTGCAGAATTTGCAGTCAAAGGCTAGAAGTGAAATAAAAAAAAAGAATATGTATTTTAAGTGTAACCCTAACGCGATTCGCAAGCCTCCGATAAATTTGATTCTAAGTTAAAATTTGGCATAGACGGCTGAGTGGCGCAGTGGGCAGCGACCCTGCTTTCTGAGTCCAAGGCCGTGGGTTCGATTCCCACTAGTGCAAAAGGTTTGTGTGATGAGCATGAATGTTTTTCAGTGTCTGGGAGTTTATCTGTATATTATAAGTATTTATGTATATTATTCATAAAAATATTCATCAGTCATCTTAGTACTCATAACACAAGCTACGCTTACTTAGGGGCTAGATGGCGATGTGTGCACTGTCGTAGTATATTTATTTATTTATTTTATTTATTTATAGGTTCCGGACTCTTACATTTTCAGGCACTAACTTTCAGTGCATTAAGAGGCGAATAGAAAGTAGCCGAAAAGGTATTATTGATTATGGAAGGATGTAATTTAATATACCATTCTACCCTACCCAAAAATGTTGCCACTTTCCTCCTTTGTAGCTTAGTATTATTTTATTGCTATTTAGATTTAATTAATGGAATCTATTAAATTGGATTTATTTATACCTTACGTTAAAGATTACATAATATTGTTATTATAACCATACGCAGAGCAAAGAAGAAATATTATTTTTGCCTTTTGCGTTCTTGTATTTTGCCTTGTTGATACATTTAACTTTATACTGAATATTACTGAGAGTTATTTCGACTGTTGAATGGATCGTCTCGGCCAAGACAGGCCCTTACATTGGCTCTCCACCAAAATAAACTGTTACCAAACTGAATAATGAAAAATTTATTTATTTATTTTGTGTATGAATATTATTAGTGCCTAGAATGTAAATAATATTCTATCATAAGTTTCTTGAGATAGGACAATAAAGACCGTTATTTTCTTTATCTTAGTTTACTTAATTATTATTTGGGAAGCGGTGATAGCCCAGTAGTTAAGACGTCGGTGCCACTTTCGGGGGGCGTTCGTTTCTCAGCACGCACCTCTAACTTATCTAAATTATGTGCGTTTTATATTATTAAAATATTACTTGCTTAAACAAAGAAGTAGAACATCGTAAAGAAACCTGTGGAGTCCACCCATCCGCACTGGGCCAGCGTGGCGGACAACAGCCTAAACCCTCCTTATTGTTGGAGGAGATCCGTGTCTTGTAGTGAGTAATGCGTTGGGTTGACGATGAGTTACTGTTTTACATTAAAACGCTGCAGCGTCCGCTTATGTATTGTAATACGGCCTTTACCTAACAGGTGATTTATTTGATTCCAACCATAACTAAGGATTTATAGATTCATTGCTCTAGGATATAATGGCGCGGTAAGAGACGCCGCTTAAATATGATTTCTGGATAATTGTTCCCATAAATTGACTTACCTAATACCTACTATTGTCAGCAGTGGCGTGCACAGGGTTTCTGACCAGGGTATGCATAAAGCAGGTACATGGCATAAAATGGCAAAATTCCCCTCCAATACGGGTTATATGAAAATAATTTGGGTATGCAGTGCTTTTGTGCATGTATGAAGTGCACGCCACTGATTGTCAGCAAGTAAAATTTTAGATCTCTTTGCTGCAATGTCCTCAGTTCCGAGGGTAGTGAATATAATGAAGTCGGTACCTAATATATTTTTAAAATAATAAAGTAGGTACCTAACTTTGACGGACGATTGGTGCAGTGGGCAGCGACCCTGCTTTCTGAGCACAAGGCCGTGGGTTCGATTTCCACTACTGCAAAAGGTTTGTGTGATGAGCATGAATGTTTTTCAGTGTCTGCGTGTTTATCTGTATATTATAAGTATTTATGTGCATTATATTCATAAAATATATATAAAAATCAGCATCATATCAACCCATTACCGGCCCACTACAGGGCACGAGTTTTCTTCCACAATAAGAAGGGGTTAAGGCCGTAGTTTTCCACGCTGGCCCAGTCCGTATTGGTGGATCTCACACACTTTTGAGAACATTATGGAGAACTCTTCGGTATGCAGGTTTCTTCACGATGTTTTCCTTCACCGTTGAAGCAAGTGATATTTTCGTTACCTAAAACGCACATAATATAAAAATGTTACCTATACCTGCGTGCTGGGATTCGAACTTTGCCCTCCCAAAAGTGAAGCCGATGTCCTAACCACTAGGCCTGTCATCGCTTCCCTAAGAGGATAAAAAAAACGCCCTCCACAAGAAGCATGCCATATAGTAATTATGAGTAAAAAAACACAATAAATAGAAACTAAACTTGATTTACAGCGTACGATTGGTATACCTACTCGTATCAGTTCCATATTTCATAGAAAAGTTGAGTTAACCCCGTCTCTGGTCTCGACAGAGTTCCTCTGCGCCGAACGTTAGATTAATGGCGGGTTTACTATTCCAAAAGTATTAAAGTCCAACAGTTAAATCAAGCGTTGGATTGCTACCATAACGGTTTTCAGTAAGACGTATTTTATTTGAAATACAAACGACATCTTCAATGCGAAAATAGCCGATTTTTATGCAGTTTTGATATGAAACATCTATAGGCAGAGGGTAAACCTGATTGTCGGCGTGGCGATATTTATTTGATTTGGCGTGAGGATATTTATTTATGTATGTATACATAAATAAATATCCTACGACAATCCACACATCGCCACCTAGCTCCGAAGTAAGCGTAGTTTGTGTTATAGGAACTAAGATGACTGATGAATATTTTTATGAATAACATACATATAAACACCCAGAAACTGAAAAACATTCATGTTCATCACACAAACATGTTCCAGTTGTGGGAATCGAACGGCCTTGGACTCAGAAAGCAGTTTCGCTGCCCACTGTGCCAATCGGCCATCCAAATACAGGCCGTGGGGACCCTTCGCCTCGCTGTATGATGGAAGTTTTTTATTTCGTATTAAATAATAAAAATAAACATTCATGTTGCAATTCGGTTGTGTTTTTTTCAGAGAAGAGAAGCAATTATAAATTAAACACAATTAAAATAATTATTTATTTACACAGATTCCTATTTTGTAACGAATAATATTGTTTGTGGCAATGATTTTTCGATGGATGGCAACACTTATATTAGATGACATTCAAGAGACAACTTTAATGTCATTTAATTGTTGAAGTTTAAAATGTGTCATTACCACAACAGCTGGCAGTTCCTGACACTGACAGTATAATTGGTCAAGTTACGCTTTTTAATAAATAATGCTTAATAATTAATGCTTATTAAAAAAACCGCTGATTTATAACAAATTAATTCTTAAAACACTAAAGAAATCACTTAATGAATATCCCATAAATATATTAACAAATGTACTTAGCTTGAAAATATTGTTATCTAGAAATTGTTTTATATCCCCGAACCAAGCGTGGAATCTAAATGTAAGCGTTTGACGCAAGAGAAATTCTGTCGTTCTCAGCGCTGGATGTTAACTCAAATTTTATGAAATATGGTACCCTCCACTTGTCCACCAATAAAACGATCTGAATTCCAGTAGGAGATCGCCTTTTATTTAATTTACTGTCCATATGTTACTCGCAGGCTATTTTCTGAACAAACCGTCAACGACTTCTCTATATATGTCTACCTTTACCTATTTTATTATAAACCCCAACGCCGTGGTACTAAGTTTAAAATCTGTGCTTAACTCAAGCACATATTAAGTACCTACTAAGAGCTCATGTTTCCGTTTTTTATTGATCTTATGACACAGACACAACAGTACTTATGCAATTTGCAATTTGCATAAGTACTGTATATTAAAATAAAATAAATAATAAATAAATATACTACGACAATACAAACATCGCCATCTAGCCCCAAAGTAAGCGTAGCTTGTGTTATGGGTACTAAGATGACTGATGAATATTTTTTATGAATAGGATACATAAATTACTTATAATACTTATACCTATAAAAAAAAAAAATATTTTCCATAAAAATGATGTCTGGTAATTTTTTGTAAAATTGTATACAATTTCCTTTAAATGGATTACTTATTTTATGTAGTCTAGTATATTGCACTGCAAGTTTATTTTTGTTTGTTTAATATACACTCGTGTTATAGTCATTATCAGCGCTCTGCCCTTTACATGAACGAATTTATTGTACATTAGTCAATAGAACATGAAATACCTAATTTTTAAATTATTAAACAAAACTAAGTTTTTAATTAAGGAACATGTGTGTCTTGTAACAAATCGTGTTTGTATGTGTGCGTGTGTGTGAGTGTGTGCCTGTGTGTGTTTGAGGTTTTATAAGGTTTACTTTAGCATAACTAGTAAGTTTTCTGTGTTTGGATTTACAATGGTATAAATTAAAATTTGATATATTATGGGTTTTACAAATCCTACTATATAGTAAGCAGTGGAGAATGCAGTAGAATTTATGAGAAATGAACCTCTAATACCCGTTTTCACTAAACGTTGGAATTTCCGTTCTCGGATGCCTACTGATTTAGGTGATTCCTAGGAAAAAAACTTTTCACGATCTGTTATTTGCTGTATAACGACTTTAGGCGCCGTCTAAATTTACGGCATCGATGAGGCGGATCGTAAAGTTTAGGAAACTCGTAAACTGACACTTCACAGATGAAAAAAATATGCGACCATGCCCTTCATAGGATAGGGATAAAAGCATAGTTGTAGTTCTTCCCAGGACGAGCTCTACAAAACGGTACTATGTCCGTCTCTGATCTCAAGAATTCGCCAAGAATGGTTCACCTGTCTGTGCTGTACTATGTATATCTCGAAGATGCTATATATTTATTAAGATCCACGCAGTAGCCAGTAAATGTAACAACCAAACAAATAAACAAACAAACGGATACACTCTTGCATTTATAATGTTAGTACCTACGGAAGTAGGTATACTCATATATCTCTGCTTAGATAGTACTAGCGACCCGCACCGTTTCTATAAAGATGACGTGATCAAGTCCTCCGTCATCCCTCGTTGATCTGATTTGTCCGTCGTTCGAATGCTTCTCTATCGTCATATTATTAGTGCAACCCTGCCTAACCTAAAAACTAATAACTATCAGTTTTTCACAAACAATCCTACATCACAAGAGTTAAGATATTCGAACTGTATTGAAAAGTTTTCCAATTAGGTTCGTCACGGAGAGCCGGAACGCGAAATTTCTCATTTTTCGCTTTTCCAAGGATTCGCTATGAAATTGCTGTTGGAAAAATTGATTCTATAAATCCGAGGCCCGTTAGGCTTTTGAACTTTCTGGCTTTTTTGCCTTAGAAATCTCGTAGGGCTAAAGGAACGAAGAAGTCTGGCGGGACAAAGGTTCCTTGCACCACTAGTACCGTTCCAGTAGGTACTGAGATCGCTCACCTTTTTTGTTCCACTAAAACTTACACCCGTATTCACAAACATTACTTTAGGGCCCCACGGTGCGTTCGAACGAACAGGTTGCAGTAAACATAATTGACATTTGACGGCCGAGTGGCGCAGTGGGCAGCGACCCTGCTATCTGAGTCCAAGGCCGTGGGTTCGATTCCCACAACTGGAGAGTGTTTGTGTGATGAACATGAATGTTTTTCAGTGTCTGGATGTTTATCTGTATATTATAAGTACCATGTATGTGTATTATATTCATAAAAAAATATTCATCAGCTATCTCAGTACCCATAACACAAACTAGATGGCAATGTGTGTATTGTAGTGTAGTATATTTATAAAAAAAAATATTTATAATCATAAACAATACATGGCATTACATGACCTTATGAGTTCTTTAAAACGAACGCACATAACACGATAAAGTACCTGAAGCGTTAGTACAAGTGTTATAATTTTATAAAGTGGGTAAATAATTTAACTTTTGATAACTATAAATAGGATTTTTACAAATAGGCTTATACTTATTATTTAATTAATAAATAGTTTCCAAGAAACAATTAAAATTATATTTTATTAAAAACCAATGTTCATCACATTGAACTGGAGGGTATTTTGATATAAGTACGGGTGCTTGCACTTCAATGGACTAGAACGATGCAAAGATACCTCCCGGCGTCTTAGTCGTTATCACAAGAGGAGGTAAATTTATTTATTTATTGTTATTAGATACACAAAACAGGTAATAACTAAAGATAGATCTAAATATAAGTAACAACAAGTTTTGTTCTAATCTAAAACCAAAAGTGTAAACAGCTTGGGATTAAATTAAACAAAGAGTAAAATAAAATTAATGTTGAAACAAAAAATTAAAACTTAAAAAATTTAAAATTATTCTTCCTAAAGTTATGTGGAATAGTGCTTAATAATTTGATTTTTATAAATATTTATCCTTTTGTTAAAAATGTCAATATTACGATTAAGTGATACTAAATCATTACAAAGGCGGCACTTGCGAACGATGGGATTGTAAAAGGAAGCATTGTTCTTGTAGACTTCGGACAAAGTGAAAAGAAAATTGTTACATAGTCGAAAAAGAGTCCTCGATTGCGAGCGAGCAAATCTTGCACTACGCCTACTGTATAGCTACTTTGCAGTACGCATAGTGTGACAAATCCATACAAATGTCAAGACTAGTAGCGCATAAATGATATTTTATAGCGACAGTAACATATTAAATCATTTGTTTATAGTCTGTTGGTTTCTGTATGGTGCATGCCAGAAAAGCTTTAAATAAACTATTTCGTCTCGCAAAGAATTACTAATTATATTAGATTTTTAACTTTGTATTTTACTAACAGTTTATGATCGAAGTATGTCCTAATAAATGTTTTTTTTTTTTAAATTAAATATTATAGTTTTTTTTTTGTTTATAGAACTGCGCCAGTAGGCCGTCAAAAATGATGAAATGATGATACATTGTACCCAGAGTGCAGTTCAAACGCTCGCTTTCTTTTCACGTGTCACGACCTGTAGTAAACCATAAAATAAATTCCGAGCGGCAATTTCGAGACGAATTTTTTAAAATGTCAAAAAGGAAGGAATTTTCCTCCACGGTCCTCGGCGGCGAACCTTATTGGAAAACTTTTCAATTCCCCCCAATTGTAGTAGTAGATTGCTTCAGACAAACTGACACAGTTTTGTGGGCCGCAGATTTTTTCAATAATAATGTTATGAGCTTTTCATCTTCGCTTTTTTTCCAAATATTATTCCCGATTAGCAAAGTTATCTACATATAGACGGTGCTCTTTAATATTTTTTTTTTAAAGAAGTTATAGATATACTTCCAGACAGAAGCTTTTAAAATATAAAATTTAAATAACTCCCCATTTTCAATATTGTGTACATTATTCTACTAGTCAAGTCCTTTCATCTGATACCCATGATGAAAAAAAAATTCCATTCGCAATTTTGTCGTGGTGGCCATATTTATAGTTTTCTACTAGTCAAACACTCATAGCAATAAGGCCGCCTTTGCAAGTCTACATTGTTTACTGTAAACTCCTGACTTTCAATATTGTGTAAATTATTCTACTAGTCAAGTCCTTTCATCTTATAGCCATGATGAAAAACAAAAATTTCATTCGCCATTTTGTTGTGGCCATCTTGGATTTGAAATTTGTCATAGTATATAATTTTCTACTAGTCAAACACTCTCATAACAATAAGATTGCCTTTGCACGTCTACATTGTTTACTTTATACTCCTTACTGTTCCTTTTCCTGTTTGTTATACGTGCAGTAACGTGGTTCTCCTTCTTATTCTTCTCATTTGATACCCATATTGTTGAGTGTTGGGAAAAAATATGTACCTTTACAGCCATTTTGTGGCGGCGGCCATATTGGACCTATTTTTATCAAACATAGGTTCTAATGCGAGTAGAATCTCTAGTATTTATGAACATTAACTGGATTGTCATCGTAAGTGGAATAATTTTGGTCGACAGGTCGATGATGCTCTGAATTGTCTTTTCCGTAGAACAGTGGCAGTCATATCCCCTTTGGCTAACAGCCTTTATTCGTGAAAATTGAAAAAAAAATGTCTCACAACAAATAAAATATGCAAAGCTTCGGCGCTTTACACATAATAAATAACAAACACTTTATCTTCGCGACTCATTCTTGGGCTATGAATCAAAATGCTTAATTAATTTTAACTTGGTTTAGGAAATGTTTTGTTCGCAAAGTATACGAAACATAGTCGTAGAGCTAGTTGCAATATTGGAAGCCCAATGTTTTCGCTTGAAAAATCAATGTATTTTAATTATATTAGGCAACTTCGTATTCGGCTCATTTTAAAGACCTGTTGCCTGCAATAGTTTTCATATCTTTCTACGCCCTTTATAGGCACAGCGGTCCCCTGTGAGGGCGATTTAAGAATTTATAATTTCTAAATTTCCTCTGGTAGGAGTTTTCACGGCAGATAAAGACATGCCACCAAGCAAATTTATTGAATACCTGCTGCATAAATTCAAAAAATTCAAAGAATTTAAAATTATCTGCTACCATTATAGACAGCTTCATAACTAGGTGAGATTGCAGTCAAGGGCTAAACAGTGGAATAAAAAATAATTTAAGAATCGTCAGCCCACTGTGAAACAACAAGGCAGGTTGAAACTACATATACTGCTGATGAAAATAATAATAAAAGTGTAATAATTGTCTTTAGTCGTTTTTAAGTAAACAATAAGTTAAAACTCCATACAAATTTTGTTAATATGAGAGTTCATGAGTCAAAAAAAAAAATTTGCTAACTTAAAAACAGTTTAACTAAACATGAAAATTTACACTAATTTTATTTTTACTTGCACTAATTTTCAATGTTATAAATAAAAAGGCTTGTAAATTAAGCATACATATCTAAACGCGACCATGTGTTTGAACTCAACTTTTAAAACGAAACCGTTCAAATTGACTCGGTGCAACGTTCACTGGCTCTTAACCCAATATAAAATAGATTAATTCAGTTTTCTATTAGGGGCACAAAGTCGGCGATAACAATGGGGCTTATCGGGCTTAGAGGTAGAGGAAAGTGGAGTTTAATAACGCCTTAAAATACGGAACGCAACTTTTTGAAAAGAAACCTGAATATTGTTCAGGGAATTTCTGAGCATTTTCAAAGACGATAACAAAGGTTGGATGCATAGTTTAGACGGTGGCGCAGCGAAGAGCACTGGATTCATACATGCAGGAGGTTTTGAGTATAGTGCAGTGTCTTAGCGCTGGACCCTTACAAGCTGGAGGTATTGGTTTCAATTCCCGACATCAAAATCATCAGCACGTTAGGCACAACGGAATTTTGTATCATCATCCTCTACAGCCTCGTAATGCCACAGTGCTGAGAACGGAGATTTTTCTAATGAGAGAGGTATTTAGAGCATTGAACGCTGTTTCAATTCTGGTTTGTGGGCTTTTTAGATAGATAGATAAAGTCTTTATTGCGCAAATTAAAAGTGAGAATAAAAAATAACAAAAACAAAAAAATATATATTTATAAAATGCGCAAAGGCGGTCTTATAGCTTTAAGCGATCTCCTCCAGACCCTTTATGGTAGAATGAAGTTAGGGAAACCGGATAGTGCAACAGGTTAATAACTAGCCATAAAATAAATTACAAAAAACCAAATATACATAAAATTTAATTAAATACCTATCAACATATATATGCATACATATATCGATTAAAACATACAAATATATATTATGTATAATATATATTTTATTATATATATTTTTTAATAGTATGTTTACATATATATATATATATATATAAATACAAAAGAACATACGAACATACATAATAACAGACTTTAAACTATATAGATTATTATAATTTGTTAGTGATTAGGACTAACATGTTTTCTCGGGTATACCCCTAGTTATAGACTCTAGGCTGTAATTTAAAAAAAGCTTTTAATATGCAGTTTTAGTCGATTTCGGAATTGAACCTAATACCTCGTGCTGCGTAAAACATGCTTACTACTAAACACGACACTTTGATTGCAAGTGGGGGCAAATTTTGAGATATATCGAAGTCGGTTCTTGGTTGCATAGCAAGCTATTTAATATGCACAACAACAATATAAAAAAGATTCCAAATCATTCGATCAGATATCGCATCGGATGATGTGTAAATGCTACTAAAACTTATCTTGAGAATCTATATTGGTATTTCGTTTTTCATCATGCCCAATAAAGTCCCAATATCCAACCTCTATGGAGAGGATAATCATTTGAGGGTGACTGGTCATTTCTAACGGCTTTGATCTCCGTCACCTGTCATTCCACCATATTACCTTTAAGAAACATGTGATAGGGTAAGGCTACTTGTACTAGTACCCATAAAATATAAATAAATAAATATACTACGACAATACATACATCTGGAGATGTGGTATTGCCTAGCTCCAAAGTAAGCGTAGCTTGTGCTATGGATGCTAAGATGAGTGATGAATATGTTTATGAATAATATATATAAATACTTCGAATTTACGGATTCATACCCAGATTTTCCAGTTGTGGGAATCGAACCCATGGATTTGGACTCAGAAAGCAGGGTCGCTGCTCAATGCGCTAGTCGGCTTCAACGTAAATTCAGACATAATAAATAGTCTGACCACCTTAACAACCTAAATGAGCTTGCTAATTTTTTGTAGAAATAAATACAAATAACTCTAGGTTTTTATAACCAAATAAAATAAAATGCTTTTACAAGTAGGTATTCCTCAAAAGGATTTTTGCGCGACGCCGGAATGGACTGTCATCTGACTCCAAAATACGTGTAAATTTTTTGATTTAGTTAAAAATTATAATCAAAATGATATTTTTTTTATAGTAAAATAATTTACGGACTATGCAACAAACTGATGTCGAAACCCATCGCCTATAAATCACTCTGCAAGGTATGCAAGGAATACATCCTACAATGCGCCGCCCTGTGTCCATCAACCTAAGAACGCCAAAAGTGCTAAACTAGTACTAAAGAGCTCAACTACTTCAACAACTACATAGATTTTTGTAGCAGTTTTCAAAATGCCACGGTTGTTCCGCTGAATCTCATCGATTACTATTTAACTTATTAACATATTTTTTTTTAATAAAGTGCGGTTACCGGATGTCTATTGCATCCTCATGAACCCTGATATAGTTTCGAATTCTTTATATAATTGCATCAAATCGAATAGCCTTTTACCAAGGAAAATCCCTACTAATATTATAAATGTCAATATATGTTTGTTTGTTACGCTTTCACGCAAAAACTACTATACCGATCCTCATGAAACTTTGTACACATATTCTTGGAAGTGTTAGAATAATATTATATAGAATACTTCTTATCTCGACTTTAAGCTCAGTTTCTTTGGGAGAGGGGATGTAAGTGTTTGACGATTTTACACCATAACTCCCAGAAATTATAACCGATTTAAATAATTATTTTGTAATATATGGGTTATAATGTGTGTTTAATTTTGCCCAAACTGTGGTTGAAGATGGCCCTACTTTAAGGCTTAGCGATACTGAATACTTTAATTTTTTTTTACAAATACAATTAAATTTAATGCTACATCAAAAAACAAAATCAAATGCAGACGAAGTCGCGGGCAACAGCTAGTACATTTTATAAAGTAAATACAACGCATTTCGACGTAATAAATACTATAACGTTCGTACTTATGAATGTTCATAGTAGTATCCTTTACCCTACAGGTATTTTATTATTATTTATTATCTCTATTTATTTTGGCCGCCCGACCGAAAGAATAGCCTTAATTGACTGCGGGGATATAGATACTTGTACTCGAATGTCGGAACCTTTTTGTATTTAGGAATTTTGTTTTGATTTGATTTCTTATAAGCAAGTTTCAAGGAATAAACTGATTGGGGTCGGATGCCCTCTGATTTCATAGAGCTAGCATATCTATAAAATAAAATATTCAAGATTTATATAATATGATTCAATTATTAATCAGTAATATATAATTACAATTATTTGTGTCGGTTAGTACACAAATAAGAAATAAGTAAAACGTAGATTTTACTCATACAACTTCATGATAAATGTCGTCATGCTGTCCTTGAAAGTCCGGCGAATCGGTTTTTTTTTTTAAATTTTAAGTGTTGTTTTTTTATTAATATAACCTTTTAAAGAAGGTTCTTATCAAGAATATATTATTACACAAATTCGACTATAAAACGATATGAAAAGCAAATTCAAGAAAAATACTGGGTTTACGAAAAATTTTCCAATATTATTTTATGGTTCCCAAATTTCAGTTAATTGTGATAGAAATCTTTAAAAGATTCTCATAATATGGGACCGAGAAATGTATAAAGGACTAGCTTTTACCCGCGGCTTCGCTCACGTTAAGTTCAATTTTTATTTCGTAATCTTTAAGTACAATTATATATAAATTATAACAAACTAGCTGTTGCCCGCGACTTCGTCTGCGTTTGATTTCGTTTTTATCGTATTCAGTATTGCGAAGCCTTAAATGAGTACATGTGACTATCAATTAATTATAGACAAATAATTTGCAATAAAATAAAATTGCGACTATAATTAAATATCTAAGCTATCCTATCTCTTAAGTTGGAGCAGACTGCTCACGGTGTGCCAATTTAATTTAAAATCGGTTAAGTAGTTTAGGAGTCCATCGCGGACAAACATCGTGACAGGAGATTTATATATATTAAGATTACCAAATGAAATCTTTGAGATGTCTCTTAATAAGTTCAAAGTTTATATAAAACGTAAGCTAAAAAAAAAAAGGTTTACTTAAACGATAAAAAAGCTTGGGTGTGAATTGCTCTAGCTTCATAGCTTAATATAAATTTACTGTGAGGTGATAACAAAAAAAAATACCTGGCTAAGTTTGTTTTGGGGGGTCTCCTTAGACCAGGGCGCGTTTGGAACCCTCGTAGCCTTAGGTTTAAGTTGGCGAACGAATTTATCACTATCCCCTTACAATTATGTTAACATATATGTATGAACGCTTCAAAAAATTACTTGTTGTATACTGAAAAGTATAGACGTAAATTCAGAAAATCAGAAACTATAATAAATTTTCATCCCCTATTTGATGCCTTTGGAGTTGGTTGAGTTATTTTTGAAATTTGTATAACACGTATTTCTTTATTTTTTATCAAAAACCTAATATCAATAAATGTTTCATGGATGTAACTTGAAAAATAAATTGATAAATGAAGGATTTTATACAAACTTCCATCCCCCATTTAACCCTCTTAGGGTTTAAATTTAAAAAAATCCTTTCTGACGGATGCCTACGTTGTAATAACTATCTGTGTGATAAATTTCAGCCACATCCGTCAAGTGGTTAGAGCTGTGCGTTGAAAGATCAGTCAGTAAGTCACCTTTGCCTTTTATATATATACAAGGAAATCTACATGGGACTATACAGAAGGTTTCTATTCTTTCACTGTACCAAGACGTGACCTCCCATGAGTGATAGTGACTGAAAATCAACTACACACATTGATTGTCCATACCGACTACACATATTCAAACTATGATTCCCGGGATACCACTTTAGCCGCAAAAATGAGTTATCGGAAAAGCAACGTTCCTAAAGAGGATTCATTATCCTCGTAAAACGAAGGATCCTGCAGCAATTACTCCCACAAACCTGGAGACCATGTAAGCCCTAGTGATACAGCTGTCCAAGCCTGCTTACCAGCTAGCCACCGTATCGTAACATTTTACATCATAGAATAGAATATAATGGAATAGAAGAGAACATAACATATAGATTAAAAATCTGTCGGTCATTTGACGGTTACTGGCGCAGTGGGCAGCGACCCTGCTTTCTGAGTCCTAGGCCGTGGGTTCGATTCCCACAACTGGAAAATCTTTGTGTGATGAACATGATTATTTTTCAGTGTCTGGGTGTTTATCTGTATATTATAAGTATTTATGTGTATTATATTCATAAAATTATGCAACAGCTATCTTAGTACCCATAACACAAGCTACGCTTACTTTGGGGCTAGATGGCGATGTGTGTATTGTCGAAGTATATCTATTTATTATTAATTTACTGGTCTTTAATTGACTGATACGACTTCTCGGATATATTTTGTCGTAAAATAATAATGAATTTACTGACAAAGATGTGCTGCTAAGCGATTTAGCGTTCCAGTACGATGTCGCGTAGAAACCGATTGGGTATGGGATTCATATCACTGCCTTCCTGAAGTAAATTGGAGACCGTTGCACGTCAATACTCGTTTATTACTGGCGACGCGTCAGTGTCGCGGTACGTTGGTTAGGTACTTTGTGTGGTAGGTATATGTATATACATAACTTACGCCCAACAGGTTAGCCCATTAGAATTTTAGGCTGCATCATCACTTACCAGCTCATGAGTTTGCACGCAAGGGCTAACTTGTAGTGGAACTATAAAAGAAAAACTATATTTTCTATTTGTCCCCTTTTTATCAACTCAAACACCCTCTCTATACTGGCAAGTCATTATACGATGATACATCACGAATTTAAACATGGCATCGCACGACAGCCGTCAACTTTGTCATATTAATTCGATTAAATAATCTATTTGGATTATGAAAGTCACGGACTTTGCGGCCTGGCGGAAATATTTTCAGAATTTGATGAATGTTTTGATGAGGGTGCCGTTATCTATTTATATGTAACAACCTCTCTTCTTTAGTCCTATGTTTTCGCAGAGAGGCCCGAAATACACTTAAACAGACAGAGATTCTTACAAACACATAAACACAATAAAAAGAGCATAAATAAGAGGAAAAGATAGGTAAAAGCCAAGGACGCCAAGGAAAATACATAAGTTCTAATAGGACAGAAGAGAATCAATTGAATGGAGGTGAGACAAACTAAAGCTAGTCAGAAAAAAATTGCAGCGGCGGCTAGAATAGAACAAAACAGAACAGAACAGAACAGAGTAGAATAGAGTAAGGTGAAGTAGAGTGAAGTAGAGCAGAGCAGAGCAGAGTTGAGCTGAACTAAGCTAAGCTGAGCTGAGCTGGACAGAACTGGACAGAACTATATAATATTTTTGTGTGCATTGAATCGTGATGCGGTATCATTTTACGCATTTTTTGCTGCGTCCCTAAACATAAGACACATCGTAAGATATACTTTTAGTTTTGTATATTCAAGGATTTGTAATGACGTGGTTCACCCTCCACGACATTAAACAATTTAGTCAAATCACCCACTTGATTGGAGCAGCGTAATGTGGGTCTCCACGGGGTGCTATCAATAGATGTATCGCAGAGATACGCAGTTACGGGGGCATAAAACAACTCACTAGTTAGGGCCGAGGATATGGTAAGAATTGACGGGTAACTGAAAATGCAATTTCACCTGACTCTCGCTGTACTCTTAGATCTTTTGGAATACGTAACTGATTTTAGTGCAGTTTTCAGCAATAATTAATTCAAGAGGAAGGTTTGTGTGATTGTATGATGATAAACATGCATATCATATTAGATAAAGCGACTAAATTCTTACTTATGTAATGTCGTAACAAACATATTTTTGTGTGCTAACTTGTGGATATATATATGGAATTATTTTTTACGACCACTTGTCCGGCATCTACCGGAATCATCTTCCGATGACCGCTCTTTTCGAGCCTTTTAGATAATTTTAAGGTTATAGATTTTGTACTTCGTCCAATCAAATAGGTAATAAAAATGACTTCAAGAGTATGAAAATTTACGAGTATAAACTACGTAACTGTTAACAAAGCAATGGCAAAAGAAGTGTCAAAACATTAAAGTGCCTGATTTATTTTTTATTTTATCTGAGTTTTTTTTATTTACTGAGTTCTGCCAGTTAGCGTGATAAGGAGGTTTTTAGTTACATTTTTTTTTTAAGTTCTTATACGAAAAAATAATTGAAAATCGAATCATTATTTTACTAACTCCACGTTTAAACTACCTCGGCTCGCTGACTGACTAATGAAATTGTAATGATGAGGCGAAATAATTTGATCGGACCCCTGACTTGTTACGCCCTGTTTTAGTCGTATCACCGGTTTGAAGATGCCCAAAAAATGACTACGAACAAAATACCAAGAAACAAAAAAATATGTTTTATCTTTGACGTCCTCCCTGGCGCGACGGTGAGCGCTGTGAATTTAAGTAGAAGGTTCCGGGTTCCATTTTCAAACAACGGCAGAAGCAATTCGGGAATTTATAATTTCTGAATTTTTCTCTGGTCTGGTCTGACAGGTGGCCGTTGCTGGTTGCCACCCTACTGACAAAAACGTGCCGCAAAGCAAATTAAGTGTTCCGGTGCGATGTCGCGTAGAAACCGATTAGGGGTATGAATACGACACTCTTTTTTTTTTTTTTTATTAACGATAGGCCAGCGTTTGACGACAATCATGCCCGTTAGAAAGCAATGATGAGGTCTAGGTTGGAGCACGCTTGCCTAGAAAAAGCCTATTCACTCTAGCCTTGAAGGTACTTAAATTATACGTGGCAGGAAACACAGTTACCGGGAGGGCGTTCCACATCTTAGCGGCACGTATCAGAAACGTGGATAAAAACGTTTCGTGCGTGTTGATGGGATATCAACCACATAAGGATGCCACCGCTCTCGGTGTCTCGCAGTTCTGTGGTAAAACGGGGAAGGGGGAACAAGATTGTGAAGTTCCTGAGCACACTCACCGAAGTATATCCGGTTAAAAACCGATAAACAGGCAACATTGCGTCGGTGCTGGAGACTATGTAGTTTCGCCTGCGTTAACGAATTGTCGCCTATAATTCTCCTGGCGCGACGATCCACCGAATCCAAAGCTTCAAGTTGGTACTTGGCAGAGCCACCCCACAGGTGACTACAGTACTCCATGCAGGTTCGCACTTGAGCCTGGTACAGTGCGAGGCGTTGACCTGGCGTGAAGTACCGCCTAACCTTATTGAGGATACCAAGTTTTTTAGCTGCCACTTTGGCTTTGGACTCGATGCATTTGCCAAAATTGAGATTGGATGAGATGTTGACATCCAAGAGCTCAATATGGTCGCTACTCTCTAACAGGATAGCCCGCTATCCTAGACTGCGTCATCATTACCACCAGGTGAGATTGCAGTCTAGGTTCTAACTTATAGTGGAATAAAAAAAAAACTATACAGCAATGTTAGTCTATTCCATTCTGAAGTTGTGAACACTTCGTTTGCGTTTGTTTCGGTTTTTTTTATCCGGCAGGTATGATTCTTCCTGGGGTTTAAGTAACACTATGCAAAATTTCGTCACGATTAATTTGACTGCCAAGCGGTATAGGTAGCAAAGATTATTATTAAAATAACCGCGGGAATGGTTTATTGGTAATTTTATAATATGTATTTTGATGAGTTATACCATCACCTTTAAAATGCTGGAATGGAAATTGTACCGGTAAACGTAGCGTTTGTAGGCTCCGCTGGAAGAGTCATAGAAAGATTGATGTGTACATTATTATTTAATACAGTTTATAGTTCTAATATTTTAAACGTCTTTACAATACAACAATGTTCGTGTTAAGGTAGACTTTCATTAATGTTTCACTAAGAAATATTTAAAGACAATCTAAAATATACACCATTTATTAATTTACATCAATATGCAGGTAGGTACAATAATGTTCTTTTAGCGGAAGTTATGCTAATACATATTTATAGAATGAAATTGATATATCTGGACATTACAATAAATAGGACGGTACATTAATAACCGTTTGTAGGACTACAAAATCCAAACTGCTTCAGGCTCAATACGAACGGTAATCTTATATTAAACAAGCTTTAACACAATACCGAGGTTACTGATCTTTTTCACAATACCCTTACAACATTTTCGTATCAACAACTGACGCGAAAAAGGTATCACCTAGCCGCCATTTCGTCAGCCGTCGTACCACACGTCACACGTTAAATCGCCCGCCGAGCGCGCCACTAGTCCAATGCTGCCACCCACGTGACCACAGATAATGCACGATATCAATGGCGACAACAGAAATTACAGTCTCATTTCGCAATTCCATTCTGGAGGCTCATCAACCCAACCTATGTCCAGCAATCGACATCTATTGGCTGGCATAATGATAACGACACTCTCATTCTGTAGCTGTTGGGTAAAAATCTTTCAAACTCCTTCAAACTATTTATTAACAAGTTTAGCCCTTTGTAAGCGTCTGGAATTTCATTAGTGTGATTAATGATGAGTATTTTAATATCAAATATTAATGACATTATATCATAATGGCACCCCTCGCGACGTAGTTGGGGGCGAGGCGCGACCATTAGTCATAAGTATTTCATCACTGTTATAATCAACACATCACCGGCGCACTATAGGGCATGGGTCTCATTTCAGAATGAGATTTGGGCCTTAGTCCACACTGGCCAAGTTAGGATTGGTGGATTTAAGAGAACACTTAGGTACACTCTCTTTCTCTTTATTATATTGTATTTATGATGAAATTTATTATTTAAGTTTTTTTTTTTAAATACTGTTACATGTATAATATATATATATATGCCCGTACGCATATCCAAATATTTATATATATATATATATATATATATATGTATATGTATAGGTATCAGTAAGTATATATATATATATATATATATATATATATATATTATATATATATTATTATATATATATTAGAGATGCGCCGAATGTAGGTTCGGCCGAATTATTCTTCTGACAATTTAATACAAAATTCATTTAGTTTAATTTACCATTTATAAGAAAAAAGCAGAAGTTTATTCGATTAAAATTGTATTTAAATTGATTGTCAAAATTAATCCCACCACCTGCCAAGTATTTGTTATGTGTATAACTCATTATATACCAAGTATACTATTTTATTACTCTCAGGTTTTCTCACAATAATTGCCGCGTTTGCTTTAGCGGTGAAGGAAACAACGTTTAGCCGCGTAGAAACGAATAGTGCGCTACCATCTTAGATTGCGTCACTTATTAAGCAAAAAAGTATGTCTTATCTCTGTCTTGGACGACCCTGTCGCAAAGTTGAGCGCTGTGAATTTAAGTAGGAGGTCCCGGGTTAGATTCCCGGCAGGGGCAAATTGGGAGTGGGTAGTTAAGCGATTTAGTGTTCCGGGGCGAAGTCGCGTAGCAACTGAGTATGACTACCATACTCCCTAACAGGTTATCCCGCTACTATCTTAGACTGCATCATCACTTACCACCAGGCGAGATTTCAGTCAAGGACTAACTTGTAGTGGAATAAAATAAAATAAAAAACTCCATAGTAGTATAGAAGTATTTTTTATTTGCTGACGGTACATCAAACTACCTATTCCGAGTGTCCTTACTATTTACGTCAAATAAGATAAAGAGCAGCGCACACTGGAGCCGGTCGCTTTCAACAGGAATTATAGAGCATTAAACGCTTAAGTCACACTGTAGGATGTTTACGTGGAGGCGACAGAAAGAAAATACATTGTCCTGGTCAAAGATTATAATTACTTATGGAGATAGGTCACTGTGAGAAATTAAATATTAAATATTGGAAATTAAATTAAACTCGTTCTGTAGTTTAATGGGCTACAAGAAATTCATTATAGGAAAAACATATTATAATATTAAGGATCACTTAAACAATAAAAAAGCTTAAGTATGATTTGTTTTAACCCAGCATGCATTTCCGCAAAGATACTTAAGATCGCTATAGATGATAGGTAAGTACGTGAGACGGTGATAACAAAAAAATTTAGCCGGCGGCTTGTTGTGAGCACTTCTTAGATTCCACCTGATAGTAAGTGGAAACCATGGCTTATAAACGGAGGCGTGCAACTTAAAAAAATAAACGCCCATTTTTAAAATCGGGGCAACATATTCTTCTGCCTTACGGTTACGTTTTAAATAATCGAAACTAGGCGTGCTTTAGCCTAAATCTGTAAATTTTTCATATTAATTTGGTTTTGAAAGAAAATCTTTTCACTTTCTTTTTATGATAAAATCTGCAAAATACTACAAATATTTTTATGTTTGGCAACCGATAGCACAATCACAATACGTTCGGCAAAAGATATAATTTCTAAATGATTGCCGTAAATTTTAATGATACATCAAAATATTGTCTCTAAAATGAGGTAATTTGGCACTAAGAATGAACGAAGCGCCGTATCTTGTGAAATATATTACTCTTTGTCGAGCAGAACCCAGCATAAATATTACTGCGCTTCTGACAGGAGATTCTTAAAAGGGATATTTCTGTCGCTTTTGCGAGAAATTAACTGTATTGTTTGACTTCTATTTTGTTCGATACTTGGGATCATAAAGCAATGCACCTAGGAGAGGACATAGTGATCCCGATAGATATGAAAGTCGAAGCGTTACAGGTAAGCACACGCTTTGACAACCCGTAGCCCATTTTCTTGAAGTAAATAACATAAGCACTTCACTGTTAATTATATTTGTTTAAAACTCCTGCAGGCAGCTGCAAACGCAAGATGCAAACATCCAGAAAAGCTGCAGGTAGTATGGATACACAATACGCCAACTTTCTTCAAAATCAGTTCAAAGGTTGAAAACATAAGTTATAAACAAACAGACACACTTTCACATTTCTAGTAATAATATGGTGTTGTTTAAAATTCATTAATTAACTAAAAATTTGCGCGAAGTCAATTTCAATAAAATAAAAATATAAGTAAAAAATAACAATACAATAACGATCACATACACACTGTAAATACACCTTCGTTTTTTGACCAACTGGTCTAGTATATTGTAGAAGGAAACGTAGTGGCTCCAGCGCAAAAAAGGAGCGTTGCGTTTTTCTTGGAATATTCATGTAGGTATTAAATGAGGGTGCATAATAAAGCAAGCTCTCAATATTTGTGTTAATCTTTACTGTCATCGCATAATACCTAAAGATTCGGTAATAAATCCGTTTGTTTACTGTATGAGGTATGTTAATGTGAGGATTTACTACCATCGCTTCATCATACCAACCCATTACCGGCCATCTACAGGGCACGGGTCTCCTCCCACAATGAGAAGGGTCTATGACCTATGCAGTAGTCTAGGAACGTAGTATGTACGTTTTTATTTTTAAGTTTATATAAATATATGTCAGTTTTGAGTTATTATTTTTATAGCTGTGGGTTTATTTAGTTTACTAGTATTTGTTTTATTGCTGTATTTTTTTTAATTTTTGTAAATTTTTTTCGATTGTTTTTTGTTACTTAAATATAATTTGGCTTAGTTTGTTATTAAATTAAAATATTAAAAAGTGGTCAGTAGATGGTGCACGTTACCGTAGTCAGCGCCGTATGCTCCCTATGGCGCATTCAGCACTGTATGTGACACAGTGTAAGTGTGACACAACGTAAACGTTCTTAGTCCACCACGGCCCAATTGATTGCGTAAACAGTGTTTATTTATGTGAAAGCTGCAAGCGCGGTTTATTTGCTGTTATTTTTTTAAGAGTTCCATTTTCTGTTTCCGAAACACATCATCGGATGTTTATACAAAAAAAATATAATATAAATCGGTCTATAAAAGACGGAGGTGTGCCCAAACATACATAAAAAACAACCATATTCGAAATATATTTTATACCGCACCTTCACAAGTATATAAAATATAAACAATATGGCAACTCTAACCACTTTTAATACAATTTTGCACTTTAGAAGTATTTAAATTTTAAAGTCGAATCGACGATATAACCTTTATTAAAACAGTGGCCCAATACGCGTATATTTCAGGAGAGATTGCCCGATATTATTGTTCTTCGGTCAAATGCAAATGAATCCAGCTTACACAGCCTTTCAACTTCCTATCGAACGCCAAATACCTTCAAGCGATTTTGATACATAACCGCATTCAGCATAATGCTCGTTTTTGATTGGGTTTTTACAAGTATCTGAACATAGCGTCGTGGGAATTGGATTGTTTCTGCTATTCTCACGTAGTTTTCGGCTTAACCCCAAGTTAACCCTGAGATGGTGCGAAAATACCAACATCCGTGGACCTTCCGACCCGAAATGATACGGTGGTTGTTTAGACCGATTTTGCAAGAGGTATTGTGGATAATTGAGTGTTAAACATTGATTATTCTGATTTTACGTTAGTCCATTAGATTTTATTGGTCACTGTAGTATGACCGAAGTCTTTGAACAGTCTGTTGTTGCTAGTAACGACTTAAGGTCTCATAAGAAGCCTCAAAATCACTCAGCGGTAGGATTGAGAAAGCTATGCTCGGAGTATCTCTATATGATCAAGGAATGAGGAGACCAGAGTTAGAAACATAGCTCAATGAGTCGCAATGCTGAAGTACCAATAGGCTGGGCACATACCTCGGAGAACCAACGGACGTTGGGATAGAACAGCGACCTCACACCGGTGAACGCAGCGTTGGTAGACCCCCGACGAGGTGGACAGATTACGTATTTGGAACTCCCTACAATATACCTATGTCCAGCAGTGCACACACATTAGTTGGCATGATGATAGGATTTCAACCTCTTGGAATGATCAATTTGGCCTTGTTATTACAGCTTAGTTCATGAGTTAACAGCCTGTTTCGATTCAACATCGTCTACGAAGCGAAAATTAAATAAGAAAAATACAATTAAAGAAAAAAAACTTTAAAGAGCTTATTATATTTTTCTGCCATAATTATTTTCCTAAGTGCTCATTTTTACGTGAAACATGTCCGTCCCACTATATTTTGTTGTTGACAGTATTGTCGTGTTACACGCACGTCAAAATAAGTTATTTCTTAGTTTTTAAATATTGGATAGAAGAAGGGACTTTGCGGAAATCCATTGTGTATTATGCAAATTATGCTTTATTTGCTATACTCCACGCAAAAGCAGGAGATTTTGAATGGTATTTTTTTATAATTTCTTCAATACTTATACTCCACACCAAACAAATCTTCGGCAATGTACCTTCTACGCACGTTACGCTCTGAAACCGGAGCATCCTGAGGAGATTTTGACATTACAATGTTAAGTAAAAAAAAGGTATTTTGCTAAATACCTTGTCTTCCATATAGCCCAAGGAAAATGAAAACATTCCGTTTTTCCGCAAAGTCACAAGAGAAAAATCAGTGCGGTGTGGTGACGACAGTTCTCACCACCCCTCTTCTTCCCGCGGGTGTCGTACGAGGCGACTAAGGGAGTTTAATGGAGAGCGTTCATAATTCGTTTAAAGGAAATTGCATACAATTCTACAATAAACTACCAATTGACATCTTGGAGATGTCTCTTAAAAAGTTCAAAGTTTGTATTAAACGTAAGCTTATAGAAAATTCCTATTATAGTATAAAGGACTACGTAATCGATAAAAAAGCTTGGATGTAAATTATTGCTCTAACTATCTTTTAATAACTTTAAATGACATTGTGAGATAGAGCTAACAAAAAAAAAAAAAACACCTGGCTAAGTTTGTTGTGGGCTTCTTCTTAGACCAGGACGCGTTTGGAACCCTCGTAGCTTTAGTTTTAAGTTTACCAATGTTGTTCATCATCATCATCTCATTACCGTGTAATTCTTACGTCAAAAGTGCCACCTATGGGCCTACTTGAATAAAGATATTTTGACTTTGACTTTGACTTTGGCGACCAACCTGCGTGCCCAGCGTTTATGGGCAAAGCCTCCAGTCTTTAGTCCAGCAGTGGGCTGTAATAGGCTGTTGATTATGAATGTTAAAGCCGGTCAAATAGATAACTTCTAATATCAAATGGATTGCTAACAAACGACTTTACAATAGACTCAGTAGTACATTTCGCGCAAACTTGAAAACTGCTGTTCATTTGAAAAAAGAAGAAGCAAACAAACAACTTTTATTCAGTGTTTTTAATCTACGTGCCTTCACAACTTCCTTTTAGCTCGAGGCCATTTTAATCTGTTTCCCGTTGTGTACAATGCAAATAAACAAAAAAGTTACGTTGCAGTTACAAAGTTATTTAGCAAAAAAATTAACTTTGAGAACTCAGTCGTTCACTTTTTAAAGTCAATTACGCTTTGGATATTTTATGCTGGATAATATTTATGCTAGACGGGTATTTGCCTGCGACTCTGTCCGCAAAGATTTGTTTCCACCAGTGGCACGAGAAGAAATTGTCATTTACTCGTCGTACCACTGAGTCCCGATGTTGCTTAAGTTAATTTCCCTTTAGGACAGTAATATAATACTTAACTAGCTGTTCCCTGCGGTTTCACCCGCGTTTACGTCTTTAAAAAAAATTAAAAAAACATTAAATTATCAAAAATTAATCACATTTTTTTCTATTACTTTTCACACCTTTCGGCCCACTACAAGAAACGGGTCTCCTCCCACTATGAGAAGGGGCTAAGGCCGCAGTCCACCACGCTGGCCCAGTGAGGATTGGTGGACTCCACACACCTTTCAGAACATTATGTAGAACTTTCAGGCATGCAGGTTTCCTCACGATGTTTTCCTTCACCCAGCTCCTACCCAATGTGTTATCACCGCTTTCCAAACACTAGAATACGCCTTTAGAATTTTGTAAACGGGCTCTCCGTTTACAAAATACTAAAGGCGTATTTTCAATGTTTTCAATTCGAGTGGAAATTGAATTTCGGTTGGATTTTGGTATCAATTTGGGAACAACAATATAGAACACAAAGCCATTGTCAGTTAGAGCTTCACCTCGGGCGAACATGACGGAGTGGTCATGTTTTACTATGAACGCTAAACAAAGCTTGTATCTATTAAACTAGGTGACTTTGCTATGGAGCCGCCCGACTGGCGACTCGCCCTCTTTTAATTGGCTGAGCAAAATTCTAAACATTCTTTATTCATGTAGGCCTATCGGAGGCACTTATGAAGCGGTCATACATATATGTTTAGGGTTTACATAATTGTAAGGGGATGGTGATGACTTCGTTCGCCAACTTAAACCTAAAGCTACGAGGGTTCCAAACGCTTTTTCGGTCCTGGTCTAAGAAGAGCCCACAACAAACTTAGCCGGGTGTTTTTTTTTTATATCACCATCTCACATTGTGATCTAAAATTATGGTTAGAGCAATAATTCACACCCAAGCTTTTTTATAGATTACGTAGTCCTTTGTACTATAATAGGACTTTTCTTTAGTTCACGAATATGGTTATCCCCATCATTTCACTACCGTGTAATTCTCATGTACGCATCAAAAGTGCCACTTATATTATTACACTAATTGAATAAAGATATTTTTGACTTTGACTTTATCATTTGATACCCATATTGAGGGAGTTATGAAAAGAGTGCCATTTCGTGGTGGCGGCCATCGGCCATTAGTTTTCTATTAGCCGTATATATGTAAACCGCCTTATTGCGTCGGCGGCCGATCTTGGAACGATAGTCATCAAATATAGCTAAGAACACTCCTGTCTGATTCACCTTTTAAACAAAAAAATTATAACGCCTCGTCGTTTTTGCGTCGGGGGTACTCTGCAGCGTTATGAACGTGCTAAAAAAATATAGAGAATGGAAAGCCAAGGTATTCAGATATTCACTGCAATACCCACAATGTTCAGGATGGCACTTAGATCTTTCATTAATTAACAGTATTATTGAAGCTAAATACCTAGTTTCTTAGCAGTAATCATTTATTCTCATGACTATTATTCTTCCTTCCTATTAAAGTATTCATTTTATAAAAGACATCTTTAAAGCCCACAAACCTGCTTTAGAGCAGCGTTGTGGGTCTGTTCTCTATAAACCTGACTTCCCAAGGAGTGAAATAAAACAACTGGACTGACTCTAATACTGTATATTAAGCTTCTCTATAATTCATATTACTTGTTACCTTCCAATGACTCTACTACCAGTTCGGAATGCTGTCTTCGGCAGAGAAGACCACTGGCAAGAAACTCTACCGTTGCTCTTTTATTCAATAAATTAAAACAAGACTTATAAACACAATTACAACATTGTCATACGTTATAACGCTAGGCCCTTTGATACAAGACATATAAGACAGGTCAAACATAACTACTAGGATCACTTATAACATCAGGACTTTTGAAACAAATTGTTCGTATAGAGCAACCTATGCTACATAAGCTATCTGTATGAAATAATGCTAGGGCTCCATATGTGATACCTGAATTATCCAAAGGATATAAGAGATATACTTATCTGATGCTACATCAGGTACAACCATAGTACCAACAACTTTTACCAACTTATCTCAACTCCATCACCAGTATATACGACTCTTGTTTTGCCACAACAATATTTCGTTAAGTATGTCGTTTCCATTATAAATCATCTATTCCCAATTTGTAACGTTCTATCCACAATACTTTACTTAATCTTCTCTCCTCAATTCATTCATTTTAAATCCGTCCTCACTTTTCTTTGCCGCCAATCTAACTTGTCAAACTCGCGTCTCCCGCCATAGATCCTATACTTTTATTTGACAGTCTAATAAAGTCCATTATTCTATTTTCAATACATTATCAATGAGTATACAAACTATGATTTGTTGATATATTTAATATAATCATCGGGTTTATCATAGATAAAGTGCTGTAATTCCCTATTTCCTAACAAACGCATGTTATATGAAAATGCGCGTCGTCTGGGCATAGAAAATGCGCAGTGTATCCTTAAGTATGTAGGTATATGTTTTACTAAACCACATCAGCTACACAAAGTTTACCTCCCTCTGTACTAAGTAAGGCCGCCCTCAAAACTTTGTAGAAAATTATTTAAACAAGGCTCCACAACAATCCTTGAAAGCGAAACTTTGGACGCGCAAAAACCACCTTATAACATATATGCGCGTCTTTGACGAAATAATAGATATCGATATAATTCACAGAGTCGATATTCGCGTGCACGTAAAAATGGAAATAAAGTACTAGGTTAAATTGCCAGTACTTACGCAGTCACTGTCGGGATGTGTGAGACAAATACAGAATATGAAGCTGTGTCAAAGAGATATCAAGCCTTAGAGATACGAGCGGCTATTAGGAAAAAAAACTACTTAAATTTAAATTTGACTAACAATTATTATTATTAGTGGTAGAGGAAGGCAATAGTATTCTATTTTCACAGTCATGTTTCTAAACGCTCTCTTACGGGTATGGGGAGCTCAGAAAAAGTGGAAAGAACGAGACAGCTACTAATAACAGATGCTGTTATCAGTAGCTAGTTATAGGTTAGCAGTACTAGTAGCATATTACCAACATTAACATTGGTTTCGGCTAGGTATTCGACATGCAAATAAACAAAATTATTTTATAAGTAGACTTACTCTTCACCTATAAGCACTTCTGAAACGCCAAGCCTGCAGTGCTGTTTGTAGTTATTCTTCCACGAGTTCGGAAGGCAGTTTCTACCAAGAAGAGGCCGGCAAGAAACTTAGAAATTACTCTTTTCCAACATCTAGTGTGATAAGAAATTGGGGCAAACTGCTTCCGAGGAACCTGGCCATTAAAAAATTCATCAGTTGTATAATACATTATTAAACTTATGTATAATAATAATATCATGAAAGCATATACCTAACCCCACCCCCACCCCCACCAGGGATATCTGGAAACAAAAGTTCTTATTACTAAGAGTCCGGGCTTCTTCCGGACGATGGTATACAATTTGGCTTGGCATTTTTTCTCCGTCACTCCAGACTTTAGTGGCCAAAGTATACCAACGCATCAGGCTCCGTCTACGAGGTATCATACTTATCACAATCACCAACTTCTCAGAATCCTTTTAACAGATGATTTAAACAGCCTTTTGTTGCTCTCTATTACCGGTATAAACGTTTGAATATCTTTGAGGTCTACATTATAGGAACTCTCAAAATTCTACAATCTGCTGTACGAATACCACCTTTGTTTTGAAATTAATAGAGTCTAATATAAACTGTGTGTATTTATTTCTATATTGACGTCTCACGTTTTTTTTTTGTGAATTATTGTGATCCAAGTACGCTCGTATTTTCATTCCATTTTGTTCTTAGAGTTTTTGGGCGTGAGGCATTTTTCTGCCTAATTTGGTTCGTAAATTTATATCATCTTTTTATTGTGTACCTACTCTCCTAAATATATTTTGGTTTAATATTGTTTTAGTAATATTTACATATTAAAATTATTGTCTTATTAACTTTAATAATAGGTTCCGCGTTACATTCTTAGCACATACCTACGCAGACCATCCTCATCATCATCAGCTCTATATTTCTTTCTTATGCCTCATAAAAAAGAAATATAGAGATTAAACCCAACATGTTGCAACAATACAGGTTGGCTGGTGGGCTTAGGTAATATAACCACGAGAGCACTTAATTAACGTCACTCATTTGCTGCGACGTTTTATAACGAAAAATACTATTTTTCAGAACACTTGTCCTATGGTTTCTAGGTGCAAGTTCTGTACTGAAGTCATTTATGAGATTCATCATATCAACCCACAACCGTTTCAATTCAGGGCACGGGTCTCCGCCCACAACGAGAAGGGTTTGGTCCGTTGTCCACCATGCTTGCCCAGTGTGGATTGGTGGACTCCACACAGGCATGCAGGTTTCCTCATCATGTTTTCCATCACCATTGAAGCAAGTGATATTATAATTGTTTAAAACGCACATAACTTAGAATAGTTAGAAGTTTGGGCTGGGTTCGAACTTGGCCTCCCAAAGTGAAGCCGAAGTCCTAACCACTAGGCTACCACCGCTTCAATTCAATTTATGAGAAATATTTTAACTTATTAATGTTATTTTAATAGAGTCCGAAATAAGATGCATTTGTCAAACATATTGTACGAAAAAAGGTGTTGTAATATGAAAAAGTGCAAGAATGCAAATGTGCAAAAGTGGAAACAATCATGGTATGTCACTTAAAGCATACAGGAGATAAAAATCGTTGCAGCAAATGAACGATGCATTAGTAGCATGTTTAGGCTTAACTTAACGATGCGTTAGTAGAATGTTTAGGCTTAACTTAACGATGCGTTAGTACTTACATATAGGTAGCGACGTAAAATGGCAATATTAAACTTTGTGGTTCTTATTTTTGGTGGCCCTTATTGAGTTAATTTCTACTATAAGGAAGTCCTTTGCCAAGCAGTAAGGTGTTAAGAGCTTGAAGAGGATGTTGAGATAAATTCAAATTACACAAATAGTTGAAGTGTGGCTCTAAAAAGCGTTTAACCGGTTATTTTCGTCACTCTACTGTCATGAAATGCGACTATTTATAATAACGTCAAAGGCAGCAAGTGTCTTCATCCCAAGCTGTTGCCGGGTGAAATTAAACCAGACTGGATCTTCCATATAGCTACTGTATATCTATATACCTGTTTATGGGATATCGTCTGGTTTTCAATCTAGCGTCTTTGCCAAATGTCCAACTAACTGAAAGAGTAAAAACGCTTTTATAGCTATACAGTGGCTATAGAGCATACTAAAATTTATATTAATATAATAATGAATAAGAAAATCTTTATTGAACAAAAGGTAAATTAAGGAACCATTAATTAACAAACTCCTTAAAAATAGGTTACAAGGTGCACAGTACAAATACGAAGCTGGAGTGCTTGGGCACTCGTACTAGGGAGTATTATATACAACGTGTAAGTGAAAACCGAAATATTACTTCTCACGCTTTAGAAGGTACATTATTTATTGTCTCTAAGACTTATCTGTAAAACCGAAACGATTATATTTTTTGGGGGAAACCACCCATAGATTTACTGAGCGAAATCAAAAATATCTACATGTAAAATGGAAATCATTAGATTCCTGTCACTTTATTAAGTGTTTTTGACGGCCTAGTGGCGCAGTGCGCAGCGACCCTGCTTTCTGAGTCCAAGGTCGTGGGTTCGATTCCCACAACTGGAAAATGTTTGTGTGATGAACATGAATGTTTTTCAGTGTCTGGGTGTTTATCTGTATATTATAAGTCTTTATGTGTATTTCATTCATAAAAAAAAAGTATTCATCAGCTATCTTAGTACCCATAACACAAGCTACGCTTACTTTGGGGCTAGATGGCGTTGTGTCTATTGTCGTAGTATATTTTTTTTTTTTTTTTATTAAGTACGCGTCGTGAAGCGTAGGTACTGTGCGCGTGGCGGTCTTTTATTTTCAATAGGGTTTGAATGAGTTTGTATGGAAAATGCTGCCAATAAACTCAGCAGCTGCTAAGATTCTAACATCATTTTACAATTTAACAATAATTGTGCTATCTTGTGTGAGATGGAAACGGAGCGGCTTGTTTCCAAGCAACCTTTTCATGAAGAAATTCATCAATACTATAGTAACCTCGATCTATTGAATGTGTTATGATACTTTCTTTAAACTTATGTTAAGGTAGGAAATCTAATATTATCTTCTATCCATGTTATAACAGCATATACTCAGGTAACGAAAAAAGGTTTTTTGCACTTTTTAAGACGATATACTGACATAACCAATTTATGTTCGATTCTAGTAAGTCGATTGATTATATATATATAAACTTATTTATAAAAAAACTAATGTTTTGTTTTACAAAGATTATAAGTCAGAAAGGTTAGATCAGAAAATCTTCCAAAATCCTTGTGTGCTATATAGCACTACGTCTTATATCGACTAGTCGAATGACAAATGCATTTTTATGGCAAATGTAACTGGCAAAATCTTTGAAGCATTTATTTTTTTTATAAATATGATAATAGAAAATTCTGGTTCTTCTCTGCTCCGACAAACTTTTGTTTTCCCGGAATAAAAGTATTATGTGTCAAGGATGCAAGCTACCTCGATGCAAATTTACTACTACGCCTAAATCGGCTTAGCTGAAAAACCGTATACAAGTAACAAAGGCTATTTTTCAAATCCCGTGGGAAAGTTTCTCGGCTGCGTTTACGAGACCAATGCGCGTTTTCACTAACGATGAACAAGGCAATGCCTAAGTAACACCTTATCGAAGGTTCCTAGTTGGTACATTTACCTTTCACCAATCGATTTTCACTAGGCAACTCATATTTTTATTTATTTATTTCCCAACCTACATTTTTTTCATTAGGTACAGGACAAAGTTGTCCTAATGCGATAATACAAAATGTTATGTTAATTTTAATAATATATATATAACTGTAATGTATACGATAACTAACCTAACTCGTCTATGATTGCCATAAGGTGTGGTATTTTCGTAGAGGTTATTAAAAAAAAAACGAATTTATATTTTTTGTCTGTGGCGTGTGTGTTAGTTTGCGAGTTCCATAAACATAACGCAACGAGTCGTAACTTTATATGGTGGCTAAAGCTGTTGATCATCACCTCAGAGTTTTCTCTACGCACCCAAATTACGCATCCGATTTAAGCGTTTCCTAGGTTTTGTTAAAACGGGCAAAAAAAGTATTACACCTAATCTATACATTTCTAGAATACAAGCTATATATTTGTGCCACATTTGACCAAGATCGGTGCAGTGGTTAAGTCGAACATACAAACTAACAAACACACCTCCAACACACTGTCGCATAATATTAGTATTTATGGATTATAAGTAAAGATTTTAGAGAAGTTTTAAGTTGCGTCTCAAGATTAATCTCAATTCATAATGTCCATCCAGATGTTTGTGCGCCCACCTCACGTACGCAGTCTCCGGTGACGGCGGGATCCAGTTTTATCCGGATCAAACCGGTGATAACCGGTGACATCTTGAACTCGACAAGACGTACTACCTGTACGTGTTGCTTTATGACCGTTACGTGACTATTGCTGGCTGTATTGTCAACGTGCCTGCACACGTTTGAACAAGTAACGATGATTTGTGACTGCTCAACTAGCGCGGGGAGTTAAAATTCTAATAAAGCTTTATTATTGCTATAACCGTTACTTTTTTCAATGAAGCCCACCTTGGGCCCACCTGAAGTTCATAACCATCGCCTATATGTTCATAGGAGAAACACTTCGCAGGGTACGCAAGGAACATGTCCCGCAATGTGCCGACCTGTATTGACCCGAAGCGTAGGTGCTAGGCCTTATGTATCTGTTATTGCAACAATGCTGCTTAGCGGCAGAAATAAGCATGACGGTAGGACTTCTCCGGACAAGCTCTATCACAAAAAGGTCTACTGCGACTACTACAAAATATTAAGTTTTTTGCAATGTTCATCGTCATCGTATGAACCCAATACAATACCACTACAGAGCACGGGTGTCCTCCGACAATGAGAAGGGTGTAGGCTGTAGTCGACCACGCTGGCCTAATGCGGATTTGTGGACTCCACTCGCCTTTGAGCACATGGAGAACTCTCAGATATGCAGGTTTCTTCGCGATGTTTTCCTTCACCGTTGAAGCAAGTGATATTTGAATTGCTTAAAACGCACATAACTAAGAAAAGTTAGAGGTGGGATTCGTACTCGGTCCCCTGATAGTGAAACCGAAGACCTTACCAATATCACTCCTAGTTAGTACATGTAGTATAACATGTACTGTTTACACTTTTAAACATAACTCAATATTTGGAGAGCCTACTATCCTAAAAATTCAAACATAGCTTTATTATGGTTATAACCATCATTATTCATAAATCTTATCCACCCATTATTGTTATTTTTCAGAATTTTCCCTAGTCTGGTCTGGTGGGAGGCTTTGGCCGTGGCTAGTTACCACATAACCGACAAAGTGTTCCGGTGAGATGTCGCGTAGAAACCGATTAGGGGTATGTCTATAAAACTCCCTAACAGATTAGCCCGATACCATCTTAGACTGTTCATCATCGCTTACCACCAGACAAGAATAAAAAAAAAGCTTTTTATGTTAGGAAAACAAAGGGATTTGTAAAAAAAACGTTAAAAACGCGGACAAAAACGTGGACAACAGCTATTAAACTATACTTAAGGGAAATCTCTTCTAACTTTTAAGGTGCAGGTTCATTCGGTCAAGTAAATGTCGTAGTGGGATGTCATGACCTACAAAAACGTAATTAGGTCGGCCACGAAACCTTTACTAATAGTGATGTTAAGGTTGGTAGGTATACTAATGAATATGTCCACTATAAAGTAGGCGAGTTAAATAAAAAGGAAACAATTAAATGTAAAGTAAATCTAAACACTTCTAAAAACTAAAAAAATTAAGAAGTCTTTAATAGTTTCATGTCAAACGAAGCAAGTTCACGTTATGTGCCAATATTGTCTTCCAATTCCATTTTCGAAACTTGGCTCGGTTTTGAAAATGGAATCTTTAACAACGCCTTGTCAAATTTTACAAACAATTATAAAAGTGCTTTGATTCCCCTTTAAAAATAACGTAAACCACTGTTCATGTTACGTCAGTGACGTAAACCTACCCATTTTGGGTTCACTTCAGCTTAGGCTCGATTAATCTAAGCAAGGACTAAACACACTTCATCCGAAAGGACGGAGTATTAAACGGGCTTAAAGCGGGCGATGTTTACATTAATCATAAACTGTATTGCCACAAGTGAAGTAAGAGAAACAAGCTTCGATTATCACTGAAAGTATAAAATATATCATGTAAAAAGAGCGTAGATATTTTTTAGTTTAATAGGTGAGAATGCCCAAAGTCGTACGTACGTAGTAACTATATTTTCAATAATAGCGCAAGTCAGCCTTGTAGCTTGTGAATTGAAAATATATTCAGCGTACGTACATTTTATTGGTTTTCAAAAAAATTGCTGAAGAAATTTAGTTAGTACCTAAAGGGGAATATTGTGATGATCGCCTCTTGCTTTTAAAGGGTTTTTTTTAGAAACTTGGGCTGTTTCATCCGAAACAACATCATTACTAGGTTTTTTTAAGGCCTGTGTCAGCACAAACAACTTTGACTCTATTGCAAGATGTCTGAATTATTCCCACTTTTAATCATCTTAAAAATAATCTCTTATATAAAAAGGGCCTTACTGACGCACCTATCATGAAAACGAACATACATAAGAGCAACTAAACATTACCATAAGCATTGTATTAAAAACAACTGTAGTTTTTGATAAACATTTTAAAAATACTTCAAAGCTCAGAAAAACCGTCAACACTCAACTTTAAATATTTGCGTTCTCTTTTTCGGTGACGCTACACATAACGAAATTTAAACTTCAATTTACATACAAACAGGTTGTAATGTAAAACTATATGCACACTTACTCGGAATGTAATTATGTAATCCAAACACATTTTGATGGTTATGATAACGCCTATTACCTTAAAATATTACAAAATATTACACACTCATGCGCCCATTCCAGATAAACGACGTCCAGGAATAAAAACCACAGTCACAAATTCATTACCAACTCGACGTGATTCCAATTTAATTCACAGCTGGGATAAAAGTAGGGTGTCTTAGTTTTTTTCATTGAATCGGAGACCAATTTACCAATAAAGAAATTTTTTCCTAAATTGACTCAAATTAATTAATAATTATTCTACATATTCATCACCCTAATAAATGTATATACGCACCCTAATAAAAATATCTATACTATATTATATACTACTATATTTTTGACAACGTAAATAAAGAAAAAAAAATACATCCCGTGCAATTTTCACACACGCAGAAGTGACACTTCAGAAAAGTAGCCTACGAGAGAATGAGATGGATGTGAGTGGATGTAGAGTTAAATGAATTTTTATAATTTTTTAGGTTAACAATTATCGCAATAAACAAACCCTGAAAACTTTTAACTAAACTAAATAATATGTAACTTTATCTTTATCTTCATATTATTCATCTACTTTATTTATCTACTTTATCTATAAATGATAATCAAAATAGGAAAACAAATGTGTAACGTATTCAAGATATATCATTATTTTCTATACATTTTTTTTATCGTGACGCATTCTTGTTTCATCGAGTTTAAAACTAAAACGATTCCAAATAAGTTTTACTTCAAAAACCCCTATTAATATTCAAACAAAAACACCTTTTATTTAAAAAAGACTTGTAGCGTAAAAGGCCGTGTTTATTTTATCTTGCATGCACTTTTTTATACAACACCGACCTTCCGTAAAGCCTGTACACACTAGCACTCGTACACTACTAACACTACTAACACTAGATTAGGACTAGCACTTGCCATTCACCTATCCACTTACCTGCTTCCACAACGCAGCTTCAGAGGATTGCAGGCATGTCAGTCACACGGTTAAACAAAAATACGCAAGTATCCTCTAAACTAGGATTATCCTGAAAAATGGGAAATGATTGCCGTCTTAGCCTTAACAAGGCTATTTATGGCCAGTGTTGGTATAAAAAATCCCGCCGTCCACATGTCCCGCTGGGCGCACGAAAGGGTCCCGTGTTTTTAGGCATAAAATACACACTAATGACACTCAATAAAATTCCTTTTACAAACGCAGATATATATATGAAATGTAATTTAATTAAAATAAAAAAAAAAGATATAGCGAGCCAATTTTACTTGGCACTACTAGTATGTGAGGTTTAGGGCTAGACGCTGCTGACACCGTTTAGGAAGACATGTCAGCCTTTAATGAATCCACGGTAAGTAAATTGGTAAATTATTAAATACGTGGCCAAATTACAAAAACACCTTTCCTTGTGTCCGTATTTTATCATGAATTTAAAGGTAATAATTAATTAATATTTCGGAATAAATAGTATAGAAACTTTGATGACATATTTTGTTATTTTAGTATTTTTCCATTACAAACAACCCTTTCAATCGATGCTGAGGAATTGTGCATTTTCTGGGTTAAAAATTATCCTCCGAAGGTAAAGCCAGCAAACGAACGTTCGCATTTATGATGATGCCCGCATTCGCGTTCGTACGGTTTTTTTACAAATCTAGCGGGACCCGTGTGTCCCTTACTTTTTGTCATTTTAACTAATTCTATGCCAAAAATCAAGTAGATTGGAATTTTCAAAGATAATTTGGTATCCATCAGTCGCAGCTCCTATCACTAACAACAAACAGTAGTTGCTAAACTTAAAGAATGAAAAAATCGTATTGTTAGTTGATTCGTACGCCTAAGGTAACCGGGAAAAAATCTTTAATTTTCATTCACTCCTCCTCCCACATAAATGTTGTCAAATTTCATGTATTCAGTATTGTTAAACCTTAAGTGGGGGTGTTGTTGCTGTCCGCTGAGGAGTTCTGTCCCTTATCCCGAGTCATATTTATCACATCTAGACAAAATTGGGATAGAACTAAACTGATACTATAATAATCATATTTGAACGAGTTATGCTGTAAAATCATCAAACAGATTCACTCCCTCTCCTAAAGGAATTGTGCTGAATTTCGAAATAAAAAGTACTCTATGTCCTACCCAGTAGCATGAATTAAAATCGTGAAGCGTTTCATATGAATTAATTTAGTACTTTCGGCGTGATACGCGGCCAAGATACAGATCTTCAGAGAAATATAGACAACAATGGAAAAAATACAGTTTTAGCTTCAGTATTGATTAAAGAGTCATCAATCATCAAACGCCTATTACAGTGCTGGACTACAGGCCTCTCCCAACTGGATGAATTGCCCATAATCACCACGCTGGAGGATTGGTGATCGCAGTAGATGGTTGTAGCACAAAGGATACTGCTGCCCGCTCTCCGTTATATTCCCTTAGTCGGCTCGAACGAAACCAGCGGGAAGAAGAGAGGTGTTGACAACTGTGTATTCTTATCTGCCGTCACCACACCGCACACGGGAGTACGCTACAATTATAGAGTACTAGCTGTTGCCCGCGACTTCGTCTGCGTTTGATTTTGTTTTTTGATGTGGCATTAAATTTAGCTGTAGATCGAAAAAAAATAATGTATTCAGTATCGCTAAGCCTTAAATGAGGGGTTTGCTGCTGTCCGCTGAGGAGTTCTGTCCTCTATCTCCATCCACAGTTTAGGCCAAATTAAACACATATTATAACCTCTATAGTACAAAAATAATTATCTAAATCGGTTATAATTTGTCGGAGTTATGGTGTGAAATCGTCAAACACTCATCCCCCCAAAGGAACCGAGCTTAATGTCGGGATAAAAAGTATCCTATATTACTTCTAACACTTCCAAGAAAATGTGTACAAAGTTTCATGAGGATCGGTTAAGTAGTTTTTTCGTGAAAGCGTAAAAAACAAACTTATATTCCCATTTCTAATATTAGTAGGGAAAAATTGCGCTACAATTTTTTTTCTTAATTTCTCCAGTTGTACAGTATTCGATCCGTTATAGTTTTGTAAGTATAGATAGATTAACCGTGACCAAATTTTATAACCGCTTAATGCACTCTCCGGTATATTAACTCGGGATTTAATATAGTTAATCGAAACAGACATTAGGAACCAAATAAATTATAAATTTATAGATAACTAAAAATAACTACACTATAATACTACATATCAACTTATTACCGGCCCACCACAGGGCACGGGTCTCCTTCCACATTGAGGAGGGGTTAAGGCCGTAATCCGGTGGACTCAACACACCTTTGAGAACAAAGTCAAAGTCAATGTCAAATATTTCTTTATTTAGATAGGCACATAGCACTTTTGATGCGTATACTTATTACATGTAAAATATGACATAGAAGTGAGTTGATGGCGATAAATAAGTTCGTGAACATAAAACTAAAGCTACAAGGGTTCCAAACGCGCCCTGGTCTAAGAAGAAGCCAACAACAAACTTAGCCAGTTGTTTATTTTTTGTTATCACCATCTCACATTTTCACTTAAAACAGAAACAACCTGGCTAGAGCACTAATTTAAACCCAAGCAACAGTTTGGAGAACTCTCAGGCAAGCAGGTTCCCGATGTTTTCCTTCACCGTTGAAACAAGTGATTTTAATTTCTGGAACGCACATTACTTAGAAGAGTCAGAGGTGCGTGCTGGGATTCGAACTCGGCCTCACGAAAGTGAAGTCGAGGTCCTACCCACTGGGCTATATGACTTCACTACACTATTAACTCACCCTTATTGTGTTGTATTTATGTGATTCAAATTAAATTGTAGAACTTTAGGTAGGTGGTACCACAGTATGCACATAAATAACCCGAGTTTATGATACGAGTATGAGTTATGCCCTCCCTCGCCGTGTATCTGTTCACACGTGCTGTTAATTAGGTGTTCGTTAAAAAAACGGGAGTTACATCCGCTTGAACTTTATAGTTGGAAAGTTGTGATGATATTTTTGACGACCTCACTGGCTGAGAGGTGAGCGCTGAGGTTTCAAGTAGGAGGTCCCAGGTTCTTAATTTCTGATTTTTTTCTGGTCTGCTCTGGTAACGGCCACCTACGAAGACGTAGCGCTATGCGTTTAAGTCGATATTGATTAAACTATCATAACTCTAACAGGTTAGTCCGCTACCGTCTTAGACTGCACTATCACTTACCGCCAGGTGAGATTGCAGTCAAGGGTTAACTTGTAGTAGAATAAAAAACAAAAGATTTTCTTTGTGCTGCGTTGAACGAGATCCTGAATACGAACCCCGAACCGATACTAGGCTGGCAAACTCCAACAAAAAACCATGTACTGCACCTGCAATAATACATTTGAAGACCCCCATGGCGCAGCGGTAAGCGCTGTGAGTTAAAGTGGGAGGACCCGGCTTCACACCACAGCAGGGGCAATTTGGGCATTAATAAATTCTGAATTTCCTCTGGTCTGGTCTGGTGGGAGGCTTTGGCCGTGGCTAGTTACCACCCTACCGACAGAGACGTGCCGCTAAGCGATTTAGTGTTCCGGTGCGATATCACATAGAAAACTAGGGGTATGACTACCATACTCCCTAACAGGTTAGCCCACTACCATCTTAGACTGCATCATCACCTACCACCAGGTGAGATTGCAGTCAACGGGTCGAGAACTAAATAAAAAATTATGATTTTTTTCTGTTACCACCCACATACCCACATATACGGGGTACGGGTTTAAATAACTGCAAAACCCCTGACCGGTTAGCCCGCTACCGTCTTAGACTGCATCGTCACTCCACCAGGTAAGGTTGCAATTAAGGGCTAAATTGTTAAGAATTAAAAAAAAAATCTTATAGTATTTAGATATATTGCATATTTTTAGTAGTTATCTTTTAATATATTGTACCGTTATTTGACCTATAGGACAATAAAATAATCATACTCACATCCTGGGGTAGTTCCTTTGTACACTTCATGTATCATATGTTCACAATCACAATTTATCCCTATCCCTACTTCCCTACTACCTAATATTATAAATGTGAATGTAAGTTTGTTTGTAACGCTTTCACTTAAAAACTACTTAACCGATCCACATCAAACGCTGTACACATATTCTTGGAAGTGTTAGAAGTAATATAGGATACTTTTTATCCCGACATTAAGCTCGGTTCCTTTGGGAGACGGGTTTAAAGTGTTTCATAACTCCGAAAAATTATAACCGATTTAAATAATTATTTTTGTACTATAGAGGTTATAATATGTGTTTAATTTTGCCCAAACTTTGTGTAGATCTGATGAATGCGGTTGGAAATAGAGGACAGACATCCTCAGCGGACAGTAGCAAGCCCCTCATTTAAGGCTTAGCGATACTGAATATTTTAATTTTTTTTCGAACTACAATACAACAATATTGAATGCCACATCAAAAAACACAAACTACGAGTAAATAATAAATAAATGAAGTACAAAAAGCTTAGTAGCAAAATCACTACTGTGTGCCTTTTTGAAAAAAAAAACAAAACATATTGTCTTGAAAAAGTAATTCTCGTTGCGTAGCTTAACTCATTTTAGTTAACTTTAGTCATGAATGTTATTTTTCTAACAAACAACAGATTTATTACTCAATCCAGTTATATATATCAGCAATAATAATAATATTTCGTATTCGCGTACCTACACCTAGCTTTTTTTTTTTTTTTTTTTTTTTTAAATAAATAAATATACTACGACAATACACATATCGCCATCTAGCCCCAAAGTAAGCGTAGCTTGTGTTATGGGTACTAAGATGACTGATGAATATTTATTCAATGAATAATATACATAAATACTGATAAAATACATATAAACACCCAGACACTGAAAAACATTCCTGTTCATCACACAAACATCTTCCAGTTGTGGGAATCGAACCCACGGCCTTTGACTCAGAAAGCAGGGTCGCTGCCCACTGCGCCAATCGGCCGTCGTCGAAAAAAGCAGCTATATTTAGTAAATTCATGTGACAGTTTACCAAATAATCACGAAACGGTCGCTCTGGACAAGGAGAGTACAAAGAAAATTTGGCATGCAATGTTACCTAATAGAAGTTTACATACGCGGAAGTAGTTCATTTTAAAAGAAAAAATCTTTATTAATTAGTGTGACAGTTAATTGTTTTATGAAAATTAAGCTTAATCCGCGAAAAGCAGGAAGATCTGTATGGTGTAATTTACAATTTCTTCAATCCTTATACTCTAATCCAAGCAGATCATCGCCAATGTACCCTCTACGCTCCGGAACTGGAGCATCCTCAGGATATGTTGACTTATTATAATTATTCATTGTAATGGATTGAAGGAATTTAAATTACACCATACAGATTTTCCTGTTTTTCGTGGAGCAAAATAAAGCTTAATTTTCATAATATATCATGGATTTCCGCAAAGTAGTACGCCTGCTTCTCCAATGTACATTGATTTGACTAAGTAGTATCAATTTATTTGGCAATTTTGCTGTTTTGGCGTAAGTATCATTTTACAATGTAACATTACATGCCAAATTACTGGCACACAGTACCCTTCACCATTATGTAACACTTTTATGATGATGATGAAAAAAAGGACAAACGAACACACTTTCAAAATTTATAATATTAGTAAGGGAGTAAGCACATCGGCAAACAAACTTTATAGATATGGCGCCAACCGCCGAACCACAGAGGTCTTGTACACGGACTCAAAAGAAACAAATTAAAAAAAAAATAATCTCGCAGTGTATTTACGAGGGCCGGCTTCCAGATCCATATCTGTGAATAAATTAGGGTGCATGATACCGCCCGATACAGAACATGGTGACTTTTTAATACGTGACCAGTGCTGGGATTATATAGAGCTGTTCCAACCACCTATTGAAATATAACTTATCGTGTGTTTCTTAGATATCTAATGTCGTGACTTTTTTCATGTTAGTAAACAAATAAATAGATATACTACGATATGGCGATATGTATACACATCGCCCCAAAGTAAGCGTAGCTTGTGTTATTGGTACCAAGATGACTGTTGAATATTTTTATGAATAATATACTTTTAATATACAGATACTGAAAAACATTAATGTTCATCACACAAACATTCCATTCCTGGGAATCGAACCCACAGCCGTGAACTAAAAAAGCAGGGTGGCTACCCACTGCGCCAGTTGGCCTTCAATAAAACCTGTTTACGTTAGCAATGATTGTCAGCTACAATAAATTTATCCTGTTTCTGTATTATCGAGCCGAAATATTTTATATTCAACAAATTAAAATTGATGAACCACTTTAATTTCATCATCACCATCTGGTTTAACGTGTACTATTTAACTACGAACGCAAAAAAAATATGTTAAGTAAGGTATTACATGTAATTGCACGCACTACACGGTACATTTCCACAGTCTAACGCTTTTTAACGCAAAATAACACTCACCGTTGTGTTGGCTGGCCATACATATGATAGCCTAATAGTTAAAACATTAACCTTCTTTTTGGGGTCGATTCGATTCCCGGCAGGCAAATTTCGGAATAATGGGCGTGTTGAATTCAATATAATTTGGTTTAACGATGAATAAATCATCATGAAACACCTGCATGCCTTAGATTTCTCCATGTTTTCAAGACGTTTGAGTCTACCGCACTTGGCCAGCGAACCCTTGATAGGAGATTCCTGGCCTGTAGTGCGTTGATAGGGATACAACCCCCAACAGCAACATATTATTTGTTTGAATGTGACCAACTAAAGTTCAGGATTATTTCGTTTATGTTTTTATTTAATACACTCTTTTTTTGCACACGAAATTTAAAGAAATAAAAAATTAATAGATAAACAAGAAGACAGAAGCAAAACAAAAAGACAAAATACAAAAGTAGCCTTTTAATTATACAAGGCATACAGCTAATCATTTCTTTCTAAAATTGTTTGTCAGATGATAGTGTCCTTCTCTGTCAATATTGTCAGGTTGTAAAAGTCTTACGAATGTATCGACATCATGTTACCTACTATTTACAGATTGGCAACACTTTTTGGTTCTTAAAAATAATATCATAAAAATAAGATCGAAAGAAGAATATCATAAAAAGCCTTTAGCCGTCCACGGCTGGACTAACGGCCTCTCCTTGTGAGAAGGTTAATGAAAGGTGACAGTAATCATAGTATATAGTAGTAGTAGCATCGAAGACACTACTGCCCGTTCTTGGTTGCATATTTCATTTGGTTCAAGCTGGAGTTATCTCATATGACAGACACGTTAGCCTCAGATCCGTGCACAGCCCCAATGCGGTCTCTAGAGAATTACCGGTTAGCGCTTGACAACATTATAAGTCTGGGCGTAATAACATCTCTATACAATATCAATATTCCATTGGAAGTTTATCCGTCGAATTAAGTGCCAGTATTAGTACCAATTGACAATATTTTGTAGATTCACGGCTGTAATACGAGTAATCCAAAAAAAGGAATCAAAATCAATATACGTATAAATAAACGGTCAATTAATTATTTATGGGCCATGTACTTTCATAACTTACTAGGTATTATAGATAAGTATTTAATGACACGAAATTCGATATTAAACAAGTTATGGAATTTATTAATTTGATATATGAGCGAGAGTCTGTTCTTTTTTTTTCACGCAGCAAAGGAACTTCTTCTTCGTGATTTTAAGCTTTGAGATAGATAAAGCGCCGGAACGTGATATAAACGTTTTTATTTCGGAAAATGAATTCGTGCGGAGATGTAAGAAAAAGCTATTAACCCTTATCATCCTCAACCTATGAGCTTTCTCTCTTATAGGAAAGAGAAAGACAGAGTTGTGAAAATGTATATGTGGTGAACATGAACGTTTTCAGTGTCTGGGTGTTTTGTTTGGGTATTATAAGTATTTATGTATATTAATCATAAAAAATCTTCATTTATTTACTTATTTATCAGTCATCTTAGTACCCATAACCAGTAAGCTACACTTACTTCTGGGCTAGATGGCGATATGTGTTTTGTTGTAGTATATTTATTTGTAAAATAAAAATAGGATCTAAATAACAACATTTTTCGTGTAATGTACGCATCATAAGTGCTATCTATGGGCCTACTTGAATAAATATATTTTTGACTTTGACTTTGAACGTAATATGTGAAATAACAAGTGTGATGCAAAAAAATCATAAACTCTAGGCTAAATAGAATCTCCTTCATCAACCCAGCATATTATACTCCATCGCTCTACTTCAGGCATTCATAGTGGATTCACTACGTATCACTCCTTCCTTCAGAAAGTAAGAAGTCTTTTATAGTGCCCTTATCTTTTATTGAAATAATGGTACCCGAACTAGGACTAAAAACTTTTATTGTGACGAATACGATGCGGGTGGCGGTTAACTTTGATTTAGAAATAACGCCATACTCAGCAATTAAGCTATTAAAAAAGTGGCATTTGTCACGACTAAAGGAGTGCAAATTCTATATTTGTTCTGTATTTAATTTAAGGGGGAGGGGATAAGAAAAGAAGGGGGAAGGGCAAAGGACAGTATGTCGAGAGAGCAACTTCCGTACTTATCAGTTCTGTAGTATGCACTCGCAGCCTATTAAGGTTCCACTGCAGGCCTCGTTTCTCACAGGAGACACGGTTTTAAAGAATAGACCTGCCATGCTGCTCTAATGCGGGTTGGTGGGCTATAACGACTATTACCACAATTAACTGATAATAATCGTTCTGTTGTATTACTAAAGTTAATATTGGTTTAAACCTTTACACGTGCAATCCTACGCAAGAGATTGCAAAGCAACGGATTGTCTCGTTTAGGACCCCTTTACTCGCCTACTTGGAAATAATCTGAACACAGAGGAATTGCAATCTTGTGTGCTTGGAAATACGGTGTGACTTATAATGTAAGCTGTAAACAACCATCGTAGGCTATTAAAAGGTCGGCAGGGTCACAGGATTTCAACTTCTGTGCTTAGCTGTTCTTTAGGAGTAGGTATTTCAGTTAATTTTAGTTTAAACTATTATAACGGAGGGGAAGGGAAGGGCTACAAACAGTGAGTCGCCCCGGGGGAGCCATCGGTCACGCGCAGGACGCGGTTACGGCGACAGACGCCAAGATGAGATCTGAGACTTGGTGTCCATTAACCGATTTATAGCAGACTAGTGTAACCCAAAATTTTGTCTGATTTTGTATCGGTTAATGTCGCAGGAATAGAAATTTTTCTGGAGCTATAAACGTATGTTATATTTTTCTTTAATATTATGGAAATTAATCTTAATTTCCATATGTATGGAAACCTGCATGTCAAAATCAAAGTCAAAAATATCTTTATTCAAGTAGGCCCATAGGTGGCACTTTTGATGCGTACATAAGAATTACACGGTATTGAGATGATGGCGATAACCAAATTCGTAAACTTAAAACTTAAGCTACTAGGGTTCCAAACGCGTCCTGGTCTAAGAAGAAGCCCACAACAAATTTAGCCGGGTGTTTTTTTTTGTTATCACCATCTCACAATGTAATTTTAAATTATTAGAAGAGCAACCTGGTTAGAGCAATAATTTACACCCAAGCTTTTTTATCGTTTACGTAGTCCTTTATACTATAATAGGACTTTTCTATAAGCTTACGTTTAATACAAACTTTGAACTTTTTAAGAGACATCTCCAAGATTGGTAGTTAATTGTAGAATTGCATGCAATTTTCTTTAAACGAATTATGAATTTTATGTAACCTGTAAGTATATTGCACTGTAAGTTTATGCGTAAGATCGCTCCATAATGTTCTCAAACGCGTGTGAGTGTGAAGTCCACCAACCCGCATTTTATCAGTGTGGTGAACTATGGCCTAAACACTTTGCATTCTGGCAGGAGACTGTATAATGTATAATGATGATCAAAAATGCACTATCTCAACTGCAATCACGTTATCGATACGATAAAAAAATAGAGTAAAAAACACACACACACTTCACTTCTGGTAGGTGCCGAGCAGGCCAAGAGGCGTAAACCTGGATAGCAGTTTCATTTTGCGCGTTTTGGAGTAGAGACTTTGGGACCGTAGGATCCAGAGGCAAGAGCTCTTTTCAAAGAATTATCGAAAAGGGTTATCGAGTCTACCGGTGATCCTAGAGCGGGCAGTTACCTTGGCCAACGAATTAGTTTGGCCATCCAAAGGGGCAATGCTACCAGAATCTTAGGAACTGTGCCTCGCTGCGGTGGTTTCGAGGACGTTTTAGATTTTATTTAGTTTATTTTAGGTTATATTTATGAAACAACTAGCTGTTGCCCGCGACTTCGTCTGCGTTTGATTTTGTTTTTAAAGTATTCAGTATCGCTAAGCCTTAAATCAATTAGTCATAGACAAATAATTTGCAATAAAATAAAATTGCGACTATAAAGTGCTTATATTAGGCCTACTTGAAATAAATGAATTTTGAATTTTATAATTAAAGACCTAAGCTATCCTATCTCTTAAGTTGGACCAGACTGCTCACGGTGTGCCAATTTAATTTAAAATCGGTTAGGTAGTTTAGGAGTCCATCGCGGACAAACATCGTGACAGGAGATTTATATATATTAAGATTATTGTATAACTTCAATAATTAAATGTATGTACGTCACAGGTCCTGAATCCTGAAGGAACTCTGGTATTATAAATTCAACGAGGTCGCGTAGCACGGTAGTGTCGGGATGGGAGAATTTTAATTTTATTGCTCCTAGTAATTTATGGCGCACTAGATTACAACTCCCGATGCATGCGACCCCGTTCTTGTTTAGTATCAATTTACATATTTTAGTGTCCGCGAAATTATACTGCGCGAGGTTATCAAATATGGTGACATGTGTATTAGTTATTCCTTCTCTACCGCAAATCTAAATTGACTATAGAGAAACGTTAGCGATTTAGAAAAATAAAATGGAAATATTAATAATACTTCACTGTATTAAATAACTAGATATTGGATAGAAATCTAGAAACGTTAAAGATTTAGAAAAATCTAAAAATACTAATACTGAATTGAAATACTAGATATTGGATGGAAGCTGGTGTTAGGTTCTTTGTGGAATCCCATGATATGTTATGAAAATTAAGCTTAATTTGCTATACTCCGCGAAAAGCAGGGTAATATGTATGGTGTAATTTATAATTTCTTCAATACTTATACTCCACACTGAACAGATCTTCGGCAATGTACCCCCTACGCTTTGCTTCGTACATTAGTGGGTTTATAGATTTGGCACGTTGTAGGACGTGCTCTTTGCATGTGTTGCTCTGTTTATAAGCGATCTGTTATATCCTTCCCCATGCTAGCAATAATGCTGAGACAGTGATGCCTCAGTCCTATTGCATATCAAATATAATGGAAAGGGACAGTTAGTCTTCCACCGGCATTCAAGGGAAATACTCGTGTTTTATTGACCAATCCCATATTGTTTGATATTTTCTATTTCCTTTTTTTTATATTAAAGTTCTATAGCAAGTAATAAATCTTTTTTTTAAAACTTAAATCGTGTAACCCCCGATAACAATGGTGGCAGCGTAAAAGGGATATTAAATCCCCGGACTCAAAAACCAGTATCGTGAAGTGAAAGTGCCAATACTAAAAACTGTTCTAATCTCCGTATCCTGAAAGAAAGAAAGTGTCGCGGAACCTATCTACCACTGTCGCTGTATCTTGGTTCCGGTTTCGTCGTGTCCCGCACTGTATCCTGGAAGAGCCGTAATAATATCATCCAATTTGTTCCCCGCTGAATCCCAAGACGAAAACTCAAGATTTACCTCCAGCGAACTACATCCTGAAAATCAAGTACCATGTTCCTGCTAACACTGTGAGTTATACCTTTGTGCTTATAACTTAGTGTAAAACCAAAACATTCCATCCATTCGAAGATTGCATTGTTTATGAACGATAAGACTCTGCCGAACGTTTCTCGCCCACACGCCGTTTCGAAGAACTGATAACACCGAGTCGCACCTGTGTCTTAATGCTAGTTTTAGATACTTTTAATTTGTACCATTATAATAGCTTGTATAATTATTCACACTAGTAATTTAAAGATTCATTTGCTTTTATAAATTTTTTGTTATACTTATGTCAAAACTGAAAGAAGTAAAGGACGAAGACTCTCAATACAAAATGTCAGATATTGATTTAAACGTATTAATTAAATTCATTGGAACCTTCGACGGTACCAGAGAAAAGTTGACTCCCTTTATTAATAATTGTCGTAATGCGATTAACCTTGCATCGGCCACACAAACAGAAATTCTTTTCAAATATATCCTTAGCCGCCTTGAAGGCAAAGCAGAAACTGCATGCGCTGTAAAGGAATTCACCAAGTGGTCACAGTTAGAAGAATTTCTAAAAACACAATTCGGCGACATAAAACATTATGCTTATCTTCTCTCCGACCTGCAGGAATGCAAACAAGGTCGCAACGAATCCGTGAGCCATTACTCCTTAAGAGTTGAGGCTTGTCTCGCAAAACTCTTAACCGAAATAAACATTTCAATTCCAACGAGGAAGAAAGACGAATTAGCCGGCCGTGTAGCCGCAATGCAAGATTTAGCCCTCAACGTATTTATGATTGGTCTTCAATCATCGCTATCCACGGTCGTTAGATGTAGGGACCCCAACACTCTTAATGAGGCAATAAATCTTGCCACTGCTGAGGAAAAAATCGTAGGAATCAACGACCGAAAATATACAAACCCGACCACAGGCTCCTTTATTGCGAATAACTTCGAACAGCGCAGACAAAATCACTCAACTGCAACATACTCAAGGCCACAGTTACAACCTCAGGCTCAATTCAAACCAAGCTCCAACACACCCGTCTGCAGGTACTGCAAAAACCTTGGTCATACTATAGAAAATTGCAGGAAACGACAATACAATAACAATAGACGTTTCAACAACATAGAAAACGCACATAGTCCGAATCGTCAACCTCCAAATAGTTTCCTACCGCGAAACCGGATACACCTGACTAACTCTTCAGACGATCAATGTTTCGGTGTAGACAACCATAATAACGATCCTTTAAACGAGTAGATCTTCCCGTCCGGTATCGTATGGGAAAATTAAAAACTAAAATCGATACCCCAAAATTCACTGTATCTAAGCCTACTAACAAACAGGGTAACCAGCCCCAAACTTATAGTGGCACTATCACTGTATCTAAGCCTACTAACAAACAGGGTATCCAGCCCCAAACTTATAGTGGCACTATCACTGTATCTAAGCCTACTAACAAACAGGGTATCCAGCCCCAAACTTATAGTGGTGCTATCACTGTATCTAAGCCTACTAACAAACAGGGTATCCAGCCCCAAACTTATAGTGGCGCTATCACTGTATCTAAGCCTACTAACAAACAGGGTATCCAGCCCCAAATTCATAGTAGCCCTCTCACTGTCTCCAAGTCTACTCGTAATCACGGTAACCAGCCCGAAATTCGGAGTGAGCATCTCACTGTCCTTAGTGCCAAAGGTAACCAAATACATACCTCTACCGCTGTTTCCTCTACCGCTGTTTCCTCTACCGCTGTTTCCTCTACCGCTGTTTCCTCTACCGCTGTTTCCTCTACCGCTGTTTCCTCTACCGCTGTTTCTAATCCCACTAATGAATCCAAGAACTCACATCGTGAAAACACTGACGCTACAAATACACCAAAAACAGACTCAATTCAACCGCAAACTAACCTTGTCTCGTTCACTGCTAACTCGTGTCCTTCATGTTTTATACCTGGCAGAAATAAGGAATCATTAAAAACATACAACATCAACACAAATCCAACGAGAAAATACTTACCATTTCTAAAAGTCCAAACCTCTGTCTCTACTAAACCACTGAAACTTCTTGTCGATAGTGGCGCTTCCATAAGTCTTCTGAAAGTTAACGCTATCGAAAAAATGCCTGAATTAATAAAACATATCATAAGTTTTAGCGGGTTAGGTTCAACAAGTAATCCAATGCTCTCATTCGGACACATATCAATGAATTTTGATTCACTAAATAACCATTTCCATGTTATACCTGACCTCGATTTCCCATACGACGGAATAATTGGTAACGATTTTCTTACTAAGCATAACTGTATAATTAACTACGCCGAAAGTACACTGAAAATTCATAAAACGAAACTTAATCTTAATTTTACTGAACCAGTTTTTACTATTCCTCCCCGAACAGAAACAATAATTGAATGTTCTGTGCTCAATCCGGAAATAAACGAAGGACTTATACTTGATCAAAATCCGATGGAAGGCCTACTTGTAGCAAACTGCATTGTAAAGGTTAAACCAAACTCCAGAGTTAATATTTCTGTCGTAAACACCTCCGAATCCACAGTACATGTAGATTCAAACCTAAAATTTCAAATTCTGCCTTTAGAACAAACAAATCATCAAGAGGTATTTTATTCAATTGATCATAATATCTCTCGTAGCACATTGACTCGAACCGAAGAGGTACTAAACCTCTTGCGTATCGGTCATTTAACTTCTGAAGAAGCAAATGCTCTATACGAGCTTTGCTCAACATACTCAGACATCTTTCATCTTTCGGATGATAAATTAACGTGTACTGAAGCATTAGAGCACGAAATAACCACATCTTCCTCAGTCCCAATTAATACAAAATCATATCGATTTCCTGAAATACATAAACAAGAAGTACAATCACAAATAAATAAAATGCTTGATAATGGAATAATTAAACCCTCTACATCCCCATGGTCTTCTCCGATCTGGATCGTCCCCAAAAAACTTGATGCATCTGGTCAGCGCAAATGGCGAGTAGTCATCGACTACCGTAAATTAAATGATATAACAATTGGTGATTCTTACCCTATCCCCAATATTTCAGAAATACTAGACCAACTTGGAAAATGTAAATATTTCAGCACCCTAGATCTTGCATCTGGATTTCACCAAATAAAAATAGCTGAACGAGATGCCCCTAAATCCGCTTTTTCAGTCCCTCAGGGACATTTCGAATTTACTCGCATGCCATTTGGGCTTAAAAATGCCCCTGCTACCTTCCAAAGACTAATGAACACTGCTCTCTCTGGTCTCCAAGGAATCCAATGCTTCGTATACCTCGATGACATCGTAATTTATTCATATGACCTAGACACACACATGAGGAACCTCTCAAACATTTTTGATAGACTAAGAAAATTCCATTTAAAGCTTCAACCTGACAAATGCGAGTTTCTCCGTAGGGAAGTCTCCTATCTTGGTCACATCATCACCGACGAGGGTGTCAAACCTAATCCTGAAAAAACAAGAGCAGTAGAAGAGTTCCCGATCCCCAAGCGTCCAAAAGATATAAAATCCTTTCTGGGATTAGTATCATACTATCGACGTTTTATTCCAAATTTATCCAAAATCGCTAAACCACTCACAACTCTTTTGAAAAAGGATATACCATTCGTATGGGGTAATGAACATCAACTAGCATTCGAACATCTAAAGAATGCACTAATCTCAGCACCCATTTTAGCTTATCCTGATTTTACAAAACCATTTTTACTAACGTGTGATGCGTCCAACTTCGCAATTTCTGCTATTTTATCTCAGGGTTCAGTAGGCAACGACCGTCCCATTGCATATGCATCCCGGACCTTGAACAAGGCCGAGTGCAATTACAGTGTAACCGAGAAGGAATGTTTGGCTATCATTTTTGGCACAAAAACCTTTAGACCATATTTGTATGGACACAAATTCACTATAGTTACCGATCATCGCCCCTTAAAGTGGCTGTTCAATTGTAAAGAACCGGGTTCTAAATTAGTAAGATGGAGGCTCAAATTAGAAGAATTCGATTACGAAGTTATGTATAAGAAAGGAAAAATCAACAGTAACGCTGACACACTGTCACGTTACCCAGTTAACCCAATCATTGAAGAAAACTCGGATCCGCAACCTTCAACTTCCGGGTTTCCTAATGATCACCCTACTCTGGAAACTGAAACTCCGGCCGACATTCTCGATGATTTAATCGACCTGGGTGACTTGAATATTAGTCCACTTCAAAATCCAAACATCGACTTTTCCCCGCTGAATCTTCCATCTCCTTCAGATCCTCTTGTTTTACCAGGTGATATTCCACCTAACCCCGTTTCTCCACCAGACATTCCAACTGTAATAGAAAAAGAGACTTCAGAAATTCCAACCCAATCCAATTCACCTACACATTCCAATAGAGATTATTCAGAATTCTTGAAATCCTCAACTAAACCAAATGAAACTTGTAACACATACATTAAGGAGCACAATGAAAGTCTTCTTAAAAGTACTGTTAAAACAATAATTATTCCTACGTCCATTGATTATGATGAATCGAATCCTTATGTTCAAGACATAATTGCCTCTACAGGTGATTTCTTTTTAAACGATGAGCGTGAGCTGCACTCTTTTAAGAAAATAGACGCAAACAGAAAAACTTACTATTTCCTTTTTACTAAAGTTTACTATTTCGATACTTCTACCTATCCTGATATTTTTAAAGCTTTAAAATCAGTCAGAGACGATATCATGCTTACTGGCGACATCAATGAAATAGCCATACACGATTTTAAAAATCCATTCGAGCAAAATTCCTTTGTAAAAATTTATACTATGCTTATGTATCTATTTAATAACACTAACATTACAATTAATATTCATCATAATACCATCATTTACCTTACCCCATCTGAAGTAGCCAAGGTCCTGAAAGAAAATCACGACATCCCGATTGCCGGACACCTCGGGTCCAATAGGATGTATGATAGAATTAAAGAACGCTATTACTGGAAAGGAATGCGTTCCGAAATAGAGGACTACGTAAAACACTGCGGCCTATGTCAGTCAAACAAAGCTCTTCGTAAAATAAATAGATCCCCAATGCAAATCACAACTTCCTCAACTCGTCCATTCGAAAGAATAAGTCTCGATATTGTAGGCCCTCTGCCTGAAGCTGGACAACTAAATCTAAGATATATACTTACCCTACAAGACGATCTGACAAAGTTTTCTATTGCATATCCCATCTCAAATGCTACTGCAGAAGAGTCTTGTGAATGTCTCGTGCACTTTATAACTCTTTTCGGAATCCCAAGGTCAGTTCTTACGGATCAAGGAACAAATTTCACCGCTGACTTATTTAAAAGAACTTGTGATTTCCTTAAAATAAAACAGATCTGGTCTTCGCCTTACCATCCGCAGACCCAAGGGGCACTCGAGAGGAGCCACTCAACCCTAAAGGAGTACCTGAAATCCTTTGTTAACGAGAATCAGACGAATTGGCATAAATTTGTGTATACCGCCATGTTAACCTATAATAGCACTGTCCACACTACGACCCGCTTCACTCCATATGAACTCGTGTTTGGACACAAACCATTCATCCCAGACTCTGTTTTCGAACTACGAACCGACATAACATATCCTGATTACATAAAAATGCTCCATCATCGCCTCAAAATATCTCGGGAAAAAGCAGTAGAAAATATTCGAGCCTCGAAAGAAAAATCAAAAAGCTATTATGATAAACACAGTCGTTCAGTACAATATAAAGTTGGTGATTTCGTTTACTTAAAATCACACCATCGACTTCGGAAAGCTCTTTCCCCACTGTGGAAAGGACCTTACAAAATCATTAAAGTACACAGTAATAATACTTTAACTCTATTAATAAACCGACGCCACGTATCTCACCACTTTGATGAAGTCAAACATGCAACTCAAAGTAGTTAGAATTCGTCATTGCAATCATTCATCTTACAAAATACTAATCTTTTAAAAAATAAATTAGCATAGTTGTTATAATTTGCAGAATCCTCGCCACTCACTGTAACGCCGCCCTGGGTATTGATGGCAATCAATATGTGGAACCCATTACAAAGAGTCCTGGTATACTCTTCGACCCTGTCGGAACTTTAAAATTAATTAATGACCAATTTCATATTGTAATTCCTATGGACGTCTCACCATATAAAGTATACATTGAAAATATTCATGAAACATTTAACCTTGTACGCTTTCAGTGTCGAGAAAACAGTGGTTTGGACAACATAAAGTATCAGAATATTCTACAACCTTTAGATTCACTATTCAAAGATATTTTACGTGACTTCGACTCTATCTCACACATAATATCTAATGGCATATCAAAACGATCAGCATGGTTTGCTGGTGTAGGTGTTGTATTTAAACACATTTTTGGCACTATGAATGAGGATGATGCCAAACACTATAACGAAGCCATTAAGACCTTGTATGATAATGACAAGATCATAACTAATTCTGTTAAGAAAAGTATTATTGTATCCCAAATAGCAATGTCAAATATGAATCAATCCCTGCAAGAAATGAATCTGAACCAAGCTAAGCTAAGCGATGCTATTGACAGAATGTCTATAGCAGTAAATAATGTTTCTCAAGCCATACAATTAGATAACTTCAAAACAAATCTTAACTCCATTTTAAACATATTACAATCAAGTCTATTGACTCTTTCCTTCAAAGTAGAGGACATCCTTAACTCTATTCTGTTCGTTAAAGCTAACATACTACATCCGTCTGTATTAACTCCAAATCAATTGTATAGAGAAATACTAACTAATCTTAAAGTAGTTCCTAAATATAGAGATTTCCCAATAAGTCTAGATTTAAGTAATATCCATGTTCTGCTGAACATCGCTGATTTAGTTTGCTATTATCTAGATAATAAGTTAGTTTTTGTCGTTAAGATACCTTTAGTAAACGCTCTAGATTATAATTTATATAAAAGTATACCTTTACCAACTTCACATATAGCTGAAGATGCTAACTCATTTGCGATGATTATACCTTCTTCCGAATTTATCGCACTAAGCAAAGACAAGTCCTCGTTTACGTTTCTCAAGGATACTAGTCTCTGTAAGAATGTTATTACTATGAAAACGTTTCTTTGTGATATGACAGATATTTATATTGTAGCTGGAAGCCCATCCTGTGAAATAGAACTAATAACAAAAGCTGTAACGAAATTGCCTCAAACCTGTCAGTACAGGATCGTTTATGGCGATTTAGATATCTGGCATAAACTACATAACGAAAAATGGGTATTTGTTCAATCAAAACCCGCAAAGTTATCTATTGAATGTATAAATAATAAAATAACGGAATTAATTATCTCCGGAACCGGTGTACTTACTATACCACTAGATTGCATAGCTTATCATAAGAATTCTAGATTTGTAAGTAAACTATCAACTAGTATTAATGTTCCCATTGTAAAACCAACTTTTAATATCCTTAATGACAGTTGTTGTACACTAGATCGTCTTAAGGCAGTAAACCTACCAAGTATTAAAATCCAAAATGTCAACTTAGAAAACCTTAAAACTTTAGATTTAGTATCGGATCAAGTCGTGAAAGACTTAGATTCAATAGCTAATCCATTAAAGTGGAATAATCATGTTACTTTTCCTATCTTAAGTATTGTATCTTTTATTTTATGTCTCTGTTTACCTTTAGCTTATATTTGTAAAAAGCACAAGTATTTCTACAAATTATTTAAGAAATCCGACGATCCGATCCGAGAAAGTTCTAATGTCGACCCTGAAGTCCAATCAATCGAACCTCGCTTACGCATTGGCTAACGAAAACTTACCCTTTCCGTAAGTTTCCTCTTAACATGGGGGTTGTTATATCCTTCCCCATGCTAGCAATAATGCTGAGACAGTGATGCCTCAGTCCTATTGCATATCAAATATAATGGAAAGGGACAGTTAGTCTTCCACCGGCATTCAAGGGAAATACTCGTGTTTTATTGACCAATCCCATATTGTTTGATATTTTCTATTTCCTTTTTTTTATATTAAAGTTCTATAGCAAGTAATAAATCTTTTTTTTAAAACTTAAATCGTGTAACCCCCGATAACAGATCGTTAACCACTTACTGTCAGGTGGACCATTTTATGCTATTCAAAGTCAGTCAAATATTTCCTTATTCAAATAGGCACGTAGATGACACGTTGGATGCGTACATTACATGTAAAATATGACATCAAGTGAGTTGATGGCGATAACTAAATTCGTCAACTTAAAACTAAAGCTAGTCGGTTTTTTTTTGTTATCATCATCACACATTGGCATTTAAAACTATTTAAGAAGCAACCTTTTTAGAGCATTAATTTAAACCCAAGGATTTTTATCGTTGGCGTAGTCCTTAATACTTTTCTATATGCTTTCATCTAAGTCCGTCAATTATTACTGTTACAAAAAGGTTTAAAGTGTGTGAAAAGACAATGAGCGTAAGTTACATTTTCGTGTAACTACGTTACCCGCTACGCAAATGTGGGCTTAAGCCACTTGAGCTATCCGCGAGACGCTGCTTGAATTTTAAACTGGCAATTTGTATCTGCAGATTGGCTGTTGAAATGTTGGGAACTTTTTATTGAAGCTCGCACGTGAGCAATCTTGTGTTTTTACTACGATCAATAGTTATTCAAGGATCTATCTACTAGTAGTATAACATTCAATAGTTCAATAAAACACGCTTGGTATAAAAAACCGAACTAAAACCTTTTAGTTTAGTTTATTTATAAAAGCGTTACTTTGAATGAAATTTGCTAATTATATAAATTACATATACAATACATACTAATACCACCAATTTTAATAGTTTTTGTACCTACACTTGGAGGAATTATCAATTTCATCATTTAAATTTAAAATGCATATAAAAAATGCATGTAAAAACACTAAGGAAAATTATACAAATTATAAAAAAAGCTATGTGTCATCTCTTGTTTCAAACGTGTCTCATTGTAATATGGACCTTTGGAAAAGTAGATCGAAACTGCAACGTTTCCTACTAGATGACGCTACAGTCGCTATAAGACTGATGTACTAATTTGGGCCTCGACGGTAGGAGAGCCGTAGCTTAATTGGAGAAAGCGCTCAGGCCGCGATTGCCAGAGAGTCGCAGGTTCAAATCCTGTCGGTTCAGAATTTTTGTATGCATTTTAAATTAATAAATGAATACTACCAATATATAAACTTAAATACATATTATACCATTTAAACATACACATAAAATGACATAGATATTTTACTATATACTAGAAAGGCAATTGTCTTTTAACCGCGATTTTAAGATATGTATTTAATGATTTGGACTGTCTTATTTAATTTACTTAATAATTTATTTAATTATATAAATTAAGAAAAATCTTATTTTGCTAATTTAAAAATGGAATTTATCATATTAGTGTTAGATGTGTTAGATACTCGATGTATCTAAAAAGTTTTAGCAAAATCTGATCATTGAATTAATAAAAAAACGAATCACATACAGTATCATGTGTTTGACACATATACGCATATTTAATCATTTTTTGTATTTATATATAATATGTTAAAAAGAACAGGCAAATTCACAGCGTAGCTTTGCCGAAATCTGTGATTTAAGCAGTAGGTATTTTTTGAAATACTAAGATTTATAAAAAGTATAGTTTTATATTGATATAATTTCTTTTTTACCATCTCCTTTGTGGATCTTCCAAGTATACGTGATATTGGCGAAATACAACGTGCTGATTTGGCACACCAAAAAGCCCAAAAAAAAACAAAAGAAGAAGTAGGTATTGTCATTGACAAAAGAACTTTAATAATGTTTAGAACTTATAATTTAAATTAATTACCGTCGAATTTCCACCAGTGACCTCTGTTAAGTATAAAAGCAGATATTTATAGACTTTAAATTTTCTCCGAGCACTTACTATAAATTGAGATAAAAGAAAAATGTAAGAAACTCTTGCATGGAACGTGTAGGGAATCTAGATGCACCCAGCGAAGGTAATGGCCTTCAGTGCCGTGATAAAATTGAATTATGCCTTTCTTACGTGCGTAATACATGCCCCTAAGATCTATAGCGTGCTCTGTACAAGATAATTTGATATGTTACAATATATATATTTTGAGAAAAATGCACCCGAGCTAATCTTTTGACCTCATCGTCATCAACAGTCTAATGTTGGAGGCCTCTTCCAATAAGAAGGTTTGCACGTTAACACCACCGCTGGGTAGACGGATTGGTGATCGCAGTAGATGTAGCACAGAGGACGGTGCGACGACGATCTCCGTAAGATTTCCTCATTCGCCTCGTACGACACCCGTAGGAAGAGACATGCGGTGGCAGCTGTATTCTGATCTGCCGTACGACACGGTGGAACATTTTAAAAGTGTGTGTCAGCTCCAACGCACGACTGGAGTTTACTCCTTAGGTACGATTGTCAAATCATACACAAAAAGAGTTTATTTAAATATAATTTAAATCCTGTGCAATTAATTCACACACGGCGAAACTGTAACTTCTTAAAAGTAGCCTACGGGAGATTGAGGTGGATGTAGAGTATCAGAACTATTAGGATAATGTAATGTTTATTATTTAGTTTCCATTGTAACTAGAATAGAAAAAAAAATGTATAATGTTTATTATCTCACTCTGTCCCATATATTTACGTGTTTGTTTCTTTACCTAGATAATATTCGGTTTCCTAGGTAACTTAAATAGGAAAAATAATTTAATTAAACGAAAACGCAAAATTAATTAAGCGACGCAAAGCGAAAACGTAACGAGGTCATTCATCAGTAGCTTTTACTCCTCACATTTTTCTCATACCGGGTGCCTTATATATGAAAATCGATTCTTAAGGAGTAAACTCCAATAAGTCTTAGTTTATAAGAGTTCCTTTCATGTCCGTTTAAGGATTGCTCTATATATCATCAGGTCGGTTCCACCTATCACATCAGGTGGGCAATTTGCTTGGTCCGCCAATCATTACTAAAAAAAGGTGTCCCCACTTTTCAATGCTCCATACCATATTATGTTAAGCCATAGCGCTGTGGAATGCGCTCCCAATCGACATAAAGCAGTCTAAGTCACTTTGTATTTTTAAGAAAGCTGTCAAAAACCACTATAGTTTACATTGAAGACGACTTGTAATAGTATTTACTGTTGTTAATGTATTTATGATATGTTATAGTATATATTAGTTTATTATTATTTTTTTTATATTTAATATATTATGTATTATTTTATTTGTGTAATCTGGTTTAAGTATTAGTATGCAGTTATAAGTATGTATTTTTTTTTAATATGCACAACCTGCAGTATGTTATCCTTTTGTTTTCCTTATCCTAAGGTTGCCTGGAAGAGATCGCTACAAAGCGCTAAGGCCGCCTTTTGTATACTTCTTCTGTCTGTGTTTTCTTTTATTCTTCTTCTGTATTTTTATTTGTGTGCAAATAAAGAGTATAAATAATAAAAATAAATATGTTCCATAGCAAAAAGTTAAACTACTCATGTTCGTTTAAAATAGATGTTTACTAATAAAATCGGCAAGTACGAGATAGACTTGCACATCAAGAGTTCCGTACCTTGTAACGAAACGTGTAAAATAGGAATGCGGAGTTTTTTTTTATATATTATTTAACCGAACCCAATACACCAAATCGCATAAACTCGTTTTATATTATTGTGCCAGTTGGAGACATGATTTTGATTATTGTCCTTTCATATTTACGCAAATCAGAACTATTTATTTCACTACTACAATTTTTCGCTTCGCAAACTTCGTTTTTTTTTCTATTATAATATTTAAAAAGCTCTTTTTTTAACTAAAGTACGAGTATTTTGTTCTACACAAACCCAATTTATTAGTTTGATAACCCTATATCGTTTGCCTCCTTTTTGATTTATTTAACGATTTCTTTATTGTTTTGCCAATCAATTGGCAATGATTGATAATAATTGTTTAACAATTATTATTAAATATCATAATAGTTGAAGATAATAGAAGAAGAAGAAGAAGAAGAAAAAGTCTTTATTGCACATACAAATATAAAATCAGGTTAACAAAAAAATAAAAAATAAAAACTATACATATGCACAAAGGCGGTCTTATCGCTTGAAGCGATCTCCTCCAGACAACCTTTAACAATTATTATCTTCAACTATTACTTACTCTTTTGGGCTATGGTAGACATACAAAGTCACACCATTAGGGTTTGTTTCTACCAATACGGCTACGGAACCCTAAAAAGGAATCAAACAATATTCTTGCGATCGTTCTCCCGCGGCAATTAAGCGAAATAAGCTCCTTAAGACAAAAGGACAGGATACGGGCGGCGGCGGTGCGGTGGCGGCGAGTTTAATTTATTTAATTACAGATCCTCGTCGCGTGTACCCTCTTTACTTCGTTTTTATTTAACTATCGTAAAAGTGAAACTCTTCCAAATTGATCGTTAAATCAAATAATTACATTTTTGAAGTGAATCTTTTATTACATCGTCTCATACTTCTTCGTCTGTGTGTTGCATGTCGCGTGACGGTTGGCCGCGGAGTAGGCATAAAGTGACAGACGCTCGTCAGAATAGCCGAGGCCTATATGGCGGCTAACCATGTATAGGCTATCTCATTTGTGCCAGTGCTCCGTAAAATATTCAGACTCAAATTATAAATTATTGTTTTTTTTATAAGTGTATATCATCTAAATAATTGTTAAATATGTTTGTCGTACTATATATACGTCGACTAATATACTAATATTTTTATTAGTCCGGAGACCTAGTCTACTCTTATAATTTTCCATTATCATTCCCATATTCCCAAGTATAAATTTTATATCGATGAAGCTATTTTTACACCCTCAATGAAATATTATTCCAAAAACTTTTAGTTAAACGTCAGAAAGTACGTAAAAAAGTCACTTTTTTGGTTTCACAAAACCACACAATCATTTTTTATCAATTTACTGTCAATAATTTGATTTATTTAACTTCTTCGTCTGTGGAAGTGGCAATGGGCAGGGCACATAGCTCTGAGAACCGATGGACGTTGGGGTCTTAAGGTGCAGGAATAGCGACCCCGCACCGGTAAGCGCAGCGTAGGTCGGCCCCCAACGAGGAGGACAGATGACATCAGGCGAGTCGCTGGGAGCCGCTGGAGGCAAGCGGCCCGGGACCGTGTATTGTGGAACTACAAAGACCTATGCCCAGCAGTAGACATCGATTGGTTGACATGATCATGTTGATAACATGTTTTTAGAACAAAACTCACCGACACTTATCGGTGAGTTAAATTTTGTGTTAATTTTTTTTGCAAATTAAGTTTATGTGTGTCACGTGCATATCAGTCCGTGTGTTTGTGTGTGTGCTATGTTTAAAAAAACGTGTAATATGCATGTTGTTAGTGCTCTTAAATAAATAAATAACTTCTTCGTCTTGCTTTGAAATGGAAATGGAGTTTGCAGTAGTAGAGTAGAGTTTTTTGTGACAAGCTCGTCCGGGTGAGTACTACTACCATGCTTATTTCTGCCGCTAAGCTGCATTGCAATGCTGTGTTCGTGAAACGCGTGGTTGCCGGTGTATTTTCAGGAACATAAGCTTCACAGCTACGCCTCAGGTTGATGGACACAGGGCAACATTTTGCAGGATGTGTTCCTTGGATGCCCTGCGAAGTGGTGCCCGGTTTAAAGGCGATGGTTTTCCACTTACCATCAGATGGGCTAGCTTGTTGGTCCATAACTACTTATATTATCCGCTAGTATATATATTATATGCTATATATATATATATATATATCATATACTAGTCCGCGAATGAGTCAACTTCAAAAAGTAGTCATATGTTGTCGCGGACCGTTTTATAGAATTTTAAAGCAACAATTCTGATACAGTTACTACATTTTTCCGTCGTTTGGCGTAACGTTTACCGTTGCACGCATATGAATCTCTCAAAAAGGATATTTTTTGCAGTTTTTGTAGCCTTCGTTGATACTACCAATCTAAAAAAAAAACGAAGTCAAAACAGCATTTTCTGAGATTAGCGCGTTCAACCAAACAAACTCATAAGCTTGATAATATTTCAACTATGCCTATCTAAAAAAAATACGTCAATCTAAAACTCCGTTGCGCGGATTTTGAAAGACAAATGCGGAATAAATAGCGATGCTATCCTGTAGGAGCTGTTTGCTTTTCCGGGATAAAAATAAGCCTATGAGCTATTCCAGGATAGTACGCATGCATTCGATCGTTGTCCCATACGCCTTGCGACTAACAGTTATTTGTGAAGAGTTACGTTCTTTATCTCCGACAATATTTATCAGATCCTTATTAAAATAAGACCATACATGCTTGATAATATACACATTCAAATAAAAAAAGAACCATTAAAATCAGTTCAAATTTAACAGTTCAGTTAAACAAAGTTCAGTTCTTCAGTTTTATGAAGTAAAATTGATAAAAATTTTCATCCCATTTCCCGGAGGAAACTTATTGTTTATCGGGATAAAAAGTAGCCTATATGTTGACCCGGAATATCAACTACCACTATACCAAGTTTTATTTGAATCCGTTCAGTAGTTTTCACGTGATGCCCGGACAGACAGACAGACAGACAGACAAAAATTAAATAGAAATCTGTTTTGGACTCAGTATCGATTATAAAGCATCCCCCGGTCAAAATTTTCAAAATACATTAAATGTACAGAAATCTTCCAGTTATAGATTTATTATACTCGTAAGTATAGATATTAATATTAATATTATGTGAAAGTGTGGATGTTTGTTACTCAAAAACTCAAAAACAGCTCTATGGATTTGGATAAAATTTTGCATGCATGTAGCCTTTGCATTGGAAAAGAACATAGGCTATCTTTTATCCCGATTCCTTAGGTATTTCCCGAGGGAAAATTGAAAATTGTCAACGAGCGAAGCTAATTCTGAAGTCCACGTAGACGAAGTTGCGAGCAGAATCTAGTTAATTATATAAAAAAGATGTGATTAAGGATACATCATCATCATCAGATACAGAAACCGTTCTTTTTCATAGAATAAATAAATAATATACTGCGACAATACCACACGTCGCAATCTAGCCCCAAAGTAAGCGTAGCTTATGTTATGGGTACTAAGATGACTGATTAATATTTTTATTAATAGGATACATAATACTTATAATACACTTATAAACACCCAGACACTGAAAAACATTCACGTTCATCAAAGAAAAATTGTATCGGTTGTGGGAATCGAACCCACAGCCGTGGACTCAGAAAGCACGGTCGCAGCAAACTGCGCTAATCGACAATCAATTAATAATAAAAATCATTATGTCATGGAGCATTAAATTATGGGCTTATTTAATTACAAAACATTGTCGCGTGTCAATCGTACTTCCTTTGTATGTCGTAAAACTCTGCCAAATTAATCGTTAAGTTAAATAATTACAATTTATCTCGCATTACTACCGATAATTTAATTCATTTGTTAAACTTCTAGGTTTCACTTTGTCTTGCATTTCAATTGGAACGGTATATTATGTAGTTAAATTTACGTGTCATCAGGCACATAAATAATATTCACAGAATTATGAAATGGCGCATTAAATTATGGAGTAATTTAATTATAGGTCCTTGTCGCATGTACCGCTTACTTCGTTTGTATTTAACTATCGTAAAAGTGAAACTCTTCCAAATTGATCGTTAAGTTAAATAATTACATTTTATTTCACTTTACTGCCAATAATTTCATTTGTTTAACATCTGGGTTTCAATTAGTCTGACATTTAAATAGAGATGGAATATGTGATTAAAGTATTTTTTTAACTAACAATAGGCCAAAGTTGGCGTCGGAATCTCTGCCGGAGATTCTTGACACCCCTTGCACCGCCGTTATGACAACCGCTGCCAGACCTAGGAATAGCGGGGCGGCCGGAACTGTCCAACGAAGTTATGCCCAATAATGACCACGCAGGTTGGTTGGTGATCGTAGGGCTAGATTGATCGCACACAGATGCCGTAAGGGCGTTCCACAGCCTAGCGGTACGTACCAGAAGCGTGGATAAAACACATTTCGTGCGTGTTTATGAAATATAAACCATATAAGGATGCCACTGCTCACGGCGTCTCGCTGTCCTGTGGTAGAACGTGGACGGGGGAACAAGTTTGTGAAGTTCCTGAGCACACTCACCGAAGTATATCCTATAAAAAACCGATAAACAGGCAACACTGCGTCGGTGCTGCAGGCTATGTAGTTTCGCCTGTGTTATTGATTAGTCACCTTTAATTCTCCTACGTAGATACGTTTGCCATCAGCTACATAAACAGCAAATTTTCACAGAATTATAACTTATTTATTTTAAAAATACACTTTGTCGAGTTTAAGCGATATAAAGAGTATATCGCTTGTATTTCACTATCTTAAAAGTGGAACTCTTCTTAATTGATCGTTAAGTCAAATAGTTGCATTTTAATTCACTTTACTGCCAATAATTACGTTTGGTTTACTTCTCGGTTTTACTTTGTCTTGAAGTGGATGGAATTGGAATGGATTAAGTGGTTTTGTTGAAGAGATACCTTTGACGTATGTCATCAAATATTTCATATATGCTCAATAACATAAAGTTTTAGGTAAATATTAATATAAATATCTTACGGTTCTATTTAATTACACATCATTGGCGAGTTAACTGTTTTACTTTTTTGTACGAGTATTTAACTATCGTCCAATTGAATCGTTAGTTAAATAATTACATTTATATTATATATATTTTTTGCATGCCTAGATAGCATTGTTTGTCCCTATGTTTTGTGTACCTACCAACAATGTAATACCAATCTGCAAATAAACGATTTGATTTGATTAACATTTTATTTTACTTTGCTGCGAATAATTTCATTCATTTTCTTGACTTTCGGGTGATTAATATTTTATGTGATGTATGTACGCCAGTCCGCCTTAATTCCTTCTCATGGTGGGATGTAATGATATAAACTGCGAAGGTTTAAGTTACAGCATTATGTCATATATCATAGGCCGTCAAAAATGACAGTGTATGCACAACACACTATGACTTGATGATCTATAATCTTTGATCTAAATAGCAAACCTATTTAAGAGAGGCATAAATACGTATAAATGAGCTATTAAGTTATAAACTGTGAATCACTTATTCATAATACACCTTTCGAATATTTCACGGCAGCAAGTTAAAGTAACGAGAACAATTTGCGGTTATAAATCACAATCACCACCTGCTTATGTACTTATGAGCACCTGGTAGTATTTTCTTTCAGCTGTATTGTGGAAGCCATTGTTACAATAATTATTATTGTCAGAACCTTTTTTTTTTTTTTTTTAAGAAATAATAATTGACGGTTCAAGCATATGATCCACCTGATGGTAAATGGAAAATTATGCTTACAAACAGAGCAAAACTCAGGGTATGCAACTTGCAAGGAACACGTTCCTATAACGCCCTGTGTCTATCAACCTTAGGCGATGGTGTTAAATAAATTAACTACGAGTGTCAAAGTGGTCCGTATCCGTCATGGTGGCCCAGTGGGTAGGACTTCTACCTTACTTTCCTGGGGCGAGTTCGAATCCTAGCGCTCTAACTTTTCTACGTTATGTGCGTTTTAAGTAATTGAAATATCACTTGCTTTAACTGTGAAGGAAAACATCTTGAGGAAACCTGTATGCACGGGAGTTTTACATAATGTTCTAAAAGGTGTGTACAGCCCACCAATCCGCACTGGGCCAGCGTGGTGGACTACGGCCTTAACCCATTCTGATTGTAGGAGGAGACCCGTGTAGCGGACCGGTAATGGGTTGATATGATAATGACGATGAATATATTATTAAAGGGGAATAAAAAAATAAAACGGTTTGGAAACGAAACCAGGACCTCGCGGTCCATAGTTCATGATATAAATACAAAGCAACAAGACAGTCATCGAAAAGGTATCCCCTTGTAATTGATACAGATGAATAAATCCAAGAGCAAACCGCTAACTCCATCGTTGACTGCTAAGCTTTCTAAAATGCGGTTTAAATTCAACTCGGACAAAAGCTCGGATATTCGGGAAGACATTTTTTGTAAGCGACAGACGGCGGGCGAAGAATGCAAAATTAAAATGGCGTCATGTGTTGGCCGCGCGCTGCTTTGGGGAATTCTTTTAATGTTTTAATATGAAGCGAAATGTCGTGAATGGAGTGATAGTATTATTTTTGTTTATTCATAAAATAACGTAACGTTGACGACCTCCTTGGCGCAAAGGTGAGCGCTGCGAATTTAATCAATAGGAGGGCAGGGGCAATTTGGTAATTAAATAATTTTTGAATTTTCTATGGTCTGGTCTGGGAGTCTACGGCCGTGGCAAATTAACACCAAAACGACAAACACAAGCCGCTGAGCGATTCAGCATTCCGGTACGATGTCACGTAGGAACCGATTAGGGGAATGGTTTAAATATAACTGCCATACCTACTCCCTAATAAGTTGGCTCACAACCATGTTAGACGGCATCGTTATTTACCACCAGGTGAGACTGCAGACAAGGGCTAACTTGTAGTGTAATAATAATAAAAAAAGACTAACTGGTACATATACTGGTAGTTTAATTTTGTAGTAGTAGTTATCGACGATAATCTTCAGCTATAACGAACGTACGTAGAACACTTTTTAATGTCACGGGAAATTAGATTCTACGGAAACGAAGTCGCGGGCATCCGCTATTAATAAATAACATAGCATTTTCTTAGCGTTGCTTAGCACTGCGATCAAGTTAATCTGAAAAATAAATAAAATTGAAGTGTCGGTTTGGAATGTCGAAACAAGAGCTTTCTGTAAAATTAACTTTACCCACATTTTTTGTCGGAGGACTGTTTGTTAAGAGTTATGGGACTCTCACAAGCAGGTAAAAGTAAGAATACACATGAAATAACAGAGCGTACTATTTCCCAGTAATTCAAACCAATAGGGTTAAAATGGGGATTTAAGCCTTTATGGGCTACGCGGTAAAAAGCCCTGTTAGTATGCACTAATAAAGAGCTTCTCTAAAATACACCCTTAAAGGGATGAAACGGCGTTACAAAACTTTTATAAAATTCGTATTTTTTAAATGTTATGGCTTAATACATATTTGCATTATTTTAAAATGAATTACCTCTAATAGCTTTTTTATTTTAATATAATTATATTACGAAAACACACATATCGCCAGCAGTGGCGTGCACAGGGTTTTTGACCAGGGTATGCATAAAGAAGAAAGATGGCATATAATTGATAATCCCTTCCCCTTTATGAGTTACACAAAAATTTTAGGGTATGCATTGCTTTTGTGCATGTATAAAGTGCACGCCACTGATCGCCAGGTAGACCCAAAGTAAGCGTAGCTTGTGTTAGGGGTACTAAGACAACTGAATAGTACTTATAAATAATAAACAAATATCCCTATCCCGACTAATATTATAAATGTCAATGTAAGTTTGTTTGTTACGCTTTCACGCAAATACTACTTAACCGATCTTCATGAAACTTTGTACACATATTCTTAGAATTGTTAGAAGTAATATAGGATACTTTTTATCCCGGCATTAAGCTTGGTTCCTTTGGGAGAGGGGATGAAAGTATTTGACGACTTTACGCCATAACTCCGACAAATTATAACCGATTTAAATAATTATTTTTGTACTATAGAGGTTATAATATGTGTTTAATTTTGCCAAAACTTTGTGCACATCTGATGAATGTAGTTGGAGGACCGAACTCCTCAGCGGACAGCAAACCCAAACCCAATTTAGGCTTAGCGATACTGAACACTTGAATACCATTTGAATGCCACATCAAAAAACAAAATCAAACGGTAGACAAAGTCGCGGGCAACAGCTAGTACTGATATATACATTACAAACACCCATACACTGAAAAGCATCGCACAATTATTTTCCAGTTGTGGAAATTGAACCCACAGCCTTGGACTCAGAATGCAGGGTCAATGTCCACTGCTCCAATCGGTCTTCAAACCAGAGGATAAAAAAAATAAAATTTTGCGTATTAAAAATTGTATACGGACGTAACAACGCTAAGTTTTCCAGCACCTAAGATAAACCTGTAATAACCTGATAAGGATTACAGAATTAACTTACAATGTAACATTATTAGCATTGCGAACCCTTTAGCATATAACCGCGTGTAGTGAATGGAATGGGTCCGCGGAGAACAATCCGTCTGACCTCAAGGTCGAGAAGACCCCCAAAGGACTATGCTCCGCCGGCTTGCTTAGATTAATATATTGGTTTTACAGAGGTTCGGTATGCCGGAATTCGACACTGAAAATAGCATCGATTAAAAAACTATGTAACGAACGAAGTATCTACAAGTCATCATCATCGCTTGCCCTTTAACGGCCCACTACAGGTCACGGGTCTCCACTCGGAATGAGAAGGGCGTGCAAAGGATTTTGGACCAGGGAAGCATAAAGAAGTAACATGCCATAAAATTTCAAAATCCTCGTCTGGTGCCAGTGTTATGAAAATTTTAGGGTATGCAAGTGCGGATTCGTAGATTCACACGTCCTGGAGAACATAATGGAGAACTCTCAGGTATGAAGACATCTTCACGGTGAAGGAAAACTTCACTGTTAAAGTTAAAAAATATTTCATCATTATCATCATCCTTCATTCATTTTCTTCTTTCATTAAGGGTTGTCTGGATGAGATCGCTTAAAGCGATAAGACCGCCTTTGCGCATTTTTATTCTTCTTGTATTTATGTTTTCATTTTATATTATCTTTATCCCTTAATTGTATGCAATAAAGAATTTATATATCTATCTATCTATCATCATATAGATCACGGGCCTCCTCCCACAACGAGAAGGGGTTGAGGCTGTAGTGCAGGCTGGCCCAGTACGGATTGGTGGGTTCCAAATACCTTTGAGAAAATTATGGAGAACTCTCAGTCATGCTAGCTTTCTCACGATCTTTCCTTCATAGTTGAAGGAAATGGCGTTTTAAATAAAAATACAATTGATATTTCAATTGCATTTTTATGCAATTGATATTTCAATTGCATAAAACGCACATAACTCAGAAAAGTTACAGGTGGTGGTGAACTCGGCTTCCCCGAAAGTGGAGTCGAAGTCCACTGGTATCACAGATATTTTATCGTAATATATTAAAAACGCTCATAGCTCCGAAGTCGCGAGTGCAGGTGTACTATTTTGCCTCGTCAAAAATAGACAAGAGTATACAAAGCTGATGGCCAACCCTAAAAGCAGGGCGATAGAAAGCAGAGCTATATTTTGCACCCTATTAACCTAAATAAACATTTTTTGTCTGCATAAAAAAAGTCTATACATAAAGATAACTGTAACATAAATTTTAAAAAGGCACTCGTTCATTAAGTCTTTTCATTAATTACTTCTGAGGGCAAAGACTAAAAGACTTCTAAAAAGACGACTAAAACTACTTAATGCTTACGAGCTACAAGGATAGTCGTGAGGCGTAAAAAATTATTTATTTATTTTTATTTAAACTCCTTATTTGTACACCACTACAGAGTTAGGAAAAAAATAGACGAATAGAGAGAAACATAAAGACAACACAAAAGGCGACCTTATCGCTAAGAAGCTAACTCTGCTAGGTAACCTTAAAAAAAATTAGTCGAATCTTTCTAATTACATCAATAATTACTACTTTCGTCTCTTTTTTCTACCTATCACCTGTAGCCACAAGGTCCTCAGTGATCTACGGGAGAACATTTGATTTTTATTTATCTACGCCGATTATTTATTGGTAGAAACAGTAGGTACTTGCTGACAACAGAATTTTTGTCACCCCTATGGTGCAGTGGCGTGCGGTGTTGCAATGATGTTGGAAAAGGGCAAATGCTGAGTTTGTTACCAGCTTCTTTTTGGTAGAATCTGTCTTCCGGTGAAACCGGTGGTAGAGTTTCAAAGTTTCAAATTTACTTGAAAGAATGTTTTTTGCACATTATTTAATTAAGAAAGTGACATAGAAACCTTTGTTATAAACAGGTATTTAATAAACGGAATAAAGTATAGAGATAAGCAATGTAATTAACAAATTTAATATACAAATTCGGTAGCTCGCGAACATACTGTTTTGTTTGATTTGAATTTCTTAACAAATTCAATTTAAATTATATATCTGTTGGTGCAGTGGGCAGCGACTCTACTTTCTGGGCCGTGTGTTCGATTCCAACAAGTGGAAAATGTTTGAGTGATTAATATGAATGACATTAAGTGTGTGGGTGTATATAATTATGTTATACGTATGTATGTAAAGCAAAGCTTACTTTGCGGCTAGATGGCAATGTCTGTATTATCGTAGTATATTTATTGATGATTTATTTATTATTTATTTGTTAATAAAATAATGTGTGAGCCGTCACGGGACGTGAAACTTGCAGGTGTGAAACATTGTAACTGTTTTATATAAGTTATATGCATAAATGAACAGATTACGACAGGCATCATATACTCAAAAGATAAAGCATTACAAATTTGTTCCATAATGTAATGACTGTTTATTATATTTTTATTGCAAACAAAACTAAAAAAAATAAAGAATTACTACGTATACTAGATATATACCATCTATATACCATACATATACATACATACTTACATATATACATCCATATATACCATATAGCGGCCTGTATCGCATCGCCAACAATCAGCTTTACCCTCACCTATAGATGTTTCACATTAAAAAATAGTAAAGTTAAAAAAAAAATCGGCAAAGCTAGTAATATCTAAACTGGCTCAGGTTTTCTCTATAAGTTTCCTCTAGCCGACCAATATTTGCCTGTATATTTACACCGACATCCAAGACCGAAATAAATTAAAATTTAAAAATGTTTAATTCATGTAGACCTTATCACAGGCACTTATGAAGCGTTCATACATTTAACATGTTAACATGTTAGTGACGGTGATAACTGCATTCGTTAACCTAGCTAAGGCCGGGAGGGTTCCAAATATATTCTGATCTGCCTTCTCTACACCGCACAATTGTTGTTTTCTTATCTTAGTTCTCCATACAAATAAAATAAAATAAGCCTACGTTTACCATTCTTTGTTTGTAGTTGTACGTATGTTTGTACCGCGGCCATTTGTTACAATTTGCCGTTCGATCCGGAGGCGCGTTAATGGCGGAGTTTATTTGCCGAGCATCCCCTGTGTTACTGATAATGTGTTTACTAGTCCATTTTTCCTTGGCTAAATAACAGGGAGAAATAAGTTTAGGTGTCGTGGGCTATATAAAAGAAGCGTTTGTAACTTAGGGTCTGTTCGCAAAAGTACAAGCACTTTTTTGTAATTAGTAATATACCATAAACATGCAATGTGTACAGGCATCATTTTATATGTCAGCTTCATCATGATCATATCAACCCATTATCAGCCCACTACAGAGCACGAGTCTCCCACAATGAAAAGGGGTTTAGGGCGAAGTCCACTACCAGCCAGTGGTGTGCATATAGGGTATGCACAGGGTGTGCAGATGATATAAAATGAAAAAATCTCCAGTACAAGTGATAAATACTTAAGAGTAGGCTTTTTATAAATCTTACAATGCCTATACTTAGCTTTTTTATAACTCGTACTGGAGATTTTCTTTATTTTATATCATCTGCATACCCTGCGCATACCCTCTATGCACGCCTTTGCTACCTGCCCATTGCGGATTGGTAGCAGTGGCGTGCATTGCGAGCAATAAATAACACCCAAGCTTTTTATCGATTACGTAGTCCTTTATACTATAATAGGACTTTTCTATAAGCTTACGTAAAGCAAATCGTAGATAAAAAAATACACTGACCTCACAAAGAACTTAATTCCACATTCAAATCTAAAAGCAAACCTCATCAGTCAGCCCAAAGACAAATCGGCATCATAATTCGAATTTCGAACGCCGATAAAAAAGTAAAATGGCCGCGTTCCGCGCTCGGCATTTATTAACCCAAACGTAATCCCCAGTCCGACGTGATAAATACTGGTTGCTCCCTTAACCTTTACGCTCGGCGCTGAGTTCAGACAATCGCGACGCATGGGAAAAGTTACTTAACAGAGAAATAATAAATAAATTAAATAATAAATAAATATACTACGACAATACACACATCGCCACGCAGCCCCAAAGTAAGCGTAGCTTGTGTTAAATAAATACTCTTAAAACTTATTGTCTTCGAATGAACTTTTATTGTTAGAAACCACCATCATTTGTCCAGTAAAAAGGATCACCAATTTCATGTTCGACAAACTAACCACTAGTTTCTTGCTAATAATTTACGGTCATAAAAAAAAATTGGCAAATTTATTGACTAGTGTTTTTGCATCTCATGCAAACCTATGTTTTTTAATAGGAAAATGATAAATTCAACTTGCGAAAGTTATTATAATATCTGTATATTATGAATTTCGATCTTGTACAATCAAAACCTATTTTGAAACAGATTTGACGGCCGATTGGCGCAGTTTGCAGCGACCCTGCTTTCTGAGTCCAAGGCCGTGGGTTCGATTCCCACTACTGGAAATAGTTTGTGTGATGAACATGAATGTTTTTCAGTGTCTGGGTGTTGATATGTATATTCTAAGTATTTATGTATATTATTCATATAAATATTCATCAGTCATCTTAGTACCCATAACACAAGCTACGCTTACTTTGGGGCTAGATGGCGATGTGTGTATTGTCATAGTATTTTTATTCATTTATTTATATAACGTAAAGTATAATGTCTGCACTACCTTTCTCATGAGTCATTATGGCATTTGAATAATTCGCGGCCGTGCTTGTGGTTTATGCGTCTAGATACGCTGTGACGTCATAACGTAGGTTCCAGAGTTGGGTATATGACAGAAATGGGTTATAATACCATCTTGATAAGTCGAGGACTTGTTTAGGGGTGTAGGTTTTTGGCAAACAGCTATTTGGGTCACAAGTACAGGGGAGTATGTTAAAATTTATATGAATTTGTCATGCAACTTTTAGCCTAATACATGGATAATATATAAGAAGAAGAAGAAGAAAAAGTCTTTATTGCACATACAAATATAAAGCCAGGTTAACAAAAAAAAAACGATAATATACATATGCACAAAGGCGGCTTATCGCTTGAAGCGATCTCCTCAAGACAACTACTAGAAGGTTTTATTATCTTTGGCTCAGTGGTGGATGCAGTGTTCCTTAAAGTGTGATTTTTGAGTTAAATCAGAGGATTTTTTAATTTCTAGTACTAATCTGTACCTAAGACTTATACTTTGAAACACCAGATGTAAATGTTTCTGCAAAATAAAAAAAATGACTTAGAATTTGAATTAGTTTGAGGGCTTCGGCCGAGGCTAGCTACCACCCAACCTTAACTACCACCCTTCCGGTAAGATTCCACCTAGAAACAGGCGTATCCGTTTAATTTCAACAGGTTTGCCATCTGTTTATTAAAAGTATTTATATTTTTTTTTTTATTCCACTACAAGTTAGCCCTTGACTACAATCCCATCGGGTGGTAAGTGATGCAGTCTAAGATGGTAGCGGGCTAACCTGTTAGGGAGTAGGGTAGTAACTCTAATTAGTTTCTATGGTGGTAACTAGCCAGGACCAAAGCCTCCCACCAGACCATACCAGAGAATGCTCTTGCCGGGATTCGAACCCGGGACCTTCTACTTAAATTCATAACGCTCACCGTTGCACCAGGGAGGTCGTTATATTATTCATAAATAATTTCACCAGTCATCTTAGTACCCATAACACAACCTTTTATTGTTTAGTATATTTACATTTATTTATTTTACTCAAACTGCACCATCGATGACCTACCACCATGTGAGATTGTAGTCGAAGACTAACTTGAGTGGCATGAAAAAAAAATTTCACCAACTCTTATGTGCCGACTAACGCGGTTAGTCGCCATCAGTCGGGTCGTTAAGTTTAAGGAATCGTAAACTGACACTTGACTGATACAAAAATATAATTTTTTTTTTAATAATCTTAAATACTCCATACGAAAAATGAAAAAATATGAGAATAGAAACACAAAATACCACACCTTGTGGCAAGAACCATAGATAAGTTAGGTTATATGTGTTGCCTAGTAGAACTCCATTGGTGAAAGGTAAACGCATGCCTAGGAATCTTCTTTGATTAGGCGTTACTACTAAGGAATTATCTTGTCCGTCGTTAGTGAAAACGGGCATTGATCATCATCTTCAACTCATTACCGGCCCACTACAGAGCACGGGTCTCCTCCCACAATGAGAAGGGGTTAAGGCATAGTCCACCACGCTGGCCCAGTGCGGATTGGTGGACATCACACACGTTTGAGACCATTATGTAGAACTCTCAGGCATGCAGGTTCCCTCACGATGTTATCCTTCACCGTTGAAGCAAGTGATATTTTAATTAATTAAAATGCATAGAAATTAGAAAAGTCAGATTCTTACGGATAGTGGATTCGAACTCGGCCCCCCGAAAGTGAAGTCGAGCTCCTACACAATGAGCTATCACCGCTTCCGAAAACGGGCATTAGTATAATAAAATAAAATTTACTTTAGGCTTACACAGAAATGGTTTTACCCACATTAGTTATAGTTTTATTATAAACTTACTAATGAGTAAACCACTGAAAACTTTCCAACCCTTAAAATTCTAAGCTAGGTCAGGACGCTCGGGACTCGCGTACCTACCTACCTCCGTTACTGAAAATACTCTGTGTAGAAACGAATCTTTAGTTTGACTTTGAACTGTGATGCAACCAAAGAATTAACAGTTGTCAGCAAATCTGCCTTTGTATGTACATTTGGTTAAAGATAAAAAAAGGTATCTTCGTTCAGGCTGGTCAAAATTATGCATAACCTGTGGTCGTTATAAGTCGGAGTAAATATTTAAAATGACAGATCCCAGATCAAAAAGGTAGTTCATCTAAAATGTCGGGAGAAATAGAGGTACAGAGTACGGAGAAAAGAGCAACTGCTGAGTTTCTTGCCGGCTTCTTCTCGGTAGAATCTGCCTTCCGAACCGGTGGTAGAGTCACTACACACAGACAGACTTGACGTTTCAAAAGTGCTTATATCAGGCCTACTTGAAATAAATGATTGAAATAATTTTGAACAGACAGAAGTGTGATATACGTTCAGATAGATTGATGTTTGAGATTATAATGTGCCATGTTGTAATTGGAGAATATTAAACGATTAACGTTGTAAGATATGAATATGGGATTTCTTTTACAGTTTTTTAATTAGACAAGCGAGAATATCTGCTCTGGTTTATAGGTAAGCGTTGGGCATAATAATTTAAAACATAACATACAACTTGGGTATTTATCTTTAATCTATGGTTTTTAACCTCCGACGCAAATCGACGGGGTGTTATAAGTTTGTTGTGTGCGTGTGTTCGTGTTTTGGGTGTGTCTGTCTGTGCCATCGAATTACCGGAACGGATGAACCGATCTTGATCTGATTTTTTTCTCTAAAGTGGAAGAAAATCATTTCAAGATGGCCGCCGCTACAAAATGGCGGATTACATATTTTTTCATTCACACACTCCCACAGTATGGGTATCAAATGAAAGAGCTTGACTAGTAAATACCATAAATTATATTAAATGTCAGGAGTGTTTTAAATTTTTTTATTAATATATTATGCAATGCTTCCTGCTTCCACCTTCTCCCCTATCTCCTCTCGTCACACTCGACAGTTAACGAATGGCTGTGCAATGTTTGATAATATAGGTACCTCTTGGCTCATTAATATCGGGAGGGGGGATGTTGGGGGGCGGAGTTTTGTGTTGAGTTAAAATTAAATATCACTTGCTTTAAGAGTAAAGGAAGTAATCTTTTGGAACCTTCCATGCCTTCGAGTACCCCATAATATTACACTTGGCTGGCACAGTGGTGGTCTACGGCATAAACCCTTCTCATTAAAAAGAGACTCGAGCCCTGTAGTGGGCCGTTAATAGGTTGATATTAATAATGATGATAATGAAACTAAAATAGCGCGGATATGTGTGTTTGTTTGTTTGTCACTTTTGTTCCGATTCACCACTGCTATGATTGTAAAGACATTTCAAACCCAAACACCAAAGAGTTATTTTTAATCTCCATCCATAACTTGTTTTGCTATCTTCTTTTATCAAACTGTAATGATGTGTAGTTTTCCTAATCAATATTTTTTTTTTTCAAATAGCTATATCTACTTAGTATGCAAAGGGGTGTCCGTTTATTTATTATCTGTGTTCGGCTTCACCATTGCACGGATTTGATGACATTTTGAATATTTAGCACACTTTGGATATGGACATAGAATTACTTTAATCCGGAACCATAAATAAATAAATATACTATGAGAATACATACATCGCCTTCTACCCCTAAAATAAGCTTGTGCTATCCCCTCAATAATATAAATAAAGCGGGTAATATTCTCTTTAAAATTGCATTTATTACTGACAGCTTCAGAAACTAAGTCGGCTCTCATCCTGTATACGGATAGAGAAAACTTTTTATTCCGGGAAATTAATAGACATTTCGAAAATCAAATAAAACTTGGACGGAGGAGTGGGCAAACGCTAGAAGCACCATTATATATTCTTCTTCTTCTTTGAGTCCTTCATCACCTGGGGGTGCCGAGCCGAGACTACTTTTTTCCATCCAGACCTTTCCCCGGCTGAAGACTTAATTGTGGTCCATAAGTTAGAAGCCTTCATTTCCGATTACCCGTTGCCTTTGGCCTTCCACGCCTTCGTTTGCCTCCGCCAAGCTGTAAGTATAATAAAATAAAATACATAAATAAACTACGACAATACACACATCGCCATCTAGCCCCAAAGTAAGCGTAGCTTGTGTTATGGGTAATAATAAAAAAAAATAATAATAAAATCTTTTATTTGGGATAAAAACAACACAAAGCAATTAACATATAAAGTACGAGCTACACAAAAAAAAAAAAAAGTTATCATTAACAACTTAAACTTTTTAAAAATAAAAGAAAGGATCTTAAAATAAGGTTACAAAATAAATATGCTAAAAACAAACTGGCGGTACTAAGATGACTGATGAATATTTTTATGAATAATATACATAAATACTTATTATATACTGATAAACACCCAGACACTGAAAAACACATTTTCCAGTTGTGGGAATCGAACCCACGGCCTTGGACTCAGAAAGCAGGGTCGCTGCCCACTGAGCCAGTCGGCCGTCAAGCAAGCTATATTACGACTTTGATATAAAAATTATAAACCTACGTTGTCATATAAAAACTCTTTACAACTTTAAACTACACACAAAGAACCCCAAACAAAATTATAAATCACACCGTATAAACAAATTCCTTGGAATAAAATAAAAAGTCCGGGTAGGTATAAACCTGCCCCTCAAACACGGGGCTTTATTGAGATATCAAATAAAAAATCAGCGGTCGTCTACTGAACCTAACAAGGCCCCTTCAAGAATGCTCCTTGATTTAGCTCAAATATATTGTGCAAGGTTATTTATACGCCAATGTTCCCTTCTAGACGCTACGATCCTGTTTCCTTTTAACCTCCTATAAAGAACCTAACGGTTACCACATACAAGCAAATAACAACTTTAAAATTACAGCAATAAGTTTCAAATTTATATGTGTAGATTTGTTACGTATTGTGATGTGGGTAGTTGAAGAGTAATTCACCAACGCATTTTATTAAGAGACGAGGAAATATTTCTCAACCACTATATGGTTTGATTGGAAATATGCTTATGGCTGTTTCGACTCTCCACATTGGATTTGGATCACGAGTGCATTTATGATGCACTCTTAACGCATTGTAAATCCTACCTTTGTTAAACCTTTTTATTGATGTAGTGTAGTGGGTACTTAAACTGTAGTTGTATGACTTAGTATCGGAATTTGGAAAATAAATTGATTAGTTTCGGCACACGAACGGCCATACTAATATTAAAAAATATTTTTAAATTAAAACATTACGTTTTTGTTGATTTTAATAACAGCTCCATTGATTTCGATAGAATTTAAATGGGACCACCTGAAAAGTATGCCTTTTAAAATAAAAAAAAGATTTTTTCAAATCGGTTCAGGCGTCTTCGAGTAATCGGGGAACATACATAAAAAAAAAAGATTCCGAATAATTGAGAACCTCCTCTCCTCCTCCTTTTTGAAGTCGGTTTAGATGTGAAAGTGTGTCTGTTTGTTTCATTTTTGTGGGAGGCTTCGGCCGTGGCTAGTTACCACCCTACCGACAAAGGTCCGGTATGATGTCGCGTAGAAACCTATTATTGCTTAAATATAACTGCCAAAGTCACTTACCACCAAGTGAGATTGCAGTCAAAGGCTTATTTTGTAGTGCAATAATATATATATATATTCTGCTCATTCCCAGAGACGGGCAGGTTTCTGTTTATCTCAAAAAATGGGAGTTTATAACGGAATTCAGAATAACACTTCTTTTATAATATATCGGTGTTTTTGTATTACCGGTCTTTGGCTCAACCGTTGAACAATCTGAACGGAATTAGTTTTTTAAGATAGATTGCATCCTGGAGATGCACCAATAATAGTTTTAAATCTAAGAAATAAAAAACAACACAGCTAGTACCACAATAAAGCTTGAAAATGTATAAGAGCTGCATAGTGAATTTATTATTATTATTAAACTCTTTATTTGTATACCACAACATTAACATATTTAAAATATAACAAAAACAGAAACATATCGAAAGAAGTAGTCATACAAAAGGCGGCCTTATCGCTTAATAGCGATCTCTGCCAGGCAACCTTAGAATTAGGAAAAAAAAAGAAGAGAAGAATAGACTGCTGGTGGTACAAATATTAAAATACATACATGCGAATAACTACATGCTAATACATAAACTAGTGTACACAAATAGATAAAAAGTAAATAATATAATTAATAAATAAATATAAAAATAAACTAATATATATAATAACAACACTAACATATTTAAATACTTTAACATACAATAAATGAGTAAGCTTATACATACTATTAATAGTCGTTAACAATATAATGGGCCTTAACTGCTCTTTTAAATATCGCCAGTGATTTGGATCGTCGTATGCTCAATGGAAGCGCATTCCACAATTCCACAGCTCGTACGCTAAACGAACGCTTATACAATTTTGTCCTATGATAAGGCATACACAGCGTCAGCGCACGATCTAGTAATCTTGCAAAGCTTAACAAAGAAAACGGTATAATAGTTTATCTTAACGAATTAATTGTATCTTATGAGAGAGGAGGTCTGTAACCTCCTCTCTCATAAAATCAAATACAAAGTTGTATAGCATAGACCCGCCACACTACTAAATTACACGTTAACGGGCTGTAAATATTCGTATTACATTACAACTTTCTTATTTCATTGCCGGACCTAGGAATCTAACCCAGGGCATCGCGGCTGGCGGCTTCTTTTCGAACCTACCGAACACATAATAAAGTCAAAGTCAAAAATATCTTTATTAAAGTACTCACATAGATGGCTCTTATATATTATAAATTACATTAGAAATGTGTACACGGTAGTGAGATGTTGGCGATAACCATATTCGTAAACTTATAACTAAAGCTACGAGGGTCGCAATGGGTATTCTTTCTCGTTATCACCATCTCAATTCTCACATTGTCATTAAAAATATTAGAAGAACAACCTGGTTAGAGCAATAATTCACACCCAAGCTTTTCTATCGATTACGTAGTCCTTTATGTTATAATAGGACTTTTCTATAAGTTTTCGTTTAATACAAACTTTGAATTTTTAAAAGCAATCTCTCAATATGCCATAATTGTGTAGGTACCTATATATTATTTGTATATAAAAGGAAGTTAAACTCTTAAGGCTCTTCTAAGATAACTATTATATACCTAAACTTTATATCAAACTATCAAAAGTCAAAATTAAAAAAAAGTTTTATCTAGGTTGACCTTATCACAGGCACTTATGAAGCGTTCATACATTTAACATGTTAACACTAATGTTAGGTGATGGTGATAACTGCATTCGTTAACTAAAGGAGGGTTCCAAACGCGCCCTATTCTAAGAAGAGTCCACAATAAACTTAGCCAGGTTTTTTTTTATAGCCATCTCACAGTCGAGTTAATGTTTAGCTATGACGTTGGAGAAATTCATACCCAAGTTATTTTATCATACATGTAATCCTTAATATTTAACACATTTATTACAGCGAGGTTATTATACAATTGATGAATTTCTTAATGACAAGGTTGCTTGGAAGGATCCGGCTCCGCTTTCATCTCTCACAAGATAGAAAAATGAATTTTGAAATGTAAAATGTATATTGTTAATGTTGGAAAAGAGCAACTGCTGAGTTTCTTGCCGGCTTCTTCTCGGTAGAATCTGCCTTCCGAACCGGTGGTAGAGTCACTACACACAGACAGACTTGACGTTTCGAAAGTGCTTATATTAGGCCTACTTGAAATAAATGAATTTTGAATTTTATTATAATGGGATTTTTCTATAAGCTTGCGAAATCGTTTGAAATAGTTTAATTTATATAATATTATAATTTAAAATTAAATTTTAAATAGTTAATAAAATTAACCGATATCGTTTTGAGATTTGGTATCACCTACACAATAAAATTAGTGAAATATGTAATTAAGAAGATATAAGATTTCTTTCCTAAATTCTACGCGAACCGCAGTTCAATAATAGTAGGTATGGTCGACGTGGTATAAAATATGCCACGTCGACCTCAGGATATAGTTGACGGGAGGGTCAGAGGCCTGGAGCTACGCCGCCGTAACCTGTCACATGTCAGGTGTGGATCGTACAAATAGTTTTTTACCCTGACCTTTAGGAAAACGGTAAATTTCCCCGGACACTGGGAAATCCGTTTTATATTGCCGCACCTTTGAGTAAAATAAATTAAAAAACTGTTCAAATACTAACATACCAAACTCTTCATCTTTATATCGGCTTCGCACGCTCGGGTTGCCTTTAAAATATTACTTAGTATATATTATAATGTATATAATTTGCAAATTTGTTTATTGCACTGTCCCGTTTAATTTTACATGTTTCAAAAAAAAAATCAAAATTCATTTATATCAAGTAGGCCTAATATAAGCACTTTTGAAACGTCAAGTCTGTCTGTGTGTAGTGACTCTACCACCGGTTCGGAAGGCAGATTCTACCGAGAAGAAGCCGGCAAGAAACTCAGCAGTTGCTCTTTCCCACTATCAACAATTTACATTTTACATTTTAAAACTTATTTTTCTTCAACCAAACGTTTATTTCTTTGATAAGGCCGCCTTTGCGCATGTATTTTATATTATCGTTTGTTTTGTTAACTTAGCTTTCTATTTGCATGGGGATTAATTCTTTTTTTTTCTTTCTTTATAGTCCAGCTGCGGGTGAAGCCATACCAAAGAAAACTCCCAATTACATAACCACAGTCTTCACAGCTGTGCTAGGCAGTTCGTCAAAATGTTTAAGCTTCCTTTACTCACACATGTTTCTAAAGTCAAAGGTCCCGAGCGCCCTGACCTAGCTTAAACTAAAGTTTCCCGCGTTATTACGTGTTATTATTACAGTGCCGCTAAGTTGTACACGAACCATACCATATGTGGTTAAAACCATTCCTGTATAAGCCTAGTAAGCTTATATATTAGAGAAATAATGAGAAATTATATACTTGGCGCGTATTTATAAATATAGTAATTTATTTTAACAGGTGTATTACTTAATTTCCCTATAATTAATTCAAAATTCATTTATCTCAAGTAGGCCTAGTTTATAAGAACTTTTGAAACGTCAAGGAAGGAAGGCAGATTCCACTGAGAGAAGCCGGCAAGAAACTCAGTAGATTGCTCTTTTCCAACATATTTTTTTAGTTTAACAATCTTTAGAATTTTTCTGTTTTGTGAGAGGTGAGAGCGAAGCGAATTCATCAATCGTGTAGTAACCACGATTGGTTAAATGTGTTTAAATATATTGTTGAAACTTAGGTACTTTTCTAAGACGATATGCAGATATCACTAAATATGATCTTGTAAAATAAGAAGTTGCTCTTTTAAAGAAGCCATACTAAAATTTCCTCTTGGCCTCGTATCCATAACATATGAACTTAAAAGCTTCTTACACACATAGATTAAGGGTTATAAAAATAAAAATAGTAAATATGTGCAAAAAATAGAAAAGTGTTTGTAATAAGAAGTGCATGTGTTATTTTTTCTTTAATTTAAAAAAAAAACTTACGATGGCCGAGCTAAAAGTAAGCAGGAATTGTAAACTTGAATACGCACTCACGATACAGGCTTGCCTGTGAGTATACAAACAGAAATCGTTTTTATTTATAAATTGTTTATTGTTAATAAACGTTTTAGTTGTAGTATATTTATTTATTCATTTAATTTTATCCTAGAGAGAGCAGAGGATATTTTTTTAATAGGGCGTTCTTGTTAGATTAATAAAAGCTTTGTTACCTCATAACGGGATTCCAGCAAAACCGTTTCGATTTAAATTTTTACCGATACATAATTATCCCCATATCACATATACTGGAGATATAGGGTACTTCATAACGCTGGAAAATCAATAATTTCCGCAGGATTTTTAAGAAACCGTAAAAATATGCGAGCCGATTTTAGGAATCTAGTATTTCACAACATAAATTGACAACGAATGATATAAATATTCAAGTCACCCCTTTCCGCCGTTTTCGGGGTATATCAATAGACGTCTTGTACGTACGTCGCCTGAGGCCCAGCCGCATAAATATCCCTCTCGTATAATTACCCCTACATCACTACGTCTATATTTAACTCAATATATTTTTACCGACGACTTCAAAGTAGTGTTGTACAAATGAATCCTTTATATCGATAAATCTTGTGTTGGTCGGCAATTTAGTACACAATTTGTAAAATTACTCACTAGGTATTTTTTCTACGTTTTGGAATGGTTATAAAACGGTTTCTTGAGCATTTTAAGCAATGATGGATAAAGGCTGATTTTGTTTTGTTACGGAATAGGTTAGTCATCATCAAACTTGGTAAAAAAAATCTAAACTATTTCATTAAGGAGACGGTTTTAGAGCATAGACCCACCACGCTACTCTATTGCGTGTTGGTGCGCTTTAACATTTATTGTCAGAAGTTATAATAATAACGAGACCGACGGGGCATGGAGGTCACGTCACGTCCTTAACTACTGAATTTTTTTCAACAGAATTCAAAGTGAAAAGTCAAAGTCAAATATTTCTTTATTCAAATAGGCACATTATGGCACTTTTGATGCGTACATTTGTGTAAAATATAACATACAAGTGAGTTGATGAGTAACATACAAGTAAGAGTACGAGGGTTCACGAGCCCACAACAAACTTAGCCGGTTGTTTTTTTTTTGTTATCACCGTCTCACATTTTCTCTTAATTTTAGATAAATTTTCGTGATTCGAACCCAGGACCTAATGACCCGTAGTTATACAGTCTAAACACTAGACCAATGTAGCAGACAGCGCGAAGGCTTCCGCGTAAAGTCAAGCGACCAACGTGAACTAGAAGTCGTTTTCTTTAGATTTTTTTATAGATATAATTGACGGACCAAGCAGACGACCCACCTGAACTAAGTGGAAGAGACCAACACTCCGCAGGGTATGTGAGGAACACGTCTGGCAATGTGCCGCCCTGTCTCCATCGATCTGAGGCGTAGGTGTTAAGCCTCGTGCGCTCAACATTATGTGACGTCACATAGATGTGACGTCAGCCCAGTAATAGAAGAGCCCACAGCTCGCCGGATGTAACACCCGCTTAAATATGTATGTCTGTTATCACAGTTCATGTGGCAGACAGACAGACAGGCAGACCGACAGACGGACTGACAAGTGTTTTACCGTTCGGGTACGAAACCCTTAAAATGAATGACGCGAACATATTGTCAGAAATGAGGAGGTAGTTAGGAACGTCAACATTACGTTACGTTGCTTAATGATTCGCACAGCTAAAGTAATCTTTGGGGAGCATAGATCCCAAGGTCTTGGAATGGCGACTTCATAACGGTAAGCGCAGCGTTTGTATACGGGAACTAGGTGAACATACGATATCAAACGAGTCTGTTAGATGTAAGCGATACAAGACTGTGCTACATAAAACTCCCTACAATGTATTTTTTGGGATCTTAACCTAACTAACAACTTAACGACACAATGTGCGGATCGATGTGAAGCTACTGCGACATTATGTGGGCCCATCTATGTGACGTCAGCCCACATAATAGTTCAAGAGCCCACAGCTCGCAGGATGTAATACCCGCTTAAATACGCATTTTATTCTGTTCCTTTTGTACAGTCTAACTCCATAAAGTCATGAAACTGAACATTTTTTTTTAATTGATTTAGAATATTGGTAAGGGTGCTCAATTGACACAATAACTGAACACCGTGCCCTTAAGAACGGTACACAGCATTGCAATAATCCCTATCCCTATCCCTACTAATATTATAAATGTCAATGTATGTTTGTTGGTTACGCTTTCACGCTAAAACTACTTAACCGATCCCCATAAAACTTTGTACACATATTCTTGGAAGTGTTAGAAGTAATATAGTATACTTTTTATCTCGGCTTTAAGCTCGGTTCTTTGGGTGAGGGGATGAAAGTGTTTGACGATTTAACACCATAACTCTAACAAATTAAAACCGATTTAAATAATTATTTTTGTATCATAGAGGTTATAATATGTGTTCAATTTTGCCCAAACTTTGTGTAGATCTGAATTTGGTTGGAGATAGAGGACAGAACTTCAGCGGACGCCAGCAAACCCATCATTGAGGGTTAGCGATACTGAATATTTTAAAATTTTTGGAACTACAACTAAATTGAACGCCACATCAAAAAACAAAATCAAACGCAGACGAAGTCGCGGGCAACAGCTAGTGTTTTATATAAACACTTGAACAGGCACTAATTTAGGGTAGATCGGGTCTAATATTGTTCCGTGATCGATTGCCCCGTATAAGAGGGATAACTCCGGCGTAGTCACCTCGCGACAGCTTTATTGCAGTAATTCTTTGTTGCCACCCACTCCGACGGCCCTTTGTGAGTTAAACTGTAAATAGATCCCTGTTAAAGACGTCTCGACTTGTAATTTCGGAATTGACGAGATATTTATACGGCAATAAATCTTCGATAATTTTGTAACTGTAATTTATGGATGTCGTTTGAGATACTCACCTGGAGGATATGAACTACTGAAGTTATAATAATGGCGATAGTTATATAACAAAATTTAATTAAACATTTCACACATACCAAGTACAATAAGCATGATATATGATGAAATAATATAGCATATGATATAAATTTGGAAAACTAAGTAAGAAAACACTCGCAAAAACAAATAACGTTCAAAAATAAATAAATAATAAATTAATAAATATACCACGACAATACACACATCGCCATCCAGCCCCAAAGAAAGCGTAGATTGTGTTATGGGTACTAAGATGAATGATGATCACTTTTATGAATAATATGCATAGAATACTTATAATATACAGATAAACACCCAGACAATGAAAAACATTAATGTCCATCACACATACATTTTCCAGTTGTGGGAATCATACCTAGGCCAATCCTCTGTCAAAAAATAACATAAGACCTGAATAGAAATTTGCAAAAAAAAAACAGTACTTTTTCAGGGAACTGGCAACAAAAGAAATAAACGCACTCACAAATAAGCATTTATGTCTAACTAAGATGGTATGGTAAATTTATGGTATATATTTACCATACCATCTCAATTCTGTCATTACAAAAAGTATTAATAATGAGTTGAATTATTAAAAGGGAACTCCCAATAATTCCCTTACAATTACAATAATTACATTACATTATTTCCTTACAAAATAAATATATTTTGCTATCAAAACAAGCTTATATAACACCACGACATAAAAATGCTAGAATGCATATTTTATGAGTTAATGAAATACATATGTGAAGAACTCTTTTCTCGAGTTCATATATCGAACCTTTTCTGAAAGTCACCAATGTTTTTTAGTGATAAGTGACATTTAAAAAGGATGTTTAAGAGTTTATTTTAAGACGAAATCATTTCTTGTATTTTCACAGAAACGCAATTTCGTCTTTATTTCAACTACCCATTGAAGGGAGTATTATAAACATTATTATACATATTAATATAATTATCGGCGTCGACTAGTTATTTCATAATTAAAATTAAGGCACACGTTCCTTTTACATATCATTACATTACGTGTTAATTAACGTGAGATATTGCACTTAAAAACAAGACCTATATTGTTTTTAAGGCAGTTAATAATATACCTTTTAATTCATCCAGCCAATAGCTATAGACTCATATGCTGACAACGCCGATGTATAAATTTCTTCCAGCTGAAAATACTGTCTCGTATACAGGGTGATGTATTACTGCATTCGCCCATTAATTTCACAGTGACCGATCTCATAACACACCCCGGAATATTGGAGCAGAAAAAAAAAACTCTAAAGTATAGGTAAGCGTTGATATGAAAAATCGTAGATATACATTGGCACACATTTACATAAAAAAGATACAGGATGATGAATTAATACATTCGCCCATTAATTTCAGTAAATGGTTTATTAACACAGTCCTAAAAAGATTGTTGCATTAATATGCCTATATTTACATCATTGGTACAATTTCAAAGAGGACTCATCTTTTTCAATTTTCAGAGTTACGTATTGACACGTTATCATACGAGGACTGTAAATTTTTACGTGAAAGTTCTTAGTTTCTATCAAATGATCATAAAGTGCGCGTAGAGCTTACGGTAGAGCTTGATTCAAAATAATCCGTACGCCAGAGTGGAACACTCCAAGTCTTCTTTGCGTCTTAAGCAGTGGCTTGCATAAAGGAGAAAGAGCCCATAAAATGGAAAAATCCTTAGCATTTATGAGCTATATCAAAATTTTAGGGTAGGCTTTTGTGCATTTATGAAGTGCACACCACTGGTACTAAGTCCCCCCTTTGGGGCAAAGAGCAGTCACAACGCTCCTCCATTGCGACTTGTATATGATATTTAGATTTCAACTGGATCTTCGTGGCACAGTCTCCACAAATCCAAATTAGTTAAACGAAAACATTTTTAAAAATCCGTCGTATTAACAAATACCCGGAGAACGCGTGCCTCTACTTTTCCACGTCTCGCATCCATTAAGCATGTGAATTAGAAAACAGTATATTATAGCAGATACGATTCTTGGATTTTTTATATCAATGCCGTATAAGACACGATTTTTATTAAAGCAAAAAATGCCGAAAAGCGCTGCAAACTACGCGCCCTGTGGGAGGCTTTTATAAGGCGGACAATAAATCAAGGGCGGGGAAATATTTAAAAGCTTGCGCGCCAACTTACTACGCTGCTTAGCGCTATAGAAACTCGTTTCATACATTATTTTTCGATATTCCACTACAAGTTCGTCAAAGAAACTCGAAGCGTTCGAGATGATTGTGTACAGATGTATGCTAAGAATACCTCGGACAGACCGTGTACGGAATGGTACTATGCTGCAGACAAGGGGTAAGGTTCTAGAGGTACTCATAACCATTAAGAAGTAAATTAGAATATTTTGGACATGTGATGCGGAACACCGGAAAGTTTGAGCCTTTACAGCTTATCATACAGGGTAAAGTGGCAGGCAATAGAAGGCCTGGCCACTGACTAATATCATGGCTCAAAAACCTACTACAATGGATTGGAAAGAAAACTAAATAATTATTTAAGATAGCCCTAGTGATTGCCAATCTTCTGTATGTATTCATATTTATGTTTATATATATATATGTATATGTATATTTATATGTGTATGTATTTATATCTATATTATTTGTGTTTGTATTAGCTCATCATCATCATTCTCCTGGCGCATTCCCTATTTGGGGTCGGCCCTCCTGATACTTGCCCGCCATTTAATACGGTCTTGTGTCATTTCTGGTGTTAGGCCCAGAGTTTTCATGTCATTGAAAACGGTTCTAGTCCAGGTGGTAAGTGGGCAACCTCTACCTCTTTTGCCTTCATCTATAGCCATTACTCGCTGCGTCATGTGGCTTTTGTCTCTACGCATTACATGCCCGTACCAGCGTAATCGGCTCTCCTGCATCTTATGCTGTACTTCCGCAACTTTAAAAGAGCCTCGGATGAACTCATTCCGAATTTTGTCCAATCTTGTAATGCCCCCAGCCCAGCGCAACATCTTCATTTCAGTAACATGTATTTTCTGTTCGTCACTCTTCCTCATTCCCCAGCATTCGGACCCATATAGCAGTGCTGACCGTACAGCTCTTTTGTACACGGTACCTTTCACTTTAATTGGCAGTTTCGCATCACAAAGAACACCAGTAAGGGACCTCCATTTGAGCCATCCTGTGTTGATTCTGCTTTGAATATCATCTTCGGTATTCGAACATAGCAAGTATTGAACCCATACCTCTAATTTGTTTCTACATGACACCGTACCGGAACCCTAAATCGATTAGCGGCACGTCTTTGTCGGTAAATTAAAAAAAGCAACACCACACAGACCACAATAATTATTTACTACCTTATAACAAAACAAGGAAATAGAAAAAGGAACAGTTTAGTTTGTAACTTAACAAAACCACACTTATAAATATCAATTTCGAGTTTTTATGGACGAACGTTCTCCTACTCAGCTCTGTTTTACACTATTTAGGAAATGCAACTGAAACTTTGAATTTTAGGTGGAAACATAAAACTGTATCTGATTGTTTTAAATAAATCATAGTAGAGATTTCGTAGCCATTCCCAACTTCCCATAAGTTACAGCCGTTTATTTCTATGACATTTAAGCAATTCTGAGTTTGATGCATTCAAATCATATTAGACAGTATTGGTTTATTTGTCGCAAATCATATTAATTACAGTTATGTATGTACATATTACGCATTAAATACATATTACGTAATAAAAGTATTACTAAAAGACTATTCGTACAGAAACGGATGTATTTGCTTATAAAAAGCTCTGAAGTGGAACGTTTCACGGTCTGTGGGCGACCACCAGTATGAAGAGAACACAGACTACTAAAAAAGGATAGACGGAGCTCTTGCAAATGTGTAAATAATTTCGTAGTAGTAGTTATAAGGCAGCTGGTAATGCGCTTAGTAATGTGGTTTGTTGGTAACTATGCTATACCAATGCATTGGTTTAATATGTTACTAACGTAAACTCACTGTAGCAAGGTACGTATTTATTGAGAAATCGAGCTGTTATGTTAACTCTCCGTTCACCATATTGTTGTCATTTTTATTATTACTATTTTTTTCTATTTTTTGTACTCTTATTTTAAATATTTACCAATTGTTCGTGTAGTTCATAAGTATAATAAGAATAATAATGTAATTGTTAAAAAGTGCAAGTGTATTTGTCCGTACTAATTAATAAAAAATCGTGCCCTGCGGAGTGTTGCTCTGTTGTACAACTATCGCCTACAAGATTTTCCACTAACCATTGGTAGGCCCATCTGCTTTTTTCTATAGTTTAATTAACATAACTTTATTATAACATAACTTAAAATAAATTTGAATTTTTTTTATAGGCTTCACAACTTCTAAGAACGTCGAATTTTGTCAAGTGCCACCGTAGTACTGTGCTGTAGTAGCTGTGCTTAGCTTTGGACTTATAAGTGGAGAACATTGGACGGGAGGGTTTTTGCGAAATTATATTTTCAGAATTTTCGCTGCCCTGGTTTGGTGCGAGGCTTCGGCCCTGGCTAGTTACCAACCTACCGACAAAAGGGTGCAACCAAGCTATTCAGCGTTTTGGCACCGATATGTTGTACTAATGGGTTTTATATAAATGCCATACACCTACCAGGTTAGCCGGTTACAATCTTAGTCACTTAACATTAGGTGAGATAGTACTCAAAGGCTTACTTATATTGGAATGAAAAAAAAACGTTTAATTTAATTTTCATTTAGTCTGTGAAGCAACACCGCTCCTAACCTGCTGCATGAAATATCTTAGCGTTCTAATATCGCACAGTATCCGTTAAGTGAACAAGGAAAGAGATTTTCTAATAAAGCCTCTTTAGGGAAACATAGACGTCGCCTTGGTAATAAAAAGAGCTTTTGCAAGGTAGTCTGCTATCAACGCTATCTAAATATATTATTTTGTTATGTTTTGCTCCCAACTTTGACATTAAGCATCGCCATCTAGCCCGAAAGTATGTGTAGCGTGTGTTATGGGTACTAAGATGACTGATGAATATTTTTTGAATAATATACCTAAATACTTATAGTATACAGATAAACATATATATATATAGTGTCTGGTCCACTGAAAAAAAACCATTTTTACCAGACAAACATTTTCCAGATGTGGGAATCGAACCCACATCTTAGGACTCAGAAAGAAGGGTCGATGCCCACTGCGCCAATCCACCGTCTTTTGTTTTAAGTTACGAATTAAGTTATCACCATCACCTTCCATAATGGAAACATACCTAATCGTATATATGTATGAACGCTTCATAAGTGCATTTAAAAGTCCTACCTCAACATAGACATGCGGGCAGTCTGGGGAGTGCCGATAGAAAACTAAATCTATGTACATTTATATATTAGCTATATGTGCTACTGTGGCACATAGTAGCACATATAACTCATGGGAACCGTGCGATGGCGATTACGCGAGTTTTATACTCTTTGTTACCACACATGTCTGTACCTACACATATTATATACACAGAGTACATATATATCTCACGGAAAACGATCGGTGACGATGATGCGAGTTCCATAACTTTTGTTCAGCCAAAAAGTGCTCGACACGCCCAAAAAGTTTTCACTACAAAAAATAAATTTTGATTTATGTGAAGGAACCAATTTTTAGTTTTCAGAGGAAGCGGTGATAGCGCAGTGGGTAAGACTTCGACTCCCAGCACGCACCTCTAACTTATTTAAGTTATCTGCCTTTTAAAAGATCAAAATATCACTTTCTTCAACGGTGAAGGAAAACATCGTGAGGTTACCTGCAACAAACTTAAACAAAAATACCACGCGATGATTTTTTTTTAGTTTTACGCTATAGTGTCGCGAGCGATACGCGATCCACTCCCAGTTCCATTTGAATTACTCCTTTGATTCGATTTTGGAACGCTACGGTTTAACTGCAACTTTTTTAATTAATAATAGAAGGCTGCGGACGCAGCGTTTTGCTACTGCAAAGCCTAGCGCAGACGACTGAATATAATCTGTTCAATAGATAAACTAGAAGTTTGATTTAGGTTTTTTTTTTTATATTTTTGCTAACGGATGAATTTGTCCGCATAAAATGTATTAATAATTAAGAAATTTACCCGAAATGCTTAAGAAAAAGGCTACAGGCAAAGCTAAAGCAAATAAAACTCAAAATACCAATATTATGATTAAAACAAATACGATTTCCAAATTTTAGATCGTGTTTCCAAAACCAATCAAATAATGTTTTCCAAACTTGAATCCCCTATTTAACCCTTTTACAACGGTGCCATACTGCCGCTCTATTGAATTTTTAATGTGGTGCCATCTTGGTAAACGGCATGACGCTTTCTTATGCCGTCATGCCAACTCTACACCACTCTCTGCTTTTGACGCTCGTGTATTTTAGTTATTTTAACAGCATTATGTCCTACGGCATTTTATTATGGGGTATTGATGCTGATAAAGATTCTATCTTAGTCCTGCAGAACAGGGTTGTGCGTAGCATACATAAAATGAGCGCAAGGTAGTCATTAAAGGATAAATTTAAAGAAGTTAAAATAGGTACATATTTGAAAATTTTATTTAATGTACGTAAAAGAAAATGCACTGTTACAATATAAATTTTAGAAGCCAAAATAAACTCTTTGTGCAGTTTACTAGGCTTTATAAAATTGCTAATTCATTCAAGAGCAATTGCATATTAATTTATAACAAATAACCGAATGAGATGTCTCTCAATAAGTTCAAAGTTTTTATAAAACGTAAGCTACGACAAAAATCTTATTACAATGTTAAGGATAACTTAAACGATAAAAAAGCTTGGGTATGAATTTTTCCTACTTATAGCATAGCTTAATATTAATTTACTGTGAGATGGTGATAACAAAAAAAATACCCGGCTTTGTTGTGGGATCTGCTGAGATCAGGGCGCGTTGTAATTAAGCTACGAGAGCTTTAGGTTTAAGTTGGTGAACGAAGTTATCACCATCTCGATGCTTCGTGCGCCTGTGATAGGACTACGTGAACAAAGAATTTTTTTAATTTGAATTTGAATTTGACTTGATTTTTCAAAAATAGAAGCAACAAATTGTAGTGGAATAAAAAAAACAACGAAAATTTCATCCCTCGTTAATAGGTGCCAATTTTGAGTAACGCAATAATGGAGGCTGTTGGGCTAGTTACTGTTAGTATATTTTTCAACGTGTTCCATATGAGTGAGTGTCGTTTTAAAATAAAGTAATTTAATTTTATGGCGGCGAAGTTCGACAATTCCAATGATGGCCGCCGAATCGGTTAATGGCGTTAACAAATTAATTGAGCACTCTGTAACGTGGATGTTGCATGGAAACCTTGTTACGATGCACTGAAAACAAGTCTATTTAATTTTATTTCGACCGATATAAAACAATATTCATTTTTTTTTGTTATTTTCATTCTGGATTTATTGAAATTGGGTAATACGATAAATCGTGAGTACTATTGTAGATGGGATAGCTTGATAAATATCAAATTCAAATTCAAATTCAATTTTTTTTGACGTGACAACGTCTTATAAATTGGTTTGCCGGGTGACACTTCAAGAAACTGCGTTACGCTCCGCTCACGTTATGCGCTTTCAATGAGAGCGAGTGAGAGGCACGCGCCCGCCTAAGAGCGAGAGAGACAGATGTAAAAAGTGAAAGGCACGCGTCCCTTTGTAGTAAACGCTGTTTCATTGTACGCAAATGTATTGCAAGTTATTGTATGTATATTTGTATATAAATACGTATGTATGTGTAAAGGTAAAAATAAAATTTTGTTAATATGAAATTCAGTGCGAGATTCTTTGTATAAATTAATGTTTTAAATATAATTCTTTGTATAAATAAATGTTTTAAAGTGTTACTATTATTTCATCCTTCTTCCTACTATACGAATGAATATTCACATTAAAATTATTTTACCACTCAAAGTCGTTGTCACGTAAAACTTTCGCCCGTATACCGACTTTACAGGCAACCAATTTTTTATTTTCATCGTACTTTTTATTCATGTAGATCTTATAACATAACAACATACATACATATAATAATGGTAAGTTAAGATGAAGTATATTATCTAGGCTGAAATCTATAGAGTATTATCTAGGTTTAAGATCGTGTTATGACCGGCATCGATTTCAGTAAGCAAAGTAGCGTTGCAACTTTTTTGTTGTAATTTTTGTTGCACTCAAGGAGTTGTTGAGTAGCAAGAAGTAATAATATGGTAGTAATTTAAAAAAAAAGAACAATGTCAGAATAAAAAAAAAAAAAAAGAACAAACTTTCGTTCTTAAAATTTTCGTAAGAGGACAAGGACAAGAGAGTTTGCATAATTTATATAGATTTATATTGCGAACACGAAATGAAGGACAACGTCGTGAGGGATGCATGCCTGAGAGTTTTCCATAATTTCCTCAAAGGTGTGGTGGACAACAGCTAAAACCCTTCAAATTCTGATAGTAGACGGTAGCCTTTTAGTGGGTCGGTAATGTCTCAATATACATACTATGTGGGAGTTTTTTATTAATACCTCATCATCATCATCATATCAACCGATAGACATCCACTGCTGGACGCAGCGTTGGTCGACCCCCAACGAGGATGACAGACGACATTAAGCGTGTCGCAGGTAGCCGCTGGATCCAAGCGGCTCAGAACCGTGGAATTTGGAACTCCCTACAAAAGACCTATGTCCAGCAGTGGACGTCTATCGGTTTATGTGATGATGATGATGATGATGATAATATAAATATATATCTATAATAAGTAAACAGTGATAAATATACTATGACAACGATAGATAATGCTCCTTTACATTGTGTTTAAAAGAGTGCACCGATCGGCAGTGTCTAATATGTTCTGGTATTATTATTATTATTTATTATTATTAAACTCTTTATTTGTATACCACAACATTAACATATTTAAAATATAACAAAATCAGAAACATATCGAAAGAAGTAGTAATACAAAAGGCGACCTTATCGCTTAATAGCGATCTCTGCCAGGCAACCTTAGAATTAGGAAAAAAAAGAAGAGGAGAATAGACTACTGGTGGTACAAATATTAAAATACATACATGCAAATAACTACATGCTAATACATAAACTAGTGTATGTCTGGTAGTAAGTTCCATAGGTGTATTTACGTCCGCGCGTTTCCATAATGTACAAAGCAATTAAATATATACAATAAAAGAACGAAAAATTCGTCTGCGGCATACAATGGTATGAAAAACCACAGATGTTTGACCTCAATGCCAATCTGCGCTCGCAATTATAGTACAAATATATTAAAACCATACAGTTCCAATTCAATACATTTCTGTAGGTAATAATCATGTAGTGTAGGAATCATGCAATTTTTTTTTTTTTTAAATTACTAACCGACTCACAAAAAAGGAGAAGATTCTCTATTCGGATGTTTTTTTATATGAATGTATTGGAAATGTATTGATCTATATATGGTATGGTTAATCGGTTGCTTAAAAAAAACTTGGTTTGAAATTTTTTAACGTATAAATTACTTCCTTGGTGACAAAAGTAAAATTTTTAAAGTAAAATTATTTTATTTCAAGACCGTCTATATAATTTATATTTCTCATGTAAATATTTTTGTATATGTTAATGATCCACATCATTAACATATACAAAAATAAAATACACATAAAGAGTTAAATAAAGTATATATACAAATAAAGAATTAAATAATAATAATAATTTATATGCCCTGAATGGAACCCTGGACTTTTCGATCCGCAGCCACAGTGTGTTCTAAAACGTAATATTTAACGATCATATTCGCGAGACAGCCGGTTGGCGCAGTGGGCAGCGACTCTGCTTTCTGCTTCCAAGGCCGTGGGTTCGATTCCCACAATTGAAAAAATAATTTTTGATGAACATGATTGTTTTTCAGTGTCTGGTTGTTTATCTGTATATTATAAGCATTTATGTGTATTATATTCATATAAATATTCATCAGCTATCTTAGTATCCATAACACAAGCTACGCCTACTTTGGGGCTAGATCGATAGATGCGATATAGTATATTTATTATTATTATATTTGCACAACATTCAGAAAGATAAAGATCCCATACTGCATTAAATAAAAATATCTAAGCTCCAAAATTTTAAAATGCGAGGTTTCGTCTAGAGAGATTTTCGCATAACCGGTGGGCAATTTAAAGAGCTGAGACGGTTTACACGAGACTGCTCTGATATGACGGCAGCCGAGAATTTAATATCCAAGCGAGCAAAGAATCGATTTAGCCAAAATTCCTTGAATTGGCGACGGTCTTTTTAAAATTCTGAGCTGCTTGTTTTAAAATTTTGAACTCTCCTAAAGCTCATATAATTTTCCTTTTTGCTTTCCCAGATTTTCACAAACTATTGAACTATTGAGTATCGTTAAATTCATTTTAAAATTACCTATCATTAAAAAAATTCATTTGGGAATTTATAATTTATCAATTTTCACTAGTAGTCTGTTTGGGTTTTTTTTACATAAACTACGAAAAACGTGCTCAACTGATTAACGTGCTGCGATACCGCATAGAAACCGACAATAAGTATTATTTGATATTTTTAATCTTTATATATTTTTTTTTTTTTTTAAACCAACGAAAAATATATTTTTTCTGGGGAAATAATAATTACAAACAAAAATTAATATTTACAATAAATATAAGCCGTCTAACTGTTCACTTATGGGCATGGTACCCAAAATGCTGGCGCTATTGCTCCTTTGTATTGCTAGAGTTTGCCATTGGGCTAAATAAGCGCCAGCTCTTGGGTCACCAGACGTAAGGACCAATTTTTGGGACACGATGTTAATAAAATTGTTCGTGTTCGAAAACCATAGGCCCAGAGTCTCAAACGCAAGCGCCGCACAAACGTAGTCATAACAAATAACGGAGTATTTACGGCGCTTTAGCATTTGAGCAGATGCTGCCGCTGTTTTGGACGTACCCGGCCAGTGATAAGCTGCCGACGTATCAACGCAGGTCGCATCCCACACCAGCGCACGCCCCATAGACGTTTTGGATTTATTTGATTTTATCGTCGTCACATTCTCTACTATATTTTTGGTTTCATTCTTGTAATAGGTGTATTGTCCACCAATCCACACTGGGCCAACGTGGTGGACTACGGGCTAAGCCCTTCTAATTGGGGGAGGAGATCCGTGCCCTGTAGAGGACCGTTAAGGGATTCACATGATGATGACGATATATGTAATTGGTCTGGTATTTTGACTGATACTTTAGTAGGTAATGAAAAAGAGATCGCACATGTTTACGCCTATGAGTCCCACAATTTTTATTCTTTAATATAATATTTCGTTCTTGCCTATAACTAACGCTAGCTAGCTAGTAAATTCTGGTATGTTGGTAGTAGTGTTGCCCAAATGCAAGAACAAGACGAGACTTAGCCAGTCTTGGTCTTGGTCTTGCGCCAATACACCTGGTCTTGGTCTTGGTCTTGGTCTTGCGCTCCCAGTCTTGGTCTTGGTCTTGGTCTTGCAGCAAGAGTCTTGCAAGTCTTGCAATTACCTATTAGTCTATTACTATTTATTAAAGTTTACTTTAAATCTTAGAAAAACGTATTAGAATTGGAACATTGTGAGCTTGAATTAACATAGCCATAGTAAAGATCAAGCAGATTAATAAATAACTGAAGATTTGATAAGAAATTCGAAAAATCAACTGACCTATATGTCGTTTTCCATGGAAGTAACTGTTTCTTAATAAACATTTATGATTTATAAGCTTACATTTGCTAAAACATGTAAAAAAACAAATTAATTACAATAACTTGACTGTATTTTAAAGAACAATACTTATCTGTCTAGAAAGAGATTGAACCCTCAACTTATAAGAAATTTAATAAAAGAGTTTTACGATTTATCATTTATTTGAATAAAAAATAAAATACAACACAAATCAACAGCTTTATCATTAGGTTATGATACTTTATATCAATTCTTTTGACCAAGAATTAATACAAAGTAACCATCTGGCTGACTCATCACTTAACCTATTTCTATGTTTTCTAATTACTAATGATGCTTTAGAAAATAACCTCTCAGCAGGTACTGAAGTTGCAGGTATTGAGAGAAAATCACGGGCCATTTTCGATAAAATCGGATACTCTGTCTCATGCGTCCTCCACCAATCTAAAATCACCAATCTGAAACTTATTTATTCTTTGGAACACCTGTAGGTACTCTTAAAATTCGAAATTATTTTGCATGAATAGTGTCAAATGTTATGATTTCGGCGCGGCGGCAACGATTGTTTTAGATTTCAAAAGAAGCCGCCGGCGCGTGTATCATAACCATGTACTTCCGAAAAGCGGCAAATTTCTTTGAGAAGTAAGTACAAAACCTTTGATGCCGCATTATCAAAGTGCCGATGGTTAAAACATAACTATGCATGCACTCAGTTTGATTTTAATAGATATTTTTTTATTCGCTATGTTTATGGTATTAGTCGTAATGCGCATAGGTCCAGTTTTTCATATTCTTTGATATAGTTTTTTGCGTCTCATAGAATTCCTAAGCGTACCTACCTACCTATACACCGAACTGTTACACCTAACTACTCCGTGAAATAGCGCTAAGTCCTAGCTGCAAGACGCAAGAGTCTTGCAGGCTATGTCTTGTTCTTGCTCAAGTCTTGCACGGTCAGTCTTGGTCTTGGTCTTGCTAAAAATACGCGGTCTTGTTCTTGGTCTTGGTCTTGCAAAAACGCAAGAACAAGACCAAGACTGCAAGACCAAGACTGAATTTGGGCAACACTAGTTGGTAGGCTTCTGCCGTGGCTAGTTGCCGACAAAGACGTGCCTCTAAGCGATTTATCTACTCAAACTCATATTTAAGTATTTATGGTATATTAAGATATGTATTAGTATATTTATTTTTTATATTTATCAATAGTATTTGTGTATTTGTGTAGTCTGGTTTATGTATTAGTATGTAGGTATTCGTATGTATGTATTAAATAGTGTACCCCACCTATTCGTTTTCTTTTTAGTTTTCCTGATCCTTAGGTTGCCTGGCAGAGATCGCTACTTAGCGATAAGGCCGCCTTTTGTATCCTGCTTCATTCTTCATGTGTTTGTTCTTTTTTTTGTCTCGTTTTTCTGAGTGGTGTACAAATAAAGAGTATAAATAAATTAAGCTTTCCGGTACGATGTCGCGTAGAAAACGATTTGGAGTTTGACGGCCGAATGGCGCAGTGGGCAGTGACCCTGATTTCTGAGTCAAAGTCCGTGGGTTCGATTCGTGGGTGATGAACATAACTTTTTTCAGTGTCAGGGTGTTTGATCTGAATATTATAAGAAGCGGTGAAAGCCCATTGGGTAGCAGCTCGACTTCACTTTCGGGGGGCCGAGTTCGAATCCCAGCACTCACCTCTAACTTTTCAAAGTAATGTGCGTTTTAAGTAATTAAAATATCACTTGGTTCAACGGTGAAGGAAAACATCGTGAGGAAACCATCGTCCACCAATCCGCACTGGGCTAGCGTGCGTACGGCATTAACCCCTTCTCATTGTAGGAGAAAACCCGTGCCCTGTATTGGGAATGGGTTGATATGATGATGCATATTATTCATAAAATTATTCATCAGTTATCTTAATGACACCCATAACACAAGCTACGCTTACTTTGAGACTAGATGGCAATGTGTGTTTAGTCGTAGTATATATGTCGGCGCAATTTATGAATTGACGATCACACGTGCAGTGCTGTGTAATTGCAACAACAATAACAACACCTGTCGTCGCACACCATGAGTCAACAAACGCACGTGCAGTGCTGAGTAATTACATCAACACAAACAACGCGTGATGCATCCCCCACCATCCCCGGTTGGAACATAAAGCAGTGTGTTGTACCCTCCTCAGCTCAGAAGCGAGCGAGTCGCCGTAGTTGTCGGAACGCTCCTGCATAATTAACGCTCTGAGTTATTATTTGTGGTTTTATTGATTACTCAAGACCATTGGATTATCATGTCGCAACCGATAAAGGAAATACTCCAACATATATTTATATTTTAGGAGTATGGGTTAACTATAGCTGAAATACCGCAGGGCGAACTTGTAGTAAAATATATATATAAAAAAAAATATAGTTATGAAAATAAAACAAACACTTCAGAACGTGCAACACAACCCACTACACCAATATCGCACTAAAGCCTCACTGAAACACATTGCATGAGAAACACTCGACTACCAGGAGACAATAAAAAGAAAGTGGGTCGCCGAATCGTACATTAGTCACCGAAATCGTTTCCAACTGATGTATATCTTTACTGAAACTTTTTCACAATTCCTACCTTTTTTCATTCCTCCCCTTTTGAGCGCTCGGCGGTGACAGCCTGCTAATGGAACTCCACAGAGTGATTCGCTTTCTTCGCTGATATACGCTGAACATAGACATTTAGACGTTTTATTAACGATAGAGTAGATAAAGCAGTGAAACTCAAGAAAAAAGAAGTCGTTTGACAATTTTAGTATTCCAGCACAAATTATTTATCTGGTCTACGTTTGAACTCAAAAGTCAAGGAAAAGGAGGTTATAAATTTTAGGTGTTGGCGTCAATCGTTGGATTACGCGTGAATTTGCAGAAACGAGAATTTCTTGTTAATTATGACTGAATAATAAAAATTAATTATATATAAGCAATTTTTACCGTCGTACAAAGGAAGAAGTCGTAGAAAACATTAAATTTAACTCACTATTATATTCTATGTTCTGTCTCCCGTATTACTATAATGTGCTCGATCTACGGCGACCTCGAAGTTTTAGAAGCTCTAACTAAAATTCAAAATGATTTTTTTACAAGTACCTACCCCTAGTTTATAAGTACTTTTGAAAAGTCAGTCTGTTTGTTATGACTGAATCATTAGACATTTTAAGATTAATCATTTATATTATCAAGTATTATTCTTGATTTATATTAGCTTTTAGAATGTCAATGGTGGAACGTAACAATTAGATATTTTCTGCCGAAACAGTCTTATTACACAATAGAATATTTTTCGGTAATAGGAGTATATATATCAGAGGATCAAATGCTATGGAATATTCCGTATTGCCCTGTCTGCCGATACTAGCACCCAATTTTGTCCTTGTCTTATTCTTTAAATGGCTACATTTATAGTCGCTCTACATTTGAAGTATCTACGTCACTGAGAAATGAAATAGCTTCGAATAGCGCTGTTGTTCTTTTGTTGTACTCCGCTACAAGGCTTGACTGCTTAATCGAGAGAGACTTATAACTTTATCCGTGTAATCTATTATCGACTTTATCTGGTGGATTTAAAGTTAAAACTGGATTGATGAAGTTGTCACATATGGGATAATGGTTCCTTTAAATTGTGTGCTAAAGTAATGTACTATTTGGAACAATTGTCAAATTTTCTTTGAGTATAAGTACAATAATATATTTATTTATATGGGATATAATTAAGAATCCTGTCGATAAGTTGGGAAGTAGTGTGATTTATTAGCATCAGTTTTTTAATGTATCCCTACTGGAAAAGACCTAATCCCTTAGAGCTTCAGATCAGAAACCCACCACGCTGCCCTAATACGGGGTCGTGGTTCTCTGTTCTCTCTTTTACGAAAAAGAGGGGCCCAATGGTGGGATGTTATTAGGCTAGTAGTGATATACCCAGCAGTGACTTTTAACCAATTAAAGATCATTTTCTTTGATGACGAAGGAAAATATTGCGAGGAAAACTTTATGCCTGAGACTTTCACATAATGTTCTAAAAGACTTTTGAAGTATACCAATCTATATCAGCGTGTTATACCACGGGCCAAGGGCGTATTTATCCTAGGCCCAAAAGGGCCATGGCCCGAGGTAACAAGCTAGGGGCGGCGCAAGCAGAAAGAAAAAAAGAAGTGAATGTTCTTCTTTATGGAAGAAATCGCTATGAAGCTATAAGGCTGCCTAATTGTATACGATGTTTTGTTATACTTTTCTTATAACGACCTTATCACAGGCACTTCTGAAGCGTTCATACATGTTACCACTAATGTTAGGTGATGGTGATAACTACAATCGTTAACTTAAAACTAAAGCTAGGAAGGTTCCAATCGCGATCTAGTCTAAGAAGAGACCGCAGTAAACTTAGTCAGGTTTTTTTCTTTCACCATCTCACAGTCGAATTAGTATTTAGCTATGAAGTTAGACCAATTCATACCCAAGCTTTTTTATCATACGTGTAATCCTTAACATTATAATAGGATTTTTCTATAAGCTAACGTTTTACCCACATTTTTTATAATGTTCTCAAATGCGTGAGAAGTCCAACAATCCGTACTGAGCCAGCGTGGTGGACTAGTGGGCCAGTAATGGTTTTTAATGATGGCAGTTGAATGGTTAACAATGCCAGCAACTTTACATCACAGCGAAAGATCTTATTTCTTTTCATAGTAAGTAAAACTTGCAACAAACTGAGCTTTAACTAAAGAGTTTCACATTTCTCATTCCGACGGGAATTCCCCGTTTTCGACTTTTAAAACTTCCTACAATGTCCACGTTTGTAACCCGATTGTCGAGTTTTGAGAGTTGCGGTGTTTCCACAACTTTGCCGAGTTATAAAGCTGGGAGCTTTAGGGTCTGGCCAGACTAAGCGTCAAACTGCCAGAGAACTGCTGACATACTCTTCGTTGACTGTCAGGGTAAGCAGTACTATGGAATAAAATGCATAAGGTAGCCCATAACTTGTGAACTCGTTGCAACTTGGGCACAGCGTTGTAACTTGCGGAGGTAAAGGCCGACGGCTCATGCCTTTGAAAAAAAGCATTGAACGTTGCAATTAAACATTATCTAGTATAAGGTGGTCGCTAGTCTTTTATAATTCATCATATTTTTTTTTAATTTAAGGGGTTAATAAAAATTACTAATACTATGCCTTGAAGCGCTGATAACGCGTTAGGTAGAAGCTCGACTTCACTTTCGCGGGGCCGAGTTCGAATCCCACCTCGCACCTCTAACTTTTGTAAGTTATGTGCGTTTTAAGTAATTATTACTTGCTTCAACGGTGAAGGATCGCATCGGGAGGAAACCTGCATTACTGACAGTTCTACATAATGTTCCCAAAGGTGTGTGGAGTTCACCAGCACTGGGCCCGCGTGGTGGACTACACCTTAAATCCCCTACCCTACCTTAACCCCTTCTCATTGTGGGAGGAGACCCGTGCTCTGAAGTGGGCCGGTAATGGATTGATGTGATGATGATGATGACGGGGCACCTGTTCACTTGGGCACGGCACGCCTACTAGCTTTTTCGGAGTTTTGTGCGCTTTAATCAATAAAAAATGGCACTTACTTTATTGGTGAAAGTAAACATCGTAGGGAATCCTGTATGCTTGAGATTTCTCCATAATGATCTCTAGTATATCAATCCAAACTTAACTGTGTGAATGTGGACTGTGGCCAGACCTATTCATTCAGACACGTGCCCTGTAGTGGACTGGTAGTGATGAATGCAATTCTTAAATGCAACGACAAAATTCAAATACATGTTCCATAAGACTGTGGCCTTAAAACGCGCTTTTTAAAGCTAATGTGATTCAGAGAGGTCTTTCAAATCGACCTACATTTCCAGTGTTGTGATTTTACGAGAATAAGTTACTTTAAAGTTGCTTAAAAGAAATAGGGGTTAAAAAGTAAAAGCAAGACATTTTTTTATTGTTTTCCTTCAAGCGCCGTTCAAGCCGAAAATGAACTGTCATAATTAACCCCAATATTGCCCCAGTGCCGGTAAAATGAGATATTTTTAAAAGAACGAAGAAAGTGGATATAACATCTATCATGTATTAATAAATGAAGTTCAAACCACAACACCATTATTAAATCTATGAAGTTTTTTTATGGGGAAGTCATTTCTTTCAAATGCGTAATTATTATTTAATTTTCCCGCCAGAAAAAATTAAAGAGTTACCTCTTACCCAAAGCAGTCAGGCTTTTATATATTATTAGCTATTTATTTAAAATTTGGAAATACATTTTTGTTACATTAAATTTTAAAAAACGTGCGACCACGAAGCATTTTAGGTCGCTTTTTAATATGCAACGAATTTAATCCGGTTATCACGCACTTATTGTTTCTTATAAAACTTTCGTTTGAATTCTGTACGCTGAAAACAACATTTTATTAGAAGTATCTCCGCTACGTTTTTAACTCTTTGAATTTTTATCACTCCAATCGCAACAAAAAACGAAACAATCGTAATTACGAAAAATAAACAATCAAAAAGTGACAGAAACAATCACAATCAAACATCCCTGTACCAGTTGCACAACCTCAGTCTATGCCCGCCCGCCTAAGTGAGCGGACGTTAGCCGCTGGGCGGGAAATCACGGAACAGTTCGGAAATCGGAAAATAAAGATTGATTTTCGTGACGTGAGCTCTGATTTGTATGACTTCTTTTTAAGCTGGTATTTGCAAGTAAGTATTTTTAAGGCTAAGCAATGCAATATTAATAGATACTGAATGTAAGTATAATAAAGGTGATGAACCTTCGGACACTTTTTATAAAGTTATAAAAGCTGTTACTTTAAAATATGAACAATATGTTAAAATAAAGTAAAGGTGCATTCAAATTATTCTAAGTTGTAGTATTAAAATTAAAAGTAAATTGTATTAATTTACAAGTAGCAGCGTGCGTGGCTTCAACACTGTATATCCTATCATCTTCTAGGCAGAAGTAATACATATTTTTTTAAGCTTAGATCGAAACGTTTTTCGTATATGCTAAGACCATAGCTCATCGAATCAGTTATCAAAGTAACTAGCACATCATTAGGTAACTGGCGAACTTCAGAGGCTTGTTAGAAATTTTATTACCTATGTCACTTTTTAGAGTATCAAACAAATTCTACGTTCTAATGAAAAAAACAACTATATTGACTATATCCCGTTTTTTAGAAACACAAAATAATACAGATCACGCTGCTCCGTTGCTACATGGAAGACGACAAACCAACAAATCGATAACATGTTTTTCATTTATAAACTTACTAGCTGTTGCCCCCAACTTCTTACGCATTTCCTGTCTAAAGAAGTTTAATATATCTGTCTCCAGGATGGAAACTATTCATTTACAAAATTTTGCCAAGATCAATAGATCGGTAGGGCAGAACATATGTAAAAAACAAACATACACTTTCGCATTTATACCATTATTATGGTTAGAATATAAGTATATAAGTATACCTGGCTTCAGGGGCTTGTACTATTTGTAAGAACTGTATAAATAACAAACGAATATATTATAACAATACACATATCGCCTTCTAGCCCCATAGTGAGCGTAGCTTGTGTTACTAAGATGACTGATGAATATTTTTTATAAATAATACTTTTACTATACCGACACAAAAAAAATTCATGTTAATTTCACATTTTCCAGCTGTGGGAATCGAACCCACAACCTTGGACTCAGAAAGCAGGGTCGCTGCCCACTGCGCCAGTTGGCCGTTAATGATAGTATGATGTATTCCTACTACTAGTTCTAATAATTAAAAAAATGCTTACTTATTAAGCTTACTCATTGAATGCCTCCTCGATTCGAACATGTCACCGGCGCCTACTGGTTGTTCCCAAATCAAATACAAATTATACTCAAAATTCTATAATATTGCATCTGGCAAGAAACTATAATAAATTTTATTCAAAACTTGATATATTCAATTTATCGGAAACACCATTAAAGAATGAAATAACTTAACTAAGATAATATATGATTTAAAATCATTCATTTAAGATTGCCCTTCTACATAAATGAAGACTCAGATACGCACCCAAGCACATACATATGCACACTTATACACACACGCACACACTTACGCACACTCACACCCACTCACACTCATTCATGCTGTTATGAATATCGTAACTGATTGTTTTGTATATGTTGTACTTTCACCTATTGCTTAATTGTCACAGTTTATATTTGTAATCTAGATTTGGCCTTATTTTAGTAATAAGATAAACCCTTAACCAAAATAATTTGTAACGCTGTTGAACTACTAATAAATAAATAAATAATGTAAAAGTTGCTGCGTGAAATGAAAGACAAACAAACTCACTTTTGTATATATAACAGTAGAAAGTTTTTCAATTTCGTTTTTTTTATTCGAAGGTTTTAAGTTGAATAGAATGTTCCGTCAAAATTCGTTCTAATGTCTAAGTTGCTCTAATGCTTCGTGAAAGAAGTAAAAACCAAAAAACAGGCTGTCGAATTTATAACATTAATAAGTAAGCAGAATTTTTTAATTATTACACTTTTAATATTTAGAATTTTTACATCTTGAGTTAATTTAAAGATTTGTTCTGCACAATATAGCCAAATTCCGCCAAATGCTGTAGCATTTGCAGGCTGCAAATGTAGTATTAATTTTACATATTGAATGAATGTAAAGACTTTTTTTTGTAGTATACAGTATCAATATCGGAATTTGACTGTGATTGTCAGTGTTTCTCTTTCAGTCATCTGTAAACAAACTACCTAAATTCGCAATAAAGAATATTGAATTTGAATTTGAGAGTTAAGTAGCGAAGTCTTATTATGGTAGTTTTTATTTTGCGATATCTGCTCCATAAAACAGTTGTAAACTAAAATTTGAATTATTTTTCGTTACATATGTAACGAAAAATAATTCATTCAATTAAACCGAAATACACCTGGAAGCGGAGAGAATCTAGTGATTCCTCGGAGCTATAAAAAGCTGCGTAACATACATTAAATTTACTAATATTTTTGTAATGTACATCTTTAACTGACTTAGTTTACGTTTTGGCTAGCTGTAAGTATACTAAGGATATAAATAAATAAATAATAAATAAAGCAATGAAATATAACTTGATTTAACTGTGAAGGAAAACATCGTACGAAACTTGCATGTCTGAAAGTTCCCCATAATGTTCTCAAAGGCATGTGTAGTCCACCAATCCGCACGCTAGATTAGTAAACTGCGGCCCAAACCCTTCTCATTCTGAAATTAGACCCGTGCTCTGTAGTGGGCCGGTATTGGGTTAATAATGATGGGTTAATGATGTTAAATACACTGGCACTATGAATTTTTAACGAGTGATTTAAAATGCAACCCCATGGCAGCCCCAATCTAAAGTTTAATTATAACTTAGTATGTTAACACACCTAATTAGAATATTTTGTTTGAGTTATGAACTTCCGGAACTTTACATTGTGTTAGTTTATTATTTACTATCCATTTACGATTTCTCTTAAGCTCAGAAGTTGGGAATCATGAGCGAAATATATAATATGAATAGTAATTATGAAAATTAAGCATAATTTGCTATACTCCGCGAACAGCAGTATAATGGTGTAATTTATAATTTCCTCAATCCTTATACTCCACACCAAACAGATCTTTGGCAATGTACCCTCTACGCACATTTCGCTTCGAAACCTTAGCATCTTCAGGAGATGTTGACTTTACAATGAATAATTGTTGTTGTGAATTAAAGTGCACTTAACTAATAGTTCCAATTTTCTACTTTACTGCCAAGACAAGGTACTTTAATAACAAAGCTGAATAAAAATCGTGTGTGTACTTATGTACTCGCATTAGAAGTTATACTTCTTTGGCGTAGCAAGATAAAAATCTTTTAACATTTCGCGTTATTCTACGTTTGTAGAAAAAACGACACTAACAATAGAAAAAAAGTGTTTAATACATTGAATGTTTTATTATAACAAATTATCTAGTTAAATAATGTTTATTTAAATATAAAAATAAATACATATCGCGAATACAGTTGTGAGTTCTCACGCAAACATTCGTAGATGTTCTTTCTTTTACTGTGTTGGTAACTTCTTTTGAAATACCAAAATGTTAACTACTAGCTATCTTCAGGGTGTCGGTTTTTCGGTGTTATCGTAAAAATTATCATAATTTTTCCCTAACACACCAAAAGTAGGCATATATACAACTTCAAAAAACTTAAAATAAATCAATCGACGTACGACTTCGGCTTCACTTTCTGGGGGCCGAGTTCGAATCACGCACCTATAACTTTTCTAAGTTATGTGCGTTTCAGGCAATTAAAACATCACTTGCTTCAGCGTTGAAATCAAACATCGTGATGAAACCTGCACGCCTGAGAATATTTAATAATGTTCTAAAAGGCGTGTGGAGTCCACCAATCCGCACTGGGTCAGCGTGGTGGGCTACGACCTAAACCCTTCACATTGTGGGCGGGGAAACCCATGCCCTGTAGCGGCCGGTACTGGGTTGATGCAGTAGTTATGTATTCCTTGAATGGCCTGCAACTTACTCTACCAACTCTTGTTACTCTGTTTATAGCTAGGCGATGGGTTTCCAATTTCCAGTTGGTCGGCCATTTGCTTAGTCCATCGATTATGACTTATTACTATAAAAAAATAAACTTTTTCAACCGATCGTCTCCACATACAAATGCGTGTTATGACAGCGGTTGTACACTAGTCACGTTATATTGAGTTGACAGATTGTCACCGGTTACCAACTGTCTTAATAGTATGTTAATAATAATAATTAAATCTTTATTTCAGCGGTGGCATGTTAGCAATACATCTTAACCTATGTTAGTGCTTAAACAACTGAATTATGAAATTTAAAATAACTTAAAACCTACTATAGCCCCTCCCGGTACTCGTGCATCCCCCGTCCCAGCACCTCCAATGTGAGCTATCCAGCTTACATGCGAATTATAACAAATTACCAAATGAAATCTTTGAGATGTCTCTCAATAAGTTCAAAGTTTATATACAACGAAGAAAAAAAGAAAAAGAAAGAAGAATAATAAAAAAAGAAAGAAAAAATTAAGATTAATAATTAAAATTAATTAAAAAAATTTAATTAAATTAATTAATAAAAATTTGATTTTTTTATTTTTTTAATTAATTAAAAATTAAAAAAAATAATTAAAATATAAAATTAATTAAGCTTACAGAAAAATCCTATTATAATATTAAGGATTACTTAAACGATAAAAAAGCTTGGGTGTGAATTGCTCTAGCTTCATAGCTTAATATAAATTTACTGGGAGATGGAGATAACAAAAAAAAAAAATTTACCCGGCTAAGTTTGTTGTAGGCTCTTCTTAGACCAGGGCGCGTTTGGAACCCTCGTAGCTTTAGATTTAAGTTGGCGAACGAATCAAATCAACCATCCCCTTACAATTATGTAAACAAATATGTATGAACGCTTCACGCTACTCGTAAGTGTGATAGGCCTACATGAATAAAGAAATTTTGAATTTGAATGTACTGAGTTAATAGGTGTTCTAATACAGTTCAATCAAACCAGTTCAATAATGAAGGATATACGAAGGCAGACATGTAAGCCGGGGTATTTGATGCACGTCGTGAATCAAATAGCAATTGAAAGTGCTAAGAGCCTCGAGAGATCAATCACCGCACTGCAACGTCCGTAATTGGGTTACTGGGCTACGGGCTCACCGATTGTTAGCCGATTCTAGCCGATTTTAGAACAGCTTAGCATTCGTAACTGCTATAAATATAGTTTATGTCATATGAAGTAGTTTGTAGCTTCCGTTACGATTACGGAGAATATATTAATTAAGGTTACGTGGGAGCATAGTTGGTCTAGTAAGACAGTTTAACTACGGATCACGATGTCGTCGGTTCGATTCCCGGATCGGTCAAAATTTGTTGGTATTGGATTTTTCTGTTAAAAATTCCCAGTACGTGCTCGGAGTTAGAAAATTGGCGGTCTCCACTCTCTCTACACTCCACTCTCTCTCCACATTCACTCTCGCTATGCCTTGGAGAGCCCGTTAAGACGTTGAACCCGGTCATTATCACTAACATGTGATTATAATCGTTTAAGCCCACTAACCCGCGTCGGAGCAGTATAGTGTATCTCTAAAAGCATCTGTTTTATGAGAGAGTAGTCGGGCGTTAATAGGTAGATGATAACGAGAGCAATATTTAAAAAAAATATATATGAAACTATGTATTTTATAATATATTTACGGGGTCGAATAAATGAATGAATACAATTTTATTGTACACCAAAGAAAAAAAGTAGTTACAGAGATATTAACATAGAGCAAGAGAGTACATTTTGGTGGACGTATCGCTACATATGCATATACAGTTTGAAGTGGCGTGCACTGGATGTCTTACCACGCTATGCATACTGTACGAAAATTGCATAAAATGGCTAAAATTCTCCTCCTATACGAGCTATATATCAATTTTAGGGTAGGCAGTGCTTTTGTGCATGTACGAAGTGCACGCCACTGACAGTATGTTATAGTTTTGCTACGCCGTGTTGTGAAGACGCAGAATATAGTTGTCACCACTCCTCCCCGTCCTGCGGGTATTGTTCTAAGGGAATATAACGGAGAACGGGAGGCGTGCTCTGTGCTACTACTACCGTCTACTGCGAACCCGTCTGCCTATCGTAGGAATTACTGGCAAACCCCCCTTGGGAGAATGGGAGAGGCCTTTAGTTCAGCAGAACTGTTATAGGCTAACGATTGACGATGCTAGGTGCAACCTGTGGTTTTACTCGCGTAAACTATGAATCGTGGAATGATGTAACTATTAGGTATATATTATTGCCTTTAAGATTATTATTCTACGAGCTATCAATAACGCACAGGTGTTTTGTCGGGCAAGCATTTTCTGAGGTTAATTATAGGATAGAAAATTCATTTTAAACTTTATTGTTCCGTCACAATAATGTTAAATAGTAGGTAGATATCTATAGATATATATATCTTGTGTGCGTGTGTATGTCACTGAAATCCTCCTAAACGGCTGGACTGATTTGAATGAATTTTTTGGGATGCGTTTGGGTGGCACCCTGGATGGTTTAGACTCACAAATCAGCCCGACAGATGGCGCTGGGGTCCGCTAGTACATATATATTTTTTAATCTCTTTTAAAGAGCTGAGGCACTAAAGTGACTATGTAGCACTTGTGGGTCTACAATTACTACCTTATAAACTACCTTATTCTACGTCTACCTACATTAATCTTAAATCTATTAAATAAATATTTCGCGGGCTCAGAATAGAGGTTTGACAAACTTATGTTAACATAAGCAATCGTTTTATTCTGAACCTCGCTACGGACACATTCAGAATGTGATAAACATCTTCTCTTACACCACATTCTGGACAATTGGGAGGTGGATATTTATTATAATAAAAGTTGTGATTGGATAAAAGTTAATTAATGCTCGATATAATCTTGTAACCTTAGATTGTAAACTTCAGTGGGGTAGCCATATAGATACACTAGCAGGTAAACTAAGCTCGGCTGCCTAGGCCGTCAGGAAAATTAGACAGATTACTGACGTAGAAACAGCAAGACTTGTTTACTTTGCGTACATTCACAGTGTGATGTCTTACGGGATCTTATTATGGGGCAAAACTGCTGATATTGAAACTAAATTCATATTGAAGAAAAGAGCTGTAAGGCCAATATATAGACTTAAATCAGGTGAATCCCTCCGTGAAAAAGTTAAAGAAATAGGTAGCATCACAATTTATTTATAACAATATACATAGTATTTGTAAAACAACATATCGGTCTATATAAACAAAAAGTGGATATAACAGTCGACTTACACGAAATGGTCATAAATTAGTGACATCTGCATATCGTCTGCGAAAGATGCAGATGTAATTTGTGGGATTGAGTATACGCTTTTATAATATGATTCCTAAGGTAATTTTGTACCTACCAATGCATAAGTTTAAAGAATGTGTTAAAACACATTTATTACAGGTTGCTTGGAAGCATCCGGCTTCGCTTTCTTCTCTTACAAGATAGAAAAATGAATTTTAAAATGTAAAATGTAGATTGTTGATATTGGAAAAGAGCAACTGCTGAGTTTCTTGCCGGCTTCTTCTCGATAGAATCTGCCTTCCGAACCTTACTCTATTGCATGACACATGCAACATGCGACATGCGACATGCACTGTTGCTTCGCCAGCCCCACTGTCAAACAAAACTCAGCACTGGCACGTTACCACGCATCGAAAACAAGTAGTAAACAACAACAACTCGTCCGAAGAAGTACGTTATAAAATTCATCTTAATTTGGTATACTCCGCGAAAAGCAGGAGAGTCAGTATAGTGTAATTTATAATGTCTTCAATATTTATGCTCCGCACCAAACAGATCTTCGGCAATATACTCTCTACACACGTTTCGCTCCGACGCCGAAATATCCTCAGGAGATGTTGAGTTTTAAATGAATAATTGTTAAGACTTAACAATTATTTATTGTAAAGTTAAAGTCTGAAAACAACCAAATTGTTCGTCTCTATCATGTTGAGTATTTAAATACTTTTATATGCATAGAACTCATTTATTGCATCCATAAACAAGGAAACGATCCGAAAAAATATATAATATAAGATTTTTTTTTTTTTTTTTTTTTAGTATACTAAGACAAGACACACATCGCTATCTAGCCCCAAAGTAAGCGTAACTTGTGTTAGGGGTACTAGATAACTGATGAATTTTTTTATGAATTATTACATATAATATACATATAAACACCCAGACACTGAAAAACATTCATGTTCATCACACAAACATTTTACAGTTGTGGGAATCGAACTCACGGCCTTGGACGCGGAAAGCAGGGTCACTGCCCACTGCGCCACTCGGCTGTTAATTGCAGAGCTCATCTTGAAACGCACTATCGCTATGCTTATTTCTGCCGCTTAGCAGCACTGTTGCAATGCTGTGTTCCGGTCTGAAGGACGTGGTTGTCGGTGTCATTACAGTCACATGAGGCTTAACACCTACGGCTCAAATTGATGGTCACAGGTCGGAATGTTGCAGGACGTGCTCCTTGCATCCCCTGTGAATTGCTCTGTTTAAAGGCTTGGATGGTTTTCCACTTACCATCCGGTGGGACATCTGCTTAGTCCGCCAATTATTTGTATTAAAAAATGTAATTTTTAAAAATTAAAAAAAAAACTGATTTCAACATACGCCCAGGAACTAAATTTTATAACTCAAACGCTACTATTGTGACCTAAATATGTTAGTTAGATATATTCCCTCGCGGACTTTTTTATAGGTGATAATGAGTACTTTTATCATGTAGTATCATGTTATGTTTGATTAATACTTTTCTCAGTAATAGCCAAAAAATTAACTTTAAATGCAAAAATTTGCTACTTTGGGTTACTTTATCGTTGATTTTTTAATAACAGCTCTACCGATTGAGATTAAAATTAAATGGGACTACCTGGAAAGTATGCTCTTTAAAACAAAAAAAGATTTTTTCAAATTAGTTCAGGCATTTTCGAGTAATCGGATAACATATATAACCTCCTTTTTAAAGACGGTTAAAAAGAAAGTGTATATGTATAAATGTTTGGTATTCACGCTTCACAAACTTATAAACCAAAGCCTGCAATAGCTGAAACGTTTCAAAAGCGACAAACGCGTCGTTAAACGTGACGTCAGTAACTCCGTAACGCAATTATGTCGCAGCTCTGTGATTGGGCCCTTGAGAGTTCACTTCAATTCCACTCACCAAGTGGCACAAACCGCTGCGCTATTCTCCGGTTATATCGCAAAAAATAACCGATAATAATCGGCTATGATCATCCCTTGACTTTGACGACCGATTGGCGCAGTAGGCAGCGACCCTGCTTTCTGAGTCCAAGGTCGTGGGTTCGATTCCCACAACTGGAAAATGTTTGAGTGATGAACATGAATGTTTTTCAGTGTCTGGGTGTTTATCTGTATTTATGTGTATTATATTCATAAAAAAATATTAATCAGCTATCTCAGTAGGCCATAACACAAGATACGCTTACTTTGGGGCTAGATGGCGATGTGTGTATTGTCGTATTATATTTATTTATTTATTATTTATTTATATATTATTTATCTTACGTGCTAAGACCAACAGATTTATTATAAGAACAAATTTTTTTATAAGTATGGAAAGTTTGTATCTGCTATCAAAAAATGCACTTGAATGTGTTTTTTTTTTTTCTTTCTTAGATTAACTTTTTAAAAATGAGCACTCTTTTTTGCGTTATTAACTTATTGTAACTAGTATTACTTAGTATAAGTTACTTATAAGTATATAATGAAACAAAACTCCCGTATCATTATGATAATTTTAATTAATAGTGAAAACTTTATTGGCTTGTGTAAGATCTATAGTTAAGTTTATCCATTGTAACAATTTATTTATAGCTGTTTGTTTTCCAAGAAAACATACCTACTCGGTTTTTTTTACTGTTTTTTTTTAACTATATAAGACGAGCGCTTGACCACAATCTCTCCTGATGGAAAGTGTAGATGTGGCCTAAGATAATTATGGCAAAATAAGTATTATAAGATTTTGTTTCTCATTTTTTGTTTTAATTAATTTTTTTTTTCTTTTTTTGTATAATAATTGCTTGCTAGGTACTTATTCCTAAGCAATTGTGGTTAATGTTATCGTATTATATGTATAACCAAGTTGTGGAAACTTCATTAGTTTATGTGATACAAAAATACGGCATTACTTTTATGAGTAATAATACTGTTTGTTTCCCTTGAAAATAAATAAATAAATGGGATGCGCTTGCCTAGAAGATGCCTATTCACTCTAGTTTTAAAGATACCAAGGTTGTAAGAGTTAGGAAACACAGAACTCGGAAGGGTGTTCTAGGTATAATAAAAAAAAACAACAATTTCACATAAATTGATAAACAAATTTGTAATGCAGTTCTTGGCCAGTCCGGGATGACAAGAGAGGTCGCCAGCGCTGTAGTAGCGATCACTAAACAACTGCTACGGCATAAAGCTGAGGCGATACTCTGTTTGGGAGAAACAACACCACATAGGTATATGTTAACGTTACATAGTATTATGTCACTGCCAACATAGAACTATGTTTGTTTGTTTTTAGTTTATTTAGTTACCTAATTTTAAGATCTTTTCCTTTTTTTTTGTTTATATTCACGTTGATATGTTTTTGTGTAGCGTGTACTCTATATGATGATTCCTATGTGCTCCGATGTTGACTGTGAGATGGTGATAAAAAAAATACCCGTTAAGTTTATTAAGGGTTCTTCTTAGACCAGGGCGCGCTGGGAACCCTCGTAGCCTTAGGATGAACTTGGCGAACGAAGTTTTCACTATATGTATGAACGCTTCAAAAGTGCCTAAGTGCCTACCTATAATATTTGAATTGAATTGAATTGAACATATGACAACACATTTCCCTCCATCGCATAGAAAGGCACCATGCATATCCTATCATGTAACTTCACATCACACATGTAGGTATCAAAAAGTATCTCTTCAAAATACTGTTTAAAAGCAATAATAAGATCGCAAGATTTTATTGAAAATTCACAATAAAATTTTAAACATTATTATAAAAATACATATTCAAATAGCCTTTATCCGCTGCGTTTTAACAATACGAAATCGAGTTTTCCATAAAACAAGATAACCGATAAAGCGAAGGAGAGCAAATTTTATTCTACATGGAAAATCGCATATAAATTGGGAATGCACAATGTTCGCTTTTCGAACAAATACGGCCAATATAAATACAATCTGATGCGGTGTTGGTGAAATTATGACGTACTTGTAATGACCTACATAAACTATCGAACTTGTTGTCTAATTTTACTTTCTATGGGCACGCCAAACCTCGTGCGATTTAATTTAGTGATTTGTAATCAGGATTCTTTATGAAATATATTTCGTCTTCTTTGAATGCGAAAAATGAAGGACTGGTTCAATTTTCAAAGATTTCACAAATGTTCTCACAGATAGCTTAGCGGTTCACTGATCCAAGTAGTTTCAAATCCAAGAAGAATATAAATTAATGATATATATTCACGGTTAATTATTTTGTAAAAATATGGCTCCAAGGAAATTCAATTATTGTCGTTGAATTATTTTTCGACTTTCCCAATTCCCACGGTTTATATTTCTTTATTGGGATCGGCAAATAAAGTAGCATATTTACCACAGACATCAGGAACTCTTTGGATTTGGATTTAAGGAAAAAATAGCTACCTACTGCAGACATAGATCTTTTAGATATTATCGAAGAACAAGTTCGGTTATCTACTACTGGCTTAAATCTGTTGAATCATTCGACTGTGAGTGCATCGGACAATGGGACCGATGGGCAAGCATGCATTCTCATACATACGCTTGCATGCATGCATGTACATTGGATCGGTGTGAAACGGAACGTGCTTTAAGTTTAGGTATCGATAATGTGCAAAGGTTAAATTAAATTTATCATAGAAAGAAGATACAGTAAAAATTTCTTCTTTTTAATAGACTAATAGTTCTTTCAGCGTATGCTACGTTGCTTTTGGCTAAGCAAAAGGTTCGGAATTCGATACCTGTAAACAAAAGGTTAGGACAATTTAACTCTTGAAGAAGGCCATCCCAAAAAAAAACTTAAATACATGAATATTTATTTATCCCCACTTAGATATTAGTAAAAAGGGACAGAACGACTACACTTTTTAGGAGCACTTTATTTAACGTTTTGGATAAAATTGGTATAAAATGGTAATTAAATAAATAAATATACTACGACAATACACACATCGCCGTCTAGCCCCAAAGTAAGCGTAGCTTGTGTTATTGGTACTAAGATAGCTGATGAATATTTTTATGAATAAAATACACATAAATACTAATAATATACAGATAAACACCTAGACACTGAAAAACAATCATGTTCATCTCACATTGTCCAGCTGTGGGAATCGAGCCCTTGGATTCAGAAAGCCCTTCTTTCTGAATCGCAGCCCACTGAGCTAGTCGGAATTCTCGTACTCAGAATTTCAATTCGCCTTAGTTAGATTTTTTGCAAACTATGCTGCTAGGTTACTTACATTACTCGATTAACTTAGTCGCCATCCCTCATCATCACGCGCGTGTCGTACGAGGCGACTAAGGAAATCTACCGGAAGACTGGCTGCAGTGTTCTCTGTGCCACTTCTACCATCTACTGCGATCACCAAACCCAGCGTGGTGATTATCGCCAAACTCTCCCGTTGGGAGGCATGATGCATAGGCTTTGATGATTAGTTTTACTAGTTCATCATCAGAAACTTGTATTGCATTTGGTAAAGAACTATTATATTATTTTTATGTATTTTGTATATAATATAGTATCTTCAAATTTAATTGTATTAGTATGACGAACTTTCTTATTATTTAGATATATTGAATATCCTTAGTAGTTTTTATGTAGTATATTGTACCTTTATTTGATCTATACCACAATTAAATCATCTTACTCACATCCTGGAGTAGCTGGATGTGTAATGTTCACAATCACAATTTATGGTACATAAATAAAAATAAATAATAAATAAATAAGTTTCTTAATGCCATGAGCATAGGCCACGGGTATAACAGTGACGTAACGAAGCTAAACAAGTCGCAGCTAGTTTAAATAGAGACAAAGGCTGCATAAATTTCAGCCTTCTTGTTTACTGTGAACTTTGTATAAGATCTATGCGGAATTAAGATGCCGATTTTTTATATCACGTAAGCCAATGAATTTTCCCCAACTTAGATTATGTTATTATTTATTAAGTTTAGACAACCCTATTGAGGATAAAAGACCGGCATGCGCATAGCACCTAGGCTAAGCGATGCGTACTTAATGTGACAGGAGTCACGTGATATTAATTTTGCATGTGATGGTAGTAGGGCTTTATCTGATTTCTTTCAGTAAAACTATGGCAGTAGTTTACTAAAAACTATAAGTTTTCGGTTTCACAGATAAGTCTCAGAGGCAGTACATAATGTACCTCTAAAGCCTGTAAAGTATTATTTTGTTTTTCATTAACACGTTGTACCCAGTGGCGTTCCTAGGGTTTTGAATTTGAGCAAGCCCAGTTACCTATAGGACAAATTTAACTCGTCATGATCTTTAAGTCACAATTTTTGTTCTGCTAATTGAAAAACAATATCAACAAATCTTTGAAAAAAACTACGATTAAGGTCAGCACGCGAATTATGATTGGAAATTTCGATTTATAATTGGTTAGATAAAGAAGTTTCAATGCGCTGTTTGCCAAAATTAAAAAAGTAATCATAGAACTCAAAGTGTTTCTGTGAGTTCTGCTCTCTTTAATTTTTATGATGCCTGGTAATTTATGTCATAACCAGCCGCGTTCCAACCATTCTTTTCTATAGAAAAAAAAATACAATACCAACGAACAATTTATTAGAATGGGAGCATCAAACAGAGTTCTGCAGATCCATTAGGATGTCTTTTATGGGCTTAGTATGAGAAATACACAAGTCTGGCGTAGGTTTCGGTGAAGTAAAGAGCTGTATTTTTTTTAAGAAATTAAAAAAATGTACCTGTTGATCGCCAATTATTTTTTGATTTCGCCACAGAAACAAATTGCACACAAATTTAGCTCATATTTAACAATAATTACTTTAATTTATAAGAAAACAAACCAGTAAAATGCACTATTCAACTCAAACAAACAATAATAAACTCCTAACTATATATCAATAATCATGAATCTGTCAAGTGTCAACTAGTGGTAACGCAAATAATAACACGCGTGAAGTTGTTTCAATTCACTCGCTGGTCATCTTCACTAACTTTAACTCGCAATCTGGCATTTGATCTCCATACTAAATTATTAAATAATCAAGATTGACTCTGCTAAATACATTGAAATTTCTATGAGAGAGAGCAGTAAAACAAAAGCCCCATATAAGCAAATGAGTGTGAGCGAGACAAAGCGGGCCCTCCGATCGCGTACGAAGACACGCGAAGAGCGCGATAGTGATAGTTATAGTTCGGCTAGTTGCTAACACAGACTACCTGCCAGAGTAACGTAGTGCTTGCAGTAACGGAGACAAAGAGTATATACATTATTGAGCAAAAGTTACAACATTAAATTTATATCCTCAGTTTTAATTATTTTGTTAATTTCATTTCGGAATAGAGAAAAATTTAAGAGAGATATTTTTTATAACGCAAGCCCGGCTTTTCGGCTTGTATGGTAGTACCGCCACTGGTTGTACTTATATAAAATTTGCTGTGGTGGCGACTTCATCCGGGTTTAATAAATAACCATGCGGTACAGAAGCGGTGATAGCTTAGTGCGACTTCGACTTCAGTCGGGAGGCTGAGTTCGAATCCCTATAACTTTTCTATGTTATGTGCGTTTTAGGAAATTAAAATCACTTGCTTCAACGGTGAAGGAAAACGTCGTGAGGAAACCACTATGTCTGAGATCCATAATGTTCTCAAATGTGTGTGAATTCCACCAAAACGCGCTGGCCACCTTAACCCCTTCTCATTGTGGGAGGAGACCCGTATCTTAAAACCACTTAAATAAAAACCCTCTCGTTCATGTTAATTGGCTATAACGATGATAATTACGAAATATTATTTCTTCTTTTATAAATTAGTATTGGTTATTCTATGAATTTTAAATGACACAAAATAACATTCATCTCAAATCCTTTAAGCCACATAACGCCGCGGAATTTATGATTTACAAAAAAGTGCATTTATAAATAAATCCGTAGAGTAAATATAACACTATTAGTTGTCTATGACAGATCTGTCATAACTGTCAGATGTCGCTTCCGCGGTTGACGTCCCCCAATTTATTGATAAATAATATATCACTCGGTGTAACAATGTAGTTCCTAAAACAACTGGCATAAGGCGCAAATTCAAAAAGAACGAATCAGCCAGATCATAGCCACAGATCATAACCAAATAAAATATGACCATATATTTTATAATTCACAAAATATGTCATACATTTTAATCCCGGAGTAGACTGACATAGTGTCAGTCTACTCCGGGATCTTTATTAAAATGACACAATTTATTTCATATTTTGTATTTCGCTGCTCTTTTCGCAATTGCTCATTTCAATAACAAGAACAAGAATCTTATTGACGGCCAATTGGCGCAGTGGGCAGCGACCCTGATTTCCGAGTCCAAGGCTGTGGAAAATGTGTGTGTGTACTCAGTAGGCACAAGCTACGCTTACTTTGGGGCTAGATAGCGACGTGTGTATTGCCGTAGTATATTTACTTATTTATAAACTTTAAATGCCTACTATTAAATGAACTTTAGCGGCATTCCTCGGCGATTTGAAACCTTCAAACATAAAACACAGTGCATAAATTCTTCATTAAAGTCGTTTCCTCACGTTTTCCTTCACCGTTTAAACCAAGTGATATTTAATTAATACACACTACGCACATAATAGCTTATACTACACACATATTATACATAATATATAGATTATAGAAGTTACTATATTTAACGAAAGAACATATTTCGAGGAGTTATTTGTACAGCTCTTTAGAAACCGCGAAAGAGAACGGGTAAAATTGCAAGCCATCCGACAATTTTACTCAATCGCTTTGCTCGATCAATCAACGCGAGAGACAAACTAACAAGATAGATCTCGTACTTCTTTAGTTTTAAAAACAATATTTTATTGTACCACTAAATAATTTACGTCCGTGGGCTTAACGAAAAAATACCGCAAGAATTTTTTGGTGCTTTCCATTAACCCGTCGCCGGCCGGCATAAATAAAGCGTCCATAATAAAATGCCGAGTCCGTATCACGTTGATTTATTTTTACTGTATTTAAAAAAAATACACCACTCCGATGAAATATAGCCTTTTTTGTTATTTTATGCGACGACAAGTTTTCGATGCTCATCTGTACCCCAAGGCTGCCATTGCAATTGTGTCTTCATCATCAATGACTTAAAGGACTAATGGAAAAAAGATCCTAAAAAAATCTCTTTGTTTAACATTATCATTAACGAATGACGTCTGCTGGACATAGGTCTTTTTGGAGAGTTCCGAGTTCCAAAATCCACGATCCTGATCCCATTGTTTAAAGCAGCTCTTAATGACTCGCTTAATGTCTTCTGTTAACCTCGTTGGGAGCCGACGTACACTGCGTTTAGCAGTACCGGGTCGCCTTAGGACTCCAACGTTCACCGGTTATCCGAGCACATAACTCACCCCTTATGGCCCTGCCCTTTGCCTTCAGCTTCGCGACTCCTCATTTCTGATTTTATGAGGTAGAGACCTCTCCTTGACTGCAATTCGACCTGATGATAAGTGATGATGCAGTTTAAGTTGGTAGCGAGCTAAACTGTCAGGGGGTGTGCAAGTTATGTTTAACCCATACCTCTAATCGGTTTCTAAGGGACATCGTACCGGGTCGCTAATCGCTTAGCGGATCACCCAGACACTGAAAAACATTCATGTTTATCACAGCAACATTTCCCTGTTGTGAGAATCGAACCCACGGCCTTGGACTTAGAAATCAATTTTGTTGCCCACTGCGCCAATCGGCATTCAAATTAATTAAGCCAGCAAAACCTACCCCAAGATAACTAACACCTAATTAGGCGGTACAAAAAAGTTATTAAAACATTTTCAGGCCTAAAACTTTACTCACAAAAGTTCCTTTGCAGGGAAGAAAAAAAGAATATTTAATAACGGCCAGCCACCGAACGAATATAAACATAATTCACGGATAAAATTTTAGGAAAAAATTAACACCGGGATTTTTGGAAGCTTTTCATTAACCCAGCGCCGACCGGTATAAATAAACCGCACGTAATAAAACGCCAACCCGGCGAATTTAATCACGTTTGAAGGTTATGGCATATTTCAGATTTTTTTTTGTTAAACAGACTAAATAGAATACAGATTAAACACCGCTTGTAGTTGCGAACACGATAGACCGTTGTTTTTCCCAATAATATGTAGCTAAAAACCATCGTTACAACCCGTAACCACCATTGCCCCTGGGCCCCTGGGCCCCTGGGCTCCTGGGCTTAACTCCAACTCCAACTGCCATCATTCGGAGCAATGTGCGTTTTAATTTAAGCAATTTAAATATCACTTGCTTGCACGGTGTAGGAAAACATCATGGGGAAACCTGCATGCCTGAGAGTTCTCCATAATTTTCTCTCCGGCGTGTGAAATCTACCAATCCGATCTTGGCCAGAGTGGTAAATACTTTCTGAACCCTTCTCATTCTGAAAGGAGAACCGTGCCCTAAAGTGAGCCGGTAATGGGTTGATGATGATCTACGACTTTATATATCCAAAAATGTAGACGATCCATTGAAACCATTGCTGTAAGTACAGAGTGCAGACGAACAAAAAAACACGCCTTCGCATTTTAAATATTAGTTTAAACGCTCACAAAACATACACCACTTAACACCCGGAAAGTTGGAAATATGGTTTGGTACGGAATAATTTCCAAATCTACAATGTCAAAACAAAAGGGTCCGGAGCGGGAATAATAACGGAAAAGGCCCATTTCCTATTAAGGGACGGCCAAATTTTGAGTGGACCAATTTGCATGTTAACACGGAATATACAATAATTGAATGGGGTTTCGAATATTTTCGAGTTTCGACTCGGCCGAGGCATGTATATGCAAAATGTATTTTCGCAATAACTTATGTATCATGATTCGCGATTAATATTGGTTTCCATAGATTTAACATACATGCTCTTGTATATTTACGGCTGACTGGTGCAGTGAGGCAGAGAGAGACTTTCTGAGTCTTAAGGCCGTGGGTTCGATTCCCACAACTGGACAATGTTTGTGTGATGAACACGATTGTTTTTCAGTGTCTGGGTGTTTATCTATATATTATAAGTATTTATGTATATTATTCTTAAAAATTTTCATCAATTATCTTAGTACCCATAACACAAGCTACGCTTACTTTGGGACTAGATGGCGGTGTGTGTATTGTCGTAGTATATTTATTATTATTATTTATTACTTATTATTATTTAGATATAATTTGGACCTGCATGTGATTTCGCACTACTATGCTATGGCAGATATCAGGTGATATGTTCCTAGCACAGTGGTGAAACGCTGTTGTCTTACAACTGGTCCAGAGTTCAGTCGCTGCCCCAATTTCGTCATTATCTTCATATCCACAACCGGCATTACAAGGCATAGACACAAACATAAACACACCATACACACCAAGACATACTACTCAATCGTTATATTTTTATTTTATCTACTACCTAGTGAACAGTGGTAAATTTTAAGTTTTGGAGGTGGGTTACGCAGTTTCATACTTTTACAGTGATCATCGTTTCATTCATTTGTGGTTAAGATATATTATTGTTCACAAATAAATAAATAAAATCTTGTTTTTGCTATGGAAGAGTAAGGCCTCCTGACACAGGTATTTTGACGTTTACTAGGAGGTCTTCACAACATGTATCATTTACAATGTAAGAAACGAAATAAACAATTTTGATTTTTATTTTTTCTCCCACAATGCGAACGGGTAAAAGACGTATTCCACCAAGCTGGTGCAGTGCGGATTGATGGATTCCACACACCTTTGAGAACATTATGGAGAACTCTCAGGCGTGCTGATTTCCCCACGATGTTTTCGTTTAATGTTGAAGCAAGTGATATTTTAATTGCTTAAAACACTCATCACTTAGGAAAGTTACAAGTGCGTACTAGGATTCGAACTTGGCCCCCCGAAAGTTAAATCAAAGCCCTACCCATTGGGCTATCATCGCTTTACATTAATATATAATTGCTATACCCCTAATACGTTAGCCCCCTACCATCTTAGTTTCTATCGTTACTAACCTTACAGTGAAGGGCTAACTTATAGCCGACTAAGAAAAATAATATCGATTATAAACATATACATCCTCTTTAAAGCGGTGATAGCCTAGTGGGTAATGCTTCGGCTTTCCTGTCGCGGAGACCGAGTTCGACCCCGGCACGCAGCGCTGACTTTTCGGAGTTATGTGTGTTTTTAACTTAAACAATTTGAATATCACTTGCTTTAAACGGTGAAAGAAAACATTCAAATTCAAATTCATTTATTTCAAGTAGGCCTACTTTATAAGCACTTTTGAAGTCAAGTATGTATGTTTGTAGTGACTCTACCACCGGAAAGCAGATTCTACCGAGAAGAGCCGGCAAGAAACTCAGTAGTTGCTCTTTTCCAACATCAACATTTACAATCATTTTTCTATCTTGCGGGAGATGAGAGCGAGGCTGGCTGCTTCCAATCTACCTTGTCATTTAGGAAACCTGCATGCCTGAGAGTTCACCATAATGTTATCAACGGAGTAGACGGCCTAAACCCTTCTCATTCTGAGATGAGACCGGTGCCCTATAGCAGGCCGATAATGCGTTGATGAAGATGCCATGTTCTTTATAACATTAGTGTAGTTACAAGGTCAAACGGTTAAGAACCATTGTGGTGCTATAATAGGTCTATAGCAGAGGTTAAAAGCAAGAAATACGTTTCCCAAAGTACAATGCTTAGCGCGTGTAAGTAGGTCGGCCGTCGTCCCGTACAGCGTGTAACAATAAATCATCGCGCAGCTTGCGCCCCAACTGCTTAACTTGAAGCAATTTATTGTAAGATGTGAGAACTTTCCTTCGATAGATCCCATATTTTATAAAAGCGTGTATTAACTGTGTTACATGAAATTACGGACGGGGGTAGCGTGACATTCATCACATCAACCCATTACCGGCAGTGGCGTGCACTTCATACATGCACAAAAGCACTGCATACCCTAAAATTTAAATATAGCCCGTATAATTTTCCATTTTATGCAATTTTTCTGCTGTATGTATACCCTGGTAAAAAACCGAGTACACGTCACTGATTACCGGCCCACTACAAAGCACGGGTCTCCTCCCACGATGAAAAGGGGTTAATACCGCAGTGGAATATATTATGTACTATACGTTGTTGAGTTGTCGCGGTTTCGAATAAATATTTAAATTTAGATTTTTGTACTTAACAAAAATGCATATTTAATGCTAAAATCTATCTAATGGAATAAATTTGAAATGCTAAAATCTTTATTTATGTAATAAATAGTCATTATTTTATGGAACAAATTTGTAATGCTAAAATCTTTTAATTACGCCGTATCTGATTCCTGTCGTAATCTGTTCTTTTCTGCATATAAATTTCGGTGTTTCTCATCTGCCAGGCGTCACGTGACGGCTCTCCCATTTTTTTAAATAAATAAATACTCGTATATTACAACAATACACACATCGCCATGTAGCCCCAAAGTAAACGTTACTGGTGCTAGGTGTTCTAAGACAACTAATATATATTTTTATGAATAATATACATAAAAACTTATAGTATACAGAAAAACACCCAGACACTGAAAAAAAATAACCTTTTTCATCACACAAACATTTTCCAGTTGTGGTTATAGAACCCACAGCCTAGGACTTTGAAATCAGGGTCGCTGGCCCCTGCACCATTGATGGAAAATAATAATTGGAATCATTAAAATGAAATGCTAACCTAATATTATTCCATACTTGGCAGGAAGACTGAATTATGTTTATTCGCAAAGCAACCAGTTCTAATAAGCTTTAGAAATTGAAAAAGTGAGTCCATCGCGTAACAATTCACAATTCCAGTCTCGGGAAGAATAACAAGCGACGATTTTGCAGAAAATGAGAAATATTCCTTTGCATTTTGTTGCATGGAAAATTTTCCTTTTGCTTATCTCGTTTTGCGATTTGCCGTTTTTAACCGTCTTCCAAAAAGACCGAGGTTCTATTTGACGCTTTTTTTATTTAAGACACCGTTATTTCCGCTCTATATTTTTCTTCCGAAATGATATACCTGCTTAAAAGCGAAAAATAATAAACCTTACTTATATTATAACTACAAATATGAGTTGCTTTGTTTTATTTTGCAACCAATCATGATTAAATTTTATACATGTTGTCGGTGTGAAGTAAAAGGGCATAGAGTACTTCTCATAAATAAAAGTACTGATACCGAGGGATAGCAACATAACTGGCAAAAGCATAAGACCATACAAAGCCTCATAAAATGATTGTAGTAAAAGATAATAAGTCGGGCTCGTCAGAATAATCAGTTTTATTTTTTTATTTTAATCACTTCCATCGCTACACTATATAAATTACTTGCGTATAACAAAATGTTATAAGGCTGCTCGGGGGGATAAATAGGAATAAAAAGTGCGGTCTGTCCACCCGATGTTTTTTAGGGGGACGGATAGGAATAAGAAGTTTGATCTGTCCCGTCGACGGGAGCAGGGTAACAGGAGAAACTAATTATTTCCGATCTGTCCCCCTTTTGCTAACAAACCAATCGAAAGAATCCGACAGAACAAATTCTGTTCCCATTATTGAAACTATACACTGTAGCGAACATTAGATTGTGTTAATAAATTAATAATTTTGTGAATTAATATTCTTTTCTAATGGCACCTCGCGTCGCTATGAGAAATATTTTCAACTATTATGTACATTGTCAACGCTTACCGGACCTCTTATTAGAACAGCTGTCCCCATAAAACATCTTTATCTTACTATATAACAAGCAATTTAATGATTTCAATTATAATAAGGCCCGCGCGTAATAAATTAAGCGATAAAATAAAGCGACTGTTAAGCGAAATAGGGCTCGTAAATTTTAACAAAGCGCTTTGTAGCGCCTCCGATGCAAAAAAATCCTATCTTTTATGCTCGGTTCATTTAATGGGGGCACAATGGGATCATGGTTAGGTCACAGATTAAGTGGGAATTTAATTATGGTGCTCCGAGGAGCTTCAGATGGTTAAAAGTTACAGTCTATTTATGAGCTGGTCATCTTTATAGGAAATATGGGCGAATGACTCCGGCTCCGCTTTCAGCTCTCACAAGATAGAAAAATGAATGTGAAAATGAAAAAAATGCAAAATGTAAATTGTTGATGTTGGAAAAGAGCAACTGCTGAGTTTCTTGCCGGCTTCTTCTCGATAGAATCTGCCTTCCGAACCGGTGGTAGAATCACTACAAACAGACAGACTTGACGTTTCAAAAGTGCTTATATTAGGCCTACTTGAAATAAATGAATTTTGAATTTTGAATTTTGACTTTGAGCAATGTTCTTCTTTATCCTTACATAGTATATAACTGATTTTACCACAAAGTTCTCGAAGAGACCTGGAGTCGGCGCTTGCACACTCAAGAAACTGAGGCGTTAAGGCACTCTGCTTTAATTCTATTTATCTCCGATGAGAGAACTGTACAGGGGAACGTTTTAAAAACATAATGAACACAGTGAATCAAAAAATTTAAACGTTTCACACAAACATTATTTCTGTTTTATTTAAGCAATTAAATATCACTTGCTTTAACGGTTAAGGAAAACATTGTGGGAAAACCTGCATGCCTAAACCCTAAACCATTCTGAGAGGAGTGGGCTGGTAATGTGTTGATATTATGATGATAATGAATATGCAACTGTTGAGGTTTTTCTCCCTATCGGTGGTATAGTCAGTACAAATAGACAGACTTAAAGTTTCAAAAGTTCTTATAAAGTGAGCCTACTAGATGAAACTCATAAATGAGTTTTGAATTTGATGAATTTCAGTGAATTTCATCATGGAATTGTAATCCTCGAGGTGATTCCACAAGAGTTCTTTAACGACTTTTCATTAGTCTTGTGGGAGGCCTCACGTATTAAATAATAATATAAATATACTACGAAAATACACACTTGTGTTATGGGTACTAAGATAACTGATGAATATTTTTATGAATATTATACATAAATACTTATAATAGACATATAAAGACCCAGAGACTGAAAAACATTCATGTTCATCACACAAATATTTTTCAGTTGTGGGAATCGAACCCACGGCCTTGGACTCAGAAAACAGGGTCGCTGCCCACTGCGCCAATCGGCCGTCATATAGAAACGAATTAGAGGTATGGTTTTAATTTAACTACCATACCCCTAACAGGTTAGCCTGTTACTATTACACTGCACCATCACTAACCAGCAAGCTTTTTTTTTTAATTATTAACAATGCTTAAAAATAAAATAAAAAATACTATTAAAAATTTATAAGAAAAAAAAACTTCCACCCTCCGCTTGCGGGGCTTTTGAATGCCCACGCAACCGGCGGTCAGGGCTCCAGAGTGAGGAACCTCCTCACAATACGCGCCGTTTCAAGGACTACTGCCTTCTGTATCCAACCCTTGATCCAACAACCAAGCGAAAGCTTCTTAAGATGTTGGTCGAAGCTTTTCGCGAGAAGACCATTGACTGAAACGACGATTATTATTATTAAACTCTTTATTTGTATACCACAGCATTAACATATATAAAATATAATAAAAACAGAAACATATCGAAAGAAGTAGAATACAAAAGGCGGCCTTATCTCTTAATAGCGATCTCTGCCAGGCAACCTTTAAATTAGAAAAAAAGAAAAGGAGAACAGACTGCTGGTGGAACAAATTTTAAAATACATACATGCGAATAACTACATACTAATACATAAACTAGTGTACACAAATAGCGCATTAATTACATTCCTACCGGAATAAAAAAATACGATGCAATCTTATAAATGTCAAAATTCTTATTATTAGTCAATTATACGCGTTAAAAACAAAAACATACGCAAACTATCTAAGAAAACTTACTATCCAAAACTAGAACCAATTATGGAAAGAAAGCATACTGTGTTTGGGATATGGTTGCTCAATAACTTACCTGAGACAATCGTTAACACTAATAGTTTTCCAATATTCAAAAAAACGTGTTATTGAACATATACAAAATACCGTTCAGTTAAGTTAATGTGACGACCCTTATAAAACGATTTGTATTATCGCTCGCTAACATTTTCTTTAAAAAACTGCAAAAATTTTTACTTTAAAATAAAATAGTACATTTGTAACGCACTTTGAGATTTTGTATTTACTAATTTAAAAATATTACGGAACTCTCGACGTAAGTGAACTTTTGTGTTATTTTTGCGAAATAAATGTCTTTGAACCGAAATGAATAATGTAGGTCTCAATTCCATATTTCCAGTGTTTCCATTCATTCCAGACTCCGTCCAGTTCCCGCAGCGTTGTGTATCACAGCGTGGTACCACTCATTAGCATTTAAATTAATTTTAATACTACGTGCCTTGGTACCTTATCGGCCTGTGATTCATTTTTCTACAGCTATTAAAAAGTATAAACTATTCTTTGATACTTAGTATAGGTTTAATTTCTATGTATAACTATGTGCCCGTTATCACTAACGATCACAATGTCTAAGTAAGTAATCAAAGAAGATTCCTAGGCATACATTTACATATTTACCTTTCACCAATCGCCTCTAGGCAACACACATTACGTTACTTGTCTGTGGTTTTTCCAAGGTATTGTGTTTATATTGTAATATATTTAATTTTTTGCATGGAATTACAATCTTGTGTGTTTTATTTTGTGTAATTTTGTGAAATAAAGACTTTATCCTTATTTAAAAACTATTTATATATTTAAACCAAAAGTTTTAGGATATACAAAAATTACACAAAATAAAACATACAAGATGAAATAACAAGAAATGAAAAAAAAACAACTTTTGGCCGCTTTATCTCATGTCTTGTTATGAGTTATGACATTTATTTATTCTTATGTGTAATTATTTGGATTAAAGACTTCTACCTAGTGTAAAACGAGCGCGACATAACAAACTCTCTGACTATATAAAAGTATTAGCAGTACCTGAATTTAAGAAAAAACTGTTTAACTACCTGCTTTACCAATGTTTTCAATAATAATTAATGAATGATTAGAAAAATTAAGATCTTACTTCCAAATTTATTATTTTAATTCTATTCTTTATAAAATCGTACATATTTTTAATGAAAAATATAGTGCCCAGTGCTTTAAATGAATAATCATAAATTATAATAAACCACGCACGCCATATACCTATGGCAAAATACCCATATACGAACTCAAAAACTGTACCACATTAGGCAAATAAAGATTATTTGATTTGAGAACACGCGAAGGGTAGTCTGCGTCTCACTTTTCATGACAAAAAGAGGATCAACGAGAGAATCGAATTTTTTAACCGGTTACCGCATTTACTTATTAATTATTTACTAACTATCAACCTATTGTTCCGATAGTCGTTTTAGTCAATGGTCTTCCCGCGAAAAGCTTCGACCAACATCTTAAGAAGCTTTCGCTTGGTTGTTGGATCAAGGGTCGGATACAGAAGGCAGTAGTCTTTGAAGTCCGCGTATGGTGAGGAGGTTCCTTACTCTGAAGCCCTGACCGCAATTGGAGCTTGGGCAATTGTAATTTATTGTAAGTTAGGTATTCATTATATGTTTTATATTATTTATTTATTGTTTTTTAAATCTGAATTTCATATATGTTTCTTTTATGTGTTCAATTGTTTCCTAATAGATATTTTTTTTTACATTATTCAAAATCTTACATATCTTCAGTTTTGTTACTTTTTTTTACATTTTTACGTATAAAGTCTTTTCTATCTACGCACAATTATTAAAACCATCTCCACATTACCAAAGGTTAGACGGGTAGAAAATGCCTCCAGGCATTTTGTTTGGTCTATATTCATATTACGATTAATTGTGCAATAAAGAATTAAAACAACAAAAAATAATCATTTCATACCAGAAGACTCCTTTTGTTGGTACTTTCTCAGAACCACTGACGTTTTGAATCGTTGCGAAACATTTACACCATTGGAAATAATTTATTTTGTAACTGTACACGAAATGATAGCAGTGTTTACCAATTACCATACGTAATTTAAACTCATTTGCAAGTCACTAGCCCTCTGACCTGGAAATATCTTTATCTGCAGCAAGACACTCAATTAAGCCACTGAATTAACAAGATGGCGGATATAAAGCGAAACTGCAATCTTGCTCTTTCTAAAGAAGCGCGTTGATTAAAAACGGGATTTATTACTTTGTATCAAAACAAAATAATATTATGTATATATATAGGGATGGAAATTCCTAGAGAACGTATTATTTACATGGTCGCCCACAGGTTGAAATTCGGCCATTATTAATTTAAATTATAAGTATGAACATTATTATGGTTCTTTTTTCAAAGACTTCATGAATCACAGATTTCGCAAACTGACAGTTATTTGTCTTTTTCTTTCAAACAGATATAGTCTAAATATATAAGCCGTGTGTGTAATGATTTTTTCATTGATTTGATGTATGTTTTTTGCATATGAATCATCTGAATCATATGAATTAAATTAATTAGCACTCTTCTTCTTCCTTCCTTATGTACGAAATATTCTAGTATGCGTGTGTATGTTACTGAACTCCTCCTAGACGGCTGGACTGATTTTGATGAAATTTTTGTGTGAGTTCAAGGGGATTCGAGGATGGTTTAGATTCACAATTTGGTCCACTGGAATATGTTTAAAAAAAAATTATCCGCGGTACAAAGTTCGCCGGGAGAGCTAGTATATATATATAAAATTTGAACAAAAATAGTAATTTATACAACCAATATTAATATTTAAGGATATTAGAAAACAAAGTACAAGTAATAATGAGTCTTAGTCTGCGCCACAGGTTGATATGCACATGGCGGCACATTACACGACCTTCCATTAAAAGTGCGTGCCGGGTATCGAACTGGGTCTCCCCGAAAGTGTTAACCACTAGGCTATCACCGCTTTAATATATAACAGTGTCATATCAACCTAATACCGGCCCACTTCAGAGCACGGGTCCCACAATTAGAAGGGGTTAAGGCCGTAGTCCACCACGTGCACCAGTGCAGATTAGTGGACTTTACACACCTTTGTGAACATTATGTAGAACTCTTAAGCATGCAAGTTTGCTCGCGATGCTTTCCTTCACCGTTGAAGCAAGTGATATTTTAATTTTAAAGTTAAGTTAAAACAAAAGTGCGTGTTCGGATTCGAACTCGGTCCCCCGAAAGTGAAGCCGAGCTCCTACCCACTGGGCTACCACCGTTTCCTCCCGCTTAATACATATACATTGTCTGAATTGAAGCCTCTCTAAAACACGACAAACACTATTCGAGTTTGTTAACCTCCCTAGGATGTCGTCTCTTATACGACTATTTGTTCAAATCTTTACGAAATTAAGTTTTAACGAAACACATTTCTATTTACAACTTTAAAGTGTTAGCTGTGGAGTCTAAAATACAAGGGACGTGGAGTTGTCGCAATAAGCGTCTGGCAAGGAGGAAATGGCAAAATCGCGAACCAAAATTAGGTTTGGTTTGAAGACGCATTGAAGTACATGTATAGTGTATATATGTATGACAGAGACATCTTATGTACGAAATATTCTCGATATTGACGGCGTTCGAACCGATTACAGTAAATAGTTTATTTTGATTGACTTTATTTATAAGTTATAGGTTAGGTACTCTTATTTTCCACTAAGAAGGGAATAAAACAAACAAATGCGAGACTACAAGACACGCGCATCATAGTGAGAAATTGATATGCGACTAAATAAGCACCGGTAGTTCGCCGCTATATCATTTTGTTTCTTAACAGCGTGATATTCGATTCCAGAACGTTCAAACTAAAACGCGACTTTAACACATAAAATAATCACATGAGTATATGCTTTTATAACATAGATCGGTATGACCTTTTATAACGAACCAAAATCAACCCAAAATGGAAGTTTTTAGACATTTAATTGATGTATAGATTGAAATATTATCAGCAAATAGTTAGATATGAAAATATATAATCTCTATTAAGATCTACCTTTGCCTAAGTTCAAATAATGTATAAAAACACATTTAATCGATTGTAGTTACTAGACGATTGATACATTAATAATTAATGACAAGACTGCTTGGAAGCAGGTTCCGCTCTCAGCTCTCAAAAGATAGAAATTTTATAAAGATTGTAAAACTGTAAAATGATGTTGAAAAAAAAAATCTGCTGAGTGTCTTGCCGGCTCTTCTCGGTAGAATCAACCTTGCTAACCGGTGGTAGAGTCATAACAAACTGACCGACTGTTTCTGTTATAATCTAATCCTACTTGAAATAAATGAGTCTTAAATTTGAATTCGAATTATCGACAACATTTTAATAGAAATATGATCATGACTAACATATCCTTTAGGTGAAGTTCTTTTAACTTAATTTAACAGTCCTCAGCACCTTAAATGTGGAAAGAAACAGGCCCGCTTAAATGAAAGCTTGTAAAAAGATTACGAATTCATATTATAGTAATGTTTGTAGTCGCTGGCGGCGCACGGAGGTAGAGGAGTGTAATTTTTACCGGGTTATTATTTTAGCGAGAACAATGGCCAGAGCGCGGCGGTAATAGGCAGGTTCGCTTCAACTGCTAAATGGTTATCTTGGCCTGTAGGGTGCGCTGTGGCCCAAGGCATAAGTTATTAAATGCTAATAGAGCTTTTTTACAAGATTAAAATGCATATAAAAATTTTCGGAACCGACAGGATTTGAACCTGCGACTCTCTGGCAATCGGGGCCTGAGCGCTTTCCCCGATTAAGTTACGGCTCGCCTACCGTCGATGCCGAAATTAGTATATGCCTTTCACATCAGTCTGAAAGTGACTGTAGCGTCATCTAGTAGGAAACGTTGCAGTTTCGATCTACTTTTTCAAAGGTCCATATTACAATGAGACACTTTTGAAACACGAGATGACACCTTGCTTTTTTATAATTTATATTAGTGTTTTTACCTACACTTGGAGGAATTATCAATTATTATAAATTCAGAATCCATGTCACAATTTTCGGAACCGACGGGATTTGAACCTGCGACTTGCGAACTCAAGGAATCGCGCCCTGAGCGCTTTCCTAGTAGATGACGCTACATTCGCTATAAGACTGATGTGAAAGGCATATACTAATTTCGGCATCGACGGTAGGAGAGCCGTAGCTTAATTGGAGAAAGAGCTCAGGCCGTGAATTCCTCCTAGTGTAGGTAAAAACACTAATAAAAATTATAAAAAAAGCTATCAGAGCTGTATAATAGCTATAACCCAGGGGGTAGGACTTTGACTTCACTTTCTTGGGGGAGTTCAAATCCCAGCGTATAACTTATCAAGTTATGTGCGTTTTAAGGAATTAAAATATGACTTGCTTCAACTGTTGAGGAAAACATTGTAAGAAACTTGCATGCCTGACAGTTGTCCATAATGTTCTCAAAGGCGTGTGAAGTCCACCAATCCGACCTGAACCAGAGAGACTAAGGCCTAAACTTTTCTCATTGTGGGAGGAGACCCGTGCCCTGTAGTGGGCCGTTCATAGGTTGATGATGTTGATGATCACAATCGCCATCATGATGATGATGATGAATAAATAATAATAAATTGAGGTTGATTCCCGGATCGGCCCAAAAATTTGATTTTAGGTTTCTCCGCCGATTATTAACCGATTTTGATGATACTTTTTTTTCGGTAGGTTATATCTTACAAATTGTCCCATTTTAATTTGGTGAAGATTAGTTAAACGGGGTCGTCGAAAAATCTAAGGAACTTTTCAAATATTTTCTACGGCATTTTCAAGTCTGAGTCATATAGAATAACTAGATACTTTCCTAGCTACTATAAAAAAGAATATCTATACTTAGTTATTTTACATTGTACTTAGCACCGAACCAAAAATGTTCTAAAAAGTATTTATTGCTTTCAGTTGTTTTTCATTGTGAAAAAACTTATTGTAACTGAACGAAAAGTGAACTGTTTAAAGTCAACATTATTCGGTGAAGAAGCAAAACGTGCATTTCGGATTATCTGTGTGGTGTGGTGTAAAAATATTGAAGAAATTGCATTGTGCAGATTTTCGTGGTGTTTGCGAAATAGAGCAAATTAAGCTACTGCTGCTACTTAATTCGCTAATCGCTTTTGAATAACACCACGCAATAATTGTTGCGCACCTCTGGCCCGGCTACTTCCCGCTGCCATTGTGCGGGCACACTGCGCAGGGCTCGACAACCAAAGGTCACGATGCGCTCATTGAATATTTACGAACAAACCGACGGTATTATTGAGTCGATTACGTGACTTTCTTAATGGTTTTTGCTTATCGGCTGCTTATTTTGAATTGCAATATACCGTTTGGGGAATAGGTTCGCGTATTGGAAATTGTAAAGCTGGTTACACATTAATTTTTTGTATAGTAAATTATATACTTTATACAAAAGTGTAACTGATGAAGTTTTATAACAATTGTTGATTAGTCGCCATAAATTATATTAAGCTATGAGGCATAAATTTGACGTTTTAACACTCTATTATTGTTTTATTTAAAATCTTGTTTCATTTAAAGTTATCAGTCACGTACAAATTCTGATAATTTTGTATTTTTACCAAATTTTTATACTCACATTTGGAGGAACTCATATATATAAATTTCAATTGTAGAAATTTGTTTGGCGCGTGTGTGGATTGTTGTAGTATATATTTTTTGTTATTTATTTAAATTATGATTACCTTTTGAGCAATCTTATTCCGACATTTGTGTCATCTTACTCAATTACAACCGCGCGTGGTTGTTTCCGCGTGTAAAGACTCTTACTTTGGAATTTCAAGGCAATAGTGGAAGCTAAAACTAAGAATAAATAAAACTTTGAAATGGTCCTTCCCTACAAGCTAGGTACTAAAGCAAACAGATAAGCTGTGATCAAGGTTCGTGATGGTGTCGGTGAAATGCGCTGGGCAAATAATATACAATTACCTTGGAGCTTTGTTAAAGTACAAGAACTAGGTATTGAGAGTAGTGCTAGATTGATAGTACGAGATCACGAATGAATAAAGGTACGAAAACAGAAAGAAAACATGAATATACTCTGTGTTAGTTAGAAGGTATGTAGCTGCGTCAAAGTCGCAAATCAAACGGTTCGAATTAATGAAACTAAAAATGGATGAAATAATTTAAATTGCGCTAAATCGGCATTATCGCTCGAAACAATCTCTAGCAAACAACTTTAAATTAACTCATTTTATCATCATAAATATCATAATATTTAATAACAAAACAGTTATTTATGCAACTTTTTTGTAATAAGGGGGTTTGTAATATTAAAATCTAATTTAAAAAGGGTTCAAATAGTATCACATGAGTTTTAATACCTAATTATCAACAGTTGTATACAAGACTTTCTATACACTCATAATATGAATTCTCTATAATAGATTCTGAAACAGTAAGCTTACTGCTAACATTAAAACAGCCAGTCCTAGTAACCTTATATCATCCATTACTGAAAATTATATACAAATAAACTGTTAGTATCTGGCGTTCTGGTAGTGCAATGCAAATGACAATGTTATTTTTTTGAATTTCACACAGATGTTTTTTTTAAACTCTACCAGTAACAAGCATCAAGCAGTAAGAATGTGGCTGTCAGTTGAATAAAATCTTTGCACAGAGTGGATCGAAAGAAAATCAAAGAAGTTTATTTGCGAAAATCAGTTCAAAATTATATACCTAATCTATTTGGATAATGGTTATTAGGACATATAATAACATGAGTTCACTTAGAGTTGTTTAACACACATAACTTCGAAAAGTAGGAGGTACGTGACGGGTACCAAACTAGGTCCCCCAAATTGGAGGCTGAAGCCCAAACCAGAAGGCTATCATAACTGTTTCTAGACCCATGTAAAAATGGTTTGGAATATCTAAGTCCAGAGAGATAGCTCGCGTTTTTTGTGCGCGTTTATAACGTTTTTTTACAAATCCAGTGGAAACGGTTCATTTTTCCGTCATGAAAAGCCTGTATACTCTCCATAATTTCAACTAACCCTACGTCAAAAATGAAACTGATTTAGTTAGGGCGCAAAGGACCAAACAGACACACTTTCGCTATAAATAATTTCTTTCCTAGTAGCCATGGTTGACAGAAAACAGCGAGTGTCAAAGAAAACACGTAATCCAGGGGGTTGATAATACTGTATATTAGAGTAACAGATCTCAGGTTACAATTTACATTGTGCTTTTTATCTTTTTTAACGGTCCGTTCACGATAAGCGGGAACGTACACTATATAACACTTACATTTGTTAATCTATCCAGTAGCACTAATTGTCTGTATTGTACTATTGCCATATAGTTTCAGATTAACAAAACGATAGCGCGAGACAATGAACGAGTGGCGCCATCTAGTTCAAACTTGTAGGAACGAATTCATTTACATCCTTCTTTATACCAAAAAACAATTACACAAAAATGATTCGTCGCTTAGTTTTGCCGTTAAGCAAGTACAAACAAACAAAAGTAAAAAAAAAATATAAAAAGTATAAAAAAAAAACCAATGTGTCATCTCTTGTTTCAAACGTGTCTCATTGTAATATGGACCTTTGAAAACGTAGATCGAAACTGCAACGTTTCCTACTAGATGACGCTACAGTCGCTATAAGACTGATGTGAAAGGCATATACTAATTTCGGCAACGACGGTAGGAGAGCCGTAGCTTAATTGGATAAAGCGCTCAGGCCGCGTTTGCCACAGAGTCACAGGTTCAAATCTTGTCGGTTCCGAATTTTTTAAATGCATTTTCAATTTATAAAACAAAAGCACTTTCGCACTTATAATATTATTCAGACTGTTCATGTTTAACACAGAAGTGGACCCGCAATTTGCATATACCAACACGTCTTAACCCAACAACATTCAGGCACTCACAACAATCCGCAAAGTTGCAACTATTAACAACTTCGCAAAACTGAATGCATCCCGGAATCGAACACACTCTCCCGATGCCCCGTAAATTACGGAACTATTTATTAGTTCGTTCTAGTAGCTTCTACCACTTGTGATAGTTAAAAGGCTAAATATTCTATTTACGTTGATTATTTTTCCGACCCAAATATCAACCAATAGAATTGCACCATTCGACGTCACGTGGTACAACCTACATGGTATTATACTGATCATTTTTTGAAAATTTTCTCTGGTAGTTGCCATATATATTTTGCTATATTTATTCATTATGAAATTCTTATTTGTTAACTGTACATTTCGTCTCATGGTGCAATTCTATTGGCCGACATTTGGGACGGAAAAATAATCCCCCGAATACCACACGAGCTTCAAAATTATCTGGCATTTCCCTCAAGGTTCCCTGCAAACAAATAAAGTCGTCAAGTTTTTCAGGAAAAATCACTCGTTTGTTTTCAACGAACCTATCGGGAAATACCCGATAATTTTGAAGCTCTTGTGGTATTATAAGTGAATATTTAGCTTAACCTATAAGGTAGTATAAAGTATAGGTTCTATAAGCGGTGAAAGCCCAGTGGGTAAGAATTCGACTTCGAGTTCGAATCCCAGACCTGTAACTTTTCTACGTTATGTGCGTTTTGAGCAATTAATATATCAGAAGGAAAACATCGTGAGGATACTTGAGAGTTCTCCATAATTTTCTCAAAGGTGTGTGGAGTCCACCAATACCCCCTTTTCTAACCCCTTAACCCCTTCTCATCGTGGGATCAATGCACTGTAGTGGGCCGACTGATTTTATTAAGCTTAAGATTTGGTATGGTAGAACGCGCTAATCTCAGGAACAACTGGATCGAATGTTTTTTTTTGGTATTTTAAATTTATTTATATAACATCAGGCTAAGACCAATAGGTGTGGGGTATTATTGAAAAATGTTGAAAAACGAGAAAAAATATTTCTTTTGACAGCTTCCGATACGTGCGATGCTTGTAAAGTTAAAAATGTGTGGCAGAATAATTCCCCTTTAACATTGTATTCCCTTTTATATTGTTTTACAGACATTACAAACAGTATGGCCTACGTAAAATCAAGAAAGATTATTATTATAATAAAAAAATATTAAAAAAAACATGTTGTTGCTGACTTGGCCAAAGAATATTTTGGGCATTAAAAGGGCTGCCAGAATCTTAGGCACTTATGCCTTACTGCGATGGTTCCCAAAACGTTTTAGATTTTATTAATTCTTATTAAGGTATATAGGTTTATTTTTTTTAATTATTTTAATTGTTTTAGTCTGTAATCTACCACTGTTGGAAACAAGAAAACATGGTTTCTTGTTTGACATTTATTTTGTTGATGTACTCAAACCTCGCACCTCCTTTTACCATCGGGTCATCGAGTGAGATCAAAAACTAGTTACAATCAATATAATATTCCCGGTAAACATAAGTTATGCACTCGTCACACGAGTACCGAGTCCCCAGTCCCGAAGCATCCGCCGCCATAAATCCCGCCAAATGAAATACGACACCGCGCGGGGTAATCTCTCATCTTAACGCCTGACTAGGAATTCAACCGTGTAATACACGCCACACCTACGCTACTACGTGCTGAATAATTTTTGGAGGTACGTGGCTCAAATTGGTTTTTGCCTTTCTCTAGCTTTTATCCAAATTTCTGACCGACTTAGGGCCAGCGTGGTGGACTGCGGCCTGTGGGAGGAGACCCATGTCCTGTAGAAGTCGGTAATGGTTTGATGATGATGACGGGTGCGGGGTCGGGTGTCCTCTCTGTATGAGAAGGGTTTAGGCCATAGTCAACCACGTTGCGCGGTGGCTAAGTGCGGATTGATACACTTTACAGGCCTTTGTAAGTGGCCAAGACTATGGATAACTTTCAGGCATTCAGGTTTTCTCACGATGACCTTCAGCGTTAAAGCAAGTGATATTTAATTTCTTGATTAAAAACAAAATACGTTTATGCGAAAAAGTCTAATTTTTTTAGATTATCTTTTTTAATATGTTCCCCTCCTGAGATTTCTCTGGAAGAAATAGAATTATAGCAGAGTGCCTCGACGCCTCAGTTGCTTGGCTTTAACCAAGCAATCCAGCTATATAAATAGAAAGGTAGACCCTACGTGGAGTAGTGTTTTGTAAATGTTTATGGCTGGCAGAAATAACTTTAATATTAGCTGTGATCGTTTGTCCCGTATTTAAATATTTCAAAAAACTCTATTTTTTTTTAAATTTTTATTCTATAAATTTCAAATTTCATGTTTATTCTTTAAAATAATTGTTTAATAAATATAACCTAAAATAAACTATTTAAAACTAAATAATATCTAAAACGTCCTCGAAACAACCGCAGCGAGGCACAATTCCTAAGATGCTGGCAGCATTGCCCCTTTGGATGGCCAAACTAATATTTAATTAAATTTTAATTCGTTGGCCAAGGTAACTGCCCGCTCTAGGATCACCGGTAGACTCGATAGCCCTTTTCGATAATTCTTTGAACCCTTTTCAAAGAATTATCGAAAATTATCTCTTGTTAATTATCTCTTGCCTCCGGACCCCACGGTCCCAAAGTCTCTACTCCAAAATTCACAAAAATGAAGCTGCTATCCAGGTTTTCATATTTACGCCTCTTGGCCTGCTAGGCACTGGTAGCAGCCGCACCTACCATTAAAAACTCTATACAATTACATGTTACAGTGGTAATGTTGGTGATGTCAGTACTGGCACATGAGGCTTAACACCTACGGTTCATGAACACAGGGCGGCACTTCACAGAACCTGTCCCTCGCATAACCTACGAAGTGATTCTCATTTTATAAGCGATGGGTCACCGCTTTCAATCATATCATATCATTGACGGCCGAGTGGCGCAGTGGGCAGCGACCCTGCTTTCTGAGTCCAAGGTCGTGGGTTCGATTCCCACTACTGGAAAATGTTTGTATAAAAAACATGAATATTTTTCAGTGTCTGGGTGTTTATCTGTATATTATAAGTATTTATGTGTATTATATTCATAAAAAAATATTCATCAGCTATCTCAGTACCCATAACACAAGCTACGCTTACTTTGGGGCTAGATGGCGATGTGTGTTTTGTCGTAGTATATTTATTTATTTATTTATATGGGCGGTCTGCTTGGTCTGTCAATTATAACTTTTTAATCTTATATTATATACTAGTTGTACCCTGCCACGCTTCGCTGTGGCACATTGTGAATGAATGGTTGAGAAAAATAGATAAAAACAATCCTTGATGCGTATTATATATCATGCTAAAATTTCAGCTCGATCATTGCAGAACTTTTTGAGTTTTTGAAGCGTACACAAACCAACGTAAAATTTTTATATATTTAGATATGTGTTTTAGCACTAAAGATGTCCCTCCTACTTCCATGTATATATATATATTTCTTGTATGTGTGTGTACCGCCTGGACCGATTTGAATTAATTTTTTGGTATGCGTTTTGGTGGCACCCTGGATGGTTTAGATTTACAAATTAGCCCGACAGATGGCGCTGGGGTCCGCTAGTACATATGTAATATTAAAATAAAAAAAGGGTTAATATACCGTGGCAAGCATGGAACTAGACCTTGTCTTAATAATATACTTAAGGAACATTTTTCTTCATTCAACCCCTCGTCCCAGAGGCAGAGACTGTCAGCTCATCTTCAGTGATCATTCCGAGCATCACACTTGTCTGCACCAGTATTTGCTTTGCCAACCCTTTCACGTACATTTCAGTACACTCCATACAGATGGTCCGCTCTTATTGTATTGCTAATAAGGATGATTTTCAAAATACTCCGTACAAGCGGTTCCGTGCAGCAAAACAATTACTCTGAGAGCTGGTGCATCATTTATGTAGTTCATCTTCGACCATCGATCTAATATCCCTCTTGCCGAGCGAAGGCGCAGTCTTCTGGTATGTGAAAGCTTCGGATTGCGGTGTGAAATCTCTGTGCCAGAAAATATCAGATGTTCTTTGGTTAGCTACGTACCTTGCACATTACCACTTCAGTTCCGCAACATATAATGAAAGAACCAAAACCGTGAGACGAGGTCTGTGATATCTAGCATCATCCAGACGTAGGTCGAATACATGGTTAAAGGGCGTTAACTGACGATCCTTCAACGGTACAAGCTAATATGAACGAAGCCACCCTAATTACGAGTAGCTCGTTTGCAGTAAGTTTTTTCGCTATTAATTAGCCAAACGATTTAGTGTTTCCATACAATGTTGTGTAAAAACCGATCGGGATTGTGGGTTCAATAAAACTGCCATACCTCTATTAGGTCAGTCTGTTACCATTTTAGACTGCATCCTCACTTACCGGCATGTGAGATCACAGCTCAGGGCAGACTTGCATTGTAATACAAAATAAAAATAAAAAAATATATAAAAAAAAAAAATCGTGCACTGCTGATCGGTAACATTCTGCAAACAAACTTCTTTGTTTATTTGGTTAATATCTATTGCAATAAATATTTAAATCATAATAAACGTTGTATCATAATTACGTTTTGTCATTAGTACTTTTTGTCATTGATCACAATTAATGCATGTAGAGTTAACCGGCTCCCGAACTATAACGTATACCAGAACAATTGAGTTGAAACATTATTGGGCGTTCGATTGAATTCCTTGTTTTGGCTCGTTTGCGGTGCCTGCCGAATAGTTTGCAATGCTGCCTTTGTTCATCTCGATAATACTTAATCGATTTGAATACCCGATACTCTCTCTGCCACTTACAGTAAATAAGATCATTATACTTATTCATCATCATCTTCATCATATCAACCCATCACCAGCCCACCAAAGGGCACGAGTCTTCTCCGACAATTAGAAGGAGTTAAGGCAGTAGTCCAACACGCTGGCCCAGTGCAGATTGGTGGACTCCACACTTCACTTCACTCCAGAACTCTCAGGCATGCAGGTCTCCTCACTATGTTTTCCTTCACCGTTGAAGCCAGTGACATTTTAATTGGTTAAAATTTTCACAACTTGTAAAAGTTACAGGTGCGTGCAAGATTGTTAAACTTTAAAAGGAGGTTGGAAAAGAGCAATCTGCTGAGTTTCTTGCCGGCTCTTTTCAGCGGAATCTGCCTTTTGAACCGGTGGTAGAGTCACTACTAACAGACTGACTTGACGTTTCAAAAGTGCTTATAAATTAAGCCTACTTGAGATAAATGAATTTTGAATTTATGAATTTTTGTGCTGGAACACAAACTCGGCCCCCCCGTGGATGAAAAGTGCTACCAAAAGACATTTTAAACTGATCTAATTATGGGCCTGATATGTAAGCTAAAAACCTGTTTGGTTTTAATTTTCTTTTTAATTTATGCACTGGCTTAATACAACTGCTATATGCCTGAAAGGCTAGCCCGCTACCATCTTGTGATTGTGGTCAAAGGCTAACTTGTAGTACTTGTAATACTGTTCTGGTACTGCAATATAGAGCTGAGAAGGTGACCCACGGACAACCACGCGCAGTCCCCATGTACGCAGATAATATTTATGTAATAAGTGGTTTTGTTCGCTCTATTTCTAGACTGGTTCTTGTTTTGTTTTGTTTTTATAAGTATTATGCTATATGACTTATTATAAATACTACATAAATATACTACCACAATACACACATCGCCATCTAGCCTCAAAGTAAGCGTAGCTTATCATATGGATACTAAGATGAATATTTATTGTATGTATATTATTATACATAAATACTTATAATAAACAGATAAACACCCAGACACTGAAAAACATTCATGTTCACCACACAAACATTTTCCAGTTGTGGGATTCGAACCCACGGCCTTGGACTCAGGAAGCAGGGTCGCTGTCCGCTGCGCCAATCGGCTATCAATAAATAATTATTAATTTAATTAATGTTAATGGAATAGCTAAGAGATACCCAGCGAGAATTGAGTAGAGCGATGCTGCGAGTATCCCAATGTACTCAAATAAAAAATAAGAAGACCCGTAGAGTGGTAGAAAAAGGTCGTGGAAAGACCACCATTGGTCATCTTTAGCGTAGGAGCCCTGTCGATCCTGGACGTCTATCAACCTGGCTGTTGATAGACGTCCACGAAGTGTACAACGGGTTCCCGGGGTGTCTAGTATGGCCAAGGGGCGTGAATGACCGTGGTGGTTTATAGTTAGTTTGTACGAGTCCTGAATAACCTCTGTCCTGCCCAAGAGCGTAGAGGTAGCCGTAAAGATTTTTCAACACGACAAAAAAAAGAAAAAATCTTAAACAATAAGAAATTGTAGAAATAATTTCTACAAAAGAGGCCAAATAATATACAGTTAATAAAAAAAAACTTCGGCTTATCAGTAAAGACTTGAAACTGTTAGTCATAAAGGTAGTTGTAGTTGTGGTTTTTGAGACAGCTTCTCCCGGGAAGTACTACCGGCGTGCTTGTTTCTGCCGTAAATCAGCATTATTGCATTGCTGTGTTCCGGTCTGAGGCTTAACACTGATGCTTCAGGGTGAAAGACACATCACGGCACGTTGTGAACACGTTCCTTGCATGCCATGCGAAGTGTTGCTCTGTTTATAGGCCATGGTTCCATTTATCATCGCCTGGTCCGACTCTTAAAAAGGTGAAAGAAAGCTAAATATACCTAGAAAGAAGGCTGAAAAGAAAAAAATGTACGCCGTCACGGGAGGCCGGGCAGATGTGAAACATCAAAATTATTTTGTACAAGTAATAAAAAGTAAAAAAGTACAGATTATGACAGGAACTAAATATGACATTATAAAAAGATACAATATTATGATTGATTTAATATACATTTATTTTCTTCATATATAAAATGTTTTAATTCAAAGATTTCTTAAAAAAGGTGACAACTCAGGTATTTTCTTCAACGTATAGTAACAACGTATATGCATATATATTCTATCATACAGCGTGGCGATGCGTCGCCACGGCCGGGCCACGCAAGAATCAGGTTTACCTGATTCCTCCGCCGCCTCCGCCTATAGATGTTTCATATCAAAAAACCCTTTACCTGAAGTGCAGTGACGATTAGTGTAGTGATCATCACCACAGCGTGCGAAACTAGTGTTCGTGCGGGGATGAGAACACGTAAACAAATCGAACTTATACTTTAGAGTTATAGACTGAGTTAAGACATTGTACTATATCTTAGTTGTAACTAAATTAAAGTTAAAGTTTATTTCAAAATTAAGTTATTCATTACCCATGATAGTAATAGTTAATATAGATGCTTGAGAAAAATAACAATGATTTTCATACTGAATAGAAAAGTAGAAAGGGTAAACAGTTTTACTGCGCACATCGGAAATTGTAACTAAAAGTGTACATTGTAAACTGCGTAAACAACTTTTGTTTACGGAGAGAGATTGGATAGAGGATGCAAGTTTCCGTGCACCTATAGAGCAATTATTCTAGATTTTTCTTTATAAAGGTTATTTTAACCGAATTATAAAAAGGAGGAGGTTCTCAATATTCATTCACTAATTGTTAATTTGTTACGTTATTTTTTTGTGTCGTACGCGATTACTCCACCAATTATGAACCAATTTTGACAATTCTATCTTTAGTTGGTATGTTATACCCATTATAATTTGGTGAGGATCTATTGGAGAGATCTTGAAGAAAACAAGTGAACACTTCAAGTACTATATATTATACGCACGCCTATAGTAATTTGAGTATTTCTGAAGTAAATTTCTTCTGAAAATCAACATTTGGTGAATTGAAACTGATGATGACAACCACGGGAGGCCTACGAACTATAAAATATTTAGTAGGGCTGCGTTTCGATTGTGGCATATGGTTTATAAGCAATAAAGGAGCTGATAAATATTTTCTACAACATTTTTTAAGTCAGTGCCAAATAAAATGTAAAAAATTACTGGTATTTTCCTTGGCACCTACTTTCTACATTTTACTTGGCACCTACTTAAAAATGTTGTAGAAAATATTTTATTTCTTTCTTTTTAGTTGTTTACAAAGTCCGTTATAATAAAATAACTTAACACAGTTCCGTTATTAATATAGACTTTTCATTCATCATCCTCAACCAATATTTAATAACCCATTACTTGGAACGGGCCTCCTTTCTCCTTTCAACTTATGAGAGAGGGAGAAGCAGAGGAGTGGAGAGAAAATTGTTAATCCTCAAGCGCAACCTGGGAATTGAACCTAGGACTTCTTGATCCGTAGTTGAACATGCTAAACACTAGATTTACGGATGACACTTCGGATCCGTACGTAAAATATCCAATGTATTGCATATATGCATTCATATATGCCATAAATCTCATTCAATACATTCTTAAACTTACAGCTCTGCGATGGATTAAAATGCACCATGGTCTAAGAACAAACTCACAACAAACTATGCTGGGTATTTTTTTGTTATCACCACCTCACAATGTCCCTTAAAACTATTTAAAAACAACCTACTTAGTTCAAGCAATCTTTTATAACCAAGCTCTATAATAATTGAAAAAATCAGTACGCTTAAATTCAAACATCTTATATCATTACACCTTTATCATCACATCAACCCATTACCAGCACTCTACAGAGTTCTTACAATGAGTAGGTTAAGGCCGTAGTCCACCACGCTGGACCAGTGCGGATTGGCGGACTCCAAACACCTTTGAGAGGATTATCGAGAACTCATGAGGCATGTAGGTTTCCTCACGATGTTTTCTTTGACGGCCATTTCCTTTCTAAGACCAAGGCCGTGGGTTCGATTCCCACAACTGGAAAATGTTTGTGTGATGAAAATGAGAGTTTTTCAGTGTCTTGGTGTTTATCAGTATATTATAAGTATTTACGTGTAATATATTATCAGTTATCTTAGCACCCATAACACAAGCTATGCTTACTTAGGGGTTAGATGGCGATGTGTGTATTGTAGTATATTTATTTATTTATTTCATCAAGGGATATTTTAATTACTTAAAACGCACATAACTTAGAAAAACTAGCGGTGCGTGTGGGATTTGAACTCAGCCCCCCGAAAGTGTTACCGCTTTAATCCGCTTCATTCGGTCTATTACAAAATCGAAACTACATACATTTATCATCAACAAAAACTCATTACAAACAATCTCGCAACTTCCTATACCTAAATAATTTCTAATGACGCAATTAGTAAAATCGAATATTGTATCTATAAACTCAAATTATCTCTAACGAAAACTATAATGAATGTTTTAACTTTTTAATGAAGTTATAAAAAAAATTCTAATACACCGATAAAATCAAATTACACCGAACGCAAATAGCATCGACACAAATAAACACTTCCCAAAAACGTACACCCCGCGGGCTGGATCGGGTCGGTTAATTAATTATTTTCTTTATTACATCTTAATTAAAAGCTAAGAAACGCCGCTTCCCGGCGAGATGTAGATTGGTCGATAGATTACTCTGAATTAATTTGTTCAGAGTAATTTATTGTTTATAACTGTTCACAAACTCAAGATGAAGTCGTGCGCGGGATTTAATTGAAATATATTTTTATTAGGAAACAAAATAAGTACAGTTTTGATACAAAGTTAATATATTCATATATTCACTTTCTTAAATATACGACGAGTACGACGAGTAGGTACATACGACGATAATATTTTGGGTTATTTGATATTTCGACCCAAAGTCAAAGTCAAATATTTCTTTATTCAAATAGGCACGAAATGTGAACATAGCAGTGAGTAGTGATGGCTATAACTACATTCGTAAACTTAAAACTAAAGCTACTAGGGTTCCAAACGCGCCCTGGTCTAAGAAGAAGCCCACAACAAACTTAGCCGGGTGTTCTCTTTGTTATCACCATCACACATTGTTATTTGAAAATATTTAAGAAGCAACCATTGTTCACACGCAAGATTTTTTTATTGTTTACGTAATCTTCTATATATATAAAAGAGGATGTTTGTATATATGTCATCGATAAACTCAGAAACTATTTGACCGATCATTATGAAATTTGGTATGCTTATGTATTTTTTCACGGAGAAGGTTTATATGCTATGCCCATTGATGTAACACCCCACCAGGCGGCGCTGTCAAGTATCGACTTCCGCCCCGTTCAACCGATTGTCATAAAAATTGGTATGACCATGTATTTTTCCACGGAGAAAACGAACATGCTATGTCCATTGATGTAACTCCCCACCAGGCGGCGCTGTCAAGTATCGACTTCCGCCCCGTTCAACCGATTGTCATAAAAATTGGTATGACCATGTATTTTTCCACGGAGAAAACGAACATGCTATGTCCATTGATGTAACTCAATTTTATATGCGGCAATGAATGCAATAAAATGTTTTCTCATTAAATTCAATGAGTTATTTTACAACTTATATTAAATAAGAAAATAAAAGAAATAACTAACCTTCTTTTGTAAAAAAAAAAATATAATTTATTTAAAAAGCAAATCAGCTAACTTCAAATATATCATTTGTTATTGAAAATAAAAATAAAGCAATAAAATAAAAAATAACTTATAATTTTTATTTTAAAATAACATGATCATGTACTAAAAAAATTTATTTGTAATTTTGATTGTAAGTGTAATTTAATAAAGTCAATAATACTCTTAATTAGTAAGTATACTCAAGACTTTAATAATAATAAATAGTTAATTTAAATTGTAAATAGAAAAGAATTAACTAATTAATTATTTATGTAAATAGATAAAACTGGTGCTACACAAATAATATTATTTACAATGCCACTGAAAAAATCAAATATCGGAAGATCAAAGAGAAACACGAAGCAACAGGCAACCAGAAGAACTACAGAAACACCGCAACAAAAAAAAAAAGGTTAAAATCAAACAGACTTCGAGCTTTGTCTTTGAGAGCTAATGAAACAGATAGTGAACGTGTTGTTCGAGTTACAGACCTACGATCAAGAGCGTCTTCATCAAGAGCTGCCGAAAAACCTGACGAACGAGCTCAACGTTTGGATGATCAAAGATTAAGACAAAATCAGTTAAGAACTAAAACCGATCTTAATAAAGCAGCCTTTAATTACGATAAGAAATATGATTACAAGATCCATCCCGATGTGGTCATTGGTTCAATGAATGTAGTATGTCCGCATTGTCGCGCTAAGAAGTTTCAAAAAGAAACTGCCGGTTTGTGTTGCTCCAACGGAAAAGTTCATTTACCACCACCGGTTGAACCACCAGAACCTCTTCTTACCTACGTATCTGGAACTACTAAGGAGTCTAAACATTTTCTCCAGCATATTAGAAAATACAACTCCTGTTTTCAAATGACATCGTTTGGAGCAACAAATATTGTAAAATATAATCATTTTATGCCCACATTTAAAGTGCAAGGACAAGTATACCATCAAATTGGTTCACTTCTCCCAGTACCTGAAGAAAATCCCCAATTTTTGCAAATTTATTTCATGGACAACGTAGAAAAAGAGATTGACCGACGATGCATGTTCAGTACGACAACTAACCGGGAAATTATTACTAAATTACGGATTATGCTTCATGTAAATAATTGTTTGATTAAAGATTTTAAATCTGCATTAGAAGGTGCGACAACAGATGATTTCAGGGTCATTATTAGAGCAGATAAAAAACCTTCGAATGAGCATGAAAGACGCTTTAATGCACCCGTGGCTTCTGAAGTCGCAGCTGTAATTGTTGGTACAGAAATTACAAAAAGAGATATTATTATCACTAAGCGAGATCAAACCAAGCAACGTGTCGCTGAAACACACCGATCGTATGACGCGCTTCAATATCCAATTCTGTTTCCGCGAGCAGAAGATGGATATCATCTCGAACTATATCAAACTAATCCCACGACAAGCGCTGTGACATTGAAGAGAGTTAGTTGTATGGATTTTTATGCGTATCGTATCATGATAAGAGATAATCAATCTAACCATATTCTTAAGTGTCGTCAACTGTTTCAACAATTTATTGTTGACATGTACGCTAAGGTTGAAAGCGAACGACTAAACTTTATTCGATACAATCAATCGAAACTCCGAGCCGAAGAGTATATTCATTTGCGAGATACAATATCGAATGATAAAGAAGCTGCGAATATTGGACAAAGAGTAATACTTCCATCTACGTATACTGGAAGTCCAAGACATATGCAGGAATATGCTCACGATGCTTTGACGTATGTTCGAAAATATGGACGTCCAGATCTTTTCATTCATGAGATAGTGTTAAATATGGATTTATATATTATATTATAATTTATATTTAATATTTTTACGAATTCTTATATGGATTTTTTTAAATTCCATCAGGGTTAAATATGGGATGAAAGTTTGTAAGTAATTTCCGTTCATATTTTTCTATAAGCAGCAAGACCTTTTTTTAACCCTTTGTAGTAAATTTAACAAATCAAAAATAAAACTTAACGTGAGCGAAGTCCTTTATACTATAATAGGACTTTTCTATTAGCTTTCGCTTAATACAAACTTCAAACTTTTTTAGAGACACCCCCAATATATCAACCGGTAATTTATTGTAAAATAATACGCAATTTCCTTTAAATTTAATTTATGTAGTCTAGTATACTGCACTGCAAGTTTATTTTTGCTTCTAACGTTCAAATTATTGCAGTCACGTTTTCTCTTAAATTTTGATATATTTTTTGTTGAACATACATTAAATTTTGAAATATAGACTGTCATTATTTTAACATGTTTAAATATATATCTTAATGACCCAGTTGCATGGATCGTGGTCACGACGAGACTGCGGAGGTACGAGATGTCACGTCTGGTGGATCGTCAGATTCTGCCCGTGACCTCCAACTTGACATCTCGATCCATGCAACTTGGTCGAAATATCGAAAAATCCCATAATATTATCGCGGTATGTAACCGTTAAACTATATTTAAGCAATGTAGATTAACCACGAAAATGTTGTGTTAAGTAAGGGTGCCCTCTAATCACCACATCGATTTGCAGTACGTTTTTGTCAGTAGGGGTGGTAACTAGCCACGGCCGAAGAGCCTCCCACCAGAAAAATGTATACCCGAGCGGAGCCGAGGCGATTTGCCAGTTTGGGTACACCATTAGGTAAGTATTTGTTTTTTCTTTGGGATAAAGAGTATCCAGGATGAAAAGGGATTATACAAATGCGTAAGACTCCCTAACTTAACATTTTATAAATATACGATCATTTTTTTACATGAATATATTATGAGAATATACTATTCACGAGAATAGTTGACATCGAATTCGTTATAAATAAAGCTGTCGGTCCATATTACGAGGTGACCATGAAATGCATGTATTATGTGTAGCTTACCCTCGTTCACGCATGTTAACGCACGGACAGAGTCGCCTGTGGCTACAAAGTTGCGTGCACACAACAATGAAAAACGCTGGCTCTGAAAATAATTCAAGCCTTTTTTATTATTGATCAAATAATAATTTATAGGCAAAATACTTGGCGCCCTCTTCTTATTTAAGACTTTGGGGGAACCGACTTCGATCTCCGCCCCGATACTCCTAACTTTCGGAGTTACATGCGTTTTTAACAGGCAAATAAAAATCCAAATTTAAAATTCATTGATTTCAAGTAGGCCCAGTTTAGAAACGTCACAAGCACTTTTGAAACGTCAAGTCAGTCAGTTTGAGGTGCTCTACCACTGCTTCAAATATGAGGAGGTTACGATTTGATTTGAGGTTACGGTTTTTTTTTGTTTTTAGTGTATGATTGGGCATATCTCCGTCGTTTATAGATGAATTGGCAAAAATATTTTTTTTCGCAAGAGTTGTATTCCTAAATGCTCCCATTGAAGTTTTATATAGATCTGATGAACAATTTCGAGAAACAGGCAACGGAACTTCACTTCAACAAATTATGGCAAATTAAACATTACACCTGTTCACTCGAATACGTTACGCAGATGTATTCAGTATATCGGAAAAGAAAAGTTTAAGACTTGGATATTTTACTAATTCCATACTATTTGATTATTTCCGTTACAGGAAAAACTCTCCTCTTATACTTATTCTTCTAACATATTGGACGTTATCTAAATATCTTATTTTTGAAAACGCTTCGTTAATCGAGCGGTAGAAAGCAAATGTGTAAGCGCTCTTACACATAGGGTTGCCTATCTATAAAGTGTATGCATACTGCACACCCCTATGTCTGGAGGCGTAGTCTGCAAAGCGATGCGCGTCCAAGCATGCCGCCGGCCGATGCGATATAAAGATTACTGGGTGTGTATCGTTTTCGGTATTTTTTATTTGTTTCTTCTTTTAACTTCTTAATCCATCTTATTTATTTGAAAAAAATCTAAAAAAACCATCTTTTTTAGATTTTTTTCAAATAAATATTCTTCGGTTCTGAATTCATTCTGTTTTTTATTCGTACATCAATTTAACGATTAAATTTAAAATCGGAATCATTGTGAAAAAACTTTTCGAATGTTGTATAAATCTACTGAAAACCACAATATTTAAAATTATTTAAACTTACTTCCTACCAAATAAAATTAATTATTAACTACATATATCTATATAAAAAAATATTATTTTTAATAAAATAATTGTAAAACATCTTCAATACCATCGCAACCTGTCCAAGAACTACCTCTATCTACTATATCTTTTATCTTTTTACTTTCGGATGATCAATTATTTCGTCGTTGCTTCCTACCATCTTCAAAATACTTAGGTGTTGAAACTGAACAAGTTTTTTAAATGAATAATTTAAGTTTGATGGTGAATAAAGTTCTGTAATTAATCGAGTTTTTTCGACAAAGTTCAGTTCTTCACTTTCTTTACCAACCTTGTTCTTCATGCTTCATCAACCACCGGTTGTCTCGAGGAGATCGCTTCAAGCGCCTTTGCGCATTCATTTACCTTTTGTTTTGTTTTATTTGTTTTTTGTTCTGGGGTCATAAATATATCGCCCAATGTATTATTATTTTAAAATAAAGTTTATAATTCTGGAAGAAAACTTAAACAATATCGATATTTACTTCCACTATTCTACTTGAATTCATGATAGTAGGTTTGTACACTACCGTACATCCATAGAGATAGAAAACATTTCACGTCGTCATTTCGTCGGTCCACTTTTGGAAGTTCTTCAAAAGTCCTAGTTACGGACTTTCTTTGCAACTCCCCCAAAATTTACCGTAACTTTTGCCATCATAGTGAGTCGCAGGAGTTTGTATCCTTTGTGGTGGGATACGTGCCCCAAATATGCGTATTTTCTTATCTCGACTGTTTGAAAAAGTTCACGTTTTAGATAGGCACGTCACATTCACATTTGCCTATAGTAATCAGTAATGGTTTAAAAAACACTGTATATTATGATAAAGCATAGCTCGTTCGGTGTAAGGTGTAATACCTGCAGGTATTCAATTTTAACTTTTGCTTTGTTATTTGATTAGCTTCTAGATTATTTTAATAAAGCATGCCGTGGTAATTTCTAGAAGGTTTCAATCTCCTGTCTTTCTTTTTTATTTTTGTAATTATCTTGATGATTATTACCAGTTTCATGATCCAATAAAAATAAATAAAAAATATAGCAAATATCGTTCTACATTCACGTCCACACAGCGATTCACTAAGGGGAACGCCGCGGGGCGCATTTAGTGTTTATATAACCCTAAACAACGTTGTCCTAGTTAAGACGGACAGTGCAATAAAGCGAGCGTAGCAAGGCGCTGACAGAGGCAGCGGTCGAATGTGGGCGCCATTAGTTTCGCTTGCACGCCTGTTGTCAACACTGTCACTTACAACTGACGGAATTAGTACAGATTTTGTGTTACTTAGAGCCGATTACACTAATGACGAACTAGGCAATGAATGAAAGACCTAATCTAAGGATATTCCTTGGCATATATCTACATAAGAGTTGGTGAACCGTTTTTATGTTTAGACATCACCTGAATCATTAGGCATTCGATTTAGGCTTAATGATTTAGACGATTCCAGGTTTAGTTAAAACGGGCATAAGTATCATTGACCTCTGTTAAACCCCCAGATTATTACCTTTAGGCTGTTGTTACTTTGTTTTTAATCTCCGATTTGCATCGGGGGTTAAAAACAAAGGGGTGTTCTAAGTTTGTCGTGCCTGCGTGTGAGTCAGTCACTCTGTCGTTCGAGAATTCGATGCCAGAGCAGGATGAACTGATTTTGATCTTATTTTTTTTTGTTTGACAGTTGAATTAGTCGTGTGTTTTTTTCTATGATCTTTGAATAAAGTCGGTCCAAGATGGCCGCCGCCATTAAATGGCGGATTACATTTTTTTTTTCACAACACATCCTAACGTGTTGAGTTAGTAAAACGATGTAGGTACACTATAATGAAGGTTAGGGTTTTTTTTATTTTTACCGACTTCCTTCTAAAAATAGGAGATTATTAATTATGGTGTTTATGTATGTTCGGGCACAACTCCGACATATATAGACGGATTTGCAAAATTCTTGTGGTTGCAAATGTATTCACAACTGTTTAAAATAGTAGCACATAGTATTTAAGCTTGATTTATACAAAAATGTATTTTACTTTGTAGTTGGTATAACATTTGATTTGGAATTCGCTTAATTTTCCTAAAAATTCTCTTTTGTTAAACATATAACAAGATCTATATATTGTCCTGGCGTGCAAAATGATTATTTTTCGTAAAATCCAATACACAATGAAAAGATCACAAACCTGCGGTAACCCTGGAGTACGCACGGCTGACCTCTTCGTGCATATCGTTCCATCCGTTCATCCCTTCCCGATGAAACAAAGTTTGATAAGATATGAAAGAAATCGAGAAGGGGAATAATTGTATTTTTGTCTGACGAACTCCCTGGTGCAGCGTTGGTCGCTGTGATCTTATATTATATTTGAGAAGTCTCGGTTTCAACCCCACATCGATTATACATTCTGTATATTCTCGGGTCTGGTCTGGTGGGAGGCTTTGTTCATGACAAGTTGCCGACCCAAACACGTGCCGCTAAGCGATTTGCGTTCCGGTACGATGTCGTGTCGAAACCGATTAGGGGTATGGCAACTGGTTGTTAATTTTGATACCGTCAAAGATAGAAACGGGCGTACCTGCTTGCATTTATAGTCAACGCCAGGTCGTTTTCTACGCGGCATCGTACCGTAACGCTTAATCGCTTGGCGACACGGCTTTACCCGTAGCTTTGATGTTAGTTGACGTAAAAACTTACACGTACCAAAACAGGATATGAAGGTACATTCAATCAGTAAGTAATAACTTTTAAATGTTTTATTTTGAGAGAGCATTTCGGTTTTTTTTTATCGTCAAATGAATTTTATAAATGTAAATCAAAATTAAGAAAGCGAACTGCGCTTTGTTGATTCGGACTTCAATTTAATTTTGTACACTTTGTCTGCTGAATACCTAATAGAAAATAACGTAGAGTATTATTTTCAACTGGAAGTGTCTTGCTTTAATTCGTTCCTTACTTTTTGAAAAGTCGATTCTGTCACTTACTACTATAAATGTGAAAGTGAGGTACTTTAGATCCCGGAAAAGAGCCAGCGTTACTCCCGGGGGAATTTAAATACATAGGTTTTGTTTTCTATGCGCGGCTTTACAGCTCAACCAATCTTAACGAAATTTTCCACAGATAAAGTTTACATCTTGAACCTAGGATACTTTTTATTTACGCAATATTTACGAAATGATTGCAGACGAAATAGCAAGCAATAGCTAGTCAGTTATTTAAATCATAAACCAAAAAAATGGCTACCTTTATATTTTTTACATAACTTAGGTAGTAAATTAAAAAATAAATTATCTTTGTATCTTTTTGCATCTTTTTAGTACCTGTACATGTTACGAGAGCACCTTGTAATTGCAGTCAAACTTTTTTGTATGACATGAACGCATGGTTTGTTAGATAACTAAGTACATTGTCACAACAAATTTTAAGTCTGACGTCTCAAAGGGTTCATTCATTTATGAATGCCTCGTCACAAACGGTCAAGTCCTGTTGAAACAAATAAACAGATCGCCAATAATACTTTCTCCATCTTTCTCAATTGCATTGAAAAAATAATATTCTTCTTCTTCTTCGACCATTGTTGCCTCTTCCAGTGCCTCTTACTTTATGAATATGAAATCTCTGAGGCAGATCTTGGGCAAATTTGATTTGCTGATTCAGTTTGCACTTTAATTCTTATGATTGGTGAATCCTAATCGACTATGGACTAAAGATGGGAAGATGGATAAAAACATAACGACGATATTATATAATTTCTGAGTGAGTGAGTGAATCGTGGATGAAATTCGCAAATGTGGCTTCATTTAATCGGTGTATAACCGACTAGTTTGTCATATATTTGTTGGTGTATGCACAACTGTGGGCTTTGTTCTTAGACTACGGCACGATTGGAACCTTTATTTTTAAGTTTACGAATGTAGTTATCGCCATCATTTACTGCCTTCAAAAGTGCCATCAAGTGCTAAAAGCCGCATTGACTAAAAGCACGGGGTTCCTCTGAAAATGAAAATGGTGTAGGCAGTCCACTACGCTGGCCAATTGCGGATTAATAGACTTCACACATCTTCGAGAACAGTATGGAGAACCCTAAGGCGTGAAGGTAAACTCACGATGTTTTCTTTCAACGTTAAAGCACGTGAAATTTCATCTCTCGCCTTATTCTACGTTTGTAGCAAAAACGACACTAACAATTGAAAACAAATATTAATATATTGAAAGTTTTATTGTAACACATTATCTAGTTATCACAGTAAGATTTGAGATTTTCGTACAATTGAATCACTGGGGCCCGCAGACTTTGACAGTTGAAAGTGTACAATGCCAAACCTTCTTTTGAAAACTAAAAAGCTAACTTCAGCAAGCTTCACTTTCCCTAACGCACCAGAAGAAGAGAATAACTTCAAAAGAGACTTAAAAGAGTTTTTATAGCACGTACTGGTGATTTTCTCCATTTTATAACATCTGTCCGTTTAGTATCTCCGCCCTTTCAACTAAATCTTTTTGCATTAAGTTGATTAGTTTCTTAGATAGACCCTGGAAGGTAGACAAATAAACGGACAAAAGAACATTTAGCATTTATAATACTCATTCAGGATTTTAAATTAATGACAGTCAAAATAAGTGAGTACAACACGAAGCCCTCTACAACATAATCCACTAAAATTTTGTTTACATAGTGACCATAACGGCAATAATACATACGCGTGTTCAAAATAGCACCAATTTTTTACAGATATGAATCGGCTGGCGTAACAAATTAAACACGTTAATCGCTTTAAGCGCTATTCTGCAGCGATGTAATGAATCATTCTGGGGTTCTATCCAGAGGGGAGATGCGAACGATACGCGCGTATTAACATAACCAAGCGGTCAGTCATGCGTACTTATCTGGAGTCGTAAAGTAGGTATATATAAACTACATGTGTAGTATCTACACTTATATCATTAAAAAGCTTTGGTGCGAATTACTCTAACTTCATAGCTTAATATTCATTCAGTGTGAGATGGTGATAACAAAAAAATACCTATTGCTGTTGATGATATATAAAAAATATGTATAACATGATTAAAGTGCGATTTAACTGTGATACTAAAATGTTATTACATCGCTGGTAGAAAGATAAGTGGTTTTCATTAGTATCGCAGTATTAACTCTAATTCAAATAAATAGGATACTTATATAGCTGTAAAATACTTTTAAATTCATTCCAATCGGACATTTAATTTAGAAGTTTTCGAAAGTTTAAAAACCAAAGGACTACACTACACCAAAACAAAACAGTCATTTTTACTTAATGAAATAGTTCGTTTTAAAAACTACACTCGATTTTTTTTACAATAATTTCGAAGTTAAACCTATTATCTGTAGAACTTATACCTACATTGAATGCCACACATCTCCGAAATGCTTTAAAAATAAAAACAAACGCGGACGAAATCGCGGACAATACAATATCTGATAAGTAGATTTTTCCCTCACCAAATATATTTCTATGACCTACCGCGTTGCATCGCCCGCCCTTTGCCCTACTTCTAAGGGTTGTAGCAACTTTAAAGAGAAGAACAGTCTTTCTCTGGAATTACATTATCTAATAGAAATTTAATTTTCACGGTTAGCGCAAAAAAAAAATAAGCGATCCCAGTACGATTCGACAATGAAACCTATTAAAGCTATGGGTATTATATGCTGTTACGCTGCTTTTAAATGAAAATTAGAGTATCGGGTAGATGCAAGCGTTACTTTGCGGAAATCCGTGATATACTCTCCGCGAAAAGCAGGAGAATCTGTATGGTGTTATTTATATTTTCTGCAATCCTTATAGTCCCTCCCGTTCTTAAACTCCACACCAAACAAATCTTCGGCAGTGTACCCTCTACGCACGTTTCGCTCCGAAACCGGGGCATCCTCACGAGATGTTGACTTTACAATGAATAATTGTTAAGAGAATATTCATTCAAATTCAAATTCAAATTCAAATTCATTTATTTCAAGTAGGCCTACTTTATAAGCACTTTTGAAACGTCAACATCGTAAAGTCAACATCTCCTGGGTATATTACACCATACAGATTCTCCGGCTTTTCTCGGCGCATAGCATATGAAACTTAGAGCTTGAATTCACTCTCAACAGGTGAGATTGCATTCAAGTTATCTTTCACAAAAAACCTGTACTAGCGTAGGGAGGTGACACGAGTTTAGTGTTGCCCAAATGCAAGAACAAGACGAGACTTAGCCAGTCTTGGTCTTGGTCTTGCGCCAATACACCTGGTCTTGGTCTTGGTCTTGGTCTTGCGCTCCCAGTCTTGGTCTTGGTCTTGGTCTTGCAGCAAGAGTCTTGCAAGTCTTGCAATTACCTATTAGTCTATTACTATTTATTAAAGTTTACTTTAAATCTTAGAAAAACGTATTAGAATTGGAACATTGTGAGCTTGAATTAACATAGCCATAGTAAAGATCAAGCAGATTAATAAATAACTGAAGAATTGATAAGAAATTCGAAAATTCGTCGTTTTCCATGGAAGTAACTGTTTCTTAATAAACATTTATGATTTATAAGCTTACATTTGCTAAAACATGTAAAAAAACAAATTAATTACAATAACTTGACTGTATTTTAAAGAACAATACTTATCTGTCTAGAAAGAGATTGAACCCTCAACTTATAAGAAATTTAATAAAAGAGTTTTACGATTTATCATTTATTTGAATAAAGCTGAAGAGTTCGTTTGTATGTTTGATGACAGAAGTTTTAAAATAAATAAATAAATCCTGAACGTCACTATACCTCCAAAGTTACTATTCCTCGTGGACGAAGTCGCGGGCACAGCTAGTAAATACTTACTCTCATCATCTCTCTCAGAGATATTCGAACACTTTTTTGCTATTTTTTCTTGTAAAAACTTAAGAAATATAATGACTAAATGTACAATAATAGTACCTAAGTAATTAGTTTAAAACCATATAAGTAATCAATATTATAATTACTTACTAGAATGAATTATTATGACATCTACTACCTATCCTCACCATTTTATCCTAATCATAATACTACTTGCGTGATCAGTATAATGTATTCATTTTCATTCTAAGCACTCTGAAACTTATTTATTCTTTGGAACACCTGTAGGTACTCTTAAAATTCGAAATTATTTTGCATGAATAGTGTCAAATGTTATGATTTCGGCGCGGCGGCAACGATTGTTTTAGATTTCAAAAGAAGCCGCCGGCGCGTGTATCATAACCATGTACTTCCGAAAAGCGGCAAATTTCTTTGAGAAGTAAGTACAAAACCTTTGATGCCGCATTATCAAAGTGCCGATGGTTAAAACATAACTATGCATGCACTCAGTTTGATTTTAATAGATATTTTTTTATTCGCTATGTTTATGGTATTAGTCGTAATGCGCATAGGTCCAGTTTTTCATATTCTTTGATATAGTTTTTTGCGTCTCATAGAATTCCTAAGCGTACCTACCTACCTATACACCGAACTGTTACACCTAACTACTCCGTGAAATAGCGCTAAGTCCTAGCTGCAAGACGCAAGAGTCTTGCAGGCTATGTCTTGTTCTTGCTCAAGTCTTGCACGGTCAGTCTTGGTCTTGGTCTTGCTAAAAATACGCGGTCTTGTTCTTGGTCTTGGTCTTGCAAAAACGCAAGAACAAGACCAAGACTGCAAGACCAAGACTGAATTTGGGCAACACTACACGAGTTACGGGCGATATCGATAACGTCCCGTCTGCTCGATGTAATGACGATAATTATCCAGGCCATTTGCCTGGCCGTTGAACACAGACAATGATATTATTCCACTGCATTGGCACGGTATCGCAGAGACACCGGAGTGCAACCTCTTGTTGTATAGCTGTAGTATACAATCCGTGTTAATAAACCATTTTTGGTACAAGAATACTTATTTAAATGAAACGGTTAGAGTCTACTGCTTAAGACTTCACTATAACTATTGAACAGTGGCGTGCATTGGGTTGCTTACCAGGGTATGCATACTGCAGGAAAATTGAATATAACGGCTAAAATTCTCCTCCTATACGGGTTATGTATCAATTTTAGGGTATGCAGTCTTTTTGTGCGTGTATGAAGTGCACGCCACTCCTATTGAAATATCCAAATTAAATTCTTGTGTCTACTAAACGTCACTTTTGATTAATTATTGTATGGAAAAGTGACGTTTGACAGCAGTGATTGCAAGATTTACGCCTGTCGCAAACCTGTCGCAAGATACGTAATCACCCTGCCGGGTACAAGAAGGCCTTGCAAAGCATGATGGACCAACGATATGAAAAAATAAAATAATCAAGAACATAAAAAACACGCTTGGTCAACAAAACCAAAATAAATTTCCAAAAGTTAGCTTAGTCTATTTTTAAAAGCGTGCTTTTTTAGTTCCTCTTAAACTAGTTTTTTTTTGTTAGGGCAAAATTAATCGGTAACCCATTTGCCATCTAATTTATTAATACTAGACAAATCGATTGGTAATTAAAATTAACATCATCCTTCCTTATCAACTATAGATGAAAATTATATCAATTAACAAACATCTTATTAAGCAAATTGAAAAATAAAATAAATCTTATCTAATTAGTGTATTGTCAACGGTCCTCGATATATCTACAAAGTTTGCACGAAATCGGACCGTTTGACGAGAGTCAAAGTAAAGATCAAAGGAGTCGGTTACAAACATACAAACAATCATACAGGTGAAGGTATTAAAAAGCGCGTAAAAAAGGGCGTATAAGAGTGGGTGAATGAGGAGTGTTCATTCTTTAATAAAAGCTTATGTCCAGCCGCTAACATTCCCAAAGTGAAATGATGATAATGACAAAATCGATGTTTTATTCATTCAACATTCTATGCTATCCTAGCCATCTTTCTAACTTCAATTAAAACAACTTAAACTTATAAAATATTTAGAGCACAGAGCCTCTTTTACATCTACCCTCGAAAATGCTATTAAGGCAACGCCTTGTCAACCCGCAAGACCGTGAGCCGGTAACGAGCAAACTTTAAAACTCCAAACTTATGAATAAATTACATCAGAAGAGACAACTCGTAGACCTTAATGAAAACTAATATTGTACGCTGACATTCGCGAAGTGCTGTTATTCAACGGGAGTAAATAAGTAAAGTCAAAGTCAAAGTCAAATATTTCTTTATTCAAATAGGCACATAGATGGCACTTTTGATGCGTACATTACATGTAAAATATGACATAGGAGTGAGATGATGGCGATAAATAAATTCGTCAACTAAAAACTAAAGCTACGAGGGTTCCAAACGCGCCCTGGTTTAAGACGAAGCCCACAACAAACTTAGCCGGTTGTTATTTTTTTTTTGTTATCACCATCTCACATTGTCCTTTAAAAACTAATTAAAGAAGCAACCTTGGTTAGAGCATTTACACCCAAGCATTTTTATCGTTGACGTAGTACTTAATACTATAATAGGACTTTTCTATAAGCTTACGTTTAATAAAAACTTTGAACTAGTTTAAGTAGTCCATAAGATTGTGAGTTACAATGAGAGTAGGTTATAATTCTAATTGGCGATTTTACAGTGGACAGCGACCCTGCTTCCCGAGTCCAAAGCTGTGTGTTCTATTCCCACAAGTGAAAAATGTCTTTGTGATGGACATAAATGTTTTTCAGTGGCTGGGAGTTAAATATAAAATGTACAGATATATATAAAATATATTTGGAACTTTTTAAACCTTTAAGAAACCTTGATATCAAATTTCAAAACTGTTACATCAAAGCAGTTGCGGTATCCCAGGATCCATCTAAGTTGTATCCAGTGCATTCAATAGAGATAAAAAAACCTACGCTCCGGCCCAAGAACTTACCTTTTGCAAAAAAATTACAAGAATATGTTGCAGCGTGTCAGAAGAACAGATAAACAGAAACTTTCAACTTTACGTATAAGTGTGGCTGTAAAAATCAATATGGTGTCTCTTTCAGTGATGGCACTTGAAGTTGTTGCTTTACTATTGTATGTGTATTATGTTTTAAAATTCACTTGTGTATATATATTTATATCTCTATTATGTATATTTATTTGAAATTATGTACGTATTTGCATATTTTTTTATATATGTATATATGAGAACACTCTTGGCACTGTCCCGATCTCTTGGTGCAAGTTTTGTCTATAAAGGTTGTCTATAAGAGATTGTTTACAGCAATAAGGCCGCCTTTTGAATGTCTACAATGTGTTTTACTAATCTTCCTTTCCTTGCGTGTAATAAAGTGTTTCTTCTTCTTCTTGTTTCAAAACCGAATCTTCCTATCTCTGAATGTCGGATAGCTAACCTTTTTTTTTTCAATCACCATTTGTAAACAGCAAACTATACCTACTCAAAATTTACTGAGCACTCGTTTATCGTTATAATCGTAGCTTTATAATTATGGTATTTAAATTGAAACCGTATTTGGCACGACGTAATAAAACTGTATTAATCAAATTAATATTTTCGCAAACTCAGCTAGGCTTATCGCTTTAAGAGTTCCGCGAAAGTTTAGCACCCAATTTATCAACCGGCACCTGCAATGGACTTCGGAACTTCCCGATCGCTGCCGAGCCACGACCAACTTTATACATTTTATGCAACTAATTTAAATCTGTGTTCAGCTGAATTGGTGTTTTTGGATTATGAAAGTAATTATAGATTGCTGTGGCTGCTCCAGAATTTCATATTCAATAACTAAACAGTGACCTTAGATTGTTCTTGGCATGACCTTAGATTGTAAGCTTCAGTGGGGTACCCATATAGATACACTAGCAGGTAAACTAAGCTAGGCTGCCTACGCCGTCAGGAAAATTAGACATATTACTGACGTAGAAACAGCAAGACTTGTTTACTTTGCGTACTTTCATAGTGTGATGTCTTACGGGATCTTATTATGGGGCAAAGCTGCAGATATTGAAACTATATTCATATTGCAGAAAAGAGCTATACGGTCAATATATAAACTTAAAGAAATAGGTATACTTACGGTAGCCGCACAATATATTTATAGCAATATAGTATTTGTAAGACAACATATTAGTCTTTTTAAACAAAAAGTGGATATAAACAGTCGACTTACAAGAAATGGTCATAAATTAGTGACATCTGCATATCGTCTGCGAAAGGTGCAGAAGTCATTTGGGGGATTGAGTATACGCTTTTATAATATGATTCCTAAGGTAATTTTGGACCTACCAATGCATAAGTTTAAAGAATGTATTAAACATATTTATTACTGCGAGGTACAATTGATGAATTTCTTAATGACAAGGTTGCTTGGAAGCATCCGGCTCCGCTTTCATCTCTCACAAGATAGTAAAATGAATTATAAAATATAAAATGTTGATATTGGAAAAGAGCAACTGCTATGTTTCTTGCCGGCTTCTTCTCGGTAGAATCTGCCTTCCGAATTGGTGGTAGAGTCACTACAAACAGACATACTTGAGGTTTCAAAAGTTTTGACGTTTGTGTATGTTTTTTTTTATGTAGTTATTTGAATTTCGGTTTATAATAATTTTACACCACCTATTTTTTCTAGCTCTTGTCGTCCTAATCCTAAGGTTGCCTGGCAGAGATCGCTTTTAAGCGATAAGGCCGCCTTTTGTATTCTACTCCAGTTTTTGTGTTTCTTTCTATTTATATATATTCGTCCTTTAATTTCCTAACTGTGTAGTGGTGTACAAATAAAGAGTTTAAATAAGTAATAAATAAATACTACTGCTGCTTGAACCCTCATTGGAGCAACGTGGTGGGATAAGCTTTGAAACAATATCAGCTACGGAAATAAGCCTATGCCCAACAGTGGGACTTCAATAGGCTGGCAATGATCGATCGGTTACAAACGAAATATCGCGAATATTAGTTCGAAAAATGTATTCTAGTCAGGATTTCTCTTATGGAGTTAGCATATAAGATGTGTACCTATCTCAGCTATTCCCTGGGCGCATCCACTCCGCAGCATATGAAATATGTTCCCAATTCCATATACAACCAGCAAGATGACCATCATACTACGACCTCATCTCTTACAAGCACTTCTAAACGCGTGGTTCAAAGGTGTTATTCTCAGGGCTCGAGGTAAACTGGCCAAGGTGTGTATGATACAATAACAATATATCAAAAGGACAGCTGCCGAAAGTGAAGAATGGTCTATGTCACCATTCTACTCCTCAAGGAGTTTCACAATGTAGATTCGGTGCTCCATTCTGTATTGGTTTGATTAATAGCTTTTTGTTTCGAGAAATATGATATTATATTTGAATTTAGGTACTCGTACATTGCTGCGATAGAATTTATTGAAAATTGGGTTCGTTTATGGTATATATTGACATCTTGGAGATGTCTCTTAAAAAGTTCAAAGTTTGTATTAAACGTAAGCTTATAGAAAAGTCCTGTTATAGTATAAAGGACTACGTAAACGATAAAAAAGCTTGGGTGTAAATTATTGCTCTAACCAGGTTGCTCTTCTAATAATTTAAAATGACATTGTGAGATGGCGATAACAAAAAAAAACACCCGGCTAAGTTTGTTGTGGGCTTCTTCTTAGACCGGGACGCGTTTGGAACCCTCGTAGCTTTAGTTTTAAGTTTACGAATGTGGTTATCGCCATCATCTCACTACCGTGTAATTCTTATGTACGCATCAAAAGTGCCACCTGTGGGCCTACTTGAATAAAGATATTTTTTACTTTGACTTTGACTTTGATATACAAAGTTGTATCTTTTGTTTATATGGACTAAAGCTTTCACAGTAACAAATAAGCTGTCTTCATATAATAAGAAGCTGAACGTTCACTAAATTTATAACAGTATAGAAATCTATATTAAAATTATACCTACATATGAAAGTGTGTATGTTTGTTTGTGTGTTATATTCTACTGCAATTCCTTGTTGGATTTTGGCATATTTAGCTTGCATCCCATTCAGTGGCGTACATAGGGTTTCCTCCTCTATCTAATATCCTCTATAAACATTTTAGGGTAGGTTTTGCTTTTGGGCATATATAAAGTGCACGCCACTGATCCCATTTATTGTCTTAGGATATTTTTAGTCCCGAAAAAGCATCCGGAAAACATTACAGCGATACATAAAAACAAATATACGTAACGAGTCATATTCTTCGTCCTTTTTATGCCTTTTTCCGTTACACGATTTTTCGGAGAACTCTCAGGCATGCAGTTTTCCTCAAGAAGTTTTCCTTGACCGTTTGAAGCAAGTGATATTTAAATTGCTTTAGTAAAAACGAGCGTAACTTCGACAAAACAGTGATGCGCGCGGGGGCTCGAACTCGGTTTCCACGAGGCTATTACCGCTCTGAGTATTACATATATATATTTTTATTTACTGTTATGTCAACCTTGTTTTGAGGAAAATCCCAATACTATTCATTGGCCCGATCTCGGAAGTGAAACAGTACCTCGTGAGCTGCCGAACATACTCACAATTAGAGTAACGAATAAAGGGCTACTAGAGGTACAGCGATATGTTTATACAGTTTAATATAGTTAAATATATATATAAGTTATCGTGATAGTAGGCAACCTGGCTATATTTTTCAATATGGCGTCCGTGCGGCTACACGCATAAATCTTGCACGCCTGTTCGAGATAGCGTCGAACGGCTAAATTAATCTATCTTGTACACAATGCACGATATTTATTGTGAATTTATAACAACACTAGTATCCAAAGCAAGCGTACCCGCGTTTATTAATTTAATTTATTATTAATTAAGTTCTAAATACTATATCAACTGCAAATCTATCTAGAAATCTAAACAACGATTTGTGAGCGTTTTGTTTGCCATTTTCTTAATCTTCATTATTAACATTATAGTAAATAAATCTGTAACGCTTTCAGTTTGAAAAAAACAGCCCAGTCGTTGCCGTTAGCTATCCTGCGGAACGGGGAAATTGGGATTTAAATAAAATCATAAAATTATAGTCCCGTCGTCCCCATCAGCTATTCTGGTGAACGGGGACATTGGGATTTGAATAAAACTATTTATAAAACCGCCCCGTCTTCCCCGTTAGCTATTCTGGTGAACGAGGAAATTGGGATATGAATAAAATCATAAAAGTATAGTCCCGTCGTCCCCGTTAGCTATCATAGTGAACGGGGACAGTAGGATAACCATATAATTATTAATAAATATGCTCCACTAATGAAATTTTGCATGTTGCCAAGGCGAAGGAATAGGGCTAAGGTCGAGAAAAGCCATATTCATCATCAATAGCCTATAACAGTCCAGTGCTGGACTAAAAGCCTCTCCCAAAGGGAGGGTATGCCCATAATCACCACGCTAAGTAGACGATTCTGTGGTCGTACTATTTATTATTTTTTTAATTTATTATTTACAAGCTGTTGCCCGCAACTTCGTCTGCGTTTGATTTTGTTTTTTGATGTGGCATTTAGTTGTAGTTCTAAAACAAATTAAAGTATTCAGTATCGCTAAGCCTTAAATGAGGGGTTTGTTGCTTTCCGCTGAGGAGTTCTGTCCTCTATCTCCAACCACATTCATCAGATCTACACAAAGTTTGGGCAAAATTGAACACATATTACAACCTCTATAGTACAAAAATAATTATTTAAATCGGTTATAATTTGTCGGAGTTATGGTGTCAAATCGTCAATCACTTTCATCCCCTCTCCCAGAGGAACCGAGCTTAATGTCGGGATAAAAAGTATTCTATATTACTTCTAACACTTCCAAGAATATGTGTACAAAGTTTCATGAGGATCGGTTTAGTGGTTTTTGCGTGAAAGCGTAAAAAACAAACTTACTTTGACATTTATATATTAGTTTCTTTTAGTGGGTGGGTGGGGATGGCGATTATTTATCTACTTGTGTAATTTATGTTTATTTTTTAAGTATTATTTGTGTGTGTGTATTATGCACACTAACTCTTCTCCTTAACTTCATGTACTTCATCGCTTTCAAGCGACACGGCCGCCTTTTCTTTCTTTATTATATCAATATTTTTTTTGTTATTGCTTTACTTTTGGTTTATAATAAAGTTGATTGATTTGATTGATCGTAGTAGATGGTAGTAGTAGCACAGTAGACGCTGCCCGTTCTCGTTGTTATGATCTCTTAGTCGTCTCCACGACAACGCTGCGGGAGAAACAAGGGTGGTGTTTTCTTAAATGCCTCTTTTTTGCACTGCACGTTAGCCCTTAACTAAAATCTCACGCCTGCTGACAAGTGATGATGCAGTCTAAACGGTAACTGGAAAACCTGTTAGGGGTATGTCAGTTAAATTAAACTCACACCCCTTATCGGTTTCGGCCGTCTTTGTCCCAAGGGTGATAACTGTCCACGGCTGAAGCCAGACAAATTGTTTGTGCCTATATCACGCGGTATCGAAAAAAGAACTTTTAGAAAAGGTAAACTTGAAATTATTGACTAAAAAACAAGTAAACATGAAGTACATAAAACTCTACGCAAGCGAAACACTAGCGTTGGCCGCGGCCGGTGTTTTTATAAATATAACACGCAATTCACTGGCAATAGTCTTACGCTAGCAAACTAAAAAACCACAACTAAAGTGATTGGTTGCTTTCCCGCAACAATTTTCGCATTTGAAATTACATAGGGAAATAATGCACGCGAATAGTAGTTACACGCGATCAAATCCGCGGCCAGTTTATAAAAATACGTACTAAATTTCTCTTCTATATGTTTTCTATGCTTCTTATGTTAGGCAATAATGCATTTGGGTACATTAGTTTATTAGTTTCAATATGTAGTTATTTCTATGTATGTATTTTCAAAGTCAAAGTCAAAGTCAAAAATATCTTTGTTCAAGTAGGCCCTTTGGTAGCACTTTGATGCGTACATAAGAATTACACGGTAGTGAGATGATGGCGATAACCACATTCGTAAACTTAAAACTAAAGCTACGAGGGTTCCAAACGCGTCCTGGTCTAAGAAGAAGCCCACAACAAACATAGCCGGGTGTTTTTTTTTTTTTTGTTATCACTATCTCACAATGTCATTTAAAATTATTAGAAGAGCAACCTGGTTAGAGCAATAATCCACACCCAAGCTTTTTTATCGATTACGTAGTCCTTTTTACTATAATAGGACTTTTCTATAAGCTTACGTTTAATACAAACTTTGAACTTTTTAAGAGACATCTCCAAGATGTCAATTGGTAGTTTGTGTTAGTTTAAAGTTTAGTGAGAGATAAGTCTCCTGCCAATGCCGTGCGTTTTTCCTAATCCTTAGGTTGCCCGGCAGAGATCACTACTAAGCGATAAAGCCGTCTTTTGCATTCTACTTTCATTTTAATATTTCTGTTTTTCTTGTATTGTATCTTTTACTTAATGTGGTGAACAAATAAAGTAATAATAATAATAATATGTTGAGTCGACAGTAATTGTTCCGATAGTTGTTTCAGTCAATGGTCTTCTCACAAAAAGTTTCGACCAACATCTTAAGAAGCATTCGCTTGGTTGTTGGATCAAGGGTCGAATACAGAAGGTCGAATACGATTCTTGAAATGGCGCGTATTGTGAGGAGCCCTAACCGCCGGTTGCTTGGGTACTCAAAATCCCCGCAAGCGGAGAAGTGGGTTTTTTTATAAATATCGAATAGTATTTTTTGCTGTTGAAAATTTAAAAAAAAATTATATAACTAAATGATAGATATAAGAATAATATTCAATAATAATGTTGAAAAACACTATTTAATTGAACAAGATATATTAATTTACTTTACTTTTATCATGTGTTATATTATACTTTTTCTTCGACTTCACAACTATATATATAATAAGAGAATATCTGCAAAGTCAACTTACACAATTCTTTTTATTTTATACTTTAACATATTACAAACCACTTATTTGGTTGTACTATTAGTCGCCGCGGCATTTCCTTCGGTAGTGTCTGTAGCATTGTCAGTTTCTAATACAGTTTCATTTACTGGAGTCTTCATTGTTGCATTAGTTTTTACTGCATCTGCTGTATTACTAGAATCAGGACCTGTAGAAACTTCAACCGTAGTATTACCATCTATTAAACTACTAGTAACATTCATAGCTTCAGTTACCTCTGTTTGACTTTCTATTTCTTCTTTCTCTAAAATCGCGTGATAATCTGGAGGTTGCGCTCTGACACTAAAGATACACGTCGAAACACATTCATATTCATCGTGAAACATGTTTAAGTTGGGAAGGCAGCCCCTCCATATTCCTACTTCACATCGGGATCCGGGTTTCCAGTAGTAGAGAACTTGGCGAGGTGGACCACCGCAGTCTTCCCATCTGAACGTGGCAAAACAAGCTTCTGGGGGAACTGAAATGAAATAAAATAGTGGATTAAAATTATTAATTTTATTTTTCTTCCTGTATGTTATACGTGCAATAAAGTGTTTCTTATTCTTCTTCTTCTTTTACCATCATCATCATCCTCAGCTTATTAGTGGCCCACTGGTCTCCTTGTATTATGTGGTCTAAACACTCCATACTTTTTTAATGCAGGTAGGCAGGTTTCTATCACAGGTACTAAGAACCAAGACTGAATGCTCAATGTGCTCTCTCACGAATGAGATCTAGATTACAATCGTTACTAACTCGAGCTTTATTAAAGATAACACAACCACCAGTAGGAGGGTAATATTTTATCTCACTTTTTTCACTTACCTACCTCTTAAATATCACAGAACATTGTTTATACCTCTTGTACCTTTAACCTAAATAGGTTCCTTAACGTTCATTTGTTTTTCTGCACAAATCAACAATACATATATTAATATCTGGATTTTCGGACTGTTGATGCATGCAATCACATTTTATAATGTTCCGAATGGAACCGCGGTCATATGTTACTTTGATCTAAATCCTTCAAAGTAAACACTCTTAAGTGTGTAACCTAATATAAGACCTGTAAAGAGTTTGTCCACAGTTCGAAACAATGTTGCCGAGAAGCTTAAAGATTTGAAAGGGTTATTAAAGCATCAAAAGCACGTCCGCGACGTGTATGGGCCGTTGAAATTTATTTGAACTTTACGACTCCAACAATGTCACTTTATAAGGGCCCCGGCTAACCACAGATTTATGATCGGTTAATAATAATGTGAGTGGCCTTATTGGACTATCTTTAGACCGCGCTCGTAAAGAACTCCAAAAAATTCCTATTTACCTGTCCGATTTGCAGTCCGAAGTCTATTTGCAAAAATGTTCATAAAAATGAACATTTTTGCAAATAGACTTATAGGTCAACGGGATGAGAGTTTAAATTAAAAAGTCTGATAACTACCAAATAATATCTATAGGCACTTGTAGGTAGCGAGCCTTTATAGGATCGCTACCTACAAGTACCTATAGCGATCCATTTTAATGATTAATTAAATAAGACAAACAAACCGTGTTAAATTAATGTGTGTTACTATTTTACTTCGGAGATGAAGTTTCAATGAAGAGCAGGCATTAGTTGAGAGATCCGTAGAAGAACTCAAGTTACCAACATAGCGGATAGTGGCATTATGGTACATTACCGAGAGTACTGATGGGTCCCAAGAAACTCTAGGGGCGAGACTCTAGGTATAGAAACCATCAGAAAACGAAGCATTAGTTGTTTCTCTCCCGTTAGGTGGCAGACGACATAAAACAGTAGAAGGATTTGACTGATCAAAACTATTTTAGCAAAACGAACGACTAGTCTATCGGTGGTTTTTTTTAATCTATCCGATCGATCGAATCCGCGGTGTGTGGAGGCCCTTAGATGAGGACAAAGTCGCATTGTAATAGGTCGTTAAAGGCGTAAGGAGTGTAAGCAATTGTTGCTAAGAACAACTTGTTACAAAGAATGGGGCGGGTTAAATTATTGCATGTTATAACTTATTATCCCTACTTCCCCTATCCCTACTAATAATATAAATGTCAATGTAAGTTTGTTAATTACGCTTTCACGCAAAAACTGCTTAACCGATCCTCATGAAACTTTGTACACATATTCTTGGAAGTGTTAGAAGTAATATAAGATACTTTTTATCCCGACATTAAGCTATGTTCCTTTGGGAGAGGGGATGAGTGTTTGACGATTTTTCACCATAACTCCGACAAACTACAATCGATTTAAATAATTATTTTTGTACTATAGAGGTTATAATATGTGTTTAATTTTACCCGAACTGTGGTTGGAGGTAAAGGACAGAACTCCTCAGTAGACCGCAGCAAACCCCTCATTAGCGATACTGAATGCTTACATTTTTTTTTAGAACTACAACTAAATTTAATGCCACATCAAAAAACAAAATCAAACGCAGACGATCTCGCGGGCAACAGCTAGTAACTTATAAGTCTGTGATGTAAATAAAAAGTTGCCCTCTTATATATGTATGTTTTCATCAATGGATTAAATAAGACCAGTAATCTAATGAAGAAACAGTCTGTGTTGCCAGTGATGAATTTGAAGAAAGAGTGAGGTGGATTGAAGCTGCATCGCTAACTTTAATATAAAAAAATCTTTACGTTACGAAGCTGTTTATTATTTGTATTTGTATTAGCTATTTATGTATTATTGTTATAAATAGTTGATGTAGTTTATGTTATGACATATTTTTTAAAATTCCATAGTCATTTTCTTCTTTCATTAAGGGTTGTCTTGAGGAGATCGCGTAAAGCGATAAGACCGCCTTTGCGCATTTTTATTCTTCTTGTATTTACGTTTCCAATTTATATTATCTTTATCCCTTAATTGTGTACAATAAAGAATTTATCTATCTATCTATATGTTTTATTGAGCAAGTGTAGTATAGACTTAGTACCAGTACGCTGGGCTCTGCTAGTTATGAATTAACTTAGAGTCACATGTAAACTTAATACAAAATCAACATACCTGCAATGATTTTTGTGTGAATAAAAAGAAAAATAAAAACCGATATCGCATGTAGCATTGTCACAATAGCGAAAAATAATATTTAATACCGAAAAATTCTCCTATCATTAACGAGAAAGGATTAAAGTTTTTATTACATAGTTCTAATTATGATAATGTTTATGTTCTCACATTTACCTACCTTAGTGCATTTAATGTTAATTTTTATGGCAAACATTAATTTGTGTATAAGAAGCGACACCTATTGGTGCAACAGTGAGCGCTATGGTTTTAAGTGGGAAGATCCGGTTTTGAACCCCAGCGAGTGCAGTGTGGGAATTTATAATTTCAGAATTTTCTCTCTGGTCTCGTATGATCGGAGGCTTCGGCCGTGGCTAGTTACCAACCCTATTGTTAGCAGCACCGCGTTTCGTGTGCCACGAGCGATACTCGCCACTTTCGGTACGGTCTTATGTGAAAAACTAAGCGCCGCGTCATAAGAAAAAACAAAAGAGAGGGCGGCCCATTTCTGGTCTTCTCCGCCAGGATCCCGAGTCTAATAGACAATTTCGGACTTTGCTTAAACTGTTGTACTTATAATATACGTACTCTATAATAGGTACCTACTACGGACTTTGATTTAACACTAGCTACAAAAACTTGCCGCCAAGCGATTTAGCGTTACGGTAAGATATTGCGTAAAAAACGATAAGAGAGGTGTGGATTCAATATAACTGCCACATGCCCCCCCTCCCCCCCCGGTCCACAAAAAAATATAGGTTGGCTACATTTTAACTCAACAAGGCTAGCATGGCCGGCTGACATTTTCTCCAAGGGGAGGATAAAATGTTTACCTTCTCAAATAAATGAGGGAGTGGGATGGATAATTAGGATATAACCGGGGGACAAGGGCAAAAAGTGTGTCTCTGGCCTCCGCTAGGAAATATGTTACATACTATACGTTATATATTCCTACTAATATTATTATTTTTTATTAGAAAAAAAATATTTTTCACGAAAGAATGTTTGTCAAAAATTCTCAAAATCTTATATATGACTAAAGGTTGCGTCCCAAAATTACGCGGGCGAAGCCGCAAGGCACATCTAGTGAAATTACAAATGCGATAGTTTGTTTGTGTGGATGGATCTTTGTTACTCTTTTACGCAAAAAGTACAAAACAAATTTGACTGAATTTTGGATTATATCTTGGATTAACACATTGACTGCGAAAACATTATTTTTTTATTTATTAATTTATTTTGAAAATATCTGAGTCCCATGGTAAAGCCCAGAATTCAGAAGACGCGAGAATCATCAATAGTTAAACTATTCTCCAAACGGGTAAAATAGAGAATGAAAGTTTGTACGAAAATCCTTAATTTCCGAGATAGTAAAATCCAAGAAAATTTATATTTTAGCTCTGTTTTAAACATAAAGTAAGTATTCCATATTAAAGTTATAAAATATTCTCAAAGTGTCATTCATTATTTACGTATTTTTATGAACACGTAATTAAAACCCGTCACTGAAATTAATCCGGTTCGCAACGAATGAAACCTGCTTTCATATTTAAAATCTATTAGCTCTCGCAAACTACATAGCAGATACAACTCGACAAATATTTGATGTGGCCATTTTAAAACTGCTTCCCAAATGACTTTAACATTACTTTTTATACACAGAGATGCTGCATAATTTTTTATATCAAATGCAATGGTTTTATATTAAATGCTAAATGCAATTTTTTAACAGGATTAAACCTGTGTTCGCTTTTTTTTATTCCACTACTAGGAATATTTCCACAAAATGTCCACTACACACTGCACCACAAAATTAAAACTTGATTTAAGAAATCGATAAATGACATGCTATGTTTGGTCCACCCACTTTTATTAACCACGTTTCACATCAATAAAGGAAGCAACGTATCGACTTCAAGCGTTTGAAACGTTGGTCTACCGGAAAATAGGTTATTGATGGTGGAGTAAATAATAATAATAATTATAATAATAAAGCCTTTATTTCCAACTGTAAGACAATAACAATTTTTAGTCGTACATAGTAATTCATACATTTATTCATTGTAATTTTAATCAGTTTGTGTATGTCAAAATTTTACAATCATTTGCTATTTTAAATTTAATCTTAATTATTTTTGTTATTTTTCTTTGTCATTTATAAAATCGTTGTATGTCAATGTTAGGTATTCTACGTCAATTGGAATGCCCATTTTTGGGCATAGGCCTCATCCATCCTTTTGGTGGAGTAAATGCATAATATTAATAAATTCCCCCAAACATTAATTTATAAATGAATGCTATAGTGGTGATATAACAATAATAATATAACAAAAAAAACGTCTGGTGACCGTTGCGTCAGTGCTGGCGCTTATTTACCATGCCCATAACATACAGTTTATTTGTCCTAATATTAGTAGTAATGCCTAAAACACTCTTAACAAATACAGAAAAAAAACTGTTTCAAATCAAATTCACTTTATTGTACACCATATAAAAATCAATAAAAACCACAATTGGAATTAAGTAAAGGTACAATAGGCGGCCTTATCGCTTAAAATCACAGTTTCCCTGTCCCAAGAGATTTCCCAAATAAGATTAATTCCCAAATTGCCCTAGCCGGAAACCATCGAACCCGGAACCTTTATCATATAAAACAACGCTCACCACTACACCAAGGTGGTTGTTGAACCCTACCATTCCATCTTATAAGACTATATCGCACACCCTTCTTCAGAAAAGCCGTCAAATTAACAAATCAGTTTTCAAGCCACACCTCATTTCCTTGGTTTCCAACCAACAAATATTGGAACTGCATTACTTTTAATGGAATTAACACTCCATTTTCGAAATGAATCGGTGCGCAGACGTTCGGTAAACCAATCGGAAAATAATTTCCTTTCCACAAACTTGAAATAATCGGGTTTAGTTCTGAAATGGAATTGCTATAGGAAACCTACGGTGTTAAACCATTAACAAGTTTATAGTCGAGTGAATTGCGAAACTCCTAGCACCATTTAGGACTCTAGCACACAGGGGCGTACAAATGGTTTTTGACCAGGATACCATAAAGAAGGAAGATGCCATAAAATGGAAAAATCCTTCGCATTTATTAGTTATACAAAAATTTGAGGGTAGGAGAGCTTTGTTCCATGCAGTGGTAGTTTAACTTGCACGCCTGAGAGATCTCCATAATGCTCTTTAAGATGTGTGGAGTCCACCAATCCGCACTGGGCCAGACAGTGGCGTGCATAGAGGGTATTCACAGGGTATGCAGATTGTATAAAATGGCGAAAATATCCACTAGGAGTTCTAAATACTTGAGGGTAGGCTTTTTATAACTCTTACAATATCTTTCCTTAAGTTTTTTATAACTCGCACCGGATATTTTCTTCATTTTATATCTGCATTTCCTGTGCATACCCTCTATGCACGCCACTGGGGCCAGAGTGGTGGACTGCGGCCTTATCCCTTTCCTAATGGGGGAGGAGACCCGTTCCCAGTAGTGGGCCGTTAATGGGTTGTATCGTAATTCCATTACCAACGCTCGATATATCTAGTTTTTACATTTCTTCGAATAACAAAATAATCGCTCCCGTACACTTATCATTTCCACCCAGTATACGGGTGGTAATAAAATTATTTCCCTGGGTCGCGTATCAGTCGAGCTCGTACAACATCCGTAGTACCCAACATCAACATTGTAACCAACTAAGCGGTAATAGCCTAGTGGTTAGAACCTCGGCTTCAGTTTTGGCGGGCCGAGTTCGAATCCCAGCCAGCATCTAACTTTTATTTTTAAAGAACGGATTTTATAGTTAAAAAATGTCGCAAAAATAATACCGACTGGAAGCTTTAACCGCGAAAATTATTATTAATAATAATAATAATAAATGCTTTTAATTCAGGCCAAATGGGTAATATGACAAAAATTACAAAAATTTAAACAAAAATTACAAAAATACTGTGAAGATAGGCAAATCTGTACAGACTACGTTCTTAAATCAATACTAACTTAAAACGAATTAAAATTGCAAATAGTACAAAAAAAAATTTAAACAATATTAAAATTTAAATAATTATAAATATCAAACTACAATTACAAATTTCAAAAACTAAAAAAATAAAAAAATAAATAGTTTTTTTCCGATTCACACTGCGATGTTGTAGATGCCGGCAGAAGGCGACACTCAAGAGCTCGTATATTGCCTTAGTAAGACATATATGTTATGTACGATATTTGTTCAATTATTTCTGTCATAACACTGGTACAATCGAAAGATGATGACATTCCTATCATGATATTAATCCTAATCCAAATAATTCATTTTATAATGAAGATTTCTTATGTACCTGTAAATATCTCTTTAAAATTGGATCAATCCTTTAGAAGTCTTGACAAAAAATCTTACTAACAGTTCCTTTTCCCAGACAAAAACAACTAAGTTAAACACAACAAAAACAACTAAGTTAAACACAACAAAAACATTTATGTATAGTGATGAAATTGGATGTAACATGGGCTTATTTCTTAATTCAAACTTACAAGGACACACAGTTTTGAACACCTGTTTACCTAACTCTGATTTAAAGTCTATTGTTTCATGTATGTATAAAAATAGAGATAGGTATGATTGTAGAACTAATTTAATATTATTAATTGGAAATAGAAGGAATATTAACAAAATAGAATTGATAAAACTTTATAATTTTTTAGATTCCCTAAATGTTAATAGTATTGTTATGTATACATTCCCATATTGTGAAAATTTGCCACACCAAGAAAATACCTGCAGATATAATTTAAATATGACTCTGTACAATTTATGTACATATAATAATAAAATTAAGGTTATTGACTTTAGCAAGTGTGCTAATGCTTATTATAATTTGTACAAAGATAGGTATCACCTATCAAATTATTTTAAACGACAGATAGCTGTTTCGCTATCATATTTTTTTACAATATCAGCCAAGAACTTGGCTAAACAAACTGCTTTTATTGAGCAGTGCCCCAATTATTCTGACATTAACATCTTGGAAATTATTCCAAGTAAATATACTTTAAACTAGTTAAGGAGACAACAGAGGTTTTCTCTTGCTTAGACAAAAAGACAATGGAGATATCCTCTTGCCTTAATAAAACAAATTATAGTAAGGAATTAAATACAATAAATTATTCTCATATCAACTTGGTGCACCAAAATATTCAATGTATTAAAGGAAAAGAATTAGAGATTGAATGATTTTTAAATCAGTTTAATATTAATATTTTATGTATAACTGAACATTGGTTAAAAACTCATGAATACATGTTTAATTTTGGTAACCATCATGTTGGTAGTTCGTTCACCAGAGTTACTGCAATTCATGGTGGCTCATTAATTATATTAAATAAAAATTTGAAATTTAAAAATAGAACAGACATTGTGAGCCTGTCTGTTGAACGAACAATTGAACTTGCCTCAGTGGAATTAGAGCAATTCATTGTTGTTACTGTATATAGACCACCCTTATCAAACTTTGAACTTTTTGATCAGGTTATGGATGAAGTATTACATAAAATATCTAAATCGAATAAAAACATTATTGTGTGCGGTGATTTTAATGTCAATATTTTAGAAAGTAGCTCTCAAAGTAGTAGGTTATTAAATCTATTTAAGACCTACAACTTATCAAATATGTTTATGGAGCCTACAAGAATAACTGCCACTAGCGCCACATGTTTAGACAATATCTTCACAAATATCAACCCAATCACTAAAAATATCATAAGTAAATTAGATTCTGATCACTGTGGTCAATTAATCCAGTTCAAAAATTGGGAAAAAACATTGTCTAAACATAAAATAACTTTTGTGCCTGTGACATCAGACCGACTGGAGAAAATGAGAATAGGCCTTGTTAAGGACCTTCCTTTTTTATCATCTACAATTGGCCCTAACGCAATGTACAATACTTTCTTCAGTAAATTTATTACAATATTTAATTCCATTTTCACTAGTAAGTCTGTCATGATTACTGATACACTAGTTTTCAGTGAGTGGGCTACGACTGAATTGCATAAAAGTAGACAAAGGTTATATGATCTGTACGCGATACGAGAATATAACACCAGTGATGAGTTCAAAAAAAATGTGCAATTGTTTTCCAAACAATTTAAACGTGAATGCATTTTGGCTAAATCTATATTCATACAGAATAAAATAAAAAATAGCAGTAATGTTATAAAAACAACTTGGAACATAATTAATCAGGAGACAGGAAGAGTAACACCTCGAACTAATGACATCAAACTTGATGTAGATAACAAGTCAATAACGTCAGCTTTCGAGGTTGCAACTGCTTTTGAAACGTTCTTCACCAACATTCCTGTCTCCACAACAAAATCATTGAAATCATCACCGGACACCGCTCTCTCTTTGTTGAAGTTTAATGTGCCTGAATGTAACGATACTTTTAAGTTCAGACACGTTAGCAGCTCAGACGTTATAAAGGCATTTAAATTATTAAATAATAAGAAAACAAATGACTTGTGGGGCATTTCCGTTAACGTTGTAAAGTCTTTGATTGATTTAATTGCACCTGACCTATCTTTCATATTTAATAATTGTATAGACTGTGGTGTGTTTCCTGATTTAATGAAACATAGCAAACTAGTTCCGTTGTTCAAATCGGGTAGTACTACCGACCCCTCTAACTTTAGACCAATATCTGTACTACCTACTCTCAGTAAAATCTTTGAAAAACTTATATTAAATCAATTACTTCACTTTTTTAATAAAAACGATTTATTGCACGGGCAGCAATTTGGTTTTACACGGGGTCGCTCAACAACCGATGCTGGTGTTGAGTTAGTAAAAAATATATTTGAAGCCTGGGAGAAGTCACGGGACGCACTTGGCGTCTTCTGTGACTTGTCCAAGGCTTTCGATTGTGTACAACATGAAACATTGATCAGGAAACTACACCACTATGGAATTCGGGGCATAGCTCTAGATTTAATGATTTCCTATCTTAATGATAGAATTCAAAAAGTTGACGTGAACGGAAAGCGGTCTAACGGGTCATTTGTGCAAATTGGTGTACCCCAGGGATCTATATTAGGACCCTTCCTATTCCTCATTTACATGAATGACCTTCCTTACCTAGCTGAGGACAATCACGGGATAGTATTGTTTGCTGATGATACATCATTGATGTTTAAAATTAAACGTCGTGAAAAAAATCTTGACGATGTAAACATATGTCTCGCTAAAGTAGTACAATGGTTTGAGGCTAATAACTTAGCTCTTAACGGAAAAAAAACGAAGAGTATTAAATTCACACTACCGAATGTTAAACAAGTAAAAACCATTGTACAACTTAATAATGAGGAGTTGGATTTGGTGGATACGACAATCTTTTTAGGAATAACTTTAGATGCTAAGCTTCAATGGGGCCCACATATAAATAATTTAGCGAACAGACTTAGTTCTGCAGCATACGCGGTAAAAAAGATTCGTCATATGACAAACATAGAAACTGCTAGGCTTGTTTATTTTAGTTATTTTCACAGCATTATGTCCTATGGCATTTTATTATGGGGTAATGCTGCTGATATAGATTCTATTTTCGTCCTGCAGAAAAGGGCTGTTCGTGCGATATATAAAATGGGCCCAAGAGAGTCATTAAGGGATAAATTTAAAGAAGTTAAAATAATGACGGTGCATAGTCAGTACATATATGAAAATTTAATTTATGTCCATAAAAATATATCAAAATTTAAAAAGAAAATGCACTGTAACAATATAAATATTAGAAGCAAAAATAAACTCGTTGTGCAGTTTACTAGGCTACACAAAATTGCAAATTCATTCAAGGGCAATTGTATATTATTTTATAACAAATTACCGAATGAAATCTTTGAGTTGTCTCTCAATAAGTTCAAAGTTTATATAAAACGTAAGCTTACAGAAAAATCCTATTATAACATAAAGGATTATTTAAACGATAAAAAAGCTTGGGTGTGAATTGCTCTAGCTTCATAGCTTAATTTAAATTTACTGAAAGATGGTGATAACAAAAAAATAAATTTACCCGGCTAAGTTTGTTGTGGGCTCTTCTTAGACCAGGGCGCGTTTGGAACCCTCGTAGCTTTAGATTTAACTTGGCGAACGAAGTTATCACCATCCCGTTACAATTATGTAAACAATTATGTATGAACGCTTCATAAGTGCCTGTGATAGGCCTACATGAATAAAGAAATTTTGAATTTTTTTTTTTTTTTTGAAGTTACGACGTGTAAAAAAATGCCAAAAGTAGGAAAAATGCCGCGGTGTAAGCCAATCGGACCTTTGGCAGTCCATTAAATACTAAGGTGCACCATTATACAATTAAATTAAATTAAATTAAATTGTTATGCATTAATATATAATCATGGTATTACAGAGTGAAAAGATTTTTTTGTTTGATTGATTGTACCCAGTAGACTTCGGAACTACTAGTGAAAATTGACGGTTCCCGCGGGATTTGTGTATTAACGCGGACGAAGTCGCGGGCAACAGCCAGTTTTAGATATATTATGCATTAATTAATATTCTTTCAAACGAAGTGCTTTTCACACTGCGGGCGTTAGCGACTATGCGGAAAATCGAATGCAATATTCTAATCGAGTGATTCAACGAGATTAAAAACCAATTATCGATGTAGCGCCCCCACGGGGGTTCACAGTGGAATAATAAAGGTTAGACGAGCGGAATTAAGAGCAATTGTCTACCTCCATCTATAAAATTTCGTGCATTTTTTCTGATTTTAATTCGATTTTTCATACAGACTATAAAAAACGACAAGGTTACAGAAAAAAATTAACACAATCCTTTAATTTCATCATCTTATGAAACCTTTACCGGCCCATTACAGGGCATGGGTCCCCTTCTGCAGTGAGAATGGTTTAGACCTCCGATTGATGGACTTCATACGCCTTTGAGAACGTTATTGAGAACTCTCAGTTTTTCACCTTTGAAGTAAGTGATATTTTAAATACTTTAACTCGGAAAAGTTAGAGACGCGTGCTGGTATTCGAACTCGGTCCCGCGAAAGTGTAGCCGAAGTCCTTACCACTGGGTTATCACCGCGTCTTCTATTGATTCAACTTCGTTGTAATAAATATCTCAAATACATTTAAAAACAAAATTATCGTGTACATTATATACACATAATGTACACGACATTAACTTACATTAGACGTGTGTATTTATTTATATATGACGCTGTTCTCAGCATAAGTAGCTGTCTACTTAGCCCGCGTTACCACCAAGTCACTTAGGTAATTTAGGTCTATCCTGAATTTCTGAGCTGATACCTATGTCCCGCATTTTCATTAAATAGTATGAAAACATCGATTCCGTATCCCAGCACGCAATCGCAGACCATACTTGTAGAAACGTTTTAAACATTTCTTTCATATTGAACTACTTAACAAATGGACAAAACGTTTTATTTGCACATAAAAGTCTTCAGCATAATTTCTCTGTTCTAAAAATGATCTTTAGAAAAATTTCTTTGAATAGACAGCTACAATGTGATAAAGCTTCAGTTCTCATTCAAATAAAGCACGTTCCACACTGCAGCCATCGCTTCCGCTGAACGAAGTCCAATGCAATATTCTAATCGGTTGAACAAGATTAAAAACCTATTATCGGTGCAGCCCCCACGGAGCTTTATATTGGAATAACATTGGGTGGGCAGAATTAAGAGCAATTGTCTACTCTTCACACAATTTCATAAAGGGAGCAAGCAGTATTTCCTGTTGTATTGCATATTGCAATATGTGTTCAACTATCCATACTATTACTTTTAATGCAATTGTGTCTGTATTATGAAAATAGAAGCAGGTGTTACTTTGCGATATTCCATGATATAATATTATGAAAATTACGCTTAATTTGATATACTTAGTGAAAAACAGGTGAATATGCATAGTGTAATTTGTAATTTATTCAATCCTTATACTTCCCAACCAACCGATCCCCGGCAATGTACCCTCTACGCACGTTATGCTCAGAAACCGGAGCATCTTCAAGGGATGTGGACTTGCAATGAATAATTGTTAAACGAAAAATTCGCCACATAGCCTTAGTCCATCACGCTGGCCCAGTGCGGATTGGTGGACTCCACATACCTTTGAGAACATTATGTAGAACTCTCAGGCTTGCAGGTTTCCTCACGATGTTCACCGTCGTAGCAAGTGATATTTTTAATTACCTAAAAACGCACATAACTCAGAAAAGTTATAGATGCGTGCTGGGATTCGAACTCGGCCCCCTGAAAGTGAAGTCAAGCTCCTACCCACTGCGCTATCACCGCTTCGCAAATCACACTTGAAAACTGAAACTAAAAACACAAAGAGTCACGTACAACTTGTAATAAATAATTATATCAGATACATACCAAATTAGTCAATTCTAATTTCAGGTTCCGCCTAATAGTTAGTCGGTGAAGTAGTTAGTCGACGAAGTTCTCATTGTTCGGGCGGCCGAGTTAGGTCTCTATAGTTAGATTTTAGCACCTAGCTCCCACGGCAGGTATAATTTATTAGTTCGATTTTAGCGCATAGAAGCTACACTGATTTAATTCCTCGGTTGAATCATTCTTAAATATTCATACTGGTGTATTTACGGAGATAGTGATATTTACGTTTGGGGTTAGAAGTTGTAGCGTATTTGTTTGTTGGCATTTTTCTGAAAAATTCGTTTGCATAGATATAGCTTTGGGGTCTTTGGGGTCCCAAGCAGCCCCGCACTGGTAAGCGCAGCGTTGGTCGACCCCCAACGAGGTGGGCAGATGTTAGGAAAGCGCGTCGCAGGTGGCCGCTGGATCCAACCGGCACAAAACCGTGGAATTCGGAACTACAAAAGACCTATGTCCAACAGTGGACGTCTATCGGTTGCTATGATAATAATGATGAGATATTGCTTCAGATATTGATTGTTTGTTTTTTTCATCATTGTTTTTAACAATTAAGATATTTTTCTGAATAATTGACACTATTTTAAAGAGGGATTTTTACATTATAAATTTATCACATCAGATATGTTTTAAAAATGTTATGGGCGACAAGAAGTATCACGGATTCTGTTTTCAATCTAGCCTTAAGTTTACTTTCAGTCATATATTGTGAAATTGTTACCCATATAAGAGAGATAAATCCCACGAGAGTGGCAAATACTGATTATTTTTTCTCAGTTTGGCATTAATTTGGAAGCTCCTGAACTTTTGCATACCCTTTCACTTTTTATGTAAACAGCGGTAGAACGAATTTGGGTAGGAATGCAGCTCTAAATCGCCTAAGTCGTGTCTATAATGATCTTACTCGCGCAAATAACAATATTGATCTATTTTGTCAAAGGCCAAAGGTTTTTAAACGTGCTATTATTTCTGCTTTGTCAAGCAATCCGGACTGCACTTTTGGATTGTAATTTTTAGTTTTATTTTGTTATTTTTCTTAGTGTATTATTAGTTTTGTTTAACTTTTCGTATTTTTATTATAGTTTGTAGTTTTAATGTCGTTAATTTTGTAGTTAATACTGTGCACACCTTTAAGTGGCTAGTCACACAGATTAGAAACAAAATATTTCTAATTTTTCTTTACCTATGTATTGTGAACAAGCTATTGGTGTACCTTTAATAAACAAATTAATTAATGCCTCACTGTTAAAAAAAAAACTTTGTACCTATATGACACAGTGGTTTCCATCATTGGAAGAGGTTTGGCATATACTTCGTTTATTTTTCCTTAATATGTTTCTCACATTTATTTTAAGTGTCCGAAACGAATTAGAAAGACTCTCGTCAGAGCTCACCTACATCTCTATTTGCGGGCCTGTAAAATCGTTTTTTCAGATCCTTTATCTGAGGAGGCGAGAGAACTTTATGATATCTATGAAGTGAGAAGAAGATCGTTTACGCAGCTGCGATGAGGGTGTCATGTACAGAGTTGAACAAATATTCGATAAAAAAAAATCTTGATGGATCGAATAGGTATACAGCCTACCTTATGGCAATTGGAAACCGTTGCCTATAAATAGAGCAACAATACACAGAGCATGCAAGAAACGCGTCCTCCAAAGTGCCTTGCTGCCATAGACCTGAGGCTAACACATAATTAGATAAATTAGAGGTGCGTACTGAGATTCGAACTCGGTCCCCCGAAATTGAAGCCGAATTCCTAACCACTGGGCTATCCCCTCTACATTTATGTATGTTATAATTAATTATTGAGCGAATTTATCGTTAAGCATTAAATTTAAATGTCATACCTACGGTATTACCTCAGAACCATTACACGGTTATTTATTTTACCAACAGTTATCAAGATGTTTCGCAATGAGTGGTATTTAAGAGATTAACCAAGCGTTACCAAAACCCTCTCAAATTACGATGGGGCCCTTGACCTTTCGAACCTGTACAGAATTGGGTTGCTCTGGCATTTCATTCATTTATTGGAGCGATTTTTTTCTCGTCAGCAATAACTTTCATTGAGTAAAAGTGTAATAAGTATATAATTATTGGCTGTATGATGAAGTAAAACTTATGCGAAGCTGCTTATTAGTGCGTACCTATTGAGCAAACTTGATTTTGGTTCACGGAATTCAGTTATCGAAGCTGGTTAAAATGAGTACTTCGTTATCTTATCTAGCCATTTTTTTCATAGTTGCCAATTGCAAAGAGTTCGGAGAATTTTAAGGGCATAGTAAAATCAAGCATGAATATATAAGTATCAACGGACTTTAATTCGATACTCGGATGAGTTTTTTGTGTGCTTTTTCTTAGTCCAGCAGGGCAGGATATATTTTTGTAGAGAGCCAATATCCCTAGATTATATCCCCTGATAAGAGTTATAATTAACGTCGTTGTACACCTGCTTAAGCGCGGGAACATGGAATAGGAGAAATTTAACTTTTATATTTTTTTTTTTTGTGCGCCAGTGCCCTTAGAGTTAGTAAAGCTGTGGGAGAAGATACATTTTTATCCTTTCCCCGGAGAGATAATTGTCTCCTGACCATGCTAGCCGTGCTGGGTGCGTTTTGAACCCTCGTAGCTTTGGATTTAAGTTTACGAATAAGTTTATCTGACTACCGTGTACACATGTATCAAAAATGCCATCTATGGGCCTTGAATATTTGTAACTTTTTCTTTGATAAGTTTCAACTACTTATCCCAGCCTACCGCTTTGAAGCAGTGCGATGGGTACATGCTTTAAAACCATCTTTCCCCCCACAGTGGGGCATTTATAGGCGGAAAATGTTAATACATTTCATTTAGCTTTCTAAGTTCTATTTCTAAATTAGTTCAGAAATTAAAAAAAAACAGTAACTAGACTAGACTCAGATATAGTATTTGAAAACTGAGAAACGCATTCCTAAAAGGTTCCCGTCATCGTCCCTTAAAAAGCAAAACTGGGATCGCAAGCTAGTATGAATGTTCTGTTTTTTCATGGAATTTGGTATTTAATCTTACAAAGTAAACTAATAAATCCCTGTCAATTTAGCCGTTTATATATTTCATTCATAGTCAGGTTTTTATTTTTGTTAAATGGAATTGCTGGAATTGATTGGAGACTATTTATAGCTTTTGTGGGTGCAATTTTATTGAAATCTCTGGCATATGAGGTATAAAATGTGATGGTTTTATTATTTTAAGTCATACATTTATGGTTTCGTTTAAATTACCGATTGTGAAAAAAAAAGACATTATTTTTATCTATGTCTCTGATATGTAAATATTGTTATTATTAATAATTGATGGAACAAACAGATAGCACATCTGATGGTAAGTGAACAACCATCGCCTATAATCGCCTATAATCGCAGCAATACTTTTATGCAGCTTCGCAGGGCATAAAAGAAATATATCCTGCGAAGGGAAGTAACAATCAATCAAATCTTTATTTTTATATATTATTAAAGACCTGAAGCTAATCTGAATAAAAAAAATAAACTGATTGAACACAACATTAATTATTTTAATTGATTACAAGATTTAATAGATCAAATAATCAAAGTATATTCCTAACACGTCTGTACACTCCGACCGTCCAAGCAAAAGAGCGCGATGGCGTCCTCAGCCGTCGAGATGCTACCCGCGCGCGGCCCCTTCGTCTCGGTGGCGTGATGTTGGCCACGCCCCCTTGCTTTGCAGCAGTTTCGTAACAATATATTATTCTTTTTATATATTTTTTTGTTTTATAAATGTCATAATAAACTTATATTGGGGGAAAAAAACTACAATGATCAACAATTAATAATTAAAATAAAGTAAACTTTATGTTGCAGCCTCAAAATATATAATAGATGTTTAATAAAATTTAGTTCTAAAGCATTAATTAATTATTTGTTATATTATTATAGTTATATCATCGCTATAGCATTCCTTTATAAATTAATGTTTGGGTGAATTTATAAATATTATGCATGTAGTCCACCATCAATATCTCCAAACTTTGTCTTTAACACAATAGTAGGATTTCTTTATTAAAACGTTTTTAACGTGTGCCTTAAATTCACTATTCGAAATATCAGTAATGTTAAGAGGGATTTTGTTATAAAAACATATACAGTTCCCGACGAAAGATTTATGGATTTTTGCCAATCTTTGAATATTGCGATAATAAATAAATAAAGAAATATACTAGGACAATACACACAGCGCCATCTAGCCCCAAAGTAAGCGTAGCTTGTGTATGGGTACTAAGATACCTGATGAATATTTATTTTATTATTATATTGACAGCCGATTGGCGCAGTTTGCAGCGACCCTGCTTTCTGAGTCCAAGGCCGTGGGTTCGATTCCCACAACTGGAAAATGTTTGTGTAATGAGCATGAATGTTTTTCAGTGTCTGGGTGTTTATATGTATATTACAAGAATTTATGTATATTATTCATAAAAATATTCATCAGTCATCTCAGTACCCATAACACAAGCTACGCTTACTTGTGGGCTAGGTGGCGATGTGTGCGTTGTCGTAGTATATATATATAAATTAAGTATACTGGTATTATATAAAACACATAAATACTTATAATATACAGATAAACACCCAGAAACTGAAGAACATTCATGTTCATCACACAAACATTGTCCAGTTGTGGGAATCGAACCCACGACCTTGGACTCAGAAAGCAGTGTCGCTGCCCACTGCGCCACTCGTCCGATAGGTGTTCATATGTATATTATAAGTATTTATGTATTATATTCATAAAAATATTCAACAGCTATCTTAGTACCCATAACACAAGCTACGCTTACTTTGAGGCTAGGTGGCGATGTGTGCATTGTCGTAGTATATTTATTTATTTATATTATTTATTGCTCAGGAACACACGAGACAGTGTAATCACATACACTACATCTATGATGCTATTGATCAACCACTGAGACAATGTCACAGGAAAAAATATTACTTGGAGCGGAACTGAATATAACTTTATTTAAAAAAAAAAGGTTATTATAGTAGCGAACTTACTTGAGTACTATGGCCAAGTTTAAGTATTATGTTATTTTATTCTATAGTTAGTTTAAGTTACAAAGTCTTTACATCGTTGTAAGTCGGTCAGTCGCTTCCGGAGCCATAACTTTATTACGGCTTTGAGTCCCGCGGGATCTCTTCTACGCCGACTGCGAACGGACAATACAACTCAGCAATAGTTATATAATGATATAAAACATATCTTGTAGATAGTAACAGATGAAACGTGGTCGTGACGTGGTCGCTTAATAAGGGCCTCATAAGAAAGCTCAGAGTCACTCAGCGGGCGATGGAGAGAGCTGTGTTAGGAGTATCTTTACGAGATCTAATCAGAAATGAGGAGATACATAGAAGAACTAGAGTTACCGACATAGCTGAGCGAGTCGCAATGCTGAAGTGGAAATGGGTGGGGACCATAGCTTGGAGAAGCGATGGACGTTGGGGTTCCAAGATACGGGAATAGCGACCCCACATTGGTAAAAGCAGCGTTAGTCGTCCTCCAACGAGGTGGCCAGACAACATTAAAAAACCGCTGGAAACAAGCAATCCAGGACCGTGGATTTTGGACCCATGACCAGCAGTGGTCTTTGAAGTTGGTTGAAGTTATGATGATGAAGAGGAATATTGTATGTTTAGCTCATAATTTGGGTAGCGCCATGAGGAAGTGGCAAAACAGCACTCCGTGATTATTTTTAAAAGTCGAATTGTTTATTTATTTATTTTTATTATAATATTACAGAATAATACATAAGCTTCTACAAAAATATACCCAAACGCAAGGTGCGGTGTGCCTTAGACCCTGCGCTATTTATCCTCAAGCATACATCGCTCATGCTATGGAAAAAGCGACACATGCATGTGGTGAAGAATGTTATAATTAGGTATTTTGAACTACCGACAAAGAGATCTAAATTCAACTTTAAAACCGCACCAAAAGGTACATAGTAAACTGAATTCTAAAGTTATCGCTGCTGGCACCATTTAACAAACCGCGCTGGTCGCTGTGCGTTAATCAACGTTTATTTGTAATATCAATAAACAACAACGTTAGTTTTATTCGCTAGATTCATAATCCAAGCAAGTGGTCTAGCTGATAATGTTAGTGTGAAAGCATCGCGCCGGCAAGTGAGACGTAGACTCGCGTAGAAAATTAAAGCGTGCAGTGAGATATCGCGTATCCTCCACTAAGTGCAAACTGTGATGCTACTAGCATCCGTATCGGAATGTATCTCAGTTGTTTCACCGTGTTTTTCACTTAAGATATCTTTATGTAACTTACTAGCTGTTGCCCACCCTCTTTGTGCTCGTTTATTACGTTTTTTTGCAAATCCCATAGCAACCTTTTGCTAACCTGGGATGAAAATATAGCCTACACTCCCTCTCAACTCTTTGCCTTAAATCAATTTAGTTAGGTGTTAATGAAGCACTTTTCTCTGAAGCCTAAATCAGAATTTAGGAGATCCGTACAGTAATTAAACTAAGACTAGGGACCGTAAAATGCAGCGTAGCACAACTTTATGTAGACTTTCAGACTACACAGAGTAAATTCCTCTATATTCGATGTATTTTAAGTAATTTTACATTTTGCTTGGCACTGATTTAAAAAGGTTGTAGAAAATATTTATTTCTTGCTTTGTATTCGTTTAACAAAGTCGCTTTTTTTTTCAAACTTTATTTTTTTAATTTTTCCGTGTTTTCGTTTTCAGGTTGGAAAATTAAACACTCAAGGCAACATTGAACTCTTCAAGGTACAACTGGTAAGTATCAAAAGATTGTTAGTTGATTGTACACAGAGCCGGTTTGCCAACACAGCTCGACGGCTTTGCTGCCGGCGGGTTAGTCTGCTGATTTATATCTCAGAAATCAGCAAATTCTAAATTTACCCAGAAGTGCAAAGCAATCATCCATACTGGGGATCGAACTCGGCCCTCCAAAAGGGCTGCCGAAGCGTTACCTACTAGGCTATTATCGCTGTATAATATTAGTCACAGAATTAAGAACATACAGAAACCGTGTACACGAGTTATATCGAAGCATCAAAAACCACTCTACTTTAGAATCGTTTCTCGAACAAACGGTTAGTCACTTCATACGATTAACAAGTTGACAGTATTATAAAAAATAAGCTTCAGTTGCTACACTCCTCGGGAATTAGGAGAATCTGTATGGTGTAATTTATAATATCTGCAATCAACATTTGTTGACAGTAATTATTTAACCTCTAATGTTCTAAGCGTTCACCATAAAAATGGGAAATGGGAAAAAAATTGTGAGCAAGCAACATTCCGCGGGTGTAAAGTGAGCGGGGCGTTTTCACAGTTTTTGGACACTATGCCCTGCATACAATAATGACTGAATGAGGTTTCTGTATATTCTTAATTCAATGATAGTATAGATAGATAAAGGCCTCTTTTATAATTTAACAACTTTTAATTCTATCTTGTGTGTAAATTACAGTGTAGACGGTTGCTTCCAAAATCTTTGTTTCTAACGATTTCTCGCTTAAATAGGAACCTTCAAAGATGGTGTAACTATTGCTTAGAAACAATGTCGACTAACCGTTGAGTTATTGAAGACGAATCACGCGCGATTTAATCCTTTATCGTTGAGCAAACTATAACAGAGTACTGGTGGCCGGCCATTGTTGATAGGAAGGTTTCTTATCAACAATGGCTGTTTGACGGCCGATTGGCGCAGTTTGGCGCGTCCCAGGCCGTGGGTTCGATTCCCACCACTTGAAAATGTTTGTGTGATGAACATGAATATATTTCAGTGTCTGGGTGCTTATACGTATATTCTAAGTATTTATGTATATTATTCATAAAAATATTCATCAGTCATCTTAGTACCTATAACACAAGCTACGCTTACTTTGGGGCTAGGTGGCGATGTGTGTATTGTCGTAGTATATTTATTTATTTATTTATTTATTTATTTTATTATTTTTATTTATTTTATTTATTTAATTACGCAGTTTTGTTATTCGTAGAGCTTTTTGTGAAAAAGCTCGTCCGGGAAAGTACCTTGGCATCCTTAATAAGGTCAAGCGGTACTTCACGCTTGCACAGCTTCTCACCTTGTACCAAGCTTAATCACCTAAATCCCTACAGCATCCGATTAAGGCAATTCCTAGGATTATGATGAAAGAAAAGCTACTGGCAGATATATATTTGACGACCGATTGGCGCAGTGGGCAGCGACCCTGCTTTCTGGGTCAAAGGCCGTGGATTCGATTCCCACTACTGGAAAATGTTTGTGTGATGAACAGGAATGTTTTTCAGGGTCTGGGTGCTTATATGTATTTTATAAGTATTCATCTATATTATTCGTCATATAAAAAATATTCAACAGTCATCTTAGCACCCATAACACAAGCTACGCTTACTTTGGGGCTAGAGATGACTCCTGGAGTGCATCCAAACTCTTGGCTTCGGTTGCTTTAGTATACTTATTGTCACTCCATTTGGGTTGTCCTTTTACATAAGTTAATTTTCTATCCCTCGGGAACAGTACTTTTTGTACCCTTGACAATGTGTGTGTAAACATAGACACGGTAATCAGTGAGAAGTTTACCTACGTTTGATATTTAAATCCGAAAAGTTAGAGAAGCGTTTCGTGGATCGAAATCGGTCAAGGTCAACCGCAATTATAACCAATAGGCTATCACGGCTTTATAACATTACAATATGCCAATTCAAACACCGTAACAAATAGTAACTTTAGAGTACATAATCCTTTGTCACTCAAGTTAGCTATTAAACTAACAATTTAAGCCCTATCTTAACTTGATACAGTGAGTGATACAGTTCGGAACTATGTTGATAATACGCCAGCGCCCTATCCCACTTCTGACCTGTGTCATTATAATTCACAACTTGTAAATTCCTTGTTTATTGCTTCTAACTTTGTTAGTTTGAACCGATTGCCTATAAATAATAAATAAATAAATAAATATACTACGACAATACACACATCGCCATCTAGACCCAAAGTAAGCATAGCATGTGTTATGGGTACTAAGATGACTGACGAATATTTTTATGAATAATACACATAAATATGAAAAACATTCATGCTCATCGCACAAACATTTTCCAGTAGTGGGAATCGAACCCACGGCCTTGGGCTCAGAAAGCAGGGTCGCTGCATACTGCGCCAATCGGCCGTATATAGATATATGCTATTAATATCCCAGTAAAAAGTAAGGTTCCCACGGGATGTGTTAAAATCCATATGGAACCGTAAACGCGAACGAAGAGCGTAGGCTAGTCACATTATAAAGTGTATACTCAGTTCTACAGGAAAACAGAAATACGAGTGAAACAAAACATTTTATTTAGTCAAACCGTCAGCTCGTGCTGACTGGGCCGACCCTCGTCACAGGACACGAGATGCACAGCTTGCTGCTTATGAAATACCTACTTGGAAAGTTTAATATAGCACAGATACGTCATTGGAACATGCACTCTTTGAGTAAAGACAGAAGGATGACAATGATGTAGTTTTCAAACATTTTAAAGGAGCCTGCGAGATATGGAAGCTTTGATAGCCCAGTGGTTAAGACTTCGGCTTCACTTTCAGATGCCGAGTTGTATTCCTTTCACGCACCTCTAACTTTTCTTAGTTATGTGCGTTTCAAGCAATTTGAATATCAGTAGTTTTCAACGGTGAAGGAAAACATTGTGAGAAAAACTGCATGCCTGAGAGTTCTCCATAATGTTTTCGAAGCGTGTGAAGTCTATCATGTGACTGCAATAATTTGAACGTTAGAAGCAAAAATAAACTTGCAGTGCAGTACACTAGACTACACAAAATAAGCAATTCATTTAAAGGAAATTGTATACAATTTTACAATAAATTACCGGTTGATATCTTGGGGATGTCACTAAAGAAGTTCAAAGTTTGTATTAAGCGAAAGCTTATAGAAAAGTCCTATTATAGTATAAATTATTACGTAAACGATAAAAAACTTGGGTGTAAACAATTGCTCTAACCATGTTGCTTCTTAAATATTTTCTAATGACAATGTGAGATGGTGATAACAAAAAGAACATCCGGCTAAGTTTGTTGTGGGCTTCTTCTTAGACCAGGGCGCGATTGGCACCCTCGTAGCTTTAGTTTTAAGTCTACGATTGTAGTCATCGCCATCACTACTCACTGCTATGTACACATTTTGTATATAATAACGCATCAAAAGTGCCATCTATGTGCATATTTGAATAAAGAAATATTTGACTTTGACTTTGACTTTGACAATCCCCACTGGGCCAGCGTGTTGGACTACGGCCTAAACCTTTCTCATGGTGTGAGGAGACCCGTGCCCTATAGTGGGTCGGTAATGGTTGATAAAGATAATAATAATAATAATAATATTTATTTATTTGCCAAATTGTGGGTACATAACAAGAACACATTTCGTTAAACAGACCATTCACAATCGACTGTCACAGACAGTGTGCAAATGTTTATAAAAATAAAAAATAAAATATTGGATCAAGGGTCGGATACAGAAGGCTCACTCTGGAGCCCTGACCACCGGTTGCTTGGGTATTCAAAAGCCCGCAAGCGGAAGGTGGAAGATTTTTTTTTTTAATTTATTATAAATTTTTAATAGTGTTTTTTAATTTATTTTTAAGCATTGTTAATAATAAAAATAATAAAAAAATAATAAATGATAGAATAATAAAATATAAATTACATTACAATTTAAAGAATAAAAATACAATAATCAGAAATAAGTAATGTCATTTTAAATTATGATATACGCGCGCTCCTGACGACGAGGTCTGGGGCACGAGGCTTCTAAGACTGAGACTTCAATCTCAGTATACAGTACCTACACTCCTTTTTTGGCAAGTCGTGTAAAAACCGGGCACTTTTTCCTGCTAGATTTTGAACGTGACTGCCACATCATTACGCGAATAGAACTAACTAGGAGCTAGAAAGGCTGGGTCAATTTTTGCGCAAAGTATCAGCCTGGCTGTTCAGCGCAGAAATGCAGCCAGCATTCTTGGCACCATTCCAAGAAGTCATAAGTAATGAGTGTAGTTAAAAGTTTTATTGTAAAAAAAAAGTTAAATAAAAAACAAAACTAGAAGAATAACAGTTAATTTCTTACGAAATTCACGTGCATCTGCTAGTTACATTAAAGACTCAAAGGTTAGGGGCATAACCCCAATCTTTAACTTCAAAGTAGCCCCTCAAATTTATATCCACGTAATAAAATTACCCTCTTATTATTTCTTTGTCATTCGGTCGACTTTTACGACTATGTCTGTATTCAAAATGTTGACAATGTCGCAATGGGTGGCGCAATTACTTTTATAAGTTTATTTTAAAGGGTTTTTTGGAGGGCTTTATTTTTTTAATCTATTCTTCGGATATGTAAATGTCTGACATCCATTGACATATTTCTATTATCTAGCTACATCATTTATATGACTGGTTGCCTGGAAGAGAACGCTGTCTAATTAGAAATCGAGCTATAAGGCCACCAATTCACTGTGAAAACTTCTGTATGCAATAATTTTATTGTTCTTAATTTAAAAACAAATTATTTTGTTTTTTACCGTTGGCAAAACTAAAAAGTAGGATTTGATTGAAATTTCTAGACGGCATTGCCTTTCTAAGTAAACGTTAAATTCAAATTCAAAGAATCTTTGTCCGTATTGAACAAGCGTTTGTATAATATTTGTATCCCTAAATTGCTACGGGGACGGGTTATATTTTTTTAAAAATTTGCCGGTGGATAGAACTAGTAAAAATAAATATTAAAATCTTCTTCAAAAATATTATAAATAAATACATATACTACGACAATACACACATCGCCATCTAGCCCCAAAGTAAGCATAGCTTGTGTTATGGGTACTAAGATGACTGATGAATAATTATATGAATAATATACATAAATACTTATAATATATAGATAAACACCCAGACACTGAAAAACATTCATGTTCATCACACAAACGTTTGTTGTGGGAATCGAACCCACGGCCTTGGCTCAAAAAGCCGGGTCGCTGCCCACTTCGCCAATCGGCCGTCATTATTTAAGACTTCCGTGATCTTTCAAACACACATATTATATTTTGCATTTTTATTTGTTTTTAAATACCGCGTAAGTACTTATTTGCTTATTTTACATAAAATTATTTGTCAAAATTGTTGAACATATCAGTCAAATAAATAAAGAAAAGTTACGACGTGTGATGGACTTCTACCCTTCTTCAGTTCTATTTTTTATTTTTTTCCGTAATTTTTTGAATGAGTTAGTAGGCCCGGTATTCAAACAATATTATTATCTTAGTCTTCTTGTGTCGTTTTGGCCCGTGCCGCATTTTGTTAAAGGCGCCGCTGCGCTACCGAAGTACACGCGCAGGAGAATTTGGCATTACATATCGAAGTGCCCTGCTCTGTTCTGTTTGTTGACTTTGGCAGAAAATGTATTTTTGTTCTGGTCCTAGTACTTACGTTGAACAGATGTTATGCTAGGTGTTGATATTTTAATATTTTATAAACAAGTGCAGGACACAATAATCCCAAAACTTCATGTGATGTATATTTTACATGTCTGTGTCTATTATACTTAATTTACTGCACTCATATTTTTCATTTCCTTATTCCTTTAAATTGTCTTTATTATTTATATTCTTATTTATTATAATAAAACAATTTATTTAACAAACAAGAACTTACTAAGCCCTACATAAAAAGCCCTAATTCACAAAATAAACAAAAGCATAAATGTCAAATCTCCTGCCGGCACTATGAAATTGAACAGACTATAATAAAAAGTGTTAAACACTAGTGTAATAGAATAAATTTATTATTACAGCCCAGTTAAGCGTTATATAAAAACCGTTTTATAAACAAAATTATACCGTCGCCTACCTAGTTGTAATCCGAATATAATTTTTATGAAACAATGAATGTCCTTTGGCTAACTCTCTAGAAATCATCAGCCATTAATTGAAGGATTTGTCCGCATATTTGCGAATAGCAACTGAACGTGTCGAAATGCTGCTGGCTTAGGATCAACGAGGTGCTATTAATGGAAAGCCGGATTTTGGACTCGGAAACAAAAGGTAGGCGCCGGTGATGGAATCGATACGTAATCGTATTAGATGTTTGTGTTAACCAATGAATCCAGTGCTATGGAATGTTTTTTATGGAAAATTAGCTCTGTGTAAGTATTGTGCAAGTTTATGATACAACATAAATATCCTTTCTAATACAGAATATACTAGCGGTTACTCGCGACATCGTCCGCGTATAAGTCAACCTTAAAATATAGATATACGCTGTCGCGGACTTTTTTTAAGAACTTTTAAAGAAAACAACTTTGTTTTACATGAGTTCATTGAAACTTTAACCGTTTACGCAGGGAAAAAAAACCCGATTTTTAAACATTCTTAATATTATACTATGCTCCTAATATAGCCTATAGCCTTCCTCGATAAATGTACTATCCAATACTGAAAGAATTTTTCCATTACAGTAGTTCCTGAGATCATTCCTTCCAAGTAAACAAACAAGCAAACTCTTGAGCTTTATATTTTAGTATGAGATACGTATAAACCTATATTTTTGTAGTTATGACGCAAATGTAATATTTATGTTTTTGTGAGCTCTTTTCAAAGAATTATCGAAAAGGGTTATCGAATCTACCGGTGATCCTAGAGCGGGCAGTTACCTTGGCCAACGAATCAGTTTGGCCATCCAAAGGAGGCAATGGCAATGCTGCCAGCATCTTAGGAACTGTGCCTCGCTGCGGTGGTTTCGAGGACGTTTTAGATTTTATTTAGTATTAAATAGTTTTTTTAGGTTATATTTATAAATCAATTATTTAAAAAAATAAATGAATAGTTTTTGTAAGTTTATTATTATTATTATTAAACTCTTTATTTGTATACCAAAAAATTAACATATACAAAAAATAACAAAAACAGAAACATATCGAAAGAAGTAGTAATACAAAAGGCGGCCTTATCGCTTAGTAGCGATCTCTGCCAGGCAACCTTTGAATTAGGAAAAAAAAAAGGAAAAGGAAAATTTACTGCTGGTGGTACAAATATTAAAATACATACATGCGAATAACTACATGCTAATACATAAACTAGTGTACACAAATAGAACAAAAGTAAATAATATAATTAATAAATAAATATAAAAATAAACTAATATATACACAACACTTGCATATTTAAATACTTTAACATACAATAAATGAGTAAGTTTATTTTATTATTACTTTGTGGTTTTTAATATAAGTAATTAAATTATCTCTTGCTTTAACGGAGGAAGGAAACCGGCATGTTTGAGAGTTCTATATAGTGTTCTCAAACCCGTATGAAGTCTACCAATGTTCACTTGGCCAGCGTGGTGATCTACGGCGTATCCTTCTCATTTTGACAGGAGACCCGAGCCCTGTAGAGGGCTGGTAATGGCTTAATCATCATAATGATGATGAGGAGACCAAAGCTTTTGACGTGACAACGTCTTATAATTCGATGGAGCCGGCTGCACTCACGAAAAAACATGACGCAGGCGGCGTTACCTCGCTCTGAGGCGTTCCATTCAAGGCTTGAAGTGCAAGCGAGAGCGCGGAACGAGCGACAATGAGGCACAGTCGGCCTCCGCGTTCGACATCTGTCTCTCTCCTACTTGAGTGAGCGATGCGTCCGCGTGGACAGCTTCTACACAATAATACATTTACATGTTTTCGGCAAGGATGAAGTGCAGTGAAAAGTGAATGTGGTGTCAATTGTTTATAGCAACGATAATATCTATCAAACAAATAAAATTAAAATTTTCTTTTGAAAAATGCAACCATTCTATCAGTATTTTCTTACAACGCTGTCACGTTCAACTATCGTCAGTAAGCCGACTTTACAGACAACCAATTTTTTTTTATAAAAAGAGCTACTTTTTATCTCTAGCTCCGCTTTTTATGATATAAAAAGTAGAGCTTTTTATATCATAAAAAGCAAAAAAAGCTTGCAGGTTTCCTCACGATATTTTCCTCTACCGTTGAAGCGAGTGATTTTTTATAACTTAGAAAAGTTTGAGGTGCGTGTTTGGATTAGAAATCGGCCCCTCGAAAGTGAAGTCGAAGTCTTTACCCACTGGGGTATCACCGCTGGAGATGAGCTTGAGATTACAATTCTCGTATTTATTTGATTACTTTTACACGTGCAGACTCTAAAGATGGGCTCGTATGACTTCGGGATGTTTGTAGACAAAAATAAATTCATTAAATTAATGATAACTCTCCGGCCTCACAGTTCCCATATGAAAACTGTTAGAGCACGTTACAGGTAGTTGAACGTACAAAAGCATTTACAATTTACTCGGTGACCGTACAGCCTTGACCACAATACGCCTTTGCCATTCCAAAATCACCATTATACAATATGCATTAAGAACTACGACAAAAATTGAGTTGTACACTGTACTTATACGCAGGGACACACGGGTTCATATTTCCGCCGTTGCAAAATGACTTTTATTGCACACGATAATAGGGTCTTTTGAATTGTTTTGACATTGGGGGCCTACGTACATGGGTCCCCCATTACAAGACTTTGCAACGGCTGAATGCTCTCGTTAACTGAAGGGATTTCGCGACTAGTTTTTCTCTTCTGTAACTGAATTTGGAAAGTGGTTTTGGCACTTTGGTTTGAGACAGGTAAGTTGAAAGTTAGTTTACACGCCTCAGTTGTGTCGCTCTCGGGTCGGCAACCTATGCTTTGCTTCGTATACCTGTATTTTAAGTTCGAATTGTTAGTTGTTAGTAAAATTTCCACAGTTTCCCGTTATGTATGAACTTTATTTTTCTTATTTAAGTAGTATAGCTTTGAGTGACAGTCTTTATCGGTGCGCCATGGGTTTTTTAAATTTGCACTCAATTATTTATTATAGAAGTATATTATTTATCTACGAAGTCATAAATTTATATTTGTGCTCTGTATGTATTTGTATATATGCTTATATATATATATACATATATATACATATATATATATATATATATATATATATGTATATATATGTGTATGTGTTTATTTCTATATTATTAGTATTTGTATTAGCAAGTTATGTATTATCTTTATATATATAATTCTTGTGTGCGTGTGTATGTCACTGAACTCCTCCTAAACGGCTGGACCGATTTAAACGATTTTTTTGGTATGCCTTTGGGTGGCACCCTGGATGGTTTAGATTCACAAATCAGCCCGACAGATAGCGCTGGGGTCCGCTTGTTGTTATATATAGTTGATGTAGTTTATGTAAAATTTATAAAAATAAATAAAATAAGTATATTTTTATAAATTGCACTATCCCGTTTCCATAATCATTTTCTTCTTTCACTAAGGGTTGTCTGGAGGAGATCGCTTAGAGCGATAAGACCGCTTTTACGCATTTTTATTTTTCTTGTATTTTTGTTTTCAATATATACTCGTATTATCTTTTTCCCTTAATTGTGTGCAATAAAGAATGTATCTATCTATCTATTCTCTGACATGGTGTCAGAGAACTTCTTTATACAACTTTTGCTCTGCATATGTCACGATTGTCGTGATATAGTTATACTTTTTGTTTGCGCCATGGGTTAAAGCATTGTATGCTTCTAAACTTCGCAGTCTTGTTCTTTTTTTTCCACTCTTCAACAGGGAAGGCCATCATTATATGGAGGATACCCAATAAACTTCTACAAAACTTATATCATCTATTTTTTGGCTATTAATCGCTCAGGTGTGAAACGGCCGTATAACATCAAGGAATCCTACCTCGTATAAACTGTATACTCCATCGTTGCTTTCCACAAGGCAGAACTGTTGGCAAGCACTTATATTGAATTTAAAATCTATTAAGCATTAATATACGTGATACCATGAGACATTAAAATGACTTCTTCGGACTTCTTCTTCTACGGAATTAATCCTTCCGTGAGATTTCTAGATCCTTACTAAATATTGTTATTGTTTGTTTTAAGTCTTAAGTGCACACACACATTTTATATAAATTAAACACAAATAGAGAAGAAACTTAAAAAAATAAAAATAAAATAGAGCGTGCAAAGGCGGTCTTATCACTAAAGCGTGTTATTGTGTGTATTTGTTTGTTTGTCTGGTTTTGGTTTGGTTTTTTCTCTTGGCATAATTAAAAATACTTAGAAGAATAGGCTACTTTTTATCCCAGAAAAAGAAATGGTTTTGAAGAACGCGGGCAACAGTTGGTAGAGAATTATATTAATGTCTTTGATACAAAATCACATTGCTTACAGCATAATATTCAATTAAAATCGCAATGCTAGCGCAATATAGAATCCGTAATGTACATAATTTAAATATATTTGTGGCAAAACTAACGTGCTATAAAGCAAGATTTGAAGTAAAAGTGCACGAACAAATACCGAGTAATCTGTCCAAAATCGTTTTACGCAAAAGCCTTAAATCAGAACGCAATATATCCGACCAACCAATTTATTTTATAAAATATCAATTTTTCATAGTAGACTGCGTATCTCGTCGGGTCACTCCGTCCGCCTACCGCTATAAATCCACTGCGTCGGATCGTGATCGTGTCGTGTCCATAAATTGGCCCACGGATGTTTTATGCGCGGACCAACCGATAAAGCGTTTATGCTAATTCTGATACTTTATGTATAACGGATCGAAAATTTATTGGGTGTTCTAAAAATGCGCGGCAAAATAAATGTAGTCTACCCGCAACGGAGAAATGGAGGCTTCGTAAATAAGCGGCCTGACTGACTTATTTCAGTCTGTCCATTATCAGGCACTAAGGATATTTATAGTAACGATTGTGCTGCTAATGATCTGCGTGATATAGAGTAAAGGCTTTACTCAAGCGTATTTTATACTTAAGCTTTGGTTACTTGTATATTATTATATCTATCATTTATTTAAATACTTTTTCTTTTAATTTTCAACAGTGAAATTATAAAAGAAAAATAAAAAAAGCTATTAAAAATTTATAAAAAAAAACCACTCCTCCGCTTTCGGGGCTTTTGAGTACCCAAGCAACTGGCGTTCAGGGCTCCAGAGTGAGAAACCACCTCCAGTACGCGCCGTTTCGAAGACTACTGCCTTCTGTATCCGAACCTTGAACCAAGAACCAAGCGAAAGCTTCTTAAGATGTTGGTCGAAGCATTTTGCGAGAAGACCATTGACTGAAACGACGATTTTATTATTATTATATCAGTTTTACTTACTAAAGCGGCGAACACGAATAACTTAGGAGAAACCATTTTCCACGACTAGTGAGGAAAACACTTTGGACATCGAACTCATGGAATCAACGCATTTATATACTGTGTACAATGCATTGAAACAAATAAAAAGTTTGCACAAATGCACAAATTGATTAATTACTCGTATACTAAGCCATCATCTTGAGGTAAGTTATCGACTTTGCCCGCGCTAAGTTGAATGGCAGAGTCACATTTATTTTAGAAATTATTGAAGCTATACTTCTTGTGGCGTGTTAGGAAAAAATGATGAGAGTAAATTTTTACGATGCGCGCGCACACCGTCACAAAAAACCGACACCCTGAAGTTAGCTATAAGTTTTGACAGTGTACACTTTGAATTGTCAAAGTCTGCGATAACTAACTGTCTATTAGTGTTTCAAATTTAATTATGTTTATTACGTCTATTTCTTTAATTATGTAGAAATATTTTTTTGTGATATTTAAATAAAATTTATTTAACTAGATAGTGCGTTATAATAAACTTTTAATTTATGAAGAACCTTTTTTCTATTGTTAGTGTCGTTTGTCTACAAACGTAGAATAAGGCGAAAGATAAAATTTTGAAAAGATTTTTATCTTGTTACTCCAAAGAAGTGTAACTTCTAACGCGTGTACATAAGTACACACACGTTTTTTTTTATTCCCTTACAGTAGTTTGTGAGGTTGGAAATTCAGGAGGCTGTCTGATGGTAACCTCCCCTTACAGCCAACTGTTTAAACTTTGAACTGTAATTACGCAATGAGTGGTCAATGAAACTACATCTGCTAATTTCTTGTACAAGTATAATGACACTTAGCAATAGCTAAGTGTATCGCTACCTAGATCTAGGTCAAGATACTTCGTGCACACTGTGATTACTGATGCATACAGCCTAATTACGCCCAAGATATCACTGCATTCAGGCGGTTTCCTCTCATGCCCCATAATTATACAACTGAGTACATAATTTACCCTAAAACGTGTATTAGTTCAGAAATATCACATTACTTAGTCTATAAGTGCATACATTAATTCAACAATAAATATACCTACGCGATAAACTCCTCTAGTGGGCCCTCGATAATATTACAAATCGGAAAAAACAAGTAAATATTCGTTATACCATTTGTATTATTACATTGTTTGTAAAGGTTTTATTCAAGTCAAACAGCCTCCCCCCATTTTTGCTACCCTCGCTTTGCAGCATATATTTTTTTAATAGCGGGAAAACGAGCAAGTGGGTCACCTGATGTTAAGTGATCACCGCCTTAAAAAAAACTGTGTGTCAGCTCCGACGCACGACTGGAGTTTACTCCTTAAGTACGATTGTCGAAACATACATAAAAAGAGTTTATTTAGCTGAATAAAGAATAATACCATATGAAAGGGTAAATTAAAAATCCTGTGCAATTTATTCACACACGGCGGAAGTGTAGCTTCTTTAAAGTAGCCTACGAGAGGTTGAGGTGGATGTAGAGTATCAGAACTATTAGGATAATTAATGTAATGTTTATTATTTAGTTTCCATGGTAACAAGAAGAGGAAAAAAATGTATTATGTTTTTCTATCTCACTCTGTCCCATATGTATGTGTTTGTTCCTTTACCTAGATTTTGACGGCCTAGTGGCGCAGTGGGCAGCGACCCTGCTTTCTGAGTCCAAGGTCGTGGGTTCGATTCCCACAACTGGAAAATGTTTGTGTGATGAACATGAATGTATTTCAGTGTCTGGGTGTTTATCTGTTTGTTATAAGTATTTATGTGTATTATATTCATAAAAAATATTCACCAGCTATCTCAGTACCCATAACACAAGCTACGCTTACTTTGTGGCTAGATGGCGATGTGTGTATTGTCGTAGTATATTTAATTTAATTTTAAATTTATTTCAAAAATTTAGATAATATTCGGTTTCCTTGGTATCTTAAATAGGAAAAATAAGTTAATTAAACGATAGCGACGTTGCATGTTTGCGCATCACGGTTGCCGGGCATGCAACGTCGCAAAGCGAAAACGTAACGAGGTCATTCATCAGTAGATTTTACTCCTCACATTTTTCTCATACCGTGCTCCTTATATATGAAAATCGATCAAGACCTTATTTTAGACATGCTGCTTAAGCCTTCAGGTGTACAGAGCTTACTTAAGCCCGAGATATAACTTCCTATGATATGAGGCAATATATTACACTGCAGGATTTTACAGGGTAAATGCTTTGAAAAATAATATACCACATAATATACTTGCTTAAATGGCTTAATATTGTTATCACCATCATTTCAATACATGGGCAGTGGCGTGCATAAAGGGTATGCGAATGCACTCTAAAAAAAGAAAGCCAACTAAGAGAGATTTTCTCTTAGTTGACGTTATATAAATTATAACAATTATGATAATAGACATAACAACAAAAGCTGATTAGTTATAGATAACAATGTAGGTATGTTCATTGATTCTAACAAATAAATACGTTGTTTCTATTATTATTTACTTCTTTGTATGATTAGATCATTTTTAATTATTTAGCTTAAGCAAGTACGTAAATTGAATCAGTTAAGAATATGCCTTAGTTAAGTAACAATAATAGGAGCAATACAGTTGCCCAGTCCATTGAATTATGATAAACAATCATTATCATCTTATTTGATGTATCTATGTTCTTGTTAGGCTCGTATGGAATCAAGATGCTTGATCACAACAATCACTATCTTGGTAGGAATAACCAATTTTTTTTAGAGTGTAATATCTATCTATCTATATATATAAAAGAAAAAGTGTGTGTGTATGTTCCGTATAGGCTCCGAAACGGCTGGACCGATTTCAATGAAACTTTCAGGGAATCTCCGGATTGATTTGGCGAGTAATCCTGTAAAGTTTGGTGACGATCGGAGCACTTTTATTTTGAACTGTCAAACTGTCAAATACAGCTTTTATTTACTATGATGATATTCTATAGTTGGGTGTACATGGGTGTTGATAATGATCTTCACCCGCTCGAGAAGAGAATGAATACGGAGAGAAATAAATGATTTAATATATTATGAGACTTAAATTAAAAATTGAATGATGTAAGTTTATTGTTTAAATAAAATAAAGCAAAATCTAGCCCGCCAAAGCGGGCTGGGTAAGCTAGTACTATATAATGAAGAAAATCTCCGGTTAGAGTTAAAAACTTAAGGATAAGTATTCTAAGAGTTATAAAAAGCCTAGCCTTAAGTATTTATAACACGTATTGATGATTCTTTTAGTTATTAATCTTGTATTAACAATAGTGTATGGCAATAAAGGATTTTTATTATTATTATTTTTTTTTTTTTTATTATTATTATTATAAAAAAAAAGAAAAGATTTCTTTATTTTGTATCATCTGCATACTCTCTATGCACGCCACTGCCAATGGGCGAACTTAAATAAAGATATTTTTGAATTAGACTTTAATTTTAACTAAAATTGAAACTCATCATTTTCTTCTGTCAGTTGGCTTATAAAGGTTAGCATGTTTAACTACGGATCACGAGTTTCTGGATTCGAATCGTGGGTCGGGCCATAAATTGTTAGTTATTGAGTTTTTCCTGTTAAAGTATTTTCAGTATTTGGCTGGAGTTAGGAAATTGCTAGAGTCAACCCCTGTGACTCGGAGAGCACGTGAAACCACCCCGCAGTTAAAGCAGCGCGTTGGGGGTATGCTCTAAAAACCGTCGCTCCTAGGACGTCTGCGCCCAACAGTGGGACTTCTGTCTGAATGTAGACAGATATCAAATTCCCATAGTTTCTTCTTATACGCGAGCTATGATACGCTTTACAGTAGGTACTAAGGGAAGATGAGTCTCCAAGGGAGTAGGGAGTAAGGGAGTTCGTGCTCGGGGACCGAAGTCCAACCATTCATCTTTGGAAGTTGTATATATGGTAATATTTCATTTGTGCGATGCAGGATCTTTGTAGCACCATCTAGTTAAGTAAACCACTCTCAGCAATAAAGCCGACGGCCGACTGGCGCAGTGGGCAGCGACCCTGCTTGCGTCAAAAGGCGTGAGTTCGATTCCCTCAACTGGAGAATGTTGGTGTGATGAATATGAATGTTTTTCAGAGTGTGGGTGTTTATCCGTATATTATTCATTAAAATATTCATCAGTCATCTTATTGTAATGTGTGTGTTGTCGTAGTATACTTTTTTTTTTGTATTTAAAACCCCACATGAGAATTAGCTTGAACACGCTTACACTTGCTACTATGGGTTTTAAAAATAATGCATAACGCCGGGATAAATATCCATGTTTTATCCCTCAGACACTTGATAGGTGCTATCAGTTGAAGTGAGAAATGAATGAATGTGTACGTACAACTTTGTATCCACTTTAAACTTTTCACATCGATATTACTCGGAGTAGATTATACTGTAAAAGACTGTACTGTAGAATCCTAAAATAATATTAAAAAATTAAAAGTGTGTGAGTTACTCCTTAGTCACGCCTAAAGAAGTTTTACTTAAAAAAAAATCCCTAGGTTATGTCAACTTTATAACAAGTTTAATATTGTAGATATACATTGTGGTTCTCTGGCCGAATTCCGGAGATCAATGGAATTCGCTTTAAGCAAAGTATAATAATTTAATTATTTTTTTCCTTCCTACACTGTATACACTTTCATCTTGTTTGTGTAGTTGTAAGCTAGTTGAACGCTATTTATTGCATGCGGTGTTTATCTGTAAGTAGATTTACATTTTGTTTTCATACAGTATAAGCTTGTTTAAAATGTTTTTTGAATGTAAAGCTGTTGGTAAACCAAATAAAGAAAAAAAAAATTTTAAGCACACAAGCATCAACAAGCAGTGCAGTGTCGAGGCCTCCTCAACATCACCCTCAGCGCATTGTTGTATTGAACACGCAAAGCACCATGGGCTTGCGTATATTCAGTCCACAGACTGCACGTCTATAAAGTTTGACAGTAAAATAGTCTGTCTATTTTGAAGGTATATTCATGAGTGGTATTCGTTTTATAGTATTCCTAATGGGTGAAATAGGGTATGAAAGTCCTTCATTTAACAAATCTTTCCTCGAGCAGACCTTTTTATTGAAAGGTGAGTAATCGTACCCCAGCGAATTATAGGTATAATAAATAAAATGGCGAAACCTTTAAAGGTTTTTGACTAAACTCTGCAATAAATTTTTCTAGGCAAGACCAAAAACCACGCCGTGATTTAAATGAAAATCAAAACTGACCCGCCTGTCCAGAAACTAAATACGATTCCTGGTAAGTTTTAACGGTGTAAAGGCGCGATCTCACGAGCTTATAGTTTGACACACAGTTAATGGCATCTTTAGGTTTAGGTTTAAAGACATTTATTCCCATAAAAAGACCTAAGTCACTTACATAGGAAACTTAATTTTCTATGATAAATTAATACACTTCGCCATTAGACTAAACTAAATTAAATTTTTGCTATTATCTACTCATTCAATGTATTCGTCTCTAAATTTATTGGTATTACTTAATATATAAGAAGCTAATTTAGTTTTGAATAAGTTTACATTTTTTATAATAAAATACCTAATTTTATTATAAAATGAAATCCCTTACCTTTGAAGGTGCCAACCTTCAAAGGTAAGGGATTTTTTATCATAATTTGTTCTAGTTCTAGGTAAGGTAGGGAAACTGGCTCGACGAGTTATATTTTTCTTTTTTGTGAAAGTGATATAAGTGTTTTCAAAAAAATTCAAATTCAAAATTTCTTTATTCATGTGCCTACATGTACCTATCACAGGCACTTATGAAGCGTTCATACATATTTGTTTACATAATTGTAACGGGATGGTGATAACTTCGTTCGCCAACTTAAATCTAAAGCTACGAGGGTTCCAAACGCGCCCTGGTCTAAGAAGAGCCCACAACAAACTTAGCCGGGTGTTACGGGTTTATTTTTTTGTTATCACTAGTAAATTTAAATTAAGCTATGAAGCTAGAGCAATTCACACCCAAGCTTTTTTATCGTTTAAATAATCCTTAATGTTATAATAGGATTTTTCTGTAAGCTTACGTTTTATAAAAACTTTGAACTTATTGAGAGACAACTCAAAGATTTCATTTGGTAATTTGTTATAAAATAATATACAATTGCCCTTGAATGAATTTGCAAATTTGTGTAGCCTAGTAAACTGCACAACGAGTTTATTTTTGCTTCTAATATTTATATTGTTACAGTGCATTTTCTTTTTAAATTTTGATATATTTTTATGGACATAAATTAAATTTTCATATATGTACTGACTATGCACCGTCATTATTTTAACTTCTTTAAATTTATCCCTTAATGACTCTCTTGGGCCCATTTTATATATCGCACGAACAGCCCTTTTCTGCAGGACGAAAATAGAATAGCATTACCCCATAATAAAATGCCATAGGACATAATGCTGTGAAAATAACTAAAATAAACAAGCCTAGCAGTTTCTATGTTTGTCATATGACGAATCTTTAATGTTTGTTTTGTTTATTGATTTTCTATTAAAGATGCACGTGCTATATATATAATTGATGAATATTCATTATTTAAGTATCACTATAGATTTTTTTGGTGGAAGTTTCGAAAAGGATATTGGAAAAGAGTTTTTAGTATTTTATTTTGAGCAGTTTGCAGATGAGCTAATCTTGTTTTGGTGGCACTTCCCCAGACTTCAATCAGGTAAATTAAATGTGGTTTAATGAGGGTATTATACACAGTGTAACGTAGCTCCAAGGGAATACATCGTGCTAGATTTTGATGCCTTTAGCCTATGTAATATTATACGGCCGGGAATTAGCCTCCTCTGTTAAAGGAGAGAGGGTTGGCAGGCTATAACAATAACTTATCATCACATGATATTGATAAGAACACAGAACAGCTGTGATAGCCCAGTGGGTATGACTTAGACTTCACTTCAGAGGGGGCGAGTTCGAATCCCAGCACGCACCATTAACTTTCCTAAGTTACGTGCGTTTTAAGCAATTAAAATATAACTTGCTTCAACAGTGAAGGAAAACATCGTGAGGAAACCTCCATGCCTGTTCTTCATAATGTTCTAAAAGGTGTGTGGAGTCCATCAATCCGCACTGGGCCAGCGTGGTGGACCACGGCCTTAACCCCTTCTCATTGGGGGAGGTGACCCGTGCTCTGTAGTGGGCCGGAAATGGGTTGATATGATGATGATGATTGATAAGAACCAGACCCAATAAACTAACATACTCTTCGAGATATAAGGGAGACCAAGTGCAATACCTAATTATTTTTGACCAAAGCTTTACAAATGCTTTAATATTATCCTGTTGCTTTTTATATTTCAAGCACAGATATACCTACGCACTGAAGCTTACGAGTGAAAGGTTTATAAGATACTAAGGATTTTTTTTAATTTACAAACAAGTCAAGGTTTAAGATTGACGACTCTAACCGATGGATAGTAATAATGAATTTGTTTTTGTTATTAACTAATTTGAATTAGCTTATTTATCGATATATAGGTTAAGATAATTAGTTTTATGATTAAGTATTAAAAATTAATAAATAAATAAATTGCCAACTCAAAGCTTACAATCAGCTAGCTATACGCGATGTGAGATAGCGCCCTAAACCTTAGTCATACATAAATACGCCTTTGGAAGGAAATAAAACACGCCAATTGCTTTAAGATGTATTCGTGGCAATAAATCTACCTCGCCATTAAAAGATGTGCTGGTATCATTTATATTTAATAGGCAAAGGCTTTTGCGGTTAATTAAATAAAACTTTGCCGTGTTTTAGATTCACTATTCATCTTTATCTATATTTAAACTTATACCACTTGAAACAAAAAGAGTGGTTTAAGTATAAACATAATTTTTTTAAAAAGTAACACTACTTAATTGTCCCACAAGCAATTCAAATTCAATTTTTTTTTATTTATGTTGGCCTATAGCAGACACTTATGAAGCGTTTATACATATATGTTTACATAATTGTAAGGGAATGGTGATAACATTGTAACACTTATGAAGCGTTTATACATATATGTTTACATAATTGTAAGGGAATGGTGATAACATTGTTCGCCAACTTAAACCTAAACCTACGAGGGTTTCTAAACGCGCCCTGGTCTAAGAAGAGCCCACAACAGACTTAGCCGGGTAATTTTCACAATCTTACAGTAAATTAATATTAAGATATGAAGTTAGATACACCCAAGCTTTTTTATCGTTTCAGTTATCCTTAACTTTATGATAGGATTTTTCTGTATGCTTACGATATAATTGAACATACACAAGCAAGTTTAAACATTCAAACCATCCATTGATCGAAGATTCATTCCAAACTCTGCATTATTATGTTAAGTTCTCATGTGAGTTTCAGGATGCGAAGAATAATAATTTTAGTGGTTTGTGTAATAAAAATAAATAAATAAAGTTTACTTCGTTTTCAAAATAAAGCAGCTATGCCATCGAAACAGGCGGACGAAACGAAAGCAAGGGTTTCTTGTTTGACTACGGAACCCAAAAATGTGTGTTTAAAGACGTATTAGCAGCAATAAATCTAGCCGACTCCTTCGACATGTTTATGCGTTCCGGGTAACTCCGCATATTTTTCCGATGACTTGCATGAGAACTAAAGAGGTAAGTATATACCGACTCCAAAACATATGTCACTATTTTATTTATTTATTTAATGGACAATCAACAGGTTACTAAAACTCATATCTTTCTAAACAAGAAATGAAAAAATCATATAAGTGTTATATTTTAGACAAACTTAGAGACTGCCTCAACTAGCGAATGAATAACTAGAATGTCAGTTGGAAAGAGAAAAAACTATAAAGAAGTGAGACATGAGAGTATGAGCTGTAAGATCCATCAAGCTGTGACAGAAGCTAGCCGGATCTAGTTCCGTGTTCAGTGTTATTAATAAGAAGTAAGTTAAGTTGTGTCTACCCCTATCTTATGGCTATAAGGTAGACACAACTTAACTTAACTTAGACAAAGAATAAGGAAAGTGCAGTAAATTAGGTTTTTTGCAAGAACTATTTTGTGCGATTGAGTATACGCTTTTATTCAAAAGGTAATTTTGGACCTTTCAAAAGGTATTTTTGGAAGTCAAGTCAATAAATAAATAATGAATAGTCAAGCGTGTCACAACCCTTAAGTGACGACCACGACCGCTCTGACAAGAGCGAACCTACTGAGAAGAAGAATTTTTGACCTACCAATGCATAAGTAGCGTGGTCTCCTCACACAATGAGAAGGGGCTAAGGCCGTAGTCCACCACGCTGTCCCAGTGCGGATTGATGGACTCCACACACCTTTGAGAACATTATGGACAACTCTGATTAATACAAGTTTGCTATTACCATTCAATCAATTAATCAAAAATACTTTATTGCACACAAAAGTACATCGAAATTTAGAAAAAAATAACAAAGGTACAAGAAGTTTAAATTTGTGTACCAAATGTAGGGATATTTCAGGTTAAAGAATCATTTATTTCTCTTAAAGAATAATTTACATATTTACTTACAGAGAAATCATATATTTATATATTTTTTTACGTGTTTTACTAACTTACTGTACTTAGTGATTTCTTCCAGGCAACCATTTGAGAAATGGACTTACTTATACATTGAATTAGCGGTTTCACTTGTTTTCTGGAGACTCAGATACTTGACGTATCTAAAGTTGCTGATTTCGTGCTGACGAAAAAGTTTTCCTACTTGTAGCTAGATTAAATGACGCTAACTAACTAGCTGACGACAAAGACGTCTGACTGTGTCGGTGGTTTAGTGTGCAGACACCTTTACAATTGGCTCAAATCGGGAATCAATTAAATGTTATTGTTAATGTATAACTAGGTTGTGGAAATTTCATTGGTTTATGTGATATAAAAATACGACATTACTCTTGTGTGCAATAGTACTGTTTGTTTCCCTTGAAAAGCTAATAAATAAACAAATAAAATAATAAACCCAAAACCTCTAGATCCGTTGCTAGTTAAGGATTCCTACCATACCAATAAGGCAATTTGACTAATAATTTGATCGAATTCCATTCTACATAAGTAATCTTAAAAAGCTTTTAAAAAATAGTCTCGCAACCCTACAATCGCACTCTATTAATCCATCCCCCTTTAATCGTTTGAAAATGCGAACAAAATCGCATGTGCAACATAAGAGGGTAGTATCACAGTTTGAAGAAAAGATACAGTAGTGCGATGCCTTTGATAGAGTGGTAAATGCCGACATTGTGTAGCGTCGCAAATAAAAAACACCGTCTTTATACTGTATAAAAACGGTGTTTTTTTTACTGATTTGTTCACTTTTTAATTTGCATTTAGCAACAAGGTCAATATCAAAAAATAGATTAACAGATTACTTTTACTATTAATACCAAAAAACCTAGTATAATTGAAAATATTAAAGTAAAAAAAAATACATACTAATTATATTGCACTTTAATGAAATCTAATTCTTTTCTTTTTTGTTTATTTATAATTGATACTCATTTTAATTTAATTAATCATTTTACATTATTCACTTAAAGAAACGGGAGACGATAAATAAATAAATAACAAATAAATATAGGTACTAAGACACACATCGCCATCTAGCCCCAAAGTAAGCATAGCTTGTGTTTTGGGTACTAAGTTGACTGATTTGATATTTTTTTATGAATAATATAATATACATTGACGGAATTGAGTGAATTTGTGGGATTGAGCATAAGCTTTTATAATATGATTCCTAAGGTAATTTTGGACCTACCAATGCATAAATTTAAAGAATGTGTCACACATTTATTACAGCGAGGTTACTACACAATTGATGAATTTCTTAATGACAAGGTTGCTTGGAAGCATCCGGCTCTGTTTCATCTCTCACAAGATAGGAAAATGAATGTTAAAATGTAAAATGTAAATTTTTGATGTTGAAAAAGAGCAACTGCTGAGTTTCTTGCCGGCTTCTTCTCGGTAGAATCTGCCTTCCGAACCGGTGGTAGAGTCACTACAAACAGACAGACTTGACTTTTCAAAAGTGCTTATATTAGGCCTACTTGAAATAAATGAATTTTGAACTTTGAATTCGAACTCAATGCCTTGGACTCAGAAAGCAGGGTCGCTGTCCACTGCGCCAGTCGGCCGTCCAAAAAAGACGACGCCCTCAGGCCATAGGTTTGGATTTAGGAACTCTTGCGCCGGACTGGAGCGGGTTAATGAGGTCAGTGAGGGTACTTCCTCGCCCCGCACTTACCGCACGATCACCGAGTCTAGACAGTTGGACTCCTGTATAACTATAGTTACTCTGTGGCAGTATGCAGTAAAAATAGCCGCGTCAAGCTTCAACCAGCATGAAATAATGATTAACCAGTCTCGTTGCCAGCGGACTAGACAGTCGACAATTTCCCCCGGTGCAGGAGACGGAGTTTTTCCATTTAGCGATATTTAGTATGCACAGCAACGAGTTGTTATTATTCATAATTTAATCCATTTCTGACGTTTTCATTACTGGGTATGCATTTTTAGAATACCGTTGTTAAACAGAGAACATGGTAGGCATGTTTTTGAAGTTAAACTTCTTTTGGCGTGTTAGGGTTAAATTATGAGAGTAATTTTTTACGATGCGCGCGCACACCGTCACAAAAAACAAACACCCTGAAGTTAGCTATAAGGTTTGACAGTGTTCACTTTCAATTGTCAAAGTCTGCGGGCGGATTCGGGTGATTCAATTGATTTAATTATACATAAATCTCAATTTTAATGTTGGGTTTCCGATAATGAGTCTAATAGTATTCCAAATTTAATTATGTTTATTAAGTCCATTTCTTTAATTGTATAGAATTTTTTTTTTGTGATATTTGTATAAACTTTATTCAACTAACTGATTTGCGTTGCGATTGCGATTGCGTTATAATAAAACTTTTAATGTATTATATACCTTTTTCTACAAAAGTAGAATAAGGCGAAAGATGTTATAAATTTTTATCTCGTTACGTCAAAGGAGTATTACTTCTAACGCGTGTACATACTCGTAAGTACACACACGTTTTTTTTGAAAATTCGGTTTTACTTATATGACCTAAAATATACGTTCACAAAAATGAACAAACAGACACCTTCCCATTTATAATATTTAAAAAGTATGATTATTAACATTGAAATTCTCCGTTTATTTTCTTTTATATATTCATTTTAACGCCAATGTTTTTTATTTCTATTTTAAGAAAATATTTTTGACTAAAAAGTAATCAAAAAATTTATTGTATTGTATATTATCATGCTAAGACCAATACGGGCATAGCACCAATGAAGAATGTTTCAAAATCGGATTTATTCAAAAGGGGAAACCTTTTGAGAGCTTCCGCTGAGTGTGCTTCGATAAAACTGTGTATCAGAAAGTTGTTCCCGTTGGAAAGTTCTAAAAAAAGTCCGCGACAGCAGACGAAGTCGCGAGGGACCGCTAGTGATCCCATAAGATTTGGATTCCAATTTTAATAGCCAAAACAAAAATTCTGATTTCAGAAAAAAACCCTACTACCAAGTCCACCCCGAATCCGGTAATTGTAATTTAATTACCAACTGTAGAAAAAAAAATTGAAAGCCTCTTAATGGGGACCAATTTTCCGCCCCCGTGGTTCCAAAACCGTTTTCAACGGGGACATTGTTTTAGCGGGCACTCATTAAAATGGGGAAAACAAAATATTAGATACGCATTCAACTCCGTTTTGTTTGCCGAAAGAATTCCGGTTGAGCCGATTTCGTGATTGCGCTAAGCGGGTTATGAAACTTTGTTGGGTTCGACTTTGTTTTCTAATAAGTAAGTATTTTGATTCCGCTCTTCTTTTATCTTTTTTTTTATCGACGTCATTAACTGTATATTAAGTAATACTAATTGTTGTTTTAAATTAATATATTCATATAATTTGATATAACCTCGACGTAGTGTTATCAAATATCCTAAGAAAGTATGAATATTCATTTTAATATAACATGCAACATTGATGTTAACAAAATTCATCGGCATTGATTAATTGATTTTTTTGGTTTTAAATGTATTAATATGGGCTTTTTCTGAAATAAAGAAAATTATTATTATTATTATTCTATCATTTATTCTTTTTTTTTTATTATTATTAACAATAAAAATAAATATAAATAAATATACTACGACAATACACACATCGCCACCTAGCCCCAAAGTAAGCGTAGCTTGTGTTATGGGTACTAAGATGACTGATGAATATTTTTATGAATTATATATACATAAATACTTAGAAAATACATATAAACACCCAGACACTGAAAAACACTTAATGCTCATCACACAAACATTTTCCAGTTGTGGGAATCGAACCCACGGCCTTGGACTCAGAAAGCAGGGTCGCTGCCCACTGCGCCAGTCGGCCGCCTAAATGCTTAAAAATAAAATAAAATAAAATAAAAAACACTATTAAAAAAAAAAAAAAAAAAAACTTCCACCCTCCGCTTGCGGGGCTTTTAATTATAGTTATTATTAATGTTCCAACATGTACTAACTCATTGATGTGACATTGTTTATTAGCTAAGCCGCGGGCAGGCAGCTTTGAAATTTGGTATGCATGTCACCTATGCTATGAAAGCTCAAAGCTACGGAAGCTTTAGACTCAATTCAGAAGTCCACGCAAACGAAATCGCGGCAGATGCTAGTTAAAAAAATATACTACTAACTACTGTAATTACTAAGGTATCTAGTATCAGTAGATCAGTAGTCATCAACACTCCTCTTCCAGAGGATGTCGCTCGAGGGTGAGGACTAAGGGTATATTACGCCGAATGCCATCATCATCATGTCAATCAATCAACGTCCACTGCCGGACATAGGTCTTTTGTAGGGAGTTCCACAATACACGGTCCTGGGTCGCTTGCCTCCAGCGGCTCCCAGTGACTCGCCTGATTTCATCTATCCACCTCGTTGGGGGCCGACCTACGCTGCGTTCACTGGTACGGGGTCGCCTTTCCAGCACCTTAACCCCAACGTCCATCGGTTCTCCGAGCTATGTGCCCTGCCCATTGCCACTTCAGCTTCGCAACTCGCTGAGCTATGTCGGTAACTCTAGTTCTTCTACGGATCTCCTCATTTCTGATTTGATCACGTAAAGACACTCCAAGCATAGCTCTCTCCATCGCCCGCTGAGTGACTCCGAGCCTTCTTCAGTTCCGTAAGTCATCACTGGCAACACGCACTGTTCGAAGACTTTAGTCTTCAGGCACTGAGGGATTTTGGACGAGAAGATGTCACGAAGTTTCCCGAACGCTGCCCATCCGAGTTGGATACGGCGCCGATATACCAACAGCGCCGAATCTACTGCTTCTATATTCTATTGCTATAGTTCAATAGCGGGCTGTTAGTAGCTTTTGGTGAAGGTCAATAACCTACCTACTTTTTTAACAGTGTTTATGAATGGTGACTCTAAGTTTTATATCATTTATCATTAACGAGTATTAATCGTAATAATTAGGGATTTGTAGATTGCTTAACTTGATTAAGCATTTCTGTTTAAAGTGAGAGGCGTGAAATATCGCTATTTTACATAATTCATGGCTTAACAAGGACTTAGGCCCAGGTATTTGAATAGGGATTAGTCTCCGCCGTGGAAAACATTAATCCCGGTCAGTTTTGTTATAAAATCTTTCAAACAGATATAACTTATATATAAGTTGGAACGGTGATAGCGCATTGGGTAGGAGCTCGACCTCATTTTCGGGGGACCGAGTTCAAACTTCTCTGAGTTATGCGCGTTTAAAGTAATTAACATATCACTTGAATCAACGGTGTAGAGAAACATCGTGAGGAAACCTGAGAGTTTGGTGGACAACGGCCATAAACCCTTCTTTTGTGGGAGGAGATACGTGCTCTTTAGTGGGCCGGTAATGGGTCGATGTGAAGATTGAAGAAGAGATATAACTTAGCCTTGTATGTTTAAGCTTTAATTATTTACAGTTTTTATTGAACTATTAAAACAATAAGATTAAAAATGAAAACAATAAAAAATTAATTAAAATAACCTATTGTGTATATTACAATTTATCTAATGAAATGCTTGTTGAACTCTTCGCTTTCCCGTCAAATTAGTTGTATTTGCAAAGGATCAGAATATCACCTTAATTGGTTTCGATTTACCGGAAATTAGGAGTAGCGTCCATTAAAAAAATGATTTGATTCGAAATAAGAATAAGGAGTTCTGTTTTTATTTATCGTTATAATAATAAATAAATAAATATACTATGACAATACACATCGCCACCTAGCCCCAAAGTAAGAGTAGCCTGGGTTATGGCTACTAAGATGACTGATGAATCTTTTTTTGAATGAATAATATACATAAATACTCATAATATGCATACAAAAACTCAGACACTGAAAGGCATTCATGTTCAACACACAAACATTTTCCAGTTGTTGGAATCTAAAACACGGCCTCGGTTCAGAAAGCAGGGTGGCTGCCCACTGTGCCAATCGGCCGTCAAATATAAATTTAAGAGTAAATTAACCGTACCTAGCAAATGACCAATATGATGAAACTCTACACATAACATAGAAGGAGCACGACCTGCTATATGCTGCCCTGTGTCCATCAATTTGACACGAAGGGGTTAAGTCTGATATGCCTGTAATTACACCGGCAACCACACCCATTGCCCATTGCGGCATAACGGCAGAAATAAGCATGAAGATAGAACCTACTTCCCCGGACGAGCTCTGTCAAAAAAGCGCAACTACTTTAAAACATCTGTCCTCTACATTCGATCTTCATTTGTCAAATCATAATCAATTTCGATGAGTTCAAATGTTATAATTGTAGTTTTTATTTAAAATCTTATCAATTATCTCCTTCTTTAAATCTGCTTTCCGAACCTTTGGTACAGTCCTAATACCTAGGAAGAGGAAGAAGAAACACTTTATTGCACGTATTACATACAACATGTAAGGAGTATACAGTACACAATGTAGACATGCAAAGGTGGCAAGCAATCTCTTAACGGACTAGGTTTTACTGGTCTGGTCTGGTGGGAGGTTTCGTCTCCGACCAGACCAGACCAGTAAAACCTCATAATTTATATATTTTCGAATGTCACCCATCCATCTCGAGGTCCACCAACGCTGCGTTGTCGCTATGTGCCTATTTGAATTAAGATATATTTAATTTTGACTTTGACTTTGGTTTGAAAAAATAGGAGGCTACTTTTCTTTTTGTATTAGGTACTTGGGTTTTATGTTGCAGAAAAAAATTACGTGTTTTCTTTCTTACTATAATCGATACTTTGTTTTGTTTGTTTTAAAAATATCTTTATAAATTAAATAATTGTATTACAGTAGTTCATAACCTAGTAACTAGCCTAGATTAAACAAATAAATAATCGACTACTTACAGTTTAGCAGATTGCACCACCTTTTTAAAACTTCACAGCATATAAACTAAACATTTTTAACAATTTATTGAGACACATAACAGATTATTGTTTTACGTAGAACTTTGTACAGATATACGTTTATAATAAAATTAAATGAATAGATACTGTTTGTTTTCATACATTTTATATTTATTATTCCGAAAAAAGTCTACCCAAAAAATGAAAAAAGCCCCTCTTAAAAATATTAAAAACCATATTATTGAATTCGGGCATAAAATTTTGTCCCGGTGCGGTAACGAAAACCTCTGCCGGCGATGTTTTGCGGAACGGCATGAACAGGAAAAAAAAACAACAAAAAAGTATCGAAAATTAAACGTACAATGGAAAATGAGAATGTGAAAATAATACGTAAAACATGAACAACTGCCCGTGGCGTGGTGCGGTTAATTTTTCATATCTTTCACTGGAAAAGTGCAATTTCTGTGTACGGGAAACTGTGAAATGGAGTGGGCTATTATTTTAATTAAAGATTAATAAGCGCATGCGGTTACGACTTCGGTTCAAATTTTGGGGGACCGAATTCGAATCCCAGCAACGTATCTTCTTTCACTTTTCTAGGTTAAAATAATAATAATAATCTTTATTTCGGACATTTGTCCATATCGTGTTAGTAAAACAATGAAGTTAAACCTATGTTTTAGTACTTAACAACTAAAAAACAACTCTATACACATTCCTTATAGTCTAACTTATAACACCCCTATAGCTATAATATATAAAATATCAATTGGTTTAACATCATCATCATCAATTCAACCAATTAACGCTCACTGCTGGACATAGGTCTATTGTACTCCCTACACCTCCCTACCTATATCCTACCTTGAAATCAGGAATTCTGAGCTGACGAAGTTGCGGGAATCCGCTTCAGTCACCCTGAACGGATGGAGACAAATGGTGAGAGTGATTTTTTTTATAGTATTTTTTTATACTTTTATATATCAGATGAATGCATGTGATAGGCCTACAGGAATAAATAATTTTTGAATTTGAATATGAATTTACAAAAAAATATTTTACCTCAGGTTGGAATTCGATAACATCGATTTAATTGATAGTCTAAGTAAGGAGTCACCATAAAAATCTATCTCTCATTCATATGCCAAATTATAAGAATCTATAATAATTTTATTCATAAGAAGAAATATTTGGTATAACCATACTTAGATAAAGATCGGAGATCGATAAAATCGATTAGATTCACGGAAGGCAGTACAATAAATATTCTACTTAGGTAATGTTCGTATAATAATAGTGACATATGGGCGGCCGAATGGCGCAGTAAGCAGCGACCTTGCTTTCTGAGTCCAAGGCCGTAGGTTCGATTCCCACAGCTGGAAAATGTTAGTGTTTAGAACATGAATGTTTTTCAGTGTCTGAGTGTTTATCTGTAATTCATGTATATTATAGTCATAAAAATGTTCATCGGTTATCTTAGTATTCTTGAAACAAGCTACTCTTACTTTGGGGCTAGGTGGCGATGTGTATTGTCATAGTATATTTATTTATTCATTAAAAAATGTTGATATACATAAATATTTTTTTCTTACAAAAATATATTATAGGCCATCATATGGAATATTCAACCAAGATATATTTACCAACCCAGTCTTGTACCGTTAACACTATCTGATAACAGATGAAATTTTACTATATGAAAAATATACATAAATACTTAAAACATACAAATAAACACCTAGACACTGAAAAACATTCATGTTCATCACACAGACATTTGAATTCGAACTCACAGCCGCTTAATAAATTAAACCTACCTAAGTATAAACAAAAGAAAACCAAAGTAGGGCGAGACGATCGCAAATTATAAAGAAGAATGAAACTTATTTAAAATACATATATGTCATTTTATATTTTCAATATTAAAATCATAATCAAAATTATAAATTCGTAGGTAATTAATAATTTTGTATATTTTTTGACGTTTACCCAAAATAACCTAAACATTATTTAATTATTATTATTAATCTAAATAAATTATTTGAAACATTTTAATCGTGCACAGTAAAGCCCCATGAATTTAAATTTACATAAATAATAATAATAAATTATTCATGGTATAAAATTTAAAACTCTTCATATTTTTGTAATAACTGTTTTAACCTGTATCAGCAAATTAATGAAATTAACTGATCTACAGTACGATAAGTTAAGTACCAAAACTAAAAAAAAAATCGCACGAAGTCACAGATAGTACAAATGTCACGGGACAAACTATTAGCAAGAAATCAGAACCGATTCGTATCTAAGAACAATAGGAAGTCATTTAGGTACTTAGGTACATTCAATTTGTCATTCATAAACCATTCAATCCGAATAGTCCAGTTACTTGGTTCTATACTAACATGGTCAGGTTAGATACCAATCTATGCTATTAGCGACCGCTCTATCGTCGGTCTGCGTCTGAAATGTTAATGTCGATTGTCGACGTTCCCACCGTTACATCACTAATACACAAACTGAACATAACACTCCGATAATTTAATAACACTTTTATGTACTCCGAATAAGTTTCAATTTGCGGTAACAAATATTTTGTGGACGGTAAAATTAATCCTGCAAACTTATTAAACAAATTTAAAATTGTACATAAAATTGTCACATGTAGACTGTAATACAAGGAATTAAGTTATATAATCGCATAGATATTTTCACGGATATGTAAACTTGAATTTGCGAAATCCTTAAGGCGAATTAGTAGTCAGGGATTCGCGCATGCTCAAATAAGACTATCAGTATACGAAATGCAAATTTTAATAAATCTAGGCTTTTATTATAGGAGCCTAGGTTATCAGAATATGCGATCGGGTTACAAAAGCGATATATCAACACTATTGTTGTGACTCATTTGAGACTACTCGACTTGATAGCGGATTTGATTAAATGTTGAGATCAATAAAGGAACTCTCTGGCTTACCATAATTGGCGATTGTCGTTTGACGACTTCCCTTGCGCAACCAAATTCCTGACAAGTGTGCAGGGAAAAATGGTCAGGAGACAATTATATCCCTTGGGAAAGGATAAAAATTTACCTCTTCTTGCAAAGCTTTATCAATTCGCAGACACTGGCGCGCAAAAAAAAAATAATATTATCGTAATAATATATGTGTAATAATAAACGTGAGTAGACTTCTCCTATTCCATGTTCCCGGGCTTTAGCGGGTGGACACGTTAATTATATCCCAGGGGATATGATCGGAGGATATAATTTTTTACTCCTGCCTGCCATTTTATAGGTACGTGCTAGGATTTGAACTCGTCCCCCTAAATTGAAGTCGAAGTCATGCGCCCTGGGCTATCACCGCTTTTTCAAAATAATTATTTAATTGAAATTATTTAAGTAATATTTAGTCTAAGATAGTAGCGAGCTGGCTTGTAAGCGATATGCAGTTACAATAAATCAATAGATAAATAAATAACCTACCCCTAATCGACGAACTCAGAATCAAACAGCGCCTTTCTTCTGCAGTTCAAGTGCGAATTCTTAGTTTCTTCGGTCACGTGTCCAGGCGTAATGACGTACGTGTCCATTGAGCGACTTGTGGTTCAAGGTAAAGTAGAAGGTACCAGAGCACGCGGAAGATCACCGATGAGATGGACGGACCAAGTGAAGGCCACAATCGAGGCTCCTCTACATGAATGCGCAAGAAAGGCAACCGTTAGAGAAGAGTGGCGAAGTATTGTCAAGCGAGCCACAAAATCCAGATGACGACCACGACCAGTCTGTCAAGACTGAAACGACTAAGAAGAAGACCCCTAATCGGTTTCTACCCATCATCGGACCAGAACGCAAAATCGCTAGGCGGCAAGTCTTTATACGCAGAGTCTTCGACCACCACAGATTTTTTTTTAAATTATAAATTCCCAAATCGCCCCTGCCGGGAATCGATCCCGGGACCTCCTGCATAAATTCACAGCGCTCACCGTTGCGCCAGCGAGGTCGTCAAAATTCCCAAACTATTGAAACATGAAACTAGTTCTCCGGGCGACCACGCAACTTTGTCGTATTCCTTGCTATGAGCAGATGAAGACTTTGTTCTTTGCTGCTTGTTTCGGCGGTTGTCGCTAAACTTGAATTCTGTACCGAACAACATTTCCGCGCCGCCGCATCATTAATGTGTCTCGAAAGTAATAAAAATTAATTAAAACCTACACACTAATTTCGTTTGTTGTTAAGACCACTGTCCACTTATGACTTAAAATTTGAGTTTCTTGCCGGCTTCTTCTCGGTAGAATCTACCTCCCGAACCTGTGGTAGAGTCACTACCAAAAAGAGAAACAAGACGTTTCAAAAGTGCTTATCTTAGAGTTCTTAGACCTATTTCTAATAAATGATATTGGATAGAAGCAGGCGTTACTTTGTGGAAATTAAGCTTAATTTGCTATAATCCGCGAAAAGCAGGAGAATCTGTATGGTGTAAGTTATAATTTCTTCAATCCTTGTACTCCACACCAAACAGATCTTCGGCAACGTACCCTCTACGCACGTTTCGCTCCGAAACCGGAGCATCCTCAGGAGATGTTGACTTTACAATGAATAATTGTTAAGAATTATTCATTATTCATTGCAAAGTCCACATCTCCTGAGGATGTGGTTTCAAATGTAATAAATGGATTTTTTATTTTGACCATGCGCTTTTAAAATCGCGGCAGCATCCGGTTTACTAAATTTGATTATCCGTTGTCCGTTTATAAGTCGTTATCGACATTATTCGATTAGCTAAGAAAAAAAAACAATCAATTCGTCGTTAGTTAATTATTATACAAAAAAATAAAGACTTATTGTACTGTTGATGAATACTTACGCATCATTTGGAATTTGCATATTGAACGCCAAGAGTTGGCTCCAGAACGGATCATTTAGGAATACGACGCCATCAGTGGCGTGCACAGGGTTTTTGACCAGGGTATGCATAAAGAAGGAAAATGGCATAAAATGGAAAAATCCCTCCCTTTTATGAGTAATACAAATAGGGTATGCAGTGCTTTTGTGCATGTATGAAGTGCACGCCACTGGACGCCATTCGAACAGAATTTCTCCAGGAGCCCCGGTCGAGCTCTGTCACAAACAGCTCTACTGCTAAAACTTAATTTGATTAACTACTGAAATGTATGTATATTAAATAAAACCTATATCCTATACCTATATACACACAGGAAACCCTATTTTTATTATAATTTGTGTCTTGTGAACTGGTGTCCACTGCCTAGTTCTTATGAACTAAATGCGCTTTTAAAATCACGGCACCGACCAATTTGCTTAATTCGATTATCTGATGAAGTAAGATGAGAATGTAGTATTTATTTATTTTTATATCTTTAATTACTTACTTATGCCTATTTGTGTTATGTATCAAACAATATCTCTATATGTTATGTCATGTTATACATTACAATATTGTAAGTTTTGTTTTTGCCACACCCACCCTCTATTTTTCGCACGTCCGAATGTGGCTGATAGGAAATTCTTTAGCATTAAGTCCGTTTATAAACCGTTCATTTTTGGTTGTGGAATAGAGAGTTAAAAACATCAATCAATTCGTCATTAACCAATATTGTTGTTAAACAGAAGATATATTGAAACACTTAGAGCGACTTAGTTACGTCTATCGTTTCTTTATTTGAGACTAAAACAAAGTGACAACAGCCTGTCTAATCACCACACGACGCAATTCTACATTCTCGTTAACTTAAAACTAAAGCTACGAGGATCCTAATCGCGCCCTCGTCTACAAAGAAGCCCACAATAAACTAAGCCGGGTACTTCTATTTGGATCTTTTGAAAGTTTCAAAGTAAGCGTGTTGTTTCTAACTTATCTCTCACAAGTGAACTGAGACCTAACAAATAGGCCTTAAGACACGCTGTGTTTCGTCATGCACTGTGATTTGCCTTGCTCCTAGTTCGAAACTTTATACACACGAAAGTTCACGGAGTGTGTGTACGCAACTTCGGCTTATTCCTTCCGATGAACAGACAAACGCTTTGTGTTCGCGCTACTTTTGTTTAGTTAAGAGTTCGCCAGCCGTTTGTGGTTTTGTACATTTGCGGAATAGAGGCAACAACTAATGATACAAAGTAATAAAAATTAAATAAATGAGACACCATTCGTTAACGCTTCTTTATGGATATGTTTACATTTATCGAAGTTATAATAATGTCAATTGGTAATCGTCTTTAACATATACAGGGGCGTTTATTGTTGAAGAGTTCTCTGTGTATTAGTAAACAGAGCCAAACTTCACAGGGTATTCAAGCATTAAAAGATGTTTAAATAATGACACTCTATAGCCAATACATATTTGAAAAATTTATCAAAATTTAAAAGAAAATGTGACTGCAATAATTTGAACGTTAGAAGCAAAAATAAACTTGCAGTGCAGTACACTCGACTACACAAAATAAGCAATTCATTTAAAGGATGTTACTAAGGAAGTTCAAAGTTTGTATAAAGCGAAAGCTTATAGAAAAGTCCTATTATAGTATAAAGGATTACGTAAACGATAAAAAAGCTACACCCAAGCTTTTTATTGCTCAACAATTGCTCTAACCAGGTTGCTCCTTAAATATTTTCTTATGACAATTTGAGATGGTGATAACAAAAAGAACACCCGGCTAAGTTTGTTGTGGGCTTCTTCTTGACCAGGGCGCGATTGGAACCCTCGTAGCTATAGTTTTAAGTTTACGATTGTAGTTATCGCCATCACTACTCACTGCTATGTACACATTGTGTATATAATAACGCATCAAAAGTGCCATCTATGTGCCTATTTGAATAAAGAAATATTTGACTTTGACTTTGACTTTGACACGTCCTTTAACATGCCGCCCCGTGTCCATCAATCTGAGGCGGTAGAAATATTAAGCCTCATTTGGCTGTAATGACACTGGCAGTCACGCCCCACATACCATATGAGTTACACACACGCCCCATATGGGTTCCACCCAGCATTGCAAATTGCAATGATGCTGCTTCGAGACAGAAATTACTTCCCCAGACGAGCTCTTCAACAAAAAAACTCTATCACTACCAAAAGTTACACCAAACCGGTGGTAGAGTCACTGCAAACAGACTGACCTTACCTTTCAAAAGTGCTTATTAACTAGGCCTACTTTAAATATATGAATTTTGCATTTTAAAGTTATAATAACCAAGTATTAATCGCTCATTATCTTTTACAAAATATTGCATTTCCCGTTGAAGTGTACGACACACTAATTTCATATTATTTGTTACATATTAGGTTACTACTTAAGATTAGTTTCGTTTATTTTGTTTATAAACAGTAGAAAAATAATATGGCAGATTTCCAAATTATAACGATTTCATTATTATTTAAAATTCAACACAATTCATATAAAATGCAGAATGTAAATAATGTTATATATTCGATATTACGCAATTCAATAAAATTTTTTGTTAATTTATTTTAAATTTATTATAAAAATATAATTTTTTAAAATTTTATTTAATAATAATATGAAGTCTATTGAAAAAAATCACTTGTAGATTTAAAAAACTTACCTACTAACTAGCGATTTATACAGATTTCTCTTTAAAACATGAAGGAATAAAAGGAGTCTAATTAAAAAAGATAATTTAATGTTTAATCAGACAAAATGTTGTTTTCTTTAATACTACATACAATAACAATTTTTGTGATAAGGTACAAATTCAAATTCAAAAGGTTTAGATGTCTGTTAGGATACCTGGAATTGAAATATCTATATCATATTTTTTCGAACGAATAGGTTTATCTCGTCATTGTACAAGCATTTCAGTGGGAGAATTATAATTGTTTTATACAGAGGCCGTAAAGAATCTAACTATCTGGCTCCACGAACCGAACTGATACACTTCTTCTGACCAATAAATAAACACAACTGAGTTGTATTTCGGAATAGTATTTTATATCACTCCAAACTGCCCCATAGTATAAGTATCTTCATTTCACCGGGGCGGGTATATTATTAAACTGCTTTCCTATATTCGCAGTACAACGATGCACCAAAAACTAAAGAGACCATCAAACATTTTACAATCGCGTATAGCTTGTATTATGCCATAATCCTATGTCCTGGATATAACTTGACCTATACACACTCAGGAATTGTTCGGTGCATACAGTCCAACTTATACTAGTTCGTATTTTTATGACAATAACGGTATGCAGAAGGAGTCGCGGCTGTTAAATAGTATCTCGTAAAAAGTTTTATTCCGCGTATGAAATTCAGTGAGAACTCGGCAGTACTCCCTCGCATTAAACCGTGACATGTTGAGATACTGGGAATGAAGCTCTTACTATGAATTCTCTAGAGGTAATTTTAAAGGTAGTGTTGTCCATTATTTATATTTTCTGAAGAGGGTTTCACTCTGGCGCACTGGTGAGCGATGTGGTTTATAATTGGAGATCTCCGGTTCGATTCCGGGCAGGGTCAATTTAGGAATCTATAAGGTTTCATTTTTGTCTGGTCTGGTGGGAGGTTTTGGCAGTGGCTAGTCAACCCCTTAGTTTCAATGGCGTACCGCAAACGGAGCGTTCCGGTACAACGCTGCGTAAAAACCGATTAGAGCATGGGTATATAATAACCATGACAGGTTACGGTTTAAATCACTGGAGTTCATCATTTCTTATTTGAAGTGGTAAATAATATACCTTTGGTTTCCAGCAAATTTGCCTTATTTTACTCTAAAAGGTAAATTGTAATGGACATCCGTAATGGATTAAGCCGGACTCTCATCTTCTTAACCGTAGTATAGCTTGCTCGCGCTACTACTTCGTTTACTCAGGTTATGACCTGGATCGTACAGTGATGTGGAAGTACCTCAAGGGGATCCCCCGCCGAGAAAAATCGTTTTTTTATAAAATTTCATTTATCTGAAACGTCTTGGCGATTATTTTTAGCGTTTCTACCTCCTGCTCAAAAGGCAAATTTCACCAGAAAAAAAATTGGGAAGAAACTCAACAGTTGCTTTGTACTAACATCATTATTTTACAATTTAACTTACTTATTACGAAGCAAATAGTTTCCGTATACGTGACGTTATAAAATATCATCATGTCATCTGTAAACTAGCTGTTAGGAGCTTAAGCGCTGCATCGGGCGGTCGGGATTTATAAACTATACATTTTGTTACATGATAAGTTAATTCAGGTGAATCAACGTTTTTTTTGGTTTCTTTTTTAACCGTAGTGTTTGTATCTTCTTTGACCTGATCATAAGTGCATTTTGCAATGAAATGATACTGGCACTATACAAAAAACTTACTTGTTTTTAACTTTACCATGCTGTTTAATATTTGTGGGTCAAATCTTGCTACTAGACTTGCTTTTAAACCAGTTATTTGCAACCGATTGAGCTCAAATTTCGCAAACAATACGTTTGATTTTGATGACAATGTATGTAAGGTGTCATTATTCTAAATCCGATATGGTGGACTCTCGAAGATCGCGGACTAATTATTAGTCCGCGATCAGGAATCAGGCTGCGAGAAACATAAATAAAATACTATGAGATTCTGGTTTCCCTTTTAACACTGCAATGAAGTATAAAAAGCAGTCTTAGTTCGTTTACACGTAGCATAAACAAGTACTTCAACGAACTTGAAAGGTGAAAATTATTTTTAATAATTCGTAGAGCAAATAGTAAGGGCTCCACATACGTTATAAAATATCATCGTTTCGTTTGCAAACTAGCTGTTAGGAGCTTTACGCGCTGCAGCGGGCGGTGGGGATTCCCCGCGGAGACAATACATTTTGTTACTTAATTTAATTTAGTTCCAACAACGTGTTTTCGGCTTTGTATATTCAGAGTATTTATTTTTGTTTTTGCCGCTTTAATATTAATCGCTGTTGTGTCCAAGTAATTTCTAACCTAGATTTTTCTATATCAGGATTTGTTTTAAAAATGGCTGCATCAACGTATCGTGACTAAATCAATTTAAATCAGTCCGCCCCGCTCTAATCTAACAAGAGATAAGAAAAATATTGTTTTATTAAGCAAAAGAGCCATTTTAGAGTTTATTCTACCGTCTTCTCGGTAAAATCTGCCTTCTGAACTAGTGGTAGAGTCAATACAAACAGACAAGACCTGACGTCTTAAAAGTGGAGGGGTTCCCACTTGAAAGGAATAATTTTAAATTTGAGTCTTACAGTTCATATATTATATTATATATTGTCTTTAGTATTTCCTTTCGATAAACGATTATTTTAATCATTTGGGAGGTCAAAAAATCGCTGTGTAGAGGCCAAAGATTTTTCTTTATTGTTTTGTATTATTATGAATATTTAAGCAAATAAAACATCACTTGCCTCGCCACGGTGAAGGAAAGCATTGTAAGGAATTCTGCATACCTGCAAGTTCTCCATAATGTTCTCATAGGCGTGTGAAGATTACTAATCCACACTGAGCCAGCATGGTGAACTACGGCTCAAAACCCTTTGTGTTAGGAAACCCGTGTCCTGTAATGAGTTCATGTGGATGATGATGATGATGAATATTGAAAAAAAAACTAAATCATGTAGATTAATTATTTCCCTCAGGTAATTGATTGTTCTTAGCTTTACTGAGAGGTCAAAAAATTACCGTGTATAGGCTAGGGAACGTGTCAACTCTTATAAAAGCATCTTAGGGTTTAATTGACTTTTATGCCGCACTGAGTTTATACGGTGTGCAGATGTTGCCAAGCGAGCAATTTTTGCACAGAGAAAGCGAGGAGTCTGCCAAGCCTCGGTTACAAACAACTGTTGCCAATTCTTTCGTCGAGGCAACGATTTTTAATAAACCTAAAAGACTTGTCACATTTCATTCTACTTTGTTATTTTTTTTTTCTTAATTTCAGCTGCTTCATCGGACTTTGGCAATTTCTCATTCAATATCTGCCGCTAATAAAGTCAAAAGTAGAAGCGGTTATAAACTAGTGGTTAGGAATGTGGCTTTAGTTTTGGGGACCCAGATTGAAGCCCGGCATTTTATGTACCGTAAGTTATTACCGTAGAAAAAAATGCATAGTGTTAGACCGCATGTAATGCGTGCAGTCTAACACTATGATTTTTTTAGTTTTTTTTTTATGTAAAAAAAAAAATTCAAAATTCAAAATTCATTTATTTTAAGTAGGCCTAATACAAGCACTTTTAAAACATCAAGTATGTATGTTTATAGTGACTCTACCACCGGTTCGGAAGGCAGATTCTACCGAGAAGAAGCCGGCAAAAACCTCAGCAATTGCTCTTTTCCAACACCGTTTTACATTTTAACAATCTTTGTTCTATCTTGTGTGAGATGAAAGCGGAGCGGCTTCTTTCCAGGCAACCTTTCATTAAGAAATTCATCAAATGTTGTAGGTAGTCCTTGAGTGCAATCGCACCTCTTAGTAAATGATGACGCAGTAGCGGTCTAACCCGTTAGGGGTATGGCAGTTACATTAAACCTACTACCCCCAATAGGTTTCTTTGCGACTTCGTACAGGAAGGAACGCTTGGCGGCACGGCTGTGACAGAAAGGTGGTAAATATCCGTAGCGTAAGCCTTCCACCAGTCCAGACAAGAAACTTTCGGCAATACAAAAATCCCGAAATTAACTCCAGACCTCCCGCTATTAAGACCACAGCGCTCATCTGCATTATGTCTAGAGGTCAAAAACTCAACCCAGACAAAGATTCACTCAGCTTTCATTCAGTTTCTTTCTACCCCTTACAAAACTGAGATGTTTGCGTGTCGATTTCTGACACTAATTGGATTTTATTATCATCATACAACCTAATTCCCGAGATTAAGCACAATTTCCCGCAAGGAATGCTTGTAGAAAAGTGCTCACTCCAGTACGAGGCTGGCGGCAAATCCGCTTAGCCGGGCACCTCTGCACTGCCCAGTCATTAAACACTAAATTCCTTCAGGACTAGGGTGACCATGAACAACAGCTGAAAGTGTAATATATTTCTTATCTTAATATTTATTAAGATGACTCTGCTTCTTGTAAGAGTAGAGTTTTGGCTAAAAGAGCTCTCCAATACACAGGGGTGGACAATGCCAATTTCTGACGATGTCCACCATGCTGGTAACAGAAATTCCTCAACAGAACACAAAATCTCACAATAAGTTTTGACCAGGACCTCGTAATCCGTATATACATATAAATCACTAGACCCATGAGGCAGTTACATAAATGCACCAATCAAATTCCTGTACCTCACTTTAACTATCACTGTTAAAAAAAATACTCAAAATACTGAGTTGCATAAAATTCATAATTCGTTTAAAGGAAGTTGCATACAATTCTACAATAAACTACCCATTGACATCTTGGAGATGTCTCTCAGACAGTTCAAAGTTGGTATTAAACGTAAACTTATAGAAAAGTCCTATTATATTATCAAGGACTACGTAAGGGATAAAAAAGCTTGGGTGTGAAATATTGCTCTAACCAGGTTGCTCTTCTAATAATTTTAAATGACATTGTGAGATGGTGATAACAAAAAAAAACACCCGGCTAAGTTTGTTGTGGGCTTCTTCTTAGACCAGGACGCGTTTGGAACCTTCGTAGCTTTAGTTTTAAGATAACGAATGTGGTTATCGCCATCATCTCAGTACCGTGTAATTCTTATGTACGCATCAAAGTGCCACCTATGGGCCTAATTGAATAAATATATTTTTGACTTTGACTTTGACTTTGACATATATTGGATAGAAGCAGGCGTTACTTTGCGGAAATCCATAATATATTATGAAAATTAAGATTAATTTTCTCACCGAACAGCAGGATAATCTGTATGGTGTTAATAATAATTACTTCAATCCGTATACTCCACACCAAACAGACCCTCTACGCACGTTTCGTTCCGAAGTATCCTCAGGAAATGTTGACTTTACAATGAATAATTGCTTTACTTAACAAATTAAGCTTAATTTTCATAAACTACTCATATATAATAATGATTTAAATTCGTTCTAGACATTGCCTATATTAAGTATTTATTTAAAAAAACAATATTAATCAATATTACATTACATACATATTAGTAAAGGATCGTCATACTTATTTGTAATCTGGTGGCAATACCAGCGTTTCATATTGTTGACGTTTTATTTAAGAATTTTAAACCTTATTTTTAGGAGGTCAAGGTATATTAAATAAACTGTCATTTTAACTTAATACTGCTATGGCAGTAAGGCTGAGACGTTCAATGTTATTTTGTCTTCTAATATTTTGTCCTATGTTTTGAAAATTCATAGTGTCACAAATTTGTACTGGCTTAGTCTGAATCGGACCCTTTGAGTCTACCGCGCGAATGCATCAAATACCTACCTCCAGACTCCTTAAAATGCTTTCATTCCAAAGCCCCAAGTAATAAAGTTTAAGTGAAATAGGATTTTCAGAATGGCTGCGTTTAAAGACCTACATATTGCTAGCCCATTGGATAGGACTTCGACTTCACTTTCAGGGCGCTAGCTTCGAATCCTGGGACGCACTTTTAACTTTATTTTCTAAGTTATGTGCGTTTTAAACAAAATATCACTTGCCTCAACAGTGAAGTAAAACATTGTGAGGAAACCTACACATATAACCTCCATAATTTTCTCAAACGTGTGTGAAGACCACTAATCTGCACTGGGCTGCCGTGGTGGATTACGGCCTTAACCCGTTCTCAGTGGGGGGAGAACCGTGCTCTCTAGTTATCGGGCCGGTAATTCTTCTTTTTTTTCTCTTCGGGTTGATATGATGATGATGATGTTATTGCTACTTGTTCAAGCATAGGTACTAAACAGAACGAAATTGAATGAAATGAATGAGAATAAATGAAAGAAAGAATGACTGAACGAATGAAGTAAATATAAGTTACCAGTCTTCAATCGGTAATCTTCAAAGAGTAGTATAACGATGTCATGGGCTTCTATTGGTTCACGTATTTACTACGTATTGCTACGTGGTCGCAGCTGCCTAGTTGTTCTATTGGTCAGCTTGTTCAACTATAAATCACGACGGTACTGGGTTCGAATACCGGGTCAGGCTAAAAATTGTTAGGTATTGTGTTTTGGTTAAAGAATTTTCAGTTTCACGGAGTTAGGAAATTGACGGTATTAACCCCCGTGCCTGGAAGAGCACGTTAAGCCATTCCGGTTAATAATATCACTTGTGTAAAATTGAATACTTTTAAATCTCTAACTATAATAATCTTTAATTCATTACGAATGTTTGATATTGTGTAGGTGGCTATTTTGATATATATACTAGTGCACTAGAGATACAATCCAGTCTTGTATTGAGAATCAGATTGTGCAAAGACCTCTTGGTCACTTAATCGTTATGAAATAGTTAAGAAACATAATATAAGTAATGGAATTGAGTTTTCGCTAAAAAGGTTTCAGTCACGTAAAGTGTTTAAAGCCTTGGACTTATACATAAAACAACCCTTTAAAATTTACGCTGCTGATGTAAGAGCTATATAAAAAGGTCTTAAATATATAACTTAACGCTGAAATGTTTTATGGCTCTTGTTCAGAAACGCAATATACCAATTATGTATTATGTATAGCATTAATATTTGAAAGTCGTACGTTTATTTGTAACATATATCTACATATATGTACTTGTCTATTTATTTGTCTTTAGTTACAAATATTGTTTTTTATATATTATATGTATATATTAAAGTAATGTATTTATTTTATGGGTATATGTATATATGCACCACCTAACTATTTTCTGTACCTCTTTTTTATCTTTGCCATTGGTTGCCTGGAAGAAATCGCTATGAAGCTATAAGGCCGCCAAATTTTATACGTTGTTTCTTTATACTTTTCTTTTTTTTGACGTGACAACGTCTTATAATTCGATGGAGCCGGCTGCACGCACGAAAAAACATGACGCATGCGGCGTTACCTCGCTCTGAGGCGTTCCATTCAAGGCTTGAAGTGCAAGCGAGAGCGCGGAACGAGCGACAAAGAGGCACAGTCGGCCTCCGCGTTCGACATCTGTCTCTCTCCTACTTGAGAGAGTGATGTGTCCGCGTGGACAGCTTCTATACAATAATACATTTACATGTTTTCGGCAAGGATGAAGTGCAGTGAAAAGTGAATGTGGTGTCAATTGTTTATAGCAACGATAATATCTATCAAACAAATAAAATTAAAATTTTCTTATGAAAAATGCAACCATTCCATCAGTATTTTCTTACGACGTTGTCACGTTCAACTATCGTCAGTAAGCCGACTTTACAGACAACCAATTTTTTTCGATGTTCTTTTTGTGGTGTGCAATAAAAGTATATTCATTCATTCATTCATATACCTATACAAGGCTAGTTGTCAATGAGTTAGGTACTAGGAACCCATGTATAAAAAGTATAAATGATGATTCAATTAATTATTTTATAGAAATAAAAGTTGCAGAGCTTTATGTGTCAGAGCTTGTCCGGGAACTACTACCGCCAAGCTCATTTCTGTTGCCAAGCAGACTCGCTGTGGTCTGGTCTGAAGGTTGTCGATGACACCTATACCTCAAGTTGATATAAATGAAGAAATATATTCTAAGTATTGGATAGAAGCAGGCGTTACTTTGCGGAAATCTTTGATGTACTTATTATGGAAATTAGGCTTCATTTGCATAGTTGGCGAAAAGCAGGAGAATCTGTGAGAATATGAAGAGATCTTCGGCAATGTACCCTCTACGCACGTTTCGCTCCGAAACCGGAGCATCCGGAGCAACTGTGTTTACTTAACAATGAATAATTGTAAAGTCAAGTCTCCTGAGGATGCTCCGGTTTCTGAGCGAAACGTATTTAAATACATTCTTGCATAAACTAAGCTAGCTATACCGCCATAATTGCATCATACTTAACTTTCCGCGTCACGTCAAGAAAGCAACTCAAGAAAAAATCATACACATATTTCCCGTCTTTCTCCCGTTATTTCAGCCAAACTCCCCGAACAGCCATTAAACAGGGACGTCAAAACTGTATTTTGCAACTCCACAAACCGAGATAAGAATGTCTGCATGCCACTTACGACGTTATACTCGTAAATAAAGTTGGTGCGGAAGTTTTTGCGAGTAAATGTAAACGTATTCCTCTTTGAATCTGATGTGGAACTTTTTGATATATTGCCGATCCGAAAGTGTTCTTGTTAAGAGACAAATACAACAGCTGAGTCGAGGTGTTCAATGTTTTTTTTTAATAAATCACTAAATATTCTTATTTTTAGTTTGGGCGTAGTTAGTCGGCGTTTACAAGAGGCGATATTTTTTTTATTCCACTACAAGTTAGCCCCTGACTGCCTTTAGGCTTGGGTATCGCAGTTATATTAATCTAATACCCCTAATAGGTATACACGCGGTATTGTACTAGAATGCTTAATCTCCTGTCAGTACACTTTGTCTACCGGCGAAGGCTGGTCGTAACTAGCCACGTCTGTAAACGGTCCTAACTAGCAGTAGTCCTAGTTCTCAACCTCTGCACGAGTTTGTCTGAGCTGACCAACGTCCGCATTTGACAGTAGCGTGCACTTCATATATGCACAAAAGCACTGCCTACTCTAAAATTGATATATAACTAAAAAAATTGCCGCTGTATGCACACCCTGGTAAAAAACCCACTGCACGCCACTGCCCTTGGCGTTGCCAGTTACACAGTATTTAGCTTGTGATTGGGTGCAAAATTACAACCAATAACAAGATACGATGGTTGTAGCTCGAGTGTTTTAATTGGTTGCAAGTATAACGCATATTTGCACGGCACTACAAACGCAGGCGAAATTAATTAAGTTTGGCCGAGCCTTAACGATGTGTGTTTAAGAGAAAAAAAACTTAAATTTGATTCCCTAAATATAAATCTGAAAACTTTTAAGTGAATCGGTGAACGAAAGTATTTTATGTAATAACATACATTCCGTTCGGTTTTCAGATACTTTTGTCAGAACAATTAGTTATTTTATTGGCTGCGGCCTTCATACACGGACCCCAAGAGACAGACGTCAAACAAATTGACTCTCAAATTACATGCCAGATATCTGCTCAGGTAGCGGCGCCTAGCTGACACTGAACAGAAAAAAAACACCCTTAGTACGTATCTTACTCGCAAGATTCGATAGTTTGAAGGTATCTTTATTCTATATCGTTGAAGTATCACTAATGTGAGCTTTTAAGTGACTAACAAAGAAGGTTATCACTCTTATCAAGACATGCCGACTTGTTAATCCGTTCACCACAGAATTTTATTAATTTTACGTTATTCTTATTATGTGACTGTATATTTCCATCAAATCTAAGCGGATTTAATGTATAATTTGTCCCACAATATAGTTGCATCCAGTATTGTTTAGTGAAAAATATACTTTTGTCTATTATTTACCGATAAGTATATAAAAAAAAATCGTAACATAATCAAATTATTTTTAAAGCTTTAGTTCTCATACACACATACAAATGATGGCACGGAATGTATTTCTGTGGAATTAAATCTTTTTCCAATTAATACATTACTATGAAAAGCACACCTTGAAATTTCGTTTTTTATTTAATGCTTCTTGTTTTAAAATTCGAATTCATCTTGACGAATAACGATAGTCGAAAACCATAGGAGCTTGCGCGGCATTCGATTTTGTGCTAGGGGTACATTTGGTAGGGTGCGCTCGAAAACGATTGTCGGAAAGAATTACCAATTAGGCGGAACGATGAAAAGATACGCATGTTTGAAATTTATTATAGATTTAGATGATATTCGATATATTCCCAATTTTTTTATTTGTTTAGTGGGGCCAATAAGGGCCATTATAAGGACTATTTTGTATGGCAACGGAATGTTTATATTTTGACGTCCGATAGAATAAGCCGTGTCGCGATATTTGTTTAAACCATCTGCACATATTTAACTGGTACAGGAGCAAAAGATTTTTAAACAAGATAAAAGCACGTAACCGTTGGAATAAGCCCACCTTCATGGTTACTGCATCATCATCAACAACAACCGATTATACCGACCAACTACAGGGCATCGGTCTCCTCTTAGAATCTGAAGGGTTCAGCATGTTCAAAAACGGATAACGAGGTCCGGGATTCGAATCTCGTATCGGGCCAAAAAATTATTTAATAATTAGTCAAAGTCAAATATTTCTTTATTCAAATAGGCATAGATGGCACTTTTGATGCGTACATTACATGTAAAATATGACATAGGAGTGAGTTGATGGCGATAAATAAATTCGTCAACTTAAAACTAAAGCTACGAGGGTTCCAAACGCGCCCTGGTCTAAGAAGAAGCCCACAACAAACTTAGCCGGTTGTTATTTTATGTTATCACCATCTCACATTGTCCTTTAAAAACTATTATCACATCTCCAATATATCAACTGGTAATTTTTTGTAAAATTGTATACAATTTCCTTGAAATGAATTACTTATTTTATGTAGTCTAGTATATTGCGCTGCAAGTTTATTTTTGCTACTAATGTTCAAATTATTGCAGTCACATTTTCTCTTAAATGTAGATATATTTTTGTGAACATACATTAACTTTTCAAATATGTATTGGCTAAAAACTTTATCATTCATTTATCAGTCATTATCTTAACATATTTAAATTTATCTCTCAATGACTCTCTCGGACCCATTTTATAGATCGCACGAACAGCCCTCTTCTGCAGCACGAAAATAGTGCCAATAGTGCTAAATAATTTTCAATACCAGTACCGAGCTAGGAAATTGGCGGTGTCAATCCCCGTACCTTTTAAAACATGTTGAGCCGTCGATCTCGATTATTATCACTGCTGATAATATTTGTCAAAGCCCACAAGCCCTCATTAGAGCAGCGTGGTGCGCCTATGCTCTAAAATTTTATCTCCTACGATAGAGGTGACCTGCGCCCAGCAGTGGGTCGTTAAAAGACTCCGGATGATGATGATCAAATATCTCTTTCATTTTCCCGGTAACGCAACCTCGTAGGGATCAAGCCACACCGATCGTCATTATGTGTCGCACTTCCAAATTACTCTTACGGCGGGAATTTGGGGGTTTAATGACGTCATTTTTCGTCGCCCGCTCCGCCTTATCGCCTTATTACAGTAAGTGCTATCAAATGTTGTTTTAACTTTGTCGTCGTTCTCTTAGTTATTATACTGATTTGATTTGCTTTGTGGAAAAAATCAATTAAAAGCTACAAAAATTTGCTTAAAAATTCAAAATTCTAATTTTAAAATCCATTTAATTCAAGTAGGCCGTAGTTTAAGCACTTTTGAAACGTTAAGTCAGTCTGTTTGTAGTGACTCTACCAAATTATTATTACGAAAATTAGCTTAAATTTCCCATTGAACTGGATTCAACACACTTGCTAATATTTTACGGATTGGCGCAGTGGGCAGCGACCCTGCTTTCTGAGTCTAAGGCCGTGGGTTCGATTTCAACGACTGGAAAATATTTGTGCGATGAACATGCATGTTTTTCAGTATATGGTTGTTTATATGTGTATTATAAGTATTTACGTATATTTATTTTAAGTAGGTATATCAATAAAAACTTTATTACATACCTACCGAGCTGTTAAACCTGTGGACGCCCTGGTGAGCCAAATTGCGACTTACTTGTGACTAATCATAAAACGCACCGGTCAGAGTGAGAACCCCGTGATAGGATCCGGAAGCGGTGATAGCCTAGTGGTTAAAGCTTCGGCCGCCCTTTTGAGATGACAGAGTTCGATTCGTATATTGAGGATATTGAGCTCGGTCTCAAAAAGTCTTCACAACTATGCCATAACCTCTACACCTTTAAAATTTATAAAGAAATAACTAGTGGTTTACGAAACAAGCATACGAAAAGCTGCAAAAATGCTGAGGCATTATATTAGAACGAACTATATTATAAAAGCTAAGGCTGATTTTTTCCTTGCAAATTTATAGAATGACGTCTGAAGAACGTGTGCGTTGATCCTTACACGCAAAAAGAGAGCCGATAGTGAACTATATATAAATAAACTAAGACAATACACACACCGCCATCTAGCCCCAAAGTAAGCGTAGCTTGTGCTATGGGTACTAGGATGACTGATGAATATATTTATGAATAATATACATAAATACTTAAAAAATACAGATAAACACCCAGACGCTGAAAAACATTCATGTTCATCACACCAACATTTTCCAGTTGAGGTAATCGAACCTACGGCCTTGGATTCAGAAAGCAGGGTCGCTGCCCACTGCGCCTATCGGCCATCAGGTCAACCAATCAACCAACATATCACACTAGTTTCATAATGTATCTTATCGTGTTATATTAAACGTAAAAAAAAGATTGTGTATTTCCTAGCCTGTAAAAACCTAAAGTAAAAAGCATTTTTACAAAAGCCCCTCAGCATTAACCAAGTAAATACTTAAGGTAAAACTAGGTATAAAATACCTTAACTAAAGCAGCAATTTTAAAGCGGCGCGTAATCCTTAATATTACCGAATTATTTAAGAACCAAGCGAAAAAGTAGCATAATAATCCATCCATTAGTATAAACAAGGATATAGCTATTCAGGTCAACGGGTTAAAAGCATCGTTTTAGCGAAGTGCCTTATTATAATCCCCTCTATCTAAACATTACCAGACACGGTTGTGTTATCTTGGGATAAATGCGTGCTATGTAATATTACTTCATTAAAATAACACTTCAAGGCATATATGTGGGGCTTATTAGACCCTGGCTAACCATATTTATATCTATCATTATATTAAGTCAATTTAAAGCAGGGTCCACACGAAGCTTGAAATATTCCTCGCAAAGCATTATCCCCGCTAGATTCTGGACTATTTGGTTCAATAAAAACAGTTATTTTGTTTTTTACTTTCGTAGTAATAGCTAACGGACCAATCAGATGGCCGGAATATAAAAAGAGCAACAGTCCGCAGGGCAAGCAAGGAGCACGTCCTGCAAATACCACCCAGTATCTATAAACCCGAAGTGTTTTAAACCTCATATGCCTGTATTACAACGGTAACCACGCTCTTGAGACCCGCAGTGTGATATCTTATGACAGGTTTGCAACAGGCGTAAATCTCGCGATCTTTGCTACTTTGCTTTTAAAGGAATCGTGACGTTTGATAGCAATGATCGCGAGATTTACGCCTGCCGCAAAAAATTCAGATAAATTAAAAGTCATTTATTTCAAGTAGGCCTAATATAAGCACTTTTGAAACGTCAATTGTGTCTGTTTCTAGTAAGTCTACCACCACCGATCATTCTCAAAAGCGTGTCTCCTCCATACCACGTGACATTGGCGAAGTAAATCGTACCCAATTGGTACAAACGCAAGCCATTAAAAAAAAAAAAAAAAAAGTCTACCACCAGTTCGGAAAGCAGATACTACCGAGCAGAAGCCGGCAAGAAACTCAGCAGTTGCTCTTTTCTAACATCAACTATGTATTTACATTTTATATTTATCCCTGATAGAGGTTTAAATTTCGAACAGAAACGTTATCTAAATTTTAGATTCACCATTATAAGGTGTTCGTGGTCCATTTTTAACCGACTTCCTTGAGAAAGCAGGAGTTTATAAATTCGGTTGTTTTGTATGATGTTCTGGCATAGCTCCTTCATTTATTATTAGATTCGTTCGAAAATAGTTATTCCTAAAAACGATCTGAGGAATTCAATTCAATCAATTTAAATATCACTTGCTTCAACAGGGAGTGAAAACATCGTGAAGAAACCTGCTTGCCTGAGATTTCTGCATAATGTTCTCAAAGGTGTGTGGAGGCCACCAATCGCAAAACATGGCCGCAATGGGCCAGCGTGGTGAACTAAGGCCTCAACCCTTTCTCATTGGAGGAAACCCGCGCTCTGTAGTCGGCCGGTTATGAGTTAATTTGCTATAATCTGCGAAAACCAGGAAAATCTGAATGGTGCAATCTATAATTTCTTCAACTTTAACACTCCGCACCAAGCAAATTAAGCTTAGTGTTCATTTATATCATGGAATTCTGCAAAGTAAAGTATTCCAAATAATTTGGTAGCTGATAGTCAGTCACATGAAAAATAATCGTTCCACAAGGCCGTTAGCCTTATTATAATCTCTCTATCTAAACATAACCAGGCACGCCTGTGTTATCTTGGGATAAATTACTGGATATGTGTTATAGCCTTGGGATAGTACGGCAAAGTATAAGACTAAAGCTATCCATAAATTTATCATAAATATATGTTGTTGGAAGCGGTGATAGCTTAGTTGTTAGAGTTTCTTGCCTTTAGAAGAGACCTAGTTCGGTCCCCGGCACACGCATCTAACTATTCGGAGTTATATGCATTTTTTATTTAAGGAATTAAAAGGTGTGAAGGAAGACATCTCGAGGAAACTCTTCTCTCAGTCTGAGAGAAGACCCGTGCTCCGTAGTGGGCCGATAATGGGTATTATGAAAATTAAGCTTAATTTTCTATACTCCGCGAAAAGCGTCTTTCTGTATGGTGTGGTTTATAAATTCTTCTCATTAATTTATAATTTCTACCCAATCCAATATTGATAATGATGATTTTGTTGATACTCTGATGTAAAACGAAGATGCACACATCGAGTTATGTACAACAGGTGCAAGCAATAAACATAAAAAAACACATTGAAAACAAAAATAAAGGAAAATCAAAAAGAGCAGCCAAAAAAATCAAAAACTTTTGGATGGGAATGGTCACTTCAGATTACTTTTCAATAGATGGCATTCCTTCGGTTGTACCAACACCATTTTATACATCAAAAGTCATAAATATAAATCTATAATCTTAATTTATTTTAATTACTTGTCGTGAAAATTAAAATTTTAGTAATTTTGTTATGTCTTCCAGATCCATAGATATCACTGCTATGAAATTGACACGCTTTTGATAATTAATTGCTTTGATATTGCGAATTAAATTATAAGTTAATTAATTAATAGGTACTATATGGCTTACGTACATATCAATTTGTCTCGTGAATATATTCTACATCTCGTTACTCACTCTAGATTTAATGATTTCCTATCTTAATGATAGAATTCAAAAAGTTGACGTGAACGGAAAGCGGTCTAACGGGTCATTTGTGCAAATTGGTGTCCCCCAGGGATCTATATTAGGACCCTTCCTATTCCTCATTTACATGAATGACCTTCCTTACCAAGCTGAGGACAATCACGGGATAGTATTGTTTGCTGATGATACATCATTGATGTTTAAAATTAAACGTCGTGAAAAAAATCTTGACGATGTAAACATATGTCTCGCTAAAGTAGTACAATGGTTTGAGGCTAATAACTTAGCTCTTAACGGAAAAAAAACGAAGAGTATTAAATTCACACTACCGAATGTTAAACAAGTAAAAACCATTGTACAACTTAATAATGAGGAGTTGGATTTGGTGGATACGACTATCTTTTTAGGAATAACTTTAGATGCTAAGCTTCAATGGGGCCCACATATAAATAATTTAGCGAACAGACTTAGTTCTGCAGCATACGGGGTAAAAAAGATTCGTCATATGACAAACATAGAAACTGCTAGGCTTGTTTATTTTAGTTATTTTCACAGCATTATGTCCTATGGCATTTTATTATGGGGTAATGCTGCTGATATAGATTATATTTTCGTCCTGCAGAAAAGGGCTGTTCGTGCGATATATAAAATGGGCCCAAGAGAGTCATTAAGGGATAAATTTAAAGAAGTTAAAATAATGACGGTGCATAGTCAGTACATATATGCAAATTTAATTTATGTCCATAAAAATATATCAAAATTTAAAAAGAAAATGCACTGTAACAATATAAATATTAGAAGCAAAAATAAACTCGTTGTGCAGTTTACTAGGCTACACAAAATTGCAAATTCATTCAAGGGCAATTGTATATTATTTTATAACAAATTACCAAATGAAATCTTTGAGTTGTCTCTCAATAAGTTCAAAGTTTATATAAAACGTAAGCTTACAGAAAAATCCTATTATAACATTAAGGATTATTTAAACGATAAAAAAGCTTGGGTGTGAATTGCTCTAGCTTCATAGCTTAATTTAAATTTACTCGAAGATGGTGATAACAAAAAAATAAATTTACCCGGCTAAGTTTGTTGTGGGCTCTTCTTAGACCAGGGCGCGTTTGGAACCCTCGTAGCTTTAGATTTAAGTTGGCGAACGAAGTTATCACCATCCCGTTACAATTATGTAAACAATTATGTATGAACGCTTCATAAGTGCCTGTGATAGGCCTACATGAATAAAGAAATTTTGAATTTGAATTTGAATTTGTTATTGATATGGAATATCAAAAAAAACATTTCCAGATGATTTTTTCATCTAAAAGCTAAATGAAAAAGTGAAAGCTAATAAAATTGGCTCCTTTTTTTAGTACCAACTTAATATTCATTATCCTTATTAAAGTTTCATAAATAATTGTTTTTGTGTCTTGGTAGTCCCATTTTATTTTGTTGAGAATTTGATTAAGATTGTACGGGAACTAAGGTGATACGCTCGACCGTACTACTAAGAAGTTCTTCCGGGTAAGGTTCTTGCTAGTAGTTAGCTACTTTAATAAATATTAGAATTGTGACTTCAAATAGTAGCGCACGAGACATTAATTCACTCGTTTTGAATTCGGTTATTACATTTTATTTGTATGGTACAAATAGAGTATTATAAAAACATAGATGCAACACACACGACACACACTTTGCAATAACTAACAGTGTCTAAAGTTAACGTTGGAGAAACCGCGTTCTTCAGAGTTGTGCTCCGTAGCTGCGTGATTTTATACAGCGCAAAATATTTTTTAAAGAGACTATTTCTGAGATTATCGCGTCCAACCATAAATACAAACAAACAAAGATTCAAACTCTTCAGCTTTGAGATATTAGCAAAATTAATACAATAATACCAAAATTGTGATAACTAGGAAAAGCGTGCTTTAAATTTTCTTTTGAGAAAATTTGAGATTTGTTTTTATAAAGCAAATTTAAAGACCTTACTCTAACGTGCATTGGTTTTAAACTGACGAGTGTCGGTCATATTTTATTTAGTTTTTTTTTACTTTCAATATGAATTTAAAATTGGTTTTATATCAAATTCATACCAAAACCAAATAGTAATGCTCAAATGCTCAACCCTTTTGCACATCTTATTATTATTAGGGTGCTCAAATGAACTGTATTGCTTATAATCATTACCTATATGGCTACAGCATAATCCCACCCCCTAAAGAAACCCCCACGAATGCCAGTTCGACCCGTCATAACCGTTACATGCTTAATGACGGTGTATAAATGACCGGCGACGTATAAAACATTTAACTAATCGAAGGTCGCGTCGGCAATATTGTCTTACGTCAGGCGAATAAAAGGCAAAAGAGTCATGTTCGCTTGACGATATTTTACTTACAATTTTTGAATGCTGATAGCCCCTGGTTTCTGAGTCAAGGCTGTGGGTTCGATTCCCACAACTGGAAAAAGCCGTGTAGCCCAGTGCGAAGGAGTCGGGTATGTTCGAATCCTAGCACGCACCTCTATCTTTTCTAGGTTAAGTGCTTTTTTTAGCAATTAAAATATAACTTACTTCAACGGTGAAGGAAAACAGCGTGAAACCTGTATGCCTGAGAGTTTTCCATAATGCTCTCAACCGTGTGTGAAGTCCATCAATCCGCACAAGGCCAGCGTGGTGGACATTAGCTCCTACTTATTGTGGGAGGAGATCCGTACCCTGTAGTGGGCCGGCAACGGGTTGATATGATGACTTACAGTTGCCCGCATTTTTTATAGTTTTTTTACAAATCCCGTTATATCCTCTCAAGGGATAAAATATAATCCACCTGCTAAAATAAGCACGGCAACATAGGAAACTGGGGAGTTTACAACTATTTGACATTTTTCCTTTCCCCGTGAAGAAAAATATCTCGCGGCCGATGCTAGCTAGCCGTGCAGTCAAGGGCTATCTGTCATTGGAAAGAGATATCTCAAGAGTGTTGATATTAAGTTAAATAACAGTATTTTAACTATATATATAATTTAACCTTCTAATTAATTTAAAGCGATTAGCAATCTCCATAATCCAATTTAATCATAGATAATACAAAATTATTATTAAATGGCTACAAATAATACAAAACCATTACTTACTATTGAATATAATCATTGAAATTCTGTTGGTTGTATAGGCACGTAATTAACACACCTGTTCAATGATAAAATAATGTGTGGAGACCGACATTAAAGATATAAATGGTTTTATTTGGCTTTACAAACAAAACTACACATACAGGCAATAAAGCTATCTATTCTATAGAAGTGTAAAGCGAGATTTGCGTAAAAATATTTTGTTTTTGCTAACATTTGCGTTGCACACTGTACGTGTATGGGAATGACCAATAAAGTATTCGTTTATTGGTGATTCGAGTTTCTCATAATGGCTTTAATGTGATAACTTTTTATGTTAAATTCAGCCCGTTTTTCCTATTTTAATCATGGAAATGGAAAGGGTTATTCTTAAGGCAAATCTATCTTGCATTTCAACATTTGGTAACAAATATTTCAATCCCATTAACATATCTTATATCTTATACGAGCAATTCTTATATATATATAATTGGAACCTCGAAATCGGCTCGAAAGATTTTCATGAAATTTAGTATAACCCCCCCGAAACCCCTTGGTATCGGGGGCAATAAATCGACCTAGCTAGGATTAATTAATATTGGAATCTCGCTATCATTTATATTGGACATTTTAGGACTATTTTTTTAAGTCGACTCATTCGCAACGAAGTCCCGCGGGTCAGCTAGTTAACATTTAAAATACCAGGGCCTCATAAATGCAAAACAACATGTAAATTAATCAAGTCGTTTAAGTGAACAATGACTAATACACGGCCACCAGAATATCTGTAAATTATTATAATCTGTAATTATTTTAGTAGAAGGTATTTATGACAGCTCGTCCGGGGAAATGCTACTACCGTGCTTATTTCTGCCGCTTAGCAGCACTGTTGCAATGCTGTGTTCCGGTCTGAAGGGTGTAGTTGCCGGTGTAATTTCAGGCACACTACGCAGGTTCCTGGACACAGGGCGGCACTTTGCATGCCCTGCAAAGTGTTGCTCTGTTTTAAAGGCGATGGTTTTCCACTAAATTTAAAGAAAATAAAAAAAAAAAATTATATCTCAACGGTGTATATGCCTGTATAAAAAAAAAAACACCATGAAATTAATGTATGATTTGTCATTTTGAAGATTATTGACTTTTTTCTCTAATGGCAATACATAAAAGTAATGTTTTATGATAACATTACATAAAAGTACCAGAGCGATTGCCTAGTAGGTGTTTTAGCCTTTTTACCACCTAAGATTGCATACGCAAAGGATAAATAAATAAATAAATATACTAAGACAATAGACACATCGCCATCTAGCCCCAAAGTAAGCGTAGCTTGTGTTATGGGTACTAAGATAGCTGATTAATATTTTTATGAATACACTGCACATAAATACTTATAATATAAAAATAAACACCCAGATACGTTCATGTTCATCACACGAAAATTCTCCAGTTTTTTCCCAGTGTGGGAATCAAATCCACGGCCTTGAACTCAGAAAGCAGGGTGGCTGCCCACTGCGCCAACCGACTGTCAAAGGAAATCTGTTCTCTTGTAAACTAAAACATTGGCCGTGGTTAAAAAGAAGTCTGTGTGAAGTGTCTAATATCGTAACAGGATCAAATCATATACACGTTTACATATAGTTTCGTACGTATATATTTTAGATAACAATTTTTGCCCCAACGCGGAATTCAAACCCGTGATACTTAATCAAACATGCTAGCCACATAAACAAAGCGGCAGTTAAGTTGAATGTTGGTACATATAATGCGGTATTAAGGCTTTGACAGACCAATCATTGCCCTCCGCCACATTATATGTGAATCCCAGCTATTGCCTTCCAATTAAAGCCGATCAAACACAGCATTATGTATTAAATTAAGTAGTAAACTTAATTTATTAACTGTGAATACATAATACCTACTTCAGTCATCATCATCATCATATCAACCCATTAGCAGCCCACTACAGAGCACGGGTCTTCGCCCGCAATGAGAAGGGGTTAAGGCCGAAGTCCACCACGCTGGCCCAGTGCGGTTTGGTGGGCTCGAGATGCTTTTGAGAACATTATGGAGAACTCTCAGGCGAGCAGGTTTCTTTACGATGGTTTCCGTCACCGGGCTTCAAGCAAGTGATATTTTAATTGCTTAAAACGTACATAACTTCGCAAATATAGAGATGGAATTCGAAATAAGCCCCCCCCCGATAGTGAAGTGAACTCCTACTCATATATCTTATAACTGCAAAAGGGTGTTTATTAGTTATGTTTGGGTACAGTTTTGCCGTTTATATTACTTTACTTATGGTGATAAGTAAAGGAATATAAACGGCACAGAAAAAGAGAAAGAGCAATCTGCTGAGTTTCTTGCCGGCTCTTCTCGGTGGAATCTGCCTTCCGGACCGGTGGTAGAGTTACTACGAACAGACTGACTTGACGTTTCAAAAGTGCTTATAAACGGGGCCTACTTGAAATAAATGAATTTTAATTTTTTTTGAATTTTTGCACTACATCCGTTATCATAAGAGGATTATGGAGGAAATATTCCTCTTAACCTCTAGGTTAAGAGGAATATTTCTTAGCCGGGAAAAACATCTTAGTTCCACGAATTTATAAAGCCGGTAATCGACTTCGATATTATTTCGTTTTTATTTAACCGAAGATTAAGAGCTAAAAACCCGGGTTAGATTTCGTTTTACTCGTATTTAAGTAAAAAGATTAAGAGCTAAAACCCCTAACCCGTAGAAACCGACCACATAGCTTAGTCTATAAAACCAGACACGTCCCATTTTGATAGCGCCGACGATCCCGGGAGCAACGGGTTGTAAATTCCGCCACTAATCGAATTTTTAACCGCCCTGTATAAAAGTTCCGAGTCCGGAACAAAAAAGTTTTATTAATGCCCCTATTATTGCGTAACCTTAATAGAGTTTTAGGTTTTAATGCTCCATCGGTTTGTGTAGGTGCAAAAAAGGTTTTTTTTTATACCTTTTTAATTTCAAGTAGGTATAAGCGATAAGGCCGCCTTTTGTATGACTACTTCTTTCGATATGTTTCTGTTTTTGTTATATTTTAAATATGTTAATGTTGTGGTATACAAATAGAGAGTTTGAGTTTGAGTTGAATTGTTATATACTGGGAGTGTAAAGAACGCCTCACTCTCGATCCGAAGGTCAACTGAGTGAGACGTTTTTGAAAGATGTTGGTGCGAGTTTGTCGTGTTTTTTTGTGGTCAGTATTCAAGGACATTAGTGTCAGGTTAAAGGTAAATCGTATTAAGTATCATCATCATCAATTCCAATTGACGTCCACTGCTGGTCATAGGTCTCTTGTAGGGATTTACAATATTATATGGTCCTGGGCCGGTTGCCTCCAGCGGCTCCCAGCGAGTCGCCTGATGTCGTCTGTCCACCTTGTTGGGGGCCGACCTAGGCTGCGTTTATAGATACGGAGTCGCCATTACTACACCTTAAGACCCAACGTCCATCAGTCCACCTCATTGGAGGTCGACCAACGCATCGCTCACCAGTTCGTGGCTGCCATTCCAGCACCTTGGGACCCCAACGTCCATCCTTTCTCCGAACTATGTGCCCTGCCCATTGCCACTTCAGCTTTCGCTGAGCTATGTCGATAACTCTCCTACTTTTGGATTTCCTCATTACTGATTTCTCGTAGAGATATACTCCTAGCATAGCAATCTCCATTGCCCGCTGAGTGACTTTGAGCCTTCTTATGCGGCCCATAGTCTTTGTATTAAGTATATCGTAAATCACTAACGGCTCTTCTTATCGGTAGCACCAGACTCTCAAACCGTTGGTGAAGTCACTAAAAAGAACAGACTCGTCGTTTTTTAAAGTTCTTATATTAGGCCTACTTTAAATAAACCCATATTCAATTATATGTTATTATTATCTACTTATATGTAAATAAATTACTTTCACGTTAAAACACTAAAAATATTGAATTTGAATTTATAAACATCGATGGAACAAGTCCAGCAAAATAGTACCCAGTGTCCATCGACCTGACCCGTAAATGTTAAGCCTTATTTGCCTGTAATAAGATACACCGGCAACCATGCCCTTTATACCGGGACACGAAAATGCTCCTTTTGGCAGGAATAAGCATGGCGATAGTAGGTACTTCCCAGGACGAGCTCTGTCACAAAAAGCTCCACTACTACTAAAATGGATAGGACAAAAGAAATGATCTACCGGTACATTGCGTTCTGGAGGATCATCATCGCCATCATTATCACTCCAACCGATTGAATTCCACTGCTGGTTGTTTCCATCAGCTCCCAGCGACTGGTTTGATGTCGTATGTCTACCTCGTTGGCGGCCGACCAACGCTGCACTTACCTGTGAGGGATCGCCATTCCACAACCTCACTAACCTCAACGTCAATCGGTTCTCCGAGCTGTGTGCTCCGCACATTTCCACTTCAGCTTTGCGACTCGGTGAGCTATATCGCTAACTATGAATCTATCGGAGTCGGTTCTGAAGGATATAATATATACATTATGTATCATAGATAGGATTAAATCTCCCAGACAATCAGGAATTTGACGTCTTGTGATAGAGGACTTAGATAAACTTTGCTTAGCCAATCGACTAATATGCAAAGTCAGAACTAAATTCATAACAATTACTTTTCCCAATACACCCAATATTTGCAAACTATTAATTAAAACAAGAACCGTTAAAATATTTTTAGTTGGCGCCATTAATTATTCAATTAAGGATCGAAGAGAAAGTAGGTATTTAATTGATTAATAATTGAGTTTGCCGTGGCGTTGTAGTTCACTTTTAGTTCGTTATTAATGACTGGAACTGTTCCAAGTGAGAATTTTATTGAAATCTACGGAGCCAGTGAGTTAGTTCGCCGCGACTTTAACGCCTGCGGAACCATAGGTTGATTTTTGATTCTACCTTTTGACTATTTAAGCCTTTCAAATACAGAATCACAAACCACAACAATGTGCAAAAACTTTTGTTATTAATAGTCGACCACTGAGATACAATTGTAATAGCAGACTTGGGCCTTGTGGCTTACCGCCAACGCTTTAAGCATTAATATTTTGATATTTTTGACGTTTTGCTTAAGAAGCAAGTGATATTTTAATTACTTAAAATGCACCTAAATAAGAAAGGTAAGAGGTGCGTGCTGGGATTCGAACTCAGCCCCCAAAAAAGTGGAACTGAATCCCCTTACCTATCTGTCTATTAAGTCTGTACACGTAATTGCAATTAAAAAAAATACCGCGGGATACAGCTACTTTTAAAAATATATTTCTTTAAACGACGGTGCCCAGGACGTCTGCGTAAGATAAAATTAGAAATTTAAAAGCCCCGATACAGTATATTCATACATTGAGAGAGTTGAAAAAGTGTAATTTGTCATTATGTGGTTTTGTCCACCATAGACCGATTTCCATCGAACATTCTCAACGAATTCACCTTTCAAAAAAAGAGATAAAAACAAAATCGGTTCATCCGTTCGGGAGCTACGATGCCACAGACACACACTCACAGGAACGTCAATCCTAAAACACCTTCCTTCGTTTTTGCGTTGGAGGCATCGATCATTTTAGTGATCGATGGTCAAGGGTTAAAAATAACACAATTTGAATATAAAATAACATTTGAAGTAGGGTAAAACGCTCGGTGTCCCATCGGGACCACAAAATATAGGACTTCAACACACACCCAATATCGTGTGAACGAACTAATTTCCCCAACTAAGAACAAGAAAGACATGTCCCAGTTTGTATGGAAAGTTAATTTGCCCGGGCCAATTGGTAATTTGGCCGGGATAAACGAATTATTTTCGCTTTTTCGCCATCGCCAGCCCTGGCATACGTTGTAAGGGTGTTTTTCGCTAATCAGCACACTTTTTTTTGCTCGATTGAGGATAAGCAGATATTGTAAATCGAATGAAAATCATACGGCGTTAGGGATATTCTAAATCGAGAGACTAAAATATTATATGGCCACCTCTAAAAGGATACTATAATACTTTAACAAACAGGATTCAATTATGTTTTCGAAAAATGTGCTGAGAAGGCGAATGTAAACAATGAGTGGGCGAATATTATAACAAGTTAGCAACAATAATGTACTAAGCGATAGATAAAGCGCTCTAAAGTTAGGTTGGGTTAGAACATAAATGCTATGCGTGATTTGTAGTCGCCACAATACATTCGCTCACTAAGTATTTTAGTATCCCATATACAGTGAATCCAATTAAGCAGCCTTATTGCTACATTGTGGTCCTTTCCATTGGAAGAAATCAGATGTATTCTCAGTGTCATTAATAATATATCTGATTTCAAAATTACAAATAGGTGGATTTAAATATTTCAATCATCGTGTAAGAATCCTTATTTAACCGCTTTAAAAATTATCATTATCACTCCCAGGTTTTCTTTAATATTAAACATTTATAATATGAGTAACATAATCAAAAACGTATTGCCAGCAAAACTGCCCCTTTATCTTTTAGGGTCAGATCACGTACGCGAGTACATTGCCACCTATTTAAATGTTAAGAAGGCTTTTGCACATTATAACGCATTTTTGTACACAAAGTAGCCTACATTGAATACATGGTACGTATATTTTTTAGAATTTTAATACATAAGGCTTTCTAAAATCTATAAAGTTCCTATAAAGTAATTTTAGTATTTATACTCACCTAATGAGAGAGAGTGTCAACAATAGTGAGAGGGAGTCCATGATAAATGTTATGTCATGTTAATGTTTGTTATAAATTATATATTAAACAACCCCTCTCAGGTTTTGTTGCCCCTCCGCTGACTGTCATTTTACTTGTGACTTTCCGTAAAAACGCTGCGTACTGTGTGTAAAATTAAGTTTAATTTGCTATCCCTCCGAGAAAAGCGGAAGAATCTATACGTATAACTTATATTTTTTTCAATCCTTTTACTCCACGCCCCTAACTCGGAGCCTCCTCAGATAGACTTTACAATGAATAATTGTTAAAACTTTGACTAAAGCTTAATTTTCATAGTATACCATGGAATTCTGCAAAGTTCTAACCAATATTTAAAAACACTGCCTTTATTTTCTATTTAATTAAAAGCGAAGTGTTTGTTACATGCTTCATTGTAGACTTTTCTAACGTTATACCGTCGTCCCAGCGTCACGTGATATTTGTTCAATTTCGGCCGAACTAGATTGAAATAAAAGCGAGTTAAATCTCTAACGAGACACTAGATGATACCTTCTACCTTTCCCTCAACGTTTGCGTACAAGACTGTGCAATAAATAAAATAATCAATTCCTTTACATAACATACATCCATATTATTATATTATATGATGAGATAGAAAACCCTACAAACATTACCACCAACCCAGTTTTTATGAATAGTTTTTAAAATTCAGAATCCCCGAATCTCATATCACGTCGATGGCTGGATCATCCCGGTTTTTACGAGCGTTCGCGCGTATGCGGCGAAAAAGCCGAAATTCCGGAATTATATCTGGAATTACGACCAATAACCGATGAATTAAGCCCCCGGTATTCGACGTGCGGACGCGTTCTCCCTTCCGCTTTTTAGTTTGTAGGCTCTTTGTCTATGTTCATAAAGTTTTCAGTTGCAGCAATCCATACTAATATTATAAATGCGCGAGTGTCTTATTCGTTTGTTGGTTAGTTTGTCCTAACTTTACTCCCTAACTACCCAACCGATCGACTTGATTTTTGGCATCGAGTTAGTCGAATAGACGGTGAGTAACACGGGCTCCTTTTTATCCCAGGAAAAAAAACGGTTCATACGGGATTTGTAAAAATCCCGACATAACTACAAAAGCTAGTATTGTATGTTTCTGAATGAACTATAACAGTCCACTGTTGTATTTAAGTACAGGGTTTGGCAAGGAGATCGCAATAGCTGGTAGTAGTAGCATAAAGGACGCTGCTTCGCGTTCTCGATTATATTCCTCGTACAACACCCGCGGGAATAGCAGGGGATGTGGTGTATTCAGATCTACTCTATTATTAATTGTTATTTTTTTTTCAGGTATCTGCCCAAATCTATAAAAACAGAGGTAAGTTAATTTTTAAACAAGTTATAACTTATATGACGTCATAGTAAAAATTTCACCGCAATTAACCCATAATAAATATCATTAAAGAACGCACTATTAACTATCAGATACCCACTGAGCCGCTCGGGCTTTAATGAATGTAATCGTAGGTTTGTGATAGTAACCAGGACCGATGGCTTTACGTGCTCTTCAGAAACATTAATTTGTGATGAAATGGTGTCAAGTTAACAAAGTGCGCGATGGTCTTAAACCCTATCAGAAAATCAAGAGTTCGCTCACACAGCCCGCCCACCTGCAATGCAGTACCATGGGCGTTAGCTCCATATTCCTACGCCCAGCATTCCGAAATGATTAGGCTTACCGTAATGAAGTATTATTAATACATGTCTTTTCATACATAAAATATATCGTTTATCCCACACTAACTAGTAACTATATTATATATTACCAACATAATGTATTTCGAGGCGAATAGATTCAGTGTTCAAGGTCTCAAAACATGTTTATCTTTTCGGAATCCATTCCGCTGAGAAAATACTTTATTATGTGAGTAATTGTTATGTTTTTCTTTGCAGGCAACGCTAATTAAAAGGCCTAATTTGTTAGAATAATGTAATTACAAATACGATGAATCTTGAATAGGCTTGATTAATGTGTAATAAAAGCAAATTCTAATCCTTTAAGTTTAATAAATTTCTTGTTTAATTCAACAAGGTACTTGAAAGTTCGAAATTCAAACTGGTACTTGAATATTTTCTTGCTCACTGAAGGCAACGCGGGAAAACTCATCCACCTTAGGCATCCGCTAGTTTAATGTTCACTTAGTCATCATCATCATATCAACACATTACCGGCCAACTACAGGGCACGGGTGTCTTCCTACAATGAGAAGGATTAAGGCCTTAGTCCACCACGCTGACCCAGTGCGGATTGGTGGACTTCACACACTTTTGAGAACATTATGGAAAACTCAAAACGAACTGCCCTTTAGGTTGTAGGTTGTCTGTCAGTCAGCAAAAAACCTTTTATAGTTATAAAAAAAAGGAGCACTGAACGTAAAGTGATATTGAATCTTTATTTCTTTATAAAATATCACATATTTCAGAGTTTAAGTATTTGTTGCAGAACAGTAATCCATATATAGTTAGAATTGGTCCAATGACTTAAAACTTTTTAAAGTGCATCCGAAAATCGATCTAAAGTCTTTGGTGAGCTCCGCAGTGGCTCTAACTTCTTGGAGATAAAAGCAACTAACAGGCAATTTAAGTTTTTTGCAACTTGCACGAATTTTCGTGATTGTTTGATTCAAACAATACAAATAAAGTACAAATTAAAAAAAAAGGCAATAACTATTTGTTAGGACTGTTTGATATAATAGATACTTGTTAGGACCAGGGCTTGGAAACCGGAAAAATTATCAAACCGGATTCGGTCGTTAACCCCGGTATTGGAATCATTCCGGTTGAGGTTTCGGTTTTTATATCCGTTTAAACAGAGAAACCAGTTCTTATTCAATTTATTTATTCAATTACAATTCCATTGCATTACCATATAGATTACAATCTACCGGGGGTATTGGAATCATATCGGTTAAGGTTTGGGTTTCTTTAACCGGTTAAACATAAAAACCGGTTGTTATTTAATTTATTTATTTATTTAATTACAATTCCATTACAATGTCAAATAGATGACATAATAATTATATTTTAAAAAGAGAATGTCAATCTAATGCATATACATTTGAAATGGATTCCTTTGAGGGAGCTGTAATCAGATTGGAAGGCGGACTTATTATTGTCATTATTAAATATTCTTATTTAGAAAGTCGTTTATTTATTATAAGCTTTCTGCAGCAAGTAATGTTTTAAGGATTTGGTAAATATGTTTATACTTTATTTTTCTTATAAATGTTCCGGGATGTTGTTGTACATTTTTGTGCACATTGGGATATGGCCGGTGCTGTGGATTTTTAATTTAGATGGCGGTAGAACCGAGTCGTGTTTGCGCATGTAATCGATTGAAATTAATCGGTTTTACAAATTTTCATTTCAGTCCTTTTTGTGCTTTGCTGCGCGCGCTGCTATGAGTACAAGTAATCTGAGACTTTTATATGGTTATAAATTATTGTATGCACTAAATTTTTCTTTGAAATTAGCCGAAAGTGTCGTCATATCTTGAAAACTAAGTAATTAATATTCCTAAAATTAAGCTTTTCCGAAACACCTTGATTCATAAGAATCGCCGCAAATCGAAGTAGGGACCTAGAACTAGGGTAGGCATGCGTCAAAAAGACAAGCGCTTCTTGCACAAACCGGTTAATTTAGGTTTATTAAACGTTATGAAATCGGTTCATTCAATCATTTAACCGGTAAAACACAAAACAATATTAAAAACCGGTTATTGGCCGAAATTTTCCGGTAAATTGAAACGGGTTCTGATCCCTGGTTAGGACTTCAGCGTCCCTTTCGGGAGACCTACTTTAATCTCCGGTATTAGGTACGTCTTATTATGTACGTCTTAAGCAATTAAATATCACTTGCTTTAGTCAGGAAAATAACATAAGAAAACATGCCTGAGAGTTCTTCATAAAGTTCTTAAAGGCATGTGATCCGCACCTAGACAGTGTCGTGGACTACGAACTAAATCTTTCTCATTCTGACAGAAGACCCGTGTCCTGTAGTGTATTAATATGTCATCATCATTATATAAACACATTGCCGGCCCACTACAGGGCACGGGTCATCTCCCACAGTGCGAAGGGGTTAAGGCCGTCCACCACGCTGGCCCAGTGCGTATTGGTGGACTAACAATATGGATTATCTAATTATTAATAGTATGTAATTTAGAGTGTAAATTTAGGTATTGTTTTGATGTAATTGCAATATCCCGACTTATGTAAATTCCTTTGTTGTAGGTAACCCGGAAGAGATCAATTTTAGTAATAAGATCGCCTTCTGCCTGAAACATTTATGAGTGTTCTTAGATTTAAAAAAAAACACCATTGCCTTCAAAATCAAGTCACGCGGTAGCGTAAGAAAAATTAAGCAAAAGCGCGCCAGAACTCATACGTCAGCTACAGCCCCCGCACGATTACAACTAATTTCGCGCCATACGCTATTTCATCCCGCCAACGAAATCCGACGTGATTTAATTCCGAACGTCGCGGTGCAATAAATTCGAGATACCCGCACATTTGCATGCATGCACGTGACGAGATGAGAAGTAAACGGCGTCAAGCTTACTGTTTAATCTTGGAGAACGAGTCAAATATCCAGGCACTTTGGACACAAAATTTTCTGCTTTGGCGGAGTGCATATGAAATAGGACAGACGTGTATTAAAACTCACTCGGTGTATTAAAAATTGCCGTTTAGTATTGCTATGCGGAACGTCAGTGGCATCTATACTTATATTTAAATATGAACGTGCAGTATATGTTAATTGTTTCTTTATTTATTTGTTTGCTTTTTTACCTATGTGCAGCTCAAACACTGCACCGATAAAATTTAGCACAAATATAGCTTGTATTCTGGCTACAGTACCGCATAATTTTATCCCTGCATGAGTTTTATCCTCTGATTATAGCCACTGACAAGGGACAAAATTTGCTTGTCCATCTGCCAAAACACGACAGCAAGAGAAGCCCCCGTTTGAAATTACACGTATAATATTTTGATATAAATTCCCCGACGCGCGATTTATAAGTGCTGCCGTCAAAAAAAAAATGTAATAACTGCGTCTCATTGCGATCAATATTATGATTATTTGGACGATGACAAGGTTTTATAGTAGATTATGATACTAGTGTGATAAATTGTTTATTACATGCGCGGCTGCATAATAATAGAATGCCGAGACCGTAGTGATCAATAAATAATAATAATTGAGCCAATTATAACATAAATTCAATAAGTAGGAAATTGAAGGAGGGTTATCTAATTTGTTATTCTCTGATTTAGACTCTTTCAATAAAGTAGAGAGACGATTTAGCCTAGAGCGGCCTAGGCTATTTAAACACTGACTTTAAAATAAAAAAATGTCGGGTAAAGTAAGGTAAGGACACTACAAACCAGATCCAGGGAACGTTTTCAATCAGTGCATAAGACGGGCTCACACCTTCATTAGCAATACAATCAAGTCGCACCGAGTGAAAATTTCCGATTTCACTGGGAGCTCTGAGCGGGGGCTTTCATAATATATGTGGCGTTGGATTTAATATTAGCTAAACGGTTACAAGATTATCTAAGGTTAAATGCCAATTTTTAGCTTAGATAACAAATTGATTGCCAATTAAAAAAACGATCTTGAAGAAGTTACAAAAATTGCCTTATCAAGGTTTACAATCATAAATCATTAAACAACACACAATGTCCTTTCAGACTGAGAATGGTTTAGGCGGTAGTACACCACGCCTGCCAACTGTGAATCGACATAAACTTCCCACACCTTCTTACTTCAACTTAGGTAATAGTGTAAGTTTCATCAAAACCGATTCAGTATTTAACACAAAACGAGCTTAGGGAGGTACTAATTATAGCTGCACATTTCCATGCTGCACTTAGCACTATAATTCTACGCGAACCTTTATTATTTCTTAACTTGTTAGTGTTTGCCAATACTGAAGTATTATCTTTTGAATATTTTCTTGTTGGAAGTTAAATTGGGCATGATGTTTAATAGTTTGTTTTGTTATTATTTTACAATATTTTTATTTTGATGATGACAAATGAACTTGATCCCTGGATTTACCAGAGAACATTTCGTCTTATCATGGTTCAACCTGATGCTCATTGCAAATTTATAATGATGAGTCTGATCATTGATTAAGTTTGTTCTAAGTTTGTTGATTGGATATTGTTCCCAAACTACCACATTGGATATGACGGAGACCTTTAAATTAATGAGTCTGTTGCGAAAAGGATCTTGAACGATATCATGTGAATGCTCAGGGGGACCGACCGACTTTGCGATAAAAGGAGATTAAAAGCCTTAAACCGAAAGGTAGCAGTCATTCAACCAACAAAAACATTACCTGTGCCTATAGGTATATAGATTTGATGTCAGACAGGTGGTCAGTCGTAAAGGGTATGCCAATACAGCAAAATGCGGTAATATATGGCTCCGAACGTGGTTGCTGACGATCCTTCTATGGGTCTCATACGAAAGCTTAGAGTTACTCAGTGGGTGATAGGGAGAGCTATAATCGGAATATGCAGAAATGAGTTAATCCATAGAAGAACAAGAGTTATCAACGTAGCTCAACGAGTCGCGAAGCTGAAGTGACAATGGGCGGAAACATAGCTCGGAGAACCAATGGACGTTAGGGTCTCAAGGTGCTGGAATGGTGAAATCGTTCCGGTAAATGCAGCATAGATGAAAAGAATAGCAGCAAAAGACCAAATTTGTTGTATCTAGTCAACTTTAAAGAAGACATGTTGTGCCGAAATAACGTGGGATATGAGAACGACGATGAAGAATAGAAGAAAGGATCAACTTTCCCCGCATATAGTTTATTTAATAATCCAGTTGATATGAAATAGCACACACGAGGCCCAGGAATAGTGCAGGCCGGGGAGCGTTTGAGGAAGTTTGGAATTGAGTGGCTGCAATACCGCTAAACTTTGACAGATTTATAAATTCGAGAATACGACCGTCTAGATACGGCTTCAACAGTTATTAGCATATTTTTCCTTTGTTTGCGAAAGTTTTAATAGTTTTTCTACTCCATTTTGAAGACTGTACGTACAAGTGTTTTGTTCAATTTGTATGCAATATTTCAGGATGTCGTTTGAGTGATTGTCGTTTGGAAAACTCCTGAAAATTGCGACAAATATTTGTTAACTCCAGAATTGCCTTGTAGAGATCCCTTTTTAGTATCATCTCCCGCAAGATAAAAAAAGGATTGTAAATGTTGATGTTGGAAAAAAACTACTGATTTTTTTACACGGCAGATTGGCATCCGTGTAAAAAAATCAGTGGACATCGACCCTGCTTTTTGAGTCCAAGGCTGTGAGTTCGATTCCCACAACTGGAAAATGTTTAGGAGATGAACATGAATGTTTTTCTGTTTCTGGGTGTTTTTCTGTGTATTTTACTTATTTATGTAAATTATTCTTAAAAGTATTCATCGGTCATCTTAATACCCGTAACACAAGCTACGCTTACTTTGGGGCTACTAACAGACATACTTGACGTTTCAAAAGTGCATATAAAGAAGACTTACTTGAAGTTAATGAATTTAGAATTTTGATAAGAATTGTCTTTTATATTCCTGTGTTTGCTATATGGGTTCGAAAGATATAAACCCTTTTAGGAACTACATACCTCTAAAAATGTGTTTCCGTCTATTCTACTGTCCGTGTGTCACTACACTTTTTATAAGAGAGACTAGAGGTATAAGGTTGAAAAATTAGGCATAATTACATCTAAAAATTACCTACTATATAAGCAAAATTGAGCATTAGAAATGTCCCAAACCCACAGTGGATTCTTAGGTCCCGAGTTTTTAAGATGGACATTTGCGCTGCCGTGCTAGAGAGGTTTAATATAACACACCTAACATAATTTATACAGCTTGAACCCTATCAAAGTCTAAACTAGGCAAGATGTTGTTGAAAGTTTGATTTAATATTAGTTTGATAAGGAGTATAATTTTAATAGCGTAGTTGAGATCGCGTAGGGAGTTAAAGTTTGCTTCTGATACTATTTTATTAGTATTATCATAATAAAGTCTGCTCCACAGTGTTACGAGAATGACTAGATATACCCGCGACTTCGTTCGGGAAGTGATCACGTAAAAAAAGCCGCAATCATAACTTGTAAAGATTTTAAACTAAAATTTTCGTGGTTAATCAACATTTCTTTAATATAGTTCAACGGGTACATACCACAGTCCACGATAATATTTTTGGATTTGTCGATGTCGGTTTACTCACGATGTTGCAAGTGATATTTTTAATTACTTAAAACGCACATAACTTAGAAAAGTTAGAGGTGTTTGCTGGGATTCGAACTTAGCCCTTCGAAAGTGGAGTCGATCTCCTACCCACTGCGCTATCACCGCATTAGTGCTATACTATTAATAACACATACTTGAAAAGATTTATGAAATAACATTTAATAATCACACAGGCGGGTATTAATTGAAATGAGCTCATCAAATGATATTGCGGTCGACGCAAAATGGCCGGCGGATTTATAACAATTATATTGTGAAATCGCTTTAAACATGTCCCGACCGCAGTCCACTCATGGACAAGTACACATATTTACGTCATTGACATCACATTTTGTAATAAATTACGTTAATTCAGAAACTATCTTTTCAGCGGCTTCATCGTTGTAGCTAACGATTAAGCGGTACGATGTCGCCCCAGAATTAAGGTACCCACTTTCAGCCATTATTGCGTGCAGTGCATTACATCAAAAACAGTGAAAACATCGACCGATATTCTCACTTAACACCCACGGAATGATGCTAGCTCACAAACTTTTCCCATTTTATAGGAAACGTTTAATAAATGGAATGAAGTGACTATGTTTTCCTTCACCGTTGAAACAAATGATATTTCAATTACTAAAAAAAATAAAAAAATAAAATTTAAAAAAAGTTAGAGGTATGTGCTGGGAATCGAACTAGGCCTCCCGAAAGTTAAGTTGAGCTCCTACCCAATGCGCTATCACCGCTTCAAGACAGTATATACTGTGCTTATTGTTATAAGAACAGTATAATATATTTTCTTATTGCAAATAATTAGGTGATTACACGGAGAGCAACAAAGGCTATATTTGTTTATTTCGGAAATCTATCATGGAGTTGTCAAATATGAGTTGGAAACTGTAAAAGAGTTTTAATCACAGTAACATTTAGAATGTAGGTTTCATTCAGGTATTAACAATTTTTGCTGGGAGTAAAACGGGTTTTGGAAGTTTCTAGGAAAGTCCAAAATAAACACATCGCCATCTAGTCCCAAAGTAAGCGTAGCTTGTGTTATCGGTACCAATATGACTGCCGAACATTTTTATGAATAATATACATAAATACTTATAATTTATAGATAAACACCCAGACACTGAAAAACGTTCATGTTCATCACACAAATATTTCCAGTTGTGGGAATCGAACCCACGGCCTCAAATTTCAAGTCTATAAATATATATAATAAGTATAACTAAGCAGCATTGTTGCAGTGCTGTGTTCTGGTCCAAAGGGCTTGGTCGCCGGTGTGATTACAGGCTCATGAGGCTTAACACCTACGTCTCAGGATGTTGGACACAGGGCAATACTTTTCAGGGTGTGTTCCTTGCATGCCTTACGAGGAGTTGCTCTGTTTATGATCGATGGTCTCCACTAACTATCAGGTGGACTATCTTATCCATCGATTAATAACTATATATGTAACCAATTTACGTGACTGAGCAAAAGACGACACGTGTGAAGAACAAAGTTATATTTAGAGTTCACTTAGAGTTACTTGACAGTCCCAGGAACAGTGTCCGTGGCTTACGTCCCACGGAAGCAATAGCTGGAAGCACGTCCTGTAGGTTTCACTAGTAAGGTTCCTAACTCCAGGCTCGTCGATAGGTTCGTGATATTGTTTTTTTGTTTAAAATTTTAAGGAATGAAATTGATACTCCAAAACTTCTTAGTAGAATTGGTTTTGTTTGTCCAAAAAATATTATATCTAGGCGAAAATCCCCTACATTTTATTTGCCCTTAGTCAGATCAAAATACGCTCTTAATAGTTATATTTATAGAGCTACTCAAAGCTATAATAATAATTTCTCGGATTTAGATTTATTTAATCTTACTCTTGCTCAGTTAAAAAAACATCTTTATTCTAAATTCTAACTTCTTATTGTTCTACGTAAAAGTACTACTTATGTTTTCACATATTCACTTTGATGGATATTGTTAATAAGGGTCGTCCCTTATTTCCATTATCTGTCAATAATATGTGTTTTTTTTCTCTCAAGCCCACATTCTAAAGTTTTATGATTAAGTTATAAGTTTGCTGTCTATTTTAATGTATTCGTTAGATTTATTAGCGGCTACTTAATTGGTGTGAAATAAAAAAAATAAAAAAATACAGCGTCCGGCAAGTGTCTCCGAGAGGAAAGCGTTTGTCAAAGCGATGCAGACAGTTACCGCTAGGGATTGACAATGGTTGGCCGCGGCACCGTGTTGTACTAGTGGGAAAAAAATCTCTTTAGCGCGATTTACATTTCACGCAACTACAACTAACGCCATCTAGTGTTAGCGGGTCAATATTGCGTTTTATTGTAATGTTACATAAATTACAAAAAAATAGAGATTAAAGGCTAAAATCTACATGGCAGAATTTTACGTAGGTATTAGTAATGCACGACGTAACGGTCTACCGTAAGTGTATAACAAACGTACGTACCTTCAGCAAGGGCTAAAATTAACTCGGTTAAAGAGCTACGCGAACGTTGTTTGTACTGCACTCTGGATGCAGGAATCTAGACTACTGAGCTCTGTTCCGCTTATAATGAACTTAATAAGTACAGAGGTACAACTTTATACAAACTCCACCTGCCGCTGTTATTATTTTTATTTACATAAAAGGTGGAAATTATATTGAAGGAGTACAACTATGCAACAAATTACCCACGGAAGTGAAAAATGCGAAGACGTTTACAATTTCCAAACGCAAACTAAAAAATCGCATACTATCTCAGTTGTAATACCGCTTATAGCTTCACTATGGCAACGACTTCGCATTTCGCAACATTCGATGTTTCTGAGGGTAGATTTTTAATCATTTATATTTAAACCTAATAATAAGTTTAATCCGATTGCTAATCAAATAATATTAGATCAATATGATTTATCTGTAAGTGAATATGTTAAATTATTCTTTAAGAGAAATAAATGATTCTTTTACCTGATATAAAGTTATGAAATAGTAACCTAAGCCTTATATATATATATACTTTGCTTGTGTAAGAAGTGGCTCTTCTTGTATATATTTTTCTTCTTGTCATTATTCTCCGCTACGTTACCCCGAGTACGTAGCCTACCTAGTCCAGAGAAAAGCATCATTTTATATTATCTGCATACCCTGTGCATACCCTCTATGCACGCCACTGGCATCAGGTCACAGAATATATTTTGTTCGTTTGAACGCTTTGTTCTCTGGAACTGCAAGTAAGGTTTCAAAAATGTTTTTGCGTTTGATAGTCCTTGTTTTGAAGATTCTAGGCTAGGTCTAACGTCACGCTTCATATGGAAACGAAGTAGACAGGCAGGCGATACGACGCGGTGGGTCGGGGCGTAAAAAGCTGAGCTGATGGAAGTTTGTATGGAAAACATATTAGATATTTTACATTTCGTTTTTTATTTCGCTAAGAGAAACTAGTCTATACAGTACTTACTCGTAAAAAAGCTGCTAAAAAATAGAATCGAATGGTGCAAACTGCCGATCTCTGTACAAATCCTTTTTGCGCTTTCATACATTTTATATGGACTCCCACTAGTGTGGAGTGCAGCAAAATGTGCAAAAGCGGATTTTGCACTAAGACTTTCCCTGGGATTATGAGTGGCTAGCTTTATAACATAAAACACAATGACTAAAAGAAGAGAAAAATCGCAATTTTTTAAACCGACAGTTATCTTTATACGACAACTAAAATAAGGTATGTTTGTTCTCATGAAAATCTACAAGTTAGTTATTTTTTTCGTAATTTATTGTTCTAATATAATACCACTTTACACCGTTCACTTACCCTTACTTATAAGGTCAAGGTCAAAGTCAAAAATATCTTTATTCGAGCGGTTTTGATATGAGAAGTACACGCTAGTGAGATGATGGCGATAACCGTATTCGTAAACTTAAAACTAAAGCTACGAGGGTTCAAAACGCGTCTTGGTCTAAGAAGAAGCCCACAACAAACTTAGCCTGGTGTTTTTTTATGATGAGACTGAAAACCATACACAAACACACAGTCACACAAAAGCTCACCCGCACACACTTCCACGCACGCTCGCATAGACAACAGAATAATTTTGATATCATATTCGCCGAAGTAATATGTAACGCAAAATCGTTACATCATACAGTCGTTTTGATGTAGCATTCTATTTAGTTGTAGTTCTAAAAAAAATTCAAATGTTCAGTATCGCTAAGCCTTAAATGAGGGGTTTGCTGCTGTCCGCTGAGGAGTTCTGTCCTCTATCTCTAACCACATTCATCAGATCTACACAAAGTTTGGGCAAAATTGGACACATATTACAACCTCTATAGTACAAAAATAATGATTTAAATAATTATATATATATATATATAATATAATATAATTTAAATCTAAATAATTGTTATATTTAGATTTAAATTATATTGTTATCCTATTGTTTACGTTTTTTATCGGAGTTATGGTGTAAAATCGTCAAACATTTTCATCCTCTCTCCCAAAGGAACCGAGCTTAATGTCGGGATAAAAAGTTTCATGAGGTTCGGTTAAGTAGTTTTTGCGTGAAAGCGTAACAAACGGACTTACATTCACGTTTTTAATATTAGTAGGGATATTGATAAAAACGCACTTTGGAACTTAGATAATTTGGTGTGCGCTGGGATTAAAACTTGCCCGCTCGAAAGTGAAGGTGAAGTCCTACCCACTGCGCTTTCACCGCTTCATATTAAGGATAATAAATTTTTAAGGTAAATATTTGAGTGGCACGGAAGAGAAGAAATTCCGCCCGGCCCAAGTTATTTGCTTCTTTAAAGAAACTTACTGAAAAGACGATAGTGTAAAAATAAAAACTTAGTATAAGAGTTTTGTTATAGCTGGTCATTAAAGCGATCAGCTTTAAGTATAAAAGTTGGGTTTTAATAAGATTCTCTTTGAGTAACGCTTGAGTTTTTGCTATGCCTTATTTGTGGAGTGAGACACTTTTACTATATAAAACTTGGTTTTTCTAACAATAAATAGTAAATTTGCTTTGTTATAGACGAGAAGCGGTGATAGCGCATTGGGTAGGAGCTCGACTTAACTTTCCGGGGGCCAGGTTCGAATCCGAACACGCACCTCAAACTTTTTTAAGTTATTTGCGTATTTTAAGTCATTAACATATCGCATGCTTCAACGGTGAAGGAAGACATCGTGAGGAATCCTGCATGCCTGAGAGCTCTACATAACGTTCTCAAAGGTGTGAAGAGTCCACCAATCCGCACTGGGCGAGCGTGGTGGACTACCTTAACCCCTTCGCATTGTGGGAGGAGACCCGTGCTCTGTAGTGGGCCGGTAATGACTTGATGTGATGATGGGACTAAAAAATGCATACAGAGAGACAATGACATGTTATTTCCTTTATGTATAAATACTGTTAAGTTTGTTGCGGAAGTATTATGTAAGTTATCTTTAAACGAGCAACTCTTGTATATATATAATTGGAATCTCGAAATCGGCTCCAACAATTTTCATAAAATTTAGTATAAAGGGGGTGTCGGGGGCGATCAATCGATCTAGCAAGGAAGAATTTTTAGAAAATGTCATTTTATTTGTGTTTTGCGGTAATAACCGATTTGGTGCAACAAAGTTGCACGGGTCAGCTAGTTTTATATATAAACATAAAATATTATATATAAATATATATAATATTATATTATGTATAAAATTATTTATTGTATATATAAATATAAAATAACGGAACAGACTGGATTTGAACCTGCGACTCTATGTGTAGCAGAAACCCCATTATATAGGATAACGAAGGAGCGAAAGTTTTGTGAAAATTTATAATCATTTATTTAAGTACACGATTAAAAGTTACACGAGTTTTTTTGATTAAGTAAATACCTGAGGTAATCGCTGCAGATAAGCACCGAAGTGACATGTGGAAGCACTGAAAACAGTGCTTGTATGCTTACCATTTTGTTGTGTATATTTTATTTGATAATTAAATAAATAAAAACCACCGCCCATAATCACAGCAATACTTCGCAGACCTTGGATGGAACACATCCTGCAACGTGCCGCCCTGTATCTGTGCCCAGTCTGTTAAGGTATTTAACCTCATGGCCCTGTAATTACACCGGCATCCACGCCCTCCAGACGGGCGAAAAGCAATGATCCTTGGCAGCAGACATCATGGTGGTAGTAATTCCCCGGACGAGCTCTGTCACAAAAAGCTCTACTTACTACATTTTGACCTTAATGTCAAGTGCCGCAGCTCACCGTCCGTCTAAAACCGTCAACAAAATGCGGTGCAAATGATTATGGTCCGAATTTGAATATGATAGTTGATATTGAAGCGAGCGTAGGGAAATGACAGTCAATTGTAGAGGTCGCGTATTTGCATAGGGCGAGCGTGCCCGGCGTGCCTCCCTCGTCGGGGCGGGTAGCCCGCGGCGGTGCGGTGTGACGCTATCCTATATGGGTTGTCGCGCGGTCGCATTTTCACGGAAGAGACGTCACGAAAATCATTTCTTTAGTGAAAGAATTAAACAAGCTTTTTAGGAAGCCTTCATATTGTTACGATAGAGCTTCACTTGAACTCATCATCATCTCACAAGATATTCTAAGCTCTAAACGCTTCCCCAAAGGGAAGTGCGCTGTGCCCAGCACTGAGATTTTGACATGTGGTAGTTATGGCAGTTAAAATTGAGCTTGTATGTGAATTATAGTCAATTTCACTGGCCTCCAAGCGGCGATAGCCGATAGCTGCATAAAATACCCTTGGGGCCTGTATACAAGACATACTAAAGTTGCATAAAATACACTTTCTTTCAGTTCACGAGACGTTCTTGACTTACTGACTGCATATAAGACACTTGCTTCCTGTATACGACACGTAATAAACTTGGATAAAAGATGCTTGCTGTCTGTATGCGAGACGTACTAAACTACCATAAAATACACTTGGGACCTGTGTACGAAACGTACTTAACTTGCATTAAAAGACACTTTCTTCCTGTACGCAAGACGTACTTAACTTGCATATGTGACACTTGCTTGTACGTCTTGACTACAGCCTCAACCCGTCGCATTCTGAGAGGAGACTCGTGCCCTGTAGTGAGCTGGTAATGGGTTAAAGATGTACTGGCCTCTGTTACCGGGATATATTGGTTAACGTGCGGTCAAGTGTCACAGCTAAGACGTGACAAAAACCACGTGTAAATAACTCGTACGGCATGTGACAAATAAATTTATATGAGACCCAATACCTCATCCCATGGTATTGGGGCGTGTAGACTTACAACAAATTTAGTACAACAAACTCTTATTACACTCTAAGGAGAGTTACTATAGCCTAATGCTAGCCAAATGCTAGCTAATAAGGCGTCCCGGTGATGCTGTTACGACCCGTAAGCTGCTACAGTCCATCCGAACCGTGTGTACAACTTGTCGTGTCTTTTGTTTTAAAAACGCTGCCTTTTTCAAGACGTTTCGAAGACCTGTCTAAGGCCGTGAAGGGTACACCCTTGTATTATATAACGTGTCGTGGCAGTTCAATGGACTCGCACCCATATCTTAGCCCGTTCCCGCCGGCGGCGATCGTGTAAAGGACGCCTTCACGGAGCCATCGAGCATCGCACGACATCAGTACTGTTATAAATTCCCAACATTATACGAGGGGTATATCGTCGGAAAATTGCAAATGGCCGTGTGACGATACCGCTAGTTCGTGGAATACGCGTGATAGAGTGAGCGACTGAAATTGAGTGGTTTCGTAAGAGAAAAATATTTTACTACCAGCTTTTGCCCGCGTTCTTTGTGCGCGCATATTACGATTTTTTTACATATTCCTTGTCCTTAAAAAGTAGCCTTTGTTACTTTCCGTAACAAAGTACTTTCCGTGAGTTGAAAGCTCACTCTACGCCAAAAATTAAGCCGATTGGTTTATTACTTAGGGCGTAAAGTAAGGACAAACAAATAAACACTACTACACTAACCGATTAGGGTATGACTACTATAATACTCCTGTTACCTGAAACCTGTTAGACAGGTTAGCTCGCTACTATCGTAGATTGCATCACTCACCACCAGGTGAGATTGCAGTCAAGAGATAACTTGTGGAATAAAAAATAAATGAAAAGCCTAAGATGCTAGCGGGCTAACCAGTAAAAGGGTAAGACAGTTTTACGAAACCCATATCCTTAATCGGTTTATACGCGACGTCGTACCAAAACGCTGAATCGCTTTGCAGCTCGTCTTAACAAACAAATAAACACTACTATCAGACACAGCCAAACGTTGATGTGGTCTTCTTGTATTTAGTTCAATTATCAAAAGCCAATTTGGCATTTTGAAAATATCGTTTACTCGTCTAAGAGAATCCATGAGGATTTTCCCATGCGAAAAACAGAAAAAAAGGTCCTCTAAAATATTTATTCAAAAAGGATTGCATTTTTCAAAATACAGCCGTTATTATTAAAAAGCTTTTTAATTACTGGCTCTACTACCTCACCTGTTTCACGGTTTTATTTTTAAACTACCGCCTTTTGAGTAAGCATCGTTAAGAAAGCAAATAATTCCCGCCCTTATCGACAAAGTGCTTTACTATTCAAAGAAAATTGTCTAGCAGGCGATGTTCAAAGAAGGCTTTAGCGGTGGAACAAAGGCGTGTGACATTGCTATAAGCAAAGAATTAAGAACATACAGAACCCTCATTCAGCTATTATTGCATGTAGTGCGTTGTGTCCCAAAACAATAAAAACGCTTGTCTCACTTTACACCCGCCGAGTATTGCTAGCTCAAAAACTTTTCGATTTTCTCCATTTTATGGTAAACGCTTAGAACATTCTTCTACAGCCTTTTTCGACCAAATTAGTGTAGACCTCCTTCAACATCTTGCACTTCTCGCGACATTGAGCTGTGTGGACAATTCGAATTCTATAACTTCTGATTTTCCTTGGCCTGGTCTGGCTTCGGCCGTGGCTAGTTGCTATCGACAAAGAAAAACCGCTAAGTGACTGAGCGTTCCGGTATGAAGTCGCATAGAAACCGATTATGGGTATGGGTTAGATATGACTGCCATAGTCCCCAACAGGTTACCATATTAGACTGCATCATCACTTAACTCTAGGTGAGATTGCAGTAAAGGGCTCAATTGTAATTAAATAAAAAAAAAAACTACTTGCATAAGTAACTGGTGCAAGAGGCATTCAAATACTTATATTTACAAGTCACTAACTGGGGAATTATTATTGCACGAGCTTTCTATGATACCTGGCATAGCGGCCGATTGCACGTGTGTGGAGTTTTAAAGCAATGCGTGCAATCGATTGCTGGGGCTATGTGTTGTCACGGCAATGTATTTCGCGTATTTTAGTAACTATCTCTATTGCTCGTTTTACTTTTTGCGAACTTCTCCAGTCTAAGTCAAGATTAAATAAAAAAAGCTTTTTAAATTATAAATCTCACACAATATAAATTATAATCGAACTTTTGTTGTATCAATATTGTTAAATCATCATACATGAATAACCTTTACTTTATCCAGCAATATGTATAATATCCCCCGATTGTGGATCAACTTGCTATCCCAATTTAGCCCTTCTCACCAAACATTACCATTTATAATTGAATATCAAGAAACTTTAGGGGCTTTTGTATATTTCTTTTCATCGGCTGTTTCTAAAAAACGTACATTCCGACAAAACCCTGGGCTCTTTGAGTTCGGAACCAAAAGGGCCGTCTACCTGTATCTCAATACCTTTGGCATCAAACAAAAGGGCCTTTATATCTTATCCTTTTTGCGCCGGGTCGCATTCAACACGGTTTCCTACGAATTTCTTATCATTCTTAAACTTGTAAAACAATAAGCAATCTGTTGCTTTACATTTGAATTTAACACTTTTTTCTTTGTTTAATCTTCTGGGTGACCTGCAAATAAAAATGTACTATTGGCTGGCAATAATCCAACTGCATCGTTAGTCTAGAAGTTAGCATGTTCAACTACAGATCAAAAGGTCGGGTTCAATTACCGAGTTGTGGCAAAAATTTATTAGGTATTGGATGTTTCTAATTAAAAACTCTCAGTGACCACGCATCGGTGATAGCACAATGGGTAGGACTTCGACTTCACTTTTGGGGGGCCGATTTCGAACCCAAGCACGCACCTCTAAGTTTTCTGGTTACAACCAATTAAATATCACTTGCTTCAACGGTGAAGGAAAACATCGTAAGCAAACCTAGTCGCCAAGTTCTCCATAATGTTCCTAAAGGTGTTTGGAGTCCACAAATCCGCACTAATCCAGCGTGGTCGACTCAAATTTATAGACTGAAGAATAGACATAGTCGATAGATTCTAGTTTTGACTTTCATTTTGTGTAAATGCAGCTGATATTTCATCCAAAAAATCAAACGAATTATAAAAATTACAGATTCATTGTACAACGTCGTAATTAATTCACAATCAACAATAACAGTGAATTAAATTATTATCATACGCAAGTAGACTATCAAGATGTTAATTTCGTAACAGTTGAACATAACTGAAATTGTATTGATAGAGTAAACATTCCAACCAACAAATTAATGAGTTACAAATATATACCCGTATCAAGCAATCGAACAAACATTTGGGGAATTACACAAACACCAAATTGTCAAGATCTGTTACCTAGATACTGATGAAAACGGCCTCGTCTACAATAAACTAAAGCAAGCCCTCAACTAAAATAACTGTATACGATATTTCACCTAAACACTTCAAACATAGAGACTAAAGTGCCATAAAGGATGTTGAAGATAGAAACGGTAGTACCGATATTATTTGTTCGTATGATTTCAATAAACGGGGCTACCCTCAGAACATAAATAATGCATGTCGAATTATGTATGGAGTCTGATAAAGATCGATAATAATGGTACAATTCCACGGGTCGGGGGATTTCGTACAAGACATAGACAACCGATAATAACAAATGATTGGAACATGTAAACAAATATAGATCCTATCTTCAGTTTTTTGGGGCATAAAACCGTATGAAAGTGTATTATTTTTTGTTGAATACTTATTTAATTTTATTGAAGATATTCTAGGAGTGGTTGCTAAAATCAGAAGGGAAGAAGGAAAGAATCATTTTAGTTTTCCTAATCCTAAAGTTGCCTGGCAGAGATCGCTAGTTAGCGATAAGGCCACCTTTTGTATCCCACTACATTATTTTAGTGTTTGTTCTTTTTTTGGTTTTTCTGAATGATGTGGTGTACAAATAAAGGGTTTAAATTAAAATAAATTTGTGTTTACTTTTGCTATGGAACCAAATCAGTTAGATGATGTTTGTTTTTTTTCGCCATTATTCTATATCGTATTTACGCCATACAGATTCGTGCATAAAACTTTAAAGCACAAGTCTATGTTCGGTTCAAGTTATACAATAATCTACGCAATCTGTATTCTTAATTGGTCCAACATTTATGTAGAACTTTCACTTTAGCCGAACTAATCGATCACTATTACTTTCACTTTTGCGTAAACTTCATATTTGATAAAAAGAGAAAGAAGAAATAAACTGGTCATTGTTTAAATAGTTAATAGATCTAGTGAAAACTTATAACTTCCGGAAAATAAATTTAATAAAACTATAACGATTGTAAAGATTAATCTAACCCCTCGCAAATCTACGGATGATTACAAACAATAAGAATGAAGAAATCGACAGTCCACGTGTGCCGGATGTGAATTTGAATAGGAGAAAACAATTCAGCAAACCTTTTAAAGACCCCGGTGTAGTGTAAAACAAGACTCATTGCATAAAAAAGCGACTTACCTGTATACATAACAACTTTACATAATTATGTACCGTAAAGCAATAGATGCAGAGTATAAAATCTGTTGGCAATAAACTCTGATGGATTTTCAGTCGGTTTATACCGGCTCTCATTGACACTCCCTTTTGGATGGTGCTCGTAAATTCGAAACAGAACGGCGTTATAAAAAAAGTGGCAGATGAATATCGAGATGAGGAAACCTCTATTGTGCCAAAGACGCACGATCGAAAAGTTCATCCAGAAACTAGTTACTTATTCATGCAAACTTGACTACTAATGCACTATGCAAACATTGTTTAGCTCGCAACAAGAATTGGTAATTCAGGAATATTTAGCAATTACACAACAAAAGAACACACCGACGTGGAATTCGATATGGCAATAGACTTAAATGACCGAATAACTTTTCTAAATTGACCAAAATCCCTTGAACCGATATAGGTAATCTCAAAGTAAACGGGCCATAAAAATAATTTTATCTGGCCGTAAATCTTACCGATAACTATATGACCAAGTAATAAAATACAACGACTTTTTTATTCACTAAGTAGACTAAACCAAACAATCCGTTTTAACAAGTAATAAAAAATACTTTGATGATATAAACTTACTCCTTTGGCGTTTAGCCGTAAAACATGCGTAAAACATATTTAGAAATGTACGCAAAAATACTAAATTCAATAAATTAATATATAATGGCAATACACACATTGGCATCTACACACGTAATATCCTTTTTTTATATTACGTAGGTAAATAAATAAATATACCACGAAAATACACACATAGCCATCTAGCCCCAAACTAATCGTAGCTAAGCTACGGTAGCCTGTGGTATGGGTACTAAGATGACTGATTTATATTTTTAGGAATAATAAACATAAATACTTACACTGAAAAACATTCATTTTCATCACACAAACCTACTCCAGTTGGGGGAATCAAACCCACAGCCACCTACTCAGAGAGCAGCGCTGCCAATTGGCCGTCAATGTATTACTATGTATCACTATATGCTTTAAAATGTATTAAAGCATATAGTGATACATAGGGCCATTCTTCTGAGGGCTGTGATGACAGATTAGTGGTAAAGCTTTTTGTCGCAGGGCTCCAATCCAAAAGTGCACGCCTCATAGCGGTCATTCACATTTCAAAAAACATCTTAAAACAAAAACTCAAGTTTTTAAAATGAAATAACAAATAAAATTAATATCTTTATGTCTCACGCGATTTTATGAGACGATTTTTACATAGCGCATGCGCGAATCTTGATTTTCCACATACTCTTGCATATAGAAAAAATAGTTTTTGATAAATTATAATTAAACGACAGTACTTAGAACGCTAATATTAACTAGGAATCAGCACAGTGCATTACTTTATATAATAAAAAAAAAAATCCGGTAAGATAATTTTTTTGTCCAATTTCTCTGCCACATACACGGATCCGTAAACACAGACACACGGACGTCAAAGAATGGTTAGAGTTATTATTATTTACTATATTAAACAAGAATAATTGCTTATAAAATATATATCATATGTGCTAGATAGATTATTTAACTTGATGTTATTGCACTCATATTATCCTGTAAGTGTTATACTAATAAAAAAAAACATCATTTAAGTTTTGAAAGACTGGGTTTTTTGACATGTAGTAAGGAGAGTAATCACCTCACGCTCCGCTTATGAGGCATGCAATTTTTGTCGCAGGGCTCGTCCTCGCAAGTACAACGTCCAAGCTTATACGTGCCACCAAACAGTTGTGGTTGCCAGTTTAATAACAGGTACATAGACCTTAACACCTACGTCTCAGGTTAATGGACATAGCGCGCCATTTTGAAGGACGTGCTCCTTGCACGCAGTGAAGTGTTGCTCTGTTTATAACCGATATGTTTAGTATGTTAATTATTAAGGGTAAGTGGTCAAACTGTATACAACGTGTTACCGAATTACGAAATAATGTTGAAGGACGCATAAGTATATTTCATAGGGCATCACCTCGTAATAAATATTAAATCGAAATAAGCATATTCATTTTTCCATACAAACGAATTCAACACATTCTAAGTGTTTACTTATGACAACCCTATTGAAAGTAAAGAGCGACACGAGCATAGTACCTACGCTACGCGACGCGTACTTAATAAAGTGGCAGGAGTCACGTGGTTTTAATTTTGCATGTGATGTTAGGGCTGTATCTTATTTCTTTCAGTAAAAACTATGGCAGTTGTTTACTCAAAAACTATTAGACTTTAGGTTTCACAGATAAGTCTCAGAGACAGTACATAATGTACCATAAAGCCTGTGAAGTATTATTTCGCTTTTCATTAGCACATTGTATGACCAATAAACCATCAGCCTGTAAATAGACAGAAAAAAGTGGAAACTAAATAATCTGTAATCAACTTTTTAGTATGAATGTACATTTTACACATATATCAAGTTTCTATAAAGAATGGAAAGTTCGGTGCCCATTGAACTGGTCTCCAAATAACAAAATTCGACTGTGTCTGCCGACGTACGTATGGATTTAAAAAAAAACATCGGAAGGTAGTACGACAGTGCTCTTAAAAACAGGTCGATACGTGCAGCGCTATTCTATTGCCCGGCTACCTTGGCAAAATTTCTTTCAATAGCACAATTCTTAATTCGTGGACAACTTCTGAAATTCGCCCAACAAGTTTCAGCGCGTCTTCAGTTCTATTAATTCTACGCTACGGAATAGAAGTGAGTTCCTTGAAGAACTGAGAGTGTAATTTTGTTCAAGAACATTGTCAATAGCATTTAACAATAGTTTCCAAAATTTCAATTCCTACTTAACTTAAGCCCGTGACTACTTCCGCGTTTGATTAAAAGAATCGCAAAGGAACAGTTTATTTCAGGTTAAAGAATCATTTATTTCTCTTAAAGAATAATTTTATATGTTCACTTACAGAGAAATCATATTGATCTTATATTATTTGATTAGCAATCATATTAAAGTTATTATTAGGTATAAATATAAATTATTAAAAATCTACCCTCAGAAACTTTGATATCCGTATGTTGCGAAATGCAAAGTCGTTTCCATAGTGTAGTCATAAGCGGTATTACAACATTATTTACCCAGCACGGCTAGCATGGGCAGGAGACAATAATCTTCCCGGGGAATGGATAAAAATGTATCTACTCCCACAGCTTTATCAAATCTAAGAGCATTGAAGCACGAGTGGAAATAATATTTAAATAATAAATGTTGACAAGTTAATTATGTCCCCTGTCAAGGGATAAAATTAATTAAATTATTATAACAAGTATATAATTTTTGCCTTCTACCTGTGCTAGCCTTGCTGGCTTAAAATATGCGACCATGGAAACTCCAGGATGCAAGCTATATCTATGTAAAATTTTCTGAAGATTGGTTTTGCTGCTAAGCCGTTTAAATAAAAATAACACTTTCTTTAACCATTCGGAAACTGTTCCCTGTGCATTTTCGACATCCCAAGTATTATCCTAATCCTATCTCCTTAAGTATACCCTGTAGATCTCCAAAAGTAAACATTGTTTTTCTTCGTTCTTTGCATGTTGCATGTAAGTTTAAATCCTTTTGTTTATCCAAAATAAAATATATATGTCGAAGTCTGATGTTTTTTTCAAAAATGATTATACAGGGGAGAGCACTGATATCTATAGTACGAATTTCTACTCAGTTTAGGTATCAGGGATTAAACCAAACAGAGTTTTAAGCTATGATTTCTGACACCATTTTATCGTGTGAATAAATGATTTTATTATTATTATATCTTTTGAGCCAAATTTTACCAAGATCGATGCAGGTTGAACCAAATATATAAAGTATACAAACAGACAGACACACTTTCGCAATCAACATTACCTACTATGTTTCATCTCACCAGTTATGTTTCACTCCATATTACAAATTACTGCTCAATTATTACAAAAAAAAAGAAAATAAAGAAAAAATAGTAAGGATTTGATAGGTGCGTTCTAGAGTTCCCACAAAAATAAATTTAGTGGAAAATCTGAATCAGATTGCCCACTTTATCAGTGAATCGGGTGAGTAACCGCACGGCAGATTGTACAAAGCGCCTCGCTAACGAGCCAAACCTGTATATAGCGTTGATTCATTACGACTCAAATCAAATATTAAAGATAACTGTTCTACAAAAATCAAAATATCACTGCAATATGCAAATATGCAAAATCCCAAATACTAAACTGATCATAATGAATAAATGAATTCACTTTTATTTTACACCACATAAACATAAAGAAAAATTAAAAATAAAAAATTAACAAAAAGTATACAATTTTTAATGAAATAAAAGATCTTTAATAAATAATTATCATCAATATACTACAACAATACACACATCGCCATCTAGCCCCAAATTAAGCGTAGCTTGTGTTATGGGTACTAAGATGGCTGATGAATATTTTTATGAATATAACACACATAAATATTTATACAGATAAACACCCAGTCACTCTTTAGTCATAAATAGGCTACTTTGGATTAAAACGGTGATGTAGGACCCATCACCCAGTGGGTAGGACTTCGATTCCACTTTCGGGGAGCCGAGTTCGAATCCCATCGCATCGCCAGCGACTTCTAGCGACTCGCCTGATGTCGGTTGTCCACCTCGTTTAGGGCCGACCTACGCTGCGTTTACCGGTGCGGGATCGCCGTTCCAGCACCTTAAGACCCCAACGTCGATCGGTTCTCCGAGCTAAAGCACTCCAGCTTCGCAACTCGCTGAGCTATGTCTGTAACTCTCCTTCTTCTACGGATCTCCTCATTTCTTATTTGATCACATAGAGATACTCCTAGCATAGCTCTCTACATCTCCCGCTGAGTGACTCTGATGAGGCCCATAGTAAACGACCACGTTCCAGATCCGTAAGTCATCACTGGCAACACGCACTGTTCGAAGACTTTAGTCTGTATGTACATCTTCAATTTCCTTGCTCTAGGAATGTCTTGACAGAAAGGAACGTTTCACAAATCCAACCGTATGTCTTATTAGACGACAGAACGTAACAATTCGCGTCTGGAAACACATTTTCATTCAAGCTCGGTAAGGTGCTAATGGCCGGTTTCCGCTCGCAAAGTTGAGATTTAGTTAGAGATAAGACGCGAAAAGATGGAGGTAAGAATACGTAACTGTGCTATAAATATGTGATTACTTCCCGCGAGCATCTTCGCGTAAGACTTTGCTATTTTGAGTTTAAAAAATAGCGCCATTATAAAAAGTAGTTGCCGATTCCACTACGTACAAAAACTTAGATTTGAGAATATCTTGTCGAAATCGTTAAGATCTTTTTTGACGGACTTTTAGTAGTAGTGGTAGAGCTTCTTATTGATGGAGCTTGTTCTCGTCCGCAGTTATACTACCACCATGTGTGTGTGTGTGTGTGTGTGTCAAATACTTTGTAGTGCATGTAATGTTTGTTTTATTGATTTAATGTGTTTATTAACATGATTAAAAAAAATAGTATTCTGCACACCTTGTCTATCACACTATAGGTGTAACATGTAACCACGTTTTTTTAGACCGGAACGATAAATGCTTATTGTTCCGGTCTAAAAAAACGTGGTTACATGCGGCTTAACACCTACACCAGGTTGATGAGGATGAGGATGGATACATAGCGGCACTTTGAAGGACGTGTTTCTTGCATGCCCTGCAAATTGTAACTCTGTTTTCAGGCGATATTTTTCATAGACATTGCATAGTCCTATTTTTTTTTTAATTATGTTACTAAACACATTAAATACAATACAACAAACACACGCACGTATTTGACACACACACATATAAAGATACTCTTTTTACTCATTTTTTAGATTATAATTTTGTTTGAAAAAATAGGCAAATGAACAGTCAGTGCGTGAATTGCTATAATAGAAGTTATAGTCTTTGACAATAGAACCATAATAATGGTCAAGTTTTTTTTAGTTTAGTTAGTAAACGGGCGTAGGTACGTATTAAATGTATCATCCATTACCTGCCCACTACAGGTCACGGGTTTTCGCTCAGAATGAAAAGGAATCAGTGTATTATGAAATCCACACAGCTGCATATGACATAGGGTCCTACGCAGCATCGTTACCACAGACTTAAGAATTCAGTCCTTATTGCGTGCATCGCATTGTGTCCAAAAACAGTGAAAACGCCCCGCCCACGTTTCACTTCATATCAATGTTGCTAGCTCACAAACTTTTTCCCATTTTCCGGGAAACGTATAAAACATTAAAATAATTACTGTCAACTGCTAAATTATATGAAGTGCCTAACCGCCGCGCCTGTTAGATAAACTCTACTAAAGTGCAATGGTTTTTGTTTCAATATTATTCGTGTATCGCTAAATCGCATGTCGGCATATTTTCTGCTGCTTGAAAAAAAGAAAACCGATAAACTCAACTTTGTATTAAATAATATTAGGTATAAACCCGCAAGTCCTTCTAACAAATGATGAGGGAAACTTTTTCCAATACAACAACATTGTTTAATATGCAAATGTTTGCTTTTAATTTAACTTGGTGGGAATTTTCATACATATTATTATGATATTCGTACACGCGACAAATATCTGTGTCTATGTTGACAATGTAAGCATTTTTTTTTTTTATAAATATACTACACACATCGCCATCTAGCCCCAAAGTAAGCGTAGCTTGTGTTATGGGTACTAAGATGACTGATGAATCTTATTATGAATAATATACATAAATACTTAGAATATAAATATAAACACCCAGACACTGAAAAACATTCATGCTCATCACACAAACATTTTCCAGCAGTGGGAATCGAACCCACGGCCTTGGACTCAGAAAGCAGGGTCTAAAACTGCGCCAATCGGCTGTCCTGTCATTGTGTGAAGCATTGAATTTGGATCAGCTAACAAAATAATCTGCCGTGTAGCGACGACAGATCAGAATACAGATGGCACCACTCTCCTCTTTCCACGGGTTTCGTACGAGGCGACTCAGGGAATATGGCGGAGATTAGCCAGCAGAGTTCTACGTGTTTCTACTACCATCTACTGCGATCATCAACTTGTCTGCCTAGCGTGGTGATTGGGGGCAAACAACCGGTGAGAGGGGACATTAGTTCAGCAGTGGCCTATTGATAAAATTATAATATATTGTTTAGAAGCAGGCGTGACTTTGCTGAAATCCATAATATATTATGAAAATTAAGCTCAATTTGCTATACTCCGCGAACAGCAGCAGAATCTGTATGGTGTAATTTATAATTACTTCAAACCGTATACTCCACACCAAACAGCTCGCTCGCAGTCATCTTAGTAAACGCTCGTTTCAGGGAGCAGGAGATGTTGACTTAACAATTATTCATTGTAAAGTCAACATCTCCTGAGGATGCTCCGGTTTCGGAGCGAAACGTGCGTAGAGGGTACATTGCCGAGGATCTGTTTGGTGTGGAGTATACGGATTGAAGTATTAAAAATTACACCATACAGATTGTGCTGCTGTTCGCGGAGTATAGCAAATTAAGCTTAATTTTCATAATATAATAAATGCTATAATAACCTGGTGGACATCCTCGGCCCCCAAAAGGGAGGCCGAGTTCAATCCCTGGTACGTAATTCTTACTTTGCCGAGTTATATGCGTGTTTTTAACGGTGAAGGAGTGGGTAGCGACCCTGCTTTCTGAGTCCAAGACCTAGGTCGATTCCCACAACTGAAAAATGTTTCTGTGATGAACATGAGTGTTCTTTAGTGTCTGGGTATTTATCTGTATATTATAAGTATATCTGAGGTCTGTATTTAAGAAGTATTAATGTATATTATTCATAAAAATATTCATCAGTCATCTTAGTAACACGAGCTACGCTTACTTTAGCGTTGTGTGTATTGTCGTAGTAGATTTATTTTTAAAAAAAGGCGTGTGAAGTCCACCAATACGTTCTTGGCCAAGCGTGGTGGACTACAGCCACGATGGGACGATAATGATAACGATGGTATATAAAAAAATATTGAAAGAACAAACTTACTTAAGTTGGTTTAAATTCGGATATACGAAGCTCTGGATAAAAATACCGGAATAAGAATATAATTCAAAGGAAGTGTTCTCCAAAAACTTAACAAAGTAGCGAGAACATTTATGAGCGAAGTATGGTCTAAAACTGTAAAGCTATGAGGAATTCACTAAAGAGATAGTAAAACACACCGTTTGAGAGAAATGTTACGCTTAGCGGAGGGCACACATGAGAAATTTTGCTGTGAAACTCTTTGTCTTGATGAAAGTCTGGTCCATGGAGACAAAGAGTTAGTATTTATACATTTACTCGTAAATTTCAAAATTACTCGTCATTTACTTTTTTATCTTTGAAATACAATATCACTTCAGTATTTAAATGAATACTTAGATTTTTTAAAATTAAATACACTTTTTGGCGGGATTCTTACACATTCTCTAAGACAATAACGCATCCTAAATGCGTCTAATCTACGCGAATTGGAGTCATGTATTAAATAGCCATGTTCCAATCAGATTCACTGATGACGTGATAATAATGATATCACGCTATCTTCTTATTTTTCGCGGTAACACAATATTCGGCCGCTTGGACTTTAGTAAGTATATTTTACATAAAACGAAGCGTGTGTTTTTGAATCTTAACTGCCAAGCCGTTTGCCACTTTGACGTTTTCATGTTGATATAACACCATAAACATGAAGTTGCCATAAAATAAGAAATAGTTATGCAGCATCTAAACGCTACGTAACTAAGTATTCCGAGGACATGTCACGTTTATTAAGAACTTCTACCCCTTATTATTTAACTTCCTATAACCAAGTGAAATTGTTATTTATACAGTGTTTTTTTTTAAATATTACTAGATTATAGTATTATTTACCGTACAGAAAAATCCTATTATATCCTACATTAAGTTTACTTAAACGATAAAAAAGCTTGGGTGTGATTGCTCTAACTTAAAAGCTATATTAATTGACTGTGAGATGGTGATAAGAAAAAAAAAATACCCGGTTTATTGTGCGCTATTCTTACACCAGGGCGCGTTTGGAACCCTCGTAGCTTTAGGTTTAAGTTGTCTAACGAAGGTATCACTAATTTTGTAAACATATGTACGAACGCTTCATAAGTGCCTGTGATAGGCCTACATGAATAAAGAATATTTGAATTACCAATTTCATTTTTGTATCGTGTTTTTGTGTGTAATAATAATAAGAACTGAATAGTTTTGTCACGCTCTAACATATGGAAGGTGCCGTTAGTGGAGGTGTACAAAACACTACAGAGCTAGCTATACGTTAGTTTTATAATTTTTATTTATGTTTTTACCTACACTTGGAGGAATTATCAATTTTTTAATTTAAAATGCATATTATCATACATCTTTGAAAAAATAGATCGAAACTGCAATGTTTCCTACTAAATGGCGCTACAGTCGCTATAAGACTGATGTAAGAAAAGGGCATATACTAATACCAGAATCGACGGTAGGAGAGCCGTAGCTTAGTTGGTAAAGCGCTAAAGCCGTGATTACCAGGGAGTCGCAGGGTCAAATCCTGTCGGTTACGGCATTTTTTATATGCATTTCAAATTCATAAAATTCATATGTTAGTGTTTCACAAAATGGGGTACAAACCGGACTGTGCGATAACTGTTACAACATTACACAACATTTTATCAAGCGACATGTCGCTAGTGTGTCAGTAAAATTGTAAGGAATTCACTGAAGAGTTGAGTGAGGAACTGACTAAAACTCACTAGTAAAATACACTGTTTGAGGGAAGTGAAACGCTTACTTGCGAACAAACTTCGCCGCGTCGGTCTAGCGTTTCTTGTAATACTCTGAATATTATGTAAAACTTGTGTAAAACTCCAGTGAAAGGTATTTTATAAGTTGGCAAGTGTTTGTCTGTATCTACCTGTAGTTGCTTGCTGTGTGGTTTAATCAAAACAATAAGCAAGATCTAGAGCTCTCATCTTTATTGAGTAAGAAGAGAGCTAGCTCTCACCTTCATTGCTTCACTACAGTTCTCACAGTGACGTGACAAAAGCACTGCCTTCCTTGCTATTTCGATTTATATCCGATTTCTCATAACGTTGACCTTATTAATATCTAAATTACGCACGTGTGTTTTATTTTACATTACCGCACTTGTTTTATTTATGATCTCCCGAATATAATGTTCTAGTTAAATGTATGAAGATAAACCATTATTTATTTATATAGGTAATACAAATTATTTTTTTTGAAGAACGAAGTGGTTTTATACGACCGGCCACGGATTGAGTTGCCGGCCAACTATAGGGGACAACTCTCCTCTAAAAAAGACCAAGTGACCACGCTGGCCAAGTGCGAATTGGAAGACTTCACACGCCTTTGAGTACAATATGAAGAACTCTTTAGGCATAATTATTATGTTTGTCTTCACCACCAAAGGAAGTACCTAATTAATTGCTTGAAACGCACATAACACCGAAAGATAGAAGTGCGTGCCGGGGCTCAAAGTCGGTAATTGAAGTATCATTATTACGGAACGCTAAATCGCTTAGCGGCACATCTTGCCGGTGGGATAATAACTAGCCACGGCCGAAGCCTCCCGCCAGACTAAACCAGAGGAAATTCAGAAAATATAGAGTATCAAATTTCCAATTCCAAATTATGACTGCCGGGAATTGAATCCAGGGCCTCACCCATAAAACCATAGCGCCCAGCGCTGCCAGTGGCGTGCATAGAGGGTATGCAGATGATATAAAATCAAGAAAATCTCCAATACGAGTTATAAATACTTAAGGGTAAGCTTTTTATAACTCTGTAAGAGTTATGAAAAGGCTGCCCTTAAGCTTTATTTTTAAGTTTTAGAGACCCTGTGCATACCCTCGATGCACGCCATTGACCTCTGCGCCAGGGAGATCGTCAAAACTTTCATGATAATAATATTCAGTATTTCGATGTTACTCTCTCGTAGCAGGGACGGTTTTCAGAGCATAGACCCACCACGTTAGAGCACAGACCCACCACGCCGCTCCAATGCGAATTGGTGGGCTTTAACGATTATTGTCATAATTTAGTCATAAAAACCGAGACCGAGCTTAAAGTTATCTCCGAGGCACAGACACAGCTAATATCTAAATCAATAGAAAAAAAGATAAAACCTCAATTTTTGGCCCGACCCGACATTCGAACCCAGACCTCATGATCCATAGCTAAACATGCTAACCATTACAAAGAGACTTTATTCCGATGTTATGCCACGTTTATTAATAAGGCCCCAATGAGAGTATTACAACCGAGTCACAATACATAACGACATGCGAGTATCGTTTAGCAGTGAAAGGGAATCAACCTAGCGAATACGTTTATATCATCAAGATTGCGAGCACCGATTTTATTATGCAGCCGATAAAACGGATAGTCGCAATTTGTCACGGTGGAAAATGGCTATCGACATAAAAAAATTCTATAAAACTTTGGTATTTGCTCGTCAAATTCTAAATTTAAATGCAAAATCCGTTTTAAAGGCTCATATACAGGACTAACCTTTATAGATGAATCTTGTAACAGTCAATTTGCGCTGTCCAGGGGATAAAAGTACCTGTAGTATCAAAATGAATACTTGAACTATTTCATCATCCTCATCATCCACAGCCCAGCCCACAGGTCTCCTCCCAAAATGAGAAGGGGTTAAGGCCGTAGTCCACCACGCTGGCCCAGTTCGGATTGGTGGACTCAACATACCTTTGAGAACATTATGTAGAACTCTCAGCCATGCAGGTTTCCTCACAATGTTTTACTTCATCGTTGAAGCAAGTGATATTTTAAGCTCCTACCCACTGGGCTATCGACGCTTAATCTTTTTTTTTTTTATAATATTTCAGTATATGATCAAACTGGGGCATGATTGTTATTGCATCTAATTTAGACCCAAATAGTCCATTTTATTCAAAACTATAAAAAATTATACCACTGGCGCGTCTGCTTCACAATCTACGAAGATAACTTATAATAACAAAAAAATTGAAATTGAATTTATCAGCCAGGGCCAATTGACAAAAAAAATCAAATAATCGGTTTATAATTTGAATTTAGGTTTTGTCTCAAGTTAAACTGTGATTCCACTGGCGCATCAGTAAACTCCGCTTGCATTCCTGGTGAAAGGTTCTAGAAGAGCACCTCCCAGTCATTTTGCTAGACCTGGTCGTGCTTTAAAGTTAAGAGGGATTGTTGCGCTCTCTTGCTGATCTGGCTCAAATTACGAAGGTAAACAATTGCTTCCCTTGGCTTTGTTTCACTTTACCGTTGATAACCCTGATGTTACAAATAGTTGACAGCCGGCTGGCGCAGCTACCCAGCTTTCTGCTTCCATGGCCGTCTCACAACTGGAAAAATGATTGTCTGATGAACATTCAGTGTCTGGGTGTTATATGTGTATATTATAAGTGTTTATGTGTATGATATTCATAAATATATTCATCAGCTATTTTAGTACCAAGCGTAGCATGTGTATGCTACGCTTACTTTGGGGCTAGATGGCGATGTGTGTATAGTAGTATATTTATTTATTTATTTATTTATTAGTTATGTAGATATTGCAAATATTGGCCTGTAAAAGATCGTCAATTGTAGATTTGATTAGTTTGATTAAAGATATATTGTTTTTAATGCAATTCATTGCGTCAATCCCCTGGCATTTTCGCCAGGGTAGTAAATTTTCCCTCAATTTATATATATTTGTCACAGCAGAACATAGCAACCGCTAATATTACATCACTAACTTTAAACCTAAGATACATAATATTATGGTATTTATCGATTTTTTCGACCACACCGGTCAACTCCTGTTTTCAGAACCTTGAAGACGCATTATCGATATTTATTATGGCAAAAATCGTTTAGCGAAGTAAGGAAAACAAGTGAACAACAGCGGATACGTTTATATCATCAAGATTGCGAGCGACAATTTTATTATGCAACCGATAAAACGGATAGTCGCAATTTGTCACTGCGGAAAATGGCCGACCGACATACTACAAGCACGAAACTTTCGTATACAACGTGTTCACATTGATTTGCGCTTTCATATTTTTTCATACGTCGTTAGGTCAATTGAAATATAAAAATCTATTTATACACCTTTTTCTTTATATCTCTTAATTTGCAAACCCACGCAGGATCTTTTGATACCTAATTATTTTTTTTGGTTACTGACACCTATCTTTATTAGCTTTAGCACCTAGTCATTCGGATTTTTTTTTTCTCAGCCTACAAATGGTCTCTGCAACATTGGCATCCTAGTGTGGAGACCAATTACCAAGCAAATTAATATTGGTTCTTTTTGTCAAAAAAGTTACCTAAATTAACTCTATTACTGCACGAGCTCTTATGATTATTTTAGCGTGAGTTTAACCTTTGTCACGCTTAGTACATACAACTTTCAAATATTATGTTGAGTGCGTGTCTACTCTGACATGGTGGTCGGACATTATTTAAATCATATATTTCTATTTAACATGTTAACAATAGTCAGTATATTAATTAATTCAGAGTGTTCTTATTAAATAAGATTACATTCTCAGGCAAGAGACCGCTGGCTGGAACAATTGAATCGATTTTTTTATCAAAGTTTTATTGGCTCTGTTGCTTGGTACGGTTTTTTTTAGCCAGCGAATCTTATTATTTGAGTGTAGTAAATTTTTTCTAACTTTATTTTCCAAAAATAGATTATTATTATTTTAGTAATAGTAGCGTGGTAGATACATAGATAATAAATAAAATAAACTTCTCTTCTTCTTCTATACAGAAGGTCAATGCCCAGCTATGAAAAAAAAAGTGTTGTCGAAATAACAGTGGAGGTGGATTTTTACAAGTCTTATAAATGTCCATCTGTTTAGAGAATACAATACCTAAATACGTAATCATGATTCACTGGTTATTTTTGACAGATAAAAGAATTTTATCATCTCATAAAGATGTGGTTACGATTTTTTTCAGGTCGAGTTTACTGGGTCAAGTAAACTTGGCCTAAAAACTTGTACAAATTTAAAGACTCTTCCATTATAAAAAACATTTTGTTTACCTCTCTGTTATGAAGTGTGAGCAGATTGTGTTTTTTAATTTTTTTATATTCGTCCGTTTTTTTCAATTTACCACGGGAACAAACGCTATATTTTAGAGTGAGGTGCCTTTTATAGGAAGTTAAGTTTTTAGTTTGTGGTATATGAAAATCTTGTCATATTCAGCCTTTGACTGTTTAATATTCCATATCTAGGCACATGTCTCTCAACATGGCTCAGTCTGCCAACTGGCGGATTATAATGATCATCGGGGCACTACACACGCATATTTAACCTGAAAAACTAATTTTAATGTGCTATGTTTTAAGTCAGTAGATACGATAGGTATGTTTTATAGTAGATAATAGTTCAGAACAAATTGTGAACCATAAAACTACGGTCTTCTATTAAATAACTTCCTATACAGATCTTTAAGTGGTCTCTAATCATTGCAATTATAACACTGCTGTACATTGAAAAGTTACAATTTAAAGAAACAAACTTAAATAAATTAAATTAAATTTGGCTTTGATTAAAAAAAATCTCCATTCTTGCTTTTGATCGGCTCAGTAGCCTCAGTTCGCGAGTTTACACGCAAGCGGTCAGATGCGCTGAATGCGTTCACTCCCTCCAATCGTTCATTCGCTCCCCTCGTCCTCAGTCATTCGGCGGCACCCGTCGTGTGTAGACGTGCTATGTGTTGCCGCCCGCCAACCGCGCGTATTTACCGACGAATTTAAAAACTCCTGCTTCGTTTTTACGTGTGATACCCTAAGGGGTGCATCAAATACTAACTGGGATACCTGTTTTTTTATTGTTCTCCTGAAGTGTATGAAAAAATGTGATGTGCTAAGTCTGCGTGCAATTCAGTGTATAATTTTACGTTTGCAACTAATGTGAATTGGAAACAATTTTGGTGCCTTTGCTTTTCTAATCTGGATTTCTGAAGGTACGTAGTAAACCTAAGACGTTTCATGCTTCCGTCGAGCATTGAATCATATAGGTACTTGTTAGTTATAATAGTGACTAAGTCTCCAAGGTTATCTGAGATTAATATTTCGTTAGGTGAATGGAAAACATTCTTAGTTGTAAATATACCTAATACCTAAAGATCTTTACGGCATAAGTTAGAATTGAATAGTGTTCTACTATTGTTTTGTTTATTTCATGAAGTAACTTTATATGAATGTAAGCTAAGATATTCCTTTGGGCTAGAAAAACAAGAAAGTTATCTTTTTGAGATTTCTTCTTGCCATCTGTTATGTTCAATCGGCACAATATTCTCTTCACCAAACTTTAAAGACAGATTTGTTGTTTTGATTTTGCTGCACATTTTTAAAACCATTTGATCAAGTTATTTAATTCCAAGGATTTCGACGTTACAAATGATATTTTCTTAGGTTCTTTTTACATTCTAGTTACTCGTACGTCCTATATCTAGATAGTATTTAAAGTTATCACTTTTACAACATCAGTGAATTAATAATAATTTATATTGTTGCATAGAAAACTAGTAATTGACGTAACAACGTCTGTTTCTTCATTACAATCGTAAACATATTTGAATTACTATATGATCTCTGACCTTCAATAAGGTAAATCTGTAACAAGTTGGAGCACATAATAAGTAGCGTACCCGACTTGTTATTGGAAAAGTTTATAAAAATTAAATTGCTCGGTCGGTTTTTATCTCTGCAACTCTCCGAAACAATCTTATCAAGCAGGAACCCAAAGAATAAAATGAATTAAATAAGTCCTAGGTAAAGACTATGTTTAATGATTATGATAAAAATCTACACCTAAATTAGCAAATGAATAAAACGTTGTGTAAAATATTTTATTTATTTTCATTGGGACTAAAAACAAAATAACATTTATTATATTTATAGATAAAGCTAGTCTTAGGTTACTAATGACGCATCATTTCACTTATAGTTTGTCACATCATGCACTGGTTAGTATGTACGATAACTTAATTTAATACACGAATTTAGATGACATATTTAAACTACCTGAAACAGCAAAAGTAACAATAATAAAAGATTACGTAGGATTACGTAGCGACCCACCTATCTCACTTCTGGGTAACCTATTTAATAATGGTAGGTTCCTAGGTTGTCAAGAGTTTACCCTTTAATCCTATTACGGCTGATTAAACAATCTTCTATATGTACCTATGTACCTACCATACTTTAAAGGGCAATTTTTCGTCAAAGTGAGATTCTCTTTTAATAATTATACTAGCGGACCTGCGCGACTTCGTCCCCCCGACACCCCCTGTATACAAAATTTCATGAAAATCGGTGGAGCCGATTCAGAGATTCCATTTATACGTATAAAAGAATTGCTCGTTTAAAGATATAAGATTACGTCTTCTACCCTTAATACCCATCGGGTAATATTGTATAGGTAGGTTGTACCTTGTAACTAAATATTTACGTGAGTTCAAGAACACTTCATGTCCGGCGAAATCTAAGCACCCACAACAAACTAACGTGTTTTGATTGCCACTGCTAATCGGTGAGTAACTGTCAGTGTTGCCAGTTGCAGATATTATAAACCATATGACATCTCAAAAAGTAATATTTTAAAGAGAACAGTATCATAACCCTATTTTATATGGAAAACAACAATAATAGTAAATGGTAGGTACTCTATTACACTAAAACTAAATCCCTTCTGTTTTCCATAGTTGTTTTAACGAGTGAGTGAATCTGCGATTGAATGATTATGTAGTGTCCGTTTCTCGATAATTTCTCTAATTACTTAAATCTTTTATATCAACGGGTCAAAATTAACGTAAAATGCTATAAAAGTAACAATCTGGCTAACTGATGCATTTGTCACTTGCAGTCCAACGGACCGCAAATAAAATAAGCACAGATTAAATAAGCATTATAATAGCGCAGATTAAGTTTCCGTTAATCTGATTAGTTAGTTCTACTTATCCACGCTCTTTTGGTTAAACTCTACGTGCTCTGTGAACCATGGAGAGTTTGGTTAGGTATGTATCTAGATGTACGGACTACATTAATTATATTTTATGTTAGACAAATAGTTGTTCTAAATGTTCTTTGCGGTTGACTAAGGACTGCAATAAATAAATATAAATAATAATAAATATACTACGACAATACACACATTGCCATCTAGCCCCAAAGTAAGTGTAGCTTGTGTCAGTAGCGTGCACTTCATACACAAAAGCACTGCATACCCAAAATTTTCATATAACTGGCAACGGAGGAGGAGTTTTGCGATTTTATGCCATTTTACTTCTTTATGCTTACCCTGGTCCAAATTCCTGTGCACGTCACTGGCTTGTGTTATGGGTAAAACGATAAATGATGAATATGTCTTATGAATAATATACATAAATATGTAAGTCTATCATGTTATGTACAACATAGGTAATTAGTGCTTGCATTTGCTTATACTTAACTAAATGTTCAGGTTAGCTACAACAAAAAATACACATAATAAGTACTTATATGCCGAAAGTTCGTGGTTGATTTATTATGATATCCTAGACACAAATATCTAGTTAGGAGTCAAATATTCACCCTAACATATGGCCAATTATTCTTTTAAAGTAAAAATTTTACGTGTATATAAATTAATTTGTATAACCTTGGCTGTAAGTGGGTTAAATGTATAACTAATGTGTATGTACTTAAATAAATAAATAAAAATAAAAAAAATAAAAAATAAATACTTATAATATGCAAATAAACACCCAGACACTAAAAAACAGTCGTGTACATCACACAAACATTTTCCAGCTGTGGGAATCGAACCCAAAGCCTTGGAATCAGAAAGCAGCCCATTGCGCCAATCGGCTGTCATAAATATACTCTTCTCTTTTGTCGTCTGATATTAATTAGCGGCGCTAGCCTATTGGTTAGAGCTTCCGTTTTCCTATCAAGGGGACTGTGTTCGATCCCCAGCTCCCCCACCTCTAACCTTTCGGAGTTATGTGCGTTTTTAATTGCAGTAATAAGAATATCACTTGCTTGCGTGCGGAAACAGGCACGCCGGAGAGTTCTCCACGATGCTCTCAAAGGCGTCTGAAGTTTACCAATGCGCATTTGGCCCGTGGTAGATTACGGCCAGCAGCAGGGCAGGGGACAAACGGTAAGTAAATCCCCTGACAGGGGATATAATTACCGTGTCCTCCAGCTCAAACACGGGAACATGGAATAGGAGAAGTTTACTCTCGTTTATTATTACACATATTATTATATGGATTTTATTTCCACTTGAGCGTCAGTGCTCTGAGAGATGATCCAGCTGTGGGAGAAGATAAATTTTTATCCTTGCCCGGGGAGATAATTGCCTCCTGCCCATACTAGCCGTGCTGTGAGGGGACCCGTGCTGTATTTGGCTGGAATAATGGGTTGGTAAGGATGATGAATAAATTTTAATATTCAAACACCTATACAATATAAAAAATATGCACTCTTATGAACAAACTTCAATCAACTGATCGACTACTTTTCGGCTACTTTAAAAAAACATAAGCCTCCTTAAACGCGGTATTATTTCGGATAAGACTGACTGACTGACTGACAACATCTTTAAAATTTAGAGCCCGTAAAAACTCTGCAAAACCTTCCCGAAGTTACGCCGCTGGTATTAGGTCAAAAATGTATAATTATACCGTACCTAAATCCATGTAGACAGCCGATTGGCGCAGTTTACAGCTACCCTGCTTTCTGAGCCCAGGGCCGTGGGTTCGATTCCCACAACTGGAAAATGTTTGTGTGATGAGCATGAATGTTTGTCAGTGTCTGGGTGTTTATATGTATATTCTAAGTATTTATGTATATTATTCATAAAAATATTAATCAGTCGTCTTAGTACCCATAACACAAGCTACGCTTACTTTGGGGCTAGGTGGCGATGTGTGTATTGTCGTAGTATATTTATTTATTTATGTACTAATCATAACTCTTGATGACCTCCCGCAACGGTGACCGCTATGAATTTAAGTAGGAGGTCCCGGATTCGATTCATAGGCAATTTGGGAATTTATTATTTCTGAATTTTCTCTGGTCTGGACTAGCCACGACCAAAGCCTTCTGTGGCTAGTTATCAACCTACCGACAAAAACGTGCCGCTAAGCGATTTAGTGTTCCGGTGCGATGTTGTGTAGAAACGATTAGGTGGTATGACTACCATACTCCCTAACAGGTTAGCCCGCTACCATCTTAGACTGGTGAGATTTACCATTTACCACCAGGTGATAATGCAGTCAATGGCTAACCTGTAGTGGAATAAAATTAATAAATATAATCTGTGACTGAAAACCGAAAAATCTTGAGTCATAGCTAATCTGCTATCTTTGTTTATCAATGTATGTTATCTATAAAATAACTATATTACGTAGGTAGGTACATGAAAGTTGAATTGAACAGAAACTTTGTACGGTGTAGGCAACTAGTAGGTAGGTACTACGCTATTAAGTTTATAAAGAATTCTGTTCTATTATTGTTCTGAATACCTCCTTTGTTCAGCCCCAAATCAACGGAAACATGGCTTTCACAAACCAATCTCTGATTCAGAGCCCAAACAATGCACGAATTAGTTATGAGAAATCTTCGATTCACAAACTAGTTCTTGCTTCTTTTGAAGGTCGATTAAATCGCGAATCGGAACTTTAGGGTTGGCCCAAATAGTGCAGTTTATATAACCAGTTATTTCTAGCTAGGTATGTAACTCTTTACATAACTAGGGCAAGTGAAATATTATATATAAGATTAAGGATAACTTAAATAAAATAAAAAAGCCTTTTATTTCTTTTATACATTTACATAATTCCATATTTATACTTAATTTCAGGTGTATAAAGTGAAAAAAATAATAGTTACAATAATTAAATAAAAAAAGGATAACTTAAACGATCAAAAAGCTTGGGTATTAATTCTGACTTATAAGTAGATATAAATTGACTGTGAGTTGGAATCCGAAATCCGTTCAGTAACTAAGTATTTAAAGGTAATATACAAAAATATTTACTTTCCAATTTTTATGGAAACTTAATTCAGAAAAGTCACGAAGCTATAAAAAAAGATCTGTACTATTTTTTTTTAATAACTCAATTAGTAAACAGTGGTTATCAATATTACCAGTATAATCATCGCACATCTCTCTGCGCTGTGATAGGAGAAATAAGCGAGATATTAACTACGATAGGAGATAAATTTAAAAGGTCGAAGAACCGCCATGATTCTTATAATTTTTAAATACTCGGCAGCCCTAATTGAAACGGTCGGTAGTAAACAAAATATTCCAAAAATAACTACACATCTACGCTTATCCGTTATTTGGATTATCTTGGCCAGTGTCCAGACGATTGTGGGCATCCCCCGAAGTAATTTGACGGCTGCGAGAACTATTTTGACTTATTACTGTTTATGAGTCAGTCTTTTACTCAGTATCTGTTAGCTTATTGAGATATCCGGCCACATATAATAAGGCTCTAAGATAGTGCGTTTATCAGTTCGTCATATAAAATCATTGATTTAATATTTTTCTATTTTAAAACAATAAACAGTGGACAAACCCATATAACATTGTTTTCTCATTACATCCCAATACCGGCCCACTACAGGACGCGGGTTTTCTCCCACTATGAGAACTGTTTAGGGCCTAGTCCACCACGCTGGCCCGGTGCGGATCGGTGGACTCCACACGCCTTTGAGAACATTATGGAGAACTCTCAGCCATTCAGATTTCCTCACGATGTTTTCCTTCGCAATTGAACCAATTGTATTTTAATTGCTTAAAATGTACATAGGTAACTTAAAAAAGTTAGAGATTTCAACTGCAAGTCGGCACTCCGAAAGTGAAGTTGGAGTCCTACCCACTGGGCTATTTTTTGGTTTTCTAATTTTTTTACATTAAATTTATTCTAAGTTTATATAAATATATAATACTACGACAATACAAACATCGCCATCTAGCCCAGAAGTAAGCTTAGTTTGTGTTTTCAGTACTACTGATGAATATTATATAAATAGTATCAATAAGTACTTATCATATAATGCAGTGTCTGGGTGTTTAACTCACCCAGACACTGCATTCATGTTCATCACACATAAATTTTCCAGTTTTGGGATTCGAACCCACAGCCTTGGACTCAGGAAGCAGGGCCGCTACCTATCTACTGCGCAAACAAAAACTGATGAAACGTCATGTATTATTATGTCTGTTAGTAGCGACTCTACCACCGTGAACGATTGATGTATGCATAGGAATCTCCTTAGATATAGCGTTACTTATTTAGGCATTGCCTTGTCGGAAAAAGGGCATTATTATGTTTCGGACTCACAAATCTCATGGCTATGACATACAAAGCGTAAATTCAAATGTTATCAGAGAGCTCGTGTTGCTTTGTTGAACATAATTCGTGACTGATAAAAAAATATAATATTCTTTGTGAACGGCGATAGCTATGATGACCTTAAAGAAATGTTTGTAAACATTAACTCGCGAGCCGAGATCGGCACTTTATTGAACTCCAGCCTTAGTACGAGATTTGCTCGCTCGCAATCGTAGTGTCGCTTTCGAGTATCAAACTCTGTTTCGTCAAAGTAAAATGGACCGAATGCCACTCGTCTTAGAGTTGAGAATCCTGTACTTCTGAGTTTTTTCAACAAATGTTCTGTAAAAAGCACAAGCTTTAGAATTATTGGCAAATTTAAGCTATTCATATATATTCCTCCACAAATAAAATAAATAAACGAGTTCGTATCCCAGCACGAACCTCTTAACTTTTCTAAGTTATGTGCGTTTTAAGTAATTAAAATATAACTTGCTTCGAGTTTTACATAAAGTTCCCAAAGGTGTGTGGAATCCACTAATCCGCACTGGGCCAGCGTGGTGGACTACGACCTTATCCCCTCTCATTGTGGGAGGAGATCCTTGCTCGGTAGTGGGCCGGTAAATTTGTAGATGTGATTAAGATTGATTTTACGATGTTCAATAATTTCTATCTCGACAACAACTCTTCGATTGCGAGCTAGCAAATCTTGTACTAAAGCTACTGGTTCTGAGAATGCTATTCACCATTCACTCATCGGTGTCCATTGCTTGACTGTCGCATTCTTTGTAAATTGTATGTGATTGGTATATGGAAGGTATGTGCTGAATGCTTGCTTTATTTATTTATTGAGTGTTACAATACGTTTTATTTATAACCTCTTAGTCATCTTTTATAAACTGACTCGTTAGTCTTGCGGTTAGCATGTTCAACTATAGATCACGGCGTCTTGGGTTTGAATCCTGGTTCTACAATATATAAGGGGTTGTGTACCTAATTTCAGTACCGAAATTTCTTTAAATTAGAAATTAAATAATTGGTAGTTTTAAACCATCGTGTCTCGGAGGGCATGCTAAGCCATCGATCCCGGTTATTATCACTTACTATTATATATTAGTAGTTGTTAAAGCCCACTAACCCGTATTGGAACAGCGTGGTGGGTTTAACCTCTAAAACCGTCTCTCTTATTAGAGACGAGGTGAAAAATGTAGGAAATAAATATTTCTTCCTAAAGTCGGTTTATTTTTCTATAGTTACTCGAAAACAGCACTGGTTCTTGCAAACATTGTAAGGGTTGCGAAATTTCAAGCAGACAAATTTACGGACTACTGCTACTCCAGTTAAAACTTGAGGACAAATTCTCAATCAAGTTAGTGCGATCTTTCAATGTAATTTGTAACCGAAGCCGGGGCTTAGTTAACACAAAATAGTTATCGAAGGATATTTGTACCAGATTAGCACATGTCCTTTAATAAGTTTGCTCGACCGCTAACTTGGTAGAAGGCAAGGGTATCCAATTGGATTGATTGGAATTATCATTAAGTTTAGTTTTGACTAAATAACTTAGTGTTATGTTGAAACTCAAGGTTTTGACAACTTCTTTCCTTTATCATTAAGCTTAAAAAAAAATGTATTAAACATCCATATCCATACTAATATTGTAAATGGGAATGCGTGTCTGTTTGTTTGTTACCTAAACTTCTATATCGGCTTAACCAACAACGCACCGATTTTAACGAAATTAAAAAAAAAACGGTTTTTAACCTAAATTAGTTATCGAAGGATATTTGTACCATATTATCACATGTCCTATAATAAGATCACTAGCCTGCTAACTTGGTAGAAGGCAAGATTGATTGGAATTATCATTAAGTTTAGTGTTACTAAAAACCAAGGTTTTGTCACCTTCTTTCCCTCGTCATTAAGCTTCCTTATTTTTTTTTAGGTATCATCGTTTAGATTTATGACATGGCTGGTAAACTTCAAGATATCCTACTAATATTATAAATGTGAAAGTGTGGTTGTTTGTTACTCAATCACGCAAAAACGGCTGAACAGATGGCCACGGTGAGTGCTAGGTCCTTCGCGTGGGCGGTCTCGGGATCGATCCCAGTTGAGGCAATTCGGGAATATGAGAATATGATGACGCGTAGAAATCGATTAGAAGTACGACTAAAAGAACTTGCCCAAACATGTTAGCCAGCCGCCATTGAATACTGCATCGTCAGTCAAGGGCTAACTTGTGAAGGAATATTAAAAAAAAACTCCTTGCGGAGTATAAGAACTCTTATAAAACCTTTAAGAGTATCCATTTTTACACCCACGATGGTTAATACTTCTCGCAGACGTATAACGACGATATCAAAACATTATAGATTGTTTGCAGTTTATCTATTCCTTAATTAATCCTATAGTAGCCAAGGAGGTATTCTTAAAGAGGTCATAAAATTTCTCCAAACCAGAACTCCGGATTTTATTTACGTTTACGCTATTAAGTCGTTTTAATGTATTCGTTAATGGGGTTTTACTTAAACGGTGCTTAAGGTTTTTATTTGATGCACTGCTCCGTCTGTTACCAGACTTAATTTAGGGTTGTCACGTATAAAATTAAATTTAGCATCTTTTGCATTTACGAGCATTAACGGGCGAAGCGTTTTGCACGCCGCCGATTTGTACTGGAGTTGCGTTTGTTAGAATATAATGAAAAGTTAACTCGATCAAAGTCTGTCAACTAAGATCATGTATCAAGATTATCTAACTTAAAAATGTATAACGTTCATATAGCACGTTTAATGTGCGAGTTTTGTAGGTCTTCGAACAGATGATATTTGTATGTTTTAACTTGTAACGCCTGTAGTGTTTCAACAGTAAAGTTAGCATTTTTGACTAACGATTGCGAGGTCCTGGGTAAGATTCCTGAGTCGGATTTCCTTAGCGATGTTTAGAATTGAGTTCTCCTTGCCCAGAAACTACACTTTTCAACTTCACTCTGTACTATTCAATCTCCGAGTCTCGGAGAGCACGTTAAGTTATTAACATTAACACGGTCCCGGTTATTAACACATGTGAAAAATAATCTTTTAAACCCGCTAAGACGCCTCTTAACGGGTCAATGCTTTTATACCCTCCCTTCAATGAGAGAGGAGTACTTTGCCCAGCAGTGGGAAACTAATAAGCTGTGGATGATTATGTCGTTACAACTTATGACAACCCTACCGGAACATTTGTGCCTTTATAAAAAATGGTTTAAAAAATTCGTTTAAAGGCAAACAAACTCAAGTGATCCCGACTTTCCAATTGTGTTTTTTTACGGGACTTTTATCACGCGCTACTGCCAAAGTAAACAGTGACGTCACAGAAACAGATGCTTGAACGTCACGCTCTGTTATTTATCACGAATCGATATCTCACGAATTAATAGACCGATTAATCGCCTGTAACATTATGATGAATGTGGCAAAAATATGTAATAGATTTGTATAAGGTGCTTACAGATCAGGATATATTAGGTATATTTTGTGTATTATTAACTGACGCCATTTTGGCACTGTCTACAAGAGTCCAATGTGATAAAAGTGTCCAAGGAACTAATATAGACTCAAAAAATTATAGTACTAGTTCCAGAGACACTCGTACATGTCGCATTTGGTGCTTGGGGACCTTAAACTGTAATTTGTTTTAACTCTATTCTAATGACAGCTCAAACTCCAGTCCAGTGTTGTAAATAAATAACGGTCAGCGACGCGAACATATTATTTACAAATTAATTCGGCTGAAAATTTAATTTCGCCGTGTGCAAAGGCGACAGTGCATGTCAGTAAGAGCCCAAACTTAAACCGTCACCTACTTTGATTTTATCGCGGCATTCATACAATGAAATATATTAGTCATTTAAATAACCATAATGGCGTGTGTAATACGGAGTAAATTGTTATTTTTAACGGTTCATTTGCTCATCCACGAGCGCGGATAATGGCCGCCGGACAGCTGTCACGGCTGTCAGTTCTAAATTTAAAATAAACATTTCATTTTTATGAGGTTTATGAGTTTTATGACACAGCGTATGCGCTCGACGACGATAGTGCTTTTTTTTAGACCTTGGTTTGGGGTGCATCGATAAAAAACATGATTGACTTGTAAAACACCCTTCTTATGGGGTAACAAAACCAGGGCGCTACTTATTCTTATTTTGGTGCTTACTGTATCTTTGTTATTAAAAAAATAATTAGTTTTTAAGGTAACTATTTTACAGTAACTTTTATGTGTGAGGAGATAAAAAAAATTAAAATGGCTAGAGCTGTGCAGCTTTTCATGAGCACTAGCTTAATATGAAATTGTCAGGTTACCTATAGGTATGTAGGGTATCTTTATTTATATATACATATGTATATATACACCCAAGTACTCGCATAGGATCCATTAAAAAACCATAGTTAATTTATACCTTCGTTTAGTTCTTCAATAATGGCGATAATTATTAGCAAATATTGCAAAATAAGCGTTAAATACTTAACCACTATTGCAAGATTTGCTATTCGGCTTTATTAGAGAGAGAACATTTACTTTTTACGTTACGTTTTAGTGTCTTTTGGAGTTGGTTTTTAAAAATATAACAGCATCATAGATTAATGTGTCTGTAAGCTTTATCGTTTTAACAAAAACCACGGCAAAAAAATAAATAAACAGGGTGTTCTTTACGTGAACTCGATTCCGTGGAATCAACCAGTCACTCTTTGTTTGTAAAACATAATAATAAAATCTTGATTATGAAAAACCGCGTGCATGTTCCATGTTTTTATATTGTTGTTTTTATTCCAAATCCAAATGATATGTTAATATTGTGGCAGATGGTATGTAAACGTGTGCCTTTTTAAGTGTTGCCACGTTATGAATTTAATTAAATTTTATTTGAAGCCGTTAAACGAAGGCGCGTTGGAGGGGTAAGCTTCACCCATATTTAATGTTTGCCTCGGAAGCGAATGAATTAATAATTTACGTCGTTTAAAAGACGTAAAGTTTATACGACACGCATTGGTATAACGTTTTGCCTGTTTAATTAATAAACGTGTTAATTGAAGGGAATATGCTCTATTTAAATTTGGGTATTTGTAGAGCACGGTAACCTGTCATCATCAATATCATCATCATATGACCTCATTACCGGCCCACTACAAGGGACGGGTCCCTTCCCACAATGAGAAAGGTTTAAGACCGTAGTGCACCTCGCTGGCCCAGCCCAGTGAGGATTGGTTCCTTAACCACCAGATTAGATTGTAGTCAAGTTGTAGTGAAATAAATAAACTTTTTATCTAACATGAAATAATAAAAACACGAACTAGTAGAAGTCGTTGCTGTGGGGAGACTTTTAGTCACATTGATATTTCAATAAAAGTTATTTCTATATTACAATCTTCTTATACAGCTACATAATCATACAACTATTGAGACTAACATGGAAAGAGTATATTTATTATAAGCATAAGGATTTATAAACGTAAGGTTTATGATTTTACCCTAGCTTCAAAATAAGAAAATATTTTAACGTTAAATATCTCATTACATATTTTACATATTATTCAGTGTCAGTGACGTATTCTGTCTCATTCTCTCCCATACCTTTCTGTGTTTATTACGTTATCGTGATGTATTTTCGTTTTATGGAGTTTTAAATCACAACGATTCTAAAGAAGTTTCACTTAAAGAGAAAACATTTGTTTACATACTATGCTGTTACAAATTTATGTCAGAAGGTTACGATCAACTGACAGACATCAGAAATGCATTCTTCCAACGGCCGGATTATGGGTCAATGTTGCCATTTCAGAAAAGTCAAAAGCCACACTATTAGTAGCTTCTTAGATAATATCTACAGTCTACACAGTATGTAGGTGACTACCTAACCATTATTTACACGTTTGAAGGTGAAACTTAATAACGTAACTCCGAAGAAATTAACTCCTTTTTGTTAAATGATTAATGTACACGTAATAATGAGTAACGGACTCGTCATAAGTCCCACTTTGATAATTAAGTTACACCATAACAAACAGTGAGTCGTACATACCATAGTCACCTTTATCACTTTCACATAGATCCTATAATCCCATAAGGAATACGAGCTTCTCTAATATTTGTCACCGATCGCAACACACCTGCAGCGACTCTTCAATGCCATATCCCCATCTCTATCACAAGGTGTATGTTGGAAAGGGACGCCATAATGTTTAGAGTTCAGGTGCTAATTCACGGAATCTCGAAACGGGTATTTGCATCAGTTTCTGGTTACCTGGTCTCGTTACATGCACACTAACGAAGTAACGATACGTAAAATTGATAAGCTGTGGTAATATAGCGGGAACATTTACGTTAATTAAAGGAATTTCCTTGACAAGGGATAGCGAGATACCTACGCAGTTCAATTACAGGTTCGGAATACTAAGGAAAAGATATTATATATTACGTAGATATTTTGTTATAGTATCTAAGTCAAAAAGAAGGCTAAGAATAGAATAGAAAAACTTTATTGCAACACAATAGGAAAAATACAAAGAAAACAGTAATAGTACTTAGTGCTAGGGTGCAAAGGCGGCCTTATCACTAAACGTGATCTTTTAAAGGCAACCTGAGCGTGCAAAGAGGATAAAAAAGTGGAAAGTGGATGCATAAAGTAAAAGTATAAGAATTAGTTAAGAACTTGGCCAGTGCGGATTGGTGGACTCCGAGCAGCTTTGAGAACATTACGGAAAACTCTCAGGCATACAGGTTTGCTCATGTTGTTTTTCTTCACCGTTAAAGCAAGTTATATTAATATTGCTTAAAACGCACATAACTTAGAAAAGTTTGAGATGCGTGCTAGGATTCGAACTCAGCCCACCGAAAGTGATGTTTAAGTCCTACCCACTGGGCTATAAACGCTATCGAATTTTGTTTTTTTCTGTTATCTGAAAGAAAGAAATCTGTGTACCCACTATATATCTTCGATCAACACATATAGGTACTAGGTATCTTGAGTTATCAGTCGTCAAAAGGTAAACATAAAAAAAAAAAAATTTTGTTTATTTGCTTAAAAAAGCCAATGTGCAGAGCTTTCGAAAACACTAAAAAAAAAAAATTGGTTGTCTGTAAAGTCTGCTTACTGACGATAGTTGAACGTGACAACGTAAGAAAATACTGATGGAATGGTTGCATTTTTCAAAAGAAAATTTTAATTATATTTGTTTGATAGATATTATCGTTGCTATAAACAATTGACACCACATTCACTTTTCACTGCACTTCATCCTTGCCGAAAACATGTAAATGTATTATTGTATAGAAGCTGTCCACGCGGACGCATCGCTCACTCAAGTAGGAGAGAGACAGATGTCGAACGCGGAGGCCGACTGTGCCTCTTTGTCGCTCGTTCCGCGCTCTCCCTTGCACTTCAAGCCTTGAATGGAACGCCTCAGAGCGAGGTAACGCCGCATACGTCATGTTTTTTCGTGCGTGCAGCCGGCTCCATCGAATTATAAGACGTTGTCACGTCAATTACTGTACCTACCCACTTATTTTATATCAGAGAGAGTGCGACTGTTTGTTTATTTGTTGAACCAATCTAGTTAAAACTTGGTACAGAGAGAGATCTTTCATCTCGTAGAACATAGAATATTTTAATGCAAAATCAAAATATTTTAATTTTAAATATTGATTGTATGGACCCAATCGGGAATCGATCCCGGGATCTATTTAGCGATTTAAGTCGCGCAGGTAACCGGAAAACATGAAAACAGCTACGCTTTATTGCAGAGAGGAAATAAAACGTATAGAGCGTTATTATTATTCCGCGCTACGTGAACAAGGCCAACACATAAATGTAAGTTTCGTAATCCTGTTATGGTTTTATGGTCGCCTGGTACCCGTCTACATTCCAGCGATAGGTATTACGCATGTTTGATTTGTTTTGATTTCATTTGATTTGATTGGTCGGCCTGCCCAGCTACTAAGTTTATTATTTATTAAAGTTACGTAATATTAATATTGATATTAGAAGTAAAAATAAACTTGTAGTGCAGTTTACTAAGCTGCGTGAGGTTACTAATTCATTTAAGGGTATATCTTTTTATAACAAACTAGCTGTTGCCCGCGACTTCGTCTGCGTTAGATTTTGTTTTTAAAGTATTCAGTATCGCTAAGCCTTAAATGAGTATAGTAGTATATATATATATAACATGTGACTGTCAATTAATTATAGACAAAATTGCAAATAAATAAAATTGCGACTATAATTAAAGATCTAAGCTATCCTATCTCTTAAGTTGGACCAGACTGCTCACGGTGTGCCAATTTAATTTAAAATCGTTTAAGTAGTTTAGGAGTCCATCGCGGACAAACATCGTGACAGGAGATTTATATATATTAAGATTACCAGATGAAATCGTTGAGATGTCTCTGAATAAGTTCAAAGTTTATATAAAACGTAAGCTTTTAGAAAAATTCTATTATAATATTAAGGATTACATGTATGATAAAAAATCTTGGGTATGAATTGCTCTTACTTCATAGCTCAACATTAACTAGACTGTGAGATGGTGATAACAAAAAAAACACCTGGCTAAGTTTTCTTAGCTCCCTTCCCTCCTAGCTTTAGTTTTAAGTTAACGAATGCAGTTATCACCATCACTAACATTAGTGTAACATGTAAAATGTATGAACGCTTCATAAGTGCCTGTAATAAGGTCTACCTGAATAAAACAACAATACAATGAAAGCGGTGATAGTGCAGCCGAGTTCGGTTTCCAGCTCGCACTTCTAACTTTTATAATTTATGTGCGTTTTAAGCAATGACAATATCACTTACTTCAATAGTAAAGGAAAACATCGTGAAACCTGCCCGAGAGGTCTCCATAATGTTCTCAAAGGTGTGTAGAGTCCACCATTCCGCACTGCGCCAGCGTAGTGGTACACTGCCGTAAACCCTTCTCGTTGTGGGAGGAGTGAAGAAGTAGACCCGAGAGTAAACCCTTCTCCCGTGCCCTGTAGTGGCCCGGCAATGGGATATGATGATTATATTATAAATTTGGACGTGTGTAAATTTGTTTGTATTTGCTTCACGACCGGCCTAAATAAGCAACCAATCGAGTTCAAGGTCGGAGACCAACAGGCATCGTTCGGGACGCACTCCAGCACAACGATAGTCCGACGATATTGAGAGAGTAACGGCGAGTAGGTTGACGCAGAAGGCTGAGGACCGGGTGTGGTGGCCCTTGGCACCAAAGGCCTATAAATGTATGTTTGCTCTATCAGTGCCATTTTTAACTCGAGAGTAACTCCAAAGGAACAGTGTACAAGCACGTTGCTTTGAATCAAGTACCTAATTATTAGCAATGCATGAACAAGCACTAACAATCATTCGTCGGATGAGTAAACATGCCATCCGAGCCAAATACTTATGAATAAAGTAGAAATAGTAAATAGCCTATATTAATCATTATTTAAAGGACTTTGTTAGCAAGTAAACTTCATCATATCTTCTCGTCTTCATCTTTAGAACTAAATCTCCGATTGTTCCTGATGATTCGAATTCAAACATTGTGTGTGAGCCAACGGGTTACACAAAAAATCCGGATGAAGTTTACAGTCAGCATTCAGCGTGTTTGTACTGTGCGTGTGCGAGTAGGTACTATTTCGTACGTACGTACTCGAAGTCACGATACACATACACGAATTACTTTTAAAACTAAATCACATCTAAATACACGAAATAGGCTTAGGTACATTAAGATAACCCAAGTCCAGAAATAAGTATGGCAGTAAAAGTATACAGGTTGAGGGAGCACTACTATACAATAGTCTACCTAAAGAGATTTTTTCAGAGAAATGTTTTAAATAATTCAAAAATAAGCTAAAAAAGCATTGTTTACATTTTTATAAACTCGCCGCCAATCATTTTATTTTACTAATAAAAGCTGTTATTAGTTAAAGGTGCTCGTTTTGTATCACACTAACTAGATTATATATAACCACTTCTTTATGTTCATTTTAATTTCTTATGAAGTGAAACGGTTTCTTTTGAGAATAAATGTCTTTAAACCTAAGGTAGCTACTACTATCACAACAATATGAGTAGATGCTTACCCACAATCTTAAATATACGAGTATATTACAAAAAACATTTTTTTAAAAATTTGAATCCGTCCACGAAAATTTAATCCTCAAAGGAAAATTGCTTCCATATTTCCATCATGTGACGCGCGGATCGTAAGCCAGTCTAATCGAGTGGCAGTAGAGGCGAGAATGCGATGAGTGCGCGCACGTACAGCCCACTTATCACTGTGGGCCGCGCGACGTGCGCCGCAAGCGAAATGCGCCCTTATCGACTACACCTCGAGAGTGCGGATAAAAATTTGAGACGCAGACGGCTAAAATAATTTAACTCGGAAAGTACAGTGCGATTTAGTTTTTTCTACAAAGTTATGATATTCGCGATTTTAACGCAAATGGTTGATAGATAAGATATTAATAAAAACTTTATCATTTTTCTCATCTCCCGTTGTCTATAGTTATGTCTCTTTAAATGGTTCTATTTAATCGTGAAATTTCAATCCAAATCTGACCAGTATTTCCGGAGACCTAAGAGTCAGTTATAAAGTTTTAATTTTAAAATCTAAAGTATATTATTTGGAGAAAAGAAAAAAATATACATACGTATTTATTGCGTAGGTAAGAGCTTGTAACATAATATATATGGTAAATAATATAAATGTATGGATGTATGTTACTACTCGTATTAAGCATGTATTTCTATTCAATTTTGATTAGATTAAGTGGGTAGGAATCCCATAGAAACTGATTTTGCCCCGAAATCGGGAGGGATATCTTGTTTTCTGGGTAATTCCTCCCAATTCCTTCCTCCCAAAACAAAGAAAAAGTACCTACCCCTAATGAGTGTTTTTATTAGTCACTTTATTGTAATACTACTTATATTACTAGGTTTGACTCAACACGCGTCACTTGTCGTTTTATTAGTATGTCACCACCTTAAATCCCTTGAGGGTAGTTTTGTAAATTTAGTAACATTTCCAAATTGTGTTCCTTTGATGCATATATCTTAGGCAAGGTATAATCCACTAGGAAGGATAATCGTAGTAGAAATAAAGGCGAAAATCCGGTGGGTTCGATCACGTAGAGACCACTTATCAACGTGAGAAAAGCGACGTGAGCCGCAAGCGAAACACGCCTTTATCGACTACACCGTGCGAGTGATAAAATATTGAGACGCGGAAATAATTTTACTGGGAGAGCAAAGTGTTTGATATTGTGTTTTTTCAATGACTAATAGTTAATGGGGGAAAGCCGTTAAGACTACGGCATTGATTGCGGAGGGACCGAGTCCGATACACAGAACGCACCTCCAACTTCTTGGAGTTTTAAACAATTACCTAAATATAATTTACTTTAACGGTGAAGTAAAACATTGTGAAGAGAACTACACGCCTAGGAGTTATTTTAGGTCCCCAGGTGTGTGTAGCCTACCAATCCACATTTAGCCAGCGTGGTGGATTTAAGCCTAAAAACGCCTCACTCTAAGAGGAGACTTACAAGGTTTAACGTGCTCTCCAACGCAAGGCACTTTGAATTGCTTAACAGAAACACGCAACGCTACAAATTCTGGCCCTGCCCAGGAATCGAACCAAGTACCCTGCCTTGAAATCCGTAGTCAAACAGCCACTAGACCAACGAGGCTTGGTTAAACACTATCTTCCAATAACCTTTAAACCCTTATTAACACTGTGAAGCAGAAAGCTGATGTTTCACAGAATCTGTGTACAAAATTAAGTTTGCCAATTCGGTCAACTTTGCATAAGGTTGCTTTAATATTAAATATTCATTGCGCAAGTTCGCAAAGAAGCTGCTAGACAGTGCGGGTCTCTTAGTAAATCTTTAAAAATTGTAGTTAATTTACAGAGTATTTAGAATCCAATTGTCTAATTCCAAATGTACGACCTTTGCAATTGATGAATTTCTTAACGACAAGGCTACTCGGAAGTTTGCTCCGCTTTCATCATAATTCCCACTGCAGTCCTTGCTAGATACCTCCTTCCCGACAAAGGCACGTCTACGTCTACCAGACCAGATCAGAGATATTTCGGAAATTATAAATTCCCAAATTGCCTCTGCCGGAAATCGAGCCCGGACCTCCTACTTAAATTCACAGCGCTCACCGTTGCGCCCAAGAGGTCGTCAAAATATTATAGATGCTAAAGCAAATAAAGGTGCACCCAGACACAGAACAAGTAATACTTTACAGATCCCCGGCTAGTGGAGAGTCATTACTACGGGCATACCTTTGACGATTCAATACAGCTAGTTAGTGCTAACGTCGCTTTGAATAAAAAATCTGACCATTCACAAGTAAGACTGCCTAGCTCAAAAGCCTGCAATTCTTTAAATCCGTAGTTATAAAGTAAAATACTTGAAATGAAATATTTATAATCTTTATACGTATATCCCTATCCCTATCCCTATCCCTACTAATATTATAAATGTGAATGTAAGTTTGTTTTTTACGCTTTCATGCAAAAACTACTAAACCGATCATCACGAATCTTTGTACAAATATTCCTGAAGGTATTAGAAGTAATATAGGATGCTTTTTATCCCGAAATTAAGCTCAGTTCTCTTGGGAGAGGGGACGAAAGTGTTTGAAGATTTTACACCAGGCTAAGCTATCCTAAATACATAGAGTGCTGCCACATTTATGAGGCACATGTTTTTTGAAAAACAAAAACAAAAGCGGACGAAGTCGCGGGCAACAGCTAGTAATTTTATAAAGTAGAACTGTAACTGGACAATTCCTTTCCTATAACATTTTTATGGAGCGTAGCTTTAATTTGATTAGATTTTCTTTATTGATTTATTTATTAAGAGCATACATATTACACGTTTTTAAATAAATAGCACACATACAAAAACATGGCCATGTCCATGTCCTTTGACCATGACCATTTGAGCTAGCTAGTTAAAGCTAACGTCGCTTTGAATAAAAAATCTGACCATACACAAGTAAGTCTGCAATTATTTAAATCTGTGGTTATAAAAAAAAACTTGAAATGAAATATTCATAATCTTTATACGTATATTATAAAGTAGAACTGTAACTGGTAGATTTATTTACTATAAAATTTTAATGGAGCGTAGCTTTAATATGATTCGTTTTTATTTATTTATTTATTAATAGCTCTACCAACATGCATATTCTTATTGTTCTCAGTCGGTTCGCTGTTGTCAGAGCGGTCGTGGTCGTCATTTAAGTTGTGGCACGCTCTGACGCCACTCCTCTCTGGCAGCTGCCTTTCTGGCACGCTCATGTAAAGGGACAGCCACTGCAGCCTTAACTTGGTCAGCCCATCTCATGGGCGATCTTCCGCGTAATCTGGTACCCTCGATTCTTTCTTGGACAACAAGACGTTCAATGGAGTTGTCTATTCTTGATACGTGACCAAAGAAAGTAAGAATACGAGCCTGTACCATGGAGGATAGACTTTGCGTGATGCGTTGATTTAGTCGATATTGATCCATAAGTACATAAATGAGCTTTTGGTACTTATTTTTTAAGTTTTATTCAAATACTAGACCAGTTTAAAAGAAGTTACATCCAATTTTGCATAAATACATAAATGAGCTTTCTTAAAGCTTATTTATTTAAGGTGTTACGCTTCCGTTTAAAAAACACCTTTTTTATGCGAATGAATCGCCAGTATCTACCTACCCAATATGTTTAACCATAACCAAATTCTGCCCTGTGCAAATTATAATTTCTACTTTGATAAGGTAATACACAAACTTCCAAAATGTTGCCATACATAACAGCGCACGTGATGCTATGATGCAGCATATCCATTGATGCGTTGCTACGTGAAACAAGACGATACAAACAAACAAACACTGTTTTATAAATATAATATTAAAGTAAATATGGCAAGTTCGCATTAGGTATTAGTTTTCATAGCAAATCTAAATCCATTACACTAACTGCTGCGTATTTCTGAAGTGTACACAAAAGATGCTTATAATGTTTCAACTTTTTTGAGTAGAATTCGTTCTAACCAAATGATAAGAGGGATATTTATTGAGTTTAAATAAAGAGGTTGAAATTAAGTTTCAAATTAATTGGCATTCATTCCGTTTATCTTCGTGTCCTCGCTTGCCCTTGTAACGCATTATTGTGTCTTTTAGTCAGTGGCGTGCATAGAGGATATGCACAGGGTATGCAGATGATATAAAATCTCCAGTACGAGTTATAAAACTTAAGGATAGGCATTGTAAGAGTTATAAAAAGCCCACCCTTAAGTATTTATAACTCGTACATGAGATTTTCTTCATTTTATATCATCTGCATACCCTGTGCATACCCTCTATGCACGCCACTGCATCATTAAATTCCCCGCAACAGAATCAAAATTATTACCTCCGGAAGTGGGGGTATCTACTTACACCCTAGCATCTTTGGGACTGCAACGTCCATCAGTACTCCGTGCTACGTGTCCTGGCAATTGCCACTTTAGTTTTACCACTCGCTTAGCTAAGTCGGTTACGCTAGTTTCTTCTACTGATGTACTACAACAACATTGTACAATAAACTCCACCAGGTTACAATATAAGCATTTTTGACTTACCCCGACTAAAAAGGTATGTAGAGATAGTCTTTTAGAATTCCTCAATAATTTACAGTTTACAGTGAGGAAAAAGATTGTGCACCAGAGTTCGGCCGTGTTTAGTAACCACCCTACCGACAAAGACATGCTGGTTGGCAATCTAGCTAAGCGGTAAGATGTTGCTTACAAACCGAATAGCGATATGGGTTTAATATAACTGTCATACCTCTAACAGGTTACCATCTTAGGCTGCATTATCACTTTCCACCAGGTGAGATTGAATTCAAGGGCTAACTTGTGGGCTATTTTGGTACTCTAGTTTATGTATAGTATTCGTAAGTATGTATTTTGAAATTCGTACCACTAGCAGTCTATTCTCTTTTTCCTATTTCAAAGATTGCCTGGCAGAGATAACTATTAAACGATAAGGCCGCCTCTTGTATTCTACTTCTTTCTTTATGTTTCTGTTTTTATTATATTTTTGTGTATGTTAATGTTGTGGTATACAATAAGTATATTTTTTGTAAATGTAAAAAGTTGTATGGAAATACGCAGCTCTGTCGTCGAATTTAAAAAGTTAATTTTAATTACGGTCCACGGCGTGGATACCCTGAGCCCTGATGGAATGGTAAATGATTAACGACGGAGCCATTCGTGTACTAATTAGTATTAGCATAATAAATTTTATATCCCGGCCTCCGTAATTAAAGTCGTCATTATGACCCGTCCAATGGCCTGTTTGATTACACCCTTGGGCTGTCCGTCCACTTAAAGTCGGATGCGATTAAATGCTTATAAACAACGTAAGCTTGCTTGCTGCGGGTAGCGTAGCTCTTCTCGAATTTAATTATTTACGTATCTAATCCTTAAATCTGCAGATCGAAGATCAAGTAATTAATCCAGATAAAGACAATTGAAACTTAATCCATGGATTCAAATTGCATAGAATATTTGTCGATATACATCAATCTTGGGTTATAAGCGTAACTTGTGTGTAGGTATACAACCGTATACTGGTATTTTTATTTTATTTATTTATTCCCCTACAAGTTAGCCCTCGACTGCAATCTCACCTGGTGGTAAGCAATGTTGCAGTTTAAGATGGCCAACCTGCCAGGGAGTATGGCAGTTATATTAAATATAACTGCCGTACTCCCAATCACTTTCTACGCGACATCGTACCGCTAAATAAATAAATAAATAAATAAATAAATATACTACGACAATACACACACCGCCATCTAGCCCCAAAGTAAGCGTAGCTTGTGTTATGGGTACTAAGATAGCTGATGAATATTTTTTTTATGAATAATATACACATATATACTTATAATATACAGATAAACATCCAGACACTGAAATACATTCATGTTCATCACACAAACATCTTCCAGTTGTGGGAATCGAACCCACGGCCTTTGACTCAGAAAGCAGGGTCGCTGCCAACTGCGCCAATCGTCAACTCACTTAGCGGCACGTCTTTGTCGGAAGGGCGGTAACTAGCCACGACCGCAGTCTCCCACCAGACAAAATTAAGCTCAAATTTGCTATAATCCGTGAATACTAGGCCAGTCTGCACATTGCAATTTATAATATCTTCAATATTTATCTTCAATGTTGTACACGCCAGAGCACTCTTTACGCACGTTTTGCTCCGACACCGAGGCATCCTCAGGAGAAGTTTGTTGACTTTACAACGTATAATCGCGTATATAAGGCTCCTTCAACCCCGACTGTAAATGTATCCCTTTAGAATAAGATACTTTCACTGCGATTACTGTCTATGTATTAACGCTATCGCTACGCAAAGGAATACGGTTCTTATAACTTAACCCGGCTGATGTGAGATTGCATTTAGGAACATATCGTGACATGTTGTATCACATGACTGGTTACTACTTGGGTTACTTGTCTATTTAATTATAACGTCATAATAAACCACGTTTATTGCATTAAATTTAACGTAATCTAATTAATAATTGATAGATATTCAAAGATTGGTGGCAGTGAGAAAATAAGAACCATTATTTTTTTTGTTTTCAATTAACTGCTTCCTCCAATATGTCTGCACTATCCATAAATCGCTACACTATCGCATGGTGTAATGGTAAAATGTTCGGATCCCGCAGGATCCATGAAAAACCAAACGCGTACGAAGCCGCGAGTTAGTAAAAACGTTAAAGCCCAACGTGAAGCTGTAGTAGGTACTCTTAAACCATCTCTCCTATATGAGAGGACGCCTTTGCCCAGCTGTGGGCCATAAATAAGAACAATGATGATATAAACGATGTCATGATTATAATACGAAACGCTGATAGCCCAGTGGGTAGGACTTCGACTTTACCTTCGGGGGCGCGAGTTCGAACCCCAGCGCGCACCTATAACTTATGTGCGTTTTAAGCAATTAAAATATAATTTGCTTCAACGGTGAGGGAAAACATCGTGAGGAAACCTGCATGCCGGAGAGTTCTACATAATGTTCTCAAAGGTGTGTGGAGTCCACCAATCCGCAATGGGCCAGCGTGGTGTATTACGGCCTTAGCCCCTTCTTATTATGGGAGGAGACACGTGCCGTGTAGTAATAGAGGGTATGCACAGTGTATGCAGATGATATAAAATGCAGAAAGTCTGCGGTACAAGTTATAAAATATATGGATAAGCATTGTAAGAGTTAAAAACAACCTACCCTTAAATATTTATAACTCGTACCGCAGATTTCCTTCATTTTATATCATCTGCATACCGTGTGCATAGCCTTTATGCACGACACTGCCTGTAGTAGGCCGGGAATGGGTTGATATGCCGAATTGGATGATGGAATTTCTTGGAGCAGTAGGTAACACACACCTTCTATCTCTGCTCTTAGTCTTGATTTTAGTTTAATTATTTGCTTGATTAAAATTTCTGTTACTATTTGTTGCAGGTATGTAATCCGGTAACCCCAAAAATACAATTACTTACACATGGAGTGAGATTCGAAGAAGTCTACAGGTAAAAAGCAATATTACCAATTACTTGGGTTTTTCTCCTGAAAGTATTTTCAGTCATATTATCATATGTGATTGATATAGCCACACCAAGTTGGAAAAGAGTTGATAATCTTGCGCGCACACACACAGTTTCCCTGACCGATTCTCCAGCGATAGATCTCCAACTACGCGGGAGATTATGTTATGCACAGGTGTTTGCGAAAACACATATGCACAGACACGACCGAAATGACATCAAGCGAGAGACCGAGAGCTTAAGGTGCTCTCCACCTGAAGTCAAAGTCAAATATATCTTTATTCAAGTATTATGTACCATTGGTGGCATTTTTGATGCGTACATCACATGATAATTACACGGTAGAGAGATGATGGCGATAACCATTTCGTAAACTTAAAACTAAAGCTACGAGGGTTCCAAACGCGACCTGGTCTAAGAATAAGCCCACAACAAACTTAGCCTGGTGTTTTTTTTTATGTTATCACCATCTCACATTGTCATTTAAAATTATTAGAAGAGCAACCTGGTTAGAGCAATAATTCACACCCAAGCTTTTTTATCGATTACGTAGTCGTTTATACTATGTGTAATAGGATTTTTCTTTAAGCTTACGTTTAATACAAATCTTGAACTTTTTAAGAGACATCTCCAAGATATCAATGGGTAGTTTATTGTAGAATTTTATTGTATTGCATTAGTTAATCTGTGTAAAACCAGAAGAAAAAAAAGGTGCTCTCTGACGAGCGTGGATAAATGACCTCCACTATCCAAACTCCGGCCTTGTGCTAGGAATTTCTTGATAGGAAAACCCAATACTTTTCACTGGCCCGACCCTAAAACTTCCAATCAGTTTCTACGCTACGTTCACGATCCCAGAACCTGGTGATCTGCAGCCAACCTGCTAACCACTAGAACAACGACGCAGTTATCCTTTATTCAAAGGCCATTGCATTTACCGATGGTTAAATGAGCTCTATCTACTTCATTTCGCAATCAAAGTCTCCTAATAGCTTATTAATCTGCCATCGATACCCATCCCGCCACAGACTAATAACGGTCGAATGTGAAACAATTCTTTCTCTCTAATTGCCGTTTACAAAGAGCGCTGTCATTCAAAGCGCCCCGCCCATCTCTTAAGATCGTAATTACTCTGTATTCTTCGGCCTCTGAATGTAATGACAGGGTGTGTTTGATGTTCCACTACCTGTAAATGGCATAGAGTAGATTAGTCACAGAGCTTTTTTATTATCAGTTATATTATCATTTATGACTGATATCCCCATGTGCATGGACCTCTGAAGACCACTAGTTTCCACACAGCACTAGAGAGCTCGAACCCGATAAACACACACAGAAAGTTTTTTAATTTTTTCATCAATAATTAATAATAATTGATTCATTATTAAAAAAATATATATATTGTTGCGTATATTGCTGGTTCTGTTTTCGAATTTTTATTTTCTAAATAAAAACTACATCTTGTAAGCTTTGGTTAGGTTTTGTTAATGTGCCCTGATGTGACTTATATACCCTGTTTTAGTACTAACAGTAATAGGTTTAGGTTCAGGTTTGGTGTTTCGACCTCTACCTGAAAATGCCATAGAGTAGATTAGTAACAGAGTTTTTAACATTTTACATGTAAGGGTTGTGCTCATATTTGCTCCTATTACCTAATGAGACCTATTTTAGTACTAATTATGCGTGGGGCATGCAAAGTTAAGGTTCAAGATAATCAGTTATAAATATACTTTCACTGATGAATATATCAAGCCATTTTGGCTGTTCTGCTTATTTATATGTGTTTTTCAATTGAAATTTCATTATATTTCATTACAATTTTGTAAAAATACTGAACATTTTGGACATTGCTTACATTTTGGGTAGATAGTGCTTTTATGCCTACTATTAAATGCACACCATTACTCGCAGACCTACGGCTTTTATTGTTAGTTCTACGTACTATTTAGTGCACACACTGTTTGATTTTTCGACCACTAGGTAGCTCAAATTGCCATAGAGTAGTTAGGTGACAGACTTTTTCATCAACGTTCTAACATCTATTTGAAATTGCCACAGAGTAGTAGATAGTTATATCCGTAACAGAGCTAAATTTACCTCCCTCTGACAGTATCAGTAACTGGTTAATTACGTTGACAACTGCAATCTCACCTGGTGGCCATACTCCTTATAGGTTTTTACGCGACTTCATCGGAAGGCTAAATCTTTTTGCGGCACAACTTTGTTGGTAACAAGCCACTGCCGAAGACTCCAACAAGACTGGCGAAAATTCTGAAATTATAGCTAAATTCCCACATTGCCCCCTCAGGGTATGGATCCCAGAACCTCCGCTTATAATTCCACAGCGCTCACCAAAAGTAAATATGATTAAAACATTTTCTCGTTAATTCTGCTAAACGTTACCGTGGAACGGAAAACGATCGATTTACTGATTTACTTCACTAATATCCGCACTCACTAGCACTCCACTACTCAAAGTCCACCGCCGCTCATCGTTTTTAATTCTTCGTACCAGCTAGTGAAACACACCCTATGTATTAAACACTGGGTGTGTTTCATTTCACTAGGTTAGCCCTGGACTGCAATATCACCTGGTGATAAGTGATGATCCAGTCTATGATGATAGCTTGTTAGGAATATACCTTTTGGTATTTACGAACTCCAAATGTATGATTTATTTGTTAAGTGTATGTCTAACTTAAATATTTAAAATGGGGGGTTTTAGTAGACTTTTACGAATGAGTACAATTAAGTAATTGTGATATTGGAGATCAACGACGACTTACCAGAATAACTTGAATAATTAATTGTGTCGTTTAATGCACTTTTCAAATGAGTTACAAATATTGGATATTCATTTCAATTCCATCGATCAAACCATAGATCAAAATCGATCAACTAAGAAAGTAAACTTATAATGCTGTCTGTACCTTTTAAGTCTTTATTCATTATTATTTTTTCCAAACGCATCTGTAATTTATTACCTAATAGCTGCAAATATGACTTTAACATGAATGTTTTAAATTGTTGTTTTTAGAACGTGTCACAGTCGTCGTCGACATAGACTTTTCCATTCTACCATCAATCGCCGATAGTTTAATAGGTGTACTAACACCCCAAGAAATTTATAAAACTGGGTTCATTAATATTGTACATGTACATTACATTGTACTTATCTTACTTGTTTAGTCTTTGCGTACATTATAATTTCCAAACGTATATTTAATTTGTTTAAATATGATTTTAAGTTTAATATTTTAAATTATAGATTTAGGACGCTCTACATTGGAGATAGACGTCGACTTTTTCATTCTACCGTCGAATCGACAACTAATCAATATATACATATATAATAAGTTTTAGTAGTAGGTATCATTCTAAGAACTTTTTAAAGTGTAGCTCCTTAGTCTTTTCGCTAATGTACGCAGCGTAACGTAATTTCAAAACGTATCTGTAATTTGTTAAGACTTGCAAATATGAGTTTAATGTTTCCTCGTCAATCTTGCTAAACGTAACCGTCGAACGGAAAGCGATTCATACGCTGATTGCCTTTCACAAAGAGCGCTGTCGATCAGCCAGCCACGCCTCTGTCTTAAAATCGTAATTACTCTGTATTATTAAAGCTCCGGGCGTAATGACAGGGTTTACTTGATATTACGATGAGTAGTCACCTGTAATCATAGAGTAGGTTAAAGCAGAGGTTCGTTTTTTATATTATGCGGTGCCAAAAAAATGCCAATGTTATTAATTATTAGTGCCTCCGTCGTCTGCGTTAAATATGAGTAAAGTTTAAATTCCTTACTTTCTTACTAATATTATTAACGGAAAGTGTGTTTGTCTTTATGCCCTAAGTAAGCAATGAATCAACTTGATTTTTGGCACACAGATAGTTGAAAGGACGGAGAGAAGTATACCCATTTGATTCGTAAAAAAAACAGCGGCAGCTATTAACATATGTGTTTCTTTTAGTCTGATTATTTATTGGAGAAGTGCGACACGCAGCGTATCTGGCCGTTAGTTCTACATCGACCCTAACAGTCACTGTATTTATACGGGCACGCTATTTGCGCGTAATGTAACTTTTTAACCATCCTTATCGTGACCGCAATACGCGGCCATTTCGCAATGAAGCTATTTGCAAACAACTTCACTCTTAATGTGTTATTCGATTCGTATGTGAGTCACATGCTTATGATTTGTGGGGAATGCTTAATGTTTTCTATGTACTTGTTAAGTAAGTTAGTACCTATACGTTGTACCAATACGCCGCGTAGAAAACGGCAGGGTGATTACGAATCTTAAAACAGGCGACAGGCGTATATCTAGCGATCTTTTTTGACAAATTTCGCTTTTGTTTTGTAGTGACGTTTTATGATCCACCGTGTGGTAGGTACATATAAGCAGTTGATTTGCTTCTGCTGTAGCTGATGCAGTTATACGTTATCACTCCACTGATTAGGGGTACAGATTTGCAGGCCACGTGATTCTCCCGGCGACTCTTGGCGCGACCAGCGAAGCGTCTCGTGAACGAAAGAAATGGATGGAAATGTCAAGTCCTAATAAAACTTTATGACTTGTTCAAATTCAAATTCAAATTCATTTATTTCAAGTAGGCCTACTTTATAAGCACTTAGCACTTATAAGCACACAGAAGAGCCGGCAAGAAACTCAGTAGTTGCCCTTATCCAACATCAACATTTACAATCATTCAGGATTATCTTGCGGGAGATGAGAGCGAGGCTGTCTGCTTCCAATCTACCTTGTCATTGAGGAATTCATCAAATTTTTTAAATGTATGCATTGGTAGGTCAAGAATTTCCTTAGGAATCATGTTGTAAAAGCGTATACTCAACCCCACAAAGGAGTTCTCCACCTTTCGCAGACGATATGCAGATATCACTAATTTATGTCCGTTTCTGGTAAGTTTATTATATAACTTCGTGCCTTTCGATGCGCAGAATTAAATATCGGTATTAGCCATCAGCTGGAATATGTGTAATTCTATATCACTTGCTTTAACGGTGAAAGAAAACACCGTGAGGAAACCTGCATGCCTGAGAGTTCAGCATAATGTTCTCAAAGGCGCGTGAAGTCTAATCCGAACTTGACCAGCGCGGTGCATACGACTCCAACAACAAATTAATTATACAGAAACCGTGTACACGACTAATACTGAAGCATCAAAAACCATTCCACTTTAGTAGTGTTTCTCGAACAGGCGGTTAGTCGTTTCATTCCATTTAGCAGTTGACAGTAATTATTTTATGTTTCAAAAGCTTACCATAAAATGTGGAAAATGGGAAAAGTTTTTGAGCTAGCAACACTCCGCTGGTGTGAAGTGTGACGTGCGCGTTATCACTGTTTTTGGACACAATGCACTGCATACAATAATATCTGAATGAGGGTTCTGTACGTTCTTAGCTGTGTAAGCCTTTCCTATTCTGGCAGGGAGTAGTTTATTTTGTAAGAGTATATTTTTATTCTAAAATCTATATATATATATATATAAAAAAGTTGTGTGGACTAAAGAACGGCTGGAACAATTTTTATTATATTTAATTTTTTGCATTTCTCTTAGACCGGAATAGGATAATAAGTATTAAAATATAACATTCATTAAGAAAAAAAATGATCCGCTGTACGAAGTACGCCGGGACAGCTAGTTCTAAATAAAAATTCGTGGCAGTTGCAATGCGTGTTACAATTTAAACAAAACAATAATTTTCCTACCCCCTAAATAATAATTTAGCCCCGAATGTCGTTTACTGTTATACCAATTATCGTGCGCATAGGTACAACGCATTTTTATATTAGGGTGATGTTATGGTTAAGGTAGCCATATATAAAGTCGGTTACAGGATTGTCTTTTTATGGCAGTCACGCTGTGCAATGCATTTACTTTCGCAAGTTCGATTTTCGGACACCTAAATTAAAAAAAAATATATATTAACGAAGGAATCCGAGCTCTATTTGATATTTTTGCAGCTATTTAGTATGAGGTTCTCTGTTTAAATACAACGAGTTATTGATATTATTTGATGATTAATTTTTAATAAAAACGAAGAGTTGTTCTGAACGACATAGAGATTCCAAAACTGCAGCCTATTTTAGAATTTCGTTACAATTCTGTTTTTTTAAGCAATTACCTTTTTTGTATTTCTTGCATTAATAAATGTACCTATGTACTTAATTTCTAAAATAAAGATTGGTATTTTTGTACGAGAACTACATGTACAGACATACATTTTTATTTATTAGCAGAGCTTTTTGTGACAGAGCACGTCCGGGTAGTACTACCCGTTTATTATTATACTACTGTTTATTTCTTCCGCTAAACAGCATCCATTTTATAATCAGCCCAACCGGCATTGGGCAGCATGGTGCAGGACTTATTCCTTGCATGCCCTGCTTAATTTTGCTTTGTTTATACGGTATGCTTTTCCACTTACCATTTGGTGGGCCATCTGCTTGGTTTGTCAATTATTACTGTAAAAAAAAAACTAAAATCTATAATTGGTATTCTTGGCTACATACTTGAAATTAGGTTTTGTGTTTGCCTTAACTCTTTCTGAGGTGAACAATGAAGCGTTTCCTGACATAGGTGTACACACATACTCGTACTTAATTATTATAATAATAGTCTCTTTGATTACGAAAACATGGTTACCTCTTAACTTTACGTACGGTAGGTACTGGTGTCGAAATGGCGGCTGCACGTATCCCATAATATCGCCGACCATTGTTGACTTTCAAACGCCATTATTACTTTTTACGGTTTAACAAGCTCGTATTTTACTTATCTCGTTGCCTGAATAGTGAACGTATTATTCTTTTGTGTGGGGGATATGTCGCCCTAGTGTCGAATTCGCGAGGGTTGTCATTTCTATCGGTCTTATAGCGGATTTGGTGCGGATTTTTTTTCCAAGCACCGTTTGACTTAACGTCCTTGTTTTGTTTTATCTACGCTATTTAAGTATAAGCTGCGATTTCACTCTGCCATTGATATTAATTCTTGTGAATGGAATATTTGTAATTAGGGTGTTATTGGTCTGGCATAATCTTAAAGAGATTAAAAGACCTACAATGAAATTGAGAATTAGTATCTAACAAAAGCTGACGATCATTCTGGCAACCTGAGCTTTGGAAGCAGCAGCTCTGCATAGTACCAGAAATGCTTTTATAAAACCACTGACACAGGTATTTGTTATTATTATTATAACTCTTTATTTAAAAACCACATTAAGTTAAGAATATAACAATCAGAAACATGAAGATAGAAGTAGAATAAAAAATGATTTTCAAATTCTACTAATGAATTAAATTCAATTTAATTGCTACTCCAATTCAAAACTTATTTTAATGAAAAAAGTTTTGATTTTGACAAAGGTAGGTTGGTGGTTGGTACTTGGTGTACACCACAGAAGTCACAGTTTGTATCTATTAAGATACTAAAGTATACTGCTCTTAACGCATAACATAGTAGTAGGCTCATAAAAAGTTATTACACATTATGTATAAAAAACAGCACAAAAACCTTTTTATATACAATGTGTGTTTGTGGCAAAGGGAGCCCTCTTCTATATATATACATATAAATACATAAATATTTCTTGTGTGCGTGTGTATGTCGCTGAACTCCTCCTAGACGGCTGGACCGATTTGAATGAATTTTTCGGTATGCGTTTGGGTGGCACCCTGGATGGTTTAGATTGGACGACAGATGGCGTTGGGGTCAGCTAGTATATATATATTTTGCTAATTTTTATTTTTTTTTTTATTTTTAATATCAAGCAAAAACGAGTAAAAAAATCACGTTTGTTGTATGGGAGCCCCCATATAGATATATTTATTTAATACTGTTTCTTGGTGTTTTAGTCGCAACGGAAATACATCTGGGAAAACTACAACAATGACGCTTCATGATAACTTCATAGCTCAACGTTAACTAGACTGTGAGATGGTGATAAAAAAAAAACCTTGCTAAGTTTGTTGGGGGCTCTTCTTTGATCAGGGCGCGTTTGGAACTCTCCTAACATGTAATATAAGGCTCCTAGCTTGAGTTTTAAGTAAACGAATGCAGTTATCACCATCACTAACATTAGTGTAACATGTTAAATGTATGAACGCTTCATAAGTGCCTGTAATAAGGTCTACATGAATTAAACATTTTTAGCGATACAGCCTGAAGACAGACGGACAGACAAACAGACGGACGGACAGCGGAGTTCAGGGTCCCGTTTTACCTTTTGTGTACGGAACCCTAAAAACTAAATCAAACCAAGTAGACGTTAGTAATGAATAGTAAATCGAAATGTATAGGATGGTGCAACGTTATTCGTAGATTCAATATCAGATCGTATAGTTACTATGGAGAATCAATTACTTTTCGCTTTGACCGCTCGACGGTACGTGTAATCGTTTTTTGGATCTCTAGTTAAAAATTGATATTGAAATTGGATCGGAGATTTGGTGCGGGTCTTACATTTGATAATTCTGTGAATGAAAATTGTTACCTCGTTGTGAAGAGTACTTAATAGTGTATGTACCTTCTGTTTTATCGTAAAGTCCGTCAATAAAAAAACATCAAAGTCAAAGTCAAAAATATCTTTATTCATGTAGGCCCATAAGTGGCACTTTTGATGCGTACATAAGAATTACACGGTAGTGCGACGATGGCGATAACCACATTCGTAAACTTAAAACTAAAATTTCCCTGTAAATATAACTTGAAGTGCCAGTATAAGATATTGGATAGATGCTGGCGTTACTTTGCGGAAATCCATGATATGTTATAAATAAAATAAGTAATAAATAAACGACAATACACACATCGCCATCTAGCCCCAAAGTTAGCGTAGCTTGTGTTATGAGTATTAAGTTAGCTGATGAATATTTTTTTTATGAATAAAATACACATAAATACTTATAATATACAGATAAACATCCAGACACTGAAATACATTCATGTTCATCACACAAACATTTCACTGCGTCAAGCGGCCGTCAAACTACGAGCAGGCGATGCGACGCGAAAGGTCTTGGTATATTGTGTAGAAAACTTTGTTAGAAGACAATAAAAGATTACCTATGCGGACGAATTACGGGGAATTTCTACTTAAGAGCAAATTTAAACTTATAATATATGCCACCAGGGGGTCCTCAGAGCTTTCGATAATGTTCTCAAAGATGTGTGGAGTCAACCAACCCGCACTGGGCCAGCGTGGAGGACTACGGCTACCCGTGCTCTGTAGTGGGCCGGTCATGGATTGATATGATGTGGGGTGCTGCGAAGTATGTATCGGTCGTAGGTTTCAAAATGTCAAATTTTGTTTGATAGGTACTTCTTATTAAAGAAATTTTCTGGAATAGAACATTTCCTCTTGTTTTAACACTATTTCGTGAATTGGATTGATGGGTCACAGGTGCTACTAACATAATTATATTGAACCGTAATATATCTTCAAAAAAGGGGACTACATCGCGGAAACAATTCCCGCCAACGTTATACGATAGAAGAATAATCCGCGATATTTTCGAACCGCGAAGGGATGGGGGCGATCATAGGTTATTTTTTATCGGTCGACCTTTTTACCGGTCATTCATATTATTATTATAAATGCTAAAATGCGGTTGTTCGTGTTTTAATTTATTTGGTTGCTTGTTACCTTCTTATGCTCAACTACATTGATCTTGATCAAATTGGGTCCATAAGTAAATGGGCATCGAATACTTTTGATCCCGGAAAATCACCCGGACATAACAAAATGGCTTATGAAATTTTTTAAAGCTAAGTCGGACTTGGCAAAATGTGGCACAGTCCATCCTGGAGTCTGATTAAAAAACATTTTTATTCCGTAAAAACCAACGGTTCCTGCGTTATTCAAACACCAAACACAAACGAGAGGCGGGTGAATGTTAGTTTGTCAGGAATGGTTTTAATTTGATCATAATTCGAATCTTTAAAAACAATTACGGTCAGCGCAGTTTAGTAAAACGGTGCCAGCAGCGATAGCCATAGCATAATATTCAACATTATCAGCTCTGCTACTGGCCACCTGGCCATCTCTTCTCAGAATGAGGAGGGCTTAGGCCATAGTAATCGCGTTGGCCAAGGCGGATTGGTGGACCTCTCATGCCTTCGAGAATATTAACAGGAACTCTCAGACATGCCGGTTTACTGACAATGTTTCTCTTCATCACTAAAGACAGTGCTATTTTATTGCTGAAAGGCACATAAATTTAAATGATAGGTTCACCCGAATTTCTAAAAATCTTCATAAATGTCCGTAATCTTCATAAATGGCTATATTAGTGTGTTCAATCTGTTCGTTAAGGTTTGGATTGAATTTGGCTCGATGTATTACTTAATTGATGGTGGTTTAAAAGCGGTTAAACTTTTTGGATGTTTCCTCGATTAGTTTGCGTTTAACTATTGACCTATCGGATTGACGGTAAACACCAATCCATTACCCAATGTGTAAATATCATCGATGACTTTAAAGTCTTGCGTGGGTTTCTTGGCCAAACATTTGTCTCGCGATTGGGTGCGAACAATTTGGTCTTCGTGATTTAGTATGTTCCCACAGTGCGATTACTTTTTTAGTGCAGGAAGCAAGCAGGTTTATTTTTACACGCTCTATACACATAGAAAAATAGTCTGTGAAGTTGGTATTACTGCCTCTTTTTAAGCCTATACAATTACTAGCTGTTGCCCGCGACTTCACCCGCGTTAATAACTGTTTTAATTTTTTTTGCTTTGGCCTAGTTACCACTCCACCGACAAAGCCGCTAAGCGGTTTAGCGTTCCGTTACGATATCGCGTAAAACCGATTAGGGTTAAATATTACTGCAAAGCCAACCTAACAGGTAAGCCGGCTACCTTAGCCAAGGGCTAGCTTGTAGTGTAATAAAAAAAGAACAGGCCCGCGTTTGACAATGCTCCATCCTGAACCAATCTGCAAATGTCGTGTCATTTGTCGTGTTCCAATAAGGCCCAATCACGCCGCGGCACAATGCGAGGATCTCATTACTGGTGATTGGTTCGACCATCTGTCACCGGGCGGGTAATCGATCGATATACGATACACGGTGTAAACGTTTGACGTTTCGATTGCCAACCGAACCGTTCGATTAGCGTTCGTTTACACGAATCTACGGCGTAAAGTTAAACGTGCCTACGTCGTCGTACACAACGTGTAAATGTAAACCAAAATAAGATTTCAGAGGTATATTATTTACCTAATGTTTCAGAGATTTCTGTTTTAATTTTTTTTTTAATATATTATTCTACGATAATTCACACAGCGCCATCTAGCCCGAAAGTAAGCGTAGCTTGTGTTCTGGGTACTAAGATAGCTGTTAAACGGAAACGCTTTACGCTAATAGTTTTTGAGTATACCATTGGCATAGTTAATTCTGAAAGAAATCAGATACAGCCCTAACGCCACATGCAAAGTAAAATCAAGTGACTCCTTTCACTTTATTAGGTTATAATCGCGTAGCATACGTACTATGCACGTGTCATTATTTTATCTTCAATAGGGTTGTCAACAATGAGAATGTTTTGAAATAGTTTGTATGGAAAAATAAATATGCTTTCTTTTTAATATTTTTACAGGGTGATTCCTAGCGTAATTTACTTATGCAACCTTCTACAGTATTTGGTAATTCCGTTACACGTTAAATAAACCAGACATTTTTTAAAGAAGAAAACGCGGGTTTTTATCAATGGTGTGAATTTTTGATCGTCGCTTGTCTTTTTAATTTCTCAATAACCGATGATTTAAAGATTTATTTTTTATTTTTACAAACTCTGGAAAAGTTTTGTTTACGTGTTATTATTGCGGCTTACAAAAAATTACATTTTACTATCAAGATATTTTATGTACAGCATGTTATTTGGAAGCATAGTTTATAAGATAATAAATTAGATACAGTTAACTAAGGACACAGTGCACGCGAAGCCGCGGGCAAAGCTAGTCCATGAAACAAAACAAACAAAATATCATAAGCCCTTAAATATTTTCGCTTTGTATGGTTATGTAGCTTAGGTATCATTAAGCGAGATTACAGTCGCTGAAATCATGAAACAAAACAAAAAGTTTCTAATAAGAAATATCAAATTGTCTTTTTTCACGACAATAAGCTTACATAAGCGGCAGCATTTTGTTAAGGGTTTGATTTTTATAATTCTTAACCTTATGAAAAACCACAGGCCTCTTCTCTCTTAGAGATGGTTGCTCCAATGTGGGTTGGTGGGCTTCTACGATTATAAACACGCGGCATAAAAGGCGACTTTTTATTATTTTTCTAAAACTGCAAAAGCTGCGAAATCTTACTCGTTCTTTTTTATGTCTTCCGATTTCCAAAAAATTTAGATTCGTTGACTCCTTTTGCAAGTCTGTTTTGAAGGTCACCTATTTATTAGCACGGAATTATATTAACCGGGACTGACATCTTAACGTGCACTCTGAAGCCTAGGAGTAGAATCCATTAATCTCCAAACTCCCAGCTGGTACTGCGAAAATTGAACCCTAATACCTAACTTTGTTTGAATCGACCCGGGAATCGAACCAGGGACTTCGGGATCCGTTAAAAATGCTTATCATTATAGTTTAATTCATATCAATTTAATTTAATTTTAATTTTTAATTTTAAATGTTTTTTCTTCTCGATGATTAATTGTTTTTATAAAACTCAAGTTAAATTATTTTAATGGCATGTCTGGGTGTTTATATGTACATCATAAGTATTTATGTACCTATATTATTCATAAAAATATTCAGTCATCTTAGTACCCATAACAAAAGCTATGCTTTGGGACTAGATGGCGACGTGTGTATTGTCATAGTATATTTATTTATTTTGCTTCAAAGGTTCTTTATGGCATCCACAAGCAATCACAATTATAAACAATGCAATACTATTATTATTGGAGCGGTTGCTTAATCTATGTATTGTCTTATTTGATCGATGACTTCTGATAACAACTACATTACAGTCACATAATTGGTGGGAATGGATTGAGTATACCTTTTTTCCCATCCGATTGAGTTTTAATTGTATTGTAAAGCAAGTTAACCTATATGAAGGCTGTATAACTTGTTTTTATTTAGTTATTTTTGTAGTTTTTTATTGCCTCGTTGCTCTGTTTTTAACTATGGATTCCGAGATAATGCTAACATTATGTATTGGGATTATACGTAAAAAAATCTTAGTACTTTTTGGAGTTAGGAAAGTTGAAGTGCTGATCCCCTTGCCTTGGAGAGCACATGAATTCGATAGTCCCGGTTATAAAGTGCAATTGTAATTTTAGTTTACGTACCTATGTCAAAGCTGTTAACTCTGACTACTATATCCTACTAATGTTTACTCAGTTAACTTACTATATTATTAATGTTATAAATATGAAAGCGTGGATGGATACTCAATCACGCAAAACCGGCTGAACGGGTTTGGATGAAATTTGGCATGCATGTAGCCTCTGACATGGAAAAGAACATAGGCTACAGTTTATCCCGATTCCTTAAGAAGTTCTCTAGGGAAAATTGAAAATTGTTTACGAGCTAAACCGCGGGCAGACAGCTTTGAAATTTGGTGAGCATGTCACCTATGCTATGGAAAAGAACATGTGCCTACTTTCTATACCGATCACTCAAATAGTTCCCACGGTAAGATTAAAAGTTCTTAACGAGCTAAGTTTTAGCCCGTTTAGAATTGTCCACGAAGTCTCGGGCAGAAGCTAGTATCTTAATAAACATAACAAGATTACAAGATAAGTTATATACACAGCTTTCAATGCAGAGTTTCTTATACTGTTTCTATACTTTAAAAGATTTACTCTAAGTTCAATAATATGTCGCTACGTCTACTTTCGGAATCATAGCACTAAGTAAATTAAATTTGCTTAGACATCTCTCTTAGAATCTCTAAAACATGCAAATGTATCTAATGTATTCCTTAAACTACTTCGAATTGATATTCCAGACATATTTAAACATAGTAACTAACTACTCGTACTTGCAGACTTACACGTGCTATTCATAATTAAATTTTTGTGGCGTGTGGTTACGGCAGATCAGAATACAGTTGTCACCACCCCTTCCCGTCCCGCGGATTTTGTACGAGGCTACTTAGATAATGTAACGGAGAACGGACAGTGCGTCCTCTGTGCGATCTGCGACCTGCGATCACCAACCCGTCTGCTGCTATGGTGATTATGGCATTTTTTTTTGTGGTGGAAATCAACATCAGGACCTGTACCAGGAACTTGCCCTGCAAAGTGTTACTCTGTTTATGGGCAATAGTAAACTCACCATCAGGCGGGCTATCTGCTTGGGCCGCATTTATTCAACATGTAACAGAATTATGAAATAATATTGAAGGACGCATAAGTAAATGTCCTCAACCTGTAAAAATATCAAATCAATAAAAGCAAATTTAATTTCCATAGAAACGAAATCAAAACATTGTGTTTATTTATGACAACCCTATTAAAGATAAAAGACCGACACACGCGTAGTGCTAAGCAACAATAAAGTGGCAGCAATCACATGATTTTAATTTTGTTATGTTTCGATTTCTTTCAGTAAAAAGTATGGCAGTGGTTTATTTAAAAACTATTAGGTTATCAGTTTCTAATATAAGTCTCCGAGACAGTACATAATGTACCTCGAACGCCTGTTTAGTATTATTTAGGTTTTCATTTACACGCTGTATATGTTTTAAATTTGTGTAACATAAATATATATATATTATTTATATATTTGTATTATTTTAAATGTTATTTATTGGACCACTTACCTATTTTCTATGTCTTTTCCTTTTACGCCATTGGTTGCCTGGAAGAAATCGCTTTGTAGCGATAAGGCCACCAAATTGTACTCTCTTGATATATATTTATATCGCTGTAACTACTTTTTTTTTCTTTGGTGTACAATAGAAGTGTATTCATTCATTCATTCATTCATTCATAAATAATAGTTTCAAGAACAATGGAAAGAGTTTCTCATTGTTTTCAGTTAGTATGCCTATGAAGTTTACACGACGATTTAATTTAAGCAAAAAAATCTCTTCAACTTTCTATTTCACAAACATCTACGTAGGTGATTTACCTACTTATAATTGTATGAAATATTTATAACGTACCTACTGGTGTTTACGATACTATACGATTCACGACAGATTGACGCAATGGGCTGCGACCCTGCTTTTTCAGCCTAAGGCTGTGGGTTCGATTCACACAACTGAAAAATGTTTTTGTGATGAACTCTAGATGAACATGAACATTTTTCACTCGTGTGTGTAATATTCATGAAAATATTCATCAGTCATCTTAGTACCCGTGACACAAGCTACGCTCACTCTGGGACTAGATGTCGATGTGTGTATTGTCGTAATATGTTTATTTATTTATTAATTTTTGTGAAACAAAAAGGCGAATCCTGGCAAGACAGGATTCTTAAGTTACATTAGATCGCGGTACCTAAATGAAATCGAAACTTTCGGGCTGACAAAGTCGCGAGCAACCACTAGTAGACATAATAGACGGAATGTAGTTGGAAATTAATATAAATTCCTACTGTAGAGCCGTCGCACATACGTAATTTAATTGTGGCGAACTGAGAACTGCAGAATTGCTTTGTAGTTTGGATACAACTATTATCATAGAGTTGGTATGCTGTTCATAGACGTTACAACTTGGTTGGCGCCAACCGCGTTGGGTAGTATGTTACAATATGACCAATTATTGTCGGACATCCGGGAAGTAGATTTTTTTATTTATGGTATACTCAACTATTGTCCTACATACACTTAATAATCCAAATAGCAATAAGCTTTTCTATCACGACAAAAAAGTTTGAACGATATTTTTAACTTGGGTTTATTTTTATTTATTCGATTAACTTCCTCTAACTTTTGCATGTTGTTGTTTTGTTATTCAAGGCGTGTTATCAAGTATGATCTTGAACTTGACGATTCAAAAGTTCTTGAGTATAGAATAAACCTACTTATTTGGTATAAATTAATTCTCGATTCCCTGAATCCGCTTGGACTCAAAGGTTATGAATCCGCACATGGCCAGCTACGGCCTGACCCTTTTCTTTCTGAGAGGAGTCCCGTTCCCTTTAGTGGACCGGCAATGGGTTGACAATGGTGACTGAATTTGAAATAGTGATATTAAGGATTGACGATATTTCTAACCTTCCCATCGTGCTTTTCTGACCTAACGCAAAAACGACGAGGTGTTATATATCCATGACGTGTCTGCGTTTGTGTGCCTGCGTGTGCGCATGAGTTCGAGTGCGTGTGCGTGTGTGTAGATATGTCTTTTTCACAGCTCCAACAAATATATACGTTGACAATACACACTTCGCCATCTAAGCCCCAATTAAGCGTAGCATGTGTTATGGGCACTAAGATAGCTGATGAATATTTTTATAAATATAATATACATATATACTTTTAATATACAGATAAACACCCAGAAACTGAAAAACTTTAATGTTCATCACACAAACATTTTCCAGTTGTGGGAATCGAATCCACGGCCTCGGACTCAGAAAGCAGGGTCGCTGCCCACTGCGCCATTCAGCTGTCAAGGAAAGGCTTGACTAGTAGAATACTGTAAATAATTTTTAAAGTTGGAGGTTTTACATTTTAAATTGATATTTTTTGCTAGTAACTTGAAATACACTGAAAAGTACCCACTTAATTGGTTCACCACAAGAACCTGTTATCGATGATATATTTCTGTATTCCAAGAAATATTTTGTAAAGGATCTTGAAACCGCGGCACGGAAACTGCGGTTTGGTTTCTTGGAATACGTACTCACATGATATAATGCAAATTCAAAATTCAAAATTAAAATTCAAAATGCGGGTAATTAAGTAGGTTAGTTATAAACAAAACTTACATACCTACCCATTTAACGAGCAAAGCTTGCAATATATATCTTGTGTCTCTAAATAAGACCGTAATCCACCACACTGGACCAGTGCGGATTGTTGGACTCCACACACCTTTGAGAACAGTGTGGAGAACTCTCAGGCATGCAGGTTTCCTCACGATGTTTATTGCCTTAACGCCTGCTCATTGTGAGACCTGTGGCCTGTAGTGAATTGGTAATTTGTTTATATGATGATGATGATGATGATCTATAAATAAACATACACTTATTTTATTAGGCATTGTCGCAGGGCATGCAAGAATAACCTACAAAGTTTCACCACCAGTCCATAAACCTGAATTGTAGCTGTTAAGGTTAATAGAAAAGACCTTAATCCACTCTGGTATGGACTTACTCGTATGTTGGCATATGAGACTTAACACCTACGTCTTAAATTGATGGACACAGGGAAGCATGTTGCAGGACGTGCTCTTTACATGCACTGTGAAGTTTTGTTTTCAGGCCAGGCGTTTTCTATCATGCGGGCCGTATATAATTACTAGTAGCGGACCCGCGCGACTTCGCCCGCGAATGTGCCGACTTAATAAAATATTCGTATGTCGTCGCGGACTGTTTTATAGAGCTTTAAATAAACAACAATTCCGACAATTCCGATATACTTACACGTTTGGCGTAACGTTTACCGTTCACGCATCGCACGCATCTGAATCTCTCAAAAAGGATATTTTTTGCAGTTTTTACCCGAGATTCCAATATAAATGAATCCTAGCTAGATCGATTTATCGCCCCCGAAACCCCCTGTATACTAAATTTCATGAAAATCCAACTATATATATATAAGAATTGCTCGTTTAAAGATATAAGATAAACATAAAAAACTTCTCACGCCTTTGAGAAACATTATGGTAAACTCTCATGCGCGTGCTAGGAAATAGGGAATCACAGCACTCCATTTATAATAAATCTGATGATTATATTAAATATATCAACGAACCATAGTTTGTATACTCATTGATAGTATACTCATAGTGCTTCTAATATACTATCAATGAGTATACAAACTATGGTTCGTTGGAATATTTAATATAATCATCGGGTTTATAATACTTATTTATAGTGCTGAAATTCCCTGTTTTATAACACAAGCAGATTTCCTCATGATGTTTGGAAAACATGTGTCCTTCACCGCTGAAAAGTTAAAAGTGCGTGCCGGGGGTGAAACTCGGTTACAATGCTATTACCGCTTAAAAAACAATATTCGTTTTTTATCTAAAGACATAAAAACAATTCAGTTTTCACCCGTCAGCGTGGGAAGGTTTTCAAGGTTTTTCGTACGTACAAAGGCCAATTACGTCGATACTGTGTCCATCGTCGCTATGAAAAATGTTTGCCCGCTGACCGGCAAAAAGGTCGCCCGGCCGACCGATAAAAAATGGCCTATGATCGCCATACCGTCACGGCTAGGAAAAATCGCGGATATAAATACCTCAATCGAATAACTTTGACGGGAATTTTTTGCCCAATGAAGGTCCCTTTTCGCTGAGGATATATTACGGTCCATGCGTTATATATAATGACTGCGATAAATCGACTTAAAATGTCGTAGAGATAGTTGTGAATAAAATTATTAGCATGATTTGTTTAACTTCTTAAATTATTATGACGGTCGATTGGCGCAGTGGGCCTGCTTTCTGAGTACAAGGCTGTAGTTTCGATTCCTGCAACTTTGTAAATGTTTTTCAGTATAAGATTTTGTATCTGTATATTATAAGTTTTTATGTATATTATTCATAAAAATATTCATCAGTCATCTTAGTATATATTTATATATATAACTAACTACGCTTATTTTGGGGCTAGGTGGTGATGTTCGTATCACCATATATTTATATTAACTCGTTTATTATAATAAACCTCACCTTAACAATGTTTTATATAGATATAGATTTATAAAGTCTGTCATAGCACAGAGTTTAATAATTTATGGGAGCGAATAAAAAAGTATATGGTGACCGCTAATGAGGTATTGTACCTACTACTTAACCGAGAAGAGACCTTGTTACAAGTTAGCCCTTCACTGATATCCTACATGAAGGTAAGTGATGATGCAGTCTGAGATGGTAGCGGGCTATTTTTTTTGTTTTATTAGGTATATTATTTATTCAGGTATATGATTATATTTAGGTATATTAATAATATATATAAATAAATAAATTCGTTGCACCGTCGCTGCATGAAGAAGAAAACACCAACATACATAATCCTGTGTCTTTTATAATGGTGTATGAATGTATCAAGGACCAGCTGTTGCCTAACTTTCGCATTTATAAAATTAGTATGACTAAGGTATCTTCTTGTACTCTTGTACGATAAGGTGTTTTGTGCCTCACGATACCTACAGTTATTTTTAAGAACATCGATAAATAATATCCATATTTCCGTTTGTAGCTACCACTCACATTTAGCATTTACAGTTTACATTTATTATTCAATATTACCTTCAATAACTTACCGATATCATTCTCTTTGTAAGTAGACGGGACGACGGACCATAAAACGGAGTACGAACATGTATGTTTATTGAGACGGCAAAACGATTCTGTAGCTGACGTCATCCGCTAAAAGCCTCCGATATTAAACCACAGACTAAATGTAAAAAATGAACGGAACTTGAGCGAACATATGCGTATTATAAAATTAACTGGATTAGTATTTTGGTCTAGTCCTCCCTCCCCCACTCACTACCACTAGGTAGGCAGACGGCTTCAAGCAAGTCGCAAAGAATCGCTGGACATAGGTACCGTTATATGGACCGTTGGGAGACGAAATACTTATGTCCAGCAGTATATAGGGTAAAATGAATAAAATACCGATTATAAATAAATTAACGATATACACAATACGTAATGCAAAATAAACATGCTGTATTTTACGTAATATTGTTATAATTAGTGAATGAATGAATGAATGCACTACATAAACATTTAGTAAAATTATAAATAAAAATTTAACAAAAAGTATACAATTTGGCAGCCTTATCGCTACATAGCGATCTCTTCCAGGCAACCAAAGGCGTTAAACACAGCTCAACAAGAAAGGTAGGTGGTGCATATAAATAAACATATATATTTGCATATATACCTATATATACATATAATAAACTTACAATATAATATATAGATACTGATAATTAAAATATACCTATATAATTAATATCAATAATATATAAAAATATACAATATTGTCAAACCCCAAATAAAACAGAAGGGAATAGGCATGTTAAAGTTCCGAAGAGTTTCTTTAACAAGTTTTTTAAAAATGGTAATAGAAAGATGGATATCTCAACAACCATTAAAGAAAGCGATAGAACTAGGCAAATCTAAAAATATTGACTGGTAGTCGGAGAAGGTACCTATCCATCTTATTTTTGAGTAGGAACAGGTACGATGAGTCAAGGCAGAGGTAGATGTTTGAGTTTTCAGTAATTACAGAACAGTGGCAATAATAAATCCAGTCCAATCCTATCCAATAGGCAGTGTTTGGCTTTCAGGAACCGATTATTCTACCATTTGAAAAACATGATACAAAGATTAACTTTCGTGATACAAACTCGCACACAAAAACACACACTTCACTTTTATGAACATTCTTCGTTGCTCCATCGATTTTCCCATTAATCTATGCCATTTAGGCAAATGCCCTCTTACCGCAGCGTACTATATTTTTTTATATTATTATGTGGCTGGAATAAAACTCTGGACTGACATAATTTCGGACAATAATCGAGTTATAACCAGTTACAGCCGGTTATAACCGGTAACGGGCGGTTGTAATATGTGGCGGGATCGTAAATTTCACGTGAGCCAATATCGCGCGCCGTGTTCGCGAAGGAAGCAAGCCACGTGTTGTGTACGCCGTGTACATTTTAATTGAACAACCCGCTTTATCAACGTCCGTACTATAAGTAATCTATGTTCCCCTGGTACAATGTTATTTTTCCACAACATACTTATTTCGAGAAAATGCTTTGCTCATTTGATATTGTTGTTATTTTTGAAGACGCAAAAGGTTGGGGATGAAATAAAATCTAGGTTGCTGGTTCAAGTCTTTTTCGATGGAACATTGTTATGACCTACTTGCACGCTTGGGAGCATAAATAATAACTACAAATATAAATAATAACTTTCAATGCTAATTATAACCTCAGCCTATAGGTATGTGTCCAATAAATGGACAGAGGCCTCCTCTTTGCCAGCACAGACGGTTCTGAGATTGCATGATTATTACAAACTTGTTGTCTGTTAAACAAGAGTTAATATAGGTAGGGAGGGAATATGTTAGTTTCCATCTTAGACCACATCTATGTGTAGGTACTTAAAGTCCTTTCCAAAATTATTAATATGGTAATTTATTTATTTGTTTGCTTCCTTTGATGATTGGCATAGAGTTATTTGAAAGAACAGGAAAACAAGTGGTTCGCAGGAGATTTGTAAAAAACTGTAAGTAATAAACGACGACGAAGGACGCGGTTAAATAGCAACCGCTAGTAACATATTATTATGTGGTATGTAAAATAAATATACTACGACAATACACACATCGTTGTCTAGCCTCAAAGTAAGCGTTAGCTTGTATTATGGGTACTGATGACTGATGAATATTTTTATTAATAATATACAAAAATCCTTAAAATAAAAAAATAAACACCCAGACACCGAAAAACATTAATGCTCATCAAACAAACATTTTCCAGGTATGGGAATCGAACTCACAGCCTTGACTCAGAAAGCATGGTCGCTGCCCACTGCGCCAATCGGCCGTCAAGTTAGACCAATCGGTATAAGACACTCATCTGGCCACTGCAATCAGGCCGATACACCATTAAGCTGAAGTTACACTTCCGCATCCCATTAACATGCAGTACACGGAACACGGGTAACACATTAGCTCGCGTTAATTAAACAGGCCTAGCTTCAGGGAATGTCTCTAATGCATTGTCATCATAATATACTACATAATATATATACAACGTGTAAATGAAAACCGAAATAATACTTTACATGCTTTAGAGGGACATTATGTAGGTACCGTCTCTGAGACTAATCTGTTAAACCGAAAACCTAATAGTTTTTGAGTAAACCACTGCCATAGTTTTTATTGAAGGAAATCAGATGCTTCCCTAACATCACATGCAATATTAAAATCATGTGATTTCTGTCACTTTTTTGGGTAAGCGCTGCGTAGCGTATGTACTATGCGCGTGTCGGTCTTTTATCTTTAATAGGGTTGTTATAAGTAAATACTTTTGTTTTAAGATTTAATATTTTTACAGGGTGGTTTTCTTTGAGATGTCTCTCAATAAGTTCTAAGTTAATATAAAACGTAAGCTTATAGAAAAAATCTATTATTATCTTAAGGACTACTTAAATAATATATACTATAAAGATAAATATATATATATATAAATTTTCAACTTAAGCTACTGCCTTTATTCACCATACATACACACGCCAGTAAAAAAAAAACTATTATTAGTTTATCGTTACAAGATTTATTGCATCGATTTAATATTACTTACCTAGCTGAAAACAGTTTATTTTATCCTCGCAGTAATATTTACATGACAGGCTATGCATAAATAAAGCATTGTATTCAGTTTACTCGATAAAATGTGTTTGTGTCGTCGAGAAATGCCTCCATTTGTATATGTCTTATTTCTCATGGCTCTGAATAAAGAATGTGCTGTTCGGGATAACTGTGTCTCATAATCACACTATATGAAAAAGGTTCACCAATGGCTCAATGGTTAAAGTTCTGAGTGCAAAATGAGGTTGAAAGGGTTTAATCTATTAATAATATATGTAGTTCTCGCATTAAATGAAATACATGTTATGTTTGACTTTTTTTTGAACTATGTTATGAACTGTAAGCAACTCTTTATTAATAAACCAAAGAAAAATATATTTTTCTAGGGAAATAATGATTGCAAACTAAAATTTATATTTATAATAAATATAAGCCGACTAACTAACTGTTCACTTATGGGCATGGTACCCAAAATACTGGCGCTACTGCCCCATTGAATTGCTAGGCTTAGCCGTTGTGCTAAATAAGCGCCAGCTCTTGTGTCAACAGATGTAAGGACCAATTTTTGGGACACGATGTTAATAAAATTTTTCGTGTCCGAAGACCATGGGCCCAGAGTCTCAAACGCAAGCGCCGCAAAAACGTAGTCATTACAAATAACGTAGTATTCACGGTGCTTAAGCATTTGAGCAGATTCGGCAGCTGCTGCCGCTTCTTGGGACGTACTCGGCAAGTGAGAAGCTGCCAACGTATCAACGCAGGTCGCATCCCACACCAGCGCACGCCCCATCGACCACGGTACTATAGTATTGCTCTACGTTATGCTTGACTATATTTCTGACTTTTATAATATTATAATCTATTAAAAAAAACATTAGTATTTTCGACGGCCGGGTGGCGCAGTGGGCAGCGACCGTGCTTTCTGAGTCCAAGGTCGTGGGTTCGATTCCCACAACTGGAAAATGTTTGTATGATGAACATGAATGTTTTTCAGTGTCTGGGTGTTTATCTATATATTATAATTATTTATGTGTATTATATTCATAAAAAATATTCATCAGCTATCTTAGTACCCATAACACAAGCTACGCTTACTTTGGGGCTAGATGGTGATGTGTGTATTGTCGTAGTATATTTATATTTATTTATATTTATAGTATTATAAACAAAAAGTCGATATAAACAATCGACTTACTAGAAACGGTCGTGATATCTGCATATCGCCTGATAAGTAGGTTCGAAAATCCTTTGTCGGGATGGGTAGGTATACATTTACGTAAGGCTTTTATAACATCATACGGAAGGTAATATTATATATATCAATATATAATATATAAATATATAATATTACTTATATATAAAATAATAATAGATCTACGTTTCTCTTAGATTAAACAATGTATTAAAACACATTTAATCAGTCTTTGTTAATACACGATTGATGAATTCCATAGCGACAAAGCTGCTTGGAAGCAGGCCACTCCGCTTTAACCTCTCACAAGATAGATAAATTAATGTTGATAAAGAGAGAATCTTCCTTCCAAACAAGTGGTAGAGTCACTGCAAACACACTGACTTGACGCTTCAAAAGTGCTTTTAAACAAGGCCTAAGTACTTTAAATAAATGAATTTTGATTTTGATTTTAGTTTTGACTAAATGTTTGTTGTTTACACTATTCAGTAAATTAGTCGTATTATTCAGTTAAAACGTTTTTCCAGGTTATTAAATTTATGGAATAAAATAAAAAATATTTTATGTGTAGACATTAGTGAGTATTTTGATAGTTTTTATTTTCTAAGTATAAATAGAAATAATACATTACGGCTTAGTAAAATGGTCGCTTACTATGAGTATCTCGAGAAGGCGCAACGTCACTCAGCGTGTGATGTAGAGTGCTATGCTTACGTTATCAAAGCAGCAATCTCCTCAATTCATAGAAGAACTAGAGTTACTGATATTACTCAACGAGTCGTGAAGCTTTGAGCAGGGCTCATAGTTCGGAGAACCGATGAACGTTGTGGTCCCAAGGTTCTGGAATGGCAACAACGCAACGGTATACGAAGCGTTGGTCGACACCGAGTCGTCAGAGCTTCTGTAAACAAGTGGCCCAGGACCGTGACTACGAAAACTTATGTCCGTCCAGCTGTGGACGTCAGCTATATGATGTAAAGATATTAAGCTAAGTTTGTCGTAGACTTCTTCTTAGATCAGAGTTCTAAGTGTGAGATTTTCTACCTACGTTAACTTGCTCGATCACGTGAAAATTAACTACGATTTATATGGTATCTAAGAAGCGCCATCTAGTAACATTACTTGGAAACCGTGCTGTCACTAGATGGCGTTCTTTCGATACCATACAAATATTAGTTAGCTTTCACGCATTCGAAAGAGTAAACGTAGCTATCAAATCTCACAATTGGTACTCAGAGTGCGTTTGCAACCCTCGTAGCTTTAGTTTTAGGTTAACGAATGTAGTTATCGCCATCACTACTCACTACTATGTAAGTACATATTTTGTATGTAATGAACGTATCAAAAGTCCTATCAAATATTTGAATTCGACTTTTTCACTGCATATTGATGTGGTAGTTCAGATGTTTTAATGCTAAGATATGTGTACGTTCATTCTTCAATCACGCAAAAACGAGTAAGTTGATGTGAATGAAATAAAACATTGCATTCAGTTTATGTGATAAAACGTGTTTTTGTCGTCGAGAAAAGGCTCCATTTATTTCTCTTGGCTCTGAATAAAGGATGTGGTGTTTGGGAAAAAAGTGTCCCTTACCAGCGACGCGTTGTTCGAATATACATACAAAACAAACATTGCATTTGCATGGAGGGTTTTCGGAAGTATCAGTAACTAGCGATAGTGGTGCTTGTATTCGCAACTTCACTTACGAATGTTGTGGAAAGAAATTATTATTTTATACCTACTAGCTGTTGCCCGCGTTCATCGTCCACTTTTTATACAAATCCCGTGAGATAAATTGGTTTTCCTGGGATTAAAAGTAACATAGGCTACTTTTTCTACATCCCGTCCTTTCAACTAACTCTATGCCAAAAATAGCTAGGATGACTGGTGTTAGACCAGTGGCTTCGACTTTACTTCCGATGGGACCGAGTTCGATATCCGGCACGCACCTCTAACTTTTCGGATTTAAATGCGTTTTTAATTCAAGTAATTAAATCTTACTTGATTTAACGGTGAAGGAAAGCATGCCTGAGAGTGTTCACATGTTCTGAAAGACGCGCGATGTCCACGAATTTACACTTGGCTAGCGTGATGGGCTATGCTGAAAGGCCTAAAGCCATCGTATTTTTAGAGGAGAGCAGTACCCTGTAGTGATCCAGCAATGGGTTTATGGTGATGAAGGCTGTACTTTAGGAATGACGATCTTCCTCGCGTTTGGTTCCTTAAATTCTGTTTTTCTTTAATCTAGTCTTGCGGCTAGTTACTGCCGTACGGACGAAGACGTGTCGCTAAGCAATTTAATTAGCGTTCCGATACGATAAGGGTTATAGGTTTAATGTAACTGCCATACCAAAATACAGGATAGCCTGTTACCATCTTAAACTGTATCACCATTTACCACTAAATAAGATTGCATCTAGAAGGGCTATTTCAAAATGTTCGAATTAAAGTTTTTAATTTTGAATGAAAGTTTTTAGTGTTACTGCAGATCGAATCATAATCATCATCATTCGGGTCGTCACACATCACCTTTTAAGCATGTGATATTTAATATACCTTAACGCACATAACTTTGAAAAGTTAAAGATAGTGGGATTCGAACACGGCCCCAGCAAAGTTAAGCATTAACCACTGAGATATCCCCGCTTATCGAATAGATTAAAGAGACTGTCCATGACGAACGATTAAAAATCACGGTTTTTAACTCTTTAGTCATTACACATAATATAAAACGTGTAACCGAATTACTTAATACTTTTGAAGGGTGCATAAGTATATTTCATAACGAATCGTCCTGGAAAATATTAAATGAAAAGAAGATTTTTTGTCTCTACGTATAATTCAAAACATTCTAAGTGTTACTTTATGACAACCCTATTGAAGATAAAAGACCGACACACGCATAGTACTTACGCTACGCGACCCGTACCTAATAAAGTGGCAGGAGTCACTTGATTTTACTTTTTCACGTGGTGTTAGGGCTGTATCTAATTTATTTCAATTATATCTATTGGTATGGTTTACTTAAAAAACTTTTAGCATTTCGGTTACACATATAAGTCTCAGAGACAGTAAATAATGTGCCTCTAAAGCCTCTGAAGTAATAATTGGGTTCTTATTTAAAACGTTGTATTCTAGGTTAATAACTAATACTAGGTTTTCACTCGCGATCGTGAAATACGTCCAAATATGTTATCACGTGTAAAGGCCCTTCGAGACAAGATATAAATACAGAGCGAAACAGGAACGTCGTCACTGGTTGACACAAACATAATTTACGGAGCAAAATGAATACATATTTGAATGTGTCTTTCAAGCTTGGCGTATGATGTAAAAAAATTACTCAGCTGAGATACTGAATTGTACGTTGAATATTTATTGTATTGCTCAATCTTTTTTTGTAATCCATCCATTCTATTAAAATAAATGTGGATTTGTCTGTTGGTTTGTTACGAGTAGGTCATGTTCGGCTCCAGAACTTAACCGATGTAAGCGAAACTTTAGTCTCAATAACATGAATAAATGGAACTACTCAGTTATCGGGATTGAAAAGATAATTGTGACCGATGGACGGTTAAAAAGCTAAACCGATTTTGAAGAATACTTACATAGAGACAGAGATGGAAGATTTGAAATACCGGTAAAACAAATGTTTCGCAAATTAAAAAAAAATTGGTTGTCTGTAAAGTCGGCTTACTGACGATAGTTGAACGTGAAAACGTCGTAAGAAAATACTGATGGAACGGTTGCATTTTTCAAAAGAAAATTTTAATTTTATTTGTTTGATAGATATGATCGTTGCTATAAACAATCGACAAAACATTCACTTTTCACTGCACTTCATCCTTGCCGAAAACATGTAAATGTATTATTGTATAGAAGCTGTCCACGCGGACGCATCGCTCATTCAAGTAGGAGAGAGACAGATGTCGAACGCGGAGGCCGACTGTGCCTCTTTGTCGCTCGTTCCGCGCTCTCGCTTGCACTTCAAGCCTTGAATGGAACGCCTCAGAGCGAGCTAACGCCGCATACGTCATGTTCTTCGTGCGTGCAGCCGGCTCCATCGAATTATAAGACGTTGTCACGTCAAAACCTGAAAGTCTGCTGCACTGCTGTATAATACCTAAATAGGTAATGAATTATTCAGCGAGGGAAGAGACAAATTGGTTGGCCCAGGAACCTCAATATGGCAAACATATGATCCTAGTCTTAATTTCGACATATCATAGGATACTTTTCAATCCAGGAAAATATTTCAGTTCAGAGTCGCATACAAATCAAATGAAAGCTAAATTTTATTGCGTCTTTTTACAACTAACTCTTTACATAGTGACACCTGGTATGCGCCCATATTGAAAAAATACAATGCCCTGCTGTTTTCCTCGGGCGAAAAAAATATTGAAAAAACATCAAAGGGTTTGACGCAGTGACAAAATAAATGTTTGCCAACCAAACATGGCATATCGTAGCGGACACAATTTATTAACCGCACAGTTAGCTAAGTATAAGATTTGCAAGCAATCGTAGAGTCGTTATCGAAACACTGTAACGTTAAACAAAATAGATCTTTAGTTTTTTGTATTAGGGCGCCAGATTCTGTAATCCTGCTTATTTTTGCCAAGATCTGTGGGCACAAATATATATATAAACTACCATTTAGCTGCAATAACACTTGATGGTAACTTATGAAGTCTAAGGTGGCAGACCCACGTTGAAGTAGCGTAGTGGCTCTATTTTCTAACATCTCTGTCTGATGAGAGAAAAGGTCTAAGACCAGCATGGGCACGTTATTAAAATATGGATCGGTTGGTAGGTATTTGTTTAAAATATGCCTATTCTCTCTTAATTTTAGCGAGTTATTTTTATCTATATATTATATTCATAAATCACGGTTTGTGCCGCTTTTATTGACTCGCGTGATATAGTCTGTCCGCCTACTACAATAATATCATTATTAATTTCATACTTCTATCATTTTAAGTGTGTTTTATCCAACTGTACGATCGCTGTACTGCGTTGACACAGAATCGTTACACGTCGTCGACCGATAACGTACCGATGTTGTGCCGATAGTGTACCGATAACGTCATTTGTCCGTTATGTTGCGAAATGGGTGAGTAAGTCGAAAGGTAAACTTGGCCCTATAGGTCCCACTATCTTATTTATATACTCTCTTATCTGACTGACCGATACTCTATATTAAAATACATATCATTGGTTTCCTTAATCATGTCCACGTGTAAGTCTGGTGTAAAATAGTCTTTGCCCAGCTGTGGGACTCGTTGCAGCTTGAAAGAACGATAATCCAAACGAATAAAAAAAACACCATACAAACTTTCATTCAACGACCCACCGTGTCGCATTGCTCTTACATTAATTGACTCCTAAAGGGCCTAGCGTGATGATAAACAACCTTAAAAATTGGACAATCAATGCAAAAAAAAAACCGACTCCCCGGATCTCAGCGCGCTTTAACAAACAAACCGAAATAACAAATTCTTCGGCTCTATGTTTAGTACCTATCCAGATATATAAGATAGTCCGTTATTGACTAACAGATGACCGTTTTCAATAACGACGAACAAGTCCATGCTTAAATAAGTAACGCCTAATCTAAGGATATTCCTATGCTTCACCAATAGCTATCACCTAAGAGTTGGTGAAAAGTTTTTTTTTGTAGAGGTCGTCTAAATCATTAGCTATTAGATTTAGGCGATTCCTCGGTTTATTGAAAACGGGCATTGATCCCCTCATTGGCCACTCCCACGCATTTCAGGAAGCTCTGGAATCTGAGAAGACACCGGTGTTTTCAAAAGTCATCTCATCTTGACATGACATCATCATCACATCGACCCGTTACCGGCCCACTACAGAGCACGGGTCTCCTCCCACAATGAGAAGGGGTTAAGACCGTAGTCCACCACGCTGGCCCTGCGGATTGGTCGACTCACACACCTTTGAGAACATTATGTGGAACTCCTTCACGATCTTTTCCTTCACCGTTGCAGCAAGTTATATTTTAATAAAAACGCATATAACTTAGAAAGTCAGAGGTGCGTCTTGGAATTCGAATTCGGACCCCCGAAGCTGAAGTCGAGCTCCTACCCAATGCGCTACCACCGCTTCTTACATGACATACCTACAGCCTAAAAATTATTTAGTGTGAGTTATTCTAAAGTGACATATTTGATTGTTTACAGGTAAGAGGAAATCTGCAGTGACACAATCTGATAATGGTGGTTACGTAAGTCTCTCACTTACTAACTAATTACAAAATCTCACAACAACAGTTTTTATTCCACTGTAAGTTAGCCCTTGATTGCATTGTCACGTGATGGTTATAAGTTATGGTCAGTCTAAGATGGTAGCGGGCTTACCTGTTAGGGAGTAAGGCAGTATATAAAATCCATGTCCTTAATCGTGTTCTACACAACATCGTATCAGAACGCTAAAAAGCTTAGCGGCACGTCGCTGTCGGGGTAAAGTGGTAACCAGCCGCGGCAGAAGCTTCCCAGCAAACCAAACCAGAGAAAATTAAATTCTCCTGACGGTAATCTAACCCAGGCCCTCCAATACAAAACCACAGCGCTCACTGCTAAAGGAGGTCGTCACGAACTCAAAGGGAGGTTTGGCAATTCCAGCTCTTCGGGACCCCAACCTTTACTGGCTTATCTATCTGAGGAAATATAGAGCATACGGTATTTGCTGCAACCTTGTATAGTGACGACATAATTGACACTGCAGCGTGAAGTGTACGGGTACGTGACCGGAATGGTCAATGGTTTTCAAGCTACAAAGTATGCCATTCATATTACCTCTAGCATAATATAGTAGGTAACTGATACGCGATACTTTGTTGAATTTAACAAGGTTTAGTTACAGTCAATTGTTTTTTTACTCCTTATTAATTGAAGTTATACTTCCTTTGGCGCGTTAAGGAAAAATTATGAGAGTAAATTTTTAAGATGCGCGCGCACACCGTCACGAAAAACCCACACCTATCAACAACAATTTTGTTTTTCAATACTGTACACTTTGAATTGTCAATGTCTGCGGGCTCATTCCGGTGATTTAATTTATTCAATTGCACAAACAAAAATCTAAATTTTTTATGATTAATGAAAATTGGTTTTCCGATAATGAGATAACTAGATAATGCGTAATAATAAATCTTTCAATGTATTAAATACCTTTTTCTATTGCTAGGACCGCTGCTGGACCGATTTTGATGAATTTTTTGCGTGAGTTCAAAGGGATTCGAGGATGGTTTAGATTCACAATTTGTTCCACTGGAAAATGTTTAAAAAAAAAATATCCGCGGTACGAAGTTCGCCGGGACAGCTAGTTAATATATAAGATTTAAATTGATAATGCAGCCAGAGTGCTATGTGTAACATTACACTCCTTTCTCCTTTCTGCTTTCTGGGCAGTGAAAATAATGTTTGCAAACCTAGGTTCTCTGCGTTCGACATTTTAAAGTTATATATGGTTAATCTATGATGATATTTGAGACACCTCTCTCGACCATGACCGATGGTTTTCTAGATAAATGTTTAATTAACAAGAAGGCAATTAATAATTCATAATCAGAGACAGCTATCACGTTAGATTACGCTGCCGTTTTTAGTCTAGGAGCTGACGAACTAGATCGAAAGTGTTTTATACCGGTAAAATAATTCACTAGTGTTACAGATAAAATATAACAATCAAACTACCTATTATCAAACACTAATTTGTTTGTTATATTTTTTATATCGAACGCGTGAAGATATTTGATATCCATTATCCATCTTTAGTATCCTAATTGTTTCTGGTATTATATGTTATGTATAAATGTTTTGAAACTAAAATATTTTGTTAAGTGGTTCACACTTAGTTCGCCATATGTTTTATATTAATTACATATTCGTCGCATATTGTGTCGCATCGTACCTGCAAACTTTACCGAGTATTAGCGGATGCTGATATAAATATTTACCAAGCACCAAGGGAGGTAATGCCATAATTGTACCTGTAATGACTCACACTCACTAACTTAAATAACGCAGTTAATTAACTCGCACTTTTGCAACGAAGGCAGGCCACCCTTGAGTTAAAGTATTATTTTATACTTAAAGCCTAAACTTTTCGATCAATAATATCATCCTCATTATCCACCCATTACCGACCCACTTCATGGGAGTCACTTTATTATTCTTCTCAGAGTAAGAAAGGACTTAGTCCACCGCGCTGGCCATGTGCGGCCATGTGCGCACATGGCATGGCATGGCATCGCACACACGCATGAAGTAGGGACATGTTTTTCTTAACAAATCGCACTAGTGATAATTAATTCCTTAAGACGCATATAACCGTCCTGCCGGGGATTGAACAAAATCCTCCTAAAAAAGGCCAGGACTTTGGCCTTTCTTAGTCACTAAACTAGCATCGCTTCATCTGCACATACTTTTATGCATATAAAATTATGCATACATTAGTATTCGAAGCTAAAAAACAGTCCACTGGCTTCCGGCCTATATCTCTGTGCACCGTGTACTGTGAGTCACTACACGTGTGGCTACTTGCACTACCAGTTTTTGTGGTACACAGTGTATCAATTAATTAAACTAACTTTCTTGCTGTCTCGATAAAGTCAACATTCCGATCCCAACTGCGACAGTTTTTAACTGGCTTTTTAACTCTGATCGAAGAGTGCTCCTAATTAAGTTGTCAAAGTGTGTATAGTTTTCTACGAAAAATTACATTTGGTTATTATTACAGTGTTTAATATTATAGGTGTCATCATTGGAACTGAACTATATCTTATATTAGGCATTTGACGTGTCTGTGATGTGTGTGTCTGTCTGTCTTTCTGTGTCATCGTACTACGCGAACGGATAGACCGATTTTGATTTTATTTCAAAGGTTAAGGAATTATTTCGGAGTGTTCTTAGCTTTGTTTGTCCGATGCTACAAATTGGCGGTTTGCATATTTTGTCACAATTCCCTCATTATCGCATGTAAGGCCTTGACTAATAAAATACTATACGCTATGACAAATTTCAAAACTGGAGTGCCGCAACCGTAAAATGGTGAATTACGGTGATTTTTTCACAGCTCCCTCAATATGGTTAAGTATCATATGTCTGGGCTTGCCTAGTAGAATAAAGTACACTATATCGAAATACGGGAGATTTTTAATTTTAAATTTATATATTTTAGTATACAAATAACAAAAATAAATATTATGGTCGCAATTTCGGCGCTGAATAATCCTTAAGATTCCTTTGGTAACTACTTTGGGGGCTTAGAGTACGTTTACGTTTTAATAACAACATTCCGAAAATAGCCTATTATATGCGTCGTTTAAGAATGACAAAAAGGCAAGAATTCTTGGTAGCAACTGGCTGGGCAAAATTAAGTTAGTTTTGAGTTGAGTGGACTTTTTTAGAATGCTCTAGTTACTTTGGGTCTAAGTAATTAAAAAAATATATTTAAAATTAATTATTAGTTAAAGACAAACAGGTAGCCGCCAAGAGCATTCTGAGTTTTAAAAGAAAGTAGCCATAGCATAAGCCAAAACATATTTAACTTTCTTTCTGACGTTAGTTAAAAAGCCTTTAAGGTAGGCCTACTTGAAATGTTGTAAACATCATATTCAGTGAAATTAACTGTCGTTCATCGTATTGTATTTAAATCGCATCATAACAGTGTCATGTTTGAACAAGTCACTTATCATCACCCCCCTATGTCGGGCCGACAAGTCGGACGTGAGGGAATTATTGAAATTATCTTTTAATAATATATTCACGAGCGCCACTTACGTTTGTCATTGTTTTTAATGTTCACGGGTGTAAGAGCAATAATTTATGATTCGCGTTTACGCTTAGTAGGTAGGTAATGCCGAAACGTTCCAATAACATCACGCCATTACGCTGATGTATTCAGTATATCAAGGTACTCCCACATTTTTTTAAATATTTATTTTTTCGGGGCTGGAAGCTAGTTGTAGCGTATAATGTTCAAGCTTAATTTTAAATACAAAAGTTTATTAACGTTTAAGTTGGCATAAGATTTATGGGGACTTTAGACGAGTATACTCTGTCTCGACATAGGGTAAAGAGTCAAAAGTTTATTAATATTTTAGTTGGTATAACATTTATTTCAGAAATAGGCTTTTTATTGTTTAACATTTTTCTAATTTTTTATAATTTTTATTAGTGTTTTCTACTGGATGACGCTACAGTCGTTATAAGACTTATGTGAAAGGCATATACTAATTTGGGCATCGACGGTAGGAGTGCCGTAGCTTAATTGGAGAAAGCGCTCAGGCGGCGATTGCCAGAGAGTCGCAGGTTCAAATCCTGTCGGTTCTGAAATTTTTTTATATGCATTTTTAATTTATAAAACATTTTTCTATCTTGTCCTTTGTAAGCTACTTGTTAAGGCACTTTAGACGAGTATCCTCTGTCTCGACATAGGGTAAAAAGTCAAAAGTTTATTAAAATTTTAATTGGTATAGGATTGATATTAGTTATAGGTTTTTATTGCTAAAAAAAATTCTATCTTGTCCTATGTAAGCTACTCGGTAAGGGACTTTAAACGAGGATACTCGGTCTGATCACAGGGCAGAAAGCCCCAAAAAGATATCCCAAAACCGAAACTTCGTTGGTAGAAATCGTAGTTTTCAATAAGATGAAGGCGGGTAGGGCATCAGTATTCCGCTCACAGGCGGAGTTATTGAACAGAAACTCACACACATCCCTTTGAAAGGATCTTGTTTGCCCCAGCGGGTTGAGACGATATTTCATACATACAGACATGCTCCTTATTTGAAGAGTTAGAACTACCTTGTCTGGGTATTTGAACTTGTATTTTGATTCCATTACTCGTGGATTCCCTTTGACTAAAGGTCGTAATGTATTTTTACATTCGCCACGTCGATATCTTATAGACGTAAGTGGTGGCCCAGTGGTTTGGACTCTGGCATCACTTTTGGAGGCCGAGTTCGAAGCCCAGCACGCACCTCTAACTTTTATTAAGTTAAGTGCGTTTGAAGTGATTCAGCGGTGAAGAAAAACAACGTGAGTAAACCTGCATGACTGAGAGTTCTCCATAATGTTCTCAAAGCCACTGATCAACGGCTTAAACCCAGCTCATTGCATCGTGGGCCGGTAATACGTGGATGTGATGATACACGAGAACATCTCCCGTTACTTTCGTACAGTGCGTACCTCGTTATAATTTTTCATTATCTCCTAAACTAAAAAATTAAAGGTAAAGTAAATATGTTAGATTCATAACATTTTCTTCATAAAAAAATTAGATAGGTACTTTTTATGTAAGGTTTAATATTCTTTACCTAATATACATATATGACGTTTTAAAATCATGCTTAGACCTTCATTGTCGTTATAGAGTCTCGTGCAAATCTCATACCAAGAAATTCTACTGATGGTAAGAGACTTAGCGATTTATAAGAAAACGAAAAGCTGTTATGGAATGTGCGTTAAGATTCTCAACCTGTTACCACAAAATATATAGATTTTACCACTGAGAAGATTTAAAACAGGTTTGAAGAAATGGCTCTAACAAAATTCATTTTATTCAGTCAAGGAATTTTTAGTGCACAACAATGTTTGACTATTTATGTACCTATACCTTTTTATGTATATATATTTGAATTTCGAATTTAAATGAAACCTCACTTCAGCTATACCTATTGGATAAAAATAAATTTCAAAATATCTAAATACTTAGGTACGCCTTAACACTGAATAATGGCTGCTCCCAGCGGACGCATTACTTATTTAGGTAAAATAAAAAATAAGCAACCGTCCACATTCCCCCGGGAAGAGGCCAGGCGAGCTTCGGGTCAATTTGTCAACCCTGATTCTAGTTGGTAACTGACAGCTTCCCAAAGGGACGGCGTAGAGATTCAAGTGCCGTGGACATTGACTCGTGAAGGCTAGAATTCGATTCATAATCAAATAAAAGCAGGCGTTGCTGGATTAAAAGAGTTAACTTAACGGGTGGCTTTGCCCATAGTCACTATGCTGGGCCGACGGGTTATCACAGTAGATAGCAGTAGGTAGGGCAGCAATCATGGGCGTACCCAACTTCTGGTCTAAGGGGAACAAGTGAGTTTTTTAGGTCACATCATCCGCGGCTGTTTTTTAGAGGGCCCTCTATCGATGCTGAAGCTAAAATTGTATTTTTTAAATTTTTGTATGCCTGTCTGTCGGTAACTTAGCCGCCATAACTTTTTTAAGAGAGTTCATAAATTTTCTGCGAGATTTCCAGAAGTGGCAGCTGACCTCCTCTGCCCCTCTGGATACGCCCGTGGCAGCAACCTGCTCTATGGCCAGTAATAGCATACTATTACTGGCCGTTCTTCGTTATATTCAGTCCTCTTCTACATCGGCGACAATCAAAATAGAGACAACTGTATTCTGATCTGACGTCACCACATAGCATTTTAATAGCTGTCATACCACCATAGTAACAAAGTCGTGCCGCCAAGTTATAAAGCGTTCTGGTTCGATGCTGCATAGAAACCAATTACGGATACGGATCCAATATACGAGTAACTAGTTTCATCTTATACTCCATCATCACTTATATCACGAGAGTCAAGGGCTAAAAAAAGAGGACATAAAACCATCTGTGTACTTATGAACACGCGTTAGAAGTTATACTTCTTTGGCGTAACAAGTTAAAATGTATAAAATTACAATAGAAAAAAGTTATTGTTTGAATTATTGGAAGTCAACTGTCAAACCTTTTTTAGAAAAACTAAAATGTTGACTATAGCTAACTTCATGGTGTTGGTTTTTTGTGACGGTGTGGGCGCGCGTATCGTAAAAAATTACTCTCACCATTTTTCCCTAATACGCCAAAAGAAGTATAACTTCAAAAAGGTATTATCGCAGCTGCAATGTGAGTTTATTATTACATTTTCATAGTTATATACAGATTTTAATGTAGATTACAATAGAAACTCAAATTCATAATTCCTTGTAGCTTGTAGCAAAGAAAATTATTATCAGTATTACTCTTTATTTGTACACCACAAAAAGTATACAAGAAAACGGAAACAGAATACAAAAGGCGGCCTTATCGCTTAGTAGCGATCTCTGCGATCTTCACAAGGAGCTAAATTTAAACCCGGGGCTTCTTGTACACAGCGAACTCCTCCGCCCAAAGAGATCGGTAGGGACCCGAGCAAACAACAAACATACATTTTATCCCACAATCCTTCTGTACATCGACAATCAAAACTCTCAGCTCTACGTCGAACGCTGTATACACACAATGTTTGTTCAAGTTATCGGACTGATAAAGGTGTGTCCACAATATATACCAGCGCGGGATACGTAAAGGCTAACTGTGATTTAAAAAAACATTTACCGCCAATGCCAAAAGAGGAGGTTATGAATTTTACCGGTATATTGTTTTGCCAATGCCATTCATGCCACCGTCTAATCTTAATTTTCATAATACTTACTAATATTATGCGTGAGAAAGTATGCTTGCTTGTTTGTTTGTTAGTCCTTTCCTTACGTCTTAACTAAGCAACCAGTCAACTTGATTAATCGAAAGGCCTTAGAGTAACATAGTCTATTTTTTATCAAAGGAAAACAAACGATTCCCATGGGATTTGTAAAAAAGCCCTAATAAACTCTGAGGAAGAATAGTCAGTTATTTATAATGGTAAGATTGATTAGTGAAATCGGCCGGTCGAAACACAGAATTCTGTGCGACGCCGTATGAAACTTATCACCAATATGGTATAAAACACGCCATTGATGGACTTAAAGTCTCTCCCAAGGAGAGGCTTTGCCCGTAATAACCACGCTGGGTAGACAGACGGCCTGGTGCAGTAGATGGTAGTAGTAGCATAGAGAACACTGCTGCCCGTTCTCTGTTATATTCCCTTAGTCGCCTCGTACGACAACTGTATTCGGATCTGCCGTCACCACAAGTTATTTAGAATTTTTGTAATTCATATTCCATATTATTGCGATTTTAGAATTTTCTACATCCAAAATATGTTCCCGAACAACCAATTCAAAATTCAAAATTCATTTATTTCAAGTAGGCCTAATATAAGCACTTTTGAAACGTCAAGTATGTCTATTTGTAGTGATTCTACCACCGGTTCGGAAGGCAGATTCTACCGAGAAGAAGCCGGCAAGAAACTCAGCAGTTGCTCTTTTCCAACATCACAAGTTTACATTTTACATTTTAACAATGATTATTCTATCTTATGAGAGATGAAAGCGGAGCCGAATGCTATTAAAGTATTGCATTACTATAAGATATCATGCCATATATTAATGTTTCAGCATATGGCTTATCCACTGCAACCACCCGCATTCCGATCAACCAAAAAAATGCCTTCCTTATACGTTTGAATGTCCAGTAAATGACGAGGTGCATGGCCACCCTACACCCTTAGTCTTCTCTCACGTAAGTTCGCAGAGAATACAATAGTCTCAATAGACGTATAATAATCCTTGTCTCATACTACGTACATGGTACTCGGCTATACATACACATTTGTCAGCAATGGCGATTCTGTCATGATGTGTTTAAATGGCTTGACTATAAATAAAAATAAAAAGTTTATCATTAACCTCAGTTAGCATTGAAAGGTGCAACCAATTTTTGACGTATTTAGTTAAGTTTGGAGATCAGTGCAACCGAAAAGCGCCCTTGTCTATCATAGTTACTCGTAATATCCCTAACTTAAATCGTGTCACAAATCGGCAATAAAAAATCGTTTTTTTGATTGCATAAATAGCGGTGTTAGCATAGTGGTATGGGTTTCGGCCTCATTTTCGAGGGGGCTGAGTTCGAATCCTTCCACCTCTAACTATTCTAAGTTATGTGCGTTTTAAGCAATTCAAATATCACTTGCAACGGTGAGAACCATCGTTTGGAAACCTGCATGCCTGTGAGTTATAACTCAAAGGCGTGTCGAGCATTGCGCAAGTATGCAACTGCTTTTCAACGTTTAATAGTTAGCGTGTAATTAATAAGTTAAGTCTGTGTATAGAACTAGTCATATGGAATTAAAAGCGTATGCTCGAATTCAGGACTAAGTACCATAGAGAATAATAAGAACTGTGGCAGATACAACCAATCCCCGCTCGCATAAGACATAGGGTTTTTCTAATGCACCGATATTTTTTTAAATGTAATACATAATTTATTTTATTTGTTTTTTCAAACAATCATAATTAATAACCAAATCGCTATTTTTAAACTAAATTATAGTACGGTATACTTATAAATGTAGAGAAACAAATGAAGGATCCTTATATTTATGGCCGGAAATAAAGTTTCCTGCGTAAAAAGATGGTTATACCCTCGATCATACTATATTGTCTAGATAAAAGATTTGCGTACAACGGACTTAGCAAACAATACATAGGTATTTTATTGATGCCAAACTTTAATATAATATTGCGTCCTTTAAATCGGGAATGATATGGTCACCCTCTTTATAAATAAGCGAGCCTTCTTTTACGTGAGTTCTGTTACAATGGAGCTTACAGACGAATAACGGCCCTTGTTCCTGAACAGGATACTAGGTAGTGAATACCCACTACAAAATAGTCTGTGATTGTTAAGCCATATCAATGCAAACCTGTAATCCGAGTGGTTAATAATTTTTAGAGGGTACTTGATAAAAACTTTTTTTTTGACGTGACAACGTCTTATAATTCGATGGAGCCGGCTGCACGCACGAAAAAACATGACGTATGCGGCGTTACCTCGCTCTGAAGCGTTCCATTCAAGGCTTGAAGTGCAAGCGAGAGCGCGGAACGAGCGACAAAGAGGCACAGTCGGCCTCCGCTTTCGACATCTGTCTCTCTCCGACTTGAGTGAGTGATGCGACCGCGTGGACAGCTTCTATACAATAATACATTTACATGTTTTCGGCAAGGATGAGGTGCAGTGAAAAGTGAATGTGGTGTCAATTGTTTATAGCAACGATAATATCTATCAAACAAATAAAATTAAAATTTTCTTTTGAAAAATGCAACCATTCCATCAGTATTTTCTTACATTCAACTATCGTCAGTTAGCCGACTTTACAGACAACCAATTTTTTTCATAAAATAAAATTGACGGACCAAGCTAATGTAAATAAGTGGAAAGCCATCGCCTATAACGGCGTGTGTTCATAAACCTGAACCGTAGGTGTTGAGCCTACTGTGCCTGTAATTAAACCGGCAAATTTTTGACCACCTTTGTTCATACCGGAACACAGTATTGCAACGATTTATAAATAAAGCAATGCAACTTAAAGAAACCATATCGGTAGCATTTTAATACTTGTACCTAACTCATTCAATATTAATATTTCCTACGCTTAGACATTAATTAAATAACAAATTCATTAGATAACAAATTAATTACACAATTAATTATGAAATGTACAGCATTTCTTAACTGGGTGAAGTACCCAGTCTCTGAAACGCTGATTGGACGATCTGATTAACGAATGAGACTAGTCATACTTAATCATATTAAACAGATTTGTGTGCCAAAAGAGAAGTTACGATGATGAGAATTACCCCATACAAAATGAGAATTCTGTATAAGCCTAAAACATAGTACTTTAATCCAACTAGTCCTACTATCCTACTATTTTACTAAAATCTTACTATCCCATTAATATTATAAATGTGAAAGTGTGGATGTTTGTAACTCAATCACGCAAAAACGGGTAAATTTAGATGAAATTTAACATGCATGTAGCCTTTGACACAGAAAAGAACATAGACTCACTTTTATCCCGATCCCTTAAGTAGTTCCCGAGAGAAGATTAAAAATTGTTTGCGAGCTAAGCCGCGGAAAGACAGCTTTGGAATTTGGTATGCATGTCACCTATGCACATGCACTTTCTATACCGATCTCTCAAATATTTCCTGTGGTAGGATTAAAAATTGTAACCGATCGAAGCTTTAGACCCAATTCTAAAGTCCACGCAGAAGACGCGGGCAGAAGCTAGTTTAATAATAATTATCAGATCGTGTGTTTGCAGCCATGCACTGTTTCAATACAAGTACCTATAAATTCTGCACACAAACACAAAATATTTAAGTAACTTCTCTTATCGGTTCAGATATTTTAGGTGACCGTTCATTTGATCAGCTGTTAGGAAACGGGGGGCTAAAGATATGTCCGCAAATACCTCTACTTCATTACGAATCTAATCAGCATTAATTAGGACAAAAACGTTGCTTGAAAGAGATCTCACAATTGTATAATTACTACGGTTATCATTTTAGCAGTTTTTGTATGTCATTAACTTTGTCAGTTTGGATGTGTGTTTAAATACGAGTATTGCCTGAAGAACTGGTCAGATGAAAAATTTCTTTTTTTTTTAAATATGTAACCTATATAACGTATCATAATCAACCTTAGTCTATTTTTGTCCCACAGCTGGGTCTGATCTAACAAAATAATAAAATTTAGAAATTAGACCCCCCACGCTGCTCAATTATGGATTGACGGGCTTTAAGGAATATTATTCTTGGTGGTAAAGTGGCACGGGCCCACTTTCTCATAGACGAAAGAAATTTAAAGCTTAAATCCACCACGCTGCTTCAATGCGATGGTGGGCTTTAACAATGATCTTAATATGTTACACTCTAAAAAAAGAAAGCCAACTAAGAGAGATTTTCTCTTAATTGACTTTATATAAATTATAACAATTATGATAATAAACATAACAACAAAAGCTGATTAGTTATAGCAGCAAGTTCATTATAGATTGAGCTAACAATGTAGGTATGTTCATTGATTCTAACAAATAAATACGTTGTTTCTATTATTATTTACTTCTTTGTATGATTAGATGATTTTTAATTATTTAGCTTAAACAAGTACGTAAATTGAATCAGTTAAGAATATGCCTTAGTTAAGTAACAATAATAGGAGCAATACAGTTGCCCAGTCCATTGAATTATGATAAACAATCATTATCATCTTATTTGATGTATCTATGTTCTTGTTAGGCTCGTATGGAATCAAGATGCTTGATCACAACAATCACTATCTTGTTAGGAATAACCAATTTTAGAGTGTAGTAATGATAAAAAAGAGGAGGGCTCTACGAGGCATGTGGGTGGGACCTACCAACTTCCTAACTACGGGCTGTTTTTTTTTTTTATTTTTTTATTTAAAAGCATATAAAAATTTGTGTCTGGATGTTTATATGTATATTATAAGTATTTATGTATATTATTCATAAAAAATTCATCAGTTATCTTAGTACCCATAACACAAGCTACGCTTACTTTGGGACTAGATGGCGGTGTGTATATTGTCATAGTATATTTATTTTTTTATATTTCCCCCACTATAAAAATTATAAAAACTCAAAAATGACTGCTCTTGGACCGACTCAGGCGTCCAACTCAGGACTTTGCGATCCGTAGCAAAGCATGACCACCACTTAATCAATGAGGCAGACAATGCTACACAAAACCGCAGAACATTTTTAATTAATACCAAAAACCATACAATTTGCATAGGAAACAATATAGTTAATTATCCCCGCCCAGTTCCAATATACCGTATCATTTGCGCCCATTCCAGCTTGAATTATTTCAAGCTGTGGGGGGTTATTGCACGCGGGTCCTAATCGCTCCGATTATAGCTAATATCCAGCTTGTCTATGGCGTTTAACGTTAACCCATTAATGGAATTATACGCGCCGCGAAGCTTATTAACGTGAATTACGGGAATAAACAAAATCTGACGGTATATCAAATTATAAAGAGTAACTTTTTAAATTAAATTCGATGATTATCGTCATCGTCAAATCGGTGCTGAACATTTTATATCAGTTAAGTTAAACGTTCTGTTTAAATACGATCAGGTCTGGGTCAGTTTAAGGCCTCTCTGGTAAATTATAAACACACATATTCATTTATATATATATATATATATATTTACGGTGAAGAAAAACATCGTGAGAAAATCTGCATGCCTCAGTAATGTTATCAAAGGCGTGTGGAGTCCACCAATTAGCACTGGGCCAGCGTGCTGGACTACGGCCTTAACCCCTTCTCATTGTGGGAGGAGACCCGTGCCCTGTAGTGGGCCGTTATTAGGTTGACATGATGATGATATTTTATTTAAATCCCATTCGATTTTTAAGCACAGCTCATTTAATAAGCAAGATCTTCACTTAAGACCCCATATCGACGCAAAATACCGCATAATGTATTGAAAATAGGTAAAAACAAACGTTAATATTACCAAATAAACCGCGGCGAAAACTAGCAAAAAAACAACGTCGAGGATAAGATAAAAAGCGGATGTGTATTTAAATCTCATAAATAAGAGGAATAACCCGTCGTGAAAATAAGCAAAAAGAAGTAAGTGTAAATAAAAAAAAAACAACCGGTCCTAACATAACTAATTAAGTAATAGTAATAATAACTTAAATAATTAATATATAAATTTAATACTTTCTTATTAATAATTTTTACACTAATTTTATAAGGTGGGTAAAAAATTAAACTTTGGATAGCTATAATTTGATTTATGCCAGATACATTATGAAGTTGATTTGAACAAATGTGCTGATAATTCTTCTTAAATTAAAAAATCGTTTTTAAGACATAATTAAAATTATTTTTTATTCACTGTCATAAGACGGGTGTGCATTGTGCTATGTGATTACACTGTCTCGTGTGTTCCTGAGCAATGTTACTACGTCAGTATTACCCGAGCCGCAGGCGAGAGTAGACTTGTGACAGTTGATCGTAGGCATTGCCAGTGACTGGGGTACGCTATCAGCAGATCCTACAGGGTGCATTTTAGAAACACTTTAGTCCTGCATGGACTCGAACGATGCAAAGATACCTCCCGGTGTCTTAATCTTAATTAATCGTTATCTTAATGGAATAATTTAAATCGTATAATTTATAAATACTATATTCAATAGCATGTAATAGCGATACTCTAGTATAAATTACTATAGCTTTTGCCCGCATTCATTCTTCGTCCGTGTTGGTTACGGTATTTACAAATCCCATGGAAACGGTTGGTTTACCTTGGATAAAAAGTAGCCCATGTTACTATCCGTCCTTACAACTAACTTGATTTTTGTAGTACAAAAATCAAGTTCATTGTTTGCTTTTGTAGGATGTAAACGACAAACAAACAAACGAATAAGCAAACACACTTTATAATATTAGGTAAGGATATAAACGTCAAATAATATTTTCAAACAATTTCCCCCTACCATTTGCCTTCTAATCCCGAATTGATTAAACTTCTCCATCCACTAACCGCCGCTAATACATATACTAACTCAAGTTTACTGACTTAGATGTTAGATGGAATCCTGCACAAAGCTTCTAGTGGTAACCTACTTTGTGTACATATTACATTCGGCTTCCGATTTAGGTGGGTACGTAGTCATCTGCTAAATTGAAATTGCGCATTGCACCTCTGATTATATTACAAAGTAGAACTTCATATGAAGTCATAAACCCTGATTTTAAGTTAAACTTCATGACACTATCAGGGGCTTATGACTTTGTCAGTTTGTAATGTATGTGTGGTTCAGCCGCTGAACCGATCTTAATGAGGTACAGAGATAGCTTGCATCATAGATATTGGCAGACATAAAAAACGACGGTTGAGGCAGTGAAATAGCTGGCAACAAGAAGTAAAATATATTACTAGTGCTTCCAAAAATCCTTATCAGTTAACTTTTGAAGTTAGTTTTTTTTTTAAGAAAGTTATTTTTTATCTGCAGCGGTAAGGAATTGATTGATTGAATGAATATGGAATTTTAATGACTCCACGTCACAGCTTGTCCGATATGGAGGACTAATTAAAAATTAAAATGTATATTTTATTAATTGCAATTACTTGCTTCATTGGTCGGTGGATTTTCCATTATTTATACATTGTACATAAAAGATTTTCTGTGTCATCCGTCTTTTAGCATTAAACTTGATTATGAGCTAATTAAGAAAAGTAACTCAACAACAGAGTTTAGTTTTCTTTATTAACATTTAAGTAGGTAAAAGGACACTTGATTAGTAATTATTTACCTCAGAAGTCCGAGTTAGCTTATCTTTAAAAAGTTCTTGATAAGGCACAAGTCGTGCCAAGGTCGAAAATAGGATGCACTTCCAGTCTTTATATGAATATCTATAATTCTATCTAAATATTTCATGATGAGGTACTATGTATTTTTTTGCATTAATAGCAGTTGTTTTATGACAAATTTCCTGTTCCCGTTCCTGGGATAAAAAGGCTTATGTGTTAATCCGGGTTATAATTGATATCTATTCCAAATTTCAGTTAAATTGGTTCAGTAGATTTTGCGTTTAAATTTGTATGGATGGATGGAGGAATAAATAACCATCCATCCTTAAAAAAAATGCATTTATAGTATAACTAGGATTGATCTTTAAAGATATGCTACTTTTTCATAAATTTGCCCTAAACACAGTCTTCACAGACAGTTTGCACAGTCGCCACTACAATACTGTGCTTTTGAACATCACATTCACATCGTTGCCTCATTCATAAACAAGTTCTAACGTTAAACTATCACCAAACGACTCACGATTCTTAATATTCCCGACATATCAGACAACGCTTCACACCATACTGTTTTATTAGTCTAAGATCTGGTGAACAACATATTATAACTAACAAATAAAAAGAGCAGAGGATAAATTGAACATGTAGTTCAGATTATCCTCTGCCCTTTTCCTCTCGAAAGATTGGCTAGAGGTTTAAATCTCTATGTTTTTTTTTTAATGGTTTTTGGATTATAAAGTAAGTTCACTTCAAAAAATTCGTTGTAATACCTCACGTGCTGGCCATGCAACGGGACGCGACGCGCAGAAAACTTCGCTCGATTTGAATAAATGTATGATAGCCGCCGGCCACCGCTACCCGTGGAATGCGTGGTATATTATATTCTATTCTATATTTCTATACATACGCGATAATTCGTAACACATCCGAATATATATAATTATAACACATAATCGAATTTTTTTTCATCACACTCTTACTACGCAAGGTTTCTTTAGTATTACTTATTAAATCTTTTTTTATGCATACGTCTGGTGAGAAGCTTTGGCCCAGGCTAGTAACCACCCTACTGGCAAAGACGTGCCCCTAAGCGATTCCGGTGCGATGTTGCGTAGAAACCGATTAGCGGTATGACTACCATATTCCCTAACAGGTTAGCCCGCTACTATCTTAGACTGCATGACCACTTACCAGATGAGATTGCAGTCAAGGGCTAACTTGTGGTGTGGAATAAAAAATAAAAAAAAGTTTTATCCAATGAATGGTCATCCATAAATTATGTCAATTTTATTAACCCCTATCCCTTCCCCTAATGTATAACGTAGTTTATAGATGGTCACTTAACTTAGTCGCTTTTGTAAGGCATTATAAAATTCAACGTGTTTTGATTGAAGATGTACAAAAAGTTTTGAAAAATAAGTAACAAGCTCTCTGCGTAGAAGGCTGTAGCATCTCATTGTATCCATGATGGGCCTATTAATTTGATAGAGAACCCTCTAATTGGAGATATACCGACTAATGCACCTCACCTATCCTCCTCGCAGTTAATGTTATCTTTACGACGAGATAAATTTTACATATCATCGATTTTCGGGTGTTTAGGCAAATGGCCGTCTTTATGTTGTGAAAGAACCATGCGACTTTCGTAGTTTAGATTATGGCCCGATACAAATAAAAGGCGTAGAATTTTTATGGATTACTTGTTTGATTCAAAAATTTAATGAGTTCCGTCGGTCTCCACTTATCTTTTTGTTTAAGTAACTAAAACTATTGGTACACGAAGTTAACTTGCTATTTTATTTTTAAATGAATAATTGACGGTCCAAGCCGATGGCCTACCTGATGGCTAGTGGAAAACCGACGCCAATGAACAGAGCAACACTTTCAAGCGCATGCAAAGAACATTTTTGTAACGTGCCGTGCAGTGTCCATCTACATGAGGCGTAGGTGTTAAGCCTCATTTGCCTGTTATTACTTTTGACGTGACAACGTCTTATAATTCGATGGAGCCTGCTGCACGCACGAAAAAACGTTACCAAGCGGCGTTACCTCGCTCTGAGGCGATCAAAATCTGTAGTTATTTTTAACATTGAGTGATTACAAGTTACAAAAAATCACAATACAAATTTCACCTCTAAAGACAACCTCTGATGGAAACGCATAAAACAAATGCAATATGCGCGTGCAATCACTTCTTCAAGGCAAGTACTGAAAAATAAAAAGGTTTTTTTTTTTTCTAACACGCAAAGTTAAATATAAAAAGGAAGATCATTCATCATTGGATTAAACTAATATTTATAGATTTTTTTACTTTCTTCTAGGTATTGCTTATCTTGTGAGCATTTCAGACATAACTTATGCCTCAAATGTGAGTTATATACCTACATTAATGCATCCGTAGTTGGTAAGTTAAGTTCTCCTTGAAAGAACTTTAGTAAATAAAACTGTATCTTCCTCTAACTACTTGTCATACTCTCACACTTCACCCGATAGCAAACAGATACATAAATGTTGTAAATGTGAACACTTGTCCCAAATGACTTTTCCAATAGTTCGGATCCGATACAAACTTGAATTTCGCCCACGTGGGATCAATGTCGCAATTATTGAGATGTCGCTACCCTTAGTGTGAGGTTCGCACGCTCGCGATCGACTATCGAAAAACGCCATGATTTCTGCCGCCCAGCACGGCTAGCGTGGGCAGGAGACAATGATCTCCCCGGGGAAAGGATAAAAAATTATCTTCTCCCAAAACTGTATCAACATTTAGAGCACTGGCGCACAAGTGGACATAATATCCAAATAATATATGAGTAATAAACGGAGGTAAACTTCTCCTATTCCATGGTTCCATGCTCTAGCAGGTGGACACGATAATTATATCACAGCAAGGCCTGTGCTAGACCTCCAGCAGCGTTACTTCGTTCCGGTCACTTCGTAACAGGCGCACTTAATACCTAAGTCTCAGGTTGATAGAGCCAGAGTGGCACTTTGTAGAGACGTTTTTGTATGCCCTGTGAAATGTTGTTCTGTTTAAAGGCGATAATTTTCCATGAGCTGGGCCATCTGGTTGGTCTGTCAAGTGCAGTAGCGTGCATAGAGGGTATGCACAGGGTATGCATACGAGTATGATATAAAATGAAGAAAATCTCCAGTACGAGTTTTTAAAAACCTAAGGAAAGGCATTTTTAGAGTTATAACAAGCCTAACCTTAAATATTTATAAAAGTACTGGACATGTACTGGACATTTTCTTTATTTTATATCATCTGCATACCCTGTGCATACTCTCTATGCACGCCACTGGTAAAGTGTAACTTAAAAAAAAAAGAATAAAAAAGAACTACTGCCATTCTAACAATTGAGTTCTGTGTTCCGTTGCGCTATTCATTGCATGTTTTTTTTTAATTTGGAAATGATGCTATGCAACCGCCATATTGTTTTAGTCTCAAATAATATATAATCAGTGTCTTTGCAATAATGTAATCCGTATTTGTACATTGTACAGGCATTTAGAAATAATAGCAGATAAAGAAAACACATACAGTTCTTATAAAATTAAAGTACCTTTTTTCGTCGTGTACCTAGTAATTAAAATGGACCGATAGTCATGATTTCAATAAAAGAGAGCTCTAGAATCGGCTCTGTGCCCTCGTGGTTTGACCTTAGCATCCCTTATACTTAGTAAATAAAAGGAATATGGAACACTGTCCTCGATTAAAATCCTGTATGTGGGAAAAATAATACCTAATACCAGCCAGGAGTCAGGACATTCGCGTTGTCCACCCCGTTGCTAACGTTTGTCCTGGTTATTATTACAGTCATGGGATACTTAATAATTGTTTCCGCCGACCCGCTTTGGAGAACCTTGATGGTAAGCACTAAGTGAGTTCTATGAAAGAAGCTATGCCCAGCTGTGGAATTTTAATATGCTGTCGACAGTGGCGTGCAGTTCATACATACACAAAAGCAGTGCATACCCAAATTAATTTATATAAGTCGTGTTGGAGGGGAATTTCTGCCGTTTTATGCAATTTTCTTACTGTATGCATACCCTGGTAAGAAACCCAGTGCACGCCACTGGCTGTCGATGATGAAAATTAAGTACATGTAACAAAATGCGTTGAATATCATAAATTCCCTCCATTCCCTGGTTACGCAAACATCTTACCCGTACGCTGGAACGTAGAACACGTATCCGTTTCGTGTTACAAAATACACAAAACAATTTTTCACGTTACAAGTATCACGATAAACATCTGACAGAGTGAACTAACGACATTAATAAAAACCAAGTTTCACGAGAACGTGTTTCGCTTTCCCTTTTAGCATAGTTTTCCGAACGTATAAAAATGGAAATAGTATAAACATGTTAATATATGGCTGAATTCATATTAATATATTAAATATGTGATATGGGAAACAGAATAGTTTGATATTTGTGAATACTTAATATTTATTATGCTCGTGCATGGATATAAGATGCACCATTTCATAATATGAAATTTGTAGCCTTTCGTGTTTATGTATTCGTTTAAAATCTCAAATCTCAGAAGTACCTACTAAAATTAATAAAAAATAGTTTGCCCGGTTCGCTGGTCAGTAGAGGTGAGCATGTTCAGCTATAGATTATTAGGCCCGAAAAAAAATAATGGTATATATTGTGATTACAAGTATGGAGCAAGAAAATCGGGACTGCCCACCGCCTTCAGGTTATTAAGCCAAACCCGTATTGTAGCAGCGTTGTGGGTCTGCTTGAAAGCCCTCTCTGCGATGAGAGAGCGATTAAGATCGTTGCAATCTTAAAAGACACATAAACAGATTATAGAAAGACTCACCAAACTCGTTAAGTAGACTTCTCTAGAATTTTATTCTCGTATTACAACCAATCCTTAAGATCATCCATATAAAGCTGTGTATTAAGATATAATCAAAAACATTAAGTCATCATTCATTTTTGTTAAAGCAAGACGCCATTTTGGAAATTAGGAAACATTTAATTGATACACCTTAAAGCTTGTTATGAAAATTAAGCTTAATATATTATGGATTTCCGCAAAGTAACGCCTGCTTCTATCTAATATTTAAGCTTGTTGTTTCTTTATTCAAAATATCTTCTTCTAAGTGTATCTTTTAAGGAATCTTTTGATTATGATTTGGGCTTGTACAAGATCAGATGAAATAATTCTTTACAATTTACCTATGTTGGCTTATTTGGACTGGAGCTATTCACAGGCGGCGGCAACCAAAATAAATGGTTATACTTTGCCCCACTAAATTACTTAATTAGAGTACCTAAATATGTAAATTGCTTTATGGGTTTTTTATGTAAGTTTCTCACAATAAACTTTTTACTACCTTATGGAACCCTCATTAGCATTCTGCGTGAATCTAACACGCAACGGCGGGCCATTTCAAATATAAAAACTCGATGAAGTGGCAAAAGCACAGATGCAAGCGTTTTACGATGATTGCCGTCAACGAACAATGCCCACTTATTGCTTTACGAGGGCCATTGGCGGAAACAAAGAATACAAATAACTGGATATGGCGTTTAAACAAAGGGATTTGTATTGCACGATGCGGTTTTTTTTTAGTTCAAGAGTACTAAGTCATTCATGTATACTAACAAAAATAATGTTCCCAATATGGGACCTTGGAAAACACCAAGACAATATCGTGTCTTCACACTATTTTTTTCCTTATTTTGGTAACTTGCTGTACAAATCTTCTAATGCATCGATAACATGTTCATAAAGTCTTTAAAGCTTAACGATTTAGGTCCAAAAACTAGGTTTAAACCTGAATATCAAGTTATCGTAGGTACGTTCCTCTACCTATAGCATTTTGCTTAGTCGGTATTAGATGTTCTTTAGCATTATGTTTTTTAATTATGTTTTCAATAGACCATACCTGGGAATATGCCCTCCAGAGCGACCTCCTTAAGACGTCCTTCATTAATTTAGCACTTGACAGTAATTATTTTATCTTTAATATTCTAAACGTTTTCTATAAAATGGGAAAAAAGGAAAAAAAATTGTGAGCAACTTTCCGCGTGTGTAGAGTGAGACGTGCGCGGGGCGTTTTCACTATTTTCGTACTCAATGCACTGCATACAAAAATAGCTGTATGAGGATTTTGCGTGTTCTTAATTCTGTGCAGACGACATCATACAAGTGAAAAAACTTATAACGTGTTTAATTCCCTACATAAGACCTTATGCCTAGCAGTGTACTTACTTCCTGTGGTTTTTATAACGATTAAACTTAGTTGAAGCTTAGTTTAATTTTGATAGAATTTCAATGCTAGGTACGTTTAAATTTACCGCATCAATACTTTGGCCACAAAACTGATAAGTTTACCATTAAATGCTAAAATGTATTTACCTGCACAAACATGGATTCCCATTTACCGATCTAAATTTCGACGCTCCATTCATACCTAGGAGCGTTTGAATTCAATGCATAGCATTCAATTTGAGCGAGCTACAAGCACTTATGAAGATGAGAGGAACTTAACAAACGGACTTGGATATGGGATGATTTTTATTCGCGTCACGGAGGGCCCGGGGGAATCGACTAAGCAGGAAACCCAACTCCGCGTGATCCTCCAGCGCATATAAAATCTTTTCTATCGGGTATAAATCGTACTTCCTATCTAAAAGTTTTCTGGTACCCGGTATCTATAGCATAACGCGGTGCTGCCAAAACACCAAGACAATATCATGTCTTAATACTTCATCAATTCCACCGATTGACGTCCGCTGCTGGAAATATGTCCGTTTAGGGAGTTCCAAAATCCACAGTCCTGGTCCGTTTGTTTCAAGATTCTCCCACCGACTCGCCTGACCTGTGGTTGTTGGCCGATATACGCTTCGATTAGATGGGCATTGGGGTCCCAAGGTGCTGCGAGTGGCGACCTCGTACTTGAAAGCGATGTATCATGCATTTATTATAACTAGGATAACATAAACGTATAGCAATGTCTCGATCTCTATGTACAAAGTCGCACATATTTTGCGTCAACGTAACTCGATCCGGTCGACGCTGTGGCGCCAAGGTTCTACTTTCACGACTGGGACAAAGATTAGCCATTGTTTAATACGTAGATATGGTAAATAATTAACCTAGTCACCTGAGAGAAAAAAGCCTGATTTCCCCGCTATGCTTTGCTTTTCTTTGAATATTGAACGCAAGTTTTAGGGTAAGATCCCAATCTTGGACCCGATGTATGAACAGCCGGTTGGCGCAGTTGGCAGCGACCCTGCTTTCTGAGTCTAAGGCCGTGGGTTGGATCACAGCAACTGGAAAACGTTTGTGTGATGAACATGAATATATAGTTGCTGGGTGTTTATCTGGATATTATTAGTATTTATGAGTCTACTTATTCTTAAAAATCTAGATTATTTTTTTTACAGATCTCCACTCAGAATGAGAAGGTTTTAGGCCGTGGTCCACGAAGCTTGGCCAAGTGCGAATTGATAGAATTAACACGCGTTTTTGGAACATTATGGAGAACTCTCAGCCATGCAGGTTTCCTCACAAAGTTTTCACTTGATCCTTAAACAAAGTAATATTTATCTTCTAAAATTAAAATTTAGCATTACTCCGAAAAGTGAACCACTCTGCAGTAACCACTTCATATGTAGTCATACAAATACAAATAAATAATTAAATAAATAAACACTTTCAAATCTCTTGTGGTTAGGTATAGGTAGGTACACTTTTAGACCTTTAAAAACATGCTTCATCAAAGTGTGTTTAGGATTTGCATTTTTCGTATACTTTAAAATCTTATATAAATAAATAAATAAAAATACACTATGATAATACACACATCGCCATCTAGCCCAAAAGTTAGCGTAGCTTGTGTTAGGGTACTACGATAGCTGATTAATATTTTTATGAATATAACACATAAATACTTATAATATACCTAGAGATAAACACCCAGACACCAAGAAACAATAATGTTCATCACACAAAAATGTTCCAGTTGTGGGAATCGAAGCAACGGCCTTGGACTCAGAAAGCAGGATCGTTGCCTACAGCGTCAGCAGCCGTCAATCGTTATATCTTTTTATGTTTACTTTTTAAGTCTTCTCCATCTACGCACAATAACTACAACCCAGTCCATTTAAAAAAAGGTTAGACTGAAAGAAAATGGCTCCAGCCATAAGTTTCGTTTTAAGAATAAAAAAAGAAATTATGATTTACTTGCATGTTTACAATTACCAGACTCCTCCTTGTTTTAACGACCTATCTGTTCCCACATCTTTGCCAAGTAGATATAGAGTTTCTTCCACCACAGATTTCATACGCTGTGGAGAGCGGGGCGTAGGATTCCTACTCACTCGATACACCGGGGCATTCCGTGACGTGAATAAAAATTATCGCATTTTCAGAGAGAAGAGAAATAGAGAGAGATTAGTGTAGACTAGCTTTTATATCTTGTTTAGTTTGAGTTTCTAGTTTCTACTAAGCATTTACATTGGATATAGACCACAGTTAAGAGTTCTATCGTGACTATAGTATACCTTATGACATAAATGTTATCAGGTATAAATTAATATTCTAAAATTCTTTATTGTCGTAGAACCATTATTGTGAGGTGATAACTACATTCGTTTACTTAAACCTGATTCCAAAGGCGCTTGAATCTAAGAAGAGCCCACAACAAACTTAGCAGGGTTTTTGTTATCACCATCTCCCAGTTATTTAATATTTTGCTACGAAGCTAGATCAATTCATACTTAAGCTTTTATTCGGTGACCCAAAAGGCGGCGCTTATATACAGCCAATAGGCCTCCTCTGGATTGAGAGGCTTATATGTTGACTTAACAATTATTCATTGTAAAGTCAACATCTCCTGAGGATGTTCCAGTGTCGAAGTGAAACCGTAGAGGGTACATTGCTGAAGATCTGTTCGTTGTGGAGTATAAGGATTGAAGAAATTATAAATTACACCATAAAGATTCTCCTGCTTTTCGCAGTAGGTATAGCAATATAAGCCTAATTTTCATAATATATCATAGACTTCCGCAAAGTAACGCCTGCTTCTATTCATTGCTTATAAGTATGGCACGAATAAAAAAAAGACACACACACATACACCCACACACACACAGGCACACGCACGCACAGACACGTTAAACTTAAAACACCCCGCCGTTTTTGCGTCGGGGGTTTTAAGGCAAAATGAGCATGAAACCATTTGTGAACTGAATTAAATCTATCGCACTGCAATAGATTGCCCTCAATTCCGCACTACACACATGGGTAATAGTCCTGCGACGACGCCCGTCCCGGCCATCCATTACCGCTGTAGTGCGAGGCGACGTGTCTGCCCCGACATGCCACGGAGATCGTTATGATGCTGAGAATCGCCAAGAAAACGCTTAATTTGCTTTTAGGAAAACTAGGCAAATCTGCACAGTGCAATTTCATCATCATCATCACATCAACCGATAGACGTCATACGTCTTTTGTAGGGAGTTCCAAATTGCACACTGTGCCGCTTGGATCCAGCGGCTACCTGCGACACGCTTAATGTCGTCTGTCCACCTCGCTGGGGGTCGACCAACGCTGCGCTTTCCAGTTCGGGGCTGCCGTGCAATTGCAGTGCAATTTATAATTAAATAAACATACTACAGTGCACACATCGCCATCTAGCCCCAAACTATGCGTAGCTTGCGTGATGGGTACTAAGATGAGTGATGAATATTTTTAATGAATAATTTACATAACTACTTATAATATGCAGATAAACACCCATACATTGGGAAACATGCTCATCACACAAACATTTTCTTGTGATGGGAATCAAACCCACAACGTTGGACTGCCCACTGCAATTGAAATATTGTTAATTTTTGGGTATATATAATACTATAGGCTAGGCAGGCTAATAATACAGGCGCCGCAAAATTGTAGCTTGTGGAAATCCCTTAAAAGTAAATATGTTCAGCACTGACATGATACAGTTACCTATCTAACATAACATTAAATAGTGACAGAAATCATAGCTTAGTACTATGTTTGGTTGAATCACTGATACCTAAACGGAGTAAAAACTCGTACTATAGATATTTTTGATACAAAAACATAAGACTACGACAAGTATATTTTATTTTGGATATGGATTTAACTAACATGCAACACGCAAAAATATTGAAGAAAAATAAATAAAATGTTTATTTTTGGAGATTGGGTAATTAAGTGGTGATTTAAATGATGTAACAGGGTAATGCAGTAAGTGGATGTATATGCGTACGGGTGTAAGTGTGTGTGGGTGTGGGTGTGTGTGTGGGTGTGTATGTATGTGCGTGCGTGAATCGTGAGGAAACCAGCATGCCTGAGAGTTCTAAATAATGTTCTCAAAGGTGTGTGGAGTCCACCAATCCGCACTGGGCCAGCGTGGTGGACTGTGGCCTCATCCCCTTCTCATTGTAAGAGGAGACCCGTAGGGTTTTTAGGTATCTCGCGACAGATTTTTAACAGGCGTAAATCTTGCAATCACTGCTGTCAAACGTCACTTTTGTTTATTTGTTGTATGGAAAAGTGACGTTTGACAGCAGTCAATGCAAGATTTACGCCTCTCGCAAACCTGTCACAAGATACGTAATCACCCTGCCGTGCTCTGTAGTGGGCTGGTAATGGGTTGATGGGATGATGATGACGAGTGACATGATGATGACGTGTGTGATCATAAAGGATAACTCGGCAAAGCCGCCGTCTGTCATATACTATAGGATTAATTTAAGTTGTTCTTTAACTCTTCAGTCATATTTCAACGTTAGGTAAACTTCAGGCCAAATGAAGTTATAAAAATTCTCTCTCGTTAAACTTGCATTTGAATGGCGTCCAAACGTCACCAGTCGCACTCTGAGTGCTGAGGATCTTTTAAGCGACCTATTTTTAGCTGCCCAGCTTTTCATTATAGACGGGGAACTAAGTTTTGCTGTTTGTTTTCAATGGACAGCTGCTTATAGATTAAGTTTGTACCTATAATAAATTCAAACTCACAATAAAATATATGTTTCTTCAAGTTTTTAAGCGCTTTCGAAGCGTTAAACTAAACTAAGCAGAGGCCTATGACAAATTTAGTCGTTTATTTAGTTTGCCGATCCCCCTGGCACAGTGGTCAGTGCTGTGGTCTTATAAGTGGGTCTCAGGTTTAATCTCCAGCATCGACATTTTGGAGATTTATGATTTCTGAATTTTCTTTGGTCTGGTCAGAAAGGCTTCCTTGGCTAATAACCACCCACGACATAAACTTACCGCCAAGTTGTTAAGCGTTCTGCTACGTTTCTTTCCTCCTGATAATAATTGCACTAAATCTTAAAAAATAAAAAATTTAAACTGAGTTCAATTAATTAATAATTAAATATAATACGACAATACACACACATCGCCTTCTAGCCCCAAAGTAAGCGTAGCTTGTGTTATGGGTACTAAGCTGATGAATATTTTTATGAATGTAATACACATAAATACTTATAATATACATTTAATAACACAAACATTTTCCAGTCGTGGGAATCGAACCCACGGCAGAAAATCGAACTCAGAAAGCAGTGTCGCTGCCCACTGCGCCAATCGGCCGTCAAATTCTCCTGCTGTTCGCAGAGTATAGCAAATTAAGCTTAATTTTCATAATATATTATGGATTTCCGCAAAGTAACGCCTGCTTCTATCCAATATTAATTCCAATTGTTATCTGTTCGTGCCAGTAAAGAGGTTGTTAACACGTCTCCATCGTATTATTTTCCATGAGATGAAATCGCACCATCTCCCGTCAGCATAACAAAAACGTATGCCGATAATGATCAACACGAGCCTTGTTATAAAAACAAAAAGCGAAGCTAACAAGTGCGACATCGGAAGGTGGAATTTATTTTATATAATCCATGCAAACAAATTGCATAAGCATCCCATGTTTTCTCATGTAACGTCGCCTATAAAAACGTGACTGCACACATCTTTACAACATTTAATTTAAGGACGTGCGACGGAGGATATACCCGTACGATTCATGGCACACATTGTACTCGTGATGTGTTTTCAGTGGCTTACGATGATAATTGACGACGGCCGATTGGCGCAGTGGCAGCGGCACTGCTTTCGGTGTCCAAGGCCGTGGGTTCGATTCACTTAACTGAAAAATGTTTGCTATGAACATGAATGTTTTTCACCTTCTGGGTGTATATCTGTATTTTATAAGTATTTATGTGTTCCCGTACACATAAATACTTATAAAATACGGCTACGGTGATACGCTCGACCCTAACAATAGGGAGATCTTCCTCCGGGTGTTCGTGCTCGGGGACCGAGGTCCGAACATACATCTTTGGAAGTTGTATATATAGTCAATTTTTGTGTACACTTCGCTAGCGCGATGCAGGATTTTTGTGGCGCCATCTAGTTCGGTAATCTATATTTCTCGTAAAAAAATCTCGTTCATCTTAATAGGTACCCATAACACAAGCTACGCTTACTTTGGGGCTAGATGTCGATATGTGTATTGTCGTAGTATATTTATTTTATTTTAATATAAAATACTATGTGGTATTAACGAACAATACCCTTACCCTAACTTAATTATTGACAAGTGTAAAAGTACAACCCTGTACAGAATGCCACAAGTGGAAAAGAATAGCACTATTTTTACACAACTGCCCAGAAAAGGAGTGTATTGTTTTCAGGGTTATGCATTTAATGAATGCATGTGAGTTTTTTTTCCATCATAAGGAATGTGTAAGAGTTTTTGAGTATCCCGAAATTATCCCAACCGACATTGACTAAAATTTCAGAAAACTCGCTTTTAAGTGGCTTTAAATACGTTTCATAAAAATTAGAGATCCTTAAGAAAATTGCAATAATGTAACCCAAAGTAGCTCGAGCTCCTGGGTTGGTATCCCGGAAGGAGCCCCTGGGTGCCGCGGCGCCATGGTGCGCAGTAGATAGTACAGAGGTTTTTGTACTTCAAAAAAATCATGTTTTCGTTTTTAGTTTGTGCAGCGATGACACGGCTTGTCCCACACTTTGAAAAATTGTGTGGAGATCACCAAGCTCAGACATCCCATTGTTGGGGCAGTATCATAAATTTATTATTTATTATGGTTTCATTAGTTTCATAGTGAGGATGTTTTATTTTTGCGGTTATCTGCCTAACTAACGAGAACTATTTTAACCAGCTAGCTTAGTGCGCAGGCACCGTGATAAAGGTTGAGAACCCCTGCACTAGACCAAAGAGGCAGTTATACTTATTTTAAAAAGCTCTAAAATAAAATAATTCAACATGCACAAGCGCTTGGCGCTTCACTCCCACTTAGGGTTGCCAGACGGTCGTGAATTGGCGGGATTCTCCCTAATTTTGGTATGTCCTCCCGACTCCCGACAAAGCAAATAATCTCCCGAAAAACAAGTTCGATAATTTTAAGTTCACATTTTCGTCAAACGAAACTTGCAAACAAGACACAAAATAAAAGACAAATACTTATGGCAAGAACATAAACAGTAAACATGCTCATTTGGTTCTTATCTTATGTGTCACCAATACCTACTATGTTTTTTTTATCTTATATCTACAGTGCAATGCAAAAATATGTTTGTTTACTTAATGTATTATGTATAATTAATATCATTAACTTATTTTTTTTCTCCCGACCAAAGCCCTAAAATCCCGAAAAATCGGTCATTGTTCCCGATAACAGCAAGAATCGATCTGGCAACCCTGCTCCCACTGCCATTTCGCTGTATGTATTTATTTTAAACACACTTTCCTTCGCGCCTGTCACTCAGACATGCCATACGCGAAGCGCGAGTTTTTGAAAGACGCCACTCCTACATGAAAAGAGGGGCTTTACAACTTTTTTTTTTGATACGTACAAAGAAATTGGATTCAATGAGAACACACACTTACCCCGCCTTAAGCGAAGACGGCTTTCAAATCTAACGTATAAATATTTACTTGTTCGCAGGTGAGGCTGCTTTCATTATCTGATTTTCATCTCGGTGAGTATATTTAAAAAAAATGTATATATTTTTTGCACCTCAATTTTCCTTGGCGTCTGCTTCGATTTACATTTGTATACGTATTTTAGGATTCAACGAAACCTTAATACGTTAAGTTCATTTCGATACTGGGGACGTGTACTTTTTGCGAGAATCGCATCTGCAAATTGTTTTGAATTCAAATGAAATATAGCTATTTCTCACGTGAATACCTAATCGAAAACTAATACTGTCTTGGAGAACTTTTTTAATCCTACTATCCAAACTTATAAAATATAAGGTGACCAACCTTATAATAGGTTACGTTTTACTGTTAAGTAGGTATATGTATATAAATTAATAAATAAAGAAAGTAAAATACATTTTATTACGAGACACACCGTTAAAGGTGAAACTGCATAAAACCTTGTGAAAAATAAAAAAGGGCCCTAATTTCGAAATAAATACTTTCTTATCTATTTGTACACGTTAAATTACATTTAACAATCTGTAATCCCAATAAATCTCATCAAGCAACAGTTGTTATATCCCATAATCATTGATACGTAAAGGCCGTTAAATTCTGACACGGGTGCGTTTCACGAACGGGGAATCCGCAAACCGTAAACCTGAGTATCCTTTGCGTATCCTCCGCATTATTAACGTCGGATATAATTTCACTGTGATTGATGGAGGCGGAAGCTCCGTTAATGCGGAACGTACACTGTCCGCCCAACATTTAACGCATTTCTCACTACATAGAATCCATTTGGTGTATATTTGGTGTATTTTTGTCGACCTCCGTGGCGCAGCGGCGAGCGCTATATTTTTAAGTTGAAAGGCCCGGATAATGGTTATTATTTCGTGGCTAGTCACCACCCTATCAACGAAGGCTTGTAGCTAAGCGATGTAGCGTTCCGGTACGATGTCACGTGGACACCGATTAGGGATATGGGTTTAACATAACTGCCTTACTCCCTAACAGGTTAGCCCGCTATCTTAGGCTGCAGCACCACTTACAACCGGATGAGATTGCAGTTAAGGGCTAATTTGTAGTGTAATAAAAAAAAAGTTGTGATAGCTTAGGATAAGGTTTCGGTTTCAGGAACACCGAGTTAAATCCGCGGCACCGTTATGTGTCTTTAAATCAATTAAATATCATTTGCTTCAACGGTGAAGGAAAATATCAACCACCAGTCCGAATTTTGCCAGCATGGTGGGCCTTAGCCCTTCTAAGTCTGAGACGGGACCCTTGGTGGGCCGGTTATAGGATGATGCTGATGATTTTCACTTCGAATTATGCTTGATGTTTGGTAGCAGAAGAGCTTTTTATAGCTAGTTTTTTGAGCTCGTCCGGGAAAGTAAGTAAATGAAATTTCAACCGGTATTGTAACTGGTTGATATTGACGATGATGATGTTATTTAGCTCTAAACTAGTAGGATATCACGTGCCGACAAAAATCCCGTAAGCATTAACTATTTATTCAATCCTTACTAATATTATAAATGCGAAATTTTGTTTTGTTTGGTGGTCCTTTCTTTACGCCTTAACTAAGGAGCCAATCCACTTTATTATTGTCTTAGAGATAGTTGAAAGAACTGAGAGTAACACGGTACTTTCATCCCAAAAAATCCAGCGGTTCTCACAGGTTATGTAAAAAACCGAAATATGGTAGTATAAACGCGAAAGTGTGTTTGTTTGTCCTTCCTTTACGGTGTAATTTACCAACCAATCAACTTTGTTTTTGGCATACAGTCAGTTGAAAGGACGGAGAGTAACACGGTACTTTCATCCCAAAAAAACCAGCGGTTCTCACAGGTTATGTAAAAAACCGAAATACGTAGTAATATTATAAACGCGAAAGTGTGTTTTTTTTGTCCTTCCTTTACTGTGTATATTAGAAACCAATCAACTTTGTTGTTGGCATACAGTCAGATGAAAGGACGGAGAGTAACACGGTACTTTCATCCCAAAAAAACCAGCGGTTCTCACAGGTTATGTAAAAAACCGAAATACGTAGTAATATTATAAACGCGAAAGTGTGTTTGTTTGTCCTTCCTTTACTGTGTATATTAGAAACCAATCAACTTTGTTTTTGGCATACAGTCAGTTGAAAGGACGGAGAGTAACACGGTACTTTCATCCCAAAAAAACCAGCGGTTCTCACAGGTTATGTAAAAAACCGAAATACGGTAGTATAAACGCGAAAGTGTGTTTGTTTGTCTTTACGGTAAAAAGTTTGGTTGGTTGGTAAATTACAAATTTACCAACCAATCAACTTTTTTTTTTTGGCATACAGTCAGTTAAAAGGACGGAGAGTAACGTAGACGACTTTTTATTCCAGGAAAACATATTGTTGCTACGGGATACGTAAAAAACCGAAAGGTAGTATTGTAATAAATGTATTGCAGTACTTAGCTCGTCGTATTAGAGGCGTACCGAAAGTCTGAGGTATCCTTGACATTATTAATGCCGAGTATAATTTTCAGTGATTGATGGAGACGGATATGCAGACATTAAGTGGGGTTAATTCTGTCATGGGGCTGAGCGTTCAGCGATTAACGCAACTTTTCCTTGATGGGTCTTAGTCAAATTGTTATTTACTAAGCGTTATTCTAAAGCGTAGGTATTCCAGGATTTTTTTTTGTTTGTTTCTTTCTAACCTATCTATTAGTAACTTGTGGCTATCTACCTATACGCCAACAAATCAACGTGTAACAGAATTACGAAATGAAGGGTGCATAAGTAAAACAAGCATATTATGTTTTTTCATACAAACTAATTCTAAACATTCTAAGTGTTTAGTTATAACAACCCTATTGAAGTTAAAAGACCGACACGCGCTTATTTCGTTTTTCATTTACACGTTGTAGGTATATAATTTTCTTTTTTTTGGGTTTTAAAACACCCTTTATTTGTCCGGGATAAAATGTTTCCTATGGTTATTCAATCAATCTATCATATTTTTTTTCACTAGAATATATTATCAAAATAATTAAATAAGTTATTTATGTACCGTTTTATTTATGTCAGTGGTAATGAATGGAACCGACGAACAACCGACGTATCACCAGAGACAAGGATAGCTTACTTGCAGCTAATGCATTTATGAAAGAGTAAACAAGTGAAAATAGAGTAAGCAACGACACATAACAATCCATCTTGGAAACTTTAAGTGTACACTGGAGAGCCATTTTTGTTTTTTACGACCATGTTATGCTACACACTTTCAAGTAGTTGAACTAAACTTATAAACCACTAGCGGGCGTTCTTCTTGATTTTTACAAATCCCGTAGAAACCCCTAGTTTGTGTTACAGTAATTTTGTAAAGTGGGTAAATAATTGAACTTTTGATAACGAATAGATAAAAATACATATTTTCCAGATATTTTATTAAATTGATTTAGGGTTTCTACATAATTATTATAATTATTTATTAGTTGATAGTTAGTTTTTAAGAAACAATTTAAATTATATTTGATTAATAACCATTGTTCATGATATGGAATTGGTGGGTATTTTGATATAAATACGACTGCATTATCGATACACTCCAGTCCTACATGGACTCGAACGATGCAAAGTTACCTCCTGGTGTCTTAGTCGTTATTATTGGTTTATTTTAAATACTTTATTGCACACACACACACATTTAATGCACAGTCAAGATTACACAGACACAAAACTTAATCTGGACATTGAGGCGTGCAAAGGTGGTCTTATCGCTGAAGCGATCTCTACCAGACAAACGAAGGTAACAACAAAGGTTGGTGCTACAATTAAAAAAAAATACACACTCTTAAATTATATTACTACACACACCGTTTGTTTTGCTGGGATAAACAAGTAGCCTATTTTAGTCTCCGTACTTTCAAATAACTCTATTTCATAAGTTAAAATTGGTGGCTGAGTAAGGGCGTGAAGGAAGGACAAACACTCACTTTCGCATTTATAATATTAGTAAGGATTTATTCGATCTTAGTTTTATTAACAAAATATTTTTACCTGTGGAAATAGATTTAAAATTCAATAATTTATTATTACGTTATCTTATAAGAGAGCTGATTCCGGTAACAAACTGATTGACAGAATGTTTGTAATTTATAACTGTAGTAATTGTTCCTGAAAAAATAAACAAAGGTAACTGAAAACTAACCTTTAAGGATTCCAATGAAAAGTATTTTATGGGCAAATTAATTAGGTGAGTATTACCCACCAAAATTAAATGATCAAACGTTCGATCAAATAAGTACTTATCAACTTCACCACAACATTTGGCTTTGGCCAAAAAACACGGGTACCCGCTAATTGTCGGATTTGCGTACAACTTTAAAATCCGACGAGGCGCTATAGAACTTTCACAATTCAACTTTGGTATTAAATTTACCAGATTATGACCCGAATTCAGCGATTAAAAATAAACCGTATATCGATGGCGAGAAGAGTTATGCGAACAGCATTTAACAGTTAGCGTAATGAAATCCTTGTTTTGACAACTCATTATCGGAACGTCCCTAATTGGCCCGACGGTTGTTCGCAAAGCGGATCGGCTATATTCGGCTCCGCTCGTTTTATCATCGGGCATATTCGGTTTCGACGGCTCTCTTGTTAATATTTTCGTAGCTGTGTAAGTAATCAAAATTGGAACGCGAATTTAATTTCATTACATTATAGAAAGGTCATTTATTTTGTTTCGAAATTGCCAATTTTGCAAGGAGTAGGATAAAAGTGCACTTAAGCAAAATACTGTAATGGCAATTAATCAGGTCGACCGACCGCCTTTGATATTCTAAATTATGAAATCGCTTATAAAATTTATTACTTTTTTAATTACGACCTACTCACAATTTACAACCAAGTTTCGCATTTATAATATCAGTAAGGAATGATTTCCCGCTTTAAATGCTAATGTGGGATTTCCTATATATCCTCTATTCGCGCAGCAACGGTGTCTTATGTTTATTTCATGTGTGTAAGCTAACGATAAAGCAACATAGTGAAACTGTTTGTGACAGAGCTCGTCCAGATACATGCCGCTATCATCATTTCTGCCGCCATTTCTGTCACCAAGCTGCATTCTTGCTGACTTTCAGACCTCAAGCTGAATTCGTCGCCGCGCCGGTGTCAATTTCAAGCACATGCTGTGGCGTGCACTTCAGTGCTCAAAAGCTCTGACTACCCTAAAATTTTTGTATAACTCATAAATGCGATGGATTTTTCCATTTTATGGCGTTTTCCTTCTTTATGCATACCCCATACAAGGCGGTCCTTTGGACGTGTTTCTTGCAAGTAGGCGATGGTTTCCAACTTAAAACAGGAAGGTCATCTTTTTAGTCAGAATTATTACGTTAAGAAGTATTTATTGGTTGACATGATAGTGATGCACATGCCTCCGATCTCATTAGAGAGAAAGATTCAGAGCTTACATCCTTGGCACTGTTTCAATCCGGGCTCGCGAAACACATATTCGCAAGAACAAAAACAAAACCGCTTGTAACACTAGCTCGTTTATACAATGAGCGGAGTAAGCGACGCTGTAATAATAAATAACGCTAACAGGTGCTGTCTCAGCCTAATCAGGATTCCCCGAACGATTCTATTTATTATTCCCACTGTGGTGCTATATATCAAAACGGGCTCGGACGGCCAGTCTCAAATTAAGCCAAGGAACGGGTATTATCCGATTGCGATTCTATTTCAGCAATTGCTGAATTTAATTAAGGGACGGACGTAAGTTATTGGCCCGTTTTTCATGTGAACATCCGCTTTTTTATCTCTATGACATCTAAATGTCGCCTGTCAATCTTAAAATACCTAAGCTGTGGATAATTTCAAGCACATGAGGTTTAAAATGTACGTACGCCTCAGGTTGAAGGACACAGGGCAGCGGTCTGTTTGGTCCGAATTAAGTTAATATGTCCGGTTAATTAAGGGACGGGCGTAAGTTATTGGCCCGTTTTTCATGTGAACATCAGCTTTTTTATCTCTATGACGTCTTAATTTTATGTGATGTCATGTCGGCTGTCAATCTTAAAATTCCTAACCTGCGGTAGCAGTTATAATGAAGGTTACAAAAGAACACCCATTACGCACACTCATCTTCTTAGTCTTTCTTAATGGAACTAAGACATGGACTTTTAATTTTTATAATCAGTGTTTTAATTGGAGAAAGCGCTCAAGCCGCGATTGCCAGAGAGTCGCAGGTTCAAATCCTGTCGGTTCCGAAAATTTTTATATGCATTTTTAATTTATAAAATTGATAATACCTCCAAGTGTAGGTAAAAACACTAATAAAAGTTATAAAAAAAGCCCTGTTTCATCTCTTGTTTCAAACGTGTCTCATTGTAATATGGACCTTTGAAAAAGTAGATGGAAACTGCAACGTTTCCCACTAGATGACGCTACAGTCGCTATAAGACTGTGTGAAAGGCATATACTAATTTCGGCGTTGACGGTAGGTGAGCCGTAGCTAAATTGGAGAAAGCGCTCACGCCGCGATTGCCAGAGAGTAGCAGGTTCAAATCCTGTCAGTTCCTAAAATATTTATATGCATTTTTAATTTATAAAAAATGGATTCTTTTTTTTTTTTTTTGTTGCACTGTTTATAGGCGACGGTTTCCCACTTAAAACAGGTGGGACATCTTTGCGGTCTAAATTATTACGTTGAAAAGTATTGGTTGACATGATAGTGACGTGCATACCTCCGATCTCATTAGAGAGAGAGAATCCGAGGAGATGGGGAAACACAGTGAAGCCGGCTCAGCCGTTTTTTAAATGTTGCATTCTCTTAACGAGGTCGGTTAGTCTGTTTTTTTAAGTACTGAAGTACCTGCTTTAATAAACGTAGTGTCTATCTTGCGATGATAATCAGGAGGTCGAGATGAAACGTGCCTTGAGTGTGGGGAGATATATCAGATAGTGTAACTAAAAACTTTCAACTTCAACTAACTTAAAAGCTTGTGATACGGCAACAATGTCGTAGTTTTATAGCTTGTCGATACGTAGCTCGTCCAGTAGGGCTAGAATGCGCGCCACGAGAGACTTATGTCTATTCATTATCTCATTAATCTCAAGAAAGGATACGAGTAACGAGTAGAGATAACTGACGTAGAAACAGCAAGACTTGTTTACTTCGCGTACTTTCATAGTGTGATGTCTTACGGGATCTTATTATGGGGCAAAGCTGCTGATATTGAAACTATATTCATATTGCAGAAAAGAGCTGTACGGTCAATATATAAACTAAAATCACGTGAATCCCTCCGTGAAAAATTTAAAGAAATTGGTATACTTACGGTAGCCTCACAATACATTTATAACAATATAGTATTTGTAAGACAAAATATTAGTCTTTATAAACAAAAAGTGGATATAAACAGTCGACTTACAAGAAATGGTCATAAATTAGTGACATCTGCATATCGTCTGCGAAAGGTGCAGAAGTCATTTGTGGGATTGAGTATACGCTTTTATAATATGATTCCTAAGGTAATTTTGGACCTACCAATCCATAAGTTTAAAGAATGTGTTAAAACACATTTATTACAGCGAGGTTATTATACAATTGATGAGTTTCTTAATGACAAGGTTGCTTGGAAGCATCCGGCTCCGCTTTCATCTCTCACAAGATAGAAAAATGAATGTTAAAATATAAAATGTAAATTTTTGATGTTGGAAAAGAGCAACTGCTGAGTTTCTTGCCGGCTTCTTCTCGGTAGAATCTGCCTTCCGAACCGGTGGTAGAGTCACTACACACGGACAGACTTGACGTTTCAAAAGTGCTTGTATTAGGCCTACTTGAAATAAATGAATTTTGAATTTTGAATTTTTTGAATTTCGTGGTGCGCTCTATGTTAGGGAAGTTCTTCCACCATGCATGCAGCATTGTTTGAAACCAGTGTTATTTGACAAACTTTTGGATTGATTTTATTATCATATCAATGTCTACCCGAATCGCAAATTGTAATAATTATAGACATTCATTATTTCATTGTGTTTTTGAAGTGAAACTTCTTTAGGCGCGACTAGGGAGTAACTCAGATTTTTTTCTTATGGAAGTAACGGTTACGTAATAATAATTTGGATTGTTCGTAAGTATATGCCATATACTCCACGCTTCTTGACTTATACGCCAGCTAGTGGCAAATGTCATCAAATAGTAGTATTTATTTCCAATATTTTCAAACGGATCAAATGTGAATAGCAATTATGTTTCCACTTACCATCTAGTGGGCCATTTGCCTAGTTCGTCAATTGCTATAAAAGAAAACAAGTGTTCTGCAGTTTCAACATTGATATGCTGAGGAATTCAATGTTCTTGACGGAAAACCACACCTATATATTATAAGGCTATGCGAAAGTTATACTGCGTACTCCATCCATTCAGTATAACGACATCCCCACTGTTGGTTCTAGTATGAGTTCTACACACTCGTTAAACGTAATCGTATATTCGTTTTCGAGAACGCTAACGTCAGTAGATTTAAAAAAATACTAATATATTATTTTGTTACCTCAATTTCATTACAAAATAATAAGTTTATATTCACCTCTCTACGAAATGGACGGCACATCATCACAGGGTTAATTCAGGGTAGTGTTGTAGTTAGGGATTATAGCGTGTTTGTGCTTATTAGAATGGCTTAATCATGGCTCATGCTAAGCTAGATTTTTTCTTTGCCACCATAGGGTCTATATCACGATCATTCTAACCACCTAATTAATTGTTAGACCATTCTAATATGCCTAAAATCGCTATAATCCGTGACTATAACACCACCATGAGTGCACCCTGTGATGATGTAAATGTGATGGTGATCACTTAAAATTGGGTGCCGTGTTGTGACAGCTAAGGAAATATACAGGAGAACGATCAGCAGCGTCCCCTTTTTTTTTGGTGTGGTGGAAAAGCTTTATTGCTACCTCCGACCCTTGGGCAGGACGGAGGTTATGTAGGCTCATATTTCAAAAGGGGGTATACCCAAACTAAAAACCACTACGGCATGTCCCTCTTGTTGGCTTTGTTAGACGCCCGGGGAACTATCAGCAGCGTCCCCTGTGCTGATAATGTCATCTACTGCGATCACCAACCCGTCTGCCCATCGTGGTGATTATACGCAATTTCCGTTGCGAAAGGCGTTTCTTTTTTTTTTTTTTATTTATTTTACGGCCATGGATTCAAGTCCTTTAAAGCCTTTAAAAAAAAATTACAGTTTAGCTTAAAACTAAGATAAGTTTAAATATTCCATTTTAGCTTAAAAGAGGCGTTTAGTCCAGCAGTAGACTATTATAGGCTATTGGCAGACTAGATGTTTTTCTTCGAAGTTATGTGTATCGATACGCGATTATAACTTTTCGAATGCAAACAAATCTTTCACTAGGGGTGACGGCATTCGGTGGTTTAACGCTCTTAAAATATTCTATAGTGTCATAAAAGCTTTGAGAAACGAGTCCTTTGGGATCCAGCCCCTATATTATTGGCTCTGCGTGTATTAAAATAGGATGGCAAAGATAATTTAGCATTTATGTTGTTCATGTGTGCACTTTGCTTGCTTCTTTGGTATGGCGGTTACTATGTTCGACTACGGATCATGAGTCCTTGGGTTTATTCCCAGCTCGGCCAAAAAGTTCCGAGTAAAAGCACAGCACAGAGTAAAGAAATATTACGACAATACACACATCGCCATCTAGCCCCTACATATAAACACCCAGAAACTGAAAAATATTCATGTTCAACAGTCACACAAACATTATCCAGTCGTGGAAATCGAACCCACGGCCTTGGACTCAGAAAGCAGGGACACAGCCCACTGCGCCAATCGGTCTCGCTCTCCTATACTTACTAAAATAGGTATTTTCCCAGCTGCGGTATATCATATTTAGCTATACCATTGGCTCGATTGCTTAGCAATTCCATATTGCGGTTAGTTTAACGACAAGTTTGCATTAGATTACGGTCATTTTAATGAAACAATGCCATCCGACACGGTTTACCAATATTCGCTCCAATCAGTGGACTCAGGGTGAAAACAAACGGACACGTGAGCAAACATGACGTCACCGGTAATTTAACATTGAAAGGCCTTCGCATACCATATCGACTCAACATCGGCTCAACACTGACTCAACTCAAATTAGATATTTATATTGATATATATATATATATTGATATTTATATACAAATATATAAATATATATGTTTTACTATATATATGTAGTATTAGTATGTAATGTTTATAATTAGCACAATTTAATTATTGCACTATCCCGTTTTCTCTTATATGTTTCTTCAACCAAAGGTTGTCTGGAGGAGATCGCTTCAAGCGATAAGACCGCCTTTGTGCATATGTATAGTTTTTATTTTTTTGTTAACCTGATTTTATATTTGTAAGTGCAATAAAGACTTTTTCTTCTTCTTCTTCTTAGAGCATAGAAAATAAGTAGTCGTTAATTCCAGTGGCATTAACTAATTCTTACCTTCATGTGACCTACAGCTCTCTATCTCTACGGCTCTCTATAAAGTCATCTACTCACATCTTAGGATGACGAAGAGATCTGTATACAAAATAAGCTTTCCTTTGTAACTTCATATTTCATTGTTTGTTATTACAGTACATAATTCAATGACATTAAATATTGTAATAATAAGAAGTTACATAAACCGTGAAAATAATCAATGTCGTGTTGAGCACTTTTTAGCACACAGACATACGTTGCGCACTCGTCGTACACTTCTAGTCTCCTAAAACCAACTTACGAGTACTTCCCGTTGACCATGCCTTTCCAACTCGTCAACACCAAGCGCTGACCTCATAGGTGATCCTGAGCTGTAGACTGGTTGAAAAAGAGTTCTTCAGTCGTGGAGTAGAAGTCGCTGGATCAAAAGATGTCTGTAAATCGTGTGTTGGAGCTGAATCGGGGTTGAAATGGTTCAGTGTTGAGGTGATATATGAGCGTAGGCCTTTAACCGCAGCGTCGTTGACCGGTACGCAATTTCGATTACAGTAATTCAATTTAATGACTGATATTTTGGCACGGTCAACGCACTGACGATGAAGAGTTTGTTACGTTTAAATATATGATTATATGATTGTTTTGTTTTTTGAAAAAAAAAAACTATTTGTTATTAATTTGCTAAAGAATGGTTTGGCCTCATTATGCAGGCCAAATAACCAAGTCATTTGTCGTTGTTTCGATAACTGTGACTAATCCCCGTTTTCACTAACACGACAAAGCAATCCTACTAATATTTTAAATATGAAAGTGTGGATGTTTGTAACTCAATCACGCAGAAACGGCTGTACGGATTGGGATGAAATTTGCCATGCATGTAGCCTTTGACATGGAAAAGAACATAGACTACCTTTTATCTCGATTCCTTAAGAAGCTCCCGTGGGAAATTTTAAATTTGTTTACGAGCTAAGGCGCGGGCAGACAGCTTTGAAATTCGGTATGCTATAGAAATGTACATGCACCGATCTCTCAAAAAAATTCCGTGGTCGGATGAATAATTGTTAACGAGCGAAGCTTTAGGCCCAATTCTGAAGTCCACGCAGACGAAGTCGCGGGCAGAAGCTAGTTACTACATAGGTAACGCCTAATCTAAGGAGATTGGATCCAACAGCTGGAAAATGTTTTTGTGATGAACATTAATGTTTTTCAGTGTCTGGGTGTTTATATGTATATATATAATAAGTATTTATGTATATTATTCATAAAATTATGCATCTGTTATCTTAGACCCAATAAAACAGGCTACGCTTACTTTGGGGAATAGACGGCGATGTGTGTATTGTATTATATTTATTTATTTCTAGGCATACATAAACTGTTCACAAACAGTTATCATTTAAGAGTTGGTGAAACGTTATTATACGACGGACATCGCCTTGATCATTAGGCATTCCATTAAGGCGATGCCCAGGTGTATTGAAAACGGGCATTAATCACATACACAGTACAGTTTCCCTGACCGATTTCGGTGACGTATCTACCATTATCACAATATAATATTATATTGGTAGATACGTCAGATTACAGCTGAAAGGATGTATTTACTTATGTATTACCAATTTAAGCTCATTCGCATTCGATGATTGCGACGGGTAACTGTTTTTCAAAAGAGAACAAAATTACGTAAATTATTTAAAATTGTTGCGAGATTTAAATCCGAAAGGATTTACAGACACAGATTTATCTGACCTAGACACGACAGTGTATTCATCTTTTGTTAAATCCATGTATTATTAAGAAATTGTTGTAAATCGAGTTGTTTCAGTCTGGTTCAAAATTCGGCTTCCCTTTAGCGTGGACTGAGTTCGATAAACGATACGGCACGTACCTCTACCTTTTTGGAGTCCCTAATGTTCTTTTTAATCAAGGAAATTAAATATCACTTAATTTAACGGTGAAGGAAAACATCGTGAAAATTGACGACATTCTTCATAATGTTCTCGAAAGCATGTGAAGTCTACCAATCCACACTTGGCCAGCGTGGACTATCAGAAAGACATCCAAAAATATATCTAGAGTCGTAACGTTATGGTATATGGCAAATATACCATTACTTTACCATAAATAGCGCCATCGAAACCGTACGAAGTTGGTGTAATGATAGGTACAGTTTTGATTGTGATCATCATCATCATCATCATATCAACCTATGCCCCCTTCTTATTGTGGGAGGAGGCCCACTACAGGGCACGTGTCTCCTCCCAAAATATAAGGGCTAACGCTGTAATCCACCACGCAGGCCCAGTGCGGGTATGTGGACATAATTTGATTGTTATAATTCGTTTAAAACAATAAAACTATTATTAATGAAAAATCAACGCCCTTTCAAAGTCACATCGTCAATTCGATCACGTCCTGCCAAGATAGCATGTTACGAGTAGTTGTAAGAAGTGGCAATAAAAATCAAGTAAAGTTTGTGCTTAAATTACCACAGTATTACAGCAATAATTTAGCAAGCTCGACGTGAAAAGTGACTCTAGTTACGTGCAATATTGCATTGTTCTAAACAAACTTAGTTAATTTTGCACTTTTAATTAACAATATCTCAGCGTCTCCATGGTACCAGCTTAATCTCATGACTCATGAATAAATAACAAGGTTACTCGTTCCTTTAAATTTGGAGTAATTAAACGATTTATGCCTGACTGTAAAAAAATGCTTAATTATTTTACTAGACTGCCCCAGAATTAAGGGTGCATGCTTACTTAATAGTTTTTTGAGTGTACTTGTGTATGGATGTTTCTTATATCCTTTTCCATGGCTAAATTAACTTGAATGCGATCTGAAAACATTCATACTTTAAGAGAATGATTTTAATTATTTACTACCTGAGTATACTGGTCCACATGTATCATGGTCTCACTGCTGGGTATCTGCTGCTTATCCAGGTGTACGTGTTAAAGATAGAAGGGTAGGCAATGGTTTCAAAAAAGCATTTCGCTTCCCTATCGTTGAGCCCGTCGATATATATTACGTACACATCACCGGTGATGATTATTTTTGCTATGTTTAAATGACATTTTTTTTTTGTGAATGTCATGGTCACTTGTTATAGATATACATAAAAGTGAATGTGTAGAATAATGTACAAGTTTATTACTGTATATGGTGTATATAAATATTGTTAGTGTCATTGTTATAAATAAATGAGTATACTCTACCGATTACTTAGCCACATCAATATTTCGAAACAAACTTCCACGCAATACTCACCGCTGCACACCTCTCGCCCGTCCTATTATTTCGTCTTTACGACCTTTTGTATGACTTTGTTATCTTGCTAAGCCGCTTTAAGGTCGCAATCAATAAGTGGAGTAATTTAACTTATCTTTTTTGAATGTTACTGTAATTACAATGGCAACCACGACCTTAAGCCCGGAACAAAGCAATGCTGCTTTGCGACTGAAATAAGCAGAGAAGTAGCTCTGAAATAAGCATGGCTTTAGCTCTGAAATAAGAATGGCTGTAGCTCTGAAATAAGCATGGCTGTAGCTCTGAAATAAGCATGGGGGTAGCTAAGAAAATAACTAAGAGTTAGTCTTTTTCATAGCTTTTTACGACCTCCCTGGCTGGCGCAACGGTAAGCGCTGTGAATTTAAGTAGGAGGTCGTGGGTTCGATTCCTAGCACGGACAATTTGGAAAATTATAATTTCTGAATTTTCTCTAGTCTGGCTTTGGCCATGGCTAGTAGTTACTTACCCTACCGACAAAAGACGTTCCGTTAAGCGATTTAGTTCCGGTGCGATGTCGCGTGGAAACCGATTACGGGTATGACTACCATACTCCCTAACAGGTAACCCCGCTACCATCTTAGATGGCATCATCACTTACCACTAGGTGAGTTTGCAGTCAAGGGCTAATTTGAAGAGGAATAAAAAAGTATATTTTTATTGTTACAATTTGATAATTTAACAGATGTAGATAAATAGAGAGATGAATAGATGAAGTGTAAACTGGTACATGGATGAACTAATGCTAACACAATATTTCTTTATTTAATCAGTTGCTTATCTTGTAAGTAGGTTATTACTACAGCGAATGAGCATTAACACAGTTGAAGTTTCTTGTTATTGCAATGGATTATTGATGTAAGCCTAGAAACTTGTAGTTAATCAATACAAGCAGCTGCTTTTAGATATTAGCTGTTTGAGTGACCATGTCTTACCACATTTTCTCGTTAATGCAGGTTCACGCGTCACTACCAAAGCCTCTACTTGGGTCCTAGCTAAACATTTTCAGAAAGTTTATTGGAATGTGACTATGATATAATTTTGCAAATACGTTTTTATGTGACGTAGTTTATGCCCGTATATACATAAAAAATAGTTTGCATTGAAGACGACTTGTAATAGTATTTACTGGTGTTAATGTATTTATGATATGTTATAGTATATATTAGTTTATTATTATTTTTTATTTTTTAATATTTAATTTATTATGTATTATTTTATTTGTGTAATCTAGTTTAAGTATTAGTATGTAGTTATTAATATTGATTTTTTTTTAAATATGCACAACCTGCAGTATGTTATCCTTTTGTTTTCCTTATCCTAAGGTTGCCTGGAAGAGATCGCTACAAAGCGACAAGGCCGCCTTTTGTATACTTCTTCTGTCTGTGTTTTCTTTTATTCTTTTTTTGTATTTTTATTTGTGTGCAAATAAAGAGTATAAATAAATAAATAAATAAAAAATATACATCATTGAACATCGAAAGTGATAACCTCCATCTTATCTATGTAGTCCATGTTATCCAATGAACACTAAGCTTAATTTCCTATACTCCGCTTAAAGCAATAAAATATGTACGGTTCAGTTTAAAATGTCTTCGCTCTTTATATTTCCCACATAACAGATCTTCAGAAATTTGCTTGCGCACGTTTCCCCATCCAGAAGATATCGACTGTACAATATTTGGCAATTATTCATTGTAAAGTCGACTTCTACTGAGGATGCTCCGGTGTCGGCACGAAACGTGCGTATTGAGTTATGTTCGGTGTGGAGTATAGAGATTACAGAAATTATAAATTGCACGGGACAGATTTTCCTTCTTCATGCGGATTATAGCAAATGAAGCTTAATATATAAAATCATAGTATAAAAGACCAAACTCCTAACTGTCACCAGTAAATTAATCGTAATCATAAAGTTGTCACGTGTCATAGACGGTTCTTTGTCTGCTCAAGTGGCAATTAGCGCTGGTGTCCCTTAGGGATCAACTCTTTCCCGTCACTTTTCCTACTTTACAAACATATGTTTAAACCCGATATCGTAACGAAGATACACTTATAACCCAAACCTAATCTAGGACCTCGTAAATCCTTACTCCAAGTATACCTCTAATAACCAAGCCGATAATATTGTATTTATCTTAGTTTTCACTTTTAGATCATGTTACAAAAGCTGTTTTTCTCAATCTCAAAAATTTTCTAGGCTGTGTATATTGTCTACAAAAGCACAGATAATTAGGCTTAGATTATGACGAACAGATAATAAGAGAATTGTGCTTTAGATCTATCATATAGAAATAATAAATAAATAAATATACTACGCCAGTACACACATCGCCATCTAGCCTCAAAGTAAGCGTAGCTTGTGTTATGAATAATATACATAAATACTTATGAAAATTAAGCTTAATTTGCTATACTCCGCGAACAGCAGGAGAGGTGTAATTTATAATTACTTCAATCCGTATACTCTACAATTGAATAATTGAAAACTTCACAATTATTCATTGTAAAGTCAAAATCTCCTGAGGATGCTTAGGTTTCGGAGCGAAACGTGCATAGAGGGTGCATTGCCGAGGATCTGTTTGGTGTGGAGTATACGGATTGAAGTAATTATAAATAACACCAACATCTATCCAATACATAAATACATATTAATACATATAATAATAATAATACATATTATATATAGAAAAAGACACAGCCACTGAAAAAGATTTATGTTCATCACACAAACTTATTCCACATTATGGTAATCATAAAACATACCTTAGATTTTGTTATATTAATATAACATAAATCAGTTTGTTGATAAATCAATGCCTGGTTGTGCTAGACACGTGCAAAGTTGGTACAACATGACACCTGCTTAGACGTTGCTGAGTTTAGTGCATTAGCATAACTAAACCGCGCTGTGATAACAGACAACGGCGTCGCACTTATGTAAACCTAATTGTACTAAATCAATAGTAGGTACTGCGAACTGCTTGAACGAATGTTTTCTAATATCTTAGCACCAGCTACGGGCGTTACTCGTAGCTAAACCTATCTATTGGAAGAAAAATGAAAACATTTTTTTCTGATAATAAACTATCACATTACTATTTACTTTTTTTTTGTTGAAACGTTAGATACATTTGAATCTCATTCATTCATTTGATACGCATTCACCAGGTATTTGTAAATCGCTGTCTACGAAGTATTGTTAAAAAATTTTGGCCAGACACGATAACTAATTCGGATTTGTGGAGACTGTTCCACGAAGATACGTCGCCGCAAATGGATGTGGATTGGTCACACCCTGCGGAGGAACCAGGTCCACGTTCGCAGACAGGCTCTTGACTGGAACTCATAGTGGAGGCGAAAAAGGGGAACTAGCATAGCGGAAGATTGGCCTTACGTGGAGTGAAGTTAAGCGCGTGGCCACAGACAGATCGCAATGGAGAAGTATTGTGTCTGACCTTTGCCCCAAAGGGGGGACGTAGGACGCAAAAAAGACATAAGATGCACAAGTGACCTTACATTTAATATCTCGCCAAACTAGGCACCCAGTTTCTTGCCTAGTTTGCATTCTTATTCTAGAAATTAACCTTATGCACCTAATTACCACCAACTATTTTTATTTTTATTATTAAAAATTTTGAACCCTACCAGAAAAACGGAGAAAAATATATAAACTTAACAAATGAATTATTATGTCGGCCGACTGGCACGGTGGGCAGCGACCCTGCTTTCTGAGTCCAAGGCCGTGGGTTCTATTCGCACTACTGGAAAATGTTTGTGTGATGAGCATGAATGTTTTTCAGTGGGTGATTATGTATATTCTAAGTATTTATGTATATTATTCTAAAATATTCATCAGCCATCTTAGCACCCATAACACAAGCTACGCTTACTTTGGAGCTAGATGGCGATGTGTGTATTGTCCTAGTATATTTTTTATTATTATTATTATTAGTAATCACATACTGTATTCTGTCAGTGTTTAAGAAAAACTTCCTTTAATTCATATCCGAAACCTGAGCGTTAGATGTTGACCATCTTAATACAATCTCAAAAAACAGAAGCATAGTATAAGCAGACTTTTTAGACTTTTTAGTGACAATGCTAATCCGGGGAAGTACTAGCAAAACATGCATCGCAGATTGTCAGCTGGAACTCTAATCCAGGTATTATACATATTGCATGAATATTTTTTTATAAGTTGAACTCTTTCTTCTTATTTGTAAGTATGTGTAAGAATTTATTTTCGTGTGTGGTAGTGTTAGTACATTTTGCAACAGTGGTTTAACGAAAAATTTGTTACGACTATACGAACGTAACATATACTTTCAAAATTAGGGCCGCTGGGTCCTGGATACATATATAAAAGAATCTCACGCTAACCAAATCTTAATTTCCACCGCATTTAATTTATCTCAATCATGACGTTCTTTGTTCAGCCCATTTCTTGCCTCCGGTTGCAGCGGATGCGTATCATGATGGACAAATTAACTGTAAAGGCACACACATATTTACCGGAGTGTTTTGTTTTATCTATATTTATATTTTGTTTAATTTATTTTTATGTTTCCGGATACTAAATTATTTCATTGTGTCAATTTCACCCGCGTTAATTAAGGGTCGTACTTAACGTATTGTATCATACTCATAGATGTAAACTTACCGCTTGACTTATGTATTGCACCAAGTGCAAACTGACAACGAGTGATGGATTTTTTTATTTTTATTTCACTATCTCCTAAACTATATTGCCTCGATGTTTATTTAAATTAACTTATTCTTTTATGATATAATATTATATGACGATTGTAAAGCACCTTTTATTTCTTTATTTTTGCACTGAACATAAAACATGCCGGACGTCACTGACTTCAAACTTTCAAAGGGTAGGCAAGGCACTTGAAGTCTGGTTTTCTGTAAGAAACTTAAATACTAACATGTACTTCAAATTACTACAACATGTAAAGATATTGATATCGCTCAGTGTCTTTACACGATACACAATATTATATATATTGCTAATTTATACACAAGTATTAAAAGCATGTTTATTACCCAAGTTAGACTAACAGTGTGTCCGGCGCCTTACCGGAGACCGCTTAACGAGATAATGTCGTTGATTATTCAGTTAAAAAGAGCCTTATTGAATAACGCTCGTGTTAATTGCATTCTCACTTCGTCACCGCGGCGTGTGCTCAAGTATTTGGCCATAGTTTTAATGAGAACTTCAACGATTTTCCCAGACATGACAGCTCCGACGCAAATGACATGAGGTCCTTGTATTTTATCCTAAAAAAAAATATTTTTTTATTCCACTACAAGCTAGCCCTTGACTGCAATTTCACCTGGTGGTAAGTGTTGATGCAGTCTAACATGGTAGCGGGCTTACCTGTTAGGGAGTGTGGCAGTTATACCCATACCCATAATCGATTTCTACGCGACCTGGTTCAAGAATGCTAAATCGCGACTGGAGCCTCCCACCCAGACCAGCTATCAGAACTTATACCTAAATTCCCACATTGCCCCCACGGGAATCGAACCCGGGACCACAAACTTAAAACCGCAGCGCTCACCACTGCGCAAGAGAGGTCGTGAAATTGTCGATGCTACTACGTATGGAAGTATCTATACCAAAAATTTTGCCGAGTTGTGACAGCAGATCAGAATGCAGTTGTCACCACCCCTCTACAACCCGCGGGTGTCGTACGACGCTTCTACAGGAGTACCTACAGCGGAGAAAGGGCCTCAGCGTCCTCTGTGCTACTACTACTACTACTACCATGAACTGTAAATGTGACCATCACAGCTCTTAATCTTTCTATAGTCACTCTATTTGTATCTAATCTGTCTATAAGTTCAACACATCGCTTAATGTTGAAGCAGTTGAGCTTGACTAAGTTTCTGTGTGTGTGTGTGTGTGTGTGTATGATGTACGAGAGTATTCTTGCCTATGTTTGATGAAAGGATAATTACTAAAAGTGATTTCGTTTTGTAAATTTATATAATGTTTATACATGTTTATGATGGTTTTATGCTCGTCAGTGCTCGACGGCTTCCTCTAAATGTTAACATAAATACGAAATAAAATTATTCTTATTAGGGTAAATGGGACAAAAAATAAGAAATCAAATCCACGAGGAAAACGATGCGCGATAAAAACTTATTATTGAAACAGGTATGTTTTGAGACTAGGACATAAAATTAACAGCTTGTCTTAAACACCGATGTTTCGTTAGATAGTTCTCTTAGTTCTGACCTATTAAACCTGCTACTTTAAATTGTGTCCTCGCATTTTCAACGTCCTTAATATCTGGGTATAAAATATTCGTTAAAGTCTGGGTATAAAGTAATGCAAAGTCTGGAGCTCGGGATAGATCTGATTCGAAAAAACTATCTTGGGTCCTATGCACCAGTACTATTACTGGTACTGGTAAGCATCTTAGCCCTATGGCTAAGATGCTTCTCCCGAGGTAATTATGTCTATTAATTTTCTTGTCTTATCCCATAGAAATAGGATGATATAATGGTAGACATATATTTTTTTATGTGACTAAAAGTCGTTCTAGATTAGAAAAGAAATCTGCAGTCAGTGCAGTATGTCATTTTAACAAACGTTATTATTTTAAAGGCTGACAGCAGAAAGTCGGTTCAAGTCGTGTGTTATTTCGATAGTATGTCGGTATTTCCGGTTAAAAATGTGTAATCCATTGTTCAACCACTTGTTAGCATCAATTGAAATTTGATGCCAGAGCTAATATCTGACATGCTTGTGTTATTTCAGTGACAATGCATAAAAATACGATGCTGATGATGGAGATATGAGTTGATCGCTAGAGCTCTCGACAGTGGTGTTTTAAACATTTGTAAATTTTATACCACATTCCTTGCCTTCAGAATATCATGCATCCAGCAACAAGTTTCATACCCATCAACTGGATGGTTGGTGTTCAAATTGTAGTCATATTTTGAAACCAGTTTTCATCAGCGGTGTTCCTTAGTTATAATATGGGATTGTTTAAGTGACAAAAAAGCAAATGTTCTCTTAACACCGGTCGACACGCTTCCTAGTTACTGGCTAAACGTAATGTTTAATAATAAAAAAATATATTCAGATTAAAAAATATGGACACTTTTATACTTGTGTTTGTTGCAGTATTCAATACTTTTGCCGAAAAAGCCAGACGATATATAACTTGGATGGAAGTAAGAATTTTTGAAAGTCCTTTATGTACAATTAAAATTAAACTTATTTGGCTAAAATTCAATCAACTCAAATATTCTAATCTGTAAGGTGTAATCTTTAATAAAATAAAATATATATTTCTCTTTAATAAATATTTCAGATATTTGTTATAAGCACACCACACAGGTCTTCCTGTATGCCTTTGTGGTTCTTCCAAAATATTTTATCCAAGGAACACAGAATAATATTCTTAATTCATTGACTGTCTTACACAAATGTGTGCACTTTAATTAAAAAAAAAAAATTGTAATTTATATACTATGAAACATCGCACAGATCTTCAAAAAACTCTTTAAACACGTTTCGGTACGATAACGGAATCATCTTCAAAAGTACAACACCCAATATAAAAGACAAATTCAGACGGAGAGATCTACAAAACGAAACCCATTCTACATTGATTAAGTCTTCCATAAATATGTAGAATAATAGACATAAATAATACCTTTATCAGTTTAATGCGAAAATAAATTGGAACGTTAGGTAGATAGATAGAGTATATGCCGATAGTAGGTAACAGGTAATATAATATGTGCCTCGTGTATTACTCTAAGGTTAATGACTCTGACCTCATTATAACCCCATTGGGATCCTTCAGACTGTAACATTTAATTCTAGGTGCAGATAACATGACGTCACATAATCCCACTACCCAACCACTAACCACTTACTCTGAAACAAATACGAGTGATATTCGACGTTAAAACTTCCGACATAGAGTTCTGATTAGTACGGTTCGTGGAACATAGAATGGCAGCTAGTAGTGTTCTAAATTTGTGTTACGATTAATTGAAGATTAAAATGTAATAGAAAATTATTTAGCCAATTTGCACTTACGGATGTAGTTTAATATTATGATAGAGCTATTCACGCTGAGAGATCCAATGTCGAGCGGTGATAGCCTAGGAAGCAGCGATAGAGGTTTAAGCCTCAGTCTCGGGGTACCGGGTTCGATCCCCGGCACGCACCTCTTAACTTTTCGGAGTTATTTAACATAACATAACTACAAGCCAAACCTAGACCACTTGTATTCAAGACTGCATATCACACGTTAATATTTTAATATCGAAAGAATTACATAACAAAAAGTATAATTTGTTTTGGCAACCCTATAGACTACACAGCCTAGAACTCCTTAATTTCTGATAGAAGACTTTTTACACTATAACACAATTAAAATTCAAGCCTAGAACACACGTACTTTAGACTGCATATCACACGTCAATATTTTAATATCGAAAAAATTACATAATGTAGCTTCTGATAGAACACTACTAACACTAACTTTTTTGCACACTATTTGCGTTATTAAATGCTATCAAATATCACTTGCTTTATCAGTGAAGTATTACATCGTGAGGAAAATTTCACGGCCTGAGCGTTCTCCACAATTTTCTCAAAGCCGCGGGAAGTCTACCACTCGGCCAGTGTGGTGGACTACGGCTTTAACCCTTCTGGGAAGAGATCCGTGCTCTGTGTGGGCCGGTAATAGATTGATAATCATCATCATCATATAACCCATTTCCGGCCCACTACAGAGCACGGGTCTCCTCCCACAATGAGAAGGGGTTAAGGCCGTAGACCACGCTGAACCAGTGCAGTAGGCAGCTTGATAATGATTGGGCACAATTCTCTTTTTCTTTTCTTGAGGCAGACTTGAGGCCCAGATGAGTAGCGCTTTGACTGTTTAACTTTGACTTGAGAATAATCAAGAACTTCTCACAGGCGTGTAAAAAGGCCTCACGCCCAAAAAATTAAAAGAAATAAAAAGTTACAATCGAATTAGCCGTATTATAATTTGCTTAACGCTTTAAATTTTTCAAGCCGGATTTTCTGGAAGGCAAAAGATTACGCGAATTTCCAAAGTAATTAATCTACTCTCTAATTGACAGAATATCCGATTTAGAGATAAGCTTGATTTCACCCTTTCGCTGAAGAAAATTCGAGCTCACATTTTGGACTATTCCATTTGATGTTCAATATAAACAGCGAATTTATTTGCCTTTGATTACTTATCATCTCATTACTTCTCTTCATCTTTTCATTTGTAAAATATAAATTATGTTTCTATTTTTGATAATTGCGAATTAAAGACCTACATACTTTGTGCCTACCTACTAGCTTAATTAATCTTTGCTATTTTCATCATAAGATTTCAGATACAGATGTTATTTTTTAAATTTATATTAAACACAGTTAGTAGGTTAGGGATGGTTGGAAATTCATCCAGACTCAGGTTGTTGTTGACTCATGTCGGTTACTCTGGTTATTTTTGAGAATCTGAGAACATTCTCGGATTGTTAAGAATTGTTATCACAAACCCTAGCAGCCACAGCGGCCACGAACCACGAACTCAGAATAAATTCACCATCGCGCGCTGAGATACTTTTGTTTCATGAGACACCTTTAGCTAGCGGCTGCACCATAGCGTAACATTAATGTATATATGGACCAAGACATGAGACAATGTATGTCACGTTTTCTGTAAAACTCTCAGTAATGCAATGCGTTTTCGGTTGAATTTTATTCAATGAAACCGAGGAAGATTTTAATTGACAAAGAATATAATTAGTCTATCCAGTACCTACTACTGAAATTCATTTATTTAGCTTTCTAGCACGTTTTTGCAAAATACTGTTGCTGCTGCAGCGCATCCTCCCCATCAAAGGATTAAAAACATAACATAACTATAAACGAAGCCTAAAGACCTCGTAATCGAGACTTTTTTGGGAACCCTTAAAACTCTTTAGTTTCTGATCGGTAAGGGAGTTCTTGGATAGTAAAATATAATTTATTTAGGTACTAATGTAATTTGTATGTTATTTTTTAATTAAATTCCATGTTTTTAAATTTATTATTCCATATACAGTAAAATTAATGAAATTTTTATTATATTCAGCCGACTATTTTGGTTATTTTGATTTTGTTTATTTCGATGTTTTTTTTAGTTATTACACAAATGAATTTGTTTAAATTAAGATTTGCATGTCATATATTATGACTAAACATGTATACCTACAATGTTTTATGCAAATAAAAGAATTAGAATTTGAATTTGAATTTTGATAGAATACTAACTTAGAAAGAATACAGTAAACTATTTTTTTTACTTAAAAGATATACCTACCTGATTAAGTACAAACTTAAACGGCCCGGGTAAGGCTTTCCTTTCGTAGAGACCAAGTTCGAACCACTGACTTTTCGGAGTTACATTAGTTTTTACCACCAATCCGCACTTGGACAGCGTGGTGAACTACGTCTTAAACGCTTCTCACTGTAGGAGACTCGTGCCCTGTAGTGGGCCATTTCCTTTAACAGTGAAGGAGAGTATCGTGAGGTAACCTGGTTGCGCGAAAGATCACCATAATGTTGTCAAAGGCGTGTGAAGTCTACCAATCCGCACTCGGCCAGCGTGGTGGACTACGGCCTAAACCCTTCTCATTCTGAGAGGAAACCCGTGCCGTGTAGTGGACCGTTAATTTGTTGATGATGACTAAGTAAAAACAAAAATTTCTAAAGAATATAAAAACAACTTGTTTATGCAGACATATTTTACATTGACACTAAACATTTAGTCATTTCTCCTTTCCAACTGAACTTTAATTAAAAAAATAATAAGATTGCTACTTTTATGATAATGTTCTACGACATTTTTACAACCACAAATAGATGGGTATTATCTGTTATGAAAGTAACCAAGAGCGGTGCAAGGCACGATCAAAAGCAGTAAAACTCATCTTAATATAAGTTGTCGTTACTTGAACACATGCGAGGCAAATGGGCAGACATTTTTTATTCGGTTAGACGCCTTGATATACTATTCTCAGACATAAAGTATGGAGTAGAAGATTTTGAAAGTATGAAATATAATGAATGAATACACTTTTATTGTACACCACATAAATATAACAAATTATAAGAAAAAAATTAACAAAAAGTATACAATTTGGCGGCCTTATCGCTACATAGCGATCTCTTCCAGGCAACCAAAGGCGTTAAAAACAGCTCAAGAAGAGTGGTAGGTGGTGCATATATGATTTTTTTTTAAATACGCCAGTTTTGTTCGCGATTTCTATAAAATTCTGTTGTTTTTAATTTTAAATTTCAATTAAAGTTCAGCCGGTTCTTATAAATCATTTGGTAGCTTTCAAAAAGGTTTTTCTTAATAAAATCATACTTTCAGTGTTAAAAAAATCGAAATTCCTTACCGTTGCGTTTACAAGTTTAATTTAAAGGGACTGTATATCTGCGTTTCGTTATATCAGTGATGGGCAGCCATTTTTTATTCGGTTAAAGGTCGTCGAACTTGTCGCGGTAATGAGGTAAAAAGTTGTGATCGTTGGCGTCTCGAATTGTAGCGCTAATTTACGGTCTCTGGTTAAACGTCAGGCCGGCGAGCTGTTGAATTTCCATTTAAAATGTGGATATTTCGGGGCAGGTAGCTCGGTGACATTTCACTGATTGAAATTTCAAAAATTAAACAGCAACATTTACAAATATTTCAACCTCCATTTTAAATTTAAGTAAGTATCCGATTTCTTACCTGTGGTGACTCAAATAATGAAACAACCTTGTTGATCAAACATTTGAAATTAATTTTAGTGTATTTTTTTAAATTTCGCAACAAGTTAAACGGTTAATGATGATATCATATTAAAATGGTAAAATCCGTTATTTAGCAAGTTATTATTCGAAGTATATTATAGCAGAGGAAAATTTGTTATTGAAAACTTATCAGAAGTTTAACGCGTCGGTCGTGGCGATTCGCTTATTGATTATAAAGAACCTCCAGTTATGAGCGCCTAGCTCCTCACTGAAATTGAGAGCAGAAATCCACCCAAGGTTTACTAGTGCAAAGTACCCATAGACCACGTAGGATTGAAGTACTTTTGAACTTTTAACAAGACCGAATTGACTCTGAACAAACGACCTGGTTATAGGATTATTCAAATATAAAAAACAATTTTTGGTTTGCATTTTTTACTATAATTGTTGCCCACCAATCCACGCCGGCCCATCGTAGATTGGGGTGAGAAGTTGGACTACGGCCTAAACCTTTCTCGATTTGGTAGGACACCGGTGCCCTCTAGTGGGCGGATAATGGGTTTATAAAGATCATGATGAATATTATTGTTGAAAATTATTGTTACTTTTGCGTCTTGCAGTAGTGTAGTGGTCAATATACAGCTTCCTGGAAGACCGTGGTTAGATAATATACAAGTAGTACCTACAGGCTACATAAAATTTAGTAGCAATATATTTTTTTAGAGGGCCCGCTTCCATCTTATACTGCATAATCACTTACCATCAGTTGAGATTGCAGTCAACGGCTAACTTGTAGTGGAATAAAAAAAAATATACTACCTTTAACGATCCTGAAACCGCGTACCATAATAAATACGGTAATATTAAATTCAAAGGTTACTAAATTCTATTAAAGTTAGAATTAAAGCGTGCATTAACGTATATTACATTTATTGTGAAGGCAAGTTTCGATAAATCAACGCGTCTTCGTGGTGTCCATAATAGCCGTGTAAATAAAGTTACCATCCGTTCCCGTTTCCGCGGACGTGTCCTATTGAAATCGACGTAATCTCGTACGGCATTTTTCTCAATATCCGGCATTTATATAAACATGATTGTTCGATGTGCTTTTAAGAATTTACTAAACTGGGTAAGAATAAGCCCTATTTGTTCATGATGTTTTATTTTTTTTTTCTTGCGTCTCACACCAGCCATTTCAGATATTACAAATCACATAAAAGACAAACTGTTAGGTGTTGTTTAAGGTTTAGTTTAATAATTTATATCCTCTATTTACAATTTAGATCAACCGCTATTTTCGACTGTACAAATCAAATCAAATATTAGAACTTAGTCAAAGGTTTATGCACAGAACTTAAACTCTACAAGCAAACTTAAAATGGGTCAAATAAAGGACTTTGGCTCTAATCTCCGGGGTGTCAAGTTCGAGCCCCGGCATGCACGTAATCCTTTCTAATTTAAATATAACTTGCTATAACGTTGAAGGAAAACATAGTAAGGAACCCTCTTTGACTGTGAGTTCCCCATAAAACTCTCAAAGGCATATAAAGTGCACCAATCCGCACTTTGCCAGCGTGGTCTACGGTCTTAACTCATGCCCTGAATTGGGCAATAAAAAAAACTGTCCTCGTTTTAATTTAAAAATGGAAGACTTACTAACTTGTACAGACGTTCAAATGTGTTAAAACGATGTAATACTACAAAAGTGTTTTTTATTACAAACAGCTTTTACGACACGGGTTGGTCTGGTGAGAGCGGGAATTGTTAGCCATGACTCATGAAGGTTTTACTTGAGGTGCTTAGTACTCCAAAATGAGGTTTTAAGATTCGTATACCTACTATTAATAATCTATGTAGTTCTTTATAGCTTAAAATATATATTGTTCTTGATAAACTTATGGTTATCCTCCGATTTCGTGATTCAGTTAATTTACTCAGTGGAAAAAAATTACTGAGTTACCTCGAACGAAAATTTGAAGTGCGATTATCTTAGTTATTTATTTTCATTTTCGTTTAATAAGACTTTACAGGCTTTAAAGGTACGTTATGTACTGTCTCTGATACTTATCTGTGAAACGGAAAACCTAATAGATTTTGAGTAGATCAGTGCCGTAGTTTTCATTGAAAGAAATCAGATACAGCCCTAAAATCACATGCAAAATGAAATTGAAGTGACTCCTGTGACTTTATTAATCACGCGTCGCGTAGCGTAGGTACTATGCGTGAACCGTTCTTTTATCTACAATAGGGTTGTCATAAGTAAAAACTTAGAATGTTTTCAATTCGTTTGTACCTATGGTAAAATAAATAGGCTTTTTTTGATTTAATATTTTTACAGAGTCATTCCTTAAGAAATTTATTAATGCATCCTTCAATATTATTTCGTAATTATGTTACACGTTGTATACGAAAACATTACTGATTAGGTATTTTGTTTATAATTTTTTGTTAAACTAAAACATCCAAGTTGAGCTCTTTATAACTAAAACTCTATTTCCTGTGCACTATGAAAATTTCAAATCAACAAATTCAGCAGAGCTTAAATACCGTCAAAGCGAAAATATTGCTACAACCTTTAAACGCATACCGAATCTTGTAAAGGTTTTAATTACAGTAAGTGGGGACCCTTGGCTCCCCGGCATCAATCTGCTTAATGCGGGTAGATACCTGGGAAAACAAAACGAGACGAATATTTTTCCGCGTCATTCATCACGGCCGAAATCTGCGAAACCACCCGTGAAGGCAATGCTAAGCCACAGTTTAGCGATCGTACCGATTGAGAGCTAACTAGAAATTCATCATTATCATCATCATCGACAACCTATAACATCCCATTGCTGGACTAAAGGCCTCTTCCAATGGGAGGGTTTGCCCATAATCACCACCATAAACAACGCTGGGCAGGCGTATTCGTGATCATAGGAGATGGTAGCAGTAGCACAGAGGACGCTACCGCCCGTCATCAGTTATATTCCCTTCGTCGCCCCTTACGACACCCGAGGGTGGGGAAGGGGTGGTGACTTCTGTGTTCTGATCTGCCGTCAAAACACGGCTAATAATTATTATTAAAAAAAATGTAATGCTACGCCTCTTGTAAATATTTAATTCAGTCCATTAGGTCCTGCAATACATTAACACACTCGACGAGACCTATCACGTATTATTAGGTGCGAGTACAAAATATACATCCACCGTTGACCGTTGTCAAACATTACTGTACGGTCACTACAATCTTAGTATTTTGTATGCCAAAAATATGACGCAAGGTACAAATTGTCCGTTGTTCTTAGTTTGGTTCGGGCATACAAAACTAGTTGACTACACTTGAAAAGTCTTCACACATACTATATTATGTAAAGAACATATTATAAAAAAAAGAGGGCGGAATTTTGTAGGACGTGTTCCCTTCATGCTCTACCAGTGTGTTATAGGCGATGTTTTTCCACGTACTACCGTATCAGGTGGGCAAAAAAAAAAATTGGACTTGACTGTACGATTGCTAAACTTCGTTAATACATACCGCACTTTCGATACTCTTTCGTTGCGTAAATATTCATTAGCAAGATTGTCGATATGACGCGACGCGAGTTGGCGACATTGTAGCGTACTTTTGAAATCGTCGCTATTTGAATCCCGTGTACACGTGTCTGTGTGTACGCAAAGCGGGGATCACGCTTTTGCGATTGAGGCTGATTCAATTTTGTGAAAGCGTCGGGTTTAGTAATGGTGTGATATTTGTAAAGCTCTCTACAATATTTCAGAGTGCGTCGGTAACGTCACCGGGGAGGTAACGCTGAGGGCGAAAATACTATACCAAAAGTGGGACTGATTGGGAGTTTGACTGAGAAATTTTTTTTAGGCATATTTTACCGACTTTGGTTGGCTGGATAAAATCGCCATGTTGCGAAAAGGCTGCCAGATTATATCTTCTCCCTTATCGCAATATTGTATTTACATTTTTGTTAAGTTATATATATATATGTTAGTGGTGTTGTATAAAAACATTGTATTAATTAAAGCTTGAACTATGAACTAATAATTGATAAGATAAAATTAAAAACAGATAAAGCAATAAAATAATATTATGCAAAAATTTGTTGGTCAAGATTATAAGCTTGTGATAATAAATAATAAAAAAAAACAAGCGTTTCATTACAAAAAGAAATTACATATAATAAGTTCATTATTTTTTAATCAAACTTCACTCTCTTTGATGATGAAAGAATTGTTTACAAAACATTAAGACAAGTAAAAGTAAATAGCGTAACTATCTATAAGAACCTACTGTCCCCCTCTTGCGTTGTATCATCATAACATCAAATGAAAAACCGCCATGCATTCTCAAAAAAAGAGGCGATAATTAACGTTTTAACGTTAACAAACGATGAAAATGGTGTGATTCTTATGTAAGAAAAAATACAGTATACCTACTATCCAGTTCACGGGTATTCCCCACTTCGCTGTATCGACCAATGAAACAGCACCAGTTCTTACGTTTGAGTGGTGTTGGAGTTCATCGAATCTCGGCAAATATCACGCAATTTTTTTGTTAAATTTTTGTTACACTTATAATTAAACTCTTATAACTAGTCTTAACCAGTCGTAAGTGAAAGCACGACGCACTTTTTTATTTAAGTATGTAAGAAACCCACATTTTGAAAAATCTTACGTGAGATGGGGGAGGGGGTTCAATAAAATATCACGATATCTTTGCTACTATCCAGTACTATGTACTTTACGGGTTAAGACCGTGTGCGTTGTATTAACACCTCAACTCTTTTAAGTAGAAGACAATACTAATTATTTATATCGTTACCACCATTTTAAGACTACAAACTCTGCATGAGATCTTATCTCTCGTAGTAAATGCACAAGTCTCTAGGAACCTTCTCGAATGTAATGAAGATGAGGCGGCGGCTACGTACACTTAGGAGCGCTAATTGCGTTTTCCAACGTCACTTTGTGCAAGCTTATGATTAAAGAGCCGGCATGTCGCTACTGGGTGCAGTAAAGTTATACATACAAGTATTAAATTAATGATTTTAATTACCTCCGACGTGTCATCTCAATCGGTGCAACGCTGATAGCTTGATGAAGCGGTGATGACGTATTACCCACCATAAGAGAACGGCGACAGAGGGTCAAGCTGAGAGCAGTGAGCACCAATAAGTTTTTTTTAAGTAATAATTCTTTAGCGGCGTTAGGAAAAAATCATACGATGTAACGAAATGCGCGTGCATGGTAACACGATTTTAACAGGATGATGGTAGTCGTGGAACCGAGTGGGAGGGGAATACATCGTCCGCCAGCTCACTTTTTACGTTGCACGCGTACACCGTCCCAAAAAACGACACCCTGAAATTAGCTATAGCCGAGATTTTAGTTTTCGTCAAAAAAAGATTTGACAAGTGTTCGGGCTCATTCCGGTAAATTAATTGCTTTAGTTGTAAAAAAAGCCCAAATTTTAATGTTGAGTGAAACTTGATGGTCCGATAATATAGATAACGTAATAATAAAACGTTCAATGTATTAATTACATTCTATCCATTATGCATATGGCAGCCACAGAATTAAAAAGATATAGTAACCGTGTATACAACTAATATTGAAGCATCAAAAACCACTCCACTTTAGTAGTGTTTCTCGAACAGGCAGGCTACTCTCAGACACCTTATTCTATTAAGCAGTTGGCAGTAAGTAGTAGTAGTACTTTACCCCTGATTTTCTAAGCGTTTACCATAAAATGGGGAATATGGGAAAAGTTAGTTAGCTAGCAATATTCCGCGGGTGTGAAGTAAGATGTGCGCGCGGCGTTTTCACTGTTTTTGGTCACAATGCACTGCATACAATAATGGCTTAGTGAGGGTTCTGTATGTTCTTAATTCTTTGATGACAGCATACATTTTTCCCACTTCTGAAGAAGACTTAAGCCACTAAGACGCTTTAAGTATCTAGGTTGTGATTTAATAAGAGGTCGAGACGATCCCACTGAAATAATTATATCGCCTCTAGAGTTTACTAAGTGTAAATAAAATTAGCGTTCGTTTTAACAACCTCTTTTTGCGTCTGGTTTAAAATTAATTCAAAGAGGTGAATATTTAAATACGGTGGTCAATGCGCCATCACGCGTCCCGAAGACATCATCCAACGGATTTTAGGAGTACCTTACCTCTTCGCCCTGAGGGTACTAACTGGACTTCTCGAATTGGCCGGATAAATTTTAAATTGGATTAAGCCCCTGGCTGCTCGTGACGCCGCAAAGAATATGAGCGATGACTTTGATATAACTCATAAAACTCGGCCAGTTTAACTTGACCCCCGTTATCTTGTTCTACCCTAACAAAGCGGTCCAGTGAAATGGCCCTTTCTATTATACCACACAATCATTATAGAATTAAAGCAATCTCTATGTTCCGGTTTTGATATAATTGAGCCTTTATGTGAATGTACGGAGTGCCGTTACGCATAGTGATGCAACTTTACGATATGGCCACGGCTGGCCGCTTAGGGAGGTAAGCGGCGCGGGATTCAAAGAGATAAAACCGCTCAGTAATTGCCAGTAATCTGTGAAAAAAACATTCTATTTTTCCGTCGTTTAGGCTTTATTAGGCTGTAAGTTATGGAGCCTTAGCATTTTTACTGCTATAGCTTTGTTATTTTCGCAACGCTATAATCTTGCGTTACTTTGCGGAAATCCATGATATAGTTAACAATTATTCATTGTAAAGGCAACATCTCCTGAGGCTGCTCCAGTTTCGGGGCGAAACGTGCGTAGAGGGTACATTGCCGAAGATCTGTTCGGTGAGGACTCTAAAGATTGAAGAAATTATAAATTACACAATTATGAAAATTAAGCTTAATTTGCTATAGTCCGCGAAAAGCAGGAGAATTTGTACGGTGTAATATCCAATATTTAAATATTGCACATACAAATTCTCCTGCTTTTCGCGAAGTACAGCAAATTGATCTTAATTTTCATAACGCTATAATCTACTGCTACTGATTTGATGCTGTAAAAATATATAATAAATGTTTACCTTTTAAGCAATATCGGTTTCGTTTATATTACTACCTACTAATATTATAAATGTCAATGTAAGTTTGTTTGTTACGTTTTCACGCAAAAACGACTTAACCGAGCCTCAAGAAACTTTGTAAACATTCTTGGAAATGTTAGAAGTAATACAGGATACTTTTTATCCTGACATTAAGCTCGTTTCCTTTGGGAGAGGGGATGAAAGTGTTTCACGATTTTACACCATAACCCAGACAAATGATCACCGATTTCAATAATTATTTTTGTACTAAGTTTGGTTTTAATATGTGTTTAATTTTGCCCAAACTGTGGTTGGAGATAGAGGACAGAAATCCTCAGCGGACAGCAGCAAACCCCTCATTTAAGGCTTAGCGATACTGAATACTTTTTTTAGAATACAATTAAATTTAATGCCACATCACAAAACAAAATGAAACGCAGACGAAGTCGCGGGCAACACCTAGTATTACTATAAAATTAGTGTCACGATACTCGAAAATGACTACTAATTCAAGTGAAAAAAATCATCCATCATCCTCTACAGTAAATTTTATAATAATTTTGACAGTTGTATGTTAAGTTAAAATTAACTTACAAGGAATCATAATCATCAATCATTTTGTATCTAAAAATTCAAAATTCAAAATTCATTTATTTCAAGTAGGCCTAATATAAGCACTTTTGAAACGTCAAGTCTGTCTGTTTGTAGTGATTCTACCACCAGAGCAAAAGCAAACCAGAGGTGGGCGTTAATAGCTATAACAGTTTTTAACTAAAACAGTTGTTACCGTTCCTTAGATTATAAGAACCCGTTGTAAATGAGACACAATTAACACATTTTTTTTTTTTTTTAACCACCCTTCATTTCATTTTACTGCTCACTGTCTACACAATCTCCCCGTTCCTAGCGCTGAGGTCGTGGCTAGACTGTAACGGTATTCGCTTCGCCGCGGCGGATTTCCTGGATTCGATTCCCAGGTAGCATTGGAATGTTTCGACATGTGTATGTCTGTTTTTACGTCCATGTTACACGTATCGCAGATATGATATGATTCATAATGGCAATAAAATTCAAATGGTATTTCTTCATGCGCATAATACCGTTGGTTTAAGAACCGATTTAATTACTCTAGGGCAATGACAAGAGGTATTGAACATGAGTGTTTATGCAGTAGGACAATTTGACAAATCGAGTATTTACAACAAACATATGCATGGCTATGCTGACAGCCAACTGGCGCAGTGGGCAGCGACCCTGCTTTCTGAGTCCAAGGCAGTGGGTTCGATTCCCACAACTGGAAAATGTTTGTGTGATGAACATGAATTTTTTTCAGTGTCTGTGTGTTTATCAGTCATCTTAGTATCCATAACACAAGCTAAGCTAATGTGTGTATTTTCGTAGTATATTTATTTATTTACTATTATTTATGAATGGCATGACTGTTTTACTCATCTTGATAAAATTTCGCATATAAACAGTTTTCACCCATCATAAAATGTATCCTATATTATCGCTGGAAAATAAAGAGTTACTTTGGGATTCTTAATACCTAAAATAAAACCAGATGAAGTGCCGGGCAAGACATAGTTATTAATAATAATAAAAATAAAATCATCTTTTGGTTACTTTTAGCGGACCAAAAAGACATGTTTTATTCGTTAGCTGGTTACTTTCCCTACAAAATTGGTCGACTTTCAACTATATATTATATTTAAAGCGATACGAAAAGAACCAAATTAAATAACTTAATAATAAATGAAAATGAATATACTACGACAATACACACCTAGCCCCAAAGTAAACGTAGCTTATGTACTAAGTTTGGGTACAAAGATAACTAATGAATCTTTTATGAATAATGTTATATAAATTCTTCTAATATACAGATAAACACTCAGCCAATAAAATAAAAAATAATAAAAAAAATCGTTTATTTCTTACATTGTAAAAGATGCATGTTGTGAAGAATTAACTAAAACTAAAAGCATGTATGTTCATCACACAAATATTTACTAGCTGTGGGAAGAAACAGCCTTGCACTCAGAAAGCAGGGTCGCTGCCCACTGCGTCAATCGGCCGTCAATTAACTTACTCAAAACATTTGTAGTACGCAGAAAGTGGACGAATCTTATTAGCTGTGGGATTGTACTGACCCACAGGACCTATCGCTCGTCCCCAGTGTTCCATTCATTTAATTCGGCCATCAAACGGCCCGTATACCAGATTACATACTTCCGTCGGGTCCTTATGAAGAGTAACTAATACCAATTACTGTTATAGAGACGTTTTAAGGGGGTGAGCTTGTAATTTGTGTGCTTGCAAGCTTTCTGAAGCTCTTTGAATGTTGTTTGTTGAACTTGGTCTACTGACAATGAACACCAATGTTTAGTCAACGTTTGTCCCAATATTTTTTCTTCAAAATATTTGCGTAATTCTGACCGACTTCAAAAAAGAATATATATACTTAGAAAGAATTGCATTTATTTTTTAAATCGATAGGGGTTTGTTTCAATATCATCATTATAATCATCATTGAATATGAAGCGGTGATAGCGCTTTGGGTAGGAGCTCGACTTCGCTTTCGGGTGCCCGAGTTTGAATCTTACCACGTACCTGTAACTTTTGTAAGTTATGTGCGTTTCGATTAATCAAATAACTTGCATCAACGGTGAAGGAAACAACCTTGTGAGGAAACCTGCATGCCTGAGAGTTCTACATAATGTACTCAAAGGTGTGTGGAGTCCACCAATCCGCACTGGGCCGGCGCGGTGGACTATGGCCTTAACCCCTTCTCACTGTGGGTGGAAACCCGTGCTGTGTAGTGGGCCGGTAATGGGTTGATGAAATGATGATAATCATCATTCAACCGATTGACGTCCACTGCTAGAAAAAAAAAGACCTATCTTTTGTAGGGAGCCCAAAATTCACTTCTCTCCAACTGCTTCCAGTGACCCGCCTGAATATGCCGTCTGACCACCTCGTTGGGACTGACCTACGCTGCGTTTACCGTATCGGGGTTCGCCATTTCATCACCTTAAGATCCCAAAGTCTCACCAAATTATTTCGAAATGTTCCCATTTAAATTTCATATAAATCTTTTGAATATTTTCGGAGATAGATAACGGAACTTTACAAAAATTACAACAAATCATATAGGCACTGTTTACGCTATCGCATGTTAAAATACACGCCTGTGTGCAGAATGCGAGATTATTCATCTATTCGATCGCGTAAAAGTTAACTATGATTTGTATGGCGTTGGAAGAACGCCATCTCTGGACCCTAGATGGCGCTCTTTGACGCCATACAAATCATAGTTAGCTTTTACACGATTGAATAGATGAAATCTCGCACTCAGCACACTGTACATTGGAAAGAGTTACGCAAATAAAATGAACAGTAGGTATATCTTGATTAAGACTTCCATTTACTGAGTCTGTGCATGCTATGACACGCTTTTCAAACACTGATAAAAACCAAGGTAACAATTATAATAGTGTGGAGTACAAAACCCCTTCGCGCCGCAGTCGAGCAAAGAGAGGTTTGTTTTTACGTCATTAGTAAAACACACACAGTTAAACCAAATTCAAAGTACCAGGGGTGCATAACAAAACAAGAGTAAACAACGCCACTTGGCTTAGTTAATCAAGGCGTCGCTAATCCAACGGACTATTTGTCCGGGCGGCCGCGACATTAGTCCCGTGTCCGGCCCGGATCCCGAGATAGGATTGACCGGGATTTATCCGGGATCGCGAAGTTTAGTTTCTGATGGCTGCAATATTGGTTATTTACGACTATCATTAGATATTTAATCCTCTTTTTTGACTTGCTACTTTGATAAACTTCTTAAATGTCTAGATAATGCACGGCATTGCACATTACCTCGAATAGGGGTGTTGATACAACTTAGGGTAGGTTTATAATCAACAGATGATGTGATTCTCTAAGTGTCATCTGATAGCTAGAAATTTCATGTGTTGCCAAGTGACAAAATCACAATCAATTCCTACACGTAACGTTACATTTTGCATTACGAAGTTAATACCTATTGTTTTTCTCTATAATAAATAAATAATAAAGAAACAAATTAATATGCTACGACAATACACACAGCGCCATCTAGCCCTGAAGTAAGCGAGGTTAAAATTCGATTTGCCGAAAAATACGCAGATACTTTTTTTTGTAAGGAGATGTTTAGTGAAAAACCATCGCTTATAAACAGAGCTACACCTCACAGGGCATGCAAAGTTGCAAAGCCTCAAACGCCTGTAATTACCCTGAAAATATGCCCTTGAGAACAGAACACAACAATGCTGCTTGGCCGCATAAATAAGGATGACGATAAAACTTTTTCAATCGAGCGCTATCACAAAAAACCTACCTACTACTTAAATAGCATTTTTTTTTTTTATTAACGATAGGCCAGCGTTTGACGACAATCATGCCCGTTAGAAAGCAATGATGAGGTCTAGGTTGGAGCACGCTTGCCTAGAAAAAGCCTATTCACTCTAGCCTTGAAGGTACTCAAATTATACGTGGCAGGAAACACAGTTGCCGGGAGGGCGTTCCACATCTTAACGGCACGTATCAGAAACGTGGATAAAAAACGTTATACGCAACGCATAAAATGAAAAGGATGCGCTCTGCCACAAAGATCTACTATTAAATTTTATTATCTACTACTACTTCTAATAGAATAGATTCGCAGCCAAAGTCGCACTACAGAATGGACCTCGAGGGATTTTTCTAATTCCCCCAACAGGTGACTCAGTGTTGCCAACGCCGTTTGCGGTGATTGCCTGCAATCAACATGCAGATGGCAACACCAATTTCACGGATAACTAACTGCAAACGACTCGTAAATATATTAGTCATTTAATTTTTGGTAAACAAGGGGGGTTCGAATGGGCATAGCGTGATGAGTTTATTTTGATGAACACGAATTTGTTTATTAAAACGCCTAAATAATATACCTATAAAGTACCTTTAGTACAAGTTTCGCACGCTCGCAATCGAGTAGACGTTTTCTAGTATCGAAATACTTGAACAACACTGTAAAATGGATGTTATTTATTGTATACTGAACTTTAATTTGCCGTCAATTCTACAGATAGGGCTTCTGGCAGAGCGTTTGTTTACTGAAAATCAAAAGGGCAGCATTTGCTACTTTAAAACGACTGCCTTTAAGCCCATTTTAATTTGGAGGTACAGAGTTCCTTATTTGAAACCGACTCTATGACTAACAATAATATTTTGAAATGTTATTGGTAGTGAGAACTAGCGATATTTATTTAGTTACGTTACTGGAAATAATGAAACTGTTTAGCCACGCACCAAAATTGTATTGTTATAAAAATATTCAAATTAGTTTCTAGAATCTTATAATTATTTTTGCGTTTATATTTTTTGAAGTGAAATTTCTTTAGGCGCGTTTGTTAATTAAAAGGAAAATTGCTTGGGCAGGTTGTGGAAAATAAATTTAACACTCAAAATAGAAATGTACTGGCCGGAGAACCACATCTTGTTATTCATTCAGTCATTCATTATACTCTTTATATTTTTCGGAATATCTCTACATCACACTTCCTCTTGTCATTCATTCGTCGTTCATACTCATTATATTTTTTAGGCATCATAAGAGTCCCACATCCGGGCATGGGTCTTATAGGAGAGAATAATTTTTTTTTTTTATTTGAATTTAGAGTTTTATCCTTACGCCCAGTGGGTCTCAACTTCACTTTTGGGGAGGCGAGCTCGAATCTCAGCACGCACCCTTCACTTTTCTAAGCTATGTGCGTTTTATGCAATTAAAATATAACTTGCTTAACGGTGTAGGAAAACATCGTGAGGAAAACTGCATACCTAAGAGTTCTCCATAATGTTCTCAAAGGTGTGTGAAGTCCACCAATCCTCACTGGGCCAGCGTTGTGGACTGCAGCCTTAACGCCTTCTCATTGTGGGAGGAGACCTGTGCCCTGTGGTGGGCCGGTAATAGGTTGATATGATGATGATCCTCATCGTCTCTTCAAAATGAAGAACTGTCTTCTTTTGTTTTTTTTTCTGCAGTGGTGAGCGTTTGACAAATTGGACATTTGTGGTGTCTTTGTCTGGTCTAGGGAGGCTTCGGCCGTTGTTAGTTACCAATCTACCGCTTACTTTGGGGCTAGATGGCGATGTGTGTATTGTCGTAGTATATTTATTATTATTATTTTCTTATGTAACTGCCACATCGCTTACAGGTTAGCACGCTACCATATCAGACTGCATCATCGCTTACCACTAGGTGTTATTGTAGTGGAATAAATAAAAGAAAAGGTAGGCTTTGACGATTAGTATCGCGTGCTAGGTATAACTTATCGAGTCATGGGGATGGACAAACCAATTTCCTAACTTCTGAATGGTGCTGAATATTAAAAATAGAAAAGAGTCCAATAGGTAACACAAACTCAGTGATTCTTGGATCAAGTGATCCGTAAATGAATCTGCACCGTTAAGTTGTTGAAATACCATCAACACGTACGTACGAAGCGTTTTGCATCTTCCACTCCGCACCGCTAAGGCCTGGAATGTCCTCCCATCTTCCGTCTTCCCCGATACCTATAATCTGGAACCTTAAAATCAAAAGTGAATAGGCATCTTCTAGGCATCCCCCTCCTATCTTAGGCTGTATCATCGCTTAACATCAGGTGTGACAAGCACTTGTCTATAAACTCTCAATAAGTTCAATTTTATATAAAACGTAAGCTTACATAAAAATCCTATTATAATATTAAGGATTACTTAAACGATAGCTTGATAGCTTGGGTGTGAATTGCTCTAGCTTCATAGCTGAATATAAATTTACTGTGAGATGGTGATAACAAAAAAAAAAATTTTACCCGGCTTAGTTTGTTGTGGGCTCTTCTTAGACCAGGGCGCGTTTGGAACCCTCGTAGCTTTAGGTTTAAGTTGGCGAACGAAGTTATCGCCATCCCCTACCAATTATGTAAACATTTATGTATGAACGCTTCATAAATGCCTGTGATAGGCCTACATGAATAAAGAAAATTTGAATTTGAATTTCGAATATATTAAAAAAAAAATAACATTTTAACTACTAGACCCACACAGCAATAAAAGCATTTATACGCAGTTATATATTTCCACCAATGTTTTTTTTTGTACTCGTATTTACTGATTTTCCTTCTAAATACAATACAGAACCTAATAATAATAGCGACACGAATTCAGGCCCGCAATACTTTCTATAGGCCCATAATAGTCCTAGTTATCGCAAATCTCGGTCCACCATCTCCAGAATCACGTCCCAGCGTCCCGCTCCTACCATTGTACTATCATATAGTTCGTGATGACATTAAGGCTAGATCGAGACGACTTTTATTGCGTACCTAAATATGTAATTCAAAGGCCATTGAAATGCTGACACATAAAAATGATATCATCTTCGTAATCGCCTGCTTATGTAAGGCTGTAGACACGCTCATCTTATTTTAAGACGGAATATGCAGATCGTTATATCAAATTAGATGTCTAGACTTGCAGTATTTAATTCAATTTAAAACTTAAGTCGTGCTGGAGTTTTTTTTAAGTATATTTTATGTGTCTATTCATAACTTGCGATTTTAAAAAAGAAAAGAGTTCATATTTTTTTGAAATAGTGTAGCTTTTTGCGTTAGAGCTCCTCCGGGGAAGTGGGGAAGCGAGCTAGTTGTACAATGTTTCGTTTCTTGGCTATGAAATCTTATTTGTTTCTTATTTATGAAATCTAACAGTACTATTCCAATAAATAACTATTAAACTTTCGATATCAAATAAATTTTTAACCAAACACGCAACGATTTATTTGTAGAGACGGCTTTCATAAAAAATTTATGGGTGTTACAACTTACCCCGTAAAGATTTTTTTTTTTTATACAATATTGATTATAAATCAAACCAAACCAAGTAAACCCAGTCCATTACCTGGCTGTCTACGAGTGCCTGCACAACCACTAACCAGCCACTATTAGTAACCCAGCCACTTTTTCATCTTTATTGTTAAAAGACAATGCTTATCGTTGCTTCTTAACAAAAGAGATTATTTTCTACCATACTTAGACACAAAAAAGTTGCCTATTTACTTTGTTGACTTATTTTGTTTTAGAACATAAAATTTGTGAACGGTTCACTGGAGCAGGTATTGTGCGATCGTCTTATAGTTTTCGCTATCGAGATGTACGCGTCTTTACTAAAATGGGGCCCGATTCCGCTTTGTCACCTTTTAAATAGTTGGCTGTTGCGACGCACTGCGAAACTCATTATGCGTCCTCTGTAACAAGGCAATGTAATCTAGATGATTCGAAATCGCTTCGCATTCCCACGCGTACGTTGCAGTATTGTTATAGAAAAGTGAGATAGGGCAATTGTGCTTAGTGGGAGGCTAACAAGGCGTTCTAAAATGAAGACGACGCGACGCGTTGATGCGACATTAAACGATAAACGCATGGCATTTTTTTATCCTATACGAATATATAAAGCTGAAGAGTTTGTTTATTTGTTTGTTTACTTGAACGCGATGAACTCAGAAACTACTGATCCGATTTGAAAAATTCTTTCAGTGTTGGATAGCCCATTTATCGAGGAAGGTTAATGTCTTAATTACCCTATGTCCTTGTCTATACTTCTGTTATCGTCTATGCCATAGTGTTTGGCTGAGCAGTTAAGGCGTGAAAGTATAACAAACCAACTCGCGTAGGTACGCATTTATGTTATTAGTTGGGATAAAAAGGTCTTACAATGTAGAGCAGTAAACGAGGCCGATGCGGTGCGGAGCAGTCGCATAGTTGCATATAATCATATGTCCTCATAAAGCTGGTTTGAAGCGAAAGTGGCCACCGCAGACAGCGAGCAAACAAAGTGAAGGCGCCCGCCGCGCCGCAGTTGCAGGAAAACGTTCTGAAGTTTCGAAACCTACCTATTTATAAACGTAAAAAATTGGTTGCCTGTGAAGTCGGACAACGACTTTGAGTGGTAAAATAATTTTAATGTGAATATTCATTCGTATAGTAGGAAGAAGGATGAAATAATAGTAACAATTTAAAACATTTATTTAAACAAAGAATTATATTTAAAACATTAATTTATACAAAGAATCTCGCACTGAATTTCATATTAACAAAATTTTATTTTTACCTTTACACATACATACGTATTTATATACAAATATACATACAATAACTTGCAATACATTTGCGTACAATGAAACAGCGTTTACTACAAAGGGACGCGTGCCTTTCACTTTTTATGTCTGTCTCTCTCGCTCTTAGGCGGGCTAACCATGCCCGAGTGGAAGGGACGCGTGCCTCTCACTCGCTCTCATTGTGAGCGCATAACGTGAGCGGAGCGTAACGCAGTTTCTTGAAGTGTCACCCGGCAAACCAATTTATAAGACGTTGTCACGTCAATATATCTACTGCTAGTTCATTCAAATAGTTTTTCTCGCTCGTAAACAATTCATTTGCGAACATAAATTAATTAATTCTTTAAAAAAAATACAATATATGCATACAATTCTACAATAAACTTGGAGATGTCTCTTAAAAAGTTCAAAGTTTGTATTAAATGTAAGCTTATAGAGAAGTTATTTTATGGTATAAAGGACTAGGTAATCAATAAAGAAGCTTGGGTGTAAATTATTGCTCTAACCAGTTTTCTCTTCTCTTTTTTTGAATGACAATGAGAGATGGTGATAACAAAAACACTCGGCTAAGTTTGTTGTGGGCTTCTTCTTAGACCAGGACGCGTTTGGATCACTAATTATCTATCTATCCCAGGATAGTTTTAAATTTACGAATATGGTTATCGCCATCTTCTCAATATCGTGTGCTTCTCATTTAATATACGCATCAAAAGTGACACCAATGGGCTTACTTGAATAAAGATATTTTTTACTTTGACTTTTAAATAAATATACTACGACAAGACACACATCGCCGTCTAGCCCCAAAGTAAGCCTAGCTTGTGTCATGGGTTTAATTTTTAAATCTTCGAGAGTTTTAAGTTAATAACTGTTAAGTGTTTAATGCTCATTGTAAAGTCAACATCGTCTGCTCCGGTGTCGAAGAGAATCTTGCTTAAAGAATACATTGCCGAAGATCAGAGAAATTACAATATACAGATTCTCCTGCCTTACGCGGTAGTTTAGCAAATTATGCATAATATTCATTATAAAATGGAATTCCGCAAAGTAACGCCTGCTTATATCCAATAATTCATTGTTTCAGATTACGCAGTGATGAAAATCCTGTTGGACGTGTGACAATCCCTCTGGTAAGATTACCACTTTAATTAATACAAACTATTGCTACAATCCTAGTATGCACTAACCTCAGTATCTTAATGGTTTAGATGCTCGGACTGATATCCCTGAGGTCCTAGATTCAATTCCATTCAGTTAATTACTGTTGTAACTTGGTATTTGTAGCACGAAGTTTCCGTTATGACATTAATATATATATGTATATATAATATATATATATTTATATCATAACGGAAACTTTAATTAATACAAACTATAGCTATAATCCTAGTGGGCACTAACCTCAATAAAATAAGTTTAGATGTACTGTATATATATATGTGACTATTTATTAGCTATAATCCTAGTGTGCACTAACCTCAATAAAATAAGTTTAGATATACTGTATATATATATGTGACTATTTATATATATATATATATATATATATATATTTTTTTTTTATATACTGCGACAATGCACATATTGTCATCTAGCCCCAACTATTAAGCGTAGCTTCTGTTATGGGTACGAATATATAGATAAACACACAGACGCTGAAAAATATACGCGGGAATCGAACCGCCATTATTGTTTTTAAAATACGTGTACAAAACAAAAATTTCTTACAAAATAAAGTTTCTTTGGATTTTTTTTTAAACTTCTTTATTCTTAGTTAAAGACGGTATTTCATACAAGTTTTGCCACAAAATTAATTAGACTATAATAAAAACTACACCTTACATTTTTCCACCTCCTACAAAAAAAAAAATAACTAAACCATAGTTAACTTAATTTTCGTGGGATCTATTTAAGAGCAAAGTAAAATAAAATAAAAACTTACTTCAAGAAACCAGAAAGATTGTAAACATACTTTAAAAACTGTAATATATTTAAAAAAAACGCTTTTATATATTTTCACCAGCCATTTTCGGCTCCCATTTTTTGTATAAGTTTAACAAGCTTTCGCGGTATGTAAGCGAAAAGCGGAGCATCACGCCGTCGCTCCAACCATTTTTGATTAAATTTACAAAAAGAAATGAAGAGTCCTCGACCGTTTCCCAAATACACTTCAGCGAAAATGTAAGGACCATCTTCCCAAAGTATATACTGTGAGAGTCATCTCCTGTACGGGGTTATCGAGTTGGAACAATTATTTACGCTCAATATCATTTTTAAAACAGTGTCAATATCAAATTTTATCGATGACACGGGCGCTTGGATGCTATCTCATCAGAAAGTATGTCATGCGGCAATGTGCGATCAACCTTATAATATCCAAGTAGATTCCCGCGACTTCGATTTTTGAAATCTCTGTTTTTACTCTATAAACCGTGTTATAACGCATGGACCAATTCTTGCAAAACTCCAAAACATTAGGTACGAATTTTTTTTATGATCAATAAATATATGACTGCATCCTTATATGTATTTTTTTATTATCAGATTCTGAGCGATTTCATACGGGAACGCTAAATCACTTAGCGGCACTTATCTGCCGGTATTGTGGTAACTAGCCAAAGACCGAAAACCAGAACGTAACCAAAAAAAAAATTATAACGGAGAAGTTTTCTTTTTCGGCCGTTGCGGCGTGCCGACTGGCGCAGTGGGCAGCGACCCTGCTTCCTTCAAAGGCTGTAGGTTCGATTCCTGCCACTGGAAAATGTGTGTTAGACGTACATGAATATTTAATTGTGTCTGGGTGTTTGTTTGTCTTTTATATGTTTTTATGTCTATTATTCATAAAAATATTTATCAGTCATCTTAGTACCCATAACATAAGCTACCCTAACTTTGGGGCTATGGCGATGTGTGTATTTTCGTATTATTTCGTATATATTTACAGATATGTATTCACCATATTACGTTTAATTTTTATTCACTAGCACAACATGTTGATACTGATTACTGCTAAATCCAAATAAATCTACTTAGTTACACCTACGTTAATGCTTTGAAATAGATTTGAGTATCGCGCCAATTTCCCAATAGTTTCTTGTTATAAGCATTATCCTGATGTCGGGGCAATCTGATACAGATCGGAGCCAATGTTGGCAGTCCCCGGAGGTGGTGGCGGGTAGAGAGCGGCCCGCGGCAATTTTCGATGCACATAAAGCGATAGTCGCGACATTTCTTGTTATCTGCCGTGGCAAGGCGCAAACGATTCGGAAAATCGAACTATGGCTAGGGTTGCCACCTTTTTTAATTCTTATAGCCCAGTGGGTAGGAATTGGACTTCACATTCGGGGGGCGAGTTCGAATCCCAGCACGCACTTCTAACTTTTGTAAGTAATGTGCGTTTTAAACAATTAAAATATCACTTGCTTCAACGGTAAAGGCAACACATTGTGAGGTTACCTGCATGCCTAATAATTCTTCATAATGTTCTTAAAGGTGTGTAGAGTCCTTGCACCTTGCAGATTTCGTTTTGAAGAAACATAAGAAGCATTGATCGAAAAATTACGCCACTTATTTAAATTTGCCTGGCGTAATACTAACGTAGGAATAATTACTATAATTAATATGGATTCAATCACTTGTATGAATGCAAAGAAAGGTTACGTTATAACAAAATATATCTGGATCATCGCTTTTTCTGCTTCTTAAGGGGTTTCAGACAAATATTACAGCTTTTAAATTTAAAAAAAATTTCTTAAACGTAAAATTCATTCGAGAATGTGCAGGAATGTACATTTGCGCCTAATAATTATTTAAAAATTCATCTTTAGTTTCGAACAAATTTAATTAATTAATTGTATCTTTTCTTGTATCCTAAAGTCGGGCAATTGACTATTAATATACACTTTCCTTAGAAATTAAATTTATTGGTTGATTATGTTTTACTTAGGAAGTAGAATTAAAGATATTATTTTTATATTAGTTTCAAATATGAAAGTTTAAGCGTGTCAACCCTAGCGGGATCCCATGTCAGCCTCCATTACCGGTATTAGAGTATTGGCGTTCGATCGGTATCGTACCGCTTGGCCCGGTTTGGTGACGCTACTTTTTCTATTTAGAAGATTGAACATGAACCGTTGATGAGATGGATCTGCAAATAACTCAGTTAAATAGATAGGCGGCTGGCATAATGGGTCATTATCATCATATCAACCCGTTACCGGCCCACTAAAGGACACGGTCTCCTTCCACAATGAGAAGGTGTTAAGGCCGTAGTACACCACGCTGGTCCAGTGCGAATTGCCGGACTCAATACACCAATGAAAACATTATCGAGAACTCTCAGGCATGCAGGTTCCTCACGATGCTTTCCTTCACCGTTGAAGCAAGTGCTATTTTAATTACCTACTTCAAAATGCACATAACTTGGGATAATTAGTGGTGCGTGTGGGAATTGAACTCGGCCCCCCGAAAGTGATGTCGATCTGGGCAATCACCGCTTCATGCTTCGTATTATAAGTATTTCAATATATTAAAGCCCGGTTTAAAAGTACTTTAAAATATATTTAAATAATATTAAAGCTGCCACAACGATCCAGTAGCTAGCATGTTCGACTACTGATGGCGCGTTCGTGGGGTCGATTCCCAAATTTCTGTGTTGGACAAAAAACTTCCGAAAAAGGCCAAAGTTTGCAAAATGTTTCAATCGTTAGAGATACTGAGTCCCAAATAACTCTAGTGAATATATACGAATACCTTTATTAAATAAAATAGCAACGCAAGAAATTTATGATATTTTCTGAATGGTTTTATCATAATTGAATTTTACAATTGTAAAAACAAAGAACATTTTCTTATTAGGATTCCGTTTTCCGATGTTAGAATACGGAAACTTCCAAGTAAGTTGTTGAGATCGCGATCTCATTCTAGGGGAACCGATTCCCGAACAACAAAAGTGCAATACACGAATACCTTCAAAGAAAAAAACAGTATTCCAATAAAAGTGTTTTTTCCCCCGAAATTTCTCAACAATAAAGATGAAACGAATAATGGACAAAGCGGTCGGCTTATATCCTTACATCTCGCGAATTGGTTCCGGGCAAATTTAACTCAATAATTTCTGGTCGAAATATCACAAACAATGGCGCCCCCAGTCTCTGGCTCCCCATCGGAAGCGATTTGGTGAACGAATTCGTTCAGGAAATAGACAAAGTATTCGCGTAAGGGAGGCTGACGTATTGCGATGTACATAAAAACTGTTAGAAGTTCGAGAATTGAGATAGGCGTTATTGATGCTCGTTATTGTTTTGATGACAGTTAGAGCTAGTCATTTCTTTGTTGTGGATTTGATGTTATTTTTTTATTCTAAATAGATAAATGAATGTATTTCGACAATACACACATAGCCATCTAGCCCCAAAAAAAGCGTAGCTTGTGTTATGGGTACTACGATGACTGATGAATAATTTTATGTATAATATACATAAATACTTAAAAAATACAGATAAACAGCCAGACACTGAAAAACATTCAGGTTCATCTCAGAAACATTTTCCAGCAGTGGGAATCGAACCCACGGCTTTGGACTCAGGCTTGTTTTGTTTGGTATGTCATATCTAAGAGGTGGTCTATATGATTTAATTTGGTAAAGATCTATTGGAGGGACCCTGAAAAAAAAGAAGGAACTCTTCAAATACTCGTATAATAGGCACACCTTATAGTATACGGTTTGAGTATTTTTTAATGTAAATTGGGAATTTTCTTTCGAAAAGTACCATTTGGTCACGTTAAACTGATAATGAAGGATGGTTACCGAAACTATGCAATAATAAGTATTACACTAGTTGCACTTTTCATATCTTTTGGTTAAAAAAAGAAACGTTTGAGAATCCTGCGCATTTTTGAACTAGCTTCTATCCAATAATCCTAACATAGGGTTGGCAAAACAAATCAATTTCTATCGAGTAAACAAACACGGAAAGCCTTTGTTTGTAGCGATAATTGCTGTTATTTATAACAGGTGGATTTCACGGGTCGCGTGCTGCCGCGATAGCTTTGATTTGAAGCAGACATGAGAAACGCAAGGCGCATGCGCCGCGTGCCACTTACCCACAATTTATGGCTAGGGTAACTCGCTTTATTTAAATAATAATTGGTTTTACCTGCCTCTTGAGTCCCCTACACATAAATGCTTAATATAAGCAATGGCTTTGCGTGGTGTTAACATATTCTAATTTCCTTGTTTTTTTTTATTCGGCGGCTAAATAGCGCCGATATCTCACCTCGTTGTGCTAACAACCCTAATTTTAACTGACTTTGACTTTGGCATATTTTCATTGTCTGTGGTATTTTAAAATACAGTTGCAGGATTCGAGGTGACAGAAAAGGATAGGCACATTGTTAACTATTTAATAGTTCGTCACATTGATGTCATTCATTAGGTGCCATCTTCATATTGAAGTTCGGAGGTCAGCCGGTAGAAAATCGCATGATGTGCCATCTTCTTCAATCCCGAATAGGTATGTCCGGTCTACTATCTTATATCGTCGAACCACTTCTTCCTCGGTCTCCCATGAGCTCTTTCCCCTGTAATTTTTTCCTTCATGGATCAACTTTGGAAACTCTAACCGGGATCCTCTCTGCAGTCCTCTCTGACCGAAAAACGAAACCTTCCTTAGTATGACAGTTGTCATTAGTTTCCGTTGGCATTCGGCGCTTCGTAATACTTGAGCGTTCGAGATTTAACATGATACTATCTGGTTCCTCAGTCACGTTTGAGTGAACATTGATTGGAGTTTCATTGAGTAGCCAAGATCTAGTTCACGAGCGTACGTCATGTACCCTATTTATTATTTAGTTTGAAGATACGGGTAGGGGCAATGAGGCAATAAATATCATAACAGAAACAAATTCGCGTTTGATCATCATTATTGTCAGTCCAATCACACGCCCTTGAGAACATTATGGGGGACTCCGAGTCATTCAGGTTCTTAAATTAAAAATGCACATAACTCCGAAAAGTTAGTATGCAGTTATTAGTATGTATTTTTTGTTTTTCTTATCCTAAGGTTGCTTAGAAGAGATCGCTTCTGTCCGTGGTTTTTTTTTATTCTTCTTCTGTATTTTTATTTGTGTGCAAATAAAGAGTATAAAGAAATAAATAAAAAAAAGTTCGAGGTGCGTGCCGGAAGAGTGTGCTAGAACTCGGTCCCCCGAAAACAGGACGGTGTTCTGAAACTAGGCTTCCATTGCTTTAATTATGATGAAGATCATGCTAACGCGATGTCTAGTTTATGATAATACTTGCTGATACCCGCGACTTTGTTCGCGCAGGTTTTTTATTCGAGCGGGCACTCTCTTCGCGGGATAAAAAGTAGCCTATTCAAAACTACAATCTTCGGCTTAGCTCGTAAACAATTTTAAATTTTTCCTCGGGAACCACTTAAGGAATCGGAATAAAAGTTATCCTATGTTCTTTTCCATGTCATAGGCTACATGCACGCCATATTTCATCCAAATCCGTTCAGCCGTTTTTGCGTGATTGAGTAACAAACATCCACACCTTCACATTTATAATATTAGCAGGATAGAGAGTAAAAGAGAAAAGCCTAGTGAAGTCATGTCAGAGCTTGTGTGACATCGTGACGATGATATTCTCTTATGGCATGAAATCGACTTTTTATTTTTGATTGCTTCTCGATTTATAATTGGTACATATAAGGTTACACGAAATAATGATAAGTCTGACATATGAGTGAATAAAAAAAAGCCATAAAACATCTCATTTAAGAAGGAAAAGCGGCAACAACTCGTGGAATGAGAGAATGGCATCCAATTACAGAGGGTATAATTGTTTTTTGCGAACTTAAATGTTAACGTGTTGATTTATCTGGTAGTGACAGTTTATTGTGCTGGCCAGGGAACATGTTTTAGTCTACAATACAGATTTAACTTAAAATATGTTTTTTATAATATAGACAAGAGCTTGACTGCAATCACACCTGGTGGTAAGTGATGATGGAAGATGCCTATTCACTCTTGATTTGATGTTACCCAGATTATGGGAGATGGGAGCGCGGTGGAGGGACGGTGCGGATCAGAAAGGAAGAAGCAAAACGCTTCGTACGTGTTGATGGTACTTCAACAAATAATTTATTTAAAAAAAAATGTGTTTGAAGCTGTGCTAGCCAATTGGGTAGCACTTCGATTTCACATCTGGGGTGCCGAGTTCGAATCCAAGCATGCCGCTGCCTGAGAGTTCTATTATGTTCTCAAAGGAGTGTGGAGTGATAAACGACTAAGACACCGGGAGGTATCTTTGCGTCGTTCGAGTCCATGTAGGACTAAAATGCACCCGTATTTATATCGAAATACCCACCAACTCAATGTTATGAACATTAGTTGTTAATCAAATATAATTTTAATTGTTTCTTGGAAAGTATTTATAATTAAATAATAATTATAAGCGTAAAATCCTAATCAGTTTAATAAATAATAATAAAAATATAATAAGACAATGCACACACCGCCATCTAGCTCCAAAGTAACCGTAGCTTGTGTTATGGGTACTAAGATGATTTTTATGAATAATATACATAAATACATATAATTTACAGAACACCCAAACACTGAAAAACATTCATACACAACAAAAATTTTCCAGTTGTGAGAATCGAACCCACGGCCTAATTTAATAAAATATCTGGCCAATATTAACGTATAGTTATCAAAAGTTTGATTATTTACCCACTTTATAAAAATATTGTAACAGGTGACAACCGATACGCACTGGGCCAGTGTGGAGGACTACGGCCTTTACACCTTCTCATTGTGGGAGGCAGTGGCGTGCATAGAGGGTATGCACAGGGTATGCAGATGATATAAAATTAAGAAAATCTCTAGTACGAGTAATAAAAAACTTAAGGGTAGGCATTGTAAGAGTTATAAAAAGCCCACCCTAAAGTATTTATAACTCGCACTGGGGATTTTCTTCATTTTATATCATCTGCATACCCTGTGCATACCCTCTATGCACGCCACTGGTGGGAGGAGAACCGTGCCCGGTAAAACGTTAATGACGATGCAGTGTTAAAATACTAGTAGTTTAACTACTTAACATAACATAGAAGAAACACTTTACTGCACGTATAACATACAGGAAAAACAGTAAGGAGTATACAGTACACAATGCAGCATGCAAAGGCGGCCTTATTGCTGCAAGCAATCTCTTACAGGCAACCGTTGTGGATAGGACTTACAGCAAGAGAACGGGATAGTGCCAAGAGTGTTAATAACATAATATTTGTCACTTCTCATGCTCTTAAAGTAGTACTTTAGTGTAGGCGGTCTACAGTCTACTGTTTGTACCATTGTGCTACAAAGACTATGAATAAGTATTTAATGTTATAAAAATATCCAGACACTGTGAGGTGGGGGTATAGGTACTATTTAGTGTTATATATTGTCCCTACAAGTATAGAAAACACAATTGGCTTATATTTTACGATATTTATATTTACAGTATTTTATATATTCGCAATCGAAATATGAAACACTGCTAAATTACCACTGATAAAACACCATAAAACCCATATTATATTTATATTCAAATCAACATTTTATCTGAACCGGGAATCGATCCGTAGACCTCGAACAAATTTCCTGTGAAAAGCAGAGTGCGTCCTTAAACCCATTTTACCGGAGATCGTTATCACCCGAGCCGAAGGCGAGGTTTGATATTGAAGTTGAGGATTTTAATTGTAGCACAATCTAATATTTGTACCTACTCTACTCTGTAAAGTATACTTACGCAGTATACCTTTAGTATTATATTTTTGTGACGGAGCTCGTCCGGGCGGTCTGCAGGGCGTAATTACAGGTGCATCATGCTATACACCCAGTGGCGTGCACGTCATACATGCACAAAAGCGTTACATACCCTAACATTTTCATAAAACTGGCAAATGAGGAGGATTTTGACATTCTATGCCATTTTACTTCTTTATGACGCCTATGTGCACGCCATTTTTAACACCTAAGCCTCAGATTGATGTAATGTTAAAGGAGGTGTATCTTGCATACCCTGCGAAGTGTTGCTCTGTTTACAGGCGATGATTTTCTTTTTACAATCAGTCAACTCTTACTATATAACAAAAACCTTTGAAACGTTGGGTTTGATCATCCATAACTTTTGACTTGGTAGTTTATAGCACTGAAGTCTTAGTTTTATTATTATTCGCATATCTCCCGAGAAGTTATATTGTTATCAAACCGTTGGATTTCTTCCATTCAACATTCTTGAACGTCTAAAACGCTGCAAGACAGTTGATAAAAGATTACAGACTTAAACAGACACGATGTCCTTAAAGACTTATAAAACTTCCAAACATTTAAGACCATCTGATACCGCAAAAATATAGAACTCACTGAAGGACCGTTAGTTACGTAATCTTAATCGTGTGATACTTTCCTTTAGTAACTTTCATCGCGAAATTTATCTTCTCGCAAGTCCCTGTTTGTTCGGACGTAGAACTTAGTTTCACGTTCGTGAAATTTCTTTTCGCCAGTAATTCTCAAAAAGTTTGGAAACTATAAAACCGCTGGAATTCTTTAAGAGAAAGAAAGAAACTTCATCACTCCTTACTCAAATCATTAAACCTAGTTAGAATGTTTGATTCAAATAATAATGAATAAAATAAATATACTTCGACAATACACACATCGCCATCTAGTCCCAAAGTAAGCGTAGCTTGTGTTATGGGTTACTAAGATAACTGATGAATATTTTTTACGAATAACTAGCTGTTGCCCGCGACTTCGTCTGCGTTTGTTTTTGTTTTTCGAAAGACATGTGGCATTCAATTTAGAAGTAATTCTAGTGAAATTTTTTAGTTGTGTATTCTTATATAAAAAAAGTAAGTAAGTAGGTAATTATTTAAATCGCTTATCATTTGACGGCGTTATGGCGTAAAATCGTCAAACACTTTTGTCCCCTCTCCCAAAAAAACTGAGCTTAATTTCGGGATAAAAAGCATCCTATATTACTTCTAATACCTTCAGGAATATGTGTATAAAGTTTCGTGATGATCGGTTTTGTAGTTTTTGCGTGAAAGCGTAACAAACAAACTTACATTCATATTTATAATATTATGAATGAATGAATGAATAATATACATAAATACTTATAATATATACATAAACACCCAGCCATTGAAACACATTCAAGTTCATCAGACAAATATTGTCCAGTTGTGGGAATCGAACCCATGGCTTTAGAATCAGAAAGCAAGGTCGCTGCCCACTGCACAAATCTTAAAATTTATATAAATGGTTTTATTATTGAAGTTATACTTCTTTTGGCGCGTTAGGGAAAACTGATGAGAGTAAATTTTTACGATGCGCGCACACACCGTCACAAAAAACCGACACCCTGAAGTTAGCTATAGTCAACATTTTAGTTTTTCAAGGTTTGACAGTATACACTTTCAATTGTCAGTCTGCAGGCTCATTCCGGTGATTTCATTGATTCAATTGAACAAAAATCTCACATTTTAATGTTGAGTGAAACTTGGTTGTTTGATAATGAGATAACTAGATAAGGCGTTATAATAAAACGTTCAATAAACGTTTATATACCTTTTTTCGATTGTTAGTGTCGTTTTCTCTACAAACGTAGAATAAGGCGAAAGAAAAAATTTATGAAATGATTTTTATTTTGTTACGCCAAAGAAGTATATTTTCTAACGCGTGAAAATGAGTACACACACGTTTTTTTAGCATGTCTCAGTTTAATACCTAGTTTTATGAAGTACACTGATAAGCAGTAATAAGCAAGTGAAATACAGCTTTAATAATTTGATACAGTTGTGTCCACCATTAATGAAAATATGAAAAGCCCAGACGTTATAAGATGTCTTGTCGGCATGATGATAAGTTATGTTGACAACCTCTTTCCGCTAGCATCTAATGAAGAATGCCCCACCTTACCATGTCGCGACGCTTATATTATAACCCGCCCCTCCAAGAGTGATTGATGACGTCACCGCAACGTCACAAGTACGCTTGCATGATGTGGGTGTGATCCTTAATGTAATTACGTACCATATGAGATAACGCTGAGATAGATTAAGAGGTTATTAAGGTAGACGTGTTGCTGTATCTGGCGTTGTCTAAATCTACGCATAGTGGCGTGCACTACATACATTCACAAAAGCGCTGCCTACCATAACATTTTCATATAACTGGCAATAGAGGAGGATTTTGACATTTTATGCCATTTTACTGCTTCATGCTTACCCTGGTCCAAATTCTATCAAAATTATATCTGGCGGTATTCTGACCTGCTGGCAAGACAGTCCCATGATAGCAACGGGCTTACCTGTTGGGGTTTTAACTGTTATAAGTACCAAACCAATAACCCCACCCGCTTTAACGCCCCATCGTACCGGAACGCTAAATCGCTAAGCGGCACGTCTGTGTCGGTAGGGTGGTAACTAGCCACGGCCAAAGCCGCTAACCAGACGAAGTACGACCAGTTAAATTACCTGAATCTAATCTATGGGGTAGCAATAATCCTTCCAACCGATTTTAGTGACGGCGACAACGCCAAGCTAAATCCTGATAGATTGTTGAGCCAATCACTCAGGACTTATGTTTGGCTTTTGAATGGCTAATATACCCGATTTTCGTATTAAGTTAACAAGTTTTCGTTTCACGTAGTGTTCACAGATATTAACCGTAACGTCTATACCAGTATGCAATTTTGAATATATGACTGAATTAATTACAAAAAAAAAAAATGTAAAACATCCATGTTCATCACACACACATTTCCCAGTTGTGGGAACCCACGGCCCTTGAATCAGAAAGCAGGGTCTCTGCCCACTGCGCCAATCGGCCGTCTAAATATAGATGCAATAATTATTATTCTCTAATAATCTAAGATTAATTTCGTCAAAGAAAGCGACATCTCTTTAGTGACAAAGAGAATAGAAATTTATGTATTTAAACATCATAGCGATACATAAAAGCGATGAACAATACGCGAGTCAACAATTAAACAAATACTAAAGGTTTCCAAATGACGCGTCAGACGCAAAACGCTGCGTCGAAAGGGGCCTTTACAAATATTGTATGGACAAAAGGCGACGCCGAACGCCGAGCGAACGCCTATGTCGTTTTGATTAATAAGTGTCGTTGACATTCTAATTAACCAGGCTAAAAGTCAGCCGGCGATGCCTCTTTGTTTACACCCTGAATGGGTGGCTCAAATACCAACGCTGATACAGGACTTGCGTAGGGCTGCCAAATATCGACTCGATTAGCTTCTTTTTTTAACTTTAAAATATTTCATAGAAATACGCTAATATTATTTTGCAGAAGTCCTATTTATACAAGATATAAATAGATTCAACAAAAAACAACCGACTTCGTAAATAAATTAAAAAAGTTTTTTTTTGTATATGTACGATCGTGCGGATTTTGACTTGATCCGTCCGACATCGTGTGGGCAGATTTCAGGTATCGTATAATAATAACACCTTTAGATTTGACTCGATTTATTAGAACACTGAATTTAACTAATATCGTAATAGCAGAACCTTTAAGATAATGACCGCTAAGAAAAACGTAGGACAGTTCCGTGACGACGTCTTTCTGCGTTGCGTCCCAACTAATTAATGAGCGCAATCAAGTCAGAAGACCACGTCACGAACCGGTCGGAACCCTCCAAAACTTTATGTTTATGCATGCTAGCCGCTAGATGGCGCGTTTGCGTTTCATTTAGTGTCCGTACTCATTTCCGGTTGCGACATATATAATATCAAACTTGAATACCATGTGCCACAACTAGCTTCCACTCGCGAAAAAATATGCAACTACTACTAACTGTTAAACTGTAACTTAACTAGAAAAGGTGCAAGTCGATATACTTACTGTATAAATCTGCGTTACCCTTTCTTGTGTAGGTACAGGCGTGATGTTATGCATATTAAGGTAAAACCAGCTATCGCAGGTGATTTGCTGTAATTTTTTGAGGAGTTCTGTTGTATGTCTTCTGTTCCTGGGCCTATCTCCGTACTTGGTTGGCCTGCACCGTCCGTTTACAGTTGTATGTGTCCGAAAATCTTCATCGGACCTATATGAAATTTAAATGTAAGCAGCAATGTGATGATAATAGGAAGGGTTTTATTTTATTTTTCTTTAATTGGAAAACCAACAGTTGTAAATACTAAATAATTAACAAATGGTTGACTCAAAACTAATAACAAGATTCCACAGCTAAGTTTTATATGAACAAGTGTACCTGGTTGAACCCTAACTAACTAAAAATTAAGTTAGTTAGCATGCAACAGTTTATCTAATAGGTTGCGACGTACACTATTCATATTACCATAAAATAAATCAATTTAGGGGTCAAAAGTTACATAAAACTACCAGGATTTCATAGGTGCTCTGGTAATAAGTAGCCCAACAACGCAGCCTGTGTTGATAACCCTGCAAGAAGATCTTTTTTTAGATACACTAATCCACCTTCATCAGTTCAATGGAACGTATCTTGCGTTCCCGGCTCCAGTGCTTCGATATCGACGGAAAGCTTTGAACTGGTGCTATTTATTGAATCTTTATTAGCTGTTTCGAGCTGTTGAATGGAGATACTCGAACTATTTCTGTGTAACAGTTTTGAAGTGTGAAGAATACTCATTTACTCTTACACACAAAGAATACTGAGTTTGAATTGATGAAAGAGTGATCGTTAAAAATAGTCACTTTATTTATTCAATGTTCGACGAATTCTTTACAAAAATATTATTCAAGACCACCTATTTAATCAATACTATATTTTTTTTAAATAGGTTTGTGTTCTGTGTAATTGTAATATTTTTTTTAATTTCTTATGAGCAAAAATATGGGTAACTATATTATGCCTTCCTAACGGCGGAACCGAGTTCGATACGCTTAAGTACAAGCTTAAGACAATGTACCATTTCTAAGTTAGCAATTGTAAATTGTTAAGTCAACAGCTCCTGAGAATTCTCCTGTGTCGGAGAGAAACGTGCGTAGGGAGTTGCTAAAGATCTGCTTGGTGTGGAGTATGTACTATAAATTACACCGTACAGTTTCTCCTGCTTTCTTGGAGTATAACAAGTTAAACTTAATATTAATTGTGTACACTATGTTAATTATTGTATACCATAGAATTAAGTAACGTTTCTTTTGTATTTCTCGTGTAGGTATATAATGTGTCTAAGTGAACTCAACATTTATGTCCAACTCGAAATAATATGTTCTCGTAAATTCAAGCTTCCGTCTCTAGTGCTTTTATAAGAAAAGTTATCGCAGGCTGCTGTTGCGAACATACTGGTATTGTCTGATTTACACAGATCTCTTTCCTTTATAGGTCAGTAGATTCCACTTAGTTACTTTCTTGTTTTAATACTGGTCATATTATTTAACGATTTTTTCGATCTCCCTGGTGCAGTTATAAGGGTATATTTTGTACTTTAGGTATTTTCTCTGATCCGGTCTTTCGGGAAGCTTCGGTCGTGCCTGGTTGCCACCCTGATGCCAAACGACGTAGCTTTCCAATGCCGCGTTGAAGTCGATACGTGGTAGTGGATTTAAATAAACTGCGATAACTTTTAAGGTTAAGTGATGTTGAAAAAGAGCAATCTGCTGAGTTTCTTGCCGGCTCTTCTCAGTAGAAACTAATGAAACACGATGTGGCTTTTGCATAGACTGACTAATTTATTACTAAGCCGGTATTATAGATGCGAGTAGGTACACAACTATGCTAGTATACAAGAGATGGCGCTAGTAGTACATTAAAGACATTATTTAGATATCAATACTAACAGAAACTGCATTCCGAACCGTTGGTAGTCACTACAAACAGACTGACTTGAAGTTTCAAAAATGGTTATGAACTTTAAAAACCTGGTTAATGATTGTCATTTCCAGAGTTTCCCCTCAACATTACCGTAGCACAGTAAAGTGGCAATACACCGAAATGACAACAACAAAAACACACAAGTCTGAATAAAATAGTATTACAGGGAAGCCGGCGGAAAAATTTAAATGAGATGCAAAAAACCATTGCGGCGCGCTGCACTAATGGTGTTGCCCGCTTTAAAATATTTTCCCCTGGGAAATGGGGTTATGCGCATCTCCATTCAGCCGGGCCATTGTTTAAGAGGTTTAAAACCTTGGCTTTGCTGCTCTAATGCTTTTGTTTTAATATGTAAATTTACATTACAAACGGAACGGGGCTGTTACGAATAAACGTTGGTTGGGTCCCTTGTTAAAGTATTAGAAGATTGCCAGAATGAGATTATGGCAGTGTCAAATGTGATGGAAAAAAGTACTATATCTGTTTGCTTTAACCTTTGGTTTTAACTACAAACAGAAGGATTTTAATTTACATAATCTTTAGAGAAGACCTGTGTAATTAATGGAATCACTTTACATTTGGTTATGACAACCCAGTGATGGTTAACCCCATATTCAATATCATATCAGCCCATTACCGGCCTACTACAGGGCACTGGTCTCCTCCCACAGTCAGCAGGGGTTAAGGCCGTAGTCCACCACGCTAGCTCAGTGCGGATTGGTGGACTCCGCACACGTTGAGAACATTATGGAGAACTCTCAGGCATATTAGGTTTCTCACGATGTTATCCGTTGAAACAACGGTGAAGGAAGTTAAGAAGTAAGTTTTATGTAACTTGCTAGAAAACCACATTACTTAGAGAAGTCAGAGGTGCTTGCTGTGATTCGAACTCGGCCAACCGAAAGTGAAATCGATGTCCTAACCACTGGGCTATCACCGCTTCACCAAACATGTAATATCACAAGACATCCCTGGTGAATGGTCTTTAAAGTGGGAGGTCCTGAGTTCAATGGAGAGAAATTTCTGGGAGGTTTCGGCCGTGGCTAGTTATATCGACAAAGAGGTGCCGCCAAGCGTTTTAGCGTTTCGCTACAATGGCACGTAGAAACCTATTCAAGGTTCAATATAACTGCCATGACCCTAACACCTTAGAACTTTACATCTTAAACTGCATCATCACTTAGCACCATGTGAAATTGCAACCTATGCCCGACAGTGGGCTTCCATCGACGAAAAAGGGGCGTAATTAAGACGAACCCAATACCCTCCGTGCAAAGAGATCTCTTTGCTTTGCACTCTCTTTTATTGTTGTCAACCCAGGAAATTTTGCACTTCGCTGTGTTATGCTAATTCCAGCGAATGGCGGAGGTAATTTTTATTTCTTTCGACTTGGGGCAACGTTTTTATGTCGTTTGTATAAAAGATTTTAGCGTCAAATAAAACGATAGATTAAAAGCAACGTCAGATTTAAGCTTTTATACAAGTTTTGATTGTTTAATCTGTGGCACAGGTGTGAAATTTTATGTTAAACATTAACATAGCGTAGTGACGCTATTTCTATGTAGGTTGGGTGGACTTAAACGTTTATTATCACACATTAGTGTTACGGCTTAATGTGCTCTGCGAGCAGTGGCGTGCACTTCATACATGCACAAAAGCACTGCCTACCCTAAAATTGATATGTAACGAGGCATCGACTAAGTGCCTCAAAAGGAGGAAAGTTAACAAACAAACTACCTTCGAATAATTTACCTCCTACGTTTAAAAGAATTCTCTTAGTACATGTGTACAAAGAAATAAAATTAAAGTGTCTGCATGTTTATACAAAACGTCACAAATAAATTTTTCCCATTTTTTTGTAAGCCTACTTTTTAGCCTTACTTTTTATTTCGAAAATCGAACTTGAACGTCTGTTCAACATTATAATAGTTATTCAAAGCCCGGGACGTTTAATTTAAGAAGGTATATGGATATGTATGGAAATTATATTTAAACCTAACCATAATGGGCTTATACGCGGCCACGTACTGGAACTCTAAAGCGCTTGGCATCACGTCTTTGCCAGTAGGGTGTTAACTAGCCACGAACGCGAGTCCAGACCAGAGATAATTACGAAACTATTAATTCCCAAAAACCCCCTGCCAGGGACTTCCCACTTATAAAACCACAGTTCTCACCTCTGCGTCAGGGATGGGAAGAACGTTTCTGTGGGAAAACTTTAAGTATCAAAAAACGTAAGCGGAAGGAATCGCGGGCAAATCTAAAACTATCTCGTAATGGTATAACGCATTCATGAAAACAAGATGTTCCGTCTTGTTAGAGTAAACTCTTTACTTCAGTGTCTGTACTGGAGGAGTTTGGAGTAATTTTCTTTTATTGTTGCTGTCAAGGGAAACAGGAGTTTTCTCTGAGATATACAATTTAACACTACTTCAGGAAATAAGTTCTAGTTTCTAGTTCCTCTTACGCTCCTGCGATATTACCTAATTTTTACCTACTACTAGTTACATGGTCTTTGAATGTTTGTATATCCACAGACTACCTCCCTACCTCTACGATTGTGAGTGCTGTGAATTTAAGTAAGAGGTCCCGGCTTCGATTGCCGGCAGGAGCTGGCAATTTCTGAATTTTCTCTGGTCTGGTCTGGTGGCTTTGGCCCGAAGCGTGCATAGAGGGTATGCAAAGGGTATGCAGATGATATAAAATGACGAAAGTCTCCAATACGAGTTATTCCATCTCATCATTTTTAGAACTTGTACTGGAGATTTTCGTCATTTTATATCATCTGCATACCCTTTGCATACCCTCTATGCACGAAACTGGCGGTGGGTAGTTACCACCCTAGCGACAAAGACGTGCTGCTAAGCGATTTAGTGTTGCGGTGCTACCATCTTAGACTGCGTCATAATTTTCTACCAGGTGAGATTGCAGTCAAAGGCTAAACTTGTAGTAGAATAAAAAAAGACTGTTTTTTTAGTTTATTACTGAAAAAAGCAAGAAATTATGATGGCCATTGAACAGCGAAAACGTTCAAGGTAAACGTGCTGAAGGTAAAATTTCTGTCCTAAATTTTGCGATGCGATCTCCGCTTTTATGTCACATGCAATAAAAAAAATATTTAAATGTTATACAATTATTTGCTTTTCAGTTTTATGTCTACTATTTGTGCTGTACAATAAAAGGTTAATCATTCATTAATTATCGTTTGGCGTGCCTTATTACAAAAGACTTTTATTGAATTCCTTTCGACAGCCTTATCGAATGACTAAAAATCAAGCAAATCGGCCAAGAATTAGCCAAGTACCGGTTTACTTATATAACGAAATATAAATTTGAGAACTTATCAAAATTAAGCTTAATTTGCTATACTCCGCGCTATATAAATTACACCACACAGATTCTCCTGCTTTTCGCGGAGTATAGCAAATTAAGCTTAATTTTGATAATATATCATGGATTTCCGCAAAGTAACGCCTGCTTCTATACAATATACAAAATTTGAGAACCACCACCTTTTCTGGGAAACTGGGAAAAACTTCATTCTGTTTTTCAATTATTGTACGTTTTTATTATACTCAATTACTTAAATTATATCCGAAAATATTAAATGAATAAATAAATAAATTTCTGTAGCGCTTTCATGCAATTAATAAACGTAAAGTAATTAAATAATTAAGCCTTATTTGCATAGTTGATTGTTTTAATGATTACGTTGACAATGTTCATTCAATTAAGGTGCATTGAATCAATCCGTAGCGGGTATTATTATACGGTTGTATAAGAATTGTGTTTTGGCAATTAGGTACAGTAGTAAATTTCGACTTATATGCGTTTAGTTAATACAGGTATCTATTAATAAATAAATATACTACAATACACACATCGCCATCTAGCGTCAAAGTAAGCGTAGCTTGTGTTATGGGTAGATACTAAGATGACTAATGAATCACTTATGAATAGTATACATAAATACTTATAAAATACAGATAAACGCCCGGACACTGAAAACATTCATGTTCATCACAGAAATAATTTCCAGTTGTGGGAATCGATCCCACGGCCTTGGACTCAGAAAGCAGGGTTGCTGCCCACTGCGCCAATCGGCTGTCAATCTTAATGGTATCTATTGCTAGAAGAGTAGTCGAGTCGATTTAGAAGTGTCCAGATTATATAACAAAAACAAACCTAATTTGACCATTTTTTTTTGTAGTTTGTAAGAGTGTAGCTTTTTGTAAGAGTGCTCGTCTGGGGAAGTCCTACCGCCGATCTTATGTCCGTCGCCGAACAAGTTGCTGTGTTTCGGTCTGAAGAACGAGGTTGCCACTATTGATTGAATACCAAAAAGGAAGGTGAAGGAAAACTTCGTGAGGAAACCTACATCAAAGGTCTCCATAATATTCTCAAAGGCGTGTGAATTCTTCTCATCCACACTGGGCTAGCGAGGTGGCCAACCTAAAGCCTTCTCATTCTGAGAGACCTGTGTTCCAGTGGCGTGCATAGAGGATATGCACAGGGTATGCAGATGATACAAAATCTTGATTACGAGTTATAAATACTCAAGGGTAGGCTTATTAGAACTCTTGCAATGCTGACATTTTATTCATTTTATATCATCTGCATACCCTGTGCATAACCTCAGTGCACGCCACTGCTGTGTTATTTCACCATTCTTCCTCAGCCACTTTCATAGCCAGACAAAGGCCCCAATATAAATAGGATAGATTTTGCGCTTGAGCCCACATATTGCTCTAATGAGGGCTCGTGAGCTTAAGATAGTTTGTCGAGATTATTAATTAATAGATCAGTTTTTATTATAGATGAATGTAGAGGAGCCCTCAATTAAATCGGTTCTCTATAAAAGCAATTCTCACGGTCGCGTGACAAATGCAAACAATTCATGGTGAATTATGAGAATTTGTCCCTTTCCGAGTTACTTATAGGTAGGTTTACGGCTGATAGGCCTGCGTGACATGGCTAGCCCGACTGCCTTTATTTCAAATATCACGCTTTGTCGATATTTATAACGTTTGTAACCGGGCTCCTTTTAATAATTATATAAAAAAAAACATTTTTAATTATAAAAAATCATAAAAATGTTTTTTTGTTCATACAAAACCATACAAAAACTGCCTTAATAATTATCTCTGCATGGTATGAGACAGTCGCTTCTTAGCGTCACTTTGTTTATACGCTTACTCCTTAAATACGTAATTGTTTTGATGTGTGTATATAATAAAGTTGAATTAAGTTTTTTGTAAGTAGAATATTACAACTTTTTAATATGGCAGTCTTTTTCTAACCAAGTGACCGCGACCCGAGTAGGTTAAAAATATATGTTTAAAATTAAATTTACACATTCACCGTTTCATATACCTACACCGATTTCAGTATACCATGGCGCCGATTAAGCCGCAATTTTTTATATAATCTAAATAGACCAGTTATGTTACGTTGGTGCTGTATTCAGTATTTTGTCTCATTTCCACTGAGACCACCTTTTGAATTTTAGAGCGTGACAAAGTATATATATATACATCTGTGAGGCTGTAGGACAGCAAAAGAGGATGTCTATCTACACCCAGCCAGTGATATTTGATTGATGATATTTGTCTTTTAATTATTTTTCTTTATAAACAGGGGCAAACAAGCAAGACACAAGCGGCCAGCTGTTGGTTTTTAAATAAATGTGTATAAAAATAAAAGTTTGAAAATAGATACCGAAAACATTTTAAAAAACAAAATCATTCCTGAAAATGAAGTATATTTTTTTAGGCTTCCAAACAATTTAATTAAACAAAACAGACCATTTATATAAACAACAATGAAAGTCTAAACAGGCAAATAGTTACATATCTCTGTCTGTCTATGCCTCGTTTATTAATCTAATTTATATTCTGTAGGCAACAATGTTTTTGCTGAATGGAATGATCATTGCTAAATTGCTGGCGTCGCTGGCTACGAAGTTTTTTTTTTGTTATAGCTTCAAAGCAAAGATTTAGTGGGGATTATTATCTATTCCTAGCGTATGATAGGTTGTTTACATGGGATATTAATATATTGATGTATGTATTGCTAAAAATAAGATAATTGACCAAACTTTTTTTATTTATTAAAGATAACATTGCGTGATTATTTATTCGATTTTTAACAGAGCAACACTTGCAGGGCATGCAAGGAATACGTCCTAGAAAGTCTCGCTCTGAGCCCATCTACCTGGGGCGAAGGTGTTAAGCCTAATGGGCCTACAATTACCTAGGCATCCTAGCCCTTTAGACACAAATACAGTGCTTGATGGCAGAAATCAGCAAGGCATTAGAACTACTCCAGACAAGTGATACGCTGTATAATGGAAATCCTCCTGCGATACGATTAATCTACAATTTTTAGGGTAGACAGTGCTTTTGTGCCTGTATCAAGTGCCTCTTTTAGTTAACTGTAAAATAACGTTAATTACCGACCACCATGCATCAGCATGCAGAATATTTGCTGTCCACGTGTGGTCAGGTTAAACAAAACATCCAGTCGAGTCACGTCACAATGTTTGACCACAGATTACGTTAGAGGCATCCCACACGATGCTGGTAAACATATTATTGTTGTTATGACAGTGAAATTTGCTGCAATGCACAGTTGGTAAAAAGTGGCAACTGCGATATTTTCTAATTACGTTAAGTTCTATTTAAATTATGGTCTCAAAAGTGACGGCCGATTAGCGCAGCTGGCAGCGATCCGGCTTTCTGGGTCCAAGGCTGTGGGTTCGAGTCCCACAAGTGGAAAATATTTGTGTGATAAACATGAATGGTTTTCAGTGTCTGGGTGTTTATATATTATAAGTATTTATGTCATCATATCGTCATCATCACCTCAACCACTGCTGGACATAGGTCTTTTGTATTGAGTTCCACAATACACGGTCCTTGGCCGCTTGCGTCCAGCGTCTCCCAGTTACTCGCCTGATGTCATCTGTCCTCTTCGTTGGGGGCCGACCTACGCTGCGTTTACAGGACTATGGTCGCCATTCCAGCACCTTAAGACCCCAACGTCCATCGGTTCTCCGAGCTATGTGCCCCGCCCATTGCCACTTCAGCTTCGCGTCGACTCGCTGAGCTATGTCAGTAACTCTATGTAGAATGCCTATTATTTATGTAGGTATATAACTATAAAAATATTCATCAGTCACCCTAGTACCCATAACACAAGCTACGCTTACTTTGGGGTTCGATGGCGATGTGTGTATTGTCTTACTATATTATTAAAGTGCGCCACATAGTTACAATACGGAGAAACCGTTCTGTCACTAAAGGTCGCTCTTTCGATATCATATAAATAGTAGTAAACTATAACGAATTAGTTAAATTTTAAATTAAATTAGGTAGAAAATCTCAGACTTGGCACTCAAAAAGCCGATGGGCGTGTTCATTTAATAATAATAATAATTGTAATTTCGTAACAATCAAGTGTTTCAAAAACGTTTTTCGAGTTTTTATTCATGGACATTGTCCTTTTCCGAGTTTATTGTGTACACAGTTACACAACTGTTATTTTTATAAATGTCATTACTTTGTTGGGATGAATTAAAAAATTAAATTGCATTTAAAATGTTAACTAGTCCTCCAAATGAATTTTCGCCTCTATCACACCCATAAGAATGGATTTTGGAAAATCAGTTCTTAGTGAACTCCGAATTAGGCATTTTACATTTGTAATAAGTAACTTCTATATCGTGCTGGCCATGGGATGCGCGACGCGAATTGCAAAGCGTCTAGTGATTGAAATCGAGTAAAAATTCACGCGACGTAATTTGTCCCCTGGCGATTACTGAATTAAATGAAAATGTCCAAAAGTAGTATATAATTATATATTTCTTTATGTAATATTATTTTTTGAAAAATAAATCTATTTTAGACCTGTCCGTTTAGTTCAGAGATTTGAGTTTACCAAAATCTAGATATCTTTTTTCTCTTCGGATTCATAAATTCAAAGTCAAATATTTCATGATTTAAAATGGCCCATAGATGATTTTGATGCGTACTACATACGTAATGATGATGGCGATAACTACATTCATAAACTTAATTCTAAAGCTTCGAGGGTTCGAAACGCGTCCTTTGGGGCTGGTATGCGCCGTGAGAGAGTTTTGTCTATCTCTATAGATAAATACCTATATAATACAGAGGTAGAGATATATATCTCGTGGCGCGCATGCTAGCCCTATAGGTTTTTGCTAAATCTTCCCACATAATGTGTCGATAGAACTTACAAAACTATTGCGGTTGTATGAATAGTATGGGTGGACCCTATTCTAGAATAGCTTAACACAAACGCTGACGTCACTCGCTGAGAATGCACCTGCCTCCAACAAGATTGATACATTACACCTAGGTATACTCTCGGCTTTGTGATTGTAAAATATTGTGAAGATGAGTAAAATAAATGCTTATTTGTTTTAATTATTTATGTACTCTCAGATCAACGCAATTTTCTAAACTCCGGGCTGGAACTAAGAATTTTATGATACAAAAACACAATAGTGTTCATTCGCCCGACCCGAGTATCGAACGGGGGACCTCGCGATCTGCAGTCGAATGTGATAACCACTAGACCAAAGAGGCAGTTCCAGACAAGAGGTTTTCATAAATATAGTGAAAGGACTGTCATTATTTCGCAATTATAATATCAGCGTGGATAAAGATCGGCACCAACTTTTGGGTCTGTGGTATATGAGTCGGCAGGAATACATTGCTTCAATCCAAAGAGAGGCTATTAAAACTAATGTAAACCTAATGGAAATAGACTAGACAGTCATTTGGTCGTTTTCTCTTGGATTCTAATTATCTCACTGACGTAGTCTTCCGCTGTCCGCCATTGACAACCGACGTGATATAAAATTAACAATGCGTCACTCCCCTCGCTATATTTTTTTTGTATATCTATTTATCCTTACTAACATGGAATCTATTAATCCAATCCAACAAGCATGTGACATTCAGCTAGCGGTGATAGCCTTCGGGGGTCCAAGTTCGTTGCCAAACACGCACCTCTAACTTTTTGAGTTATGTAGTAATGTCGTCATCATCCGCAGCCTAATAACCTTATATAAGCGTCCTCTGTAATACGAGACACGGTTAAAGAGCATAGGCCCACCATGTTATGTAAAATAAGAAATAAAATATAACTGGCTATAACGGTAAAGGAAAACATCGTGAGGAAACCTGCATGCCTGAGAGTTCTTAATAATGTTTTCAAGTGTGTGTAAAGTCTACCAATCCACTTGGCGAACTGGTGGACTACGGCCTAAACCCTTCTTATCCTGATAGGGGCCCCTATGCTATGTTGTGGGCCGGTAATGATGATAATTAATCAAGTTCCAGTCAAAAATAACGAACTGGTGACGCAGCTACCGTTTGTAACAGTACACGAACAAAAGGTACATTACTTTTAGAGCTACTTTAGCTCATAATCTATTTAAAATGAAGTTTGGTTTATTTATTAAAACGATAGAAAGAGAGAAAGATCTAAGGATAGATTAACTAGAACCCCAAATTTCATAAATACAGCTCAACCGGTTATTGAGATATTAACGTTAAATTAATATTAAATTTGATCTAATAGATGTCAATTCTTTTGTCGGTGAAGCCGCCAACCACCCATATTCTTCACAGGGAACTTGGCTTTAATATTTTGACACAAATTTTGTTTTTGTTGGGATCCCTCTCTCTAAAACAAGTCTGTATCCAGTTCAGAAGGAGAAACTTAGCAATAACAACACACAATAATCATTCCGTTGATGTAAATTGAAAAAGGTTCGACTTCGAAGTCTAAGAACTGTCCTGGGAGCGTTAATAAATCACCCGGTCAATCTCCCGCCATGCTTCGCCCAAGACAAGATTGCTCCAAAGTCCCGAAATAACGCGATTAAGCGAATGAAAGGCCCGAAACGAACAAAAGCAAATGTGATTACCGCCATACCTCGTTGTCGACTAAGGGAAATAAGTAATATTTCTTCTGCAAACGCCCCGCTTTTTTCCCCCTTTTTATTTCTTTGTACTCATTGGCCTGTTCACGCAGCCGTAAGATTACGTATAACAAAACCTTATACATTAATCTTTCGAGTTGAATATGGTCTGTACACTTCGAAACCCTTAGTAAGAGCTGGCTTATTCAATATCGTTTATGGTTCTCGTGGGTTCCGATGTAATAAACTTATAATCAATACTAATATTATAAATATCAAAATTTGTCTGTTGGTTCGTTTGCTAACTCTATCAGACTCGACTACTCCACTGATCTGGGTGAAATTCGGAACAGGTGAATACGACTTGCATCGTGGAAATACATACCCGGGAACAATTCCGGCGAGATTAAAAAAATAACCTTTTCTTATACTATTTTAATCTTATACCATCTAATGCATAAAGCTGAACTGCTAATGTTTGTACTGTAATGTAATATTTTTTTTTGTATTATTTTTGTTCACTTGAATTGCGATGATCTCAGGAACTACTGGTCCCATTTGAAAAATCGAGGAAGGCTATAGGCTATATATCAAAGGCAAAAGTCAAAGTCAAATATTTCTTTCTATACGACTAATAGGAGCATAGCACTAATGAAGAATATTTTAAAAACGGGGTTTTTTTTCTTGATGAGTTAAAGTTTTGATAAAAACACCAATGACGAAGTTGTTATCCTTTTAAAATTCTAAAAAAAACCCGGGATAGAAAGACTATCTTTTAAGGTTACACGCGGACGAAGTCGCAAGGGACCGCTAGTCTGGCATTTACGTTACCCCCAGGCGATATAATTAAGATTAATAAAGAAACGATGTCATATGAAACGAAAGTATTTGGCCAAGAAGAAAATCTTATTTTTGGAACCGAGCATTGTTAGTTTTCGTGTCCCAATTTTTAAGAGTTACATAAAAGACGGACAAACTACGATAAAACTAAAAGATATAATATAAAGGAGTAGAAATGTCAGAGGCAGAGAGCCTCGGTTGGATCACAAAATATCCAACGAAAGTCGAAATAAAGGCCCGCGATCATTAGGGTCGGGATGGACCGCAACGGTTTGCATTTAACATCAACGTTGCTGTGAAGCATTTTATTCGGATGCATAGTTTAGGAGACTAAAATTAGGATGATAAAAATAACGTATTGAATCTTTGGTGCTCGGTCACGGTTGGTTTATCTTACGATATGACCCTTTATTAATGCGGAAACTGCGGGGAACAGCTGGTATTAAATAAAAAAGTAATCGGCACGAAATCCTGCTAAACTTATATTTGTGAAAACTTTACAGTCAAGTTCTAACTGAAACATTGCTAAACTCCTCTTAAATTTGTCTTTGTTGTGTATAATTTCTTTTTTCATCTAGCCAAAGCAATGGCGTGCATAGAGGGTATGCACAGGGTAAGCAGATGATACAAAATGAAGAAAAACTTCAGTACGAGTTATAAATACTTAGGGTCGGCTTTTTATAACTCTCACAATGCCTATCCTTAAGTATTTAATGACTCGTATTGGAGATTTTCTTCATTCTATATTATCTGCATACCCTGTGCATACCCTGTATACACGCCACTGAGCCACAGCAGCTTTCTGTTGTGTGCGATGTTCCAGGCATCGTATAAAAATAATAGGCAGATTTTCGCATTGGTTACAGTAATTTTATAAAGTGGTTAAATAATTAAACTTTTGATCAACCAATGTTCATGACATTGAGTTGGTGGGTATTTCGATATAAATACGGGTGCATTTTCGATACAATTTAGGCTCGAACGATGCAAAGATACCTCCCGGTGTCTTAGTCGTTCATCACTATACAATGCCTAGCACTGCAGCTTGGCAAAATACGCACATATTCTTAGTCTCCTTTTAAAAGTAAGAATAGACTAAACTTGATTACCAACAGCGCAACGTTGACAAAATTCCGTCTACGAAGTTGATAGTTTCCCCTGAGACACCACAGTTAGAAACCGGGAAGCATAGTAAGTGTTAAAGAAACATTTGAAACAGCTTTGTAAATAGTTTTTTAACCTTTATCAATCTTTATCTTACTCTGGTTGTTAGAGCTGGTCATCATAAAATTACAAAAATGTGATGGAGTGATATATAAAATGCAATTCGCGGCTTGAAGGCCAGGGTTTGATTGCTTTGTTTTTTTTTCTTCATTAATTGACGCCATTTGCGCTACACATCTTTGAGAACATTATGGAGAACTCTCAGGTATCTCTCAGTTATATTTTGATTGCTTACAACGCACATAACTTATATGCTACAAAGGAATGGATCTACTCATATAATATATTATATCGTAACTGTAGTGAAACGTACTGTACTTAAACGGCAGAGCGTTTATAAGTGTTTGCTTATTATATTTGTACTAATATTAATGCTCAATATTCTTATAGTGGTATCGAAGTTTGCCAAACGGTGACAATTTTTAGGTAATAATAAAGCAAACCCTACAGAAAAAACCCTTACAGTTACATGTAATAGGTGCCTTATTTTTCCTAGAGGAGTACTGTTGATTGTAAATACCTGTTAGTAACTGTTAGAATATATTTGAAAATTAAATAATCTTAGTACGATTCGAACAGACGCACATCAATATTTATTGCCAGTATTGTGCGTGCTTATTCCGGCATGATATAAATTTGTTAATCGATCAACAAACGTTTTAATAGGTCGTGCTACGGCTCACCCGTATGTGCGGGAGCCTTAACAGTGTCATTTATAGCAAAAATAGTCTAAACTCGATCGCCGGCAGCGGAAAGCTGACAAATTGTCGTCTACAAAGTTTCTACCCCTGGGATATCACAGTTAGCGAGCAACGCTGTTTATAAGTTAACCTTGATAATAATACCAAACATTTTAAAATGCACTTATTCTAACCTGATAATTTAAACGATAGCCTTACGCCCTGGTTGTAGACACTAGTATGTCAATACCAAAGTCAAATATTTCTTTATTCAAATAGGCACATAGATGGCACTTTTGATGCGTTGATTACATAAAAAATGAGTACATAGCAGTGAGTAGTGATGGCGATAACTACATTCGTAAACTTAAAACTAAAGTTACGAAGGTTCCAAACGTGCATTGGTCTAAGAAGAAACCCACAACAAACTTAGCCGGGTTTTCTTTTTGTTATCACCATCTCACATTGTTGTTTGAAAATAATTAGAAGCAACCTGCCGTCTAAGTATGTGATTACCGGTACTGATAGTGTTACTTGCTGTCCGAGACACGTTTGAACGACGCCAATGTGCTAACACCGATCGTGGCCTGACCTGGGGATCAGTAGTCGAAAAGATCGCACACTTGACCAACAAGGCAGTTTTTAATAACCACAAACCACATCCAGAACTAAAAATACACTATCCAGAAATACCTAGAATTTGATCGAAATAATATTTAACATTCATGATTTCGTTCAAAGCCTCGATTGAATAATGAAATTGGTTTTGCATGTCGAACGAAATACTAATAAAGTGAAAACAAATCAAACTCCATTTAAAAAAATCTACTAGTACTCATTTAAAATACATATAGTATTAATAGCGTGAATAACAACGTAACAACGATTGAACTCTGTGTTAATATCATAAACTACGGAATGCTTCCTAAAACCGTGTTATTTCTTAAACCAAGCGCCACGGATATTCCAAACGAGTGTTATGTTAAGAAAGCTGCACAGGTATTTTATGTACAAAGGGGCTACCCTATTTTGGTTTTGTAATACTAAAGAACCAAATATAGAGTTCCCAGTCGAAAATAACTAAGAATTTTGGGACCTAGCATTGAACTATTATGAAAACCCATCGGAATACATAGGCCACATTTTTTAAAGGCATAAAATTTTATTTTTTTATTAATCATTGACTCACCAAGCAGATGTCCCACCTGGTACTTATCGGTGAGTTAAATTTTGTGTAAAGTTTTTTGCAAATTAAGTTTACATCACGCTTTGTCAATGCTATGTGCACTTGTCATTGACGTGCATATCAGTCCATGTTTTTGTGTGTGTGCTGTGTTTAAAAAACGTGTAATATGCATGTTGTTAGTGCTCTAAAATAAATAAATAAGTAGAAAACTGTCGCCTATTAACAGAACAACACTTCACAGGGCATTCAAAGAGCATGTCTTACAACTTGCCGCCCTGTGTCCATCAATTTGAGGCGTAGCTGTTAAGCCATCATCATCATATCAAACCATAACCGGCCCACTACAGGGCACAGGTTTCCTCCCACAATGAGAAGGGGTTAAGCAGTGGCGTGCACTTGATACACGCACAAAAGCATACCCTAAAATTGAAACATAGCCCGTATAAGAGGAGGATTTTTTCCATTTTACGAAATTTTCCTGCTGTATGCATACCCTGGTAAGAAACCCAATGCACGCCACTGGGGTTAAGGCCGTAGTCCACCATGCTGGCCCAGTGCGGATTGGTGGACTGTTAAACCTCATGTGCCTATAATTATAACGGCAACTATGCAAACCAGAACACAAAATGCTGCTTAGATCATTTTTGCCGTAAAACTACCAAAAATATGCATACATAGAGCCTGAAGTAGAGTACCTACTTGTCATGTAACAATAATAATATCGAACCCAAAATGCTGCTTAGCGAAATTATTTTAACGTAACGTTGCAGTTTCGATCTACTTTTTCAAATGTCCATATTACAATGAGACACGTTTGAAACAAGAGATGACTGAATGATGAATGATTTATAATTTATATTAGTGTTTTTACCTACACTTGGAGGAAACATCCATTTTATAAATTTAAAATGCATATAAAAAATTTCAGGAACTGACAGGATTGGCCGCGATTGCCAGAGAGTCGCAGGTTCAAATCCTGTCGGTTCCGAACGGTTATAAACATTTTAAATTTAAAAAATTATGATTCCTCCAAGTGTAGGTAAAAACACTAATATAAATTATAAAATAAAACTTTTGTGCTGGTTTTTTCAAGGACTTCTTTAAGTAACCCATATTGGCTCCCTTTCCTCTACTAAATATTTTCATAATATTGCTAGAATTAATATTGAGTGAACTGATAAAATAAATCCGTACAGCTGTGATTCCCCATTTGCAAGTCACGCTGTGATTATTAACAACAATTTCGAAGTTCCAAAGGGGTTATTTATTGACATATGAATAATAATTGTCTGAATCAATGAGAAGGAATGAAAGGATAAGAAAACGGATACACCATAAACAAATGTTTTCACTTATACCTCGTGACTGGGTGTTTCTAGCGGCATGATTTGCGAAATTAACATCTAAAAACATCTTCGAACAGACAGAATCAATGATTCATGAGTCTGAATCAACCAATACATAGCGATGATTTAGTACACAAAGAATAATATTGATCCAGCAAGTGCTTGGCTTCGAGGTTGGAGTCAATGTGTGGGATTAAATTATCATTAAAATGAGATTTTAGAATCGAAAACAGTGTGAGTGCACTTCTAAAATTGGATTAGGTTACGTCAAAAAAGCTGATTGATTTTTTATTCAAATCTGTTTGGATAAATGTCGAAAGTTGACACTTTACTGATAAATTGGTTTTAATAAATTGCTATGGTACCGGCGACTAAAAATTGCCTCGTATAAAGTTATGAAGTTATACAAAAATTTGGACACGTTTGCGATTTACAAAATACTCGTTTTCTGTGTATTGAGTACCTAGTTTTTTTACATGAATATCAGAAATTTAGACGGCTGATTGGCGCAGTTTGCAGCGACCCTGCATTCTGAGTCCAAGGCCGTGGGGTCGATTCCCACTAATATAAAATGTTTGTGTGATGAGCATGAATATTTTTCTGTGTCTGTGTGTTTATATGTATATTCTAAGTATTTATGTATATATATTATTCATAAAAATATTCTACGCTTACTTCAGGGCTAGATAGCGATGTGTGTATTGTTATAGTATACTTATTTATTTATTTAAAAGAACACCAGCTTGGTAACCCGATGTTGTTTTTATTCACAAGTTTACTATTTTCCATGAACAATGGAGTACGTACCTATATGAACAATTCCATTGTCCTGATTTGCCCTGATAAAAGTGTGTTAAGACAACTGACATGGTTGTATTCTATATTTTGTCTTGCGGGAAGCTTCGGCCGGGGCCAGTTACCTTACCACCCTATCAGGTATGACGCCACATAGACGCATTGGAGCAGCGTGGTGGGTCAAAAACCGTCTCTCCAAGAGAGACGAGGCCTGTGTTCAGCAGTGGGACGTTAAAACGCTGCGGATGATGAAACAATAAAGTGTACAGACTTAATAACCCGGATAACACCACAGAAAGTTAGTACAATAACAAAAATGCAAATGACACAAATCTGAATTTCTTATTATTTTTAATCCTTTGCATCAGCCGTCATCTCGTCAGAGATAAGGTTCTCGGCTTCTATGGAAGGCTCTGGACGTTTATTTCTCTAAATTGTCTTATAGAGCGCGAATGACAGCAGCCAACTAAAGTCTTTTAAGTCAGATAGTACGGGCTACATCGGGGATACCGCGATTTGCATGAAATGAGTTTCGCGCAAGATGATAGAAGAAATATTCCTTACAAGAACCCTTTGTAAATATCGTTTTAAAATATTTTACTAAGACTGAGTTTGTCTTGTATATTATCCTTTTCTTGAGTTAATTTTTTCATCTTTCGGACACAGTACTTTTTTCGAAAGCAAAGTTATCCTATGTCCTTTTCTGCGCACCTTAGAACGTTGAGTAGTAAAGGCGTTGAAGCGTAACACACACTCACAGTCAAATTTATAATATCAGTAAGGATAAGTCTTTTATTAATATACCTTCAGTGTAAGCACCAGAATCTTCCTCTACTTCTATAAACAAATGGGTATAATAATGCACATTTTATATTTTCCACAAATAACTAAAGTCAACTGAACAGAAACATTACGTATAATAGATAGATAGATAATAATAATATAAATGTCCGCGTTTTTCGTCCCCGTCCGTTTATTACGGTTTCTTTACATATACCGCAAGATAAAAAAATATATTTTTTTTCTGGGATAAAAAGTAGCCAATGTTTCTCTCATTCCTTTCTACTCAATTCCATTAATTGCTTAAAGAAAAGACAAACCAACATAACAATTTTTGATTTATAACATATTACGTAAATTACGTAAAGATTGTACAAAGTAATATTAATAATTCTGCATTTTTTATTTTGCGTTTCAAGCGGACTGTGTACTTAATATTAGTTATAAAGTAATACACCTATTACAATTATTTTAATGGGGATTCTTTGTCACATTAACTAGCAATGGGTGATATTTAATGTTTGGGTGGGTGCGTTTGATTTTGCAACCAATACTCACACTGCCAAAAATAACGTTGAATAAAAATCCGATAAATCCGACTGTCTTTTAGGAAATCGGAATTCAAAAGCAATAAGCTTTTAATTTCCGGTATAATGTCTAATCGAAATTGCCGCTTGCATATTTATTGTACGCAAATCGGATTTGGACTTTCAACGTTATATTAATTTTATAATTTCTACTCCGCGAATTGTGAAAATTCATCCAAAACCAGCGTTGTCCAGCGGATGTTCATCGGTTGAAGCGACGACGACAACGATAACTTCCACAACCGCTATAGAAACAAAGAGCTGCAACATTTTATGTTTGCGGTTTGTCGCTTCTGTGTGCTCGCATTCTGTATAGAGGCACATAAAACAAAGCGGCAACAACTTTTGCTAGTGCTTTGTTCTGTATAAACGATACTACATCTAAAGAAATTCCACAACTCCTGCTCCGAGCCGTCCATAACTGTACGAAGTCGCGATAAATTAATCGCGTGGTTGGAAACTCGCTAAGCAAAAACATTATTCCCTACACAGCAGCTGGTCGTCGTTAATCTGAGAATAGCGACGGCGGAGATTTATCGGGCCCGGATAAAAAGAGCCCAAAACACTATTGATTGACTTTGAGATCTAGCTGTAATTAAAAGTTGGCTACACCACCTTCTGATCGACCTACTCGTACCTCCGAATGCATAAACTTATACTAATTAAAGACGGAATTCTTTTAGAGATCCGGAAGTTGTCGCTCCTAAAGAAGTTGGGGACACCCGCGCGTTTAATTGGGAATCTTAGTGAATTCACTTTGTTAAGAAATTTGCTTCAACGAACAAACTGTGATTGTGAAACTAAGTTTCTGTGAAGCGCACGAACATTAAACAAATCTTATAACGTACGTATCTGTAATTAAAATTTGCAAAGACACGTACGTGAATATAATACGTAATACGATTTCGGTTAGGATCCGCGGCGGCTTACGCAAACGTATGTGACTCCCAATTCAATCAGAAGAACGGGACGAATTGAATACCGAATTGATACAGCTCAATCTAAAATGGATCATTAATTTTATCTAGGGCTTAGGCCCATGGCAGAATGTGGGCGATTTTATTGTACGCATTTACTACGAGAACGTTGGAGACAATAATCTAATTTGTTTTCGAATTACATAGTAAATTCATTCTCTGGATAATTCTGTGTTGTCTGACTGGAAACAATTTGGAATATTTGTTTTGTCTTTAATACTAAGTATTAAGATTTCCGATACATTTGTATTTGTAAGAGAATAAAAAAATGTTCTCTGTTGAACATACGTTGATGATTCAGTCCGATACAAACACTTCTGTGTGTGCCAAACAATTAGACCACTCGATTGAACAATAATTAGTTTATGTTGTGTTAATGTGGTACATTATACTTACATAACCAAGGAATCAGGCGTTCGGTAGGCGTTAATTAAGCAAGAATGTACTGTATTCAAACCTCTCCGCCCCCGCAAAGTTTAAGTCGACACCCCCGGAACTTACTTCGAAATTTGTTTTGCGTCTTCACGGATCTTCATTAGCTCTACGAGCCCAAACTTATTACGTATGTTTGACTGAGTGGTGTTAGTGTTGTGGTTCCTTGACACTCCTAATCTCCTAGTCGAAATCGTACGAATTTCGCAGCGCATACAGCCCGAATCCGGCCAATTATGGAGTCTCAAAATTTGCACCAATTAGATGAGCCAACGAACTGTGTCGTGCTCGGAAGCAGTTTTGTCGGCAATATAATTTATTAGGGCGGCTCAAAGTTGCCTGTTTTAACCCTTAAAGACTCAAGTGAAATTTGATTACGGATGCTCAAATTGTGTCCTCTTGCCGCACGCCAACTTTAAAATGGATGAGTCCGTTTGCAGCTAAGCCAGGGGTCCCGGTATTACGGGCGGATGTTACGTTTTGTTTACAAGTTACTAACTGTGTATTTGAGCAATGCGATTTCAATTTGCTTTAATTCTTGTGACTTTTTCGCTTTAGTTACAGTAAATTGATTTTATACAGCTTAGACAACGGTTCTCGAATACACACATTTTGAAACTAGTATCTAACATGCAAATAGTTGCCCACAATTTCATCCCACATCTCCAAACCCTATTGAGACCACTTACGAGTAGTATACAAAACCCAGGATAAAAATGAAGAACTATGCCTAGGTTAAAGATATTGCTTTAAAGACTACACCGATTAATACACTGGTATTATTGAAAAGATGGTATTGCAAAAATAATCAAAATTATAATTAAATGTGTTTATTATACTTGTTTAAAATTGTGAGATAGTTATTTCAAGTTAAGACAAGTTAAGAGGAATTCAACATTTCAGTGATGCTCACTATCTAAACTGTTTATGGAATGTAATAAAACGTTATAAAAAAAGTAAATATTGTAAAAAATATTAATTAGTAATCAGGAAATCTTACAGTTATGTATTTAAAGTAGACAAAAATAGAACTTCATTTTCAAACACACAATTTCAAGAACAATCTGCCGATATTTGAAAAGACAACCTCGGAGTCGGAAAACGATAAAACTGCAGACACGAACCATAATTCAAAAAAAAAAATGAAACAAGAACATAAAAAATCTACTATTAGAGAAAATCGTTTCTTGAAGGTAAAACTATTCCAATAATAGAGATATAGAACGGCTCGGGATTCCGTCTTGAAAAGGCATTCTTCTCTCGAATCAATTAAATTCTTTGTCGTACCTTTCCCTCCATTTTCTTAAATCGCTAGGGAGGTACATCAAAAAGCCTTTACTGGAAAGGGCCAATTAAAGGTTTTGAAATTGATTCACCGAATTTCAGTGCCTTTGTAAACGATGTTATTGGCATTGGCCATTGATGCCGATTCCCGTTTGAAGTCACAGTTTCGTTTTGATTTCACTTCATCTAGAAAAATAATTTGTGGAGTGCTGTTCGTATAAATAGGAGTTTGTGTACAAAAAGCTTGGACCTTGTCCAATTGCTTAAAAGGTTCAGTAATTGAATTGTTATTATTAGTAAATTTGCTACGGATTTCTTGTGGGTCATTTAACGAATTTTTCACGTCAACTGATTTCCGTTACGCACTATTCTTATTTCGCTGGAGCTGGTTAGGGAAATTTACCCGTGTTTAGACTATATAAAGTGTTTTGGTTTACTATTGAGTCTGTAATTTCCTCTTAACTGAGCTTTGGGGAGCATGATAAACTAGGCATCATAATTATTATGATTGAGGATCAACTATTATGATTTAGGCATCTAAGTTTTTTGTGGGCTTCTTCTTAGACCAGGGCGGGTTTGGAAACCTCATAGCTTTAGTTTCAAGTTTATGAATATAGTTATCGCCATCATCTTACTACCCACACATTGTATACATTTTTCATGTAATGTAAGCGTTCAAGTGCCATCTTGAATATATTATTTATTTGATATTTTTGACTTTGACTTTGACTTTTATCATTATAATTTTCGTAGTTTTCCTACCGCACTCGCATTAGAAGACCTTAGTGAATATAAATGCTACATGTCGCACTACCTAGATATATTTTTTCTTGCAATTTTAGCAAAGTATAGTAATAATGGTTCCTGGTTTGTCAAATTTTATCGTCATTGCCGAGAAAGCTAGGTATTTCTGGACAAACCGTTATACCTACCTTGTTTACTCGAATTGTTAACCAGCTTCCTTGGATAGGAGCAGGCGTTACTTTGCGGAATTCCATGATATATTATGAAAATTAGGCTAAATTTGGTATACTCCGCTTTCTTCAATCCTTATACTCCACACCAAACAGATCTTCGTTTCCTCTACGCACATTTCGCTCCGAAACCGGAGCATCCTTAGGAGATGTTGACTTCACAATGAATTGTTAAGTATTAAATTAGGCTTAATTTTCATAAACCAGCTTCCCTCTGCAGTGTTTCAACTAATTAAGCAACTTATTTAAAAGGCGCATAAACAATTCTCTTAAAAGCTGGCAACGCATTGCTAGTTTATAATCGCAGATCGTATGGGGTGTGTAAAAACCTTAACATCAAGCGAAAAGTACGGGTGAGAATAAAGATGCCATCTATTTGCTTCTGATTATATTAGATAGTTAATCTAATCTGAAATATTTTAATCAACGATCAAATTTGTTATTGCTATCCTTTTCGCACACTTCCCAGTTGATAATATTTGCTCTACTAAATCTAGACCTTAGGATTTCGGATTTCGGGATAAACCCAGATCCCTAATTAGGTTCTGCTAGAATGCAAACTATTGGTAATACGATTATTTTCTCTATCAGAAAATAATCTTTACCTAATCCAATTGACTTACACTGTCACACATCATTACTTCCCACCAAGTGATATTGCAGTTAAGGGTCAACTTGTGATGCAAAAAGTATACAAATTTGCTAATTTACCCCAAACGAAATCAAACCCAAGACCTCCGATTTAAACAATAAGTCGCTCCAGAATGTTCATCAGAGTATACATTGAAAGGTAGGCCAAGAAAACATTATCAAACTTCATAGAAGCTCTCAACAGACGTAATAATTTTAATTAATATCAACATAAGACTTCCAGGTCACTTGCTTCTTAAGATTCAAAATGTAGTACAGCTGTTATACATTTTTGTGATCCCTGTTTCGTTTCGTTGGCTCATTTAGTGCACAGTCCATTTACCCCAACGTCGTCACGCACCCTTTGACCTAGTTAATTAATTCATATTTAGAAATCCTTTTACAGCTTAATTACTTACACCATTACAGGCTTTGTTTTAAAAGTGTTTTGGGCAAGAACTGCTTGCGTGACTTTTTGTCGCTGCTCCGAATCCCGCACCACTGAGCTAATACTTGAAGTTAGCTAATAAATCATGAATATTACTTGTGAACGAACCGCTGCCTAATCAATTAATCACTTGGGATTGGCTGCTCGTGTAGTCCCAGTGATAGGGCCACGGCGACCCGAGGAAGGGTTGATTTATGGGAAAATAATACTCTATGGGGAAATTTAAACTGCTCGGTAAAACTTAACAAATTGCCTATGACTGTAGCTCGGATTATAGAGAAGATTCTATAATAAATGCCGACTATTATGAATAAATTATAGATTTTCGAAAGAATAAAGAAGTTTACCCTCTGGAGATTTGTCTTCTCCCGTCGCTTTTAGATGAGAACCGTCTAAACGTCAGAAACAATTCAGCAAAATGCGAATTACGTTGTAGAGCCGTATCAGTTTTTCGTAACTTCCGTCGTTGGCAAAGTTACACAATTGCAAGCCGAGCAGTTATACCTAGAGCGTGTCGCAAATCACTGTCTTTTCGCATTCACTATCAACTTTTTCCTTTCCATTGCTAGTACAAAGTTGGATAGAGTTATTCGACACCGCAGCTAAATCAGGCAACTTTACGAGTTATCTTGCAAGTACTCCATCGGCCCGCGGATTTCCTGAACCCTGACGTTACGATGTATTCAGACCTCAACCGCTATAAAGAACCCTTGCCCTTGTTACGTCGTCAATGTTGTTTAGCACTCATAACTTATCAACAATAGCCTATTACGTCGGGCAAAAAGTTCCACATCCCGCCTGATTCGCTACAAAATATACTGTTAACCCAATTCCATTTTATAGGTCACTCAAAAAAGTGTTCTGGCTCTGGCTATTGTTCAAGCATATTGGCTGTTTCGTCTACCTTCGCAGCTCGTTAAAGGAATGGAATCGCTCGCCAGATATCGCTTTTTTCTACAATTGCCAGTTGAATTTGAAGTGCCTCTTGAATATCTTCGACGAGTTTGCATTTTTTTTTACTTTTCGACATTGCAAAAGAATTCAAACAAAAGTCACGTACGGAACTGTGCCCGAAATATTTGTAATGTATCCTTGCAAAAGCAAATTTTCGAGAGCACCGTTTTAATGGTGCTCGTCTTTGTTTTAGTTGACATGAAACTATTGTGCGGTGGCATTTATTTTATGTCTTTGTTTGGTTAACTGGTGACTTCAACCAGTTTCATTTAATAGTATTTTTTCTATTTCCATTATAAAATGGCCCAAATTTGATACTTCTTATAGTTTATTCTACTGCGCGTTAAAGCTATAAAAATATTCTAATCGATGACCCAATTTTGAAAGATTATTTTCTATCTGAGGGTATCTGAAATATGAAAGGCGCTTTTCTGAAATAAACGTTTATCGCTACCAATAAATGATTAAACACCTCAGTGCGGAGATCAAATGCCGTAAAATTATGATACCAATTTACGTTAACGACACTGAAAGGCGAACTTTCGTAAACGGTGCGTGCCAAAGCGGGAGGTGCCGGTTTAAATTTTTATCAAATTCATTCCCCAAATTGTTTTACGTCGCTGTTTGAAAGTGTCAAATCTGATTTATTTATGACGGATTTGCCGCGAAACACCTGCCCGCGGGGTGTCCACGTTTTAACGACTAGATTAATTCTTGTGTTGATTAATTAAATTTCGTTGGCGCCGTTTTACTACTTGTATTTTAAAAAGCGGATAATATTTTATGAAATATTTACTTGACTTTGCGACGCATGCTCTAGAATTGAAGGCTACAAAAAAGGTAAAAATTAAGGTTAAAGAATAAACGCTGCTTATTCTATAATCTCCAGTCCCTAATTTTAGCCTAGTGGGTAAGGCTACGGATTTCGTTTCGTTAAGAACGGGTTTGTGCACCGACACGCACCACTGATTTTCGGAGTTATGTGCATTTTTTATTTCATTTAAGCCATTTAAAACATCGTGAGGAAACCTGCATGCCTGAGAGTTCTCCATAATGTTCTCAACGGTATGTGAAGTCTACCAATCCGCTCTTGGCCATTGTGGTGGAAGACGGCCTAAGCCTTTCCCATTCTAAGAGGAGACTCGAGTTTTGTAGTGGGCCGGTAATAGGTCGATCACGATGACGACGATATTTTTTTAATTTTCTGTTAACAATATCTTTTGAACTTTAATTCTAAATGATAATTGAAAAAAATTATGATCATGTCATTTCCTCCGAGTGCTTAAAATCTACGATAGTAATATAGCATTTAGTCACAGGTGATTTTGAAATTTCGATACCAGATAACCAGTGAAATCTCCAAGATTAGTTATTAATACTTGAGGGTAGGATTTTTAGAATTCTTACAATTACCTCAATATTAATAATATTTTGGGTTCGAATTATGTCACCGTATAGTACCCTCATTTAATTTAATTAGTCGTTGCGTCCCTTAAATCATTGGTCCATCAATCCACAAGTCACGTTTACTTTGAGGCTGGATGGCGATGCGCGTGTTGTCGTAGTATATTTATTTATTTATTCAAAGGAAAAAAAAGCCTAAAACAGTCCACTTCTGGAATAAAAGCTTCTCCCGACGAGAGACCCATAATCAACACGCTGTGCATGCGGGGTGGTGATCGTAGTCGATGTTAATATTAGCAAAGAGTTTTCTTTATCTTCATTTAGTCGCCTCGTACGACACCCGCGGGAAGAGCAGGGGGTACCAACTGTATTATGATGTGCAATCACTACACTACGTACAAAAAACAGTGATTATTAATAAAATACGAAGCTGGCGTGTGGGATAATTAAGTCCAACATGACTGTACTATTTAATTAATCTGATATTACACGGTACGGATCTTTTTTGCCTTGCTGAATTATCATAAACCTTTCTACAATATGGTTCACGATATAACTTCTTTAGACCTTTAAACTGTAATAAAATAGTTTCAACTGACATAATATGAGTAGAATCTTCCTAGCACTTGTTTCGATGATTTATACTCTGTACCGGAATAAAATTAACGTTTGGTCACCCTAACCCTAGTTGCACACAGGCGTCTTCGTAATCCGCTTACTGAGCGCGACATTAAGCTATAATTATTATTGTGGCCTTCGCCCTTTTTGTATGAAATATTACATTAGCACCTCGCGCTCTTTATGGTCAATGTATTATCAGGTGGTTTTATACCCTATACACTATTATAATATAGGTTCAGTCAGTGTTATTTTCATAGAGCAACATTAGAAAACCTCAAAAGGTTTTTAATGCTGCGCAACGACTTCAAAGAAAGTAGGAGTTCAGTTTCTTCAATTCAATTCACAACATACGTGTTTGATTTTCTATTCTACGTAATTAACAAAGATTTATTATTGATGCGTCGCGTACGTTCAAATCGTATTCCTTTCTCGAAATTAATGTCTAATGGTTGTCACTTGTCACTGCACTAGTGGCGCTGCGTTCCATTCGGCCAGAGTCGGTCGTCGTCGGCTGTCGTCGTCATATTTCCCTCTATTCGTCCTTTATATTCCTAACTATGTAGTGGTAAAATAATTTTTGGATGCTCAATTTTACATTTTCAGGCACAAAACATATTTGCTTTAGGTACTTAACTAATTAACACTCTGTTAGAAAACCCAAGCATATGTGTGCATAAAATTCATTTAATTTCGCAATATTGAGGAAAAAAGGTTTAAATGGATTTTTGTTAAGAGTCCTAAAAGAAGAAAGCAATCTCAAAATGTTCTCTTTTTTAATTGTAATAACATTTCGTGATTTAAATCCAATTTGGTGTAGACAAAAAGTTTTAATCCAATGGTCGGACTTGAACAAAGAAACACCTCGCATTCCGATAATCTTAAGAACAATTTCAGTAAGTAGTTAGATAGGTAAAGAGAAATTCATTTGATTTCGCGATTGTATCGGGGAAATAGCTCAGAAAACAGAATAAAATGCTCATTGTGAGACGCTGAGAATTTATAAAACTAAATACTTAATTCTACTTTTTTTGGAAAAAAAATTATTGATTCAATATAATAACTTTATAAGTGTGTCAAACTTAGATCCAATCCTCAGCAGTCAACGTGTTCGTAGTATGCAACAAACATGTTGACTGCTAAGGCTATTTGGTTTCGCTAGGCGTTATTCCTGACTTGTTTTATTCTACGCTAACACTAGTAAGTAGTAGACTAGTAGGTAGTTCCAGAGGTTAGCGTGTTAAAACCAACAAACAAAAAAAACTCTTCAGAATTATTCTTAGTTTAGTAGAAGAGTAGTTTGTTAGAACACCTTTGTGAGATTGAACCAAATAGAATTGTCCGAGATATGATACGTTATATTTACCATTGCCATAAAAACAGCGCTTCGAAATTGCGAATCGCTATTTTTTTTTAATTCGTACAAACACGAACAATTTACTTACACAATAACGAATACTGGAAACACACATTTCATACGTACCTCTAGGTATTCGTCGAACGTCTATTCTCAAATTATTGTTTTGTCATTGTCTCGACTCCCTGTCGCATTCTTCACGGAGATTTCATCATTCCTCCGCTCCTGGGAACTTTCCCGAGGGATAAGAATGGGTATAAAAAGTGACGCTCCTCTGGGAACGCTTTGATTGCCTGCGGTGATGGAAGTTCCGTCATAGCAGCTTTTTTTATGATCAATTTTACGCTTGTTGCAATCATTGTTTTTTGCGGATAGGAAAGAAGATTAATATGAAAACTTGCTCACAAATTTGATTGGCACACACAAATGACTTGGTACGGAGCCATCGAATTAGTTTCTTAATTGGACATAGTCCTATAGTTGTGTCAGTCCCGAGGCGATAAAGAGCGCTATCCTCGGAATAATGTCTCTATGTACTAAGATAGCTGTTGAATATTTTTAAGAATATAAAACACATAAATACTTGTAATACAGATAAATACCCAGACACTGAAAAACAATCATGTTCATCACACAAACATTTTCCAGTTGTGGGAATCAAACCCACGGCCTAGGACTCAGAAAACAGGGTCGCTGCTCACTGCGCCAGTCTGCCGTCAACTTGTAGTGGAATAAAAAAATAAAATATTGAAACGTGAGCAGATCAGGACCTAAGAACCAGAATAACCGACATGTCATACCTTGTGTTAAGTGACAATGGGCCATGGCCATGACAATGACGTTCAACTTACAAGCCAATGAAAGAGACGGCATCTGACAATTTTTAGGAATGACCTGAGAGAATAAAAAAAATATAACTTGGCCCGTCTTTCGATGCCAAAGATTAGGTTAAATAACACTTTTTGTAAACATGTATGATGAAAAGCGCTTGACGATAATATCGCATGGAGGGGGGAAAACGCTTTTTCCTTACGTGACTATTTATATCCAGTTCCAGGAAACTGCGTTATGTAACTACGTACCGTTATGACTACAGTAGAGAGAATTAAGCACATAAATAAAACCGTGTATATGACTAATATTGAAGCGTCAAAAACGACTCAACTTTGGTAGTGTTTCTCGAACAGGCATTATTTTACCTCTAAATGAAAAATTGGGAAATGTTTCTGAGCTAGATTCCTCGCCATCATTCCGCGTGTACGGAGTGAGATGCGTGCGGGGCGTTTTCACTGTTAGACACAACGCACTGCATGCAATAATGGCTGAATGAGGGTTCTGTATGTTTTTAATTCTGTACTTTTACCTACATAATGGTATGCCACCCTAAGTAGTTAGTTAAGTAGATTTTCCCTGAGCAAACCCTCAGTGCAGGTCCAATACTGATTTGCATTCCGGAGGAGTGGCACGCGGGCTGTCTAACGGAATTTTATATTCGCCCGAGCTACTTCAAACGTGATACCTACCTCGTAACTTTTGTATGGACTGAGTTACCAACACTTGAGAACTCAGCTGGAGTATAAGTACTTATTTAATAGTATTAATAATATTGATTAATCTTTTTTATTATTCTATCATTTATTGATTTTCATTTTTTTTTTTTATGAAAATCAATAAATTATATAATAACAAAAAATATGTTAATGTATTTGCAACCGACTCCTAAAGCGAGGAAATTTAAAATTCCAAATTCATGTACAATAAGGAGGCCTACACTATAAGCATTTTAAAAGGCAAGACTTCGAAATGCCAAAAATCTGCCAGATACATTCAGTTGCACTCTTCCAACGTCATAATTTTAATTGTCAAATTTTGATGTTAGTGACTGATGTTTTTTTAAAGAGTAAAACTAGAGTGCTTGCTGAACTCTTAGTGCGTTGACGTTCAAACCAGTTGAGACCTTTGGCCGATCGAAGAATATAGTTAGTTCTAGTCCTTTTAATAATTTCACAACAAATTAATAAAGTACCACATCGGATTTCGACCGCAAATGTGATGACAGTGACATTTTGAAACAAATTTTTAGAGGTACGAAGTTTGAGAGACATTCCCCAGATGAGTTAAATAAGTAGGTAAGTACTATAAAAGTCAAACGGTTCTAAAACGAAAAATCATCTCCGAAATAGAGCATAACCCAAGTTCTCAATATAGTTTCATATCGCAGTTTGACAAAGTTTTCTATGCATATCTTGTGATAACATTCAAATAGATGCAATCTCGATTTTGTAAGATAGCTTAGGGATTCGAATATCTACGTGAAAAGGTAAATGTTTGGATTTTGGTATCGCAAAGCGATGTGTTTCTGTGTTCTATGCAAATGTGATATTGTGTTTCGTATTTGGTTATTGTAGCCGGAGAGCCGGTGGAATATTTTACGCCATCATTCTGCAATATTGCCTCTCTATTCTGCCGCTGCAGGGCTAGCACGGGCGTTAGATAAAAATTTTGTCCCCCGATTATATCCTGACATAACCGGGATATAGTTAACGTGCCCACCTGCTAAATCACTGGCACATGGAATAGGAGAAGTTTAGCCCCGTGTTTTAGTACACATATATTATTTGGATATTATTTCTACTTATGCGCCAGTGCTCTGAGAGTTGATAAAGCTGTGGGAGAAGATAAATTTATATCCTTTCCCCGGGGATATAATTGTCTCCCCATACTAGCCGTGCTGAGAACCATTGCATTGCTGTGTACCAGTCCGAAGGGTGCGGTTGCCAGTGTAATTATACTCAAATGAAGTTTAACACGCTTCAGGTTAATCTACATAGAACGACACGTTGCAGGACGTGTCCCTGGCATGCCCTGCCAAGTGTTGCTCTGTTTAAAGGCGGTGGTTCTCCGATCCGATTAATTACACCGGACTGCCCTTCAGACTTAAATGTCTAATAGATAATTTTACCAATTGTCAAACCGGTCCTCATAATTAGGTAATAAATAAAGGGTACGCACCGTAACACAAATTTTGAGCTTTTATAGCCAACTCTTCCCGCTAACTCTTGGCCCATACGTTTATTCTATGAATTGATGTTGTTTGTGTATATTTGCTATGTTTACTTGCAACGTTAGTTTTTGTGAGTGTGGATGAAAATTCTTGTATTTGAATGATGCAACGTCCGTCTCTCAAGTTATAGATATACCTTTAAGTCAACTATGATATGGTAGGGTTTATACCGAAGGTATATACTTATTGCAAAGTTATTTCGACAAACTTTATGCTCGATAAAAATGATACCTTTAGTGTGTAGTGAGAGGAAAACCAAATAAAACTAAATAATTAGGAACGCGTTTTTTCAAAAGCGATTAAAAATCATTTTCTAAACGATTATAAAACTTATATAATTGCTTGACTTTACTTATATTCTTAAAACACACTAGAAGTTTAACAGGATTATTGTATGTGTGGCTTTAACCATCATGTAATATTTAATTGTTTAAAATTATGTTTTAAGACACGGCTAAAACTTGTCACTGGCTCTCATGCAAAAATGCGTACAATATTTGTTCCTATTTCGACGCATAATTCGATAGTCATCATTAATGGGATTGTTTCGATATCACGTCAAGCTGATTACATTGATGAATGAAAATGTAATTGATTTATGCGTTTGTATCATTTGAACATGTGTTTTTATATCTAGATGTTAAAGCAATGGTAAGTATATTAAACCTATCCTCAACCTGATAAAGTACTATTGCAACAGAAAAACTTTCTCCCTCATATCTCCAATGAGACCTTTAAGACTAAGTCGTTCATGTTCGTTTAATCTGCGACCAGACCAGACCAGACCAGACCAGATACTATAAGCAAATAAGTGGTAGGAGATGAATTAAAAAAGAAACGTGCATATTAAAAGCATCATCATCATCATCACATCAACCCTTTACCGGCCCACTACAGAGCACGGGTCTCCTCACACAATGATAAGGGGTTAAGGCCGTAGCCCACCACGCTGCCTCAGTGCGGATTGGTGGACTCCACACAACTTTGGGAACATTATGTAGAACTCTCAGGCATGCAGGTTTCCTCACGATGTTTTCCTTCACCGTTAAAGCAAGTGATGTTTGAATTACTTAAAACGCACATAACTTAAAAAAGTTACAGTTGCGTGCTGGGTTTCGAACTCGGCCCCTGAAGGTCAAGTCGAGCTCCTACCCAATGCGCTATCACCGCTCTCAATTTAAAAGCATAATGCATATTAATTCTTCCCGTCATAAAAAAATGCTATTGAAACATTTCTGGTGGATATAAAATATTCCAAAAAGCAACAAAATTTAAATTGAAACGTCGTCTCCGGCAACATAAAATGACACGAGCAAGTTCCATTACATGCCAGTGCGCATGAATGGCGGTCAATTTAAACACTTGTATGGAAAAAAAACTGGATAAACAAGTCCCCGTATAATTTAGTAGTAATACCCACCTCGGACATGATTCGGTCGCCAGGTGGATGCGTGTGCGACGTTCCGTCTGAGCTGTGGTTGGACCGGTATTTTGTGGAGCGTGTCATAAGAGAAGGCGATATTGTTGCCCGCTAACTCAATGTCTCAGTGTGTTAAATTAAATGGGATTTTAATCAGCAATTACGAATGTAATAGTTATTGCACTGAAACATTAATACAGTTAATTTTCACTTTTAGCAAAAACCTTTGTATGATTTCAAACACTGAAAGATTCGACCGAGGAAGTAATCTTCAAAAGCAAGATATGTGATATTTTAAGGTGTAACAAATCAATGCAATGATTGAATGCTCATCATGACTTAAACAATTTGTATGGGAGTTGAAAGATAGGGCCCTGGCAGTTAGCCAGTGACCTGTCAATTAACATGGTATGTTTAGTGAAGCGTATCCCCTAATTTATAAATATAACACATTGGGTAGGAGCTCGACTTCACCTTCGGGGGGCCGTGATCGAATTCCAGCACGTACCTTCGACTTTTCTAAGTTATAAGTTATTAAAATAGCGCTTGCTTCAATGGTGAAGGAAAACATCGTGAGGAAAAATGTATGCCTGAGAGTTTTACACAATGTTCTAAAAGGTATGTGGAGTCCATGAATCCGTACTGGGCTAGCATAGTGGACGACCTTAACCCCTTCTCAATGTGGGAAGAGACCCGTGCCCTGTAGTGGGCTGGTAATGCGTTGATTTGATGATGATGATTCGTAAGCTGGTGAAATTTGCATATAATGTTTTTATACCACTTTCTAACGTGTAGTTCTTAATTATTTCATAAATCTTTTACTGAGCACAATCTCATGACATGTACCATACCACGGTAAATAGTTGTCACCGGTCCGAGATCAAGATAAAACAAGATAATGATTTGTGGCATCCCCGCTCTACGGTACATGCATTTACTCGTGTACTTTTTGTCTAGATACATTGGATAAATTTAATTCAATCCCATCGCTATATGATACGAGAGTTTCAGCATTGCTAGGAGTACTTGTCGTCATTAGTGTTGCCCAAATGCAAGAACAAGACGAGACTTAGCCAGTCTTGGTCTTGGTCTTGCGCCAATACACCTGGTCTTGGTCTTGGTCTTGGTCTTGCGCTCCCAGTCTTGGTCTTGGTCTTGGTCTTGCAGCAAGAGTCTTGCAAGTCTTGCAATTACCTATTAGTCTATTACTATTTATTAAAGTTTACTTTAAATCTTAGAAAAACGTATTAGAATTGGAACATTGTGAGCTTGAATTAACATAGCCATAGTAAAGATCAAGCAGATTAATAAATAACTGAAGATTTGATAAGAAATTCGAAAAATCAACTGACCTATATGTCGTTTTCCATGGAAGTAACTGTTTCTTAATAAACATTTATGATTTATAAGCTTACATTTGCTAAAACATGTAAAAAAACAAATTAATTACAATAACTTGACTGTATTTTAAAGAACAATACTTATCTGTCTAGAAAGAGATTGAACCCTCAACTTATAAGAAATTTAATAAAAGAGTTTTACGATTTATCATTTATTTGAATAAAAAATAAAATACAACACAAATCAACAGCTTTATCATTAGGTTATGATACTTTATATCAATTCTTTTGACCAAGAATTAATACAAAGTAACCATCTGGCTGACTCATCACTTAACCTATTTCTATGTTTTCTAATTACTAATGATGCTTTAGAAAATAACCTCTCAGCAGGTACTGAAGTTGCAGGTATTGAGAGAAAATCACGGGCCATTTTCGATAAAATCGGATACTCTGTCTCATGCGTCCTCCACCAATCTAAAATGTCTTCCGAGCTGGCAGTTCTTGGTTTTCTCAGGTACTCCTCCAACTCGTCTATCACTAAGCCTTGAAGACAAGATCCAGATGACGTCGAGGGACATTCATAGAGTTTATCAAAGTCTATTACGTCTTCATCTTCATCACATACTTTATTGTCTTTTTCTGGTAATTCCAGAGATTTGTTCAGTGAGTGTAGACTTTTATATTCTTCATAAAGTTCATTGAACTTGCGCAGACTTTCTGTTTTAAGTTGCTTCCCCCACATTGTCAGGTCAAAAGTCTGAGCCTTATGCCTTGGGTCTAAAATTAAAGAAGTACAATAAATCCAGTTGCTCTTCTTGTAATGTTTAAGCATTTTGTCTCGAGCTGCTTGGAAAGCTAGAATGAGCCTTTCATCCACTTCAGATCGATTAGGTTTCTCATCTAACTGTTTTACCATGGATTCAATTTTATCTAGCAAGAGATTAAATGATACAATGACTAGCGGTAACGTAACATATTTGTCTCCACCAAGTTTTGTACTTAAAAGTTTAAAGTTTATTAGAAATTTATGTAATTTTTCGAGTACCTGCCATTCATTAGCTGTGATTTGAAAATCATTCAATTCGGTGACAGAACTGCACAATATGTCAATGCCCGCTCTCACTTTTAAACCAAATCCAATCATATCATGTGTGGAATTCCATCTCGTTGGACAGTCAAGAATGGCATTTAGATTTGATGGCACGCCAGCTGCTTCACAAGCAGACTGAAACTTCTTCTTCACTATCTCACTTCTTTTTATTTTACTGGAAATACTGCGTAACTTTGTTACAGATGTACGCGAGTCAGCAATATTTGGTGCAGATTCTTCATCTTCCTCATCCTCAGTTTCGTCTGCATAGTCTTCGTACTGCTAATCTTGCGCGTTAGTGTCAGACTCACAGTGTAATGCTAAGGTCTTTAATAAATCTTGTACACCAAGGTTTAAAATGTGAGCAAAGCACCGGAAATGTTGATTGTCTGAATCAAAATGTGGCGGCAGCTGTTTGCCCAGTTCATACATAAATTTGGTATTTGCAGTTGCGTTGTCGACCGTGATACCTTGTATTTTATCAATTATGCCATATTCCAATAAACATTCATGGAAAATCGTTGCAATATCTTCCCCAGTATGTCGACCGCGTGATGGTATAAAATCAAGAACTACAGATCGATACTTCCATTCGTTGTCTATATAATGAATAGTAACCCCGTAGTAACTCCTACCAGCAATTGACGTCCACCCATCAATGGTAAACGACATTTTAGATGATAATGGTTGAAGTCGTTCCTTGAGATTCAATTGGAGCTCTTCAAATCGCTCTTTGACTTTCCTTCTAAGTGTAGACCTTTTAGGAAACACCATATTAGGGCAAATACGTCGAAAATATACTTGTGTAGCTTCGTCATCGAAAAATGAGAAGGGAAGATATTTTTTCACCACCCAATCAACTGTAGCTGTCGTGATGTTGTCACTGCTGTTTTCCGACTGAAACAAAACAATAAATCTTGTGTTATTATTTAAAACATACTAGGTTTGAGCGTATAAGAGGAGGAGGTTTGTTGTTGTTAAATCGAGAAAATCGTTAAATTGATATTTGTTATATTAAGGTTGCACTGTACTGTAATTTACCAAAATAAAGTACTTAGTTGTTACTGGCCGATTAAATGAAAATATGGGTGTTTATAAAAAATATTTAAGACGATAATTACATACTTAATATGTCGCACCCCTAGATGAAAACACCACTAACTCAAAAATACTTACGTAAGTTAATGGCGTTTTTGAAAGTATCGCATGAATAGCTACGCGGAGTTAAAATTCTTTTAACTGTTAAAAAAATATTCTTACCTGTCCACTTCTTCCAGCGGTTACTAAAAAGCTTGTGATATCTCCACTTAATTTTGGTTTAACAGGAAGAAATATTTCTGATTCCTTTTTGTGGAAAGACATTAGATGTTTCCTTAAGCCTGAAGTGTTTCTGTTTTTCATTTTTATTTCAATCTTTTTATGTTGGCACAATTTACACAAGGCAGTTTGGGATGCATGAATTATTTCGAAAAACTCCTCAAATTTGCTTTTGGGTCTTTTAGATCTGTGACTCAAACTCTCGTTACTCGGACTAGAATAATTTGAATCTTCGTCACTCATATTAAATTGTACACGTGATACGTTTTTAGAAAACAACGAGAATTAGTAAAAACAATTATTAAGTTAGAATCGAAGCACAGCTCAATTGGAAATGACTGGAATTAAAATAATTCCTTCATTTATAGTACGTTTCCTTGCTTTTTACCGCGCCGCCTCGCCACGTGCCGGCTCTATGAAAAGGATGCCGCCGCAAATCGAACGATGCCTAAATATTACCTACTTGTACAGACGCGACCCGTGAATAAAATATATGTAAAGAATTAGTGCCAATCACTATTCTTTACATATAAGTGAATGTTTTGGCGTGCATCTATACTAATATTATAAAGCTGAAGAGTTCGTTTGTATGTTTGATGACAGAAGTTTTAAAATAAATAAATAAATCCTGAACGTCACTATACCTCCAAAGTTACTATTCCTCGTGGACGAAGTCGCGGGCACAGCTAGTAAATACTTACTCTCATCATCTCTCTCAGAGATATTCGAACACTTTTTTGCTATTTTTTCTTGTAAAAACTTAAGAAATATAATGACTAAATGTACAATAATAGTACCTAAGTAATTAGTTTAAAACCATATAAGTAATCAATATTATAATTACTTACTAGAATGAATTATTATGACATCTACTACCTATCCTCACCATTTTATCCTAATCATAATACTACTTGCGTGATCAGTATAATGTATTCATTTTCATTCTAAGCACTCTGAAACTTATTTATTCTTTGGAACACCTGTAGGTACTCTTAAAATTCGAAATTATTTTGCATGAATAGTGTCAAATGTTATGATTTCGGCGCGGCGGCAACGATTGTTTTAGATTTCAAAAGAAGCCGCCGGCGCGTGTATCATAACCATGTACTTCCGAAAAGCGGCAAATTTCTTTGAGAAGTAAGTACAAAACCTTTGATGCCGCATTATCAAAGTGCCGATGGTTAAAACATAACTATGCATGCACTCAGTTTGATTTTAATAGATATTTTTTTATTCGCTATGTTTATGGTATTAGTCGTAATGCGCATAGGTCCAGTTTTTCATATTCTTTGATATAGTTTTTTGCGTCTCATAGAATTCCTAAGCGTACCTACCTACCTATACACCGAACTGTTACACCTAACTACTCCGTGAAATAGCGCTAAGTCCTAGCTGCAAGACGCAAGAGTCTTGCAGGCTATGTCTTGTTCTTGCTCAAGTCTTGCACGGTCAGTCTTGGTCTTGGTCTTGCTAAAAATACGCGGTCTTGTTCTTGGTCTTGGTCTTGCAAAAACGCAAGAACAAGACCAAGACTGCAAGACCAAGACTGAATTTGGGCAACACTAGTCGTCATCATCTTTATTCCTTTTAAGGACTCTAATATGATAGGAGAGGCTTAGAACCTTAACGCTTTTGCAATGCAGACTGCGGTGTTTAAATGACTTTTATCATAGTAATAGAAACCTGCAACAATGACCCAATGTGGCTCACCGATGCTCATTGGTGGACTTTACAAATTTTCAAACTCGGCTCCCTGTAGCCAATCCGGTAGTCAGAACGTAGGTCTTCACGATCCGTTGATGAAGAACGAATACTCGACTTCCGGGAGTACGTTACATTTGCTCTTTAAACATTACCTTGCCAATTCGTTATCAAAACTGACACCAATTGTGTTCCGTCCAGACACTGATTTGACAGTTGAAAGACGCGAAATAAAGATTAAAACAAATAAGCAGAGACGTTACCCAAAGTTTTACATAACCTAGGATATATCTTATAAATAACATAGAAGTTTTGTCACGCGAAAATCTAACATGTTAAAACGAATTTATAAAAACTGAACCAAAGGTTGTCTGGAGGACAACCTTTGGTTAGCTTCAAGCGATAAGGCCGTATTTGTGTATATGTTTTGACTTATCGTTTATTTTGTTAAACTGGCTTTCTATTTGTATGTGCAATAAAGAATTCTTTTTCTTCTGAATTAACTGTATGAGTAGCGCATGATCATCATCCTAAAAGCCTATAACCAAAAGCCTATAACTGCTGGACTTAAGGCCTCTCCTAACTCATCATCATCACGCTGGGCAGAAATACGGGTCGGTGATTGCATTAGACGGTACCAGTTAGTAGTACAGAGAATGCTAGAAGTCGAGGAAGGCTGTATTCTAATCTCTCGTCACCAAATTGCATGGCAAAAGTGTAAGAGATTACAACTTTTGAAAATGTGTTCAAAAAACTTCCAAGAAAAACCCCAAATAACCTCAAATTAAACGATTGAGAGTACAGTTCGCGAAGCCATTTTTAATTCCCGTGTATCTGTGGCACGTAGCTGTCAGATCGGAGACAAGTCCTGCAATTACTGCAAAAAGCTGCCAACACCGAGTGTTGGTTATTGACAGCTCAAACGCGTGCCATTGGAGTATTTGCCGATATAAAAACTAAATACGCGAGAATGTATTGAATTTGCGCCTTATACGTGCGTGTTCATCTGTAAAAAGGGCAGTTTATTTCTTTTTGTTTGCATATTTCAGTTTGTTATGCCCACGGTACTTACACTTTTAATAATCACTTTCACAATTCTTTACGACCTCCTTGGCGCAACAGTGAGCGCTGTGAATTTAAGGAGGTCCCGGGTTCGATTCCTGGCAGGGGCAAAATGGTAATTTTCTCTGGACTGGTCTGATGGGAGCCTTTGGCCGTGGCTGGTTACCACCCTACAGACAACGACGTGTCGCTAAGCGATTTAGTGTTCCGTGCGATGTCACCTAGAAACCGATTATGACTACCATACTTCCTTACAGGTTAGCCCGCAACCATCTTAGACTGCATCTTGACTTACCACCAGGTGAGATTGTAGTACAAAAAAAAAATTGAAATTCGAATTTAAACATTAAAATGTAAGTTTAACACAGTTTTCTGAAAGATAACTTAACCGTCCAGTGCGCAATAAGTGAGAAATATAGCTTAAAACTAAAAATAACAAATTTTTAAATAATACATGTCTAAAACCCTCTATCTTAATAATATTTCGCGAATTAGTAACATTCGATTTTTTTATGATCAATCGTTAAATTAAGTACAGATTTACGATTTACAGACACAGAACTTGGTTACCATGTGTAACTCTGATTTACCCGTATCGAGTGGGCTTGGAGGCGTAGTGGAATTTTCTTGGCAAAGGAAAATGGCGATCCCAGAAATCCGCGATTAATTAAAATCAAACTGGTTAAATGAACATAAATAAGCTGATATTTTTATAATATAGATTGATAGATAATATTATGTAAATATTTCTAACATTAATATTATTTTTTTTTAAGTATATTCTTAAAAACAACGTTCAAATTTTTAAATAGGTTCAAAACATCTGCATGACATTGGTAACGTTTTATTGGTAAATATTTCATATCGAATTTGGCTTATATATAAACGACATAATCTTTACTATGGTAAGCCATTTTACTCAGTTCTCTACGTTTACTACCCTTAAACCTTCTTAAAGTCAGGTAAAAAACCAGCCTATAGAAACGTCCATAACCAGTAAAAAAAAAATATTTTTAAAGCGAGTGAGATGCGGTGATAGCCCAGTGGGTAGGAGCCCGACTTCAATTTCGGGGGGCCGAGTTCGAATCCCAGCACGCACCTCTAACTTTTCTAAGTTAAGTGCGTTTTAAGTAATTAAAATATCACTTGCTTCAACGGTGAAGGAAAACATCGTGAGGAATCCTGCATGCCTTAGAGTTTGTGTCCAACAACCAGTGGGTTGGTGGCCAGTGGGCCAGCGTGGTGGACCACGGCCTTAAGCACTTATCAATGTGGGAGGAGACCCGTGGCCTGTAGTAGGCCGGTAATAGGTTGATATGATGATGAAAGCGAGTGCAGCAGTTATGATCTAGTTCGGGCGTGTTTTAATTAATTCAATTTCGCCGATCACACAGACTTTCTAATAACAAACACGGTTGTTACAAGTTGCCCAGGGTTGCCTATTTCTTGTTTAAACCACTGATTTCCTTCTTGTTGCTAGACTTAACCAATCTCGTTGCTTATACAGCTATTAAACTTAGCGCAATTTTGTTGTGAGGTAGAAATACAGCTTTTGGAGCTTCCCCAGTGATAACATATCAAACCAAAGCCAGTACAGGTTAAATCTATTAACGGAGCGTGTAGCAGTTAGTATTATCTAGTTTGGGCGTGTTTCAATTAATTTAATATTGTCGATCACAAAGGCTTTCTAATACCCAGCTGTTTGATGAGTGTTTTGTTCGAAATTATATACAGGGTTGCCTCTTTGTTTAGAATTATTAATTAATTGATTGGCGTAGGCCCTACTACAGGTGAGGCTTCACCAACTCGTTGATGTAAACGCTGATTAAATGTCACTGTTGCAGTATAAGGCTAGTGCAATCTATACAAGAGCGCTATAACAATAGTATTTATCTAAAAGAGTATGTATAATGGCACAAAGGATGCTTCTGCCCCGACGACATTCACGGGAAGAGGAATCTGCCGTCACCACATGGCAATACATACAACGTTATAGTAACACATTCTCTCTAACTTCTTTAAGACCAACATTATTAATATGTCAGTGTTTAGAGATATGTATATTTTCTTATGTAAAAAAATAAATATACTACGACAATACACACATCGCCATCTAGCCCCAAAGTAAGCGTAGCTTGTTTGTGGGCCGATGAAGAATATTTTTATTAAAGACTTTCGTTGTTAATCAACATTTCTTAAATATAGTTCAACGGGTACATACCACGATAATGAAATGAAAAAGAAAATTTTGAAAAATTTTGGGATTAGTCGATATTTCGACCCAGTTAATAAATAAAGATATTAAATAATATTTCGATAATATTTTGGGAGTCGATATTTCGACCCTGTTGTATGGATCGTGGTCACGACGGGACTGCGTAGGTACAAGATGTCAAGTTGGATGTCACGGGCAGAATCTGACTACCCGCTTTCGTGTTCGGGTAAATATTATCGTGGTATGTACTCGTTGAACTATATTTAAGAAATATATTTACGAATATCATACACATAAATACTTATAATATTCAGATAAACGGCCAGACACTGAAAAACCATTATGTACATCACACAAACATTTTCCAGTTGTGGGAATCGAACCCACGACTTTGGATTTGACCGGTCGGTGGCGGAGATATCAGGGAGGGTTGTTAATCTTGCATGCACTATTGTAAGTTAAAACATGAAGTGAAGTCAGCGACCAAGAGTGTTGTAAACCTATTATTTTAACGCGCAAACCAGCAATTAAAATTAACCGTATAATACCGTCACTCTTTTTTCCACCCCGAGAGATAATTTAACAACCAAAGCCAGTATAAGTTAAATCTATTTAGAGCGGGTGTTGCAGTTATTGTGATCTAGTTCAGGCGTGTTTTAATTAATTCAATTTCGTCGATCTCAAAGGCTTTCTAACAACAAACCGTGTTATGTTTGTACCAAGTCGCCAGGGCTGTCTCAATGTTAATTAAAATAAATCAATTAAAAATAATTTCAAAATTTCTTTATTTATGTAGGCCTATCACAGGCACTTATGAAGCATTCATACATATATGTTTAGAAAAATTAACATTGTAAGGGGATGGTGATAACATCGTTCGCCAACTTAAACCTTAAGCTACAAGGGTTCCAAACGCGCCCTGGTCTAAGAAGGTTTTTTTTGTTATCACCATCTCAAAGTAAATGAATTATGAATTAAGACCAGTTCACACCCAAGCTTTTTAAAACCCAGCCTTTTTATCGTGTAACTGTTATAAATATATCGCTAGGGTTTTACACGAGGTTCCCTTTACTAAAATTTATTGCAATAATGTATACGTTAGCTCAAAACGCTGCGTACTCAATCATTATTTTTTGAGAAACAAAATCTACCTTATTTTACTCATATACAATTAAAATTAGAATTAAAATTCTATAATATTCATTATTTTATTTAATGAGTGTGTTCTGCCTGTGATGACGTGTTGAGTGGAAACGGGGACACTGACAGAAGGCCTTGTCAACAAGTTTAAAGTCGCGCAGCGGGCTATGGTAGGACTTTCTAGGGACAAAATTCGTGATGAAAAATTCCGTAGCAGAACTAATGACTACTTTATGATCTCTATATTACAATGGTATGATAACCCGTACCTCGTGTTACCGGAGTACTGAGAAATCGACACGCAACAATGTGAACCTTAAAATCTCACAAGCTATTTTCTCTTGTGTAGGTAGGTAATTTCAACTATGTAAATGCTGAATTTCATGGTTAATGAGATACAGCCTAGTGACATACGAATAGATAGACACATGTGGACAGTGGAGTCGTGGTAATAGGGTACCGTTTTACAATTTTGATACGGATCCATAATAATGATCTTTGAGATGTTGTTAATTTATAGCGCCAAGGTCTTTTCTAATTCGTATTTATTTCGAAAGATGTTCTTAAATTAATTAGCTGGCCAGGTATCTAGTTCTGTAATTATATTTTTGCTTAAGAAATTTTGTAATTACTTTCAAAGACTTTCAATAATTAATCTGTTGAAACAAGACGGCCTTATAATTATAACTTTGCAACTAGTTTAGGGGTGACAACTTTTAGTAAATTATATGATAAAAGAAAAAAAACTAAACTGACTTTGACTTGGTGCATTAGGCAAAGTTCCGGTTTGAAGCGCCTCGGTATTTTTTATACACGAAATATTTATTTTCAATTTTTTTTATTTAGCTTTACGCCAATAAAAAAGAAACTTTTCCTCCACAACCTACCGATTCGCATCACCCGCCCTTTGATGTAATGTGATGTCAAATACCCTTCCTCAAAGCTATCAAATGTAAAAAATACTTCAAATATCGTTAGTTTAAAATATACATCGAATACACGCGCGAACATAAAATAATTTCTTCCCCTTTTTATTATTAGTTTACACAGATAAACCACTAAAATACAGAAAAAACTATGGTAGTATCTCTTCTGTTCAAATTTAAAACTTTAAGTTGGCATCGATTTTATATGAAATTCTTTACGAGAAGCTGATGTCCAACAAGAAAATGCCTGTTGACAATAAACAGCTTGAAACTCAACTCTGAAACAGACATTAAATCGAACGTAAACATTACCAAATTCTACGCTCTGAATGTCCCAAATAGTCACAGTATCCATTTACAGCATACAGCGGAAAACTTAAGAGAGGTTTAAAACAGAAGAGGACGTAATTATAGGTCATTATTGACGCCGAAACTTGACAAAGAGTTGCCATTCGGCCCTTCGCGTGCGAAGCGAACTTAACACTTCGCAAGAATGTGCGGTCGCGACCCTTCGCCCTAATGCCGGCTCTTAGTTCTTACCTACGAGTACAAGTTCAGGGATCTAATTGTATTAGACTGTTGCCAACTTGTTAGTTGTTCGCGAACTGTTTACCATAGTTCAGCTAGGGTACAGTGGCACAATGGGTGATGCGGAAGAGGTTTTTGTGGGATCCTAACGACAGTGCACGGTTTAAAGAGTATATACCCCTTCAGTTGTCTCTTGACAACTGAAGGGGTATATACTCGTGGTCATGGTTGACAATTATTTTAGTAGTTTTAGTTTTTTTTTGTTACATATTTCGTACTGCGAAGTACTATGTCGTGACCCTTCGTCTTAATGCCAGTTTTTAGTTCTTACCTACGTCATCATCATCACATCAAACCATTACCGGCCCACTACAGAGCACGGGTCTTCTCCCACAATGAGAAAAGGTTAAGGCCGTAGTCCACCATGCTGGCCCAGTTCGGATTGGTGGACTCCACACACCTTTGAGAACATTATGTAGAACTCTCAGGCATGCAGGTTTCCTCACGATGTTTTCCTTCACCGTTGAATCAAGTGATATATTAATTACGTTAAACGCACATAACTTAGAAAAATTAGAGGTGCGAACTTGGATTCGAACGCGGCACCCCGAAAGTGTAGTCGAGCTCTTACCCAATGCGCTACCAAGACTTCATGTTCTCTCGTAGTTTGGTGTTCTCACCTACGAATCCAAGTTATAGGTTCTAACTTAAATCTAACGTAAACACCGCCGAGTCCTTTCATCGCACTTACCAAAAGTCTTCGATCAGTTATTACAAGTCTTATATACAAAGTGTCCAGAATAAGCCGATTTACAAAATACAAAACATATATAAAATAACTATAGCGTTAGTTTATTATATACTACGCATGTTAAATATTTGACAGCCGATTGGTTCAGTGGGTTTCAGGGTTCAGTGGGTCCAAAGCCATGAATGTGTTCGATTGCCGCCACTGGGAAATTGTGTGATGACCATGAATATTTTTCAGCGTCTGGATGTGTACTTGTATATTATTAACAAAAAATATTCATCAGTCACCTTGTTACATCTTGCTTGTACCTATAACACAAGGTTCGTTTACTTTGGGGCTATATAAGATGTGAAAAAAAAAATTTGGTAGGATAAACCATTTTTTTAAACATATATATTTTAAACATTTTGACCGTGGGAAACTTTATAATCGATTCTTAAAAAATTAAGTCGATTTTTAATAAATTTTTGTCTGTCTGTCGGTCTGTCTGTCCGGGCATCACGTGAAAACTACTGAACGGATTGAAATAAAATTTGGTATAGTTGTAGCTGATATTCCGGGTAAACATATAAGATACTTTTTATCCTGATAAACAGTAAGTTTCCACCGGGAAATGGGATGAAATATTTTATCAATATTACTTCATACCTCCGTTAAATTTGAATCGATTATAATACTTCTTTTTTTATTGTAAAGTGTATACTATTGAGCATGTATTGTCTAATTTTAATGAAGATCTGATAAATATTGTCGGAGATAAAGGAAATAACTCTTCACAGATAACAGCACGTCGCAAGGCATACGGAACAACGATCGAATACATGCCTACCATCTTAGAATAGGTCATAGGCCTCTTTTTATCCCGGAAAAGCAACTTTCCCCCTTTCTTTTTATCCCGTTAAACGTGATTAACGTTATTTTTTTAGATATGCATAGTTGAAATATTATCAAGCTTTTGAGTTTGTTTGGTTAAACGCGCTAATCTCAGAAAATGCTTTTTCGATTTCGATTTTTTTGAATCTTTCGCGGACGAAGTCGTGCGGGTCCGCTAGTTTAAAATAAATCTTAAACTAAATGAGGAAACATTGAAGAAAATACCTTGCTTGTCGTCCTATAAAAAGACAAGCATTTGATAATAGATTATTGTGTTGATCAACGGTTGGACTTACATCAATTTTCATAGGAAATTGCCTGAATAGTTTCACGACAAGCTTACTATACAAGCTGAGTTTAATAAATACAATAATTTAACTGACGTCCGTTTAAACTCTAAAATAAATAATGGATCATTATCGACGCGAACTTAGACCGCTGATGTGGACATTTTCGACGTTTGTTTGTAAAACGAGTTTAGTATTAGTGAGAATTTGCGGCCGGGACCCTTGGTCCTAATGTTTGGTATTTACCTAGTGCAATTAGTGTCTAATTGCATTACAGAACACCCCTCTTAACTTGTTTCTCACATTCCCAGTATTGACGTACACCCTGGTGCAGTAGTGAGCGCTGTAGTTCATCGAAGGTCCCGGGATCGATCCCCGGTTAGGGACAATTGGGAGTTTGTAATAGTTGTAAGGGCATTCTATAACCGATACTTAACTCAAAACTGTATTTTCAATCGTGTCTGTCTGTCTGTCATTATCATGGCTGCGCATCACGCTGATTCTACTGAATGATCTCAAATAAAATTTGCTATGCACAATTTGAGTTCATACTACGGGGTAGGACATAGGACATTTTTTATCCTGGAATTCAGGCCACTCAGTTCATTTGGGAGAAAGGATGGAAGTTTTTGACAATTTTACAAAATAACTCCGTCAAATGTTAACCGATTTAAATAAATATTTTTTTAATTGATAGTGCGCACATCAGCAAACCACTCACTTAAGGCTAAACAATACCAAATACATTTATGAAAACGTTACGTCAGTAGGACTAAATAGAAAATGGTTAACCTTTAGCATACAAATCAAATAACAATGTGATTTTAATTCTTCGTTTAACGATTACTATTCTTTGTTAGTGATAGCAGCTAAGACTGATGGATACCAAATTATCGTTCAAATTTCCAAAGACGACCCCTTTACTGACTTGGGTCACGCTGCTTACCCGAATTATTAGGGTTATGGTGCTGCTGTTATGACACACATTATTTGCAGAGATTTGTTATAGGAAATTGAAAGTATTTTAAATAAGGCAAAACGGGAATAGGTCGCCGGGACGGTTTTTTACGATTTGCAATGTTTGTGTGATTGAAGGTTTCAAATTGTGGGTGATTAAATTTCCAAAAGCAATAACAGATATACCGCACACACTTCAGTCGTTTATTCAAATATGTTGAAATACGGTCTATACTTAATATAATAGGCTTGTATATTTGACACTACCAGTACCTACTATTGAAAAAGTTTTACGTTTAGTGTCCGATTTATTGAGTTAGGCATAGAATATTATATTGAAGTACGCTGAGTCCCGTAATATAGCGAGCGAAGCTGCAGGGCACATCTGGTCGCAAATAAAATAGATAAAAAAACCTTTAATCCCCATTTCAGACCATGCGCATCCGAGCAAAAATTACATAAAATACGAGTTTTAAAAAGCGAACACAAGTACTTGTCTGTATTTAATACGCAAAGTAACTTGGCTCGTTACAGGGGACCCAGTTCCCATATAGGTCAACGTTTTCGAGTCTCCAGCATACGCTCAAAGTATTAATTATTGCGGGGAATGTTCAAAGCGAAAAAATTTCATATTTAATTAATATAACATGTTTATATGTTCATGCACAGTTATTATATTTTCTGAATTCATAATATTATTTTGTTGCACAAATTAAATTTCACCTATTGCGTACGCGAATATGAAATTGAAAGTCATTTTTTAGGTTTGAATTAACAAAGTGAAGTTTTTTTTTTTATTTCTATTAATAGGTTTACTTTTTATGTTCGCTGTTTTTTTGTTGCTGAGCTTTTAAAATGTTCATTTTACTGTTAAAATAAATATCCCCTATATTTATACGAATGGGAAGTTTTATTTCAGATTGAAAAATACATTCATAACAATGCATGTTCCAATGTTCTAGAAGTAGGACGTATGTTAGATATTTCGTAATGAAAAATCACATAACAATAGCTCAAATACACACCTGAATCATAATAAACATGTAGGAAACCTCCTATCATATCATCGATTAATATTACTGTTGGGTAATAATATATTAATAATCATTATCATTATTGTGAGCCCATCAACAGCCTACTACAGGGTATAAAGGTCCCAGAATAAAAAGGGTTAAGGCCATAGCCAACCACGCTGGCCAAGCGCGGATTGGTAGACTTCAAGCGCATTTAAGAATTTTAAGAACATTACTACAGAGAAATCTCTGGTATGCAGGTTTCCTCACGATTTTGCCGTTACCGTTTAAGAAAGTGCTATTGAATTGCTTCAAGAAACACACATAACTCCGAAAGACTGAACTCGTAACCACTGGGCTATTTAACACGCTTTTATTAGCTTCACCTGTATGTATGTTTGTATGTGTGTTTGTAACCGACTCCTTTGAGTTAAATTTTGTACTACTTTGAACGATCAGATTTGATTCAAACTTTGTAGACATATCGAGGACCGATGACAATACACTAAACTTTTAGCACCCTACGCTTTACTTTTTAGTATTTTTTTAAACTATTATTTATTAGCGCTGAATTACCGTAAATACTTAATAACAATTCACACTATCACTTAATAAATAAAAATAAAATATGAGATTAAAATAGGCAGTTATTTTAATGACTAAATGAACGATTGCAGAATCCAAACAAATGGTTTTTAATTTTTTTTTGTTCGGGCTAATCTTTCCAGCATCTGAACTGATCAATACGTCTGTATTATCTCTGTGTGTGTGTATGTGTGTGTGTGACTAAGACACATTGTAATTTGAATTGTGTGGTGTACCAATAAAGTGCATAAATAAATTATTAAGAAGAGTAAAATATACATGCAAGACACTATTATTTCTATTAAGCTTAAATTAATACTAGAAACTAATTCTAAGCGCAGATTTAAATGTGCAAACCGATGTCATACTCCGTACTTGAAGAACGAATTAAAACATTCCGCGTGTACAACCAAAACAGTGGTAGTTATTATAATTAAATCATTAAAATATTTTCCAAACATTTAAAATCCACAAGTGTAATTAAAACCCGACCCCGTTATAATATGCAAGATTTTCCTCACACAGCACACGGCAAACATTAAAGCGAGGGGGGCAAGAGAGTGCATACAGTCGCCAAAGCCCACGACGAGTAGGGTCGCCACACCAAAAGCTTGTTACATTGTACAAAAATCCATAAGTTCGAAATACATTACTTTATTATTTCAATTATAAGTTTATTTACCTACTAGATAATTGCTAAACACTAAAGACACTTGAAACTTTTTTTTGATTAGGTGCTGGAGTTTACTCACAATACGGCTGGACCTATTGTGAAATATATAGGTACATTCTACGAAACTAACACGATTTTACTTAAGGCTTGTGGTCTCGTCATTCAGTATGCTTACTGGGCTTGCCTCTTCACAAGTACTGAATGGGGCGCATTGTTAAACTAACTATAAATTAAATTATAATAATATTGTCTATGTGAGATAAAATATTACTCTTTATAAACAAAAAGCTGATTTTAACAATCGACTTACCAGAAACGGAAATAAACACCTTTACAACACGATCCCTAAGGTAATTCTTGACCTACCAATACATATATTTAAATAATGGGTAAAAACACATCTAACACAACGAGGTTACTATAAATTTGATGAATTCCTTAATGACAAGGCAGATTGGAAACAGCCAGCTTCGCTCTCATCTTCCGCAAGATAGAAAAATTATTGTAAATGTTGATGTTGGAAAAGAGCAACTACTGAGTTTCTTGCCGGCTCTTCTCGGTAGAATCTGCTTTCCGAACCGGTGGTAGAGTCACTTAAAACATTCATACTTGACGTTTCAAAAGTGCTTATAAAGTAGCCCTACTTGAAATGAATTTTGAATTTCGCTGAAATAAAAAAACTAAACTATTTTTCTGTTTTGTTGAATAATATTCATGCTACTTTGATAAATATTAAATAATTTGGATGCTATATGATAATTCCTTCTCCGATTTATTTATTAGAATAATTTATAGAAATAACATTCTACATACAAATATTCAGAATAATAAAAATTACTTATATGCATTTCTTGTCAATAACTAATCTATCTATCTTTTGGGCAAAGTAATTAAGCATACGTAAAATAATGTTTATAATATCCCCTTCAATGGGTAGTTGTAATAAAGACGATTTTGCGTTCCTGTTAAAATACAAGAAACAACATTTAAAGCTTTTACTTCAAACTTTTACATAAAATAATTTCTTGTTAAAACAAACTCTTATAATAAAATTTAAATGTCACTTATGAATGTATATTTCTAAATGTCACTATGAATATGAATATAACTGGTGACTTTAAAAAAGGTACGATATACGAACTCGAGAAAAGAGGTTTTCTTTACATACGTATTGTAATACTTAGTGTAATACCGTGAAGTACTGTAGAATGGAGGAAGTTTTCAGTTCGTAGATCGTATATATCGTATCGTAAAAAAAAATTTGCCAAATTTAGTATTTATTGATATTTTTAAAGCTTATTTTAAAAGAAGGCTTAATGTTTACTGTTAACTGAATCAGCTCCGAAATTAAACTTGTTGCTAAAAGCCTTCCTTACCAATGTCCTAGATATTTTTTTTTTTAATTGTATGCAATGGTGTACTTATGTCTATGTGCAATGAAGTATAACAAAAAAGTAACCATGGTTTTATTCCTTTAATCCCTCACCTTTCCTTCATTCCTGACGAACTGAAGTTTCGTTCAAATTTCTGGCATTGGGTCAAAATTCCGGACACGATAGGAATTCTAGTAACCCTAGCCAACGAGTTAATGATGCATGCCATTACCCCCCTTATCTCAAGGCAGTAAAGACTCTAATAGCCGGCGGGGCGGGTGTAATTAACTGTTGAGTGTTTTTACCCAACATAATTTCCAGAGTGACTTCATATTTTCGAACGACCCTACTATACAGGGTGAGATTTTGGAAACGTCCAGAACTCAGTATCAGTATGTAGCACTTACTCATTGAGATCGGCAAAAGTTTAATGCAGATTAACGAAAAAAGGTTAGGCAACTTTATCCCATTTTATTAATGGACGGGTGTACATCTTTGGTGTTTTCCGTTGCTTCTTGCCTCGGAGAGCGTATTAAGCTTTTGTTTATGAAACACCCGATATTAATCTTTAACCAAACCCCCTAGCCCGCATTGGAGCACCGCGATCCTCGTGATTAGCTCTTTAACCGTCTTTGCTGTGAGAGAGAAAACCAGTGCCCTGCAGGCGTCACTCATATTGCCAGCCGATTGGCGCAGCGGACAGCGACCCTGCTTTCTGAGTCCAAGGCCGTGGGTTCGATTCTCACAACTGGAAAATGTTTAGTGATAAACATGAGTGTTCTTCGGTGTCTGGGTGTTTATCTGTATTTTATAAGTATTTATTTATATTATTCGTAAAGAAAGATATTCATCATTCATCTTAGTACCCATAACAAAAGCAACGCTTACTTTGGGGCTAGATGGCGATGTGTGTATTGTCGTAGTATATTTATTTATATGATGCTAAAGAATTTGCCTGGACACAAATCGAAAACTAAATTGACATGAATGTTGTCCGCTTAGAGATTGTATTAAAATCGTACATGCTAATTTTATTTTATAAATGTTGCTCTAGGAGCTCTTGCTGAAGAAGTTTCGATAAAGTTAAGTTTTAAAACAACCAACCATAAGTTCTGTTTTACTTTGCAGCAACAGTATCTCTATACTAGATAAAGCCTCTCAGATTCTGAGCGTGTAAATCACATACTAAAGGTATTATTTCTTAAACATCTAACATTGGGTTTAACACAATTATTTCTATTGAACCCCCTGCATAAAAGTTAACTACGATTAGTATGAAATCAAACGAGCGCCATCTAGTGGCAATACTGTTTCCCATTATTGTACCGAGAGCGCTAAAAAGCACACCCTGTACAGCTTAGGCTGCCGTCACACTAACAACGATAACATTTTGACATTAGACGACCTCGTTGTCTGTATTATTATGAGACTGTAACAGCGGTGTGATGTGTGCGATATGTTTTATGTTAACTTCTTTACTAAGCACCTTGTACTACATTAAACCCCCAGTCTTTGCTATGATATCTGTATTTAATTACTCCCTGTGCCCATGGCTGCGGTCGCGTATACCATAGTATGTAGCTGTACCGTTAATATTTTGTTTTATTTTAAATTTCTTGCATAAAAAAAAATCCAGGATGCAATCTAACCATGTACTGTATCACGTTAAGATTGGTTCGGTGGTTGAGCCAATCATAGGTAACATATACTACATAAAAATATATAATGTATGAGTCCCGTAGAACCTTTTACTTTCTCGGGTTAAAAACCATCCTACGTAATTGTATCTTTATGACTTGAGGGTTATCAGAGTAGTCGTTGTGACAGCTACTCTGATAACCCTTTAAACCCAAAGAATTTAATTCAATTTAGCACACTAACATCTGGAATTAAATTACTGGTTTACATGTAAAAAGGACATTGCTTAGCAGTGGCGTTCACTGGGTTTCTTACCAGGGTATGTATACAGCAGGAAAATTGCATGAAACGGCAAAAATCCTCCTCTTATTCCAGTTATATATAAATTTTTCGGTAGGCATTGTTTTTGTGCATGTATGAAGTGCACGCCACTGTTGCTAAGTTACAATAATCACTTTTAGTTTACAAAAGTCTAGGGTTAAAGAAATTAAAGTATTTTGTTACATTTTAAACTGTATCGATTAACATATTAATTGCATATATTGCTAGAAAACATAGAAGAGGTATATCGTATATATATAATTCTATTTTTTGCATTTATTTATTTAACTATACTAAGGTAAGCCTAAAACTTTTGGCGAATTCTGTCTACCCTATGCAAGTCACTACAACCCCATCTGTTTGCAATTCCAAAGAAGGGTTAAAACTCCAAGGCCTTTGTCTTCTACACCATCTCCCCCCCATTCACAGGGTTAACCGTTCCACGGTATCTCATTAGCGCCGAAATAACACTTGCAATATAAAAGAGTGACGCAGCATTCCGGGCTCCCTTTGCCCTATTCATCCGGGATGTTTCCCCGAAAAAAAAGTGCGTAATTCAAAAACACCGTGATGCAGTGAAACTCTGTTAATTAATGTCTGCTAAATGAAGCCTTTTATATGTAGCCTTTATGACGTGTCTAGTTTTTTACAAATTGCTTTTAAGATGATTTTAATTAGCGTTCATTGAGTTATTAAGAGAACCTGCATCATCTCTGTTATGGATAGCATCTTTGACAGCTGATTGGCGCAGTGGGCAGCGACCCTGCTTTCTGAGTACAAGGCCGTGGGTTCGATTCTCACAACTGGAAAATGCTTGTGTGATGAACATGAATATTTTTCAGTGTCTGGGTGTTTATCTGTATATTATAAGTATTTGTTTCTATTATATTCAGAAAAATACTAGCGTACCCAGCCCGCTTCGCCGGGCTAGATTTTGCTTTATTTTATTTAAACAATAAACTATCATCATTAAATTTTTAATTTAAGTCTCATAATATATTAAATCATTTATTTCTCTCCGTATTCATTCTCTTCTATTCTCTTCTCGGGCGGGTGAAGATCATTGGGGTGGGTGATGGAAGCTGTAAGGATTTCATCATCATCATAAAAAACCCATTATCGGTCCACTTAAAGGCACTGGCCTCCTCTTAAAATGAGGGCTGATGACGTGGTCCACCACGCGGGCCAAGAGATGAATGTAGATATCGCCATCATCTCACTACCATGTACATATTTTTTAAGTAATGTAGACGTGTCGAAAGTGTCATCTATGCTCCTATATATGCTAGCAAATCTGCTTTTGTATGTACATTCAGTTAAAGATAAGAAATAGCAGACTTGGTGTGCTGTTTCATAAATAATTATAATTTAAATTATAGCAAATTATTTTTTGTTCCAGATCTATGCGTTTTACTAAAGTTACGTGGGACGACATTGCGGCCGACGGATATGTAAGGTAGGTACTTTGATGAACTAAATTAAAATTTCTTTCGATAGATATATATATATATATATTTAAACACACATATATTTTATATAGTAATATATAATTTTATAGTAAGTAAGTATACTTGAGTATACTTACTTACTATAAAATTCACAGATAAAGAAAAAATAACAGAAAAGAAAAAGAATTCACAGTAGTTTTCATATAAAAAATTTGGATATAAACAATCGACCGATAAAGGGTCAATAAACGATATATATATGCTATGATTCCTAAGGTAATTTTGGACTTACCAATGCATAAGTTTAAAGAATATGTTAAAACACATTTATTACAGCGAGGTTACTATACAATTGATGAATTTCTTAGTGACAAGGTTGCTTGGAAGCATCCGGCTCCGCTTTCATCCCTCACAAGATAGAAAAATGTAAAAATGTAAAATGGAAATTGTTGATGTTGGAAAAGAGCAACTGTTTTGTTTCTTGCCGGCTTCTTCTCGGTAGAATCTGCCTTCCAAACCGGTGGTAGAATCACTACACACAGACAGACTTGACGTTTTAGAAGTGCTTATATTAGACCTAATTAAAATAAATGAGTTTTAATTTTGTTTTTTTTTTAATTTTGACCTACTAGAAACTGTCATATAACCAGCGAAGATTGCATATGCAAATCAACTGCGAAGCGTTCATAAATCAGTTTTGTGGTGGCGGCCATCTTGTACTGATTTTCATCAAACATAGCTAAGAGCAGCTCCGACAAGTTCACCGTTCGAACAAAAAAACACAATCGAAATCGGTTCATCCTTTCGGGAAATACGTGGCCACAAACAGCCACACACACACACATATACAAGTCGAATTTGTCAAATAACACCCCGTCGGTTTTTGCGTTGCAGTTTAAAAATTCTTGAAGCTACAAACAAAATTGAAAATAACACCACATTGGATCCATATCAAAGATAATGTCTACTCGTATTAAAAGCTTAACTTTTATTTCAGACCTTTCTATTAAAAGGGCACTACCCATTGAAACGATAACGAAAACTAGGCGCAAAACTGCCAAGGGTCAAAAGGGTAAGGGTATTTCAATTGAAATCCCTTAAATTCTTAGGGCATCGTTTTAATATTTTTCAATGTTTGCTAAGATCTATAATCTATACTAATATTATAAATACACTAACGTGTCCGGTTGTGTTTTATACGTTTGTTTATTTGTAACCTTTGTTCGGCTCACCTGCTTTATCGATCGTGATGGAATTTGGCATGAAGTTGTTTGCAATCTGGAGAAGGACTCATCATCATCAACAACCTATAACAGTCCACTGCTGGACACAAGTCCTCTCCCACTGGGAGGACTTGCCTATAATAATCACCACGCTGGGTAGACGGATTGGTGATCGCAGGAGATGGTAGTAGTAGCCCAGAGGACTGCTGCCCGTTCTCCGTTATATTCCCTTAGTCACCTCGTACGGGACCCGCGGGAGTAGGAGGGTCGTTACAACTGTATTCTGATCTGCCGTCACCACACGGCAAAGATAAATAAGTGACATAACAGATACATTTTATACCGTAATTAAGTGTGAATGAAAAAGTGCAAAAGGCATTTTAGGGCGCGTTTTAGGTCTTGAGGATAGAAATTAAGCTTCATTTGCTATACTCCGCAAAAAGCAGGAACATCTGTATGGTCTAATTTATAAATTCTTCAGTAATTATACTCAACACTAAACCGATCTCCGGCAATGTCAACTCTCTACGCTCGTTTTGCTCCGACACCGGTGCATCCTTAGAGGATGTTAACTTTACAACGAATAACTGTTAGGTAAGGATCCCTTGAAGAGAAATGTGAAGGCTTCAAATATATCTTGGACCGTCTCGGCCCTATGGACCCCAAGGTGTTAAAGGATTCGAAGAAGAAGAGGGATCTCTTATTCCTTGTTTGTCTATGGAAAACCACATACCCATATATCCTGGCTCTCTTATCCTAAGCCAAGACGTGCGTGTTAAACTTCAAATGCTCCGATTTGTTCCAGCCACGGACCAAGTCAATGCGCCTATGTACCTATTGCGCATACATAATGGTTAAAGTTTATGTTATTTTATGGCTCTACGGAATGGTAAAGGAGTTAAAATAAAACATCCATAAATGTGAACAGTGGCGTGCATAGAGGGTATGCACAGGGTATGCATATGATATAGGGTATGCAAACTTAAGGATAGACATTGTAAGATTTATTAAAAGCCTACCCTTAAGTATTTATAACACGTACTGGAGATTTTCTTCATTTGATATCATCTGCATACTCTGTGCATACCCTCTATGCACGCCAGTGTAAGCGATAGCTTGTTTATATATTTGTAGTGTTCTTGAATACATTATATATTATAATATCTATTTGTTTAATCATATTAGATACGCATCAATACACAAACATACATTGTACACGCAATACACTGTCTTGAGCACGAGGCGAGAGTGGACTCGTCTGATCAAAGTGCGAGTGTCGAGCCTGTGCTACACTATCCACTACAACACAGCTGACAATACAAGGTTTTCTACCTATCTATACCGCTGCACCGAATCATGATGAAATATTATATCTATATATATAAAATTCAGAGTCCTGACTGACTGTTAATCAACACACAGCCTTAACCGCTGGGGTGAAAAACTAGGAATTCCCTAGGAAAACTAGGATTTTTCGTAAGTCCATTTCTAAGGGGGTTAAACAGGGGTTTAAGTTATGTATGAAACTCTGCCATTTTTCAAGCTATAACCTTAAAACTTGATATCTTTTTGACTTGACTTTAGACTTTTGCAAATAAGTACAGAAACAAATGTATCACAGATTTAAAAAAAATATTCCCAAAGGGGTTAAATCAGAAATGAAATACGACGAAAAAATCAACGCTGAGCCTAAATCGCTGGTTATAGGGAGATGGATTTTAGCATAGCTATGAAAGCATTTAAGCTTAACAAACGCGAACGAAGTCGCGCTTAGTAAAATTTTTTAAGAGACTTCTCCAAATACCTACTGCGAATAAATATCTACATACAATATAATATTAAAGATACAATATGATCGCCCGATCCATCTTAATGATCATACGACTCATGCATTACCATTTCTCATTACAACCCGCCCACGTGTCGATATCGCAACAGGAAAGAGCACTCAATGTAAACAAAAACAAAAGTTCTCACATGTTATTCAGCGCGCGATCAACTCGTGCGCAGCATACGTGAGCGCGCATGTTACAGCGACGCATCATCTTTAGGCAGGCTTGTTTAATGACAATATCGATCTTACTACCATCACTTACAGCAGTATTATTATCATTATTATGTCTTATAGTTATTGACGTACCAAGCAAATGGCCCAACTTTATTGTAATTGGTAAACCATTGCCTATAAACAGAGCAACAGACGCAGGGTATGCAAGTAACACGTCTCAGAAAGTGTTGCCATCAACATTATTTTTTTTTTACTGTAGGAGGAAATCCTCACCGATGTTAATAGGTCAGTTAATACCTCTCAACATGCCCGACTTCGCTGAGAATACAACACTCCGCGACCTACGGACTAAATTCTCCTACATACCCCGAGCGTCCTTCCCGGAACCGCAATACGCATGACTTCAGAAAGGGGGCTGTCTGCTCAGGCTTCGTCTGCCTTTTGCCGATCCCATTCGTCCTTTACTCGTTTTTGCATAATGTTCTGAAGCATTGTTTCCATTAACCTGAGCCGTAGAAAGTAAGCCTCACGTTCCTGTCATTAAACCGGCCCTTTCTGCTGTTACGCAAAAAATTGCAATGATGCTGCTTAACAGCAGAAATAAGCATGGCGGTAGTAGTACCCCGGGCCAGCTCATTCACAAAAAGCTGTACTAATTACTATAGGGGTTAAAGTTTATACATATTAATTTAATATTGTTCAAATTTTCTTTCAAATTATATTCCTTATTTTCAGAGAAGACTAGTTATTTTGGCGACTTCCTTGATGCCAGTGGCCTACATAGAGGATATGCAAAGGGTATGCAGATGATATAAAATCTCTAGAATGACTTATAAAAAACTTAAGGAAATGCATTGTAAGAGTTATAAAAAGCCTATCCTTAAGTATTTGTAACTCGTACTGGAGATTTTCTCAGATACGATGATATAAAAATGAAGAAAATCTCCAGTGCAGATAGGGTATGCGAATGCATACCCTTTGCATACCCTCTATGCACGCCATGCTTGACGCAGTATATAACGATTTCATGGATACAGCTTGATAAATTTATTATGTCTAATAATTTTCAGAAAAATAAAAATATGTACAAAAAATAGCCTACTACAACAATTATATTTAAACAAAAACAGAAGCCTATATACTTACAATTAATTTGGAGTCCGTTCTGATTAGCTTTTCATAATATTATTTTAAGAAAAGTGTTCATGTACCTTTATTTTGTTGAGAAATTCGAAATGAAATCCTGGCCTTTCAAATACATAGAAAAGGCTTTCAATAAAATAAATTCAAACAATAAGCATGCCCAAGATATCCATGAAAGGCTAGCCCTTGGGCCGATGATAGTGATCTAGATAATTCTTATTTATTCCTACATTCGCTTCCAAGCATCTGCAGACGTGCCAACAAAACCTCAGTACCTACCGACCTCGAGTTCGTTAGAGAATTGGTGTTGTTATCATCATTAACATTCGATAAGAATTTTTGTGAGAAATTAATATTCTGAAGAGGATAATTTGTAGCCGAGTCCCGTCTGTAATCGCCCTGTTCATCGCCCACGCCTCAGTAAGTCCTAAAACGAGGTTAGGTTTTTTTTAACCATATATGATGATTTCTGTTAATAATCAACTAGGTACCTGCTTAAGTCGGTGGCTTAGTCAGGCTGGTATTTATATTAACTTAAAAATTGTCACTGCTGTCTTAGCCTTCGTAATGTTAAACGAAGTCGTTATCAATTATGCATCCTGTTAATAAACAAATATTTAATTTAAATAAATAAATAATTATACTACAACACACACACACACCGCCATGGGCAATAAGATGACTGATGCATATTTTTATGAAGAATATACATAAATACTTATAATATACAGAAAGCAGGGTCGCTGCCCACTGCGCCAGTCGGCCGTCGAATTTGGTGGCTGAGACGGGCGAAGTCATGCTGACATTCGTTCCATTACAATTAGAAACGAAATCGTAAGCTAGAAGTGGGTGTTTGCTTTAACGATGTTGGATCAGTAAGTCGGCATGTCTGTAGATGCTCTAATCCCCTTGACCGATGATAGTGATCAAGATAATTCCGTTCTTATTTATTCCTACCATTTGCTTATCGTGGGAGCCTGTGCACTTTATTTTTACTTTCAAATATAAAGAGCGGGATGGAATCTGCAACTGCCTTAATGCACTGCCGGATTCAATACACCTGCGTATAAAGTTACGATTATATATGCACGGCTGCGATGGTATAAAACAAGGGCTAAAAGAGGGTAACGTTCTTTCATCTATTCTTTTTTTGAATTTATTTTAATGAATAATTAGTAGTTTATACATGTATATACATTGCCCATTTTAAGTATTATAAAAACATGTATTTTAAGTATGGATTTCTATTTGAGATTTTTTAAAGTGGGGATAATCTAATCACCAATAATATCATCATAACCGAGCTACTACAGGTCACGGGTCTCCTGCCAAAATGAGAAGGGGTTAAGGCTGTAGTCCACCAGGTTGGCCCAATGTAGATTGGTGCAAATCTAATCATAAATGTACGTGTTATTAATGGTTTTAAAAATATTATGCACTAAGTAAACTCATCCCTCTTGAATAAAAATAAATACTAAGTATAATTTTAATATATATATTTTTTTTAATTTAGTTTAGTTTTTAATTATTCTATTTATGTGGTGCGTAGTGATGGGTCATAGATACCAAATAAATAAAATAAAATAAATACTTTTATCTGTCAAGTCTACATTTACAGTCAAAATATATTTAATTGAATATTAAAATGTAAAAAAAGTATTTTCAATTATTTATTGTATATATACAAGAAAGTGGGAGTATTTATTTGCGCGTGTATGCATATGCGTAGATTTATGTGCATCAGTACATGTATAAAGTGTTAAATAATATTTTTATTTAAAATGAATAATTTAAAAAAAACTTCCCGCTACCGCTTATGACTTGTTTGTTTCAAAGTCACATTGGTACAACCTACCATCTCCGCCTCGCTTAGCATAACATAAACTGCTGAGTGCACACTCGCGACCTTTCACGCCCGGGCGCCGACACGGCAGCGCCGGCGCATTCCATTTGAATATCACGCGCGTGTGTACGAGGCTTTATCCCTGTGTTAATATTTCATGAACGGGAACTTATAATTTGAAATTCAATAGAGCGGTCGTTGAATACACCAAGAGCTAAACCGCTAAACTGTCCCTCCAGTGGAACTTATCAAACTAACAAAATTAACTTCGGAGTCAAGTAAATCTGTTGAATTTGTATCATCATCATTATAAACCTATTTCTTACCGGTTCACTACAGGGCACAGGGTTCATCTCAGAATGAGAAGGGTTATGGCCGAAGCCCACCACGCTGGCCAAATGCGGATTTGTAGACTTCACATACCGTCGAGAACATTATGTAGAACTCTCAGGCATGCAGGTCTTCTCACGATGTTATCCTTCATCTTTAAAGTAAGTGATATTAGAATGCATAAATTAAAATTTGACAACCCTACGGGTGTCAAATTTTGATGCGGTGCTCTGTATAAAATGTAACCTTAGTTTACATATAAACTTAGATTTTCGAAAGTTTTGTCAATGATGCTAACTCAGTGCTTGTCTATTTTTATAATATAACATCAAAAACTATACAACTTTATATATGAATTGAAAATCTGTTAGTTTATCTCTGGATCTAGAAGCTTCCCAGCAGCTTGTGCAGTCTATGGTATGTTATAATGTCCAACCCAGTATTACATAATTTTATGTCATCATGTCATCTTCATATAAAATTAGCGACGTGTGGACAACTCGCGCTGTCAGATGAGACGTCGGTGACGATGAGTTTGCAATTATCTGAAACATTGGTAAAATCTGTTTTGTACAGATTAAAATCGAACGCACAAACAGATGCTAGCTCTTAGACTTGGCTTTGTTTCGAGAGGTCGGTTTTGTATCAGATATTGCCTTTAGGAAATAGCATAAGACGTTTTGCAACGTTTGTTTTTACTTTCGTATATTTTTGTATTCCAACGATTTCCATTTTTGTCCGCCACTATGGGGATAACAGAAGCGTATTTATTGACTCTCTCGGCGACTGTTCGAGGAAAACAAACAGGTTAAAAGTCATTTTTATTTACTTTGGAACGTCTATACCTACTGTATTCAGTACTCTTTGTATCTAAAGTTTTCTAAATTATAATTGAGTTTTTGCTTGCTTGCTAAATCGTTTAATTTATTAAAACTCCATAGACTAAGACATATTTTGTACTTTAAATAGGATTATTACAATTTAACCGATTTCCTTGTATACTAGGAAGTAATGGTTAAGAGACACTGTTTCATCCCCTGCAAAAGTTCAAACAATTAGTTCAGTTTACGTGTTTATCAAATTAATTGTCAAAAATTTCGAAAGACATTTTGATTGACAGCGTGTTTTATGATGTTTGAGATAAGCTAACCATATTGAATATAGAATAATTCAAATCCGTGAACCCCGATCCTCAAGGGGTCAATGGCGAACTCATGACCACGGAACAGAGATAACCAATGGTATATCCGAGACAAATCATTGCAACACCATCATAATCATACCAACCTATTACCGGCCCTCTACAGGGTACAGGTCTCCTCCCTCATTGAGAAGGATTTAAGGCCGTAGTCCACCACGTTGGCCCAGTGCGGATTGGCGGACTTCACACATCTTTGAGAAAATTTTGAAGAACTCTTAGGTATGCTGGTTCCCTTCACCGTTCAAGCAAGTGATATTTTAATTGCTTAAAACGCACATAACTTAGAAAAGTTAGGGGTGCGTGATGCGAACTCGCCCCCCGAAAGTGAAGTAGAAGTCTTACCTACTGGGATATCACCGCTGTAACACCATGCACCTACCTAAATAAACATTCATTAAAAGCTCTTGCAATTATTTATCGGCTCCCCGCAATTTACATTAAAATATCTTTTACTTCCGTGATTAATGGAGCCAGAACCCGGCTTGCGTTATCGCATTATTCGATAGGGCTGCGGTCGATAGCATCGAATTCGCGGTTATCGATGAAAATTATCGATAAAGAACGAGTCATTTATTCACTTCAAGTTACGGGCTATCAGGTGAAATATCGGCGTTGAAATGGATGGGACAATCGGGAATCAGTCCATCGGGCTGTTTTTATTGTCTAAGTTTTTATATTAAACTAGCTTTTGGCCGCGGCTTCGCTCACGTTAAGTTCCATTTTTAATTCAGTAAATTTTAACTACAAAGTTTTAAAAAATGTCTTGCTGCTAATAGAAAAATATGAACGTAAATTACTTAAAAAATTAGAAAAGGTCATAAAAAATTTCATCCCCTATTTGATGTGTTGGAATTTTTAAAATATGTCGAACACTTATTTCATTATTTTTAATCAGAAACCTACAATCAAAGTTTCATGGAATTAACTTTAAAAATAAATTGAATAGAATAAGCATCCGATCAAGTTGCTTAGTAAGGGCGTAAAGGAAAAACAAACAAACTCATTTTCGCATTTATAATGGTATTTAAGATTGTTATATATGTATCTACAACATTAGATTACATTTATGTTTATGTATTTATTTAGTTTGTTTTCTATGCCATAAGTCAAGTCAAGTATGATAATCTTAAGTAATATTATAAATGCGAGAAAGTGTTTGTTTCTTTGTTTTTCTATTAAACAAACACATTTTCGCATTTATAATGTTACTAAAGATTGTTATACATGTATCTACAACTTAGTTTGTTTTCTATGCCAAAAGTTCATGTTTATCGGTTGCTTGGTTCAGGCGTAAAGGAAAAACACAAACAAACACATTTTCGCATTTATAGTGTTAGTAAACATCGTTATACATGTATCTACAACAAAATATTACATTTATACATACACTTACGATAACATAATATATACATGTAACATTATAATTGAAAACATATCCAATCATAATTAGTGGAGCTAATATACTTGTATAATAAACGAGTTTAGACTGTCTTGTGTTTGATTCTGCTAAAATAATGTTTAATTAATGTCAGTTAACCAAAGTCGACCGTGATAGACTGTGTATTATCCGCAAGGGCCTCCCACTCGGAATTGACGACCTACCGGGCGCAGCGGTGAGCGCTGCGGAAATAAGTATAAGGTCCCGGATTCGATTCCCGTCACGGACAATTTGGAAATGTGTAATCTCTCAATTATCTCTGGTCTGGTTCGGTGGGAGGCTTCGGCCGTGGCCAGTTACCAACCTATCGACAAATATGTGCCGCTGGGTGATTTAGCGTTCCGGTACGATGTCGCGTATAAACCGATTAGAGGTATGGGTTTAATATAACTAACAACCTCGAATAGATTATCCCGTTAACATCTTAGACTGCATCATCACTTACCACCAGGTGAGATTGCAGGCAAGGGCTAACTTGTACTGGAAAAAATTAATGATAGTACCGCCAAGGACGACCGTGATTGACTATTTAATATTCGCAAGTGCCACCCACTCGGAAGTGTGCCATATTTATTTAGCATCACCAGTATTTGCGTAGGCAATACTTGATCTTGAAATATGTATAGGATCCCACTCACATTAGAGCCTAAGCACACTAACGACACACCGCTGCATCAAGTCGCATGCCTTAAGGTCCATTCACACGGCAATCAGTCGCAAGCAGTATCGCAAGCGAACTACATATTGCACGTGTATGCCCAAAAACCTAAATTGAAGCCTTTTTTCATTCATTGCATACAATCAGACATAATATTCAAATATGCAAGTACGTGCTAACCCTATCGAGCTATCGACGTAAGCTACTGACTGAAGGTATACACGAGACTAGCGCAAGTACACACACATGCGACATGCACATGCAATTTATTTATTTATTAAGGAAAACCAACAGCTCATACAAATTTTCCTTTGCCATGTTTTTACGCTTTAAGCTAATGTAAATGTCTTAATTTCATTTTTTTTGAGTCAATGTACCTATATATTATTAGAACTGCAATATAAAAGATATGCCTTAAATTACTTAAGGAACTAGTTATTACGGCAATAATATTAAAAAATAAAATAAAATTAAACATCAAAGTCGAAGTTTGGTTAAGCTTTATTTTATTTATAACATTAAATATTTTGAAATTTCAATACGTGCATGTTAAAATGTCCATAATTTGACGCCTAAAGTCAAATTTATTATGAAATAAATATATTTCTTTTTTTCACACATACATATCGGATATTCTTGGTAAGGGAGAATATTTACCCAATTTCGTTTTCATGCATAAGCTACTGGGGAATTAGTAGCAAAAGAGTCGTGTCTAGACGGTCGTTTGCAGCAAATCGGAAGAAAAACAAACAGTCAAGTCAGTCGTTAGTGTGTACGAGGCGTTATGGGTGAGCATTGTTCATGTTATTAATACGTGCTTTGGTTTTAGTGACTAAGCATGGGCTAGTAATTTTAACCGACTTCAAAACGGAGGTGTACAGTTGAAGTATAATAAACGAAATTAAACTACATATTTAACTGATTCAGAGTCACTATAGTAGTTCTTTTAAGCAATTTTTTTATATTCCACTGAAAGTGACCACGGTGTCGTTACATCGTACTGGAACGCCAAACGCTTGGCGTAACTTAAGAGTAGGAGGCGCTTACCGGAACTCCAGAATACTCAGCTTTTGCTATTACACCAAACGGATTAAATAAAAATGGTAAAAATGGATATAGATTATGTCCACCAATCCGCAGTTGGTTAGCGTGGTGGACTATGGCCTAAACTCATCTTATTGTCAGAGGAGTATAGATACGAGTACTGACCTAAACTCCTACTAAAGAGAACTCTGCCACATGTTCTTGGAATTCCACCTGCTTTTCCAAAATCTATTGTTCAATATTTTTTTTAAACCGGAACGTGCTTTTTATGTTTTTGATTGGCGGGGGATATTATTCCAACATTTAGTGGCAGAGAACGTGAATGTATCTATAATCATTGAACCAGGAATCAAAGCTAAGAACTCGTGATCAGCCTCCGAATACTCCAACAAATTGGTCATAACGGGCTGGCAATGTGAGATTTTCTACCTACGTTTACTTATTCGATGCGTGTAACGTACAATTCAAAATTCATTTATTTCCAGTAGGCCTACTTTATAAGCACTTTTGAACCGTCAAGTATGTCTGTTTGTAGTGACTCTATCACCAGAAAGCAGATCCTACCGAGAAGAGCCGACAAGAAACTCGATTAAATCCGATTTATATAATATGAATCTAATATCTTAAGCGCCATCTCGTAACAGTATGGTGTCCGAATATTGTAACTAAATACGCTCCTTCAATACCATATAAATCGTAGTTACTTTAATAAGTAACCATACGTAGAAAAACTCACACGTGGCTCTCCGTGCATTTGTTTGTTTACAGCATAGCAAATGATGTTTGCCAGTTTATAGTGACCTAGTGAGGAACGCGAATCGATTGAGGCGATGCTTCCAATGAATGGGGGTACTGGAAAATTACCTATTACTGCAATTGGGGTCATGGATGCGGTACGAGAATCATTGACCCGTTTCGGGATATTCTTTGAGAAGCCATTCTTAGATTAATAATGGAGCCCACGGAAAAAATGTTGCAAATACAATAACTAATTGATAAAGTGTTTTTTTAAGGCAGTGTTCTACTTCCGAGTTCGACTCCTCCCACGCACCGCTATCTTTTCTAAGTAATGCGCGTTTTTAGCAATTATATATATACTACGACAATACACACATCGCCATCTAGCCCAAAGTAAGCGTAGCTTGTGTTATGGGTACTAAGATAGCTGATGAATATTTTTTTTATGAATATAATACACATAAATACTTACAATATACAGATAAACACCCAGACACGGAAAAACATTCATGTTCATCACACAAACATATTCCAGTTGTGGGAATCGAACCCACGACCTTGGACTCAGAAAGCAGGGTCGCTGCCAACTGCGCCACTCGGCCGTCAAATTAAATTAAATTAAAAAACTAAGGGGATTGCGAGAACTTAAGTATAGCTTATTGATACAGAGCTTGCCCAGGAAAGTTCTATCGCCATGTTTATTTCTGCCGCTAAGCAGCATTGTTGCAATGCTGTGTTCCGGTCTGAAGGGCGTGGTTGCCGGTGTTGTTTCAGGGACATGAGGCTTAACACCTACGGCTCAAATTTATAGACACAGGGTAGGACGTGCTCCCTGCATGCTTGGTTTATAGGCTATGATCTTCCAGATAACCCCCGGAGGACAATCTGCTTGGCCCGTCAATTAATACTATAAAAAAGAGAAACAGATTAAAAGTCACAGTGCATCCCAAATCCTATCGACGGTCGATTGGCGCAGTGGGCAGCGACCCTGCTTTCTGAGTCGAAGGCCGTGGGTTCGATTCCCACAACTGGAAAATGTTTGTGTGATGAATGTTTTTCAGTGCCTGTGTGTTTATCTGTAAATTATAAGTATTTATGTATATTATTGATAAAAATATTCTTTACGTCGTCTAGTTACGTCGGTTAATAACTCTCTTTACTATCACGGGAATAATAGGAAAAATACAATGTTGTTCAGTGTCTGGGTGTTAATATGTATATTATAAGTATTTATGTATATTATTCATAAAAATATTCATCAGTGATCTTAGTACCCATAACACAAGCTACGCTTACTTTGGGACTAGATGGCGGTGTGTGTATTGTCGTAGTATATCTAATATGTACCTATGTAATATATTTATATCATCATCATCATATCAATCTATTACCGGCCCACAGCACGAGTCCTCTCACAATGAAAAGAGGTATATTTATATATATTATGTATATATTACGTATATTTATTTAAATGATATATGTATTTCTAACTATATATTTTGGTATTCATATATATTACAACACTCTTTGAACTATCCTGTTCTTTTGCTGTAAGTGCTGTCTACAAAGGTTGCCTGTAAAGATTGCTAGCAGCAATAAGGCCGTCTTTGCATGTATACATTTACTGTAAACTTCTTTCTGTTTCTTTTCATGTATGTTATACGTGCAATTAAATGTTTCTTCTTCTTCTAATATTACCTATAAATGCGAAAGTGTGTAACTTCGACATTTATAATATTAGACGCAGTTGTTACTTTGTTTATTACTTTGTCCTTCCTTTACGCCATAACTAAGCCACCAATCAACTTGATCTTTGGCATAGAGTTAGTTGTAAAGACGGAGAGTAACGGTTAGTAACGGAGTACGAGTAGCGCAGTGGGCAGCGACCCTGCTTTCTGAGAACAAGACCGTGGGTTCGATTCCCACAACTGGAAAATGTCTGATGAACATGAATGTTTTTCAGTGTCTGTGTGTTTATCTGTTTCAACGCGGACGAAGAACGCGGGTAACAGCTTGTAAAATATAAACTCAGAATCTGTTAATACCCTCTATAGCCAATAGTAGCATGAATTTATGCCCTACACTATGCAAGTTTGAACCGACTCTATCCACCCTATTAACATATATCGCGCATATATTTTAAGCGTTCCAACCAAATTCACATTAACAATAATATGAAGAGAATACGAAATCATCAACGGTTTGTAGCGAATCTAACGCCATTGCATATTATACTCGTATTGCTGCTGTTTGCAAAACTCTCTTTTTGGGGGTCGTTGGTACTCGCGTCCGTAGGAATTACCGAAATTAGGTTTTAACCCTTGTTACCCTACACGTGGCCCCTGGGTGGTGCTAAACGAGTATCATTTTCTTAGGTGGTGCTAAACGAGTATCATTTTCTTAGGTGGTAGGCTTCGGCCGTGGCTAGAATTACCACCCTGCGAGCAAAACCGCGCCGCAAAATGACTGATTGTGTCAGTTGACTGATGCGATTTGTCGTGTTCCGGAACGATGCTCGTAGTAGCTTATCTAAAGGGGATGGGTATGTACAGTTGCGTTGCGTTTAATGACAGGATCCGATCCACGGGGTAACTACACTGGACGCCTCGATTTGGAGGCTAGCGGGATCCGAAGCACGGTGCACCGCTGGCCGACCGCAGGTAGTAGGGGGCCCAACTAATAGGTTCGTCACCTATGAAAGGCTGCCCCGCCAACTAGCGAAAAATCCTGGGATGGCTTCCATCGTGCTGGTTGACGACCAGAGAGAGGGCCCGATGGTGATTCCCAGGGGGGTTCGGGCGTCCCCGCAGTCTCCAGTCGAGTCTTCCTTTTAGTGTGGTATCTTCGTGGATTGAGGAGTCTACAAACGTCGCGCCTCGTACAACTGCCATCCCTTTTCCTATTCACCCTTTACATCAAATGACACGCAAAATGAAGAAAAGTAAGTATACACAGCGGTTGCACCTCCTCTCCTTAAAAGTGCATTTCTCAAATATAAGAGGAATACACTCTAATCTCTGTGCAGTCCACCATCATCTGGAGACTGAGAGGCCGCATTTACTTTTTCTTACGGAGACACAAATTGGGGTTCCAACAGATGTAGCGTATCTTCAGTACCCAGGGTATTCACTTGAGCATAATTTTAAACCTCGTGCCGGGGTCTGTATGTTCGCACGTAATGACGTCTGTTGCCGGCGTCTCCGTAACTTGGAGGTACCCAACTTCTCAATCATGTGGTGTCTATTGGATACAGGTACGGATCAGATTGTTTACGCCTGTACTTATCGCTCACATAGTGGTGACCAGGAGACGACGCGGATGTTTCAGTATCTCAGTGAAACGGCTGACACCGTACAGCGTCGGTATCCGACTGCCCAAATGGTTTTTCTGGGTGACTTTAACGCTCACCACCAGGACTGGCTATTCCCATACCAGAACACCGACCACGCCGGGAGAGAGGCGCTTAAATTTGCCTTATCGCTAGATCTCTCTCAGCTAGTCCACGAGGCAACACGGGTACCTGATATCGACGGCCACACACCTAATTGCCTAGACCTTCTGCTGACTACCGACCCAGACCGTTTTTCAGTATCAGTTAGAGCTCCCTTGGGCACTTCTGATCACTGTTTGGTTAGGTCAGTGTCAAACTATCACCCCCTGGACTCCGGTTCTACTGGAATCAGACGGGTGTGGCGATACAAGTCAGCAGATTGGGACGAGATGCGGCATTTTTTTGCATCTTTTCCTTGGCGGCAAGTATGCTTCTCGTCTAATGATCCGTCGAGCAGTGAAAAAGCTTTATCGGAGGTCATAATGCAAGCCATGGAATACTTTATTCCATTCGCTGACGTATCACTCGATGGCAGGGTTCCACGGTGGTATAACGCTGAGTGTGCCCAAGCCGAGGCGCATAAAGATACAGCGTTTGCAGCGTGGGCTGAAGCCCGTTCAAAAAAAGCTCCGGATATCACCGCCAAGAAGAGAGCTTTTAACTCAGCCGCCAAGTCCTACAAGAAGGTACTAAAAAGAGCTCGTTTTAGTCGCACCATACGTATCGGGGCAAAATTAGCTTCTTATCCACGTGGTAGTAAAGCTTTTTGGTCCCTTTCGAAGTCCATCGAAACGAATTTTTGCCGTCCTTCGCTGCCACCCCTTTTGAAACCTGACGGGTCTCTGGCTTTTACTGCAACAGATAAAGCTAACCTCTTAGGATCTCTGTTTGCAGCTAATTCACAGCTAGATTCAGGAAGTGCCTCACCACCAACCATACCTTTTTGTGACTCTGTCATGCCAGAGATACGCATTCGACAGTGTGAGGTTTTAAAAGTGCTCCGCAATCTGGATGTGAATAAAGCCAGTGGTCCAGACGGTATTCCAGCAGTGGTTCTTAAAACCTGTGCTCCCGAATTGTCTCCTATTCTAACACGTTTATACCGCCTCTCCCTTAAAACCACTCAGGTCCCGAAAGCTTGGAAGATTGCCAACGTGCAACCTGTTCCAAAAAAGGGTAGCCGTGCCGACCCATCTAACTACAGACCAATTGCTATCACCTCTTTATTATGTAAAAGTCTGGAGCGTGTACTTAATAACAGACTTCTGGCATACCTAGAAAACAACGAACTCCTGTCAGACCGTCAGTACGGTTTTCGACGAAATCGGTCAACAGGGGATCTTTTAGTGTATGCCACGCACATCTGGGGTGAAGCCATGGATAAGCACGGTGAAGCGCTCGCCGTTTCACTCGATGTATCGAAAGCTTTTGACCGTGTCTGGCATGAAAGTCTTCTGCACAAGCTTCCAGCCTACGGGTTACCCATTAGTTTTTGCAACTGGATCGCTGATTTCTTGAGTGGACGATTTTTTCGGGTTGTCGTCGATGGGTCCTCGTCTGACCTAATGGCCATCAACGCTGGTGTCCCTCAGGGATCGGTTCTTTCCGCTACGCTCTTCCTGCTGCATATAAATGATCTGTTAAAACCCGGCATCTTTGGGTATGCAGATGACAGCACTGTGACGGTTAGATACATGTCCAGTCCACGAGCTAGTGGAGAAGAAACTCTTGTGCTCAGAGAGGCCTTGGTGGAACGCGTTAATCTGGCCTTAAGCGAGGTGTCCGATTGGGGTGACACTAATCTGGTACAGTTTAATGCTTCCAAAACCCAAGCGTGTTTGTTTTCCGCCAAACGGAGTCCGTTCCCCCTAACTCCGACTTTCCGAAATGTATCTGTGCCAATCACGAATAGTATTGAGCTCCTAGGTATCAGCATTTCGTCCAATCTAAACTTTGGACAATGCATCGAGTCCAAAGCTAAAACTGCTGGCAAAAAACTTGGCATCCTCAACAAAGTTAAGCGCTACTTCACGCCAGAACAGCTTCTAACCCTGTACCAAGCTCAGGTTCGGTCGTGCATGGAGTACTGCAGCCATTTATGGGATGGCTCTGCCAAGTACCAGCTCGATGCTTTGGATTCGGTGGATCGTCGTGCTAGGAGACTCATTGGCAACGACCTTGTAGTCAGTAGACTTCAAAGCCTTGAACACCGGCGCAAGGTTGCTTGTCTGGCTGTTTTCTACAAGATACATTTCGGAGAGTGTGCTCAGGAGCTATTCGATTTGGTCAAACCATCTCCTTTCTACCATCGAACTGCGAGGCACCGAAAGAATCTGCACCGTTACGTGGTTGAAATACCATCAACACGTACGAAGCGTTTTGCTTCTTCCTTTCTGATCCGCACCGCAAAGGCCTGGAATGCCCTCCCATCTTCCGTCTTCCCTGATACCTATAATCTGGGTACCTTCAAATCAAGAGTGAATAGGCATCTTCTAGGCAAGCGCGCTTCATCTTAGGCTGCATCATCATTTACCATCAGGTGTGATTGCAGTCAAGCACTTGTCTATATACTTTAAAAAAAAAAAAAAAAAAAAAAAAAAACTCTCCTATATAGAGTCAAAATTCAAACGTGGAACACAAAACTGTTTTGTAGTATAGATTTTTTTGACCGAGTTCATCCGGAGTAGGTAGTACTACTCCGACCCCGTTACTAGCCCGTTGCCATCGTAGACTGCATCATCTTACCAGCAGGTGAGATTCAGGCTAACTTGACGGCCGATTGGCGCAGTGGGCAGCGACCCTGCTTTCTGAGTCCAAGGCCGTGGGTTAGATTCCCACAACTGGAAATGTCTGATGAAAATGAATGATTTTCAGTGTCTGTGTGTTTATCTGTATATTATAAGTATTTATGTATATTATTGATAAAAATATTCTTTACGTCGTCTAGTTACGTCGGTTAATAACTCTCTTTACTTTCACGGGAATAATAGGAAAAATACAACTCTCTTACATAGTTGGTTTACAAACGAAATGTAATTCATTTATTTTAAAGAACTAAATAAATTAGAGAGAGGATACCTTTGTGTTGTATGTTTCATAAGGCAGCTGGGAATCATAGTATTTTTCCGAAAGACCTAGGAAGGATAATACGCAATCATCCGAGCTAGGTATTACAGCCTTAGGTATTACAATAATGTAGGCCGACTGGCGCAGTGGGCAGCGACCCTGCTTTCTGAGTCCAATGAACATGAATGTTTTTCAGTGTCTATTTGTATATTATAAGTATTTACGTATATTATTCAAAAAAATATTCACCAGTCATCTTAGTACCCATAACATAAGCTACGCTTACTTTGGGGCTAGATGGCGGTGTGTGTATTGTCGTAGTATGTTTATTTATTATTTATAACTTGTGGCGGTATTAAAAAAAAAAAGTAACGAAAAAATATAAGTCCTTCTACTTCGAAGATTTTCCAATTTACCGGCAAAAATTGTATTACCTTTTTGGAAGTCCCTGAATACAATACGTCATAATAATCAAAGTATAAAAACAGTGACGTCATTTGTAAATTTTAAACTATCTTAATTTTTTATTTATCTCTTTGAATGATGAAAATTTCCCAATGCTTTGGGAGATAAAAATTTTCATCTTTTTGTCCAACTATAAAACTATGCAAACTGAAATAATGAAGTTTTTCAGAAACAGAGTTTAATTTCATTCAATCTCCGCGTTGCAGGGAGATTGCTCTAGTTAAACCATTTCAAAGCGGTATCATTCCTCGAAATAACAACTTAGTTTTAACGATATTTTGTCAAGTTATTATTTATGTATTATTCAGGGTAGATTTTAATTATTAATAATAAAAATTTAACGAAACACGCCAATATATGGCTCATACATTTTATTCTCACTGTAAGTTGCTTTTAAATTAACTCTAGCATAAAAAACTAGCGGTACCCCGCGACTTTCCGCATATAAGTAAACTTGCGCGGAGTTTTTTTAGGTTTTTTGAAGGGGGAAAACTTTGTCATACGTTTACGCAGCGCACGCAGCGGAAGCTCTCAGAAGGAAAAAAACTCTGATTTTGAAACAGCCTTTATTGATGCTATACTTCTATTGGTTTCAGCGTGATGATATACAGCCTACTAGATGTTGCCCGCGACTTCGTCTGCGTTTGATTTGGTTTTTTTATGTGGCATTAAATTTAGTTGTAGTTCTAATATAAATTAAAGTACTCAGTATCGCTAAGCCTTGAATGAGGGGTTTGCTGCTGTCCGCTGAGGAGTTCTGTCCTCTATCTCCAACTACAGTTTGGACAAAATTAAACACTTATTATAACCTCTATAGTGCAAAAATAATTATTTAAATCGGTTATAATTTGTCGGATTTATGGTATAAATCATCAAACACTTTCATCCCCTCTCCCAAAGGAACCGATCTTAATATCGGGATAAAAAGTATCCTATATTACTTCTAACACTTCCAAGAATACATGAACAAAGTTTCATAAGGATTAGTTTAGTAGTTTTTGCGCGTAAGCGTAACAAACAAACTAACATTCACATTTATAATATTAGTAGGGTAGGGATATAGCCTTCCGCGATATATGGGCTAGATCATCGCGTTCAAGTAAACAAACAAACAAACAAACAAACTCTTCATCTTTAAATATAATATACAAATAGTTAACGGTGATATAAATTTTAGGTTTTTTTTTTTATTTATTTATATTAGACAAAAATATTGCTTTTGGGCTAAAAATAAAAAAAAAACTAATCACTATGTCAGCACATATCTAGGTTAGGATCAATAGAAGAAAACCTTTATATTTATGTTAGCCTAGAGCAATCTTTTTATTTTAAGTTTTATATGACAGTAATCGACGTCCCTAAAATAAAAATACGATAAATTTTAAATTTTTCATTCCAATAATTTCAAAATATTACTGGAAAAACATGTTTTTTATAGTATATATTAAAATTATTTATCAACATTTTTAATATTATTTTATATATAATTTAAATATTTGTTTTTTTAATTTATTGTAAATGTATGTTTTTGTTCGCGTTGCTAGATTCGTCAAGTTTATGTCACAGCCTGATGGATCTTACAGCTTATAAGTACTCACATGTCTCTTAATCGTTTTTTCTCCTTCTAACTGACAATATAGTTTTGTATTCGCAAGTTGTGGCAGTCTTTAAGTGGGTCTACAATATTACATTTATATTAGTTATTATCTCATAGTTTATTTTATATATATATCATAGTTTTTTCACTTTTTGTTTAGTTTTTAAGAGTTGTTGTTGTAACCTGTTTATTGTCCCTTAAATAAATAAATAAACATTGACTTCAAAATATGTGCAAAATTATTTACACGTATTTTGAAGACAGGTTTGCTCTAATAACTCAAAACCATCGCCGACGTAAAACTAATCCAAAATATGAAACTGCAATGCACTGACTGGTCAATGGGAGTAGCTTTCATATAAGGCCGGTGCTCAAAAGCGGCTCTGCATTGATTGTAAGCGATGATCGGCCGATTACACGCTGTGTGCACGTTGCTTTGCGAACTGGCCCGCCGCCAATTCCCATGTTTTTTTAATATCCGTGGAACGGTGGCGTGGAAACAACAACTTTTATTGGTACGTTTCGGCAGCACCGCGGCCAAAGGATTGCAAACTTTTCCGCCAATATAGTTTTTGTGTCCGCGCAATAAGAACCGCTCGCGGAAGGCTTTTAAAACTCGCCTCATGTCCAACCTCGAACGGTATTTTTCTTATCTTCAGAGCCAATTTTCGAGACAATTATGCATTTCTTATTGCGATCGGCGATTGCGTTCAAGTGTGTGCGATAAAATCGGCAATTCCGCTGCACTAATTAGTGGATATCTCCTTATGAATATAATTCCTCAAACTTTTTACGTTTTTAAACTTTTTATTTTCTGTATTAACCATAGAGATTTATATTCTTTCTTTAATTTATTTGTCTTTGTTTGTTTTTTAATTTAAGTTATTGATTTACAGGATTTTTTTCATCAAATCTAATATGACTTCGATGTTAAATTATTTTTATTCAAAAGGGTGTGTGCAGGTACTACTGAAGTTTAGTGAGCTATTTGGAGATGAAGAACGTAACCTCTCATTAACTAGCAAATCTCTTGTAATTACTGATATAGTAAACTTGAACGATAAAAAAGCTTGGGTGTGAATTGCTCTAGCTTCATATAAATAAACGGTGAGATGTTGAAAACCAAAAAAAAAAATACCCGGCTAAGTTTTTTGTGGGCTTTTCTTAGAACAGAGCGCGTTTAGAACCCTCGTAGCTTTAGGTTTAAGTTGGCGTACGAAGTTATCACCATCCCCTTACAATTATGTAAACAGCATATGTATGAACGCTTCATAAGTGCCTGTGATAGGCCTACATGAATAAAGAAATTTTGAATTTGAATTTGAATATGTTAGGCATACTGTTTACACTACAGATATAGAGCATAAACTACTTATTGGCTACCAAAGTTTTATCTAAGGCATTACATACTCGTCTATTGTATTGTCATTCAAGGAGTGTACACATTTGAACCCTATTTTTCTTATTGGGATTGAAATTATCGATTTTTTTTATCAATAAAATCGATTTAATTACAATCTCGTACGATAGAAGGCGTACTCTCGTACGATAGTACGATGATACAATCGAGGATGGAAGACAGTTGTATATTATACACGATATTGTTTCAGAACTTTGTTTATTTTAGACCTTAGATTGACTAGAACTCTACATTATGCTTTGAGGTCGCTAAACCGAACCTGGGAGAGCTTCCGAAAGCTTGTCGCCTCACCCGACTACGCTTGCGGAATCTATCAGGCAACCTGTCGAAAAGAAGTTTAGTAACTGAGGGTTTAAAATAGATTTAATCAAAATAATAAATGGTATGATAGCGACAGGAAGGTTTCTTTGTGCCGTCTGAGTCTCTCAACAAGACTGAATTTTATAGCTAACGCACCGATATTTAAATGTAGCGGTAATAACCCAGTGGGTAGGAGAGAAGCGGTGATGGCCAGCTGGAATCCCACCACGCACATCTAACTTTTTTAAGTTATGTGCGTTTAAAGCAATTTAAATATCACTTGTGAAGGAAAACATTGTGAGGAAACCTGAGAGTTTTCCATAATGTTCTCCAAAATGATGTGGAGTCCACCAATCCGCACTGGGCCAGCGTGGTGGACTACCCCTTCTCAGTGTGATGGTCGAATTTTAACCTGTGGACGACCACCAGTTTTTAGTAACTTGATAATGCTTTCCGTTTAAGCTTACTACATATTCAAGCTTTCAAGTATACAAAGGCACATAATTCCACGCGAGGAGTTAGAAAGTTGCATGATGCCAACAAGCAATTTGAAATATCTTAATGAGCGATCAGCACAGGTACCCCGTCCCTATCTTCCCATCTGCTAATAACGTGTAGATTGCCGTCGGTCTGCGTTCGGCTTAATTGCCTTTGATCTCTCTTTGGCATCACACATTTCGTGCAACCTTGAAGAACTTCCTGTAGCATAGTATTGTTTTGACGTGACAACGTCTTATAAATTGGTTTGCCGGGTGACACTTCAAGAAACTGCGTTACGCTCCGCTCACGTTATGCGCTCACAATGAGAGCGAGTGAGAGGCGCGCGTCCCTTCCACTCGGGCATGGTTAGCCCGCCTAAGAGCGAGAGAGACAGACATAAAAAGTGAAAGGCACGCGTCCCTTTGTAGTAAACGCTGTTTCATTGTACGCAAATGTATTGCAAGTTATTGTATGTATATTTGTATATAAATACGTATGTATGTGTAAAGGTAAAAATAAAATTTTGTTAATATGAAATTCAGTGCGAGATTCTTTGTATATAATTCTTTGTATAAATAAATGTTTTAAATTGTTACTATTATTTCATCCTTCTTCCTACTATACGAATGAATATTCACATTAAAATTATTTTACCACTCAAAGTCGTTGTCACGTAAAACTTTCGCCCGTATACCGACTTTACAGGCAACCAATTTTTTTTAATTCTGCTACAAGTTAGCTGTAAATTTTTGACAGTTTGCGCAGTGGGCAGCTACCCTGCTTTCTGAGTCCAAGGACGTGGGTTCGATTCCCACAACTGGAAAATGTGTCTGTGATGAACATGAATGTTTTCAGTGTCTGGGCGTTTATCTGTATTTTATAATTTTTTATGTATATTATTCATAAAATTATTCATCAGGCATCTTAGTAGCCATAATACAAGTTACACTTACTTTGGTGCTAGATGGCGATGTGTGTATTATCGTTGTATATTTATTTATTTTAGCTCTTAACTGCAATCTAAAATGGTAGCGGGCTAACCTCTTCAAACTCATACCCCCATATACCCCTAACAGGAAAGCCCGCTGCCACCTTAGATTGCAGCATCACTTTCCAACAGTTGAACTAACTTGTAGTGCAATAAAAAAAATAAAAAATAAACGAAGTATCTATACCAGCTAGGATCTTTGTGTTTATCTCGAGTACAATTTAAAAACGATTAATAAGTCTGAAAGTTTATCCAAGTATCTCTACTTTTAGTTACTAGTTTTTAAAAACGTCCGATTGATAAGTCTGAAAGTTTATCCAAGTATCTCTACTTTTAGTTACTAGTTTTATGAAGTACCCGAAAGTCATACTTCACGCTGGGCAAGATAAACAAGTCCTAAGTGTGTCTAGATTTAGTGTCACTTAAAGCTTCTTAGAAGACGGATTATCTCTGGTGACCTTCCATAGGCACGTAATTCTTACAGGGCCAAAAGGTTGGCTCGTCATTTTTGCCAATTTAGAAACAAACTTGACAGCTTCCCGTTTGTTTATAAAGGAATTTTCTTTAGACTGGGTTAAGAGAGGGTTTGCACATTGACGAAATTTCTGGCAGCCGTGTGCCAAATAGCGCTACAAAATTTACGGGCTGTAGCAACTAAGTCCTTGTATAATTTCTATTCTATATCTTAAACATTTTTTTTTCCGTGGAGAAATAATAATTATAATAATATCGTTTCTTTCTTTCATCAAAATTGCACATATAATAAGAGTTGACGAACTGACTATCCTAGGATAACCAGCCTTCGCCCCCGGCACATACATAGACAGATTAAAATTAAGACAGTAACTTAAAAGAAAAAAAAGGAAATAATAAAAATAGTAAAGCGTGTGTGTGTGTGTGTGAGTGTGTGTTTGTGTGTGTGTTGTGTTATAAAATTTTTGAGGTAAGGTTCAAGTAACAATGACAATCAGGTAAATTAAATCTCATGGATACCACTACACCACGGGGAGGTGCAATTAGTAATACTTAAAATTGTCCCATTTAATTATTAAACCAAATTAAATATAATTTATTACGAGTAATAAAAAATGTTTACAACGATGCAGATATTAATGGTCTAACTACAAAAACACATAAAGACTTTAGACTTTAAATGAAAAGTTATGAAACGGAGGTTGGAAGATTTGTCGAAACGACTGTTAATGTTAGGGCATTTAAATCTGCAGCAAAAGAGAGGATAATTTCTAGTAAAAATAAAAAGGTATTTTCGTAGTGTGAATTTTGGTATCGTAATAATCATCATCATCATATCAATCCATTAGCGGACAACTGAAGGGCACGGGTCTCCTCCCACAATGAGAAGCGGTTAAGTCCTTAGTCCACCACGCTGGCCCAGTGCGGATTGGTGGACTCCACACACCTTTGAGAACATCATGTAGAACTCTCAGGCATGTAGGTTTCCTCACGATGTTTTCCTTCACCGTTGAAGCAAGTGATATTTTAATTACTTAAAACGCACATAACTTAGAAAAGTTGGAGGAGCGTATGCGCGCAATGTACCGTTATGGCGTTAATTTTGAGGGTACATTGCCGAAGATCTGTTTGGTTTGGAGTATAAGGATTGAAGAAATTTTAAATGACATCACACAGATTCTCCTGCTTTCGCGGAGTGTAGAACAAACAAGCTTAATTTTCGTAATATATCATGGAATTCCGCAAAGTAACGCTCGCTTCTATCCAATATTTGACAATTATTCTGCCAAAAGCTTGTGTCAAGTTCACAGCAGAACAAAATCCAAGATCAATAATAAAGCAGTCAAATCAAACCTTCCCGGCAGTCGGCACGGAATCAAACATTTATGACACTTGGCAACTTGCCACCCGCCGCGCCCCGGCGTCGCTCGTTTGTTGTGTAACCAGATTTTACGAGTGCTATGCATCTTGTTCAAATTGCTCTTTTGTACGTTACATTATCTAAAAAAAAAAAATGGTTTGCTCGCAATTTTCGAGTTTTATTTATTTTGTTTGATAAATCGCAGTTGATAAGGGTTGAATTACTTGTAGCTACACTTTCGAATTTAAAAGGCGGAGACTTGATAAGAGATTTTTTTTTTGCTACTTTATGCGATATTTATGTTATTTAATAGTATACATAATAACATAAGCGGTAATAGACCCATAGGTAGGAGCTCGACTTCACTTTCGGAGGGCCGAGTTTGAGTTCGGCCCAGCACGCACCATTACATTTTCTAAGTTATGCGTTTATGCAAGCTTTATGGTGAAGGACAAAAAGAAACAAACAACGTTTCTGCTTGACAGAAATTACTCTGTAATGTTCTCAAAGGCGTGTAGAGTCCATCAATCCGCAATGGGCCAGCATAGTGGACTGCACCATTCTCATGTGTGGGAGACCATTAGTAATAATAATAATGAAAATCGTCACAACAACCCATTACCTGCCCACTTCAGAGCACTGGTCTCCTCTTACAATGAGAAATGGTTTAGACCATAATCCACCACGAGCCAAGTGCGGACTTGCTGACAATAATAATAAATATAAAAAAAAAAAAACTAATATATACTATATCTCTACCCCTATCCCTATCCCTACTTATATTATAAATGTCAATGTAAGTTTGTTTGTTACGCTTTCACGCAAAAACTACTTAACCGATCCTCATGAAACTTTTTACACATATTCAAGTGTTAGAAGTAACATAGGATACTTTTCATCCCGACATTAAGCTCGGTTCCTTTGGGAGAGGAGATGAAAGTGTTTGACGATTTTAAACAATAACTCCAACAAATTATAACCGATTTAAATAATTATTTTTGTACTATAGAGGTTATAATAGGTGTTTAGTTTTGCCCAAACTGTGGTTGGAGATAGACGACAGAACTCCTCAGCGGACAGCAGCAAACCCCTCATTTTAGGCTTAGCGATACTGAATACTTCAATTTTTTTAGAACTGCAACTAAATTTAATGCCACATCAAACAACAAAATCAAACGCAGACGAAGTCGCGGGCAACAGCTAGTAACATAACAGAATGAGTAGTAGGTTTAGGCAGTAGTCCACCACTCTGGCCAAGTGCGGATTGGTGGACCTGACACGCATTTGATTACATTCCATTACACTCAATTACGAATTTGAAATCCAACAACCCAGTGCCATCAAATCAAAGTGCAACAAGTTTAATTTAGTCCCATTCATAGTACCAAATAGTCACATTGAGTGGATTTACCGAGCAGTCTATTTGTGAATTTCCTTCGTTTCGCAATATTCCGCTTTCCCACCCTTTATAGATCTATTCAATCGTTCAAACGGAATTATTTCTTGTGATGTATTCTGCGAGTCGTGTCGCGACTTCTAAGCACCATTTTATTGTGAGGGAATATCAACATTTTCATAACGGCCCTGCGAATTCGGTATTCACACACAAGTCTGTGCGTACATTGTGAAATACCCTCCGCACTGGAAGCTATATGATTGCGTCTCTGTTAAGTTTGGGACGAGTATTATACGAGACTATACGAGACCATCGCCTAGAGTACCTAGTATTATTTAAAATAAAACAACAGTTATTTGTCATACTATTACAGTTATTGTATTATGTGTTATGTCTGATATCCTCAAAAATAAAAGGATTATTATCTATATATATATATATATATATGGGATGGCTCTGCCAAGTATCAACTTGATGCCTTGGATTCGGTGGATCGCCGTGCTAGAAGACTCATCGGTGGACCTAGGCAATAAAAAACTTCAGAGTTTGGAACATCGGCGCAATTTTCGGTATCTATAGGAAATATTTCGGATTTTGCTCAAGAACTGTTTGATCTTGTTCCCCCCTCACCTTACCATCGAACCGCGAGTTACTGTAAGGATTGATATACAGCGGACGCGTACGAAGCGCTTTGCATCTTCGTTTCTGATTCGCGCCGCAAGGATCTGGAATGCCCGTACCTACAATAGAGTACCTTCAAATAAAGATTGAATAGCGCTCCACCTCAGGCTGCATCATCACTACCATCAGGTGTGATTGCGGACAAGCGCTCGTCAATAAACTTTTAAAAAAAAATGCAGTGTCTGTTTCTAATATTGAAATACACATTTTTACGTACATACACCAAAATAACATTTTTTACGATTTTTGTCCGTCTGTCTTCCGTTTGTTCCGGCTAATCTCTGAAATGGCTGGACTGATTTTGAAATTTTGTTGGCAGGTAGCTGATGTAATAAGGAATATCTTAGGCTACGTTTATTTTGGAAAAATTATTTTATATCATCGTGAGATTAAAATAGTTAAGGACACCCTAACAAAACTTAATTGAAAAAGTTATTTTTAAGAACTTAAAAACCTGATTTGAAAACAAAAACAAACGCGGACGAAGTCGTGACAACAGTTAGTTGATATTAATAAGTGTCGCTTAGACAATGTTTGAATCGTCTCCCAAGACGTACAGGCAATGTGGTATTAGATGGGAGGGGATGTTATTAGCCTGTAGGGTTTCTTTTCCCACAATAATTTGATAAAAAAAAGTACCTAGAAGCACAGCAGATGTGATTCCGACTATAACACTATATAATAGCAAAGTTTCGAAAGCCGTCCATACATCTCTTATCTCGCGAATATGAGAAAATTATAGAATAGACTTGAAAAACTTTATTGCAACATAACAATAGGAAAAACACAAGGTTAAAAAAAAAAAAGTAAGAAGTCAGCCTGCTCTTAAATCCTCCCTCATATTGAATTGATTCCACCGCCGCGCCGCGCCGCTAACACTCGGTATAGGTTGCTGCTTATGCACCCAACGATTGACGAATTTTTCCTAATATTTTTATGTCTATTATTTTTATGAATCTTTTCATTAGACGGATCTTTAAAAGCCCGCCAGCCCGCATAGACGCAGCGTTGTTGGTTGAAGCTCTTAAACCCTCTCTTCGCATATTTGTATTATATTGTTTGCGCATTGCGCCGCTTACAATCGATAAAAGATGCTTCTTATGAACCAAACAATTAATTGTTATTTTTTAAATATGATATTTTGGCTTTTATTTTGTACCAATGAATAGGATATATAATCCAAATTAACTTTGCCACTGTTGTAAGACGTAAAAAAAGTCAGACTAGCCTGCGCGGAAATGCATCTATGCAAGAGTTCATTCACACCCGCCACCTGCGTCTGGTTTAGCTCAGTTGTACCGGAGTGGGTTACGCCGCGCTGTTTGTTTTATTAACACTACGGATGTGTGTGTCCGCGCTCCGGCAACTTATAAGCGAATTGTATATCTAACACCCGACACAGAAAAGACGGGGTGTATGTGTGTGTGTGTGTCTGGCTGTGGCATAGTATTTCCCGAACTGATTAAAGTCAAAGTCAAATATTTCTTTATTCAAATAGGCACATACGAGTATATGGCACTGTTGATGCGTACATTACATGTAAAATATAACATAGAAGTGAGTTGATAGCGATAACTAAATTCGTCAACTTAAAACTAAAGCTACGAGGGATCCAAACGCACCCTGGTTTAAGACGAAACCCACATCAAACTTAGACGGTTGTTTTTTATTTTTATTGTTATCACAATCTCACATTCTCACGTAAAACTATTAAAGAAGCAACCTGGTTAGGGCAATAATTTACACCCAAGCATTTTATCGTTGACGTATTCCTTAAAACTATAATAGGAATTTTCTATAAGCTTACGTCTAACAAAAACTTTGAACTTTTTCAGAGACATCTCCAAGATATCAACTGGTAGTTTATTGTAAAATTGTATACTTATTTTATGTAGTCTAGTATATTGCACTGCAAGTTTATTTTTGCTTCTAAAAAGGTAAAGTGGCAGATAGAAGAAGGCATGGTAATAAATAATGGTTGAATTTTAATTTCTTTTAACGGCTCTGTGTTTATTTTAGTTTTATTTGACAACTGACAGGTTAATTATAAATAAACATTTCTTAAGTATAGTTCAACGGGTACATACCACGATAAACTCCCGTCCCGTCCCGTCACGATCCATGCAACTGAATCGACATATCGACAAATTCAAAATATGATCGTTGTATGCACCCGTGAACTATACTTAAGAAGTGTTTATTTATAATTAACCTGTCACTTGTCAAATAAAACTAAAATAAACACAGAGCCGTTAAAATAAATTAATATTCAGACCATTATTTATTAAAATGCAATCGTGAAATATTACATTGTGCGATGAAATACGTTCCCAAAAATCACAATTTATTCGTAAATTTTAATAAATACGCTAAAATATTCACGAGCACCAAAACCGGCTCGCGAGCAAAGCATCGATATCGATAACTCACGACGTACGTCACTATAAATCAGTGCACAGCGATAGTGATGCCCACGTCCACTAACAAGATGCTCGATAAATATACCTTCGCCACTAATAGTGAAATAATCTTGCAAGATTTGTACTACGCAAGTTCGTTTGTATGACATCTGTGACTCATTTTATTTGATACCATATAAATTTTATCTATAAATGTATTAGAAAGTTCACACTATCACACGGAGTCACAATAAAAAAATGTTAAGCTTCGGTATATATGAATAGATATAATCCTGAAAATTAATATTATAATATTCAACAAACAAATAAATCAGCGCCATCTATTAAGATATTTATAAACGACGAGCCACGAATGAACTACGCCGCAGTTTAGTTATCAAGAAAATACGGCTTATCCTTTTTGGGACGTCTTTTGGAAAATCGAACTACTGAGAGATCAGGAATCGCATCTTGAATATACTGAAATCGTAACGTCAATTCGGCTACACGAGGTTATCTCAGGCCTGGCTGTATTTATGTTGTGGTACCAATTAGTTGGTGGCATTTTTTATAATATAATAAACCTATGTAAATAAAAGTAGGTATTAAACGTAGAGTTATTTTTTAACCAGCTTCATTGATAGCAATACCAAATCGAAACTTCTTAAGTGATTGATTTTTCTTTTTAGCATCACGTTCGGAAAATAACATAGCAAAGAATTTGCACTAGAGTTTTTTTTTTAATACACTTTGAAAACTGATATGTACTGAGTGGGGCATTTTATTATTTATTTTAAGCGTTCTTAAACTAGCTCTACATAAAAATACTCGTACTAAAAAAGTAGAACCAAAATCAAATTTCTCATCCTTGAAGCCAGCCGTATCGTAGTCAACCACGCTGGCCGAGTGCGGATTGGTAGACTTCACACGCCTTTGAGAACATTATGGAGAACTCACAGGCATGCCGGTCACCAACTGGGCTATAACCACTTAAACTAAAAGTATCGGAATTTTATTGTTATAGAAAGGAAATCTAAGTACGTTTATAACATTACTAATGCTGCTAACAAAGATGAAATTTTAATCCACCTTTATCTATCCCATATCACTTTGAACCAAAAAGTATTAAAGAACTTGACAAAGAGATGTTAAAAAGTTATAAAGATACGATCTTAACACTACAATTATGGATCTCACACGTGTTAATATAACTTGAGCGGCGTTACGTTAGCAATAAACGGAACGTCTGACCGTAAGGGCATAGATAATTCTAGAGGAAACGGTCGTTAAGACCAACTTTTCGAAATTTCGAAAGTGAAGTTTGTTTATGATAATGTTTTCGCCAGCGCTTCGTATGACAGAATAAAGTTTAATGGTGTTATAAGAATGTAGATGTTTTCACCAAATGTATGTCATTCATGTTTTATAATAAAGATATGAAAATTTTAATAAACAATTTATCGAAAGTTTGAAGTTCATAACATTGTATGCGTATAGTATAATATTATAGTTTTTTAGAATAATATTAAGATCATTATTGAATCTGAACACGCTGAACTGGTGCCACGCATTATCATACTGAAAGAACTATTTGCAAGGAGAGCTCTAATAGTAACAGTGGTCAAATATCATAGTCGCGGGCATAATGTGAAACACAAAATAAATAACAAGCCCCTTAACAAAGTAACGGTATAAATATAACTCCCGGAAAACTCCGGTAAGGCCTGGAGCATTTTGATTCCCAATCGTGTTACCGTCCCGGGCGTACCCTCACCTGTCCCGGAGAATTTAATAGAATAATTTTTCCTGCTTTTGACTATATTAAAGAATCTCCTTTTGAGTTCTGATCCCGAATTGGTCGTGAAATATTTACAGCAGCATAAATTTTCAATTATCTAAATTTGTTTTGCTGTAGACCGAAAGATAAAAGATCTTATTAAAATACTTCAATGAAAATTTAGATTCAATATGTCTTAAGGCGACGCAAAACATATTGTTATCACAAGATATGTTTAGCTTAATAAGTGAGATATGTTTTTTCATTTGTTAAACTTTATTGCGACGCAGTTCTGAATTTGTTGTACCTATCCTTATCTTTTACGTAGTGCATCCATTTGTTTCTATAATTATTGCATAACAGCACTTTTTAAATCTGAGAGCCCATTACTTAAATTACACGCTCACTTCTTCAACTGAAACAAAACATTTTTATTGCAAAGCCGATGAAAGGATATTAAATAAATTATCCTTACTAACCGGAGTACCGTACATGTAACATTAAGGATATGAAAGGCTTTTAACCTTTCAACCCGTCAAAAGCAAATGCATCAGAGATTGTATCTGAGACAAAGCAAGCGAACCGACTCAATCTGCATACTGTCATCAAATATCTCGCTATTATACCATCCCTTCTGTCAAAACCGCTTCACTACAACGCTCTCCGCACGCTGAATGCATAACGATATTGTGACGTGGCAGTGGCCCCTGCATTAGACAGTTGGGAATACGTACGGAATGGGTAATGCATAAAATTTTGAACGAAACGACCGCGACCCGTTCGCAATTTTAAGCGGCGAACGATATGAGCTATAATGCCCGAGGATAGGGTCCGAGATAATGGAATGAGTGAATGATCCGACATGATGGAACTAAAGTCGAGATGGAAAACGCTAAGGTAATAAAAAATGGTAAGCTAGATGTGATGAAACGCGGATATGGCAATGAGAGCCGTATGCAAATAATTCTTTGATGAATTTGTGAATACATTTCCTATTTAACCGCGTTCTGTAGTGAACAGGTGTGAATATAATTCCCAATTTTCATTTCTTTCAAAGCATTGTATTGGAATGACGTAATGAGAGACGTGAAAGTAAAGTTCGAGATACGAGTAGTGGAGTGAGTGAATGATCCGAAATTATGAAACGAAAGTCGAGATAGAAAATGCAAAGGTAATAAAAAGAGGGTAAGTTCGATGTGATGAAAAAGAGAATATGCGAACCGTATGCAAATAATTCTTTGATAAAAGTTTTTTGAGGCTTAATTTGAGAATGTCTTACAAAGGAAAAGGTGCGGTCTGTATTGAACAGGTGTGAAGATAGTTTCCAATTGGAATTTTTTAACGTTATTTTTCGAAGTACGTATTAGACTGAGATAGACTTCGGCGTAACATAATAGTGATATATAAAATCAATGGCGGTAATCCGTGATACTTATATATAATTCATTTATAAATATAATTCAGTACGGATTCAATCAATGAAATATTAAAATGTAAATTTGTGAATATTTACTTTTATTTATTATCTACATATAGTAGTAAGTTTTAGAGCTTGGATAATGCCTATAAAAAAGCATCGCATTCGCGATAGCATATGTTATATAAGTTCTCCAAACAGCCCGCGACAATATACGACTATTTACGGTTGAATCATACGCGGACGAAGTCACGCGGGTCCGCTAGTACTATATAATTTTGTGTCTCTAAAAATGCATTTAACTTATAAAATCTTATTGGCGAATTTTCATTTCCTTCTTTGACTCGTCATAATTTTTAGCCTTTTTTGGAATTATTGAATGCAGACAATATGCCAAATTTTCTACATTTAATTGAGTCGCTGTTTTAGTGTTTAATAAAATCTTGTATTATTTTAGCGCATCCGGCCTGAGCCATGGCCGGATATTGGAGCGTCGCGTCGGCGCGTAAATTAAAAATTCCGTGAGATACTTTATTATGTTTTTCTGTATATTCTGTGCACTCCGCTCGGAGTGTATATAAAACCGACTGATTTCTCGGGTAACACTGCAACGTTGTGGGTAGTGTAACAGCTTCTTCGATCTAGTGTCTGCGAACTAGAAGGTAGTGGGTTTTATTCCCGGGTATATGAAATAGTCGGTAGCGGAAATAGTCGGTTTTCTGCTAAAACTATCTCAAGCGGTAGTTAGGGAATGAAATTGCTTGGCGGCACTTATTCGTCGATAGCACCCTGTCTAGCCTCAGCCGAAGCCTTCCAGAGAAAGCACCAGCCTAGATCAGAGAAAATTCAGAAATTAAAAAAGTTAGTATTATTTAAGACGATATTATTTTAATAACGGCTGTAATATAATATTGCGAAGCGGACAATCCATACAAAATGCTTTACAATATCATAAATAGAATGTATGAATTCCGTTCGCCATATGTACTCTGCAAACGCTTTTACGACAAGAGTGGTAGCACTCGGGTCTTGGCAGTGCATCGTTATCCACGGTTCTTGGCGAACGCAATATTTCTCTGTCAGCCGCATTAGTACCGAGTATTTATAGCTCGATTGCAAATCCGTGGTAGCCCAGCGACCGGCGCCCTAGCCTCTAGGCCACTATAAGCTGGATTTCGACGCAGATACATGATCGACGAGCATGCTTTATGTTAGACTTTTGCCCTTTTGCAAGACGCTCTTATTCAACCAGATCCCTGACGTAATGGGACATTGGGATGGTACTAGCACGTTACCAGTAAAGTGGAGATAAATAAAATAAATAAATAAATATAGTACGACAATACACACACCGCCAACCAGCCCCAAATTAAACGTAGCTTGTGTTAAGAGCACTAAGATGACTGATGAATAATTTTATGAATAACATACATAAATACTTATAAAATACAAATAAACACCCAGACACTGAAAAACATTCATGTTCATCACAGAAACATTTTCCAGTTGTTGGAATCGAACCCACGGCCTTGGACTCAGAAAGCAGAGTCGCTGCCCACTGCGCCAATCGGCCGTCATAATAGATAAAATAGAGATTGGAAGAGATACGCGGTGTCAAGCGGCCACGTGGGCAAGTTATAACTAATGCGAATAGTAGTTGTGCAGAGCTGCGTTTAGAAAAAAGGACGTAACGTAGTGGTATTGGTTATTTGCAAAGCATCTCTTCTACTCTCTGGTCCTGTCCGCTTTAGTTTGGAAACTCTGTATAGTACAAAGTAAAATGAACCTAATGTCATTCGTTATAGAGTCACAAATCCTGTATTTCTGGTTTTTATTTTGACAAACATGTTTGGAAAATTTGAGCTTTAAAACTAATTCAAAGAGATCGACTTTACTTTGATCCTCAGCTATTTCCATACTCGAAGCTCTACTCTCGTTGTTTTAGAAGAATACTTTCAATTGAAAAAACCCTCCAGCATTATTGAGTCTCGAACATTCTCTGTCACTATCATGCGAATGCAGTTAAAGGTGAAGTTGTTACTTCATGAGTTCATTATTCATCCTAGTATGGCATGCAGCACATTCTTACATCTGATTGAGCTTTATAGCGTCGAGCATGTTCGCACGTGGAGACAAAGCTTTAGACTAATGTTCGGATCTTGGTCCATTCATTGATATGGTAAAAGCGTATTGGAAAATTGTACTCGCAATTATAAAATAATAATAGCGAAAGAGATACAATGTTATATATATGATTCTTAACTAAAACTACTGTAAATTTTATAATAAACTTTGCTTAGCTTTTACAGTTTACAGTTGAAAACCAGGTTGTTGATTATAATATATTTGGATATAACTATCAGTTCCTCATAGATTTTTTTTAATCTAGTCATTAAGTATGTATTATGCTTCAACAATGTTCGGATAAGCTCAGATAAATACCTAAATTATATCTAGATAGATTTAGTTAATAGGCTGTAAGTAAACTTGGTATATAAATATATAAATAAATATATTATATACACATTTATATATAAATAAATAAATATATAAGTTTTAATCTATCACTCAAGGGATGCCATAGGTCGCGACAATGTATTGAACGGTACAGCATTTCGTTATTTTAGAAGATATTAGTAAATAAGGGGTTGGTTAACTGCCGACTATCGCGCAACTGAACAAGAATATAACGCCACTTATTGCTCGTATCTGGTAAGATAATAGACATGTGAAAACTCCCGACGCAAAAACGACGGTGTTATAAGTTTAACGTGTCAGTGTGTGTGTGTGTCTGTCTGTGTGTCTCTGCCGCGAAAGGTGAATTAGTCGGAAGTGTTCTTAGCTATGTTTGATGAAAATCGCACTAAGATGGCCGCCGTCACAAAATGGCGAATTCAGTTTTTTTCCCCCCTCAATATGGGTATCAAACAGAAAGGGCTTGAGAAGTAGAATAATGTGCCTTATTTTTCAGTCGGCGGGTTTTAATACTTTAAATATATTTATTATTTCTCTTCTTCTAATATCAAAATACCCACTGACACTGACAAAATGTCATAAACATTGGCTATGACTCAAATATAGTTTTTTATTGTGAACTGTTCATTAATTGAATAAGAATTAGAAGAACATTTGTAAAAATATTAATCAATTTAGTAAAATATCTTTCACATTATTTCACTTTATGTTAGATAACCCTTGACTGCAATCTCACCTGGTGGTAAGTGATGAGTCTTAGATGGTAGCGGGCTAACCTGTTTGGGAGTAAGGTAGTCATACCCCTAATAGGTTTCTGCGTGACATCGCACCAGAACACTAAATTGCTTAGCGTCACGTCTTTGTCGGTAGGGTGGTAACTAGCCACGGCCAAAGCCTCCCGCCAGACAAACCACGTTACAAAATTGATGTAAAACTTGACATTAAATACAAGAAAAGCCATATTTATAACCCCTAGTGCATCCCGAGGCATGGAATAAATAAATTACGTGTACGTAACCAGTTTGTATTTCAGCTTGCTTTAAAACAGCGCATCTTTAAAACGCCTTTGACTGGTCCTTTAGCGACTTGTGTAAAACTAAAGTGAAATAAAATTATGAGATATCTATAGCGGATTTTATCCAACGCTATTATCCTTTATCCTTTGGCTGTATCCTCAGCGAGGAAGGAAAATGCCTCAGCTTTAAGTATAAACCGTTCTGTAAAGATGTCTTCGGCTCCATTAGACGGGTCGCATCTAGCTTTGTGTGCACGCCTTTGTTCGCCGCCAATTAGTCCTGAGTTAGAACACCCCACCGCACCTTGTAGTATGGGAGCCAGTGGAAGTACTGGAGATTTTCTTAATTTTATATCATCTGCATACCCTGTGCATACCCTCTATGCACGCCACTGTTTGGAACTATTTATACATAAGTCATAACCGACCAGTGTTATCTACACTTTTTGTTTTGAAAGTTTGCACACCTGTAAACGCACATAGTGTGATAAACTGGTGACATAAAAAGAGAAAACCTATTTACCAGTCATTAGTAATTTGACATTAAAAAAAAGAATACGCAACATTCATTGCATTATTATGCCGTTTTACAACGTTTATTAAGAGTAGTACTAAAAGAAAAAAAAAGAAAATCTTATTATATAAATATTTGTTTTTATCTATTATGTATTGCGATGATTGCATTTGCCTAATTTCACGTTGTTGTAATGGGTCCGAAGGAAGGTGGCGCTCGGTGGTGACACTCAGTGGTGACACTCGTAACACAAGTTACCTTAGTGCGAGTGTTTAAGCACTCCTTTGTGCACAAATCAATAGAGTATCACTGTGTCCATTAGTTGTGTCCATTAGAACTTCTTACTAATAACCGTTGTAGAGCGGTTAATGTGCTGTCAGTAAAATAGGACTTACTCACGCGTGGGTGATAAGGCTAGCGATAGGCTTGCGACAGTCGTAAATCTTGCAATCACTGCTGTCAAACGTCACTTTTCCATACAATAAATTAAAAAAAATTGACGTTAGACAGCAGTGATGGAAACATTTACGACTGTCGCAAACCTGTCGCGCGATACGTAACACCCCTGCCGATTTATTTCTCTATAATCTTTATATTATTTCTAATCAATTAAAATTCAAATCCATCCATCTAAATAGCCGTGCGCTCTTCACCTACTGGTTCTACCAGTACTCCTATTATTGCTTAATAGATTATGGCATACCAGTTCTCCGCTTAGACCTCCCCTTTGTCTTGAGCTTCGAAACTTGTGAATATATAAACGCCTTTGAACACTTGTATCACTATAACGTAACCCGTTACGTCTATTCAAGTATGTATTAATGGAATATTCATGCATCATCTATAATAAAGTATTCAGGTGGGGAAATTATTGATAGATAAAAACTGTAAAAACAATTTAAATTCGATAAAGGATATAAGTATGAGTATTAACTCTACCAGTTCACAAAAAGTTTAGAAGTACTTCATCATATCAACCCATTACCGGTCCATTTTCACGGGTCTCCTCTCACAATGAGAAGGGGTTAAGACTGTTGTCCACCACGCTGGCCCAGTGCGGATTGGTGGACTCCACACAACTTACAATCCCATACTATGTTGCAGGATGCTTCCTCTCTGACTGAGAGATTAAGATTGACTCTTTGCAGGATTCAAATCAAATCAAATACACTTTATTGTACACCAAATACAAAGCAATAAAAAAACACAATTGAAATAAAAAAAGAAAAGGTACAATAGTCGGCCTTATCAAGCGAATCAAATAAGCGACCAGGCAACCTAACAAAGTACATGAAGTTAAGAAGAAGGGTAAGGGTTTACACAAAATAATACTGAAATAATAAACGTAAATTATATAAAAAAAATAATAATAATAAATTAAATAAAATATACTTCATTTACATACATATATAATATAAAAAAACATAATAGAATATATATAACATATGCAATATATGTCATAAAGAAGCCAGAAATGAAAGAAAAAACAAAAAGAGTCTGTTTAAAAACAAGCTGAAAAAGGGGGAAAAAGGCAATTAAAATAAAAAGGAAATGATAAATAAATAAACATAGTGCTAAGGTGGTAAAAAGTGTTTTTTTAGTAGCTGTTTGAAAATGGTTAGAGACTGCGGATTTTCTCGTTAAAACGCGTAAGCAAAGTAAATAAAGTCTGCTAAAAATAAAGGTTCAAGAAAACACACGGCGGAGAAAGTTTGGCTATTTATAATTTCAGAATTTTCTCTGTTTTGGTCTGGCGGAAGCCCTTGGCCGTTAGTACAGTCCTACCGAATAAAGAAAAAGGCGTACGATTAGGGTTATAGGTTTTATATAACTGCCATACCACTCAAAGTTTAGCACGTTACTTTTGACAGCATCATTCGTCAAGCGATATCGTAGTTAGGGGCTAACTTGTATTGCAATTTAAAAAAAGAAAGTAAGCATACCAGCTGAGATCTTCAAGCAAGAAAATTAGCTACTAAAATCATACGCACGACAATCCCGCTTGTTGTCTACACACAATTTCCTTAAATATGAACGTTCTGCGTTTCATCATATAATATGTTCCTCGAATATTTCACCCAACCACATCCGAATGATCAAAGGTATCCTGGAATTCCTCAAAAACACCGCTTATAATTAATTGCGCGTGTGATTACTTTATTTCGGGCCGCACGCGTGTGTGTAAGTCTTTATTTTCAGCTGTGCCTTAACTTTACGGTCGGCTTACATTACCGCCTCGTATTTTTAACACAGTTATAATCATTTCCAAAAAACTGAGCGTTCTAGAATGCTTTCTTAATGCCACTAAAGAAATAAAAATTCTTACACTTTATTACTACAAAACAGGTCGCTATACAGAAAAAACTGATAGCAATAACTTCTGTGCAGCTATTTACTGCAACTGATTTAAAGTCCGTTCGAGCGATACGGTGTCACAGGTACAGGTAGCTTTTATAAAAACCCTTTGTTTCATCGCAAGTCGTAAAATCCAGAGATAGGTACAGAGATATTTTATTTAGTGTTAAAACAAGTGTCATTTAACATAAAAGTACACATAACTTAAATATAAATACTAAATAAATATAGTTCGTCAATACACATCGCCACCTAGCACCAAAGTAAGCGTAGCTTGTGTTATGGGTACTAAGACAACTGATTAATATTTTTATGAATAATATGCATAAATACTTAGAATACATATAAACACCCAGACACTGAAAAACATTCATGCTCATCACACAAACATTTTCCAGTAGTGGGAATCGAACCCACGGCCTTGGGCTCAGCAGGGTCGTGCAAACTGCGCCAATCGGCCGTCAAACTTAAAAAGTAAGATTTGTATTCGGCCCCCGGAAATGAAGCCGAAGTCCTAACCACTAGGCTATCACCTTTTTTCTAAAATAAGATAGCGTCCTAGCGCAGCCCATGTAAGCCCACCCTGTCTTTATTTTCAGCTGCGGCTTCTCTTTTACATTGGTGGAGATCATTTTTCACTCGCACCCGTGTCGGAAGGAATAGGTGTGTATTTGTTTGGACTGACGGCTCAAAATATAAATCAGACTGTTTAAGGTAGGGGTGTACTGTAGATACTTTTTTCGACCTCCTTGCCGTAGTGTTGAGCTCTTTGGATCTTTTCTTTTTTTTAATTTATTTGTCTTCTTCTTTTTGCCGCTATCCCACGTTATTTGGGGACACAAAATATCTTCTTTAAACTTGAAGACAGCTTGTTGATATATATTTTTCAATGCCATATCAGATAAATGTGATTTGCATTATTGCGCTCTGAGTGAATTCACAAGGATCGCAATTCTTACGGGAATAGATAATTAAATAGCATAGGTTTTTTTTTTTTTGCATCCATGCCTTTACATAGTCATGAGGCCCTGTCAGGGCATAGCAATAACAAACAGTTTGACCCTAATAATTATTACAAATAGACGATTTCAGGATTCTAATTAGTGTTAGTAGAAATATATATCAGGTGTCAGAATAATAAGTTACTATTAAAGATCGTCAGGTTAATAAATCTATTTTAATATTATATAATTAATTTTTAACATAAAATTATGTTAAAATTTACTGTGGCATGTCATGAAAATGAATTGAAATAAGGCGATTATTTAATATTATATAACATACTCGTAGTATTAGTATACATTTATTATTTCCTATTATCTACTTTTAAAATATGCACCCGATTAGATAATGCATGTTGTGATTTTGACGATCCGGAAAATATTTATATTATTTTATAAAAAGCTACTCAATCGCTTTAGGTTTAAGTATTGTCATGATAAGTGTTAGAATAAGAATATAAATAAATACATTTTTTACAATCAATCGCCATCAATCCCCTTTGGCATTGGCATGCACTTCATACATGCACAAAAGCTCTGCCTACCCTAAAATTTTTGTACAAATTATAAATGCGAAGGATTTTTCCATTTTGTGGCATCTGCCTTCTTTATGCATACCCTGGTCAAAACCCCTTTTGCACGCCACTGCTCGTTTTGTAATTTTTAATTTATTTATCAATTTCCAAAATTCATTTCATGATGATGAAACTACAAAAATAAACTTCTAAAGTCGATCACCCATCAATTTACTGACTTCGGTTTCTTTTACCAAAAGTAAGCTTATTTTAACAGACATTTATGATAGGGATTTAAAAGAAATAAAGGTAAGGTGAAACTGGAGTACCCGGGACGGTCATATGCGATTGGATACGGTTAAGTGATTGAAGGTTTCTAAGAAATGTTTTAATTCCAGTAACACCATTCATTATTTTATGTCGCAAAATCTGGGTACTTAATGTTGAAGTTATGCAAGTACTTGTTGTTGCACGTGACTTCGTTGCATATTTGGATTTGTATGCCTACATTGGTCTCTCACCTATGAACTACCTATGCAAAAAAGCATTGTTAAAAACAAAACCAATCCATCCTGTACATTTTGTAAATTTTTTAGAACGAAGAATATATTATTATATGATTCGATTTTAATTTTTGACTAGGATAGCTGGAATGATGCGGACACGCTCCGCAAACTTTTGAAATAAAAATACCTATTTCGAAATTTCAAATAGGTAAAAACTACAAGAGTCCTTTACGAACAACACTCGCATGTTCACAGTTATAATGGTAAAGCCTTGGTAATGTTGTGTGAAGAGCCTCAAGCGAGGGTGATTAGTGAAGAAATTGTTCTTTAACGACGGCCTTCGCGTCGAATGCCTCATTTGCGCTCATTCTTACACGCTTGTAGTGACAACTTGCGTCACGCTGAGAACCTACGAGTACAAGATGCACCGTTATGAACTATTTCTAGCGTCTCAAGACGCTGACTCATTTCTCCACATGCAAGTTTTGTTTTTTTATTCAAATACAAGTTAATGACCTCATTGGATAGATATACAGCTGTTACTTTGCGGAAATCCATGATATATTATAAAAAATAATCTTAATTTGCTATAGTCCGCGGACTATAGCAAACTGAGCTTAATTTTTCTAATATTTAATGACCTCTCCCGATACTAGATAAGTGGTCATACATAAGCTATATAAATACGAAGCGCGTGACCTGAAAAAGTTATTGCAGCTTTTTTTAATAGTTATATATGCTGTCATTCGGTATGGAATGGACGACTATTGCCTGTAAACGGAGCAAAACTTCGCAGCAAGGAACATGTCCTGCAACATGCCATCCTGTGTCAAGAAATCCTCATGTGCCAAGCATCAAGAATTCTTCTTCTTCGAATGTGCCTTTAATTGCACCAGCAACCAGTTTAAGTCAGAACACAGCATTGCGACAATGCTACTTGGAGGCAGAAATAAGCAAGGTCGTACTTTCTAGGATGAGCGCTATCACAAAAAGTTATACTATTACTAAACAACGTTATGAGTAAGTTTAACAGTTGAGTAGTTAAACAAAACTTAGCACATAAGTTTGCAACGCGTTACAAAATTCCATAATGGCAGTCGATAAAATAAAATGTCATTAGTTTCATTTATCTTTGACATTGGTTTTATGTTTGACATTTCTGCGGACTGCAGAGTGCATCGTACTCTAAACGACTTTTACAGTTCTTTAGTGGAGACTTTGAAATAAATGACATTAGTAATATCAGCAGGCGGTTTATAACCATCTATGGTGAAATCCTCAAAATAATGAATATACTATACCGGTGAGACGTTATTCTGAAAATCGAAAAACAACTAGAAATGATTTTTGCACCACTGAATAATGATGCATTGTATCTAATTACTTTATATATTATGAGTTTAGGGTAATTTTTTTACGTAACTTATAATGCTTTAAAAACCTCACCATTTCCCAACCTACCTTTCAGCTAAAATTTGTCTGCCTCTGCCTTTTAAATAATACATTTGTAATATAATTTAGTAGCATTTCAGTTGAACAAAGCATTTCAGAGCTATTTGCCTAATTAGAATGGAAATCCTAAGAAGATCTCACTTTAAATGCAACGTAGTGAAAACTACACCTCACTCTGAACTGTCCGCCGGGGCCTTTGTGTCTAACAACTGAGTGAGCTAATAGGAGCTGGCGCCTTCCTTAGAACGAGCATGGCTATTTATACAACGTGTACCGGAATCATGAAATACTGATGAAGGGTGCATACGTATGTATCGTAAGGAATCGCCCTGTAAAAATATTTAATCAAAAGAAACATATTTGTTATTCCATACAAACTAGTTAAAAACATTCCAAGTGTTTACTTATGACAACCCTACCTAATAAAATAACTTTTTCTATAAAAAAGGCTTCACTCAACTCGGTACGTACCAACAGAATACCGGCGTTGTGGGTACATTCCTATACGAAAATTTAGCTGAGTCGGAACTTTTTTATTTGCACGTCACATCATAGACTTAAGACTTAATAATTAAGTTTTTAGTTAATTAAGTCTGTTTGTGTTGTTCTGGTAAATAAATATATTCTATTCTATACTATTCTAAATAAGGAATTAAAAAAAAAAGCAACCAAAATATTTAGGTAATCAGTTATGTATATTTTTTATCGCCAAACAAATAACTAAGAAAAACGTCCAATTGTCTAACGAAAATATTACATATATACAACAGGTATACAGGTAATTTTGTATTTTTTTTTCAATCGAGAAAAGTTCTAAAACGAACTTTTCTTAATTAGAACTTAATTTTGATTGAATTGACTAAAGCGCACAGTGCCCTTAGCCAAAAATATGATCAAAAATAACAAATAGGTACTTTTTCTGTGAAGACAAATTGATTGGTTAAAACATTTCAACCTTATTCAGGTGTACAGCACCTTAACAAACATAACTACTATGTAAATAGTTACCTAATAATTTATATCGAGCGTGGCTTAGCCAAAGCACTGTCCATAAACCTAACTCATATCGTATTAAAAGCCTAAAACCACAGGCGTGCGCAGCCAACGCGAACGGCTGGAATGGAACAAAAAGGCGAGGACATGTCCGAGCTGGTAGCTCTCGTAAATTATACGTCGCCTCGCGCTTGGACATGTTCCGCTATATATTTACTCGCAAAATACATTCGCGTGAAAATGGGAACGAGTTCGGCAAAACTTACTTTTTGACTGACTCAAAAAAAATTACGACCTCACTGGCGCAACGCTGAGCGCTGTAAGTAGGTCCCGGGAACGATTCCCGGATTTCGGGACAATTGGGAATTTATAATTTCTGAATTTTCTCTGGACTGGTCTGGTAGGAGGCTTCAGTCGTGGCTGGTTACCTACCGAATAAGGTCAAAGCCTTCCACCAGACCAGACCGGAGAAAAATTCAGAAGTAATGGATTCCCAAATTGAGCCTGCCAGGAATCGAACCCCCTCACCATTGCGCCATCGGAGGCCGTCAAAAATACGGCATAGGTAAATATTGACGAAATTTGGCTGTTTGGTTTTCTTTGGTTGGACGAAAGTTGGAGAGATGTCTGACATACGAGTAGGATACATTTTTATCCCATGTAAGCCTGGGGACCTATCTTGTGGGAATAACGTAAAAATCTGTGGGTTGTGAGGTCACTGGAACTTCCTAAGGATGGTAAACCATCCAGTAACATCTTGGGCTAACGTTGGCTAACCAGTGAAATCGACTGATTTACACCATCGGCGTAAATAGGGCCACTCTGCTAACCATTTTTCTAGAGACTCTTGGCATAAAAATAATCTACTATGTAAAATAAATAAAAAATGGTATATATGTAAGGTACTTCCTCTTATTTCTAAATTGAACTAACATACTTTAGGCAGTATAATTTGAATTGTCAATTTTAGATATTTTTAACACAGTAAGTAAAAAATCCTTCCATACTTAATTTTATAAATGTGAAAGTTTCTGTGTCTGGGCCTACTTGAATAAAGATATTTTTGACTTTGACTTTGAAAAATAACTTAATTTTCGGCATAGAGTTAGTTAAAAGGACGGAGAATAACATACGATACTTTTTATCCCACGAAAACAAATGACTGATTTGTATAAAAACGTAACATACAAGAACGACGAACGGAGGCAACAGCTATTAAGCATTATTATACTAATACTGCTTTAAGCGATGGTAGAACGTTAGCTACTCATGACTGAAACAAGTTATTATAAATGGGTCTCTATAAAAGGATTTCCGACGTGACATATCAGGTCTGTCGATGATTATAGTAGCTAAAAGTTTTATTAACATATCCAATAACTGTCGGCGTGTACGTGTCCATTCTGTTATATCAAAGTTAACACCTATCTGTTAAAACATCGTTAGTTTTAAAACTAGATATTGGTATATTATTGGTATAAAACCGCACAGCAAAGGGCTGGTTTATCAGATAAGATAAACAAATAAGAATGGCGCTTACAGTAAATTATAACGTACGTATATTCTCCAACAATAACTAAATAGGGTTCATAAACTCCCCAAGTCCCAATTTTAATTCGGAAAGCTTAAAACCTAGCGTTTGTGAGCGCGGCTTAATCTAAACACCGCCATAACCTTCCTCATATCGTATTAAAAGCCTAAAACCGCAGTAGGTACGTCCGCGCCGCTGAAACGGAACAAAAAGGCGAGGACATGTCCGAGCGTGCCAGTCTCGTAAATTATACTCGCCCAGGACATGTCCTGTTATGTTTATAGCGGGACTCATAAATGGAATTTATGCTTTTGCGAATGGAACGCCTTAAATGGTGTTATTTAAGACGTGACAAACAAGCTGTTAATTGGCGAAACAGCAAACTCCCTATTTAAGTTATATCATCGTGTCAACCCATTTCCGGACCACTATTGGGCGCGGGTCTCCACAATGAGAAGCGTTTTTAGTCCACCATGCTGGCCCAGTATGTACGGAGTGATGAACTACACATGCCTTTGAGAACTATATTAACAACTCTCAATCTCAGTTTAAAGGTTGAAGCGGGATATTGAAGAGGTAATGAAACACCGAATGTTGGGATAATACCTTCTAACTATATTTAATTAAACATCTTGAGGTTATGGAAAACTCAGCCATACAGGTTTCCCCACGATTTTTTCCTTCACCGTTGAAGCAAGTGATATTTTAATTTCTTCAAGCCTACATAACTTAGAAAACTTAGAGGTGTGTAGTAGGATTTGAACTTGGCCCTCTGAAAGTAATCATAGTTTTTAATGAAAGAAATTAGATATAGCCTCACATCACATGCAAAAGTCAAATCAAGTAAAATCCTATCACTTTATTAAGTACGCGTCACGTAGCGTAGGCACTATGCGTGCGTCGGTCTTTTATCTTCAATAGGGTTGCCATAAGTAAACACTTGGAATTTTTTAAATTCGTTTGTATGGAAATTTAAATGTTCTTTTTGGATTTATTATTCTTAGGTACAGGGTGATTCCTTATGAAATATACTTCGAAATTTATTTCGTAATTCTGTTACACGTTGTTTATTACAGTACTGTTATATGTTTATGTAATCAACTTTAGTGTTAATGGGAGCAGCGTGATGTTCTATACTCTGAATCCCCCTTCTATCAAAGAGACCAGAGAAGACCGATGCCCGGTGGTGGGACTTTGACATACTGATGTAGCATGATGATAGCATGTTATCATCATCATACCATTGCATGCTACAGAGCACAGGTTTCCTAACAGAGCAGATAGAAAATTTAGAAACTATAAAATCTATATATAATAAATTCCAAATTGGCCCTGCTCTGGAATCGAACCAGCGACCACAGTGCATTCCCACCACGCCATGGAGGTCTTGAAAAAACCCTACTTTATAAGTGTCCTGACATTTTCCCATAAATTCTATAACATAGAGTATAGAATAAATTTGCCCCAATTAAAGAACTATACGTACGTAATAATGCACTTAGCAGTATATCACCCAGTTCGTAGGAACAATGGCATTGCTTTTGTAGCTAAAATTACTGTTTGCGATCCCAAACAATATAGTTGAGGACGATCCCGCGGGGATCTATTGTTGTCCCGTAACCCGCATCCAATTGAATTAGGAGAAAAATAAAACTTGCAAAGAAATTTACTTTGATACCTACTACTGCTTTTAGTACTAACTGAATCTACTTTTTAGTTTACTATACGGGAGAACGACTGATTCATAAATTCAACGGATTGACGTCCAATGCTTAACTTTGAAAAAATATAAATTTTCAAAATGCATATAAAAATTACGGAATCGATAGGATTTGAACCTGCTTTGACTTCAACCGATTGACGTCCACTGCTGGGTACAGGTATTGGATAGAAGCAGGCGTTACTTTGCGGAAATCCATGATATATTATGAAAATGGGCATAGGTCTTTCGTAGGAAGTTACAAAATCCACGATCCTAGGCCGCTTGTTTCCACCTCGTTGGGGACCGACCCACGTGTACCGGTGCGGGGTCGCCATTCCAACACCTTTTGGTTCCCCAATGCTGAAGTGGCAATGGGCGGGGCACAAAGCTCGCAGAACCGATGGACGTTGGGGTCCCATTGGTTATTTTATTATTATTAATATTAAACAAGAGGCCCAGATTCGTGTAGTTTGGAACGCCCTACAAAAGACCTATGTCCAGCAGTGGACGATGTTCCAAAATTATATGCGTTTTAAATTTATAAAATTTTATCAAAATACGACAAAAACATTCTCCTTTCCAATCACTTACTTTTCAAAGAACACAAACTTCATAAGCAAACTACAGTTTCAGCGAGACGTTGACTGAGTGGGAAAATAAATAAATATTTCGTTTGAAATTCCAAGCGATGCCAAAGACAAACACTAGTTACTTTGTACCCCTGGCCGCTTTTGTTTGATAACAGCTGCAAAAGTTCCAGCAGGAGAAGAAATAAAATGAATACAATGCGAAAAGTCGTAACGATTTAAAATGCTTAAAGTTTTTATCTCTTCCCCGCTTTATTTTTGAGTTTTTATTTATCTTTGTTTAGTGTTTTATTTATCTTTGTTTAGTTTAATTTATTTCATCCCCGCTCCGATCCTTTCTCGTAAAAGCTCGTTTCTCTGGAATCTTTTTCCGTGCACAACTTTCGTCTTAGTAATTTCCTGCTACTTAAAATAAGGTTTTTAGTCAAAGGTGAATATCGGTTATAATAGGCTGATGCTCAAGATGAATATAAATTATCCAAGGGAGTGTCTCATGTTTTAACGTGATAACAGAAATCTTATATCGCATTCCTAATGATACTTAGTTAAAATTTTTGTGGCAGAGCTCACCTGGGGAAGAACTTCTTGTTCATATATTACCGAAATATCTAAAATGATCTTAACGCTTCGTCTACCAGCCATGTTATGGGTAAATTCATCAAGATCAAATAGTAATCTTTATGTAAGGGCATTATCAAATATTGGATACAAGCAGCCGTTGCTTTGCGGAATTCCATAACATTCTAAGAAAATTAAGGTCAATTTCCTATACTCCGCGAAGAGAATCTGTACGGTGTAATTTATAACTTTTTCAATCTTTATACTCCACACCAAACAGATCTTCGGCTATGTACTCTCTAAACACGTTTCGCTCCGACACTGGAGCATCCTCATGAGGTTTTGACTTAACAATAAATGAATTATGATGAGAACAATTATTTTTAAGTCATCATGGTTATAACGTAAAAACTAATTATTTTAAAGTCTTATCATAGTTAAATAATCGTACTTATCCTACCTCTTATATCTACCTCTTCCATATGATTTGGTCAATATCAACCCAATACCGGCCCCCTTAAAAGGATAGTGTCCTCTAGAACGAGAAGAGCTTAGAGAAAGGCACCAAGCTGGGCAAGTGATATTAAACGCAACCAATAAAAACTCCTAAACTAACTCCGAAAAGTAAAAGTTGCGTGCCGGGGAATCTCCAAAAACATTTTTTATGATCATACATTGTTGCAATTTCCTTTTTTAAAGAAATCTAATATGAAAAGCGGATCTACCTCAATCCTTTCAACAAAATTACCGTATTCCTCTACGATGAGCTAGCTTAGTGAGCTGCAGCAAACTATCTGTTCATATATTACTGGTACTGGCAAAAGCCAGGTGAGACAGCAACGAGTCTTTAGAATGGCAAATCTATACGGATTCCCTTAAAGTATACCTTGAAATAGAGCATGAAATGTTAATCTCTTGTACACTGTTTTGGAATTATACTATAAAATATTCTCCGCATAGGATAGTATAGAAGCGGTTATAGCCTTGTGATTAGGGCTTCGTCTTCTTCCGGGTGCACCGAGTTCGATTCCAGGACAGACCTCTAATTTTTCGGAGTTATGTGCGTAATTTAAAGCAATTAATTAAAACTTTGAAAAAATCGTTAGGAAATCTGCATAACTGAGTTTTCCATAAACTCAGGATCTTTAATTAATTATAATTGTTACTATACCAACATTCGGTGTTTCATTACCTCTTCAATATTCCGCTCTAAACTTTATATAAAGGCTTTAAACAAGCTATTTATGTGAATACGTGTTCTTGTTACAGAGGACTGATGCCGACACTTCACGGGAATCCAACAACAAACATTTCACGTCAATGGTATGTTTAGAATAACTATTTCAACTAGATATAAGTATTTACTTTACCTTTAATATCACATCAATACCCCATTATTACCACACTGGGGAGACGGTTTGGTGATCGCAGCAGGGCTAGCATACGCAGGAGACAAAAGCTATATCCCCCGATTATATCCCCTGACAGGGGATATAATTAACGTGTCCACCTGCTAAATCACGGGAACGTGGAATAGGAAGTTTACCCCCTTTTATTATTTATTACACCATATTATTATTTATTATTATTTCCACTTGTGCGCCACTGCTCTAGGAGTTGATAAAGTTTTTCCCCGGGGATATTATTATCTCCTTCCCATGCTAGCCGTAAAGGGTAGTAGTCCCACAGAGGAATCTGCTGCCCGCTCTCCGTTATGTTCCCTTACTTTTCTCGCACTCTCGTGATGAAAACTGTATTCTGTTCTGCCACCACCACACGGCACTGTACATTAAACGCGGAAATAAGTCTTTCCGTAGATGAATCAAATATTTTTTAGACGGCCGATTGGCGCAGTTTGCAGCGCCCCTGCTTTCTGAGCCTAAGGCCGTGGAACTGCACTGGCACTGGCACTACTGGAAAATGTTTTTGTGATGAGTACGAATGTTTTTGAGTGTCATGGTGTTTATATTTATATTCTAAGTATTTATGTATGTTATTCATAAAAATATTCATCAGTCATCTTAGTGCCCATAACACAAGCTACGCTTACTTTGGGGCTAGATGGCGATGTGTGTATTGTCGTAGTATATTTATTTTTTTATTTTATTATTTCACTACTTTATTTACTCACTATTGCGTAAGGCCACTCAATTCATCACTCAAAATATAAATACCGCAGATGTATCAAACTTTTAACGTGTTAAATTACTCTTGGTTTTACTAATAGGTGTATGGCAATAGCGCGTAGAAATGACGCGTTAGTTAAATGTCGTCCATCAAAAATTTATGGCACATAACAATAAAACTAGCCAGAAAAAGTACCATTTTTGATATGATCGCGTCGGTTAACGTTACGTAGCGATTGCTGCCAATCAACCTTACTCTAGTCTAGTTTTCCAGCTGAATAATACAATAGAGAAATCACAGGTTTTTTCTTCATTATAAACGCGTAAGCAATGCGCTCTTGGTAACATCTGTGATAATAGAGGTATAGTCTTTGACATGGCATGTTCGATCTTATTATTTAAATTAATTATGGCCACTGTGTGACCACTAGTAAAAAAAAATAATCTGCTTAAGCACCTAGAATCGTGAGACACAAGATATTTCACTCGAATGTAGGGTAGCCATGTCAAGAAGTCAAAAATATCTTTATTCAAGTAGGGCTCATAGATGGCACTTATGATGTAGATGGACGCCCCTAAGAAAATGACTGCTTTTGAAGATCAGCCTTCCGATATTAAATATTTATCTCGCGACAGATTTTCGTTTTACGACGCCCCTGAAGAAGGGCTGCCTCATAAAAGTAGATTCGTCAAAATCGTGCCATCTGCCCGCGGACCAGCCCCAACCATTTCTTAAAGCAAATTACAGGATCTACCGGTGTACCACTGTTTAGGTATCGTACAGCTAGGTATCAAATAAAATAGACGCGATGAAGGGTATTCTTGTCTGATCCAGAAAAGGACGGTGCTTTTTTTAATCATATACAGAATTTAATTAGTAGTAGAGTTCTTAGTAGCAGAAGAGCTTTTTTTGAAAGAGCTCATCGGGGGAAGTACTGCCACCGTGCTTAATTCTGCTGTAAAGGAGCATTATAACAGGCACATGAGGCGTTAACAACAACGTTGCAGGACGTGTTTCTTTCATGCCCTGCAAATTGTTCTGTTCATCTGCGTTGGTATTCCACTTACCATCAGGTGGCCTATCTGCTTGGTCCATTATATATCAGTATGAAAAAAAAGGCTTCGACCGCAGAATCCCAACTGGTAGTTGTGGGCTATTCGGTCCCCAAATCGGTTTCTTATGATGAGATCGTTAAGGCCAGATCTTATTGTACAGACATTTCTTTATAGCTTCTTCCTTATCTAGTTCTAATTCTGCCTGAGAGTCCGACGCTACGATATTGTTAAAAATCTTGCGATAATTTATATTCGTGATGGGGTCCTCAAGGTTAGGTTTTCTTCCTTCTTACAGAGCATTAACGCAGCCGAAGTGTCCGAGATCGTGTCGCGTAGCGTAAGACAGAGTGTACCGGTGTTAAATAAGTTGGTTACGTAATTAGATGCGGCCAGACTGTATAGTTGACATACTGTGTTATACGCACAAACGAAGGGGACACTTTTCATAAAGGAGCCCGACGCATTCCATCCAATAAAATTTCGTCTTTACGACGTTCGGAAAACCAATCGGGACGTCTCCCTGAAATCGGACCGACTAATTGTTAGACACGATTCCATCCGACTAGGGCTGTCAGTTACAACAACCTATAAGAAACGTCCACAATCCAGGTAAAATGTAGTCTAAATCGCTTATATACCTACTATAAGCCTACGGACTCTTATCAGAACAGCAGCGTTTTGAATAGGCCGAGCTTCTTTCTTTTTGATTTAACTTTAACTATAAGGAATAGTTCCTATTGAATTTCCTATTGCGTAGACAGGTATATATGTATAGACAGTTTTGGTCTATCTTTAAATGTCCACAGCGTGTAGTGTTATTTGTGTTTCAGTGATTTTGTTTCACTTTAATTTAAGTACAGACAGTGGCGTGCACTGGGTTTCTTACCAGGATATGTAACACCAGGAAAATTGCATAAAACGGCACAAATTCTCCTCCTATACGAGTTATATATCAATGTTAGGGTATGCAGTGCTTTTGTGCATGTATGGAGTGCACGCCACTGAGTACAGAAGCCACCATTACATTTTTAGACGTTCTTTGACCTCATTCACATCCAAAAAATATGACAAACATGTACTACTATTAACTTTTTTTTCCGTTTTATATGTTCATGATATGGAGTACAGTATTGCAGATTTTAAATTTTAACTTTTGTTTTGTCAGTTGATTAGCTTTTAGATTATTTTAACTTGACATACCGTGGTCATTTCTAGGATGTTTCAATCTCCTCTGTTTCTATTTTACTTTTGTTATTCTCATGATAATGTCATTCATTGTACCAAATTAAAAGTCAAAAGTCAAATATTTCTTTATACATGTAAAATATGACATAGAAGTGAATTGATGGCGATAACTAAATTCGTCAACTTAAAAGTAAAGCAACGAGGGTTCCAAACGCGCCCTGGTCTAAGAAGAAGCCCACAACAAACTTAGCCGGTTGTTATTTTGTTTTTGTTATCACCATCTCACATCGTCTTTTAAAACTGTTAAAGAAGCAACGTGGTTAGAGCAATAATTTACACCCAAGCTTTTTTATTCTTTATACTATAATATGACTTTTTACCACTTTAATGATCCAATCCAATCCAATAAAAGTGGAATGTAAAAAGTAAGGTAAAATTAATTAATTAAAGAATTTTAATAGTAAAATGTATATCCAATGGCAGACAGACATGTAAAACATACTGGTAAATACAGACGGCAGCCCTAATTTCAGATGAAACGCGGAAACTTTTTGTGTTCCCTAAAATTTGTCAATTACTACGAAGGGACTTTGCCATTTCGAAACAGTCTAAAGTGGAATACGTAAATTAAAACAGCTCCCTTTGTTTCTATATCAAACGGCCGAAAGTTCTGGAATCTTGTTTCGTCTCATTATTGTTTGAGTTTTTCCAGTTCCAGCGGCTACGCCCTTTTCGGTGGGTGATTTCTTTTATTAATTCCGCGTTGTCTTCGGTCACGCACCTCGGAGGTGGGTGAACAACTCTTCCCCATCCTCGAGGGAGAGGGCATGTCCGCGATATGCCGCTCTGAAAATTAAATGGACCACTGGGACCAAATTGTCAGGTCAATAGAAAATATTCCACAGAATGCACATCCCCAACTGATTCACGAATTGCAAACAGATAGTTTGATAATTTTCATTTTTATTCTCTCATTCAAAGATCACGGTTATTGATTAAGAAATAAAAAATATTTAGAATACCGAGGCTTAGGAAAATTTGACCTAACTAATACGAAATAAATAAATTACATATTAGTTAGAGAAGAGAATTTGAGAATTTCTCAGGAGCACATAAGCAATGCGCAATGCATGCCACTATGGAATAAAGATGTAATCGTGGCAAGTGAAAAAAAAAAAAAGCAAATTTCGCATTTAAAGAAGATAAGAACTAAAGTTCTAAAAAAAAGAAGAATATCAAGTATGCTTTCATAAATGAGTGTATATAAATATGTACTAAATACTCAAAGGGCGTTTGTTGGTTTTTGCAAGTGTTCTCTTACCGCACTGGAATAACGCAATAACGCATGGAGTTAATTAAAGACCCTATGAGCATTGGCATAACTAAATGACTCGTTTTATCCGGGAAAGTGGTTTTGTACAAACCGACCTCATGTACTACTGAAATTCGTTGCAAGAGCATTATGTTTCCTCCTAGACGTATCACTCGATGATAGGCCGCGAATAATAAACTGTAAAACAAAAGGAATAAAAGGAAGCCCGGAATAATATTTACGTCTGACCCTCGACCGGCGGAAACCGAGCGTCGGGCCTGAATTTTCGAGTTTTTCCGGATTTTTTCGACCAAACTTTGGAGCTTCCTTCCTGACTTGCTAACACGAGTTTTGGGGTATCACGAGCCTAAGTTCACGGCGGTTGCCGGCGTCTCTTCTTAGAATTTATTATAATATTTTACCGAGATTACGTGGGAAGGTAAACTGATCCCTGAGTTTATGTGTTGCTTATTATACAAACACCTTTGGCCGATTGGCGCAGTTCGCAGCGACCCTCCTTTCTGAGTCCAAGGCTTATGGGTTCGGTTCCCACGACTGGAAAATGTTTGTGTGATGAACATGAATGTTTTTCAGTGTCTGGGTGTTTCTTTGTATAGGATGTTTCTATGTATATTGAAAGTATTTAAGTATATTATTCATAAAAATATGCATCGGTCATCTTAGTACTTATTACACAAACTACGCTTACTTTGGGGCTAGATGGCGATGTGTGTATTGTCGTAGTAGTTATATACCTCTCACGCGAACAGTTGTAATGCTGCGTTAGTGTGCTTAAAATGTTATACGATTTTTTGTTTTTAAACGACTTTCAGAAGCAGTTAAAAATTAAAGTTAATCGTTCGATCGGATGATAATAGTGAACCTGCATTGCAACATCGTGGTGGGCTTGAGCTCTAGATCATTCTCGCCAAAGAGAATAGCTTGTGCCTAGTAGTGACACAATTATGTCTCCATATCTCCGTTAAATTTGAACCAATTTCAATTATTTTATTGTCAGTTTTCATTTCAAAAACAAGTATCGAATCGTTATCCGTTTAACAAACTTTACAAACAAGACTAGACTGCACACTCTCGTTGTCTTTCTTACAAGTATATTATGTAAACAATCTTTCAGTTACTTTATAATGTAGAGATAGTTTTGAAAAACACGTAAAGAATAATTATTTTTTTATTTTGATCAATTTCAACATATTTGTTTTGCTTCTTTTTTTAAAACATCGTCATCGTCATATTAATACTTTATCGGCCCACTACAAAGGTACGGGTCTCCTCCCACAATGAGAATGGGGTTAAGGCCGTAGTCCACCACGCTGGCCCAGTGCGAATTGGTGGACTCCACACACCTTTGAGAACATTATGTAGAACTCTCAGGCATGCAGGTTTCCTCACGATGTTTTCTTTTACCGTTGAACCAAGTGATATTTTAATTACTTAAAACGCACATAACTTAGAAAAGTTAGAAAGGTGAAATTAGAGGAGCGTGCTGGGATTCGAACTTGTACCTACTGGACTAACTTTAGAGCCGCTACCCACTAGTCTATCACCGCTTCACCTTTTAAAACATACTTTACAGTAAATAATAATGAAAACATTGTTTACATAATAAAGACAGGTTAAAAAACAGAGTATAGTATAGTTTTATTTAATTTTGTGGTTTTTTTTTTAATCTTATTATTTTTTACCATGATAACGAGTGGAATGGTGCACAGATGTGTTCTGTTTTGTTTCCTGTACACACACCGTTTACACAAAGGGTATGTAATAATGTGCGCTCAGTAATATAATCCGATCCAGTGTTTTTCTGCTTTAATATTAATATTATTCGGCTCACGCGATTACGTAATAACGCTCACGTATATATTACGTTATTAATCTAAAATTAATATCTGTGCTATCTATCCGTAATCCGTGCCCATATCACATGATAATAAATTGTCGACAATTTTATAATTTAACTGTTGTGGAACAACCACGACTGCCTTGTTGGTTTATTGGTTAGCTAGTTCGATTATGGCTCTCGAGTACCTGGATTCCATTTACTGGTTGAGCCAGTACATTCAAATGTTAAAAAAAAGTGTGTGCCATGTATTGAAGTCGGTCCCCCCGAACCCTTTAACCACTAGACTGAAACCGATCTCATTCTTGTCACAAAAAGTTTATATGAAAGTTCCAAATTAAATTTACGTAACTCCCATGTAACTGCACGCTCTAGTTTCGAGTTTTCAATACAAGTTGCCAGAACGAGCCTAATATCAAAACTGGTCCTAGAATTAGCTGGCAACAATGGACGAGGCAGAACAACCACTGTAAAGCATTCTTAACTCCATATGTTTGTTTCGGCACCCTAAGAGCCTCCCCTCCTCCACGTTTCACACCTGAATTCCTTGCGTTAAAGAATTGTATAGTGTCATGTTAGTATCTCGGGAACTACCGAGCCTGTTTTGATAATAATAATAAATATACTACGACAATAGATACGAGTACAAAGCCATCTAACCCCAAAGGAAGCGTGGCTTGTGTTATGGATACTAAGATGACTGTTGAATATTTTTATTAATAATAAACACTTATAATATACAGATAAACACCCAGACACTGAAAAACATTCATGTTCATCACAAAATGATTTGTTTTATTACATAGTCAATTGTTTTATAATAAAATACAAAGGACATTAAACTTAATTTGCAATACTCCGTAAAATGCAGGAAATTCTGTAAGGTGCAATTTATAATTTCTTCAATCTTTATACTCAACACCAAACAGATCTTCGTCAATGACACCTTATGAATGTTTCGCTTCGACACCGGAGCATCCTCAAGTGATGTTGACTTTACAATGAACAACCGTTATGAGTTTTAGCTCTATCTAAGAATTCCTCAAAGTAACGCCAGTAAAGTTCAATCCAATATCTGCAACAAAAAACCTCTACGACTTCATACTTTAAGTGTGTGCGTAGATTTATAGGTATAAATTAATTCTTTTGCGCTACTAGTGCAGAGGTGGTAAAGAGGTGTTCTCAAGGACGCCGCCTAACGAGTCGTCCTACTGAATACACACTCAGCCGTTGCTACTGCTACGTCATCAACGCCTTCATTATAACCGAGTGCTTGTGATATTTTATATCCTTACGCGCTTTGTTTCTCTCTTGTCCTGGCGAACTAACATAAAACCACAGTATGGAGTGATATAGGAGTTCGATGCCTCGAATCTCGCAGTAACTCGAGGTTTTGCACGTTTTTATCTCTAATGCTAAAAGAAGCTTTATTGACGCCAGTAGTAGTAGAGATTTTGTTGACAGAGCTAGTCCGGCGAAGTACTACCGTCATGCTTATTTCTGCCGTCAAGAATTGCTTTATTCCGGTCGGAATGGCGTGGTTTCTGGCGCAATTACTGGCACATGAAGCTAAACACCTATTTCTCAAAGTGATGGACACACGGAACAGGTGCAGGATTTGTGCTTTCAGTACCCTGTGGACTATAAAAATAATTGAAATAAAGTTACTTTTTAAAACAACAAGAAATAATACTTTCCTATGGAAAGTATTTAAAGCGAAATTCTATTATTAACTCATTTTCCTCCAGTGGTTTGTGGTAAACTTTCTGTTAAAAACTGTGAAAGTGAGTTTGTTGGTTCTTCATTCATGCAGCAACGCTACACCCGTGGACGTCCTTGCAGGGAAGGTTTTAAATTTTAGACGTAGATATATTTCGAGCTTAGATTTTTCCATCGCTCGCTAGGTTACTCTAAGCCTTTTTATCTTTTACTAGCTGTTGCGACTTCGTCTGCGTTTGATTTTGTTTTTTCATGTGGCATTAAATTTAGTTGCAGTTCTTAAAAAAATTAAAGTATTCAGTATCGCTAAGCCTTAAATGAGGGGTTTGCTGCTGTCCACTGAGGAGTTCTGTTCTCTGTCTCCAACCACAGTTTGGGTAACATTAAACACATATTCTAACCTCTATAGTACAAAAATAATTATTTAAATCGGTTATAATTTGTCGGAGTTATGTGTAAAATTGTCAAGCACTTTCATCCCCTTCCCAAAGGAACCGAGCTTAATGTCGGGATAAAGAGTATCCTATATTACTTCTAACACTTCCAAGAATATGTGTACAAAGTTTCATGAGGATCAGTTAAGTAGTTTTTGCGTGAAAGCGTAACAAACAAACTTACATTGACATTTATAATATTAGTAGGTAGGTTAGGATAGGATAGGTTGTATAATAATGACCTAATTTCTATAAAAGCAATTCTAGATATAACAAACTTTACGTCACATTAGAAAACAATAATGGCTATTAATACTACAGCTAAAAGGCTGCTTAAAGTTTTAAACAAGTAACAATACGAGTAATCCGAGAGCAGTAAACAGTAGTCACAAGTGGGGGGGCGAATGTTGGGGGAGACGGGTTTGTTTGAGAATTTAAGTGTGTTCTTTGGAAGACAATATTTTTCGTAAGACAATGAAAATGTAGTGTGGCTGGGCAAATACAGACATTTGCAGTGACTGGCGTGAGTGGATTACATGCAGTCGACATTTCACTTCCTTTGTTCTGTTCTTCCATTAAAAATTACTAGCTGAGTTGGCTTCGCATGTCATTACCAACCTAATTAATTTCCCACTGTCGAGCCTATTATTTTCTCTCATATCAGATAGAGCTTTGTCTCAACACTCTGCTATATTTCAGGTGGGTGGGTCAAGCAACTAACACTGGCTCATAGATAACGATCATTTACGTAATCTCTAAGAGGTTCGAATTAACTTTGGCAAACAGGTCAGTTTAGACAGTTAATGCGCTTTGGAATTGGAATAATCGAATTTTTCTCTGTAAAAGATCGGCAGCACTTATTAAAGGATGTTTCGATTAATCTCTGTAATTTGAAATGCTCTTATTAAATTTGTCCTCATCCACCGGAAAATGACGGGCTTTTATTAGTTTCACGTGTCTGGCGTATGTGTATGTCTGTTTATGGCACGGTAGCTCCAGAACGGAAAACCGATTTTGCTGTCTTTTTTGTTTGAAAGGTGAATAAGTAGGAAGTGTTCTTAGCTACGTTTTCTAAATATCTTTTTTCTAATAATTTCTAATTATTCTAATAGTCGTCGCTTGACTATTAGAATAATTTACACTTTACTTAAAGTCGGGGTTTAATAAATTTTAAATTTATGTTTTACTGATGTTTGGCATTGAAAATATGGACCCTATGTAGAAACAAATACACTTAAATTTCCGCTGCCAGAAATAAACACTTCTTGTACAACAGTCGGACGTGAACTATCGATTGGCAAGTCTCAAATTGTCCATAAAAACGTCCTCATCCCTTCATTAAGAGCCCTTCACTTCCCCGAATTGTCCCCTTGCCACAATAGTCGTAACTAACGTCAAGCGGATCGCAGTTTAAATGAAGCTTAGGATTCTAAGGCGACTGCACAGAGTACTGGTTTAATAGAGCTCTTGTTTTCAATGTAATGTAGGCTTGCGATTGAGTAAACTATTTTCTGTATTCCATTACTAGTTAGCCCATGATTTCAATCTTACATGGTCACACCGTGAGATTATTCAGTCTAAAATGGTAGCGGGGTTATCTGTTAGGGGTATATGGTAGTTATTGAACCCAAAACCCCTAATCGGTTTCTACTCGACATCGCGCTGGTACGCTAAATTGCTAGGCATAACGTCTTTTTCTGTAGGTTTCGGCCATATTCCTACCAGACTATATAAATGTGACCTTTTTGTACACACTGAGTTCTGGTTAGAACCCCCTAGGTTCTCTATTTCAGTTCTTGGCTGAAAAACTATTATTCTTGAGTCTCGATGTTGGGATTAGGCATAATATTTTGGAGTTCTAATAATTATTCTGATTGTTAGCCAAAATGTAAGACTATATCTAAATTATGCAAGCGAGATAACTCAAAGCTCGATTATTTTCATGTTACGATATGTTTATAGCTTCATTTAAAATTCTTTACTTCCACTTATTAAAATGTTTTGTACATCATTTGACTATACAAAATATTCATTGTTATTAGTAGTTATACACACTACACTACAATTTACTTGGCATGTATCATAATTGAATTGAATAATATTGACGCCTTCCAACATCTTAAAAGTATTATAAGAAACATTTGTAAACATTACTGCTCAAATCTTATATGCCCTCCCACCCGAATTTAATGAAATTAAATTGAACGCCTCACATCCCAAAGCTTTTTATTATCTCGTTCACTCTACCGTACTCCTCCTCTGTGCCCAGGGCTCCAGGGAGCTCGCATCTGTCAAAGTAGCGCTCCCTAAGTTGCAACTCCACGACCCTTCTGCGCGCCTGGTAGCCGGCTCACGCTCAAAATTTATTTTGACTGCATGCGGAATAAACCAGTGTGTATTTCAACCACTTTTGACATTGCCTTAATACATTTTAAACAATAAATGATTACTTAGGTCCTTTTTGAACAATTTCCATTTCTTTTATTCCTCTACTAGTTGCGCCCCGCGGTACTACACATGGTAATTAAGTCGTCTGACATGAAGGAAGGACTATATTTGGCTTTAAAATGGGAATGTTCCTGTAAATCTGCACCATTGGGAACTTGATGTATTTCTAAGACCAAAAGAAGCGATATTCTCCTTCTTTAAAATTCAAATTCAAAATTTCTATATTCATGTAGGCCATATAAGGCACTTGTGAAGCGTTCATACGTGGTAATTACTTCTTTCTCCAACTTAAACCTTAAGCTACGAGGGTTCCAAACGCGCCCTGGTCTAAGAAGAGCACAACAAACTTAGCCAAGTAAATTTTTTTTTGTTATCATCTCCCAGTAATTAATATTAAGCTATGAAGTTAGAGCAATTCACACCCAAGTTTTTTAAGTTATCCTTAACATTAGAATTGGATTTATCTGTAAGCTTACGTTTCATATAAACTTTGAACTTATTGAGAGACATCTCCATGATTTTGTTATAAAATAATATACAAATGCCCTTAAATAAATAAGCAATTTTATGTAGCCTAGTTAAACTGCACAACGAGTTTATTTTTGCTTCTAATATTTATATTTAAACTAACTGTATGCTAAAAATCAAATTCTTGGTTAGGATAAACAAAAAAACAAACAAACATTATTTATAATACTAAGTAAAGATTCAAAAAAGCCCATCGAAAGCAACAATAAACCGATCATATTCGAACTTACATGTCTCGGACGGAAAGCTTTGACCGTCGGCGGTTCTCCTATCGTTTTTGCCGAACTTGACATCAACATAAATAAACTGCGGTAAATGTTTAGAAAAAATTTGTGCTATAAATTATTACGACTCAAACTTCCCGTTGCGTGACTTTACGATATGGTCGGTAACGCAGCTGCACTATATAACGCCCCTGACCGGTATCCAATAAAATATCGAAAATACGTATATCTGAACGTTCCAATGATATAGGTGTCAAACCCTAGATACACAGTTACGCATCAAGATTTCGTAAAAATTAAATCGCTAATTTCATAATGATAATTCTCTATCAACACTTTTTATTTTAAATTAGCGTGTTCAAACATGCAAAGATGCATATAATTTTTTAATATTTACTATGACGATTCTACACACTCAAACAATTTGTTCATTTAATGTTAATTAGATTTTAAGTATAAGAATATACTACACCTTAACATATTTGTGGCCTCTTTAAATTTTATTATTTTCATTATTAACAGCATATACCCACTGCTGGTTTAAAGTGGGTTGGTAGGCTCGTCATTGTAGAATATTTATCCTGTCTTATGGTGTACATGCACTGCTATAGTTGATGTTTGCACTCTACGGTTTTTTTCGCTTATTTTCAGCGGTTTCTCGCTTGATGCCGTCTGCCCACCTATAGTGGGGGGTACTTCCAAAGCTAGCGTTTTCCGATGCGGGGTTGCTTTTCCGGTCGCTCTTGCGATCCACATGCACTGCCTGTTGTCGAGTCTTCGCGACGCGGTAGGGCTGACTTCTTTGACGGATCTACTTATATAGCGATATATGACCTTTCCGTCGCCCAATAAATAAAAGACGGAAACCATAAAAAAAATAAAAATTACGAGAGCTCACTAACGGGACCACCATCCTGGCTCAGCGGTGAGCGTTGTTTTCTGGCATGGACAATTTGAAAAAATAATTTATAAATATTTTCTGGTCTGGTCTGGTGGGAGGCTTCGGGCGTAGTTGGTGAACACCTTGCCGACAACGAAGTGGCTCTAAGTGCCTAACATTCCGATACGATGTCACGTAAAAACCGATTAGAGGTATGGGGTTATATAACTACCACATAACATTACTTGTTAGGTAATAGTTATATTAACCCTGTTACCATTTTGAACTGCATCGTTACTTCCCACCAGGTGAGTTTGCAGTGAAGGGCTATCGTGTAGTTGAATAAAAAAAAAAACATCTTCATCATTTAGTCGGCAAAGTAACTTCACAATATACTCTTTAAAGTTAGGAATACAAGAAAGTGAGTAAAATGTAAAAAATTGTAAAATTTTCTACCTATATTTACTTTTTCGATTGCGTGATAGTTACCTACAATTCATATGGTATAGAAAGAACGTCATCTAGTGACAGTACGGTTTCCCAGTATTTTAACTTATGGGCGCTTCTTCGATACCATTTAAATCCTAGTTAACTAACACGCGATCCAATAAGAAAGCGTAGGTATACAATCTTACACTTGGTACCGTGTCTAGAATTTTGTGTATCAATGTTAAAACAACATAGGTATATTTGTAAATTGTTCATAATAAAATGTAAATATGGATGTTTGTGCAAACGCTCTCAGGGGAGCTGCAACAAGGGGCGACGTTCGTTCCACGGCCTGCACCCCCTTACAGTATGCCCCCGGGTGCTGTACGGGCTTTTATTACCTGGCCTGCTGCACGCATTGCGTGATTAACAGTTACAAGTGTCTGTTCTCACTACGAGGGCTGTGTGGAATGGTTGAGGCACTAGTTGATGTGTCTGAATATGTGAGCCTGGCTTTGGAGATACGAAATCGGATTCGAATCTCCTAAGCTAATCTCTTAGTCTGTTATGTCTTCCCGCGAGTGTCGTGTGATGCAACTAATGGATACCTCTATCATCTAACATTGACGGCCGATTGGCGCAGTTTGCAGCGACCCTGCTTTCTGAGTCAAAGGCCGTGGGTTCGATTCCCACTACTGGAAAATGTTTGTGTGATGAGCATGAATGTTTTTCAGTGTCTGCGTGTTTATATTTATATTCTAAGTAAATATGTATGTCATTCATAAAAATATTCATCGATCATCTTAGTACCCATAACACAAGCTACGCTTACTTTGGGCGATGGCGATGGGTGTATTGTCGTAGTTTTTTTATTTTTATTTACTACTACTGCCTACCGTCTACTGCGGTCACCAACCCGTCTGCCCAGTGGTGATTAAGGGCAAACCCTCCCGTTGGGAGAGGCCTTGAGTCCAGCCAAAGACTGTTATTGTTATAGGCTATTGTTGAAGTCAGTCTCACCTATCTAAAGCCAGTCTCATCAGAGTTCTAAGTTCGAATTTGGAACGAAACCTTGCTTTGGAAAGCCACGCCGTCAGTTCCGTCGAGCCGGAGCATCGTTAAAGGAAAAGAATATTTCGAAACTCCATCCTGGAAATAGTGGAATTTTAAGACATGAAAATACGACAAGCCGTTTAGGCTCTAAAGCGTGCTAAAGAAACATACATACATACATACACTCGAAAAACATAACCCTCTTTTTTTGGCAGTCGGTTAAAAAAATAGGGTTAATTTACAAAGTGCAATATGATCAACTAAACATTAACATCGTTAAGATTATACAAAAACGTTGTAGATGTAGAGACCTTAAGTATACATCTTTGCAGAGAAAATACACACAATTTGAGTAGTAGTGTAGCTTTCTGGCTTTTAACAGCTCGTCCGCCGTGCGCCGTCGCTCGTTGGAAGTGTTCCTTGCATACCACCTCCTCCTAAGCTATGTTTAAAGGCGATGGTTGTCCATCTTCCAATTTCAAATCTCTACCTATGAAATACATCTCGCCTTTCGACAGCGGGACGGTTGAAATAATTATTGTATTAACTCAGTTCAAAACAGTTTTATAGACATAAAACTTGGCATTTCAGTTTTATAGAAGAGTCCTAAAAAAAAATATTTAAAAAAGTAAACTGCGGTGCAGGCTTTTAAAAGATTTGAATGTACTCCTAGTTCCGACTAAACTAATTAAAAGATGGCCGAAACATCGAGGCGAACTCAGTTCAAAAATTCCAATTTAATTCTGGTTATGAAAGGAATAACATGGTTTACCCCAATAAAACATTCAAAAGGAATCAGTGGAGCGTTCAATAAAAAAACCTTTCATGTAAAACGAGCCGTAACGTAGCACTTTAAATTTTTTTCCCTCCATTTGTACTGATTTAACTGACATTTTTTTAAGTCGTCGTTGTCAGTCATTCAGCTTGACGTTTGTATTCTTTATTCAATTACAAACGAGGTTGTTTATTTGAGGTTTTATATGTCACAGACGTTACGAACAAAATTCGGCCTAAACCAACGCATTTAGGACCTAATTTTTGAAGCTTTAAGTTGAATAAAATGATCATTTCAATTTTTAAATTAATGTGTACTAAAGTGCTAAAGCCCACCACTCCAAACTGGAGCAGAGTGGTAAGTTTATGCTCTAAAACCCTCTCTCCTATGACAGATGAGCCCGATGCCCAGCAATGGGTCGTTATTAAGGTGGTGATGATGATGAATAACTCGTGTATTGAGAATTTGTTGGCAATAAAACTTAATAGTTATATTTACGACCCGAATTTGGAATCGGACCTAGGACCTATATGTAGTCGAAACTAGCCACTTGACCAACGAGGCGGTAAAATATGATAGCCTAGTGGTTAGGACTTCGGCTTCACTTCGACTTTTCTTTATCACTCTCAATATCACTTGATTCAACGGTGAAGGAAAAAGTGAGGAAACCTGCAAGCTTAAGAGTGTTCTATGATGTTCTCAAAGGCGTGTGGAGTCCACCAATCCAGCTGTGCTGTCAAAGCTGTGGACCATGCAGTATCTTTGCATCGTCTGAGTCTCAATAAAAGACTGAAGTTTATCTTTTCCATTTCATTTTTCCAATACATACATAATTTTAATTATTTCTTGAAAACTATTAATTATTAATTTTATAAGCATTATTCGCACGTTCGTTTAAACGCTAACCGATTCAATAAAATATGTGGCAAATACCAATTTATAGTTATCAAAAGTTTAATTATTTACCCACTTTACAAAATTATTGTAACATGTGTCTATATTTTCTATCTTATCGTTATCCTAACGTAATTGTCAATCAACATTAATCAACGACTACAAATAGCTTAATACATCTCAATTAACCACTAAATTCAAGTTATAGTCCGCAAACAGTAATAGAACCATAATAGAAAGCTATCCGGCAAATTGTAATTTAATCAGGAGTTTAGACAGCGCATCTGACAGGGTCTTTGATCGTGTTGTTATTGTTATACCACGTGCACGCGATACCAGCACGCGGCCGTGTGAGGTAAACATTGCACGGTAAATAACCCAATGGTTTCTTTTATGCGGTGGGAACCTCTAGGAATCCCTATATCCTACTAATATTACAAGGGCGAAAAAATGTATATGCTTCGCAACCACGGGCTTTTTTTTTTTTTTTAAGTATATAGACAAGTGCTTGACTGCAATCACACCTGATGGTAAATGATGATGCAGCCTAAGAAGAAGCGCGCTTACCTAGAAGATGCCTATTCACTCTGGATTTGAAGGTACCCAGATTATAGGTATCAGGGAAGACGGAAGATGGGAGGGCATTCCAGGCCTTTGCGGCATTCAATGTATTGTACATTATTCTACTAATAATGTACACTATATTGAAATTGTAATCTAAAAAATCTAATGTGGGAGTTGCGAAAAAAAAGTAATCTGCAATTTTGTGGCCACCGATCATCTACGATAGATTTTTATGCAAAATAGCTGAGAAACAGTGGCGTGTATGGGGGGTATGCACATGGTATGCACAGTGGCGTGCACAGGAACTTGGACCAGGGTAAGCAAAGACAAGTAAAACGGCATAAAATGCCAGAATCCTCCTCCGTTGCCAGTTATATGAAAATTTTAGAGTATGCATTGCTTTTGTGCATGTATGAAGTGCATGATGATATGCAGATGATATAAAATGAAGAAAATCTCCAGTACGAGTTATAAAAACTTAAGAGTAGGCTTCTATAACTCTAACAAACTTAAGTTGTTTATAACTTGAATTGGAGATTTTTTTAATTTTATATAATCTGCCCCCTTTGCGTACCCTGTATGCACGCCACCGCTGAGAACACCCCATCGTTGTGGCATCGTGGGTTCAAAATAATAATATACCGGAAGCCGTTCTTTCAGTTAATCTACCTAACGGTAAAAATTTCATTACCAAAGCACTTTGAGTAGGTTTCTACTGCCTATTAATGTCTGTTAAAAATACTCGATTCAAAGAACATTTTCAATGTTAGAAAAATATAACTACGTAATATTTTTATGTATCTTAGTTGTAACTCGTTCAATCGATTTTAGTACGCCCGAGAAAATCCTTTACAAACTTTAATGCCGGCTTCAAATAAAAGAGGGTAAGTTTTTAAGAGAAATGTACTCAAGCGGACCCCGCCTCCCCCATCTTAGGTTTCTCGCAAAGCGGAGACTAAATAAATACGGGAGTTCGATCAAATATGGGCTGAGTGATGTTGTGGGGTATAAGAGTTGCCAAGCGAAATATTATGCGGAACTTTAGTTACAGCTCATAGAAAACTGTTGATATTGAAAGCTTTTACTCAAAGATCGTATAGCTTGGGTGTGAACAATTGCTCTTACCAATTTGCTACTTAAATATTTTCAAATGACAATGTGAGATGGTGATAACTTAAAGAACACCAAGCTAAGTCTGTTGTGGGCTTCTTCTTAGACCTCTCGGAACCCTCGTAGCTTTATTTTTAAGTTTACGAATGTAGTTATAACCATCACTACTGCTATGTTCAAATTTTTTATATAATCATCGCATAAAAAGTGCCATCTATGATCCTATTTGAATTAAGAAATATTTGACTTTGACTATAGTTTAGGGACAAAATTTAGTAGAGCTAGAGAACTTTCTAAAACCGGCTTTGACTATACATATAGTTTGTATCGTAAAAGTGTAAGAAGAATGTTTATACAGGGCCATACCAATTGACTAAACATACGTACAATTATCTACCCTATAATATACGTAAATTGAAGTAATTAACACCTACAGATTTTTAAAAATAGCTTTTTAGGTTCTGAAGAGTTCTTACGTTAAGTTAGGTTGTCAGCGGTATTTTTTTTTCTCTTATGCCCTTGTGCGTCTTATTATTTATAGCTTAAAAAGATCCTCATGGCGAGGTAAAAAAGACTTGCATTAAATTTCTATTCTAAAGACTTTACTTTCAATTTTGATTTTAAATAACATTATATCGCTGTTTCATTTTTTCGCAATCGTAATGACATAGCATTAAATTGCTTATTTTTTTGTTTAAAAAATATCACTTATTTTTTTCGCAAAAAGATTAAAACTATTATTGTCTGAAAGTGTTCTATATTATGAACATTAAGCTTAAATTGCTATAGTCTGCGAAAAGCAAGAGAATCTGTTGGGTGTAATTTACAATTTCTGCAATCCTTATACTCGACACCAAACAGATCTTCGGCAATGTACCCTCTACGTACGTTTCGCTCCGAAACCGGAGCATCCTCAGGAGATGTTGACTTTACAATTAATAACTGTTAATTATAAATTACACCATACAGATTGTCCTGCTTATTGCGGACTATAGCAAATTAAGCTTAATTTTCATAATGTATCTTTGATTTCAGCAAAGTAACGCAATCTTCAAATATTCGCAATCGTAATGACATAGCATTAAATTGCTTATTTTATGCACTTGTTCTAAAATCTACTATGAATCTCAGTTTCATCGAATACTTTATTTTATGCCGCAGTTTTTATTGGCCTTGGATATTTAGATCTTACAACAAATTTCATTACAACAGTGCTGTAACTGATCAATGCTCGTTTTTTCCCGCGTGCAGACGATAAACAGATGTGAGTCTGCGTACGCCAGTTGGTGTCCGATGGACTACGCATAATGCGCGTATAATGCTATTATAATAATCAATACATTGATGTGTACTCGCCCTAATTTCATCACCGCGTCGTTTAACTTGTTTGATGACATCTTTGGATTATTGGCAAGCAACTTTAAAAATAAAAATACGAGATTCAGTTTCTGGTTGGGTCAAATAAAAATGGTAGGGCCATTGTGGGTAGCATTAGTTGGCTTTTTTTGGGTCACCGGAGCTCAGTTAGACTATCTGTACTCTGGCATATAAAGCTGGGTCCCGAGATACAACTGTAAAATATACATATTTCTATACCTACTGTTCATATTTCATGTTTATTCTTTAAAATAGAAAAAAATAGGAAAAAATAAAAATACTGTAAAATAGAATTATGTAGATAGGTTTGTAATTTCCTTCTTAGTTTAATGGTTATAATGTTTGATTACGGATTATGAGGGTTTTGGGTTCGATTCCCGGGTCGAGCTAAGAATTGGTACTGAATGTTTCTCTTTAGTGGCGTGCAAAACTAAAATCAAACAAATTACAATCCAAAAATGTATTTAAAAATGGTAAATGGTAGAGTTACATGGTAGAGTGTTTATTGTGTTTATTTTTTATTTAATGAATGTACAAACTATAAATGTGGGAATTTTCTTAAACTGGGTACAAAGTTTTGCTTCACGTATTAATATATTGATACTACATTGTATTTTTTGACGAAGTTAGATAATATAAATGTGGTTGCAGCTGACACAACTTTAAAATAGGATGTAACAATTACAGATGCCTATAAAGTTGCGATCGATTTATTTCGGCCGCGCAACAATGAAATGCGATGTAGGTTAACTTTCAATAGAAGCCCGCGATCGTTATCCGTACGAAGTTAATCATAAAACAAATTACACTGAAGGGAAAAGAAAGGAATCTTCGCCATTTCTAGGCCGGCATCCGAGATTGTTTTGTTGTATTGTATCCGTTGTTTGTAACTGTTAAAGTTGTTTCGTTCAGGAATTAGATTGTGGAACGTTATCAGTTACAGATATTTCGTAATTTGACGAACGCTTTTAATTGTTTATTTATTTATCCTTTAGAAATAAAGTATACAAAAAAGTCCACCAATCCGTACTGGGTCGGCGTGGTGGACTACGGCTTTAAACCCTTCTCATTGTGGGAGGAGACCCCTCCCTGTAGTTTGCCGGTAACGGGTTGATATGATGGTATACAAAAATATAATTAACAAATATACGAACAGTAAGCATGTGCTCTCAGACCTCTTGCGACTTCATTCATACCAAAAACTTAAATAAATAATAAAAATAAAAATAAAACACAGTACGAAAAATAAAATTTATAGACCTAAACTATAAAGCTTCAGTGTCCATGGTAACGTTACATATGCCCTCTGTACATTCCACTAGAAATATAGTAGGGTCCTGCTACTATAGTGTTACACATGAAAGCCTTAATTTTAGTCCTTTCAAAAATCTTATTAATTCGGTAGAAATAACTCCAACTTCTAATTAACCAATTAAATTAGTTATTCACAGCGAAAAAACGATAGTATTTTATTCTTGACACTATTTTTCTTGCAAGAATTGGAAAAGTTTTTCTTTGTTATTTATTAAAAGTTTGGGATAAAATAAAAAAGATAAAACTTGTGGATATTACTGAGTGGTATGGGTGTTTTAAATTTATTCATTATTAATTTATAATAGTATTAACTGTTGTCTGTGTTGTTACTATGTGCTAATTCTACGTTGTTTTCTCTTCGGCTACATCTTTGTCTCTGTTTCTTTGTGTGTTCTCAATAATGAAAAGTATTTAGGTACATCCAGGTTAGCTTAAAATAATCCCAAAACCCAGTAATTGTAAGAAGCTCAGATATTCTTTCTGTCTACAAACTTTTTGACGGGTGCGAGGTCGTGAGTTCAAAGTCAAAGTCAAAGTCAAAAATATCTTTATTCAAGTAGGCCCATAGGTAGGTAGCACTTTTGATGCGTACATAAGAATTAAACGGTAGTGAGATGATGGCGATAACCACATTCGTTAACTTAAAACTAAAGCTACGAGGGTTCCAAACGCGTCCTGGTCTAAGAAGAAGAAAAAAAAGATATTTATAGCTAATATAATCGCTTCGCTGTAGCTGAAAAGTTTTTCAAATCATTCCATCGAGTATATTTAATAAACATAATAAATGCTATGTAACATTTAAATATGGAACTATCACAAACACATGAATGGTGGTCCTGTCTTTAATTATATCGGGGATTCCCCAATTTATTTCGAATACAGAACAAAAAAAAACTATTCGAATTGACAGTTTAATCTCGCGAATTGGGTGGCGGGTAAGTGTGGGATAGGGGTGTGCAATGTGCAACTAACAAAGGAGAGAGGGAGAGAAAAAAAGAAATAAATGAAATCTTCTCAGTTCATTGGAACAGAAACTTGTCCCGGCCCGTGATGAATGGCGCTGCGGCCGTTTTCCATAGTAATTGGAAATGGGCCAGCCCCGCGCTTGTATTTGTTTTATTATCTATTGTAATGAACATTCAGGGCTTGAATTGGATTAAGTTTTCGTTTAACACTAGCCTAAGCCGGTGAATTTGTTTCCCCTACATTGCTTTGCTAGTTGCTGAGTTTTTTGCCGGCTTCTTCTGTTCCTATCCTATCGTATATATCCTATATATCCTACGGCAGTAGGGTAAAAAAAACAAAAAACGTTCGCGCAAACAATGTTAGTACGGTTGGCTATATTATGTTTAAGTGATGAAATAAAAGTAAGAAGATCAATTTATTGAAACACATTGAATTAAGTTAAAGATAAGTATTTAAAAGACAACTAAAGTAGAAAAAAAACTAGTGTATTCAAAAATAAATGAAGTAAAAATAAATTTTCTTCAGTAGTGCCTACCTATATAGTAAAAATCTTTTCGTTCTTTGTAAAACTAAAACAAGAAAAATTAATTCATGTGTCATAATAATAGAAATAAGATTTTCTTTGGGTAATGTTTTTATTATATTTTACTAGTAGTAGTAGTTGTTCTTAACAATTATTCATTGCAAAGTCAACATCTCCTGAGGATGATCCGGTTTCGGAGCGAAACGTGCGTAGAAGGTTCATTGCTGAAGATCTGTTTGGTGTGGAGTATAAGGATTACCATACAGATTCTCCTGCTTTTCGCGGAGTACAGCAAATTAAGCTGAATTTTTATAATATATTATTCCGCAAAGTAACGCCTTCTATCCAATACTACTAATAAGAAAAAATGGACTAGGTATACATATATATTACGTGGGTAAATTGGAGAACAACAATTAATGAGTAATTATCTTAGTTTATTATTTACATTTTAGTTATATCCAACTGAAATATTAGTGGTCTAAATGAATACGGGTTTTTAAACATAATATGTATTTCGTGGTATAAATGCCTATATTATAATGACATTATTCCGAGTTTGTAATTTAAATAATTACGATAATAAAACGATACCGTACATTACGTGATAACTTTATCATTATATTTACTCAGTCGGTCTTTTCCTAGCGATCATACACAATGGGGTTAAAGTATTGCAATAATATTGTGGTAATAAATAAATATACTACGACAATACACACATCGCCACCTAGCCCCAAAGTAAGCACAGCTTGTGTTATGGGTACTAAGATGACTGATGAATATTTTTATGAATAATATACATAAATACTTAGAATATACATATAAACACCCAGACACTGAAAAACATTCATGCTCATCGCACAAACATTTTCCAGTTGTGGGAATCGAACCCACATTACCAAGTTTACCAAGTCTCTAAGTACCACCACCACCCAATTATCTAAGTCTAGTTTATCACTTTTGCTTGGAAGATAATCAAATTATACGTGACAGGTTCAGAATTAAGAACATACATAATCCGTGTACATGGCTGATACACTCCACTTTAGTAGTGTTTCTCGAACTGGCGTTTAGTCACTTCACTCCATTTAGCAGTTGACAGTAATTATTTTATTTCTAATGTGCTAAACGTTTACCATAGCTAGCAAAATTCCGCGAGTGTGAAGTGAGACGTGCGCGGGGCGTTTTCACGTTTTATTGCTAGAAAAAATGTCTGAATGAGGGTTCTGTATGTTCTTGATTCTGTGGTGGCAGGAAACTAAGTTGCCATATAATTAGCTTTATGTATCAGAAACGTAAAAGAACCAGTTTCGTAGGTGTTGATTGAACATCGTCTCACTTTTCTTTAGTAGAATGGGGACAGAGGAACAAGGTTGTCAAGTCTCTGAGCACACTCACTGGACGCATAACTTCTAGTAGGTAAATAATATAAATAAAAGGTACAACTATCTATATAAATTATATTCAAGTTAGCTTAAACTTTCTATAATAACCTTATATTATCATGGGAAAGTACCATATTGTCGCATACTTACCATAAACAAACATTGGATAAAGTTCTTTGAAACAACTTGATCGACACCATACGAGAGCAATAATTAATATACAGAATGAGCGATTCCCACGGCCCACTATTTAACTATGAACTCTTTATGGAGTACTTGTAACTTAAAGTGATATTTACATTATTAAATAATTACATACCGACATTGACTTATAATCACCGTACAGTTAGTAGTTAGGGAATGGAATTTATTAATAAATGTATGTGTATCGACGTTTTCGACTAAAATTCTGAAAGTTTTTGAGCTATATTCTTTATTTTTTTCTACTTCAAAGCAAATTTGGATGGTGCGGTCTAAGAGTGGCGTGCATGGAGGGTATGCACAGGGTATGCAGATGATATAAAATTACGAAAATCTCCAGTACGAGTTATAAAAAACTTAAGGGTAGGCATTGTAAGAGTTATGAAAAGCCTACAATTAAGTATTTATAACTTGTACGGGAGATTTTCTGCATTTTATATCATCTGCATACCCTGTGGATACCTTCTATGCACGCCACCGGGTCTAAGATGGTAGTGACCTAAACTGTTGGCAGTTTATCGGCATCGTGCTGAAATGCGTAGTCAGCGTCTCAGCACAAGAGACAGTTCAGAAATTATAAATAGCTCTGCTGAGGATTGAATCTAGGACCTGGGATCTTATAAAATCACAAAGTTTACCATAACGGCGGGGAGGTTGTTGAAAGAAAATATTTACCACTTTTTTTCTGTTTGCCTTTGTTATATAGGTCTGATATGGATGGTAAATTGTTATGCAGTCTGAGATGGTAGTGGCCTAATCTTTTAATTCAAACAATTAAAATTTAATAAATAATAATTAAATGTAATATAAAAAAAATTACGAAAAATAAAAATGTGTCTATCAAGAAAATTTAACTGAATCGTTTAAAACGGACTTCTATTGAGTCAGATTTCGATGCAAGAAGTTTTTATAGGTAAGTTTTAGTCGTGTATATTTGAACAGGTAAGACAAAAAAACCTAACCTAGAATATTTTAACCAACCTACTCGTCTGTGGTTTCAAAGCCTAGTCGAGCGGCTAGTCGAGTCTAACAAAGCTACTATAAATATATATATATTTATGTATAATCAAGAATATCATATGTATAAAATTAGCGATGAAACCGCCTTTTGTATCCTTTTCCTTGAACAGTCTAATTTTTTTTATTTCCTTAACATGTTGTGCAGTAAAAATAAAGAGTATAAATAAATTGGTTATTAATAGTTTAAGTTCTTTCAATCTATCAACCAAAAGTGCACATAGCTCCTAGAAGTTAGAGGTGCCGGCGATCAAACTCGGCCCTCCAGAAAGAGATGTCAAAGTGTTAACCATTAGACTATCGCCGCTACACTAATATCAAATTGATACACTATTCACCCAGCATTCGCCCCCTCTTTAAGGCTAAGCGAGCCGTAATTTAGGGATCCGCAGCTGCCTCGCGTGTAATGCTGATTGTATAGCGGACGATTGCAAACATTCGCCCTTTTTATGTCAGTAAGGGTCGGCGCACACGTGCCACCTCGTAAACGCATTGGCTGAGAAGTGAGAACCGTTTACACAGTAATGTCTCTGAAATTTGATTGTAATAAATGCCTTTTTTACGTTCTCTATGCACAGCTGCACAGTTAAACTGATCTTGGTGAAAGTTTGCACAGGGTAATATCTTGCAAGTATTCTGGAAACGGGTATGGTTTCCCATGGGGTTTTAAACACTGAAAACGCAGATATAGTCACATGTAACAGATAGTACTGTATATCTAGCTTTCTCAAGTCAAGAGTTCCTGTGTCGGCGATTAAAATATTATTACTAATCGCTGAACGGATCATTAAAATTGTTATTTTATTTATTTCTATATCTTGTTTAAATTGAGGATGTTATAAACTGATACAAGAATCTATTATGTTTACATATTTATAAATTCTTTTATATGATTCTAGTACATTATATTAGTTAATGGTAATATTATGTCTGTTCACATCTAATTTGTAAATATTATATGTAATATGTATATATATATATATAATATTTATACATTTGTGTAATATTTATATCCACCACCAATATTTATCGCACCACCTACCTCATTTCTCATTCCTTTTACGCCATTGGTTGCTTGGAAGAAATTGCTATGTTGCGATAAAGCTTCCGAATAAGGTACCCTCTTGCTCTAGTTTGTGCATATCTCTGTAATTTTGTTTTGCTGAACAATAAAAGTTTATTTATTCGTCTATAATAATATGTATAGAAATTCAGACTATATTTGTGTGGATAGAGCTGTAAAACTATTTCTATTTAATCATTTCACTTTATTCAATGGCACTCTTAAAGTAACTTGCAATGTGTAACATAAAAAGAATTTAAAGTATTGTTTGTGAATACTGGTGTAATTGGTGTTACAGTATTTTACCATTTGTCTTGGAGCAACGGCAGTTAAACTCAAGAACAAACGGCCTTACGGCGCTTATATCCTAGCCTTATTTCTATTTAGACAATCGAAAGAGGCAATTAGACCTCAAATCCTCGAAATAAATTGCCGCGTGAATAATTTAAATCGGCCAGTTAAACCGGCTCTTAGTCCAGAATTAACTGACGCTTAATTGAAACTAAGCGAGTATAAAAAACCTCCCGGCCGCAGCTGATAAGCGGGGCCTAATCCTCTACTAAACAATGGATTAAACTCCGGCTAAGGTAAGAGTGTTCAGCGTTTTTAACGATTTACACGAGTTCTGACGTAATCTCCGGTTGTTTTAAGATGAAATGTTCCCGGGTAAAAGGATTTGCGCTTCCGGTGGGAGCTGGAGATTATTATGGAAATATTACATAATATTTTTATCTAAGATATGAGTTATCTTAAAATCCTTACCATCTTTTCAAATGGAGTATGAAAAGCTAACTTTATTGACGTAATTGCTTAATATAACAAAGCCACTTTTTTTTATTAGTGACAATTTACTAATCAATCAACCGAATTAATCTAATGTAAAGTTCATTTGCTTGTAGTTCCAGGCAACTATGAACTTTGGATGGGCGGGGGTCGGTTAGTTCCATTTTTCTTAACAAACTACCTTTCCGGGTCTGGGTCCCTAGTCCTTCTGAGTGTTGTACTCAAAATAATTCCGATTTTAATATGTTTAAAAATAATTAAATGATAACATAAGATTCTTTTATCATTATCCTGTGAGCGACCGACCAGGCAACGTCACTTACAGACGAGACGGTTATAGAGCATAGACCCACCATGCTGCTTTAATGTTGGTTGGTGGGCTTTAACGACTATTATAACAAGGTAGTGATAATAACCGGGACCGACGGCACATCCCTTGCCCGTCCATTGGTTGACATCGCTAATTTCAATTCTTGTTCAGAACGGGCTGGTACTGTAAGTGACTGGAACAAACCGGGATTGGAACCCAGGACAACGTGAACTGTCAAATAGATACTTCGTATTTATTGTTGAGGTTAAAAAGGCGTTAACGCGTGTTCACCAGACAAGTGGACAATTCTAGTGATTATAGCATCAATACCATTCCATGCAAGTCCCACGGGACCCTGTGCTAATTTCGCAAAAGGGATCAATACGTGGGCCTTTGTTGTTTAACCGACATAGGCTCAGGGTTCGCACGATCGGTCGATTATACTGTTTGACAGATGCCGCGCTATTTTTACCATAGAGCTTGGATTTTGATTTCAAAAGATACTGTGGGGAGCGATTCGTGCGTACGAATGCTTCTGGTCAGCAGAGTGCGAATAGTGGAGTCATTTTCGCAAATTGTAGGCAATTTTAAGCCTTATTTATAAGAAATTGAATTTCTTTTTTGACGAGAGATTTTACAAGTTAACCCTTGACGATGAAGTCTTTGTATGAAAGCTGGCAACCTTTTAGCAGTTATATTTGACCAGAACGATAAATCGTCGGTAATGTGGTAACTAGCCACGGCCGAAGCCTTCTTACAGATAAAGGTGGAAAACCAATTACAAACTGTCGTTTTCATTCGCACTAAAAACCTTCCTATTCACCGGCCCTATAAAACAAAGTGTGAACTTTTAATACAGTAATAAGAAAAAACGTGCATCCATTTACATAACCCAAACAAAACACTGCGGAACATGCACATTTCAGGAATCAGAAAGGTAGAAAATACCATGCAAATGGTCCTGGAATACCGTTGAATTCATTCCGTGAGTCTAGCAGCAAGCTCTCGTTGTCGTTGAAATGGGATTCCTATGTTTGTCCCCCGGCCGTTTAACTTAATTGTCTACTTCTTATACCTACATTTAGCTATTTTGATTATGGAACTGTTAAATGGGTTTGTAAAGGCTGCTACGTACATAATTGCAATTAAGACGTTGCTTCTAATAATATCTATTTTATAAAGTAAAAAAGGAGGTTAAAAATAACACTGTAAAGTTTGTTTGGCTGAACGCGTTAATCTAAGGAGTTACTTGTTTTTTCTTTATTTTATTCTTTTTTTTTTTTTTTTTGCTTGATAATCCTTTAATCGAGGACGGCTATTTATTGGCTAAATATAACATCACGCTGCCACCATTAAGAGCGTAGCATCAATGAAAAATGAACACTTTTAAAAATTATATCTTTATTGTAAGGACTCGCTATAGCCATTTTGATTGTAAGCAGATTTGCAAAAATTCATTTATTTCAAGTATAGTAAAGTAAGTTTAGCCAAGTATAGTAAGTACAGCCACTTTTGAAACGTCAAGTCAGTCTGTTTGTAGTAGTAAACCTACCACCGGTTCGGAAGACGGATTCTAACGTAAAGAGCTGGCTAATTTTCAGCATTATTTTATAGATTAAAAATCTTTAGAATGTTTCTATCTTCTGAGAGATGAGAGTGGAGTGGCCTGCTTCCAAGCAGTCCTGTCGTTACCATGATATTAATCCTCATCCAAATAGATTGTTAAAAAGACGATACAGACTCGAACGAAGTCGCGGCCAACAGCAAGTATTTCACTATTTGTATCAAGTTTGCGTTACTTTTACCTCTGGTACTTACTTCCATCTCTGGAAATATACCAAAACAAACCTATGGCCATAACATATATTCTCGTATGGTCTAGTAATCTTTTGTGGAATGGGTTTCAGTGTGTTTGTCGCCGGCCGTTTAACTTAATTGTCTACTCCTTATCCAACATTTACGGCTTTTTATTTTTATATGCGGCCATTCCGCGATTATCGGATAAGATCGGATCCTGGGTTATTTATGTGTTTTTTTTAGAGGGAGCGTGTGCCCTCCAATTTTTTTTATTATTATTTATTAACTATGGTATCGCGTTACCTTTCTCACCACGTAATTTAGCATCTCCGAGGGATTATTTGGTTTTCGGATGCAGGACAGCGTAAGATTTTAAGAAGACGGCTTAAGTGCGCTGTTGGCAGCGACCCTCTGAGTACAACGCTGTGGGTTCGATGCTCGCAATTTGAAAACGTCTGTGTGATGAACATGAATGTTTCGCTTGGTGTTTATTTTTATGTTACCTAAAAGTAGTTTTGTATATATATATATATATGTATTCATAAAAGTATTCATCTGTTATCTTAGTACCCATAGCACAAGCTACGCTTAATTTGGAGATAGATGGCGATGTGTGTATTGTGTAGAAGTATATTTATGTATTACCGTAGTCTAAATTGTGTGGTGCGGTAGGATTTCTTTGATGAGGATTCCTTCCTTGAGAAGGCCGATTTGCAATCCGTTGGCCAAATCAACTGAGAGAAACCAGTGCCCGTGCCCGACTCAATGTAGAATCTGTGTAAATAATCTTAATTATAAATTTTTATTTTTATTGAATTCTAGCTGTTGCCCGCGACTTCGTCTGCGTTTGATTTTGTTTTTTGATGTGGCATTAAATTTAGTTGTAGATCTAAAAAAAATTTAATTATTCAGTATCGCTAAGCCTTAAATGAGGGGTTTGCTGCTGTCCGCTGAGGAGTTCTGTCCTCTATCTCCAACCACAGTTTGGGCAAAATTAAACACATATTATAACCTCTATAGTACAAAAATAAAATTTTAAATCGGTTATAATTCGTCGAAGTTATGGTGTAAAATCGTCAAATACTTTCATCCCCTCTCCTAATGTCTTGATAAAAAGTATCCTATATTAATTCTAACACTTCTAAGAATATATGTACAAAGTTTCATGAGGATCGATTGAGTAGTTTTTGCGTGAAAGCGTAACAAACAAACTTACATTGACATTTATAATATAAGTAGGGATAATCTTTAATTAAATACTTACTTATTTAATTTTTTTTTATTTATTTATTGTGACCGGAGATAACAACGATAATGCTGTATACACCTTTAATTGATTATTGTAAAGGCACTAGACAGAATTTGTAATTCTAACACATAATTAAATTTTTTTTATGCATGTAGTTACAATTAACTGCTGGCGTGTCTTATGAATGAATTAATAAATAAATAGAGATGAATGTTTATTACATATCACAAGATTACTCGCAGATGGATTCTAGCTTGAAGGCGTCCAAATAGATCATAATTTTACCAAGATTGTTGCAGTAGCTGAGCCAAACCATTTTTATTTTATTTCCTGTTATGACGGCCGATTGGCGCAGTTTGCAGCAACCCTGCTTTCTGAGCCCAAGGCCGTGGGTTCGATTCCCACTACTGGGAATCTAAAATGTATGCGTGATGAGCATGAATGTTTTTCAGTCTCTTTGTGTTTACATGTATTTTATATGTATTTGTGTATATAATTCATAAAAATATTCATCAGGCATCTTAGTACCCATAACACAAGCTACGCTTACTTTGGGGCTAGATAGCGATGTGTGTATTGTCGTAGTATATGTATTTTATTTATTTTATCCTGCAATCAGTCCTCGACTATGAGCAGATGTGTTGATATTTTAATTTTATGATAATTTTCCATGCGAAGTTGAGCCAAACATAGCTAAACAATATATATATACGAAAAAAAAAATTGTAAGGTCGATAAGATTGTAACAGATGGCGGTATAAGTTAGATGTTTTACTGGATTGAGTAAGTATCCAATAGATAGCGCTGTTTATAAATGCGAAAGTGCGTCTGTTTGTCCTTCTTTCACGCCATAACTAAGCAAGCATTCAACTTGAGTTTTGGCATAGAGCTAGCTCGAAGAACGTAGAGTAACACAGGCTAATTTTTATCCCAGAAAAACCAACGGTTCCCATGGGATTTATAAAAGACCGAAATAGACGCGGGCTTAGCTAGCAGTTACGATAGTTATACAATACGTAACAAACAAACATTAAATGCGAAAGTCATTTGACTTTCGCATTTAATATAGTAGTAGTTAATCAAATGTTTGTACCGATTTGGTCTCCTTGTTTATAAATGAAAACAATATTCCCATAGTACTAGAGTGCCCGATGAAAGGCCATATTTATTATTCGATTATCGCCACAAAAAGCTTTCATATTACAATGGAAGCGCCCCTCAAATATGTGATTATGCAGTTAGAGCCTCGCCTCCCCTCCCCGGCTGCCTCCCCCGAAATGTCTGTACATATAAATCGGTTATTAAATTCAGTTTGTGGAACATTATACACTTGATCGTTCATTTTGTGATGTTTGCTCGTTAAATAATATTTTCTACATTAACTCGAAGAAGCTATGTATAGCTAGAGAAGCGGTGATAGCCTAGTGGGTAAGGCTTCGGCTTCCCTTTCACAGTGACCAAGTTCGAGCCCCGGCACGCACCACTGACTTATCGAAGATATGTGTTTTTAAAATCAAATTAAAAATTCATTTATTTCAAGTAGGCCTAATACGAGTATAAGCATTTTTGAAACGTGAAGTCTGTATGTGTATAGTGACTCTACCACCGGTTCGGAAGGCAGATTCTACCGAGAAGAAGCCGGCCAGAAACTAACCAGTTGCTCTTTCCCAATATCAACAATTTACATTTCACATTTTTAAAATCATTTTTCTATCTTGTGAGAGATGAAAGCGGAGCCGGATGCTTCCAAGCAACGTTGTCATTAAGAAATTCATCAACTGTATAATAACCTCGCTGTAATAAATGTGTTTTAACACATTATTTTAACTTATGCATTGGTAGGTCCGTGAAGTGAACTTTATTTTTATAAATAAATAAATAAATATACTACGACAATGCACACGTTCGCCATATAGCCCCAAAGTAAGCGTAGCTTGTGTTATGGGTACTAAGATAGCTGATCAGTATTTTTGTAAATATAATACACATAAATACTTATAATATACAGATAAACACCCAGACACTGAAAAACATTCGCGTTCATCACACAAACATTTTCCGATTCCAAAATCAAAACCGCGGCATGGGAACACACGGCCTTGGACTCAGAAATCAGGGTCGCTGCCCACTGCGCCAGCCGGCCGTCTAAGGTCGGTTTTGCCTCTGCAAGTTAGCCCTTGACTGCAATCTCACCTGGTGGTAAGTGATGTTGCAGTCTAAGATGGTAGCGGGCTAACCTGTTAGGGAGTATCATAGTTATACCCCTATACACAATCGCTTGTTAATTATTTAATTACTTGCGTTAAACGGTGCAGGTAAACAACAAGAAGAAACCTGCATGCCTGAGAGTTCTCCATAACGTTCTCAACGGCGTGTGAAGTCTACCAATCCGCACTTGGCCAGCGTGGTGATCACAGTAGATGGTAGTAGATTCTCTGGTTGCCAGTGGCGTGCACTTCATACATTCACAAATGCACTGCCTACCCTAAAATTTATATATAACTCGTATAGGAGGAGGATTTTTGCCGTTTTATGCAATTTTCCTGCTGTATGCATACCCTGGTAAGAAACCCATGGCAAGCCACTGCTGGTCGCCTCTTACGACTCCCGCGGGAAGAGAGGGTGGTGATAACTGTATTCTAAACTGCCTTCACCACAACTGCACCATCGCAATTTTTTTTTTCATAATAGAAATGCAAACAGTCTAACTGTAACAATAGTTGCCTTACTAGGTAATCCTTTTGTAAATATTCAATGCGAGAATTGAATTATTGATTTCAGTTTTTTTTTGCCAAAGCTTGATTCCAACATTGTAATTCACTGTTAAGTACCAATTTGGTTGTAATTTCAGGCCGTAAGTGGCAATTATTGTATGAAAATACGCTTGATATGACTGTAGTATTTTGACTTCATTAGAAACTTGGAATTTTACCATTTACTTTTCTATTGAGTAAAAGTTTCAGTTTGATTATTAATTTATTCATTAATTTATTTATTTATAATGTATTATAGGGAAGATTCCAGTGGAAACAAAAAAGAAGCGTTCAATTGAAGAAGGATATATATCGAAGATTTTAAAATTCCACCTTCTAAGTTAAATAGGGGATGAAAGTTTGTAGAAAAGGGAAACGCTTTTTTTTTTTCTTTTTTTTCGGATTGTATATAGCTGATTAACCCTAATGATTTTAACAGCGTAACGCGGGCTTGTTGGCGAGGCTCGGAATGTGGTTCTAACAGGAAGAGTCTGAACCCTAGGGCCCGAAGAAGCGAAGGGATCGTAGGAATGAGGGCGCCTCATGTGAGGCCGAACCTCGGCTCAGTCGACGATTGGAGTGAAAGGGTTACGGACGGTGATTAGTCCGAACGCTGGTGGTGCGGGCCGGTGTCCGGATGACGTCAGAAGTCGGGGACTTCGTCTTCGCCGGCAAAGACGCTGTGCAGAGGTTGATTGTGTGTGATAGGGAAAAAAGGCGAACGCGAGCTAAGCCATACATCCTCGCAAACTTCATTCACAAGATGTGATGCATTTGCTTAGACGATACCTATCTATTCTTGCTATAAATGTACCTATCCAGGTGGTAAGAATTAGGTAACACTGATTTCGGAAAGGCCTTGCGATACCTAGGCATGCGTATAAGATTGGAAGACACTGCTTTCTGCGGAGTTGTGGGATAGGGTTGCCAACCTTACTCTAAAATGAAGTATTGCGATAAATGTTTTTTTTAATCTCTCATTTTACTGTTTACTTTTTATATGTTGGAATTAACTGAAGTTATACGTTTAGAGTCAAACAATTGTTGTTAAATTGATGAAATATGATTGTTGTGGATTGGGTCCGCACAAATATATATATTTTGTTTTAAATAAAAATTAAATGGATTCTCTTTTAAATCTCTCTCTCAATAAGTTCAAAGTTTATATAAAACGTAAGCTTACAGACAAATCCTTTTATAATATTAAGGATTACTTAAACGATAAAAAAGCTTGGGTGTGAATTGCTCGAGCTTCATAGCTTAATATAAATTTACTGTGAGATGGTGATAACAAAAAAAAATACCTGTTTGTTGTGGGCTCTTCTTAAACCAGGGCGTGTTTAGAACCCTCGTAGCTTTAGATTTAAGTTGGCGAACGAAGATATTACCATCCCCTTACAATTATGTAAACAAATATGTGTGAACGCTTTATAAGTTTTTGAATATATTATTTGGTACTATATATTTACCCTTTCCTTAATTAGATCCACCTCTACTTCTTACAAAGACGAGTTGGCATTAATTACGTAGGGATGTAAACCCGCTAAAACTTGAAGAATACAAGATCGGACAGTTTCTGAGCACAATCTTCTAAATATGTCCTGGGACACACCGGCAAACATAGGCATCCATGTTCGAAACTGAACCCCTTTGTGGAGCTTTAATACAGTATTTGAATGCATCTTTTATTGGCTTCGAAAATGCTGAGCATACGGGATGGTTTTATGACGAAGAATATAAATTCTCGGTTGCTCGCTTATATTCTTGTGGCTTTTATTAATAATATTCCCGAGGCTTTTCTGTTACGGGGACTATGTTTTTGATAATAAAATCTTTATGTACTTTGTACTTATTCCTGTTTCAGAGGTACCGAATGCTACTAAGCCTCTTTTATTGCGGCTTTCGCTTATTTACGTTGATCTTATTGTTAATATTATATATATTATATTCAGTTTGTTCAACTCTTTGATTCGTTCGTTCAAATGCTTGATAAGACGCAATATATTGCAAATAAAACATTAAATTTGAAATTCATCTTAATGAAAAGCGGACTGTCACCAGTGATTAGGACTTAATTCGTTTCGGAGTTTTGTGCATTTCCATTGTTTTAGCGGTGTTTGAAAACATAGTGGAAAGCCTGCAGTATTTTTCATAATGTGCTTAAAAGCGTGTGAAGTCTACCCAATCCGCACTAAACGTCGTGTACCGTCCTAGGCCCTTTATCATTCTGAGACAAGACTCGTGCCCTGGAGTGGGCCGATATTACGTTGATAACGAAGCAATTAAATCAAATTTAATGAGAAGACTTAGAAGGCAAGATCCAGTTTCTTGCATGCTTTCCTACACTTGCGTGCAACCAAGACTGATCAAAAAAAAAAATTCATAATAAACTATTCTATAATAAAGCTTCCGTTTAATATAACCGTTGAACTTTATATTATAGACAGTGATAATCTGTTTAAAGTTCATGTGTATATATATTATCTATAATGCATAATATAAGATATATTAGTAAAAGCAAGCTTTTAATTAATATGCTAAATTCAAGAGCGCTAACTCACTAATAAACTGGCTGCACCGCTTGGCGTAATATACGAGTAGGTACGAGAGATTTGTAAATTTTCGTGAATTTTGTCCATCTAATCGACGTTCCGGTAGGGACAATAAGGGAATTTATAATATCTACATTACTTCTGGTCTGTTATGGCCATGGCTGGTTACTAGCATGTCAATAAAGACGTGCCACCAAGTCATATAGCGTTCCAGTAGCATTCCGCGTAGAAATCTATTATTTAAAGACTTTTTACTTTTTAGTAACAAAAACACATTGATCGTATTCGTAGGCATGTTACCGCTCATTTAAATATATATAAATATCCGAGTTACTTTACTCTAATGAAATTATAAATAAGCGGCAAAAAATTTAATTAGGTCGCGTTTTATTAAAAAGCGTAGAACACTTTGAAAAATAACATAACACGTATTTTTACACATTAGCAATTCTGACTACACAATATTGTACCTAAGCGTACAAATTCTAGGTCAAGCATTAATTTTTTCCTCGCTGTGATAAAAATAATGCCAGCACAGCGTATATCATTCACGGCACAAAAGTTATTGTGATTTAAAAACATTTTTCATGTACGATACGGCAAAGTAATTATTTTTTTTATATAATATGATAGATAGTAGGTTATATTTTTAGTATAATTTACACAAAATGTTACAACCATCGATTCTTATAATGTCGAACAAAAGTGACATTTGCAAAAAAAAACCTAGGATGTTTATAAAGGGAGAGAGACTCGTAGGGAACTAAGAAATTTTTTGCAATCTCAATCAAATCCAAGCTACGTGTTATTAACCCATTAAAGGGCACGGGCCACTAAAGAGCACGGCAGGGTGGTTACGAACGTTTGACAGCAGTGATTGCAAGATTTACGTCTGTCGCAAACCTGTCGCGAGATACGTAATCACCCTCCGGGTCTCTGCTCAGACTAAGAAAGGGTCGTAGTCCACCACGCTGGCTAAGTGCGGATTGGTAGACTTTGGGAACATTGTGGAGAACTTCGAAGCAAACTTTGTTTCCTTACGAAGTTTACCCTCAGCGTTACAGCAAGTTTTTGCTTTGTTTTGCATTTAAAGTTCTAGAATTAAAAACGCATATATGATACTTTTATAATCAAAAATAAAAGTGAGAAGTGTCGGGGATCGAATTCTGTCTCCCCACAATCCCAGACCGAAGCCCTGACTACTGAGCTAATTATGCAACCGCTTATAGGTTATATTATATTGTATGCCAAATTACTTCCCATTTTAACTTCAATCGAATGGAATGCCTATTGTGTGGAATACTATTATTATTGGCATTAAAGAAATTTGATATTAAATATTTGTCATAAAAGTTAATACAAGCCACTACGTGAGCTGTTAACAATCCATGACGTTTAGATTTACTGTCTACGCTCCGACGTTGATAAATCGGTCAGCGGGGACGACGCTATTTATACGTAATATAAATTAAGTTCTCGAACGGTCTATAGCAAATACTGACGGGCGTTTCAAATAAGAAACTAACCTAAAAACACGAAAAGGAAAAATTAAATTCTCATTGGGAGTACACACCGCTCAGTATTTACCATTCGCCCATTCAGTTCGTAAATAAAAAGCCGCGGAGACGCAATATCGGACTCTGTCAAAGCCCAAGCGCGGAAGTTGGGGGAAGGGAAAAAAAACCGATAGTGGCCCATTAAAATATCGTTGAATCTCAAAAGGTGGGGACGTACCGAAACCCGATAGTCTGGAGTTGGACGTATCGGCTGAAATGGACTTTGGATTTCTTGAACGCGTCCCGCTTGTCTCGGAATTGGTCTCGGATATATTTCACGAGATTGTGATGTCAATGGAACATTTTTAATTTAAAAGCCATTCAATCGGAACGGGGTCTTCCATTATTTTGTTTTATTCGACTTTTTAAGGTCAGTGTTCCATGTTCTTGAATTGAAAACTAACGAGTTTCAAGCGTTATGTAAATGGTTTAAAAAAAAAAGCTACATTGTATAATCGTTCAACCTATTGTCGTTGAGGGAATGCGCTTCTTCTCCTATCTTTACCATTAAATTGTTTTACATAAAAAATCTTATTACGAATTAGGAATTCAATTTCAGATTCAAAACTGACGGTAATGACAATGATCTGAGTTAGGAAACAATAAATTGAAGTTTATTTTAAAAAAACCCGGAAGAAAGCTTACATTTGTGGAACAGGATACTATATACGTGAATCTCATAGCAGTTTTCTTAAATCATACCAAAGAACACCCTTTAAAACTGATAAATATAAATCAAATTCCGTTTTTGATTATGATGCCATAAACATAATATGCGACATGCTAACTTTATAACACCTCGAGGGTCAAAAATTGTAATCGGTTTAGTAAAATATCTGACACTAGTTTCTATGTGTAGGTACGAATGTTTAGACAAATCGATGTGTAACACCCAACACCTAAAACACTCAAATATAAATGTCAAAATGGGTTTATACACGAAAGGGATTGCCCTCGAATGCCGATTCAATTAACAAAGCACAGACAGGTGAGCATGCCACTGACAGCTAATACTCTATTCAGTAATAGAAATACTAGTTTTACAAAACCGGGTTGTGTTTGAAAATCTAAAACGGTCTATTCCGAAGTTCAAAGCACAAATGTTTTGGTATAGGTTTATTATTTTTTTATTCGATGACAAGTTATCATAAAGTTTTATTTTAAAGTGGACCTTCTTTAGTATTATTGTGATTTGAAACTCGATGAAACGAAAATTCATCACGATAAAGAAAGAAACACATATATCTATAAGATTAAGTCGGCGAGCAAATGAAATAGAACACATTACACATTTTTTTTACTTTCCATGAAAAGCTATGTAAAAAATATTTTTTCTTACAGTAATCCCAATACTTTACTTTTTATCCATCCAAATCTCCTGTTTCGGCTCGGTTTAAAAGTTTCATTTCTGCCGCGTGTTATTTACTGAGGATTTTGTTTTAGATGTAGGCAACAGCGCTTTAAAAGAATCACACCAGTAGTTGAGTGGTGATCAGGTGTAAGATTGAGCGCTAGCTTAACAGGCCCCGATCTCTTTTGATTTGAAAATACTTATATTGAAGATACTCGAACTAGGCGAAATTGAAGGCTGGAAAAGCATTTTCCAAATCTTTGCTGTGGGTAGAAACAATGGAGAAAACCCAATGAAAAATCAATTTTTACGTCGATATCAATAAAGCGAATTGGTGATAGCCCAGTGGGTAAGACTTCGTTCGACTTCACTTTCGCCGTAGTCCACTACGCTGGCCCAGTGCGGATTAGTGGACACTTACGATGTTTTCCTTTACCGTTGAAGCAAGTGATATTTGGAGAAACACACATAACTGTTAAAAAGTTAGAAGTGCGTAGGGACTCGGCCCTCCGAAAGTCGAAGTAGGACTTCGACTTGAATTTCAGAGCTTTTTATATTCTTTTTTTGTTATTATTATTTGATTTTAATACTTTATAAAAAAAATATTGAATTGTAGCACTGTTATAATATTTTACCCACCAACTATGTAACTCAATCTGCAAATAGAGAAATCGAAATTGCAATATGCAATAAATAAATAACCCTTTTACGGCATTTTTTTTTATTTTACTGTTAGGTGTAAAATTTTCGGTGTCGCAAAATAAACACGTCGAGAGTTGTATATGTTTTTATTATTCTTCCGTACACAGATACACCCCGAACCGCGACATCAAAGCTGTTGTCAGATAAAAAGTCGACATCAAAACAAATCGGGATTTATTTAGATTCCAAAATAAATGTATTCACGCTTAGATTTTTATAACAAAGCTTAGGCGGGTGACACGCATTTCGTCGGAAATTTATGGTAACAGTTGAAAATATTTTAGGCACATATCGTTTTTCAATCGAAGGACGTCCACTACTGGACGTAGGTTTAGAATTTAAATCAAATTTTTCTTTATTCTAATAGGCGTAGACAAGCTTTCAGTGCATAGATATTTGTTTCATCATAGTGACAAGTATACCTACTTGTCACTATGATTAAACAAATATCGTTCGTAAACTTAAAACTAAAAAGCAATCTGTAGGGCTAGGATGCGCACCACGAGAGTTTTGTCTTCCCATTATCTAGTCAATCTCTTTAGAAAAAAATCGAGTATTTAATAATTAGATAACTATTACGTGATGTGCATGCTACAGGTGTAAGAAAGGTCAACAAACTTAGCCGCTTGGCAATTTTTTTGTGAGGTACTATCTCAAAACTATTTAATAAACGACATCTTGCTCTTATTAATATTTATTCATACCCAAGCTTCTACACCCAATAATAGGACTTTTTGTCAGTTTACGTTTAACATAAACTTTGAACCTATTGGGAGACATCTTTATATGCCATGCGGTAGTTTATTGTAAAATTGTATGCAATTTCTGTTACACCAATTACTAACTTTATGAAGCCTAGTAAGCTACTGCACAATAGCTTCTCTTGTTCAAATTATTGTGGTCATATTTTTCTACGATTTAGAAATATAAATATAATATAAAAATATAAATTTTAATATAAGTACTAAAAATCCTTTGGCAAAACTAAAAAAAAAAAAAAATTAAGAACTGACTGAAGAACACAATGAATTATTTTAATTCCTTGATTTCTTTAAAAACTTAAAGCCAATGTCATTATGAATAATATAAAGATACCAACCCAACCATCCAAATTTATTCGGGCATTCAAATAAATAAATAAATATACTACGATAATACACACATCGCCATCTAGCCCCAAAGTAAGCGTAGCTTGTAATATGGGCACTAAGATGACTGATGAATAATTATATGAATAATATACTTAAATACTTATAATATATAAATAAATACCCAGACACTGAAAAATATTGTCCAGTTGTTGGAATTAATCCCACGGCCTTGGCTCAGAAAGCAGTGTCGCTGCCCACTGCGCCAATCGGCCGTCAATTTGTAATCAACGTTCATAATATTGAACATGTAACTCGAAGTATAACACAGGATGCACGCAAATAGAACGATTAACTGCCTTATTTGACTCTCGGAGGCGCCCTAACTTAATTTACTCTAAAAAAAATTACCGTCTAGACGTGAAAATGTTAGCATTAGGTAATGTGGAGCCATTTTAAGTTTATTCCCAGAGCGAGTACATTCAGACCCCCAATCCATTAGGTCTTTAAGAGAGAAAGTTTAAATTTGTAAACCACCTTTAAGGGTTTACTCTCCGTTCAACATTGGCTATAAGAGTTTTAATTTTGGCGCAGTGGGTAGTGACCCTGCCTTCTGAGTCCAAGGCCGTGTGTTCGATTCCCACAACTGGAAAATGTTAGTGTGATGAGCACGAATGTTTTTCAGTGTCTGGGTGTTTATTTGTATATTCTAAGTATTTATGTATATTATTCATAAAAATATTCATCAGTCATCTTAGTACCCATATCACAAGCTACGCTTACTTTAGGGCTAGATGGCGATGTGTGTATTGTCGTAGTATATTTATTTTATTTATTATTTTATTAAATACTAGCTGTGCCCTGCGGTGCTACCCGGGGTGAATAAGTCTATACATATTTTTTTAATACTATTACATAAACGGTCTTCCATGTTTGTCTTTGTGCCTGTGTGTCTATTTGAAAGTCCAGGGTATAGATTTTCTCCATTTTAAACTTCAATGAAATCCATTATGTAGTTTCGTGTGGTTGGGTAACAAACATTCATACATCCATACATCCTCACAAACTTTCACGTTCCTGATAGTAAATTATTTCTATACAAACTTTATTTCGTTATTCTATACTACATTTCCCAACCCAACGAGTCACATCGCCCGCTCACACTTTTTCTCCTGTTTGCTCCTTTGCGTTGTAGCGTGGTCTTAATTACCATAATTCCTTCCTGAATAAATGAGCTTTCATTAAAAACACTCTAAATTCTTATAAAAAACATAGTCCGTCGTATTTACAATATTACCGTTATTATCTGTTACTTATTTAACACAGTTCAGTGGTTATGAGTGGCCTTGTGGCCTTGTGCAAAAGAATATATAAAATCTTGTTTAACTAAAAGATACCTGTAATCTAGCAATCACGCGTTCAGATCTAAAGGAAGAATAAACAATGATTCGAATTCCAATTTCAAATTCAAATCGTCAACGACCCTCGAACACCAATAGAGTATCAGAACGCTTTGATTCTTGAGGCACGACCAATCAGCGGGCGCAATATCGCGTAACGCGGTTTCAATCGCCACTTCGGTACACTCACGAAGAAATGGCCGCTTCATGAAAAATTTATAGAGTGGGGACCGCAACGTTTTCACTTTGAGCCTTCTGTCTAGTGTGTGTGAATGCACCAATTTTCGGGGACCGTCCCGAAATTCATCTACTGGGAAAATGAGATAACGTTAATTGTGATTTTTTTAGAGATTTTACGAAGTATTATTTAAGTCTTATTAATTCTATGGGTGTTTTTTATAGGTCGTTTTGCTTAATATTTTTAGTTCGTAAGCTCTCGAAAACGATCTTTTACAATTTCGGTAAAATTGGTAGAGTAGTAACTAGCTTTAAATTATAGTTATTAAGATATGTACGATAAAAAAGCTTGGGTATGAAATGCTCTAACTTCATAGCTAAACATTAACTCGACTGTGAGATGGTGATAACAAAAAAAAACCTGGCTACGTTCGTTGTGGGCTCTTCTCAGACCAGGGAGCTTTTGGAACCCTCCTTGCTTTTAGTTTTAACATAATGAATTTAGTTTTAACATCTTGATTCAATAAAACACACATAAAACATTTTTTAATTTGAATTTTAAATATTTAATATTAATCATTGGCTGTGCCTCACGTATTCGTTTGCATTCACTATGTATCGTAGCAATAAATAGCCTACCCTCCTCAATAAACATGCTCTACAGTTCAAAACAGTTGATCCAAACATACAAACAAACTATTCAGCTTTATAATGAATGAATACACTTTCATTGTACACCAAAGAAAAAAAGTAGTTACAGAGATATAAATACATATCAAGAGAGTACAATTTGGTAGCCTTATCGCTACATAGCGATTTCTTCCAGGCAACCAATGGCTTAAAAGGAAAAAACATAGAAAAGAGGTAGGTGGTGCAATAAATAAGATTTAAAATTATATAAATAATATATACTTATATATATATTACATACAAATACAAATAAAATATAAACATACATGAAATTACCCATATTATTTATGGGTAATTTCTAACCTACTAACAAGCATATACAACATATACAAATATGTAAATATATAACATAAATACCTATATAATCTACTTTACACTTGCGTTTCTCTCTCGAGCGCTCGAATCACGCACTAATGTAAATTTGCACTAAAATACCTGACAACAAAAGTTTTTAAGTTACTTTTGCGCTTTAAAGCAAGAAAGAAGAAAAGATTTTTTTTTTTAATCTTTATAAACTATTTTATTTATTATTCAATAAACTTCATATGATAATGTAGGAAGGTACGTGTCTTTCGATGAATTTAGTTCGAAAGTAATTTTCATGTTATATTCCTCCTGGCCGCAGCGACTCCTTCTAGCTACTATAATGACCGTAACTGATGTGCTCTCAAGTGTCTGGCATAACCACTTTTTGTTTTACCATTACCACGATCACATTGACAGCACGTCAGAACTCCACCAATAATATTGTATTTTTGGTGGAGTACTGACGTGACGTTATACATTCCATGAACAGTCCCAATTTCGAGAATGTACGTATGGCATCCCTACAGCTGGCACACACAAGGCCGAATGACATAAGTTTATGGGCGCCTTGAGTTTCGCTGAAACGGTCAACAGTAGACAGTATCTCTTTGGAACTGCCCAATCAAATGTGCTACCTCCAAATTGAGACTTGAGACCGTGATGCGGTTTTATGATCACATTAATGAACCTCGTGTGTTATTTGTTATGAGAATACATAATACCATAGGATATAGTTTAAGGATTCAATTTATATATTTAGGGTTTAAGGAGTTTAGGGATTTTCATGGCTACTCTATCGCATTAGGTTTAAGTATTCTGTCATGGTAGAATAAGAATATAAATAAATTAAATAAGTTAATAATTTAATTTTGCTGTCGGAGTTGCATACAGCTGTATTTTTTTTGTATTCCAGTCTGAATAGCGAAACACCTAACTACGTGAAAAGTTGATTGTATATATTCATCAGAAGTGCGTCTCTACCATTTGGTCTTGCCAAAATCTGGTACAGTGATAAATTGAATCCCAAATCATCAGGTCAATTCATTTTTGTAATACCAAGGTCCAGTACGACCTTGGTATTTCAAAAATGAACCTTGTTCCCAAAAATAACTATTACTGCAGATCTACTAGCAGATAAATTAAGTAGTCACCAGCCCTACTCTTCCCGCAGGTGTCGTACGAGGCGACTTAGGGATTATAACGTCGGCCCAGCGTGGTTATTATTGGCCATCCCTTCTGTTAGGAAAGGATTTTAGTCCAGCACTGGGCTGTTATAGGCAGTGGCTTGCACTTCATACATGCAGAAAAGCACTGCATACCCTAAAATTGAAATATAGACCGTATAAGAGGAGGATTTTTTTCCATTTTATGCATTTTTCCTGCGTTATGCATACCCTGGTAAGAAACTCAGTGCACGCCTCTGGTTATAGGATATGAATGATCTATTTTTTCGTCACTCGCTCGCAATTTTAGGCTCAGAATCACTCAGCGGGCGACGGATAGAGCAATGTTAGGAGTATCCCTACGTGATCAAATCAGAAATAAGGAGTTCCGTAGAAGAACCAGAGTTACCGACATAGCTCACCGAGTTGCAAAGCTGAAGTGGAAATGGGCGGGGCACATAGCTCGGAGAACCGATGGACGTTGGGGTTCCAAGGTGTTGGAATGGCGACCCCGCACAGGTAAACGCAGCGTAGGTCGGCCGCCAACGAGGTGGACAGACGACATCAAGAAAGTCGCTGGGAGCCGCCGCTAACTCTCTACAAAAGACCTATGTCCAGCAGTGGACTTCAATCGGTTGATTTGATTATGATGATGATTTTTACGTTTATAAGATTAAAAAAATTACTTGCCAAAATCCTAAAAGCGGTATAATTGGGTACCTACTACCGCAAACCAAACCAAACCGAACTCGAAGCCAAAAACTTTAATCATACATCAGCTTTTATAGCCAGAGAGTGAAGCGAAAATGAAAAATAGAATTCGCTCCCTTTCGAAAATAATGAACTGCCCAGCGAGTCTCTCTCAGAGTCGTTAGCAAAACTTGAAACTTGGATCGAACATTCGTTTCGGTATTCCGAAATGATTAATGTGCTTACTGTTTATGAAAGGCAGGGATCGGTGTTACTTAGAGGCAACTCGACCTCTTTTCAACCTTTCGTATTTAACTATATTTTAATAAGTAGGTAGGACTGTACTGCGCCATTCAAACCATAACTTACTTAATGACTTGTTTAAGAAACCGTAATCGTTATAGAATTAAAACTTTTGTGGGTGTTTCATAATTATTATGAAGTAGTTTCCGCCCGCTACTTTCTTTGTCCATCAAAATGTCTGTTATCCCACGGGAATTTATGGAATATAAACTATAATTTTATCTGCTAGTGTCATTGCAGATTGTCCAAGTTTTGTTTTATTTGATTCGAACTTTTGCATTCTCTGGAATTTGTTGGGTCTAGGAGTCAGAAATAAATAAATTTTAAGACAAAAATATGTACCGCATTCCAGAATTAAATTAATATCTACTAATCCATTCTGTGTTAATCCAGGACATGGTTTGTGACATAACAGATATCCGTTGCGTTTATGCGGAATAGAGTTAGAAACAATTACAAATGTTGAGCCACTTTTACAGCTATCTATTTATCTTAACTAATAATAAAGCTACAAATTTACTGAAGCGGTGATAGCCCAGTGGGTAGAACTTACGGGGGGCCGAGTTCAAATCCCACCTCTAACTTTTCTAAAGTGCGTTTTAAGCAAATACAATATCACCCGCTTCAATGGTGGAGAAAAAGAGTTAACGAGAGACTAAGAGTTCTCCATAATGTTCTTAAAAAAGGTGTGTGAAGTTCAGCAATACCCAGGCCAGTGTTGTGGACTACGGCCTTAACCCCTTCTCATTGTGGGAGGCGACCCGTACCCTGTAGTGGGCCGGTAATAGGCTCAAATGATGATCATGACAACTTCGTCTTCTTATTAGTTTGTATATCGTTTTTTAGGATGCGTTAGTCTCTCGAAATACCAGTCGGATTTGCAAAAACTTTTTTGCAGTTGATAGCCTTATTTCTTCGACAAGTTTGCACTATTTACCAGTAAGCTGCTATACTTTTTAGCCGAGCAAATGAAGTAATATCGCGGATGGATGATGATCGCGGCAGTTCAAGAACTCACACAAAAAAAACATATGCTATTCCGCACATTAGGGAATTTTAGACGCGTCAAAGAAAAATGATAAGAGTACATTTTTACGATGCGCGGGAACCGTCGCAAATATCCGACACCCCGAAGTTAGCTTAAAAGTTTGACAGTGTACACTTTGAAGAGTCGAAGAGTGAATTAATTGATTGAATTGTAGAAAAATTTAAAATATTAACCTTGAGTGTCTGATAATGACTATTAGTATTCGCCTATTAGTTTGTGTATAAAAATTCGTGTATAAAAGACCAAATACGAAATACAACATACTTTGTTAAAGGTATCGCTCAAATAAAGGTGCTTGTGTATCGGGTATACCTTTAGGGGGATAGATATAAAGTTACAATAGAGCCATTTGGAGTAAATCCCGGATTTGGGAGTCTCGCATCAAACTTCGGTTCGCCAAATCAAACTGTAATGACTCGGAATAAAATAGCGTTTGGCTTTTCGCAGATCGCAGCGCAGATTCGGTTGATAAAGGTAATAGATATCTAGTGTACCGTTTAGTTAATTGAATACGGGTTTACTGTTGTTGGTTTAACAATAAAATGAGTTGCTGAGAAATAAATTGACAGAGAAAGATCTTGACAAAAAGATATATACGCCTGTGATTTCAGTATTTTCGAATTTATAAGAGTGTATAATTGAATCTAATCCAAAATCTTTAGCCGATTAAAATTTTTATTGTTATCCTATTCCTACTCTAACCTGTCGATAAGGATAGCAATACTAAATTCAATCTATCACCTGGCGATTTCGGATTTTATTTGGGCGTGATGAATGATGATTAATTTTATATCATAGCAAATCTGGGTCAAACTGGGTCATAGTAAAACTTACCATTCTACATTAATTATTTAAGTGGGATTAAATCTCATCATCGTCATCATCATATCAACCCGATACCGGCCCACTTCTGGGCACGGGCCTCCTTCCACAATGAAGAAAGGTTAAAGGCCGTATTCCACCACGCTGGCTCAGTGCGGAATGGTTGACTTCACACTTCTTTTAGAACATTATGGAGAACTCTCAGGTATGCAGGTTTCCTCACGACGTTTTCCTTCGCATCTAAATCATGAATAAATCTATTATAGAATAAATACATTTTCTAAAAGATTGAACAAAATTATATAATTCCTCGGTATTTTGTCAAAAAGAAAACCGATTTTCAAAGTTTGGTTCATCTAATCACTAATGATATATTAGTAGAAGTGTAGATTCGTAGAAGAACCAGAGTTACCGACATAGCTCAACGAGTCGCGAAGCTGCAGTGGCAATGGGCCGGGCACATGGTTCGGAGAAAGGATGGACGTTGGGGTTCCAAGGTGTTGGAATGGCAGACTTGTAAGCGCACCAACCAACGAGGTGGACAGACGACATTAAGCGCGTCGCAGGTAACCGCTGGAACCGTGGAACTTGGAACTCTCTACAAAAGACCTATGTCCAGCAGTTGACGTCTATCGGTTGATGTGATGATGACGATGATGATGAATAACAAGGTTAAAATTAAAAGAAGTAAGATTATATGGCTTCATATCTTATCTAAAAAAAAATTTTTTTTTGGCATGTAATTTCTTTAAATCCAGTAACTTTTGTTACACGTTATTTTAAGAAAACTGCACACACACTGACAAACACAAATGCACAATAATAGACTGTTAACTTTTGATATTCTAGAGTAGGTAAAAAGTTGTATACATACTGGTATAGCTTTACGTGCGATACCTAAGCCTCAGAGAAGACTGTATTGATATAAATAAAGTGCCACTTAATCAATTCAATTCCTGGAGGGGGTTCCATTTCTTCACATAAAGGGATTCCTGAAATGGTAATAACAGTTCAAAGCTAATTCGTTAAAAGGAAACGCTGTTCGGCAGCCATTAAGGTAATCTGCAGCGACTTCCTTACGAATCTAAATTAATAGTTGAGGACACCTGCATTTCTATGAAAAGCTTAGTTATCTCGCAATAAAGTGCTAACTCCATTAGTGTTAACAGGTAGGTACGCCACCGATAATAACGTTGCTGCATTCTTTCTTTTGTATTTAATTGTTTCTGAACTCTACGAAATTCAGTGGACAAACAAACCCTGTTCAAAACAGATTTGCTGTTAGAAATGTGCTATTTATGTTTCGAGCTTTTTAAAGGAATGTCTTTTATTTCTGAAATGTACTATTAACGGGTATCATGTATTATCTGGTTTGTTAAAAATACTGCAATTTGTTAGTTATATAGTATAATAGTTAGTTGTTATTAATCCGTGTCTCGAAGACCACGTAAAGCCCTCGGTCCCGGTTAAAGCCCACCAACCCGCATTGGAGCAGCGTGGTGGGTTTATGCTCGAAAACCGTCTTCCTTATTCAAGACGAGGCATTTGACCAGCAATGGGACGTTAATAGGCTGCGGATTATGACTGCTAATCATTTGCAATGGTTAAGAAACGTCGACTCAAGACAAAATGTTGATGCGTTTCCAGCTATGAAAGACTATTGCAAAGCGAGCGCATTTAGTACGAGCGTCAGATCTGATAATTTCTATTCATAACGGTCCACTGCTAGAGTCTGCCTCTACCACTACCAGCGGAAATATGCCGCACGTCTGCTTGCCCTGGGAGGCGGCGGGTAGTTATTGGGCTAGCTACCCGTTACTATATGAGTCTCCCTACTTTCTGAGGGGGGGGTCAAGCTGTCCTGATCCCCTCCTCCTTAGCGTAGTAGCGTAGCCTTGGCAATCAGTTGGGGCGGTTGGTAGACGTCTGGGAAGTATACAACGGGTTCCCCGGGCGTCTAATAAAGCCAACGAGAGGGATATGCCGTGGTGGTTTTTAGTTCGGGTGAACGAGTCCCACATAACCTCTGCCCTGCCCAAAATAATAGACGTAGCCATAAAGCTTTTCCACCACGAAGAAAAATAGAAAGGGTTTGCCCATATGTACTGGAGTCTCCCAATATGTACTGAGGCTGGCTACCGAGGGGGTTTTAGTTGGAAGAAATCTCACATCTTTTAAGAAGATTTCCAACAACTAAACACATAGTATACAAAAAAGGGTTGGCCCATAATCAACACGCTAGGCAGACAGGTGCCTGTTCTCTGTTATTTTCCCTTAGTCGCCGCGTACGACACCCGTCTCTGCTCTCTGATCTATAAGCACCACACGTCACATTTCTATCATTGGCGTGCACTTCGTACATGCACTGAAGCACTGCCTATCGTAAAAAAATTATATCACTCGTAAAGTAGGACGATTTTTTCCCTTTTTCTACCAAGTTTTGAATTTATGCCTACCCTGGTCTGAAATCATGTGCACGCCACTAATAATTAACCTTACATTAGGAGTCGAATTTATTAATTTCTATTGGAACATTATAGTGGATCTTAAATTCATCTTCTTGATAACTTATGAGAGAAGAGTCCTATGGAAGAAACGACGACGACATAATAACGTTAAATAACGAGTAACCAACCTTCGATATTCCATAAATCTATGTATTAAATAAAAAAAAAACCCCCTTCTTTTTGTGGGAGGAGACCCGTGCCCTGTAGTGGGCCGGGTTGATATGATGATGATGATGATCTATTAAACACAAGACTGATTTAATTTAAATCCGCAGATATCAAGAGCAACAATCACACTAATAATAGATAGTGCTAGTATTAGACCATTATGACTAATTTTGAAGCCATCCCAAAACCGTTAGTTTCGCTTTATACATTAATCACAGTACACCCAACGTTCTGAGGGGGAGTTGGATCTAATCCAGTTGTAGTGGAGAAGATGAAGGCCGTATTATAATTTTGATTAGCATCGGAATCAATTCCACTATGTCCACTGCGCAGTTGGCGCTGATTGAATAATCAATGGGCATGCAAATGAGCCGGGCAACAGGCTGTCTGTTTTTGGTCCTTCGTCCGGATTGCAGGAACAAACGGAATATTTAAACGTTGGATTTTAATCTGAACTTTATAGCTAACACATGCATATGTTGTATTCGACGTTTTATTGTTGATTTTTATATGTCTTGACACAGTGACACTGCGTGAATCGGCAGCATTAAAGAAAATGGCGATATTACAATCGTTTTTTTTATGAAAAGGCAGATGTATCATACATATTATGTAAATAAATATTGGATAAAAGCAGGTGTTTCTTTGCGGAATGCCATGATATATTATGAAAATTATGCTCAATTTGCTATACTCTCGTAATAATTGTTATGAATTTCTTAACAAGTTTTTCGCGGAGTATAGTAAATTAAGTTTACTTTATATAGTATATTGTGATTTATGTGCACCATCCACATTTTTGACATCATTTTTGTCTTTAAAAAAACCTGAACATCAAGATGCTACTTATCAACTTGTTTTCCCATTGTCACTCGGTCTTAATCAAATGTAGCCATTGTACCTATGTAACCCACCTTTATTTTTACGATAACCGACTAAATTACCTAATATGAATCCTATTAGGTAATTTAGTGTCGCTTACATTAACATATGCTTAGAAAGTAAGACCCATCTCTGCGTTGCATTCGAGTTGTTACAATTGTAAGATATTTCGTGTAAGTAGAATGGCTGGGCTTTAAAATTATTTACGTAATATTTAATAGTTATGAAACTTTCATTAAACAATGAAACAAAAGCCTTTCTGTAAATATTGGACTCAGATGAAAGTTGAACATGTAGGTTAAATACAAAACCCAAAACCATTATCTTCTTCATACTACACAGAAAGTAACTTTATTTTGCATTCCAGCTCGCTCCCAAACAAAAATTTTAATAAAAACATTTCCACTAATGAAGATTTTATGCAAAAGTTTCTTCAAACGGGAAGTGCGATTCAATTTCTTTTTAAACCTTTTTTCGTTAACAATGACCAGCGGACCTCGCTCTAATTGAAAACAAAACCCATTATTAGCGGGACCGGAAAAAACGACTCCTATTTTCTGGAGCGTTTACAGTAAACCTGTTAGGACTCGTTCGTCGAGATTAAAACCAGTTCCGAGAGGGTTTTGAGTGAGATTACGAGTTGACAAGTGGTAGCCGAGTATTGTTACCAAGTTGATCCTTGCGATTGTGCTCGCCAGCTACTTCTTTAATCCTTGCAACTACCTGAAATCATTTTGCCTCTTTGGAAACAATTACGCTCGCAGAACTTAAAGGTTGTTCGTTCCCTTTTGTTTTTGTTGTCCAGACTTTCATTGTTTTAAGCAGAGCTCTAGAAATATTACGGTCCAGGTTTTCATCTTTGTGTTTTAATTAATAACTATCTTAAAAGGAAAGAATATTATAATTAATAATTTTAGTGCGTTTGTTTTGATAAACTCAAATAAAAGTTGAGGGTTAAACTAAGTAGGTACCAGGAAAACATATCCCAAAGGAGTCTCTGGGGCATTCATAATGCAGGAACGACGCGCCGACCGGAAGATCTGTAACTGCCGCTTCCTTTTACGTTTCGTTGGTCTTCAAGATGTTTATGGCTCCATGTTCTGGATAGATAGTTTTTGAAATCTGCTTAGTAGACAAATAAAAGAGTTTGTTTGCGGAGACATAAAAAGGTCGTGGGCATTATGTTAATAAGATACTATTCAGTTAAAACGCCTCATTAAATTATATATATTCTGCAGTTATAACTCCTAACGAATTAGTTTATAACATATAATCGTAAGCTCTTGTAATGCACACATTGGAGGGTCAACACAAGGTGCGGGGTCAATAGAGGTGGTCAAATATTTGAGCTGACCTGCGGGCGCCATGTTTGTTCTACTCCTATATCAAGATTAGCACGTCTATAGGTATTCGAAGTTTTCTTCAAGTGTTATGTTCTCGTTTTCTTTTGGTTGAATTCACTGTTATATAATTTACTTATTAAAACGTGCATAAGTGTTAATCATTTTGTAGCAGTTTGACCATAAAGCCTCATGATAAAAGTGACCTGCCTTTGACGACCTCCCGCAACTTTGAGCGCTATGAGCTTACGCAGGCGGTTAGATTCCCGGCAGGGGTGATCTGGGAATTTATAATTTCCGAATTTTCTCTGGTCTGGTCTGGTCTGGCTTTGGCCGTGGCTAGTTACCACCCTACCGACAAAGACGTGCCGCTATTTAGTGCTCCGGTGACGCGTAAAAACCGATTTGTATGACTACCATGCTATCCAACAGGTTAGCCAGTTACCATCTTAGACTGCATCCTCACTTACCACCAGGTGAGATTGCAGTCAAGGGATATGTTGTAGTGGAAAAAATACCTGCCTCATTGCAGGTTATTATTTTCATCTACAGATATCAAGGTCCTGGTTTAGAAGAAGAAGAAGAAACACTTTATTGCACGTATAACATACAGGAAAAGAAACAGTAAGGAGTATACAGTACACAATGTAGACATGCAAAGGCGGCCTTATTGCTGCAAGCAATCTCTTACAGGCAATATTTGTAGATAGGACTTACAGCAAGAGAACGGGAACGGGGTTTAGTATACGAGGTCAGACCATTGACTGTTAGGTTAAGTATTTAAGGAAAGTTTAGGATATTGGCAATGTTAGCACCCGTGAAAGAGAGAGAACGTTGAGCTGGATGTATCATTTATGATCAAGCTGAGGCTAAATAAAATATCAACACTAATAGTCCATTTGCTAACATAGTCCCTATACCTATTGAATTTTTTTCCCAGCGGGTAATAAATAAATTGCCGTCAGAATAGACGAGTAGTGGGTAGCCACCATTGTTCAGTTTCATGGAAATGTCAACCACAGACGCGAGACTTTAGAATTTAGACAGCGCGCTGTGGACAGCTTTCGGCAATAAATTTCCACACCTAACCGTCGAACGAGGCTAGAGGCCAATACAATTTTTAGGGCTCCGAAATACGAGCGCATTTTTCCGACAAACGTTGTTTAAAACGAAACCTTATGCTACCAGAAGGTTGACGACGGATGAAATAGTAGGTATTTACCTATATATTTTTTATAGTATTTTTTGACGGATTAAACCGATGGTCCCACCTGGTGGAGAGTGGAAGACCATTGCCTATTACCAGCGTAGCACTTCGCAGAGCATGCAAGAAACACCTCCAACGATGTGTCGGCCAGTGTCCAGCAACCTGGGGCGACGATGTAAGGCCAAATGCAAAAAATTCAAAATTCAAAATTCATTAGTTCAAGAAGGCCTAATATAAGCACCTTTGAAACGTCAAGTCTGTCTGTGTGTAGTAACTCTACCACCGGTTCGGAAGGCAGACTCTACCGAGAAGAAGCCGGCAAGAAACTCAGCAGTTGCTCTTTTCCAACATTAACAATTTACATTTTACATTTCAAAATTCATTTTTCTATCTTGTGAGAGATGAAAGCGGAGCCGGATGCTTCCAAGCAACCTTGCAACTGCAATTATCCCGGCCGCCATACCCTTCTGTCCCGAAAACAGCTTTCCAACAATGCTGCTTTGCGGCAGAAACATCCCCGAGAGAGCAGCATTGTCACAGAGAGGTCTACTTCTTCACAAAATATACTAGGTAGATCAGTAAGCTTATTAGTATGGGATTTACATGCTTGCAATTGTGTACCCAATTACCAGTATCAAAACACAAATCAAAACAACAACAAACCAAAATGGACGTAATGTGCCTCGTATGAGGGTCGCAAATTCTGTAAGCCTGTTTCTTTGCCAAGAGTGTTTGCTGTAGAAGTCTGGATGAATTTGAGCTTTAGGTAAATAAGGGTTATATATTTCACTAGCGGTCGCTAACGGCGCGGTATCGAAACTTTAACCGCTTGAGCAGCGCACGCACACTCTAAAAAAAGAAAGCCAACTAAGAGAGATTTTCTCTTAGTTGACTTTATATAAATTATAACAATTATGATAATAAACATAACAACAAAAGCTGATTAGTTATAGCAGCAAGTTCATTATAGATTGAGCTAACAATGTAGGTATGTTCATTGATTCTAACAAATAAATACGTTGTTTCTATTATTATTTACTTCTTTGTATGATTAGATCATTTTTAATTATTTAGCTTAAACAAGTACGTAAATTGAATCAGTTAAGAATATGCCTTAGTTAAGTAACAATAATAGGAGCAATACAGTTGCCCAGTCCATTGAATTATGATAAACAATCATTATCATCTTATTTGATGTATCTATGTTCTTGTTAGGCTCGTATGGAATCAAGATGCTTGATCACAACAATCACTATCTTGTTAGGAATAACCAATTTTTTTTTAGAGTGCTGCGGAAGCTATCAAAGGGAAAAAAACCCGCGATTTTGCAACATTTTTCTTTTGTATGCTATATTGATCTTAGTGTTATGGTATATATGTCTGTATATGTCTGTGTTATGGTATATATATAATCTTTTTCATCAGAATTTTTCAAATCTGACCAGTAGTTCCTGAGATGCTGCGTTCTAGTAAACAAACAAAAAAACTCTTCAGCGTTATATATTAGTATTTTTTTTTTTCTAAAGTTACCAGAGTATCAATAGTCGAAACCGACCTTCGATTAGGAAGAAACAAATCTTTATTTAAGATTAGATATTTAACTGCAAAAAAAAATATATTAAATAATTAAGTACGAACTAAGAATTTCTCTGAATATAAAAAAGCAATATCTAATATGAAACTTACCTATATGAACGAAAAATAATACAATAACGAGTTAAAATAATAGTTCTCTCTTTACCTCGTAGTGCTTTTATTGCGAAAATAAACATGGAAAAGGTAAATGTTTTCCCTGAGTATTGACCTACTTACGGAGAGTAGATGTCTGTGACATTTTGTACAAATACCGCAAACAAAGTTCTACAACCAAAACAATCAAACTAATATTAGAAATACGAAATCGTTTTTTTTTATGATTAGCTCCGCTTTCACGCAGCAACGGACCAAGGGAATGACATGATTTTGTAGCATAGTTATAGCTAGACGTATTATTATAGCCTTCTTTTTGTACGGAGAAAATTAGTTCAAGTAGAAAAAGCTCGGCGGGGCGTGGTCTATGATCATGCAAGAATTTTCAGTTCTTTTTCAGTTCGTTTGTATTTTTTTATTTACGTTTTATACCTCGAAACACCGTCATTTAGAAACCGATTTAGACTTCATTATTTAGATAGACTTATGAGTCTATTCAGACTAACTCGTAACATTTGAGAAGTAATGTGTCATATCCGCCAATGAAACGAAGCGTATTATTTATTATTACATAATTTAGACGAATATACAAAGAGAGCTTTGTAATGTTACTAACGATTTTAAAATAATATTTTCGTGGTTAATCAACATTTCTTAAATATAGTTAACGGGTACACTCAAGTGTACCTACTCATACCACGATAATATTTTGGGATTTGTCGATATTTCGACCCAGTTGCATGGATCGTGGTCACAACGGGAATACGGGGTACGAGATGTCAAGTTGGATGTCACGGCCAGACTGTCTAACTACCCGCCTTCGTGTTCTTTTTATTGGTAACTGTTCGACACACTACACTAACAACGTGCCTTTTAAATTGAGAAGCAGTACGATGCTTTCTTGGTTTGCATAATTCCACCACTGGATTCCACACACTTGCTAATTTAAAACCGTCCTCACGATTGAAGTTTTTGTACTTCCGAATTTCAATCGCTACAAATTCCAAAATAATATCGCATGATGTACCCGTTGAACTATATTTAAAAAATGTTTCTAATGTTGGTTTTATATTTTTGAAGAGAGATGATATGAGATATTTTACAACTAAATAACTATACAGAACCAGGTTCGAAGACTTCTGTAATCAATGGAAACAAATGAAATAAATACATAAATATACGACAATACACACATCGCCATCTAGGCTCAAAGTAAGCGTAGCTTGTGTTATGGACATTAAGATAACTGATGAATAATTTTATGAATAATACAAATAAATACTTATAATATACCTGACACTGAAAAACATTCACACAAAGATTTTCCAGCTGTGGGAATCGTACCCACGGTCTTGGCCTCCTCCACTAAGAAAGCAGGGTCGCTGCCCACTGAGTCAATCGGCCGCCAAACACAACTTCTAATGTATAACATACTAATCTACAGTGTATTAGAGTAATGTTTATTGGTTACCCCAGTTTATTTTGATATCATGTCATGTGCATAAATGCAAATTATAGGTAAATATACAAATACGTTGATCGTGCCCGCAGGCCGCGCGATGTTCGACCGCAATCAGCCCCACACCTGGTGTTGTGTTGGCGAACCGATGACGTCAAACTATGACATGATAGTATAAATTCAATGAACGTTAAAGCTTAGTTGGCCACAATCTGTGTGCCACAAATTATTTATCAATTTGCAAGTGACACAACCGGCGTCTGGAGAGGCTTTGGCTGTGGCTAGTTACCACTTTACCGACAAAGACGTGGCGCTAAGCGATTTATTGTTCCGGTGCGATGTTGCGTAGAAAGCGATTATTCAAAATTCAAAATTCATTTATTTCAAGTAGGCCTAATATAAGCACTTTTGAAACGTCAAGTCTGTCTGTTTGTAGTGATTCTACCACCGGTTCGGAAGGCAGATTCTACCGAGAAGAAGCCGGCAAGAAACTCAGCAGTTGCTCTTTTCCAACATCAACAATTTACATTTTGCATTTTAACATTCATTTTTCTATCTTGTGAGAGCTGAAAGCGGAACCGGATGCTTCCAAGCAACCTTGTCATTAAAAAATTCATCAATTGTATAGTAACCTCGCTGTAATAAATGTGTTTTAACAAATTCTTTAAACTTGTGCATTGGCAGGTCCAAAATCACCTTAGGAATCATATTATAAAAGCGTATACTCAATCCCACAAATGATCCCTGTACCTTACGCAGACGATATGCAGATGACACTAATTTATGACCATTTCTTGTAAGTCGACTGTTTATGTCTACTTTTTGTTTATAAAGACTAATATGTTGTCTTACAAATACTTTATTGTTATAAATATATTGTGAAGCTACAGATTAGGGGTTTATGACTACCACAATCCCTAACAAGTTAGCCCGCTTCCATCTTAGTGAGATTGCAGTCAACTTTTCGCTTATGAACTAAAAATTTTCAAAGTAAATCAAAAAAAAAACAAAAGCCGAAACAGAAACAAAAACTAAATTATATAACTGATATTTAATGATGATAACTTTACGAAAAGTGATATGCGAATTACAGTTAAAGTCAATTGACTGACTGAATTTATTAAAAAGTCATGAGGTCGGCATACAATGTATTAGTGTAAGTATATGCCAAACATAAGTGCACGTAGCGCTACGCGTAGCCAATCTGACGTCACATTAGCATGTCGCATGTCGCATGGCGGTGACGCGCGCGCACCTATAAGTTTTGCCAGAACTAATAATCGCTCAACGCGACTAAAGATGTTTTCACTTCAAAAATATACAAAATAATCCACAAAGATATGTCGTTTTGACGCTGATTATTTTAAGTGAAGCTAAAATGTTTTATTACATATAATATTAACTACATGTTTAAGCTTCATCTTTTATTAGCATTAGAGAAAATATAAGTACGGTAAATCTATACTGGGATGTATTCCACGTAGTCGGCTACAAAGTCAAAGTAAGAGATTAAGTACGGAAGTTTTATTTGGAAAACATTTTCTTTTTTTGCGACATAAGACCTAAAGTCAGATTCATTCGAAAGAATTAAGATCGTCAAATTATCGCTTTCATTATGATTTATGTATATTTTTTCTGCATTTTGACGACCTCCCTGGCGCAAAGGTGAGTGCTGTGAATTTAAGTAGAAGGTCCCGGGTTCTATTCCCGGCAGGAGCGATTGGGAATTTATTATTTCTGTATTTTCTCTGGTCTGGTCTGGTGGGAGGCTTTGGCCGTGGCTAGTAACCACCCTACCGACAAAGACGTGCCACTAAGCGATTTAGTGTTTCGGTGCGATGGCGTTTAGAAACTGATTTGGGGATATGACTACCATACTCCCTAACAGGTTAGCCCGCTACCATCATAGACTGCATCATCACTTACCACCAGGTGAGATTTCAGTCAAGGACTAACCTGTTGAGAAATTAAATAAAAAATATATAAATATCTATTTTTACTGTTTATTTCATTGTATGTAGTATATTGTCACTTTGCATGTATCCTACTTCTTTCGTTTCTTTTGTTGTACCTTTTCTTTTTCCCACTCCATTTTACACGGGACACAGATAGATATATAGATAAAGTCTTTACTACACGAATTAAAAGAGAAATATAAAAACATAAAAAAAAAAATGCGCAAAGGCGGTCTTATCGCTCTAAGCGATCACCTCCAGACAACCCTTTATGGAGGAATGCCACACAGGTAGAGATCTCTTACAAATATAACAGTTACTTTACCTATATCTTTTCTTCTTTATGAATATGTCATATTTTTTGGTACAAATAAATAAATGGATAGCAATATAATAATAAATATACTACGCCACCTAGCCCCAAAGTAAGCGTAGCTTGTGTTATGAGTACTAAGATGACTGATGAATATTTTTTATGAATTATATACATAAATACTTATAATATGCATATAAACAACCAGACACTGAAAAATATTCATGTTCATCACAAATACATTTGCCATTCGTGGGAATGGAACCCACGGCTTTGGACTCAGAAGGCAGGGTTTGCCCACTGCGCAAATCGGCCGTCAACTATTCATTATGTTAGCTTTTGTAAACCTAATAACCCCGACTGTCAATGAAGGTTCTTAAAGGATCTTAAAGGTCCGCTAAAGGGTACTCTATGTTAATTTTGCCCTTAACTTGTTTGTTAAGCGCAGGTATAGTCCCTCTATGAGTGTCACGAGAACCGTTTTTGTGCGCATTGTTTTAGTGTGTATAGGATCTAGATATAGTCATCTATTTTTATTTATTATTATTTAAATCTTTATTTGTACACCACTATGAAGTTAGGAAAATATAAAAATAACAATAGAAATACAAAGACTGAAGTAGAATTTTTTTTACAGAAAAATCCTATTATAATATTAACGATTATTTAAACGATAAAAAAGCTTGGTGTGAATTGCTCTAGCTTCATAGCTTAATATAAATTTACTGGAAGATGGTGATAACAAAAAAATAAATTTACCCGGCTAAGTTTGTTGTGGGCTCTTCTTAGACCAGGGCGCGTTTGGAACCCCCGTAGCTTTAGATTTAAGTTGGCGAACGAAGTTATCACCATCCCGTTACAATTATGTAAACAAATATGTATGAACGCTTCATAAGTGCCTGTGATAGGCCTACATGAATAAAGAAATTTTGAATTTGAATACAAAGGGCGGCCTTATAGCTTAGTAGCGATCTCTGCCACCTTTGTCTATGGATTCGTATGTACGAACCGCCGGATTTTTTTTTTATTCACGATAGGCCAGCGTTTGACGACAATCATGCCCGTTAGAAAGCAATGATGAGGTCTAGGTTGGAGCACGCTTGCCTAGAAAAAGCCTATTCACTCTAGCCTTGAAGTTACTCAAATTATACGTGGCAGGAAACACAGATATGGTGGTGATAGTGAAATGATTATTTTTTTGAAGGGACCGAGTTAAATCCCCCGCAAATACCTCGTAACTTTCTGGAGTTATGTGCTTTTTAAGCAATTGAATGTCACTGGCTTTAACGCTGTAGGCTTTTACGTAAAAATCGTAAGAAAACCTGCATGCTTGACAGTTATCAAAGATGTTCTCGAAGGCATTTAAAGTCTTCCGATCGGTACTTGGCCAGTGTGGTGGACTATGGCTTTAACCCTTCTCAGTCGGACCGGATACGAGCGCTCTGTGGTGGGCCGGTAGTGGGTTGATATTGATGATGGTGATGTATGAAAAGGGTTAACGTCCCTAGGTTCGATTCCCAGGTTGGGCAATAAATTGAAAAGATGTGTGTTTTTCTGACTAGAAATCTTCGGGATCAGCCTAGATTTAGAAAATTGGAACAGTAAACAATACACATCCCTGATAATATGATATATATATTAATATACTACGACATTACACACATCGCCATCTAGCCCCAAAGTAAGCGTAGGTTGTGTTATGGGTGGGTACGGTAAGATAGGTGATGAACATTTTTCTGAATATAATTTACATAAATACTTATTATATACAGATAAACACCTAGACATGGCGCAGCATGGCGGATGTAAGCTACAAAACCTTAAAAGCTTGTGCCAATCAGTGGCGTTAATAATCTGAGGAAAAAACCTGGCTGACGATGGTACTCCATTGTTGAGGCTATTACATTGTTGAGGCTTAACGGTCCTGGCGAGACAGAAAAACTACCAGGAGTGCATGGCAAACTCAGCAATAAACAAGACTGTAGAAGCTGAAAACAAATACGGTGACCCGGTTTATTATAACTGCCAGTAATTCTTTGAAAGTCAAAAAAAAACTGCTTCGCAACTTTCAACCGAGTTTCATTCGCCCACTTCCATTACAGATTATAAGGCCCCGGTATTACGAAAAATGCTCACTTTCGATTTCTCATCGCACTAGAACACTAAATCGCTTAGCGGCCTGTCTTTGTCGATAACTAGCCACTGCCCAAGCCTCCCACCAGACTAGACCAGAAAAAAACCTGGGACCCTCTGGTTAAATTCACTACGCTCATAGTTGCGCCAGGGAGGTCGTCAGAATTGTTTTTATTGTTAATTTTTGTGAACACTACGCGATGCAGGATCTTCGTGGCGCCATCTAGTTTGGTAATGTGCAGACCGCCACACTCACGATAAAAAGTAACAAAATTAAGCGCAACTTTTGATACGAAACTTGCGAGTTACAATTCTGCGCCCACAACTAAGCCCGCTGTGGTTAATCGGTTTAAAAATGTTCACTAATGCACCGTGAAGTTTGTATACTTGTAACTTGTTCACCAACTTGTATGTACGCCCCGCCACACAGTGCCATTCAAAACTTTCATGCGATTATAATACTTATCTTAAAAGCTTTGCGGTGTAATGTTGCGTGCCCGTGAAATCGTGAAATCCGCCCGCCGTACGTGTATGTTTTGGAGTATACGTTCGCCGAAGTTAAGGCGAAGTTGGCCGGAGTAACAAGTTGTGACGGTCATGATTTAGGACATAGCTGGAGCTGTTGAAAGCTTGTACCATTCGGGATGACCACAGTAGTTTGTTTGTCAACTTAAGGTGAGTTACAATGACATTAACAACTCCAAGAGCAAAAATAGATCGAATTCTCTAACGAGAGAGTAACAAGTTTAGTTTATCGAAAAGCGAAATTATATTGGATGTTGTTTTCACTTCAGCTCTTAAACTGTTGTTTACAATTGAATAAACCCTTGCAAGTGATAATACTTGTTGTATATTTATCATCATCATCAAGCCATTACCGGCCGGCGCTCGGGTCTCGTCTCAGAATGAGAAGTGTTTAGGCCGTACCATGCTGGTCTAGTGCGAATGAGTAAATTACGCACGCCCTTGGAAACGTTACGGTGAAATCTTAGGCACGCAGGTTTCCTCACGATGTTTTCATTCACCGTTAAAAAGCATTAACAAACAACATATTTAAATTGCTTAAATTCGAAACGCATATAACTCCGAAAGAAGTTTGCAGATACAGTCAAACCTGGGTAAGTGAGAACTGGATAAGTGAGAAAACTCTATAAGTGAGAGTAATAGCCAGGACCCGTCATTTTAAGCTCCCAAAACCTCTATTAGCGAGAAACAGAAACCTTTGTAAGAGAGAGTCGTTTTTCACTCACGGACCTCCGTAAGTGAGACTGCTACTTATCTATACCTCCATAAGCGACAGTCGAGCAAGCAATATTCCACAAAATTTATGAGTTATAGAAAAACATTCAAAATACAAAAACAGAAACCCAAACGAAATTCACGGATTTTTTTTAAGGTAAATAAGTTCTAAATAAAATAAAATTACATTGTGCATGAATATGTCTTGTTATTGCTGCGTACCTCTATAAGAGAGAAACGCTACCCATGTACCTGCATTAGCGAGAAACTCGGGTTAGTGAGAAACCTCTATAAGCGAGAATGAGATTGAGCTCCGTTGAACTCTCGCTTATCCAGGTTTGACTGTATATTTATTTCAAAAAAAAAAAAAGTTAGTGGTTTGTGTTGTACCTTACTTGACGTGAATATTTTTATCATAATTATCATCATCGTCATCATTACTGGTAGCACATCAGGTTCTAGCAATTATTATCACATTTAGTGATCATTACTAATAATAAAGGTTTATAAACGGGAATTTCTCAACAGGCAAACCCAATACGTAATTATATCCCAAGCCGGGCATCTAACCCAGGACATCGTAAACCGTATCCGATCAAGCTAACTAACGTGGCAGTCAAGTAATCTGATTTAGAATAACTCGTAGTTAAGTCCGCGAAGTAAGCCAGACTTGCACGCGTCTTCCATAAATCCGGAGATGTAACAGAAAGTGAATGGCCTTTTTAAAACCCGTAAGCAATACACCCTTAGTAAATAAATATTCGTGATAAATCAGACATAACTTGAATTATTTCTTATAAACTTTAAACAATACTAGCTGACCCGTGCAACTTCGTCTGCACCAAATCAGTTATTACCGGAAAACACGAATAAAATGAAATTTTCTAAAAATGCATCCTGTCTAGATCAATTTATCGCCGCCGAAACCCTATAGTAAATTTCATTAAAATCGTTGGAGCCGATTCCGGGTTTCCATTTATATATACCTATATATATACAAGAATTGCTCGTTTAAATATATAAGATATGAAATGATGACTTTTAGAAAATCAAATCAAATCAAATCAAAAATACTTTATTGCACACAAGAATAAAATAAATAAAAGAGACAAAAACAACAAAGGTACAATTAAATTTGTGTAACAAAGGCGGCCTTATCACTTATAGTGATTTCTTCCAGGCAACCATTATGAGGAATTGGCTCACATATGAATCGTTATAGCGGTGCGCAAAATCAATTACATCAATTTAATAAATATAAAAAAGTTGTCATATCTTAGTTAAAGCCAAAAATGGTATTAAAATTTGATTAGGCGTAAAAACCTGATTTCACATTATCGTCTGTGTTATGTCGGGGGCTGTAACACAGAGTAAAGGGGCTTATTAAAACCCGCAAGCAAACGAGCAACCGCATTATAAATAATAATGTCATCGTCATATTGTTTGGTCCCAGCGCGGCGCAAGTTAGTCGGTTCGGCTCTAGAAGTTTGTCATAGTTAGTTATAGTTCCGCGGTGCAGTCTCGAGCCGAAGTGTTGTGTTAATTATTAATACATACTAATATTGTTAGCGGAGTTCTTGATGCGTTGAGTTCTACTCCTGCAAAACTCCGTGTAACTGCCGAATGTATAATTGGAGGTTTTAATTTAAAATGCGAAGGATTTCCATAAAGAATTTAATTTTCAAAATTTCCTCTTTTGCATGGCAACTAAGTGTCTTCTGATATGTTGATACCGATGGAGATTGGCTGAAATGGCCATCCTGCACCGTAAAACACAGCGTGGCCCCCAACTAGGTTGAACAGACGACATTAAACGAGTCGCTAAGAGCCGCTGGAAACAAGCGACCTAGGACCGTGGATTATGGAACACCCTATAAAAGACCTATGTCCAGCAGTGGACGGTTCGGCTAAAATGATGATTATGATGTTGTTTGATCAGAAATTATAGCCGTATCTAGTGTTATATAGTGACCCCGTTCTCGAAAACTCAGTGTTAGTATCCCCCATTTTCGAACTTATAATATTAAAACTGAAGTACGGATTTTCAACCCGGAAGGTGAGATACGAACGAAGCAAGTTAATAAATAAAACCTTTAAAAAAGTAAATGCTTAATTTAGGCTCACATCTCCTTCAATTTGCTAAAAGGTTTATACAATTTCCTAAAGGCAACACAAATTGAAATGTGAATTAAGTGTTAAATCCAAAAAACCCTATGGCTCTAAATACGTGAACATATACGTTACAATTTCAAAACAAAACGGACCCGACATATGTATATAGGTTTCTTGATGAACCCCGAGCGATAAATAGGGACTTTTCTAAAATCCATTCAAACGCATTTTCAATTTTAAAAAGGTTAGGTCGTATATAAATAAATAAATAATATAAATAATTATACAACGACAATACACACATCGCCATCCAGCCCCAAAAAAAGCGTAGCTTGTGTTATGGGTACTGAGATAGCTAATGAATATAATACACATAAATACTTATAATATACAGATAAACACCCAGACACTAAAAAACAATCATGTTCATCACACAAACATTTTCCAGTTGTGGGAATCCAACCCACGACCTTAGACTCAGAAAGCAGGGTCGCTGCCCACTGCGCCACTCGGCCGTCAATGCATAGTTTAAACCTGAAACTGACGGGCTCCGAATACCCGCTATAACATCACTATCTAGCTATAATAGGAGCCAACGCCCTTGAAATACAATCTTTACGAAATCCTCTACGTGAGCTCCCTCATTAAAAGTCAACCCTTGGTCCTCTATCGCGTGACGATCGGGAGCCGACAGCGAGCCTCCCTTAAACTTGATCCCTAATACCCTTACTACAAAACACTCGCATTCAATTCGAGCCCGATAAAACTCATCCTGATCCTAATCCTAATACTCTCCGAACGTTAATTGAACAGATTGACGAGGCTGAAAACCGAGTTATTGCAATCAAGGCTTCTAATCCAGAACCAGATTTGATAACAGACTGCTTAATAAAATACTGCAAATAAGATTTCTACTAAGAAGATACGCTCGGAATCCAAATAGATTTTCGCGCAGGAATACGATATCGGTAAGCCGTGGTAGCTAAATTCATTGATACGTACCCGTGCAAACAAATCGAGGTAATATTATTAGCGTCTATAAACATAATTGAAATTAGGATGATTGTATTCAAGGATTTGGGGCTTCTAAATTGAAGAATTATCTTTATGGAATAGGATCAGACAGGCAAGCGGGTGTATGTTTTGAATTAGATTCACTGGGTTCTCATAAGCAATTTAACATAATTGGATCTGTATTAATCCAGGAGATAAACTCGAACTCAAAACTTCTTTATTTAATATTGTCGGTCTAATACTGACCTTTTTTTGAACATTCGACTATTTTTTCTAGTATAACATTTGTTAACTTAAAACTACAGCAAGTTCTTTTTATTCCGGAACAGCAACATGGTTTCACAGCTAAACCGATCTTGGTGAAATTTTGCATAGACATAGCTTGAATCGTAAAGACGCATAGACTACTTTTTCAAAAAACTTTTACTTTTTATGATATTTTTATTTGGAAAAAACAGTTCTCTAGAGATTTTTTTCTAGTACTTACAGTATATTTCACGTATATTTTTGGGCGATAGCGTAATGAGTAAGACTTTGGGCTCCCATTCGATGGAACTGAGTTTGATGCACGCACGCACCTCTACACTCTATACTCTTGGCACAATCCCGTTCTCTTGCTCTAAGTCCTGTGTTCAAAGGTTGCCTGTAAGAGAATAAGGCTGCCTTTGCATGTCTACATTGTGTACTGTAAACTCCTGTTTCTTTTCCTGTATGTTATACGTGCAATAAAGTGTTTGTTCTCTGTTTGACTAATAAGCAATTAAAAATCATTTGCAAAACATTACGATGGAACGTACATGCCTGAGAGTTCTCCGTAATGTCTCAAGGGCGTGTGAAGTTTTCCTTTTCGCACTTGGCCAGTGTGGTGACTAAGGCCCTTCTCATTCGATAGTACCATGCTCTGTAGCAGGCCAGTAATTAGTTGATAATGATATTTGACACATAAAACGTTGTATCATAATGCGTTGAGCATAGGGCTTAAATGACCGATGAACATTGGGCCCCTTTGGCTGGCACCCTCCGGTTACGAAACCCCAATAAAGATGCAGCCGTACACAAGTAGCATAACACCGTTGAAAACTATACTTCCGAACACAACTTATTCTCCAAAGAACATCTCACTTTCACGTTATTTATTATTTTTTTTGGGATATTTGAATAACTCTTTCAATTAGTTTTATATTAGCGCATCCCCATATTTCTATTATAATTCTTACAAAGGTTTTTTAAAATTCATAATTTTACTCCACAAATAATGTGACCGTAATCGGCCAAGGAAAAGAAATGTATAAAATTATCATAGAACATATATTTTATTGCACTTCAATGGATTAGCCGACGAATTATAAAATGGTGAATGAAAATAAAATATGAACAAGTGACAACATAAAACTATTCACATCTTTCAATTACGCCGGGTTAGGTTAGACCATAAAAATGTTACATTCTGGCACCTCGTAAACGGGACGGGAGTTTTATGGTACAAGTCATTACATAAAAGTTACCTGGAGAAAGAATGGTTGATATGTGATTTATGGCTAACAACAATTTCATAGTAATAAATTATCATTTTTCTGCTTACTTTTTTAAAACCCACAGTGTAGATTATAATAAGCATGCTCTACTGGGGATCATGCAGTTATTGGTTCAACCACACGTCGCAGAATAAAACAATGTATGAACAAACATACAAACGAACTATATACGCATACAACTACTGACATGTAAATTTTCTCATTAATATTGTACATCGTATACCCCGACCCACCGCGTTGCATCGCCCGCCCATACGTTTATTTCATTTACGCAGCTCCTCAGAGTCTCAGTTTTATTTCGAATAGCATATCATCTTCCCTAACAATTGGTCTAAGAGATTTATAAGATTTTATAAAAGTTAGTTCCTGTTATTAGCGTGTTCAAACAAATAAATTAATAAACGCTGTTTCGGAATAGAATGAAAGTTAAAAATAAATATCTATTACAGTGAACTGGCAAACTGTGCCCTAACAATTTCTAAAACCTCAAATTCTGTCATCTAATTTACGCTACGTAAGATGGGACACGGTAAATCCGAAACAACAATACCTTATTCTTTATTTAAGCCTCAATTCAAATGGGGTCAAAGCCAACCTGTATTTCCAACATCCTACATAATAGATGGATTAGGTTTTGGCAAGTGTTTTTCCCCTATTTTCCAGGTAGGTTAAGCCGCAGAACGTGGCGAATTGTGCCAACTTTTTGTGCTTCTATATTTTGAAAATTTTTAGCTTGAAATTTGATTCGCTGTCGAGATAACGCTGTGGTTGAAACATTTGCGCTACGTGATTGTTTTACATATGTGATATTGCTCATACACTCTGATATATACAAATTATACTATGAAAGCTTACATCTTCGATCAATAATTACTATATACTATACTATATATACTATATACTACGACAATACACACATCGCCATCTAGCCCCAATTTAAGCGTAGCTTGTGTTATGGGTACTTAGATGACTGATGAATGTTTTTTATAAATAATATACATAAATACTGAGAATATACATATAAACACCCAGACACTGAAAAACATTCATGTTCATCACACAAACATTGTCCAGTTGTGGGAATCGAACCCACGGCCTTGGCTCAGCAAGCAGGGTCGCTGCCAATTGCGCCAATCGGCCGTCGAATTATATCAGTGAAGATAGATTTAAGCTCTGGGTCCTGTCTAGTTACTTTCTAGAATTGTGTAAAACTTAGCTACAGTTAACTTAGCTATTTTCCCATTTAGTACTTTATATCAATTTGTTTTCTCTTTGTTTCAGTAGGCCGACAAACGCGGCAGTTATCAAGTAAGTCTATTCAACACCATCTAGAAAGATAGATATTCTTTATTGCACAAATTAAAAGTGAAAACAATAAATAACAAAAACAATAAAAATATATACGTATATGATTTTTCTATAAGACTTTTCACTGCTACGCAGTTTCATACTTTTACAGTGATCATCGTTTCATTCATTAGTGGTTAAGATGTTATTGTTCACAAATAAATAAATAAATAAATAAATAAGATGTGCAAAGGCGGTCTTATCGCTTTAAGCGATCTCTTTTAGACAACCCTTTATAGTAGAGAATTAGGTGTAATGCAATTTAATGTAATGTGGTGGATCGGGGTGTATTAGGGATAATTTCACTTTCCATCAGTTCGGCCATAATGGCAATTATTACTATAAAAGAAAGTCATTTTATTACCACAGACACACTCCTAAGTTATTAATTTATAAAGATTAATAGAATGGTATAGTTTCATCATTTTATCAAAATCCTAACATTTCGGTCGGTTAAAAAGGTCACCGTCACATAAAATAATCCATCCATTATAGCGAAAGCTTTCCGCTAATGGCATTTTGGGATAAAAACGAAACGCCTTCCACGCATTACCCCAGACTCCGGTAAACAGAGTGCTCCGAAGTTCTGCGGGATACCGTTCCGATTTATTTCGTAGTTAGACGGCGTATCTACTGCGCGCATCTCGGCGATCGCTTAATGAAACTAGAGATTTGGGCACACTGATCGCAGTTTATGACCTCCTAGTAGGTTGATTGAATGCTTTCCTTCTTTTCTCTTTCGCTACTATATCTAGCGTACGTACGTATACGTGCGTTTTCTTCGTTGTGGATTGCACGCTTATTATTCCACTAAAAGTCAGCCTTGACTAAAATCTTAACTACTGCAGTCTAATGATAACGAGCTGATGGGATGGCAGTTTTATTAAACCCATACTCCTAATCAGTTACTACACGACATCATACCGGAACGCTAAGTCCAGGTTTTTCTGTTTTGGGTATATTTAGGTATTGGGATTTATTATTATTATGACGGGTAACACGACTCTTCGATTAGAAACGGTAAATATTTTTGGTACGTGTAAAAGAATAGACAACAGGTTTGAAAAAAATAAGAAACATCTCGTTATTTTTTGTGACTGGCGTACGAACTACAAACTGATGGGTAAAGAAATTAAGATATGAAACTGCTATCTCAATATAGAAGACAATAAAAACTCTTCATAGAGCTTTACAATACGTTGCTAGCGTACCTAAACGTACCATCAATCTCTAAGAAGATTATTTATTGTTTAATCTTGCAGCTAATTAGGATATACCTATTAAATTTTTAGTGCCCAACTCAGTAAATATTTTCAGGCAATTAAATCAGCTAAATGACTCGTTGCGAAACACTCTTGGTGTGCTAAAGCCTTTAAGAGAATGCTTCCCGAAATCCAATATGGCGTCAGCAAAGTCCCCAGATTTATTCCCGTCTCGATACGATCGCGATACCGTTCTCACCACACGTAATTTAACTTCCCCGATGGGTTTATTCGGGTATCATAAGGACAGCACCGCAAGATTTCGGAAATCTTAATTTAATGGTGCTAAGAGATGTGTTTGTTTTTTTTTTTCTCGTTTTTCTGAGTGGTGTACAAATAAAGAGTATTAATAAATAAAAATTAATAAATAAAGTTAGTACCGTCTGGTTGGAAAAAGTATTAATAGAAGGTTTATATTTTTGTGAATATTATTGTTAGTAGGTTATTTGTATTTGTAGATATTTTTATGTTTGGTGTGGTAAGGATCAAAGAGGTTATAAATTACGACATACAAATTCTGCTTTTCGCGGAGTGTAGATTTTTTTTATATGATGGTTTACTTTAAGATTTAGCTCGAAGAACTAGAAATGTTAATATTCAGTGAAGACTTCGGGGGTTCTTTGCTCACAGATCTACATTAGTAGGAGCATCATCTGTCACTTTGTTCACTTTGCTCACTGAGTGTGTTTTTGTGATAGCGCTAACGGCTTCGAATAGAAAACAAATTGCTTTCACGTACAATTTGTTACGTAGTAGCTTTGTATATACTATCATTCCAGTATCCTTATTAATAGTATAATGGTAAAGTTCATCGACTTTCACGGTATTTTACAAAACCCGCGGTTTTACTGGGATCATAAGTAGCCTATATTACTTAGTCTCCGTCTTTTCAACTAACTCTATGCCAAAATCAAGTTGATTGGTGGCTTCGTGAATGAAGGACAAATAAACAAACAAACACACACATTTATAGTATGTAAAGATGTTTGGCTCAACCACTTTATTTAGATGTCTCATTGATGCCCCCCATGCTGCTATCTAAATTTAATTTGCCGATTAAAATTTCCTATTCGCCCTAATCGTAAACGCATTAACTTGTTTTCGACGCCATTTTTCTATAAAAAATACACATGCAACTGTTACGTTTCTCGCGCTGTGAGACTATATAACGATGAATTTTTTGACGTGGACCTGTTTTTTAGCTCCTTAAAGAAAATTAAAACTGCATCTTTTAAAAATACTGTTGATGTCAGATGGATATATGTAGTATACTTTATACTTTGTATCCCAGAAACACTATCTGATCATGCGAATTTAAGAAAAAAAATACAAATAAAAGTGCGGGCAACAGCTTGTCTTATACATCGCCATATCTCTTTTCACAAACGTTAGTGAGTACCTCCTTAGTATTGACTTCATCTGGATGCCTATTGCCTAATGTAAGATTGTCTTCCTGCTTTTTATTATTCGATCGCTTGTAAGTTAACTACAATTTATATGTTCCTACTACTACTGTACTGTGAAAAACGTGTATGTATTTATGTACACCCGTAGGAAGTTATACTTCTTTGGCGTAACATGATAAAAATGGTTAGAATTTTTTTATCTTACGCCTTATTTATTCTACGTTTGTAGAGAAAACGACACTAAATTTTCTATTTTAATACATTGAAAGTTTTATTATAACGCATTATATAGTTATCTCATTATAGGACCACCATGTTTCACTGAACAAAATTTGAGATTTTTTTAATTGTAATTGTGTAGGGCGTACAATTGAATCAATGAAATTACCCGAATGAGCCCGCAGGCTTTGACAATTGGAAGTGTACACTTAAAACCTTATAGCCAACTTCAGGGTTTCGGTTTTTTTATGCGCATCGTGAAAAGTGAGGTGACCGACTATGTATTCCCCTCTCCCCTCATCCTGTTAAAATCGTGTCACAATGTATGCGCGCATTTCGTTACATCGTATAATTTCACTCCCATGTTTTTTTTCCATTCCCAATATTTAGAAAATCTCTGTAGTCTGTACGTACTCACCGCTTTATATTGATCCAGTGTAACAAAATATAATCACATTGTCATTTAAAATATTACTTAGGAATGAGGCTTTTGAACTACATCAATGATCATGTTCACCTGAATATCGTTAGGCGACTAATTACGCAGTAATCATTACAATAATAAATTGAATATTAATAACAATATTATTAACGATTGAATTAGCGTGAGCCATTTATGCTGAAATTCGGGAATTAATTTGTACCCGAATATTATTTATATTGCGTATTTATTACACACCAATTTAATTACGTTAATAAATATAATACCTACTAGTAACCAAAACATTATTACAAAGGTATAGCATTGACCAACGCCCCTTCTAATTAAATCCTTCCTGTTGCTGATAATCGGGATTCAGCAATACCTTGACGCGAAGAAACCTCAGATTCTTCTTCTTCTCCTTCTTTTAGCCAAAAAAAGCAAACAAAGAAGATCAAGTAGCGGAGGTTTCTTCAAGTCAAGGTTTATATAGGCTTGACAGCAACCGACTCAAAATGATCGTTGCTTGATCGCATGATATAACATTAAACAGAAAATTCAAAAATCAATCGCTTGCAAATTCGTCAATCGCTTTTAATGTAGTGTAAATTATTCTACTAGTCAAACCCTTTCATTTATGTCAATGTTGACTAGTCGTGATAATAAAAATGTAATTCGTCATTTTTGGTGGCGGCCATCTTGGATTTGAAATTTATTATAGTGTACCGCAGTCTACTAGTCAAGCCCTTTCATTTGGGACCCATACCGAAAAAATATATATTGCGGCCATCTGGGATCAATTTTCATCAAGTGTACCTAAGAAACTCCAGACTAATTCGCCATTCAAATAAAAATAATAAAATTAAAATTGGCGCATACACCCACACACACACAGAGATATGTGCTGATCCTGTCCTCCGATATGACCCACCCACTGCCACTTCAACTTATTTATCTTTTGAGCTATGGGTAACTTTGATTCTTCTACGGATTTCGTCGTTACGAATTTGGCCCAGAATAGAGACTCCCAGCTCACTCCACAGCGCATTGAATTTGTGGATCATATCAACTATCAAAAGAACATAAATACATTGTAATGAGAATGTCTACTCCACCAATCCGCACTGTTCCTGCGTGGTGGACTACGGCCTTAACCGGGAGTGGGTGGGCCGGTAATAGGTTCATATCATGAAGTATGCCTAGTTACTCGTAAAGTTAAATTTAAAAATCGAGCGTCCAAACTAATTGGAACTTCATTTTCGACTGAAAATTCTTATGATTTTTCCATAATAACATTTGCCCCGGCCATTCCACTAAACGCCGCGCCGTATAAAATGCAGCTGGATATCAGTAAGTTAGTAGCGCTCGGAATTTCCTTAAGAAACTTTAAGGTTTTAAATCTTGAAAACTTTCTCCAGAACTCTCTTGCAATGCTAACAGCATGCATGAATGATGAGGTGTAGGTGCATTGAAATATATACCGGGCTGCCAGTCAGCTCTTTAATGTCCGAAATGGCAACGAGTTGAATTCTTTAACACGAAGCGAATTTTGAAATAATTTCATGGAAATAATGTAACAACACCTTCTTTAATGTTTCTTTTGTTGACCTCCTTTGTTTGTTATACAACGTGTAACAGAATTACGAAATAATATTGAAGGTTGCATAAGTATATTTCATGAGGAATCACCCTCTAAAAATATTAAATCAAAAAGAAGCACATATATTTTTCCATACAAACGAATTCAAAACATTTTGAGGGTTTACTTATGACACCCTATTGAAGATTAAGATCGACACGCGCATAGTACCTATGCTACGCGACGCGTACCTACCTAATAAAGTGACAGGAGTCACATGATTATAATATTGTATTAGATGTAAGAGCCTATCTGATTTCTTTCAGTAAACACATGGCAGTGATCTGCTCAAAAACTATTAGGTTTTCGGTTTCACAGATAAGTCTCAGAGACTGTACATAAGGTATTTCTAAAGCCTGTGAAGTATTACTTCGGTTTTCAGTTACACGTTGTATAGATAAATATATGAAATGTATGTTGTGTAACCATTTCGTTGGATAAAATACGTACGAGTGAGATTTCACCGCACCCTCGCCAAGGTTTTGAAAAACCAATGTAGGCCGAGTCCTATAGTCGTCGTCAGAGCCCAGTAGTGAAGGATATAGTCTTAGAAGTGGGAAATTCCCATCAGGGCAATTAGAGAATGTATAACTGATTTTATCTGTTCTGGTTCGGTAGGAGGCTCCCGCCGTGGCTAGCTACCACTCTACTGACAAAGATTTGGTGACCAAGCGCCGGGGTTCAATACAACTTTTGAAGGCCGATTGGCGCAGTGGGCAGTGACAGTGCTTTCTGAGATCAAAGCTGTGGGTTCGATCCGCACAACTAGAAAATGTTTGTGTGTTGAATATTAATGTTATTTAGTGGCTGGGTGTTTATCTGTATATTTTAAGTATTTATGTTTATGATGCATAAATATATTCGTCATCTAAGTACCCAAAACACAAGTTACGTTTACTTTTTTTTTCTTTTGGTAGATTTCTTTTTTTTTCTTTGGTTTGGTAGATGCCCACTTCGCCATCTATTGGCGATATGTATATACATTATACATATATAAAAAAACTACCATACCCCATACCATCTGAGACTGCTATTATCAGGACGATTCACCATGTGTCAGTGCTGCCATCTCTGGCAAAATCAGATACGTACATATCTTGACAACATATTAATAGCCCCAGCCAAGATGGCGGTTGCTAGTCTAAAAATGCTTTAAGTACTCTTAATTTTTTTAAGAGTACTTAAACCTTGCCGACGCCAATGACCAGATAAAGAAGGATCAGCGTTAAGGCTCTTACCCCCGCTTGGCCAAGGCCATCCGGAGAAAACCACAATCATGTCAATTAAGGTCTATGCATCAGTCCATTCTTTTCAAAGAATACCCGGTGTTCTTTTTTCCATCCAATTGTTAAAATAATGCACTCCATAGGTAATAATGTCTTATCGAAAGGAGAACAATGTGGAATATAAGCCAATAATTCTGACTAGCCGCACGATACACGTTGTACATTCGATAGTCAGCCAACTGAAAATAGGATCGAACTCCGAAGGCTCTAGAACGTACGTTAAATGTACGAACGAGAGGTCTTGGGAATTTTCACGTACTCTTGGCGAGGATTCAAAGGCTGCGAGTGGGTTTTAAACTTCGCAAGTTATTGCTCGGACGATAATCGAATGTAGGATGGACTATTCACTATTCGATCGATGAACTAACACACGATACTACCAAGTTAAATAAATTGGTATGTAGTATTTATTTATTATATTGACGGCCGACTGGCGCTGTAAGCTACGCTTACTTTAGGGCTAGATGGCGATGTGTGTAGTGTCGCGTAGTATATTTATTTATTTATTATAAGTATTTATGTGTATTTCATTCATAAAAAAAAAATTTCATCAGCTATCTTAGTACCCATAACACAAGCTACGCTTACTTTGGGGCTAGATGGCGATATGTGTATTGTCGTAGTATATTTATATTTATTTATTTATACAACTGCCCAAACAGGACTTTAATTTATGTATGTACATTACATTATATAATCCACCATAACTTCTAAATGCCTGATATACGTTCGTAGATGTATAAGTTGTCGTTAGAATTCTTATATCATCTTTTGATTTGAGATTTCTAAAGAAAATAAAACATTATTGCCGCTTTATAGCTCCATTTTGGAATGTGTATACTTTTTAGTGCAGTCGTGTTTTTAATGTTTTTTCATTAGGAGAATGAATGAAAGGGTTCGTATACTATTAATATATAAACTCTTTTTTTCTGCTTGTCATAAGCTAGTTACATAGCAGGTAACTTTACTTAAAAATCCATATAAAATGGACATACATAAGCGAAAAGCAAAAAAGGCTCAGTTAAAAAAACATCTTTGTTCTAAATTCTAACTTCTAATTGTTCTACGTAAAAGTACTACTTATGTTTTGACATATCCACTTTGATGGATATTGTTAATAAGGGTCTTCTCTTATTTACATTATCTGTCAATAATATGTGTTTTTTTCTCTCAAGCCCATATTCTAAAGTTTCATAATTAAGTTATAAGTTTGCTGTCAATTTTAATGTATTCGTTAGATTTATTAGCGGCTACTTAATTGGTGTATGTGTTATTTTCTTTGTACTAATTTTAAATATTAAGTATACTGTTTGGGCCTTAATAAATAAATAAAACAAAATAAATTGCATCATATACTTTTAATGCTCTAACTATATCTTCCAAAATACTACTAAGCATGTTTCGTTTCCCACTGGAGTAGGTACGCTCGAGATATGTAAACTTTGCAACAAGTTATCATTTAGGAGTTAGTGAAACTTTTTTTTATCCATGGACATCGAATAAATCATTAGGCATTCGATTTAGTCGATCTCTCGGTTTAGTGAAAACGGGAAGAAGTACTACAGCATTTTTTATTATATTTGTAAAATACTACAGTTAATCGTTCAAATATAAAGAAGTGAATTATTTTTTAATTTAACAATTACTCACATAATCGGTAGGAGCACGGATAAATAAAAACGTGTACACGCGTTAGAAGTTATACTTCTTTGGCGTAACAAGATATCAAAAATTTTATCTTTCGCCTTATTCTGCGTTTGTAGAAAAAAACGACACTAACGATAGAGAAAAAAGGTATTAAATTCATGGAAAGTTTTGTTATCTAGTTAAATAACATTTATAAATAAATACATATATATATAGTTGATACAGTTGTCAATTCTCACGCAACTATATGTAGATCCTTACTTTTACTTTGTTGGCTAACTTAAGGGTGTCGCTTTTGTGTGACGGTGCGCGCGCGCATCGTAAAAATTTACTCTCATCATTTTTCCCTAAGCCAAAAGTAGTATAACTTCAAAAAACAATTTAGAACGTACCAGTGTAATGATAGCATATAAGGTTCCTTTTTAACTTGGCCCGCTATTATGGTCATCATTAATGATCTTCGAGTTGATCGGACCACGCACCGCCATGGCACATTAACGTGCAATTTCATTAGATGCGCCTGCAATCGAGGTGATTAATCAAAATGAGAATCACCAGGCTAATGGTAGTGGGCGAAGCCTTCGGATAAGTAGGTATAAGACGGATAAGACGTGTGCTCAAGTGGAATAAGGGGGAGTTAAGGAGAGATTAGTTTGTTGTTTTTGTTGACGCGCTACTTTTATACGTACCTACTCGTATTCGGAAATCAACTAACGTTAAAGAATTAAAAAAATATATTTTCGTTTGGTTTACTATTACAATATTGTCCAGTTAATAAGTTAACAAATGTATAGTTATCCCAATGATGATAATAATATATTATGAATTCTTAAGTGTTTGTGACAGGTCTACGTGAATGAAAACTTTTAGAATTTGAATTATTTTATTATTACGTTTAAAAAAATCTTACTTGAATTATGTTATTAGTGTAAATTAATAACCTCCATAGTGTAGGTTAATATCCTCTGACTCTGATGGTCTAAATTAGATTGTCATTCAACGAGTTAAATGCTATTCGAATTTAAATCTTTTCAGATTGACTACTAATTATATATCATTCAGCATCATTATATCTACTTATTACTGGCACACTACAGGGCACGAGTAGAATAAATTAAATAACCATTGTAGATTTTGCATGCCATGGATATAAACTGAAACCATAAAAGGTTTATTCTCATTACCTCATCATGCTCATATCAACCCATTGCCGACCCACTTCAGACCCACTCCCACAATGAGAAGGGCTTAGGTCGTAGTCTACCACGCTGTACCAGCGCTGATTGATGCGCTCTTTACCTACATACTCGTAAATATCTTCCTATAGAGGCTAATGTTCTTCACAACACTCCAAGAAACACTGGATAGAAGCAGGCGTTACTTTGCGAAAATCCTTAATAAATTATGAAAATTAAGCTTCATTTTCTATACTTCGCGAACAGCAGGAGAATCTGTATGGTGTAATACATAATTCCTTCAATCCTTATACTCCACACCAAACAGATCTTCGACAATGTACCCTGTACGCACGTTTCGCTAAGAAACCGAAGCATCCTCAACAATGGATAATTGACTTAACAATGATTCATTGTGGCACATTGCCGAAGATCTGTTTGGTGTCGAGTATAAGGAATATATAGCACCATACAGATTAGCCTGCTGTTCGCGAAGTATAGCAAATTAAGCTTCATTTTCATAATCCAAAAAACACGATCTTCCCTTGCCTTAATTCCCAACGCAGAAGAATCATCATTGATTTCGTGTTATAGCGTTTTCGATTGCTAATTTTCACTTTTAAGTTTTTCAAAACAACACAGATCTACACAACACCGTTCACAGTCCACTGTGATGACACACCATAGGGATTCTTCTATATCTTAACGATAATAGAGTAAAAAGCTTGGCGTTCTTTGTATGTCAGAATAATCGTCATGCAACAAAGGCCATCAGTCCTTCACATTTGCAACGTACAAAAGGCAATTTTCTCTCCGGCTGCCGTCCGCCGAAATGATCTGCAATCAATCGGACAATGGACCATGGAGGGGTGAACTTATTTCCGCACCGGTAATTTATCACGAGAATCATTTGTTTTCTCGGTAGATCAGTAGGAATTGGTAACTGATTCAGAGTCGTGTAATCCTTACAACTTTATACATGACAATATCCCAATGAAACGAAATTTTCAAACTAATTAAAATAATAGAAAATGTGAAAAATCGTTTGGTTTGATTGCTGTCAATATTTAGCTTAATCACTTCACCGATCTTAATAATATCAGGGGCATGTACATGCATGCATAGCTTTCGCTTGGTTGTTGGATCAAGGGTCGGATACAGAAGGCAGTAGTCCTTGAAACGGCGCGTATTGTGAGGAGGTTTCTCACTCTGGAGCCCTGACCACCGGTTGCTTGGGCATTCAAAAGCCCCGCAAGCGGAGGGTGGAAGTTTTTTTTTTTTTTATAAATTTTTTATAGTGTTTTTTAATTTATTCTTAAGCATTGTTAATAATTAAAAAAAAAAAAAGAAAAATAATAAATGATATAATTACAAAATCAGGGGCATGTACAATATCTATTAACCCGAGAAATCGCTAGAGTAAGTTTCTTATGAGGGATTAAAATATTGCCATTGTTACCTTTGTAAAATAATTCCATTAGTTTGCTTCACACACACACATAAATACTTAGCAAAGGAGAGGAAGAAAAAAGCAAAAAGAAGGAGAATGTTGCTCATTACGGATAAGAGCAAAATGGAGAATCATTCTTAACAGTGTAACAAATCATTCTACATTTTGCCCTTTTATAGTTCAGTAACTATACGATTCAGGTGTAAAATTCACACAGTTTATTCTCTTATGAGGTGAACCTATGCTAGCTTAAAGGGCTACGTTTTAGGTTTATTGTTCGAAGGAAAACAATAAATAATCAAGGAAATCTAGCTAGTAAATATTTCTAAATTATTATATGACATATTAAAGTGTCAAGGTATAAATAATAATCATATCAGGTTCTGGAAGCGAGCCAACTTTGCGAAATGTTTACCGCATAATCTGGTGGATGTTTCTCTATGACAAAGTATTACTTTACAGCTTTGGTTTTAAACTGTGGGTACGTGTGAACAATAGAACATTTTTTTTTACGACTGTACACACATCACCATCTAGCCCCAATGTTAGTGTACCTTAGAGTAGCTTTGCGTAGCTTGTGTTATGGGTACTAAGATGACTGATAAATATCTTAATTAATAATATACATAAATACTTATAATGTACAGATGAACACCCAAACACTGGAAAACATTCATGTTTATCACACACGTTTTCCAGTGGTGGGAATCGAACCCACGGCCTTGGGCTCAGAAAGCAGGGTCGCTGCCCACTGCGCCAATCGGCCGTCAAACCTAAAGCCTAACCACTTCAATGAACGAAATCATGTATCACGCCTGGTCAGCTAACCCACAAACTAAGGCTTAGTACGAGATTTCTCGCTCTCTCGCATCGATTTGTCGTTTTCGATTATGGAAATAAATACTTGAACATTGGAATGTATGTATGATGGATCTATATGCATTGCATTAAAGCTCAAATTATAGAATTATTTTTTGACCAGAACGGGCCGAAACTGTGTAATTGCCGGTGTATTTAGACACACCCCTCAGGTTGATGGACACCGGGCAACTCTTTGCAGGATGGGTTCCTTCGCAGGTCATGCCTTTGAAGTGTTACTCGGGATGATTTTCTACTTACCATGAGGTGGGTTATGTGGTAGGTCCATTAATTATTAAAAAAAAAAGGGAATCCCCCTTCTGAATAAGAAAGCTTCAGGCCGTACTCCACCACGCTGGCATTCACTTTATGCGCCTTTGAGAACATTATGGAGAACATAAGCACATATGATAAGCGAACCGTTAAAGATACGGGCCAGAGATGGAACCCGATCCCCCGATAGAAAGGCCGAAGTCCTCACCATTTCCTATTTATATCTACGTTTTCATAACTAGACGGGTTATCTCCGTTAATTACATTTGGTAAACACGAATATTACTAAACTAAACGGAGTAAATAATGCGGTAGGTACATTATTCATATTGTGTGTAACCGACGAATTTAATTCGACGTTATTAATTACAGAACGGAGAGTACAGTATCTATCGGATACGTAATTAAACAATCGTTAGCAGATAGTTTGCATGCGAATAATTACTCGTGCGAATTAATAAAATAACTATGAAAAGTTTAAATGGGAGTTATTTCCCAATTCGTCCCGTCGTTGTTTGGACGTCTCTCTAATTAGGATTTAAATTGACGTATTACGCAATTGACGTAATTTCTTCTGTATTTATTTATGAAACGTTGAATTGTTTAATTGCAGTGAGAACGAGTGGTTTTTTTTTGTACCGAATGATTCTATGTCGTTAAATAATCCTTGAGTGCAGAACAAATAGTCGTGGTTGTTTAGACTTGAAACTTTTCGTCACTTAGCAAAATGCGCAAGAACCTCTGATAGAGACTTACATAACATATACATAAATTGAAATATGTTAGAAGAAAAACATTTCTAATACAAAGTACCTATCTATACCTAAAAAATAGATCTGAGTTACCAGAGTCAATTCGCAGAGAACCATTAAGTTTAAATTTATAATTTATTGCTGTCGATATGAACACAACCACTAACTTTACGAGTCGTTCATTGGCGTATGGCAACTTTTTAGGTTTAAGGTGGTGTTTAGGGATCTTTTTCCTATCTAATATGTACTAAAATATGTATTTATTTACATATACATGATTTATCTTTATATTATGTAGTAAATAAAGTATATGTAATGTTTATCAAATTTTTATTTTTTTAATTGAATGTTGCACTTACCGTGCGAAACACGCTTCAAGCGATTGCGACAGAAGTGACACCGCCTTTGTGCTTATATATTTATTTACCTATTGTTTTGTTTAATTTGTGTATGTTTTTTTTCTGTATGTGCTATAAAGACTTTCTATCTATCTATCTTTAATTGCAAACTGCATAGAACTGCATTGTCGTTAAAAAGTCATCTATTCATTTTCGCGGACGTCTCAATGCTGCCATCTTTGAAAAAATTACAGAACACATCGATTGAAATAAGAACATGTTTTTTAATTTCATACTTGTAATTAAATAATCGTTAGCAGATAGTTTGCTCATGAATAACTCCGCGTATGAATTCATAAAATAACTACGTAAAGTTTAAATTGGATTTATTCGCAATTAACTGTTCCGTCGTTGTTTGAACGTCTCTCTCGTTAGGATTTAAATTGTCGCTATGAATGAATTTATTCTGATTTTTAAAATGGAACATTTCGTTTTCGACCCTTGTCTGTGTTTTGGCACGAAGGTGGGCTCGTTACGCTGGGTATGGGCCAGGCCCGTGCCCCAGGTAGGGGTAAGTCCTGTGCGTCGGGTGGGAGTCCGTCCCGTGCTCCGGGGGGGAGGTATCTATTGCATAACTTGTGGGTTTTCCTTTCACTTGTGGGGAAATTGTTTTTAAACTGACTTTAAAAAAGGAACCCGGTTACCGAAGTTTGTTGTGGGTTCTTCATAAGTGCCTGTGGTAGGCCTACATGGATAAAGTTTTTTTTTTTTACATTAAATCTGTTTTGTTTTTAGGTTTGTTCACCGAAATCTCCATCAATTATTGTGAACCGCTTTTTAAAATTATTTAATTGTTAAAAAGAGTGTACTTTCGATATTCCAGTGTCACCTGTTCACGCTGCTTGAGTCTAATATAGGGTAACATACGAAGCCACAATAAAATAGAGTTTTTTTTTAATTAATTAATTAATAATATAAAACATTGCAATTGTTAAAATAGCAGGTGCTTCTACAAAGTAATAAATAATGACCTACTAATACTTATTTTATAAACGTCTCAAATAATATGAAAACAATAAATGTAATAACTAAACCAATTGACAATAACCCTTCTAGTTTAAAGCCAGTTGAAAACAAGAATATAATTTTACGTTCTCACATTTACATTTGAATGGCTTAAGTTAGATTAGGCTTAAAATTTTATAAAGCCTTCACTTTATCTCTGTACTTAACATTTCAAACCATCCCAAGGTTCCAAGTGGTAATCAAATTTCGAGATAGCTATACAGTAATATCTCTTGCAGTGAATACATGAATTTAAATGCTATTCGTTAAAGGAACGTATAGGTAAATCGATATCGGATAGTTAAGCCACATTTTCATTAACAGGTATATATATTATATTTAATATTACTTTAACAATAATATATTATTTAAAAGCCGCATCGGTGGCTCCTCTGGTGATGCAGATGTTAATGGGCGGCGGTGATCACTTAACATCAGGTGACTCACTTGCTCTATTGCTCACTTTTAATATTTAAAAAAAAAAACTGCTGGAGGCAAGCGGCCCAGGACCGTGTATTGTGGAACTCCCTACAAAAGCTATGTCGAGCAGTGGACTTCAATTGGTGGAATTGATAATGATGAGAACTATTTTTTTTTTTAATTTATCTGCTATATTTTCGCAACAACCTAGTTGCCTCTATAAAGCTGTATCCAAGCCACTTAAATGTGCTGCCCACTATGCTGCCCAATCTTCTTCTCTTCTACGAGAAAGCCTGAGCCCAGAAATAGTTATGACGATGATGTTAATTGTGCATGTATCCGAATCGGTCCATTTTTTTTTCAGTTGCTATAAATATTATACGCAACTGAAAAAAAAATTAGCGATTGGCTGCAAAGACACCAACTATTAAGTGATAATGCAGAATATAAAGTCAAAATTATATTTATGCAAGTATGGCATAGGTGGCACTTTTGATGCGTACATAAGAATTACACGGTAGTGAGATGATGGCGATAACACATACATTCGTAAACTTAAACTAAAGCTACCAGGATTCCAAACGCGTCCTGGTCTAAGAAGAAGCCCACAACAAACTTAGCCGGGTGTTTTTTTGTTATCACCATCTCCAATGTCATTCAAAATTATTAGAAGAGCAACCTGGTTAGAGCAATAATTCACACCCAAGCTTTTTTATCGATAACGTAGTCCTTTATACTATAGTTTAGCAGAACTCTGAGTTTTAGGTTTTCATATTATACCTACTTAGGAAAACCGAAGCCAATAATATCCAGATATTTGCGGTGCGAATTAGAAATAACGAGCCACAAGGCAAAGCATTGATTATCTGCATTCTTTCATATATAACATTTTATACTAGTGAATACGTGGCTTAACGATACGTAGGGAAATCGATATCGGAGATTTATTGGCGCTGTATCGCAGGTGATAGCATTAATTAAAACTATCATGGGAGACTATTAATACACGCCTCATACGATAATATACTTAATTGTGCATATGCCTCGATGGTCTATTAGTTAGCATGTACGAGTACCAATCATAAGGTTCTGACTCCTGAGTTCAATCTGGTCTAGGCTGATTAATGAAAGGTTCTTTCTGTCGTTAAATTCCTAGTAGGTACAAGTTCGGATTTAAGAAATTTGCACTGTCGTGCCTCCTAGAGTACCTGAAACTGTCAGTCCAGATTAATATAACTATTGATAAGTCGTTAAAAGATAAAGGTAATTCCAACTAATATTGTAAATTTATAAGTGTTTCTGTTTGTTTATTTACGTATGGGTATACAGCCTTACCACTGAATTGTTCGATAATAGTCATAATATGTTTAGTTCAGAAGTGTATAATGCACATAATTATAAGTGAAATTTTACATATAATATACATAAATATAATACTAGGTAAGTACTAGGTAATGGGAAATAAAAAGGCGTTATTATTATTACTACCCGAATAGCCACGAGATGTTTCCCCTCGGGATAAAAAAAAATATAAGTATAGAAACACAATCGATGTTTGCAAATAAAATAGATTGCATAAAGACAGCTCGAATTCTGGAGACAAAGATAGGAAACCTTTATTGCCCAGGGAAATAAATGGTTCCTTCGAGATTAAAAAATAATTTGAAAACCATTCTAACAGAATCGCCGGCAGTAGGTAGTGCATCTATAAAGGAATGTGTCTACAAGGAAAATTCGAGGATAATCAATAAAAATGTATTCGCAGAAATTGTAGCAGTCACCAAAAATAGACTAGGTATTCACTCCGAACTGAATATTTACGACGATTTATACCATTCCATAAAGTATTTTGCATCGGTCCTGAAATTTGAATAAGCATTTAAAGGCAAAGTGCATAAAGTTTTAAAATGAATGACGAAAACTGACGATGCATTTGCAATGGCCGATGCAGCATTTGATTTTTTTGCTCGTCGCGACACCGGTAACGACTTCCTCGCAAACGCGCATTGAAATGTAACGATTCCGAAACACGCGCGAGCAACCTCCGGTCGCACTCTGTCGCTTGTCGCCTGACGCCCTCTCGCGCCCCCTTTGTGTGAGGAGATACGAGCAAAACGTATCCCCGATTGTTCCAATACAAACGGAAATATTGCCACCCCGTGTGAAAAATGAATATTTTTCCACTCGAACGTTAGCCAGCACCGAAGAACTCAGATGCCACAAAACATTCGCCCGTCCAAAATTTTATAGACCACCCATCGAGAACACAAAAAGCGTTCGCCGAATTCTGGAACGATTTTTAAAGTTACGTCCGTAAACTCGCTGAAAGCGGCGGCGCGCGGTCTGTCCGCGGGACAGTTTTCCGTGAAAAATTACCGGCCGAATGCGAGCGGCTAAGCGGTGCTTTTAGCCCAGTTTTAGAACGAGCGAAGTCACCGCACGACCTGGCGATTTCCTCAAACCGCCGCCGTTCAATTTACCGGAACCCATCTGCCAGCTAAATAGCTCGGCATGCGCCTCGGCTAATAAACAGGCAGTCGGAAAGCTGTTTTCTTTTTTAGGGCTCCGTACCCAAAGAGTAAAACGGTACCCAAAGAGTTAAATAGTGAAACAGTGCGGATTGGTGGACTCCACACACCATTGAGAGCATTAGGGAAAACTCTCATGCATGCTGGTTTTGCCCACGATGTTTTCCTTCTCCGTAGAAGTAAGTGATATTTTTATTACTTAAAACGCACAAATCTTACTACAGTAAGTTGTGCGTGCTGGGATTTGAACTCGGCCTACCGAAGTTGAAACCAAAGTCCTGCCCAGTTATCACCACTTCCGTCTGTCACCAGGCTATATCCCTTGAATCGCGATAGCAGTTCAAATTTTCGCAGATGATGTATTTCTGTTGCAGTTATAACAACACATAGTAAAAAACAGTATAAAATAAATATTTAAGCGGGTTCCCACACAGGCATGAATTTTTTGCCGTTTTTAAAGATAATGGTACAGAACTCATCGAGCGCTAGTCGCGACTAGCACTAGGCCGGTTTTAGCATAAAAAATATAAAACCGTGTAAAAAGTATTTAGTTAGATGAAAGGGCTCTAATTGTCCGGGGGTCCGGGGTGCTGCTAAGAGTGGTTCTATTGGGGGAAATGGCAGGCGAGCAATTTGGCGGTGTGACCGCAAGAGCGCATGTTTATTAGAGACATGGACGCCTCGGTCCCCGATTTGCATAACGGTCTCTGTCGTAATTAGAAACCATCTCGGACGTCCCCCCTTTGTCCTGTCAAGTCTGCGAGCGCCCGGGGTGACGGCAAACGCCTTGTATTTATCCGCTGGAGGATAAACCGTATAATCCGCATTAGAACAAAACTTAGCGCGATTCAGTAGAACCAACTGCGATACTACGGAGTGTAATTGCATTAAAGTAAATTGTATGTGCTTTTGCCTTTCCGCAACTTCGAGTAATCTAACTCCTAAGGAATACAAGTCTTTATTTTTATCACCATCATGGATATTGGCGTTACTTTGCGGAATTTCATCATATACTATGCAACTTCACAATTAATAATTGTTGTGACAACAATTATTCATCATCATAACTTCAACCGATTGACGTATTTTGTAGGGAGTTCCACAACAGACGATAAATAAATAAATAAATAAATAAACAATTATAATACGACAATACACACATCGCCATCTAGGCCCAAAGTCTTATGGGTACTGAGATGACTGATGAATATTTTTATGAAAAATATACATAAATACTTATAATATACAGATAAACACCCAGACACTGAAAAACATTCATGTTCGTCCCACAAACATGTTCCAGTTGTAGGAATCGAACCCACGGCCATGAACTCAGAAAGCAGGGTCGCTGTCCACTGCGCCTGTCGGCCGTCAAGACGATACTAGACTGCTTGTTTCCAGCGGCTTCCAAAACCTCGCTTGATGAGATGAGCTGACCTATGCTGCGTTCACCGGTGCGGGGTCGCCAGCACCTTAGGACCCCAACGACTATCGGTTCTCCGTATTATGTGCCCCGCCCATTGCCACTTCAGCTTCGGGACTCCTACATCGGTAACTCTAGTTCCTCTGATTTCCTCATTTCTGATTGGTCACGTAGATATGTCAAGGAGAATTCCTTGCATAGCTCCCTCCATCACCGCCTTAGTGACTCTGAGCCTTCTTATAATCGAAAGTGATCCTTTCAGATCCGTAAGTCATCAACACACCATTGGTAGTGACAGCACTCATTCATTCTAAATTCAAATGAATTGTCATTGTAAAGTCACCATCTCCTGAGGATTCTCCGGTGTCCGGAGTTTCCGAAGCGAATCGTGCGTGCAATGCCGAAGATCGGTTTGGGGTGGATTATAATGATTGAGGAAATTTCGCGGAGTTATAGCAAATTCAGCTTAATCACAGTTTATCATCATCATGATTATAACCTGTTACCAGCTTTCGTAGTCCACCACACTGGTCATGTATGGATCAGTAGGCTTCACACAACGTTATTTCATACTAAAGATTACATGTAAGATAAAAAAGTTGGGTATGAATTTCTCTTACTCATACATCATCAATTGTAGGTCACGTACCTACAATACCTACAAATATTGTGTTGAACTAACTTTTAAACTTACTTTTTTTGCGTAAGTTGTTAAGGTTACTAAGAACAAAACATTGATCGGCATTCAAAAGAACATTCCGGAAATGCCCGTTATTGATTTCCTCAACTTCCAATTACTCGAACTTCTATTCCACTGCAAGGAAAATTAATTTTAAAACAACATACAAAGCTCAGTTAGCTTTGAAAATACTTGGCACTAGCAGTTGCTTCGCGACTTCTACTGCGTTTGTTTCGTTTTAGTGGTAGCGGTGATAGCTCAGTACAGGTAAGGACTTCGGCTTCACTCTCGGGGGTCGAGTTCGAATGCCAACGCACCATAACTTTTCTAAGTTGGTTTAAAATTTCAGTGCTACTTTATCTACTTCATCGGTGAAGGAAAACATCGTGAGAAAACCTGCATGCCTGAGAGTTCTCCATAACGTTCTCAAAGGTATGTGGAATCCAACAATCCACACTGGGCCAGCGTATGAGTACGGCCTTATTGTGAGCCCTACGCAATGGATTGATATGATGATGATAATGATGACGCGTAAGCTCTTGTCTGCAATCCTTAGATAGTAGCGGGCTACACTGTATGGCAAACTGACAAACTTTTATCTATATATTAAATAACGAAAAAAAAACACATGAGTCGTGCAAAATAAAAAGAAAAAAAAAAAAATTTAAAACAGCTGTACTAGGACAGTGATGCACAGGCGCCCATGTGGAATAAAATGTACATAATATCTATAGATATAGATATATCACCATCCATGTTAATTTTACATGGATATATGTAGATATACAGTCTTGCAGTTTTCGTTTTTTATTAATTGCAATTAAACTACACTGAATTAATTAATCATTCGCATTCAGTGACCTACAATCGTCGATTAGAATTAAAAAAAAAAAAAATTAACTCAAATAATGGATTTTTTCACAAGTTAGAGTGTTTTCGGGTTTCACACATGGCGGACAGGATTTTTTTTTTACCTATTTTGGTGTTTTTTCCAATTCTATTGCAGTAAATCAAGTTTTTAAAAGTATGGAATTAATCTCCATTAAAATATCTCGACAATAGTATGCAAAATATCTTGATTCCGGGAACTAACAAGGCTATAATAATAAAAATAGCCGCCGAAATGAGGCGAAAAAAAATTTTCGATCGTAAAGCACTCTCTGATGCTTCGCATCATGAGTCGTGCAAAAGGAAGGATTATAAAAAACAAGATAAACGCGAGTTGTGCTATTATAATGATATAAGGCATGTTCGCGGGTCCCGTGCACAGAGTATAATGGCTAAACCGATATCCTTATTTACTGCAAATTGCGTTGCTCTCGCGTGCACTAGTACATACCAGCTGATGCGTATCGAGCCCGACCTGGCTGATTACCAATAATAATAATAATAATAAAATCATTTATTCACACGATTATTAAATTGTGACAGAAATAAAATAAATAAATAAATAATAAATATACTACAACATTACACACATCGCCACCTAGCCCCAAAGTAAGCATAGCTTGTGTTATGAGTACTAAGATGACTGATGAATAATTATATGAATAATACACATAAATACTTATAATATACAGATAAACACCCAGACACTGAAAAACATTCATATGCATCACACAAACATTTTCCAGTTGTGGGAATCGAACCCACGGCCACGACTCAGAAAGCAGGTTCGCTGCCCACTGCGCCAGTCGGCCGTCGAAATCATAGCTTAGTACTATGTATGGTTGAATCACTGGTACCTAAACTGAGTAAAAACTCGTACTATAGATATCAGTGCACTCCCCTATATAATTTTTGATACAACAACATAAGACTACGACCAGTATATTTTATTTTGGATATAGATTTAGCATGCAACATGCAAAAATATTAAAGAAAAATAAATAAAATGTTTATTTTTGGAGATTGGGTAATTAAATGGTGATTTAAATGATTTAACACGGTAATGCAGTAAGTGGATGTATGTGCGTACGGGTGTGTATGAGTGTGTGCATGAGTGTATGTGTGTGTGTGTGTGTGGACGTATGTGCGTACGTGTAGGTGCTGCGTGCGTGTTCGGTTCTACCAGGTTCGACGGTACCCCATTTCGCCATTGAACTACAGCTAAATATCGTAACTGAAATCCAAACCAGTAAAACTTTTAGTAGTAACGTATATAAAAACAACAGGTCTTTCTACAATCCTGGGGTTGGAATGTGCCACCTTTATAACGAGTTGGTTTTCTTCTGCGATCTTGACATCATTAATCATAAATCTGTTTCTTTCATTAAATCTCTGCATGGTTGTAGCACTCTGCTTGACAAATGTAAAAAATATTTTTCTAATTTAACTCGACACTGTATTTATTCTCGTACACTACATTGTTTTATATGATATATCCTGGAACAAAAGTCCGTCACATCTATTCGCTGCATTTATACCCTACACGTATGTGTTGGAGAGTGGCTAGTTTTATTTATATTATTTGTTGTTCTTATGTTCATGATGTGTATTCTGTGTCAAATAAATAAATAAAAAATCAACTACAGTTATAAGTTCCTCTACCTTACTAGCTTTGGCGGCCGATTCGATTGGTGCAGTGGGCAGCGACCCTGCTTACTGAGACCAAGGCCATGGGTTCGATTCCCACAACTGGAAAATGTTTCTGTGATGAACATGAATGTTTTTCAGTGTTTAGGTCTTTTTCTGTATTTTATTAGTATTTATGTATATTGTTCATAAAATTATTCATCAGTCATCTCAGTACAAATAACACAAGCTACTTACTTACTTTGGGGCTAGATGGCGATGTGTGTATTGTCGTAGTATATTTATTTATTTATTTAGCTAATCAGACATGGTGTTAAGTCCGATGAATAAATGCCTGGGAGTAACATAACAGATTTGGGGCGCCACAGAGTGCAGAATAGAATGTTTTTGGAGTTTACTACTCCTTAAGAATCGATTTTCATATATAAGGCGCCCGGTATAAGAAAAATGTGAGGACTAAAATCTACTAATGAATGACCTCGTTACGTTTTCGCTTTGCGACGTTGCAACCGTGATGCGCAAATATGCAACGTCGCTTTCGTTTAATTAACCTATTTTTCCAATTTAAGTTACCAAGGAAACCGAATAATATCTAGATAAAGAAACAAATACATAAATGGTTAGGACAGAGTGAGATAGAAAACATAATACATTGTTTTACCTATTCTAGTTACCGTGGAAACTAAATAATAAACATTACATTTATCCTAATAGTTCAGATACTCTACATCCACCTCAACCTCTCGTAGGCTACTTTTAAGAAGTTACACTTCCGCCGTGTGTGAATAAATTGCACAGGATTTTTAATTTACCCTTTCATATGGTATTAATCTTTATTCAGTTAAATAAACTCTTTATATGTATGTTTCGAAAATCGTACTTAAGGAGTAAACTCCAGTCGTGCGTCGGAGCTGACACACACTTTTTTTTTTCTAGTAGTAATTGACGGAACAAGCTGATGCTCCATCTGATGGATAATGGAAAAACATCTCCTATAAACGTAAACCGTAACTGTAACACCTCGCAGGGCCTCAAGAAACGGGTCCTATGGGAGGTTTTAGCCACATGTGCCTGTAATAACCCTGGAGACCACGCCATCAAGTCCAGAAAACATCAATGCTTCTTCATCTTACTTACATCCTGGGGTAGCGAAGAGATACCTTTTATGTTCTCATCACAAATTATATTACATAAATAATTATAGTACATCCCTATCCCTATCCCTACTAATATTATAAATGTCAATGTAAGTTTGTTTCTTACGCTTTCACGCAAAAATTGCTTAACCGATCCTCATGAAACTTTGTACACTTATTCTTGGAAGTGTTAGAAGTAATATTGAATACTTTTTATCCCGATATTAAGCTTGTCATAAGTTTTTGGCAGCATTCCAGCCAAACGACAGGATAGGTCTTACTATTTACACCAACTAGGTACTGCGATCAGCAAAATCGCTGCCCCAAGTAGAGATAATAGGCAAACCCACCCACCCCTCGTCTGTCGCCCATGGAGAAATTCGAGATAATACTGCTAAAATGTGACAAAGACACAAACGTGTCTAAGAACTGTGCCATTATTAAAATTGATTTTCTCGTTTTTTCTCTAAAATTAATTGGAGTTATTTTTAATATAAAACAAAAAAAAAGAGCCCATCTTGATTCTATGGGGACGACAGTCTATTGTTGAAATTTTTCAAGAATGTTTCGTTTATTATAGAAACAAGGCAATTACTGATATTGTTTCCTCTTTTGTTCGCAGGACACAATAAGAAGTTCGCGGAATCAGTTCAGCACGGACCCTACAATACCCACGGTAAGTAAAAACTTTTTGCTCACTTCCTACATCCGGAAATAAGCTGGTCACGTCGATACATCACCTACCTGCCCCAGAACTCATCTGCGGATTGCACAATTTTCTATAAAATAATCTGACGATATTGCTGAGGGTTAAAACTAATGATTTTTGTCATTTATTAACTTATATTGATAACAGATAGACAGAAAGCTTTGTAAAAGTAATCACAAACTTTACATAATGTCGATTATTTGTAAGACCTTAAAAATATAGTATCTAGTAAAGGTTAGTACAAAATGTATTGTTTTAATTCAGTCCGCGTGAAATCTGGGTACGGTTATTCCTGCGGTAACTTTAGAATTTTCCGATTTTAAATTCAAATTCAAAATTTCTTAATTCAGCTTATTTCATATGAAGCTTTCATATATATTTATAGGTATGTTTACATCATTGTAAGGGGTTGGTGATAACTTCGTTAGCCAACTAGGTTTGGATTTACTAAAGCTACGAGGGGACAAACGCGCCACAACCAACTTGGCCGGCTATTTTTTTTGCTATCACCATCTTACAGTAAATTAATATTAAGCTATGAAGTTAGCGCAATTCACACCCAAGCTTTTCATCGTTTAGGTAATCCTTAACATTATAATATCGATAGTTGCCTATGTGTTATTCAGGGTAAACGCTATCGCCAATATTTCAGCCTAATCTATAGATCTAGAATCTTCTTATAGATCCTTGTACGTTGGGTAGGTACCTACTTCCAAAATTAAGTTGGATTTACATAGCAGATAGTATAATAAAAGTCACAATATTAAATAATTTCTAACGATATATACACAATGTATACAATGCATTTTGTCTGCGAGCCTTTAGCCGTGGCTAGTTATTACCTTACCGAAAAAGACAAGGGCCGTGTAGAACCCGATCAGTGGCGTGCACTACATACATGTACAAAAGCACTGCATACCCAAATTATGTTATATAACCCTATTGGAGGGAAATTTTCCCATTTTGTTCTATGTACCTGCTTTATGCAAACCCTGGTCGAAAACCCTGTGCAAGCCACTGAACCCGATTAGAGATAAGATTTTATCGTAACTGCCATACTCTTAACCACCTACCACCAGATCGGATTCCAGTCCGGAGCTTAATTATAATGGAATAATAAAAAAAAATACTGATACAAATAAAAAGGGAATTATGACGGGAAATTTCTTTCCCATTTCATCCCAAGATTCTTCTTTTTCATACATAACAACTTAGTTAAGTTGTTATGTATGTGCACATATAAAATAAAACCCATGTAAAATGTGGCAACCCTATTGCGCACTCATTTAAATTGCGGTGCCACTAACTCCGCTCACTAATTAGGGGCAAGCGGTAGGTAACTCTATAAAAATATTAAAATTAAATTAAAAATAAACGGCGCGAGATTTCATCGGGAAAAATAATTTGAGGTTTACGAAATGAATTACGATGATTGCGGAATTGCGTGAAAATTACTTTAAATTTCCGCATTCGACATTCCACGTTTTTGGAGCGGCCGCCCGGTCGTAATGAAAAGCCTTTTGCGTGTTTTAAATTGATCTTGATTTAAGCCCACTTGAAAAGCTATATTTGCTGCAATATGTTTGAATTTTTTATTATATTCAAATACGTATTCGAGAACTTTTTCGATAGTAAATATATTCTTGGCTCAATTATATCAGCACAACACAAATTTGATTTGGTACGCAAACAAATAAAGTATAGAAATAAAAACTACTAATACAAATATCAAGCATAATACATTAAAAAGTACAAATTGATATAAAGTGGTGATAACCCAGTGGGTAGGACTTCGACTTCACATTCGAGGGCCCGAGTTCGCACATTCCTCCAACTTTTCTTTATTCATATATCACCTGCTTAAACGGTGAACGAAAACATCGTGAGGAAACCTGTATGCCTGAGAGTTCTCCATAACATTCTCAAAGGTGTGAGGAATCCACCAATCCGCACTGGGTCAGCGTGGTGGACTACGTCCTTAACCCCTTCTCACTGTGGGAGGAGACCCGTGCCCCGTACTGGGCTGGTAATGGGTTGATATGATAATGATTTAAATCTAAAACGTCTTTAATTTCTCGAGCAATGTGTTAAAATCAAGACGACGGCAGCATTTCCCCTCTACCAGGGTAAAAACCAGGATAAGCCTTCAAGTAAGGAGGTAAGGAGTATAGGCAAAGGCAAACTCAGACCTCTAGTGATGCTCAGTTTGAATTTGCAGCTCCATATACTAAATTGGGTTAACCGGCTCCTGATATTGAATTTGATCAACATCGGTTATACTGATTTTAACTTGAGCACTTTAAACCGCTTTCATCGTATCATCAGCATCACCAATAGAGGGGTTGCACATAATCCCCACGCTGAGCGGACGGGTTGGTAATCGCAATATATGGTAGTAATAGCACAGGGGCTGCTGCCCCGTAATATTCCCTTATTCGCCTCGTACGACACCCGCGGTAAGGGGAGGAGTGGTGACATCTGTAATCTAGTCGTCAGCATAGACAAATTCAAATTCAAAATTCATTCGTTTCAAGTAGGCGTAATTTATAAGCACTTTTGAATCGTCAAGTCAGTCTGTTTCTAGTGACTCTACCACCGGTTCGGAAGGCAGATTCCACTTAGGAGAGCCGGCAAGAAACTCAGCAGATTGCTCTTTTCCAACATCATTTTATATTTTAACAATCTTCAGAATTTTTCTGTTTTGTGAGAGATGAGAGCGGAGTCGCCTTGTCGTTAAGGAATTCATCAATCGTGTAAGTAACCAGGATTTGTTAAATGTGTTTAAATATATTGTTTAAACTTAGGTAAAGGACGATCTAATATTACCTTCGGTATCATGTTATAAAAGCATATATACAACCTCACAAAGGGTTTATGTACTTTTCTCAGACAATATGCAGATATCACTCATAGCATAAAGCAGACAACTATAATAATGACCCCTGTGCGTAAAGGCCTCGTCTTTCATATGAAAGAGGGATTTATATATTAAAGTTGTAGATTTGTAGCAGCGTATTATTAGATGGTTTTTAGCCATTTTGTACCATACCACAGATACCATAAATTTTATAGAAATACATGGAAACTCAATAACTATCAATCTAGCGCCAAACACCCGTGCTTACAAACATATAACCCACAACATTCCTGTCATTTCGAATCTGTATTCATAGCCGACCCTGTGCTCGGAAATTGTAAAAAAAAGTTACTGTAGCACTCTATTGGAGTCGATTGCTTGGAGCGGTCACTTGCAACTCTTTTTAGCACTCTTTTGTTCTAATTGCGCCTCTATGTGGGTCTGCCTCTGGCTCTAACGAGCATTACAAAATGGCGACCGATGTTTTTGATTTTCGAACTCTGCTCTCCGGAATAGCTCCGTCCCATTATATGAAACTTTTTGTGCATTACTGGCTTATTAAATTTAAAATAAAACTTCTTGCGGTGAACAATTAAGTATCTAGGTATAAACGTTTAAACCTTGGTGTTTTGACGTTTAATGTATGCTCACTAAATAAATTTATTGCGCAAAATGGCTCAACTTCACAATATGTACCATTCCGTTAACTGTGTTACCATGTTCTTATAGGGAATTATTAAATGTGGCATTGTAAACTTCGAAATAGTTATGCAGTGTTTTGACTCACTTATATGGACAGCGCTTTCCAAAAGTCAGAGCGTGAAAGTACACTCACTATTCCAACGTTATGCCATCTTTATTCATTAGGAACATAGTCATAGACATTTTCAAAGCAATTCAATGGACGGCCGATTGACGCAGTGGGCAGCGACCCTGCTTTAGTTTCTGTAAAAATGTTTGTGTGGTGAACATGAATGTTTTTCAGTGTCTGGGTGTTTATCTGAAAAATAAGTATTAATGTATATCGTTTATAAGAAAAAATAACTAATCATCTTGTACTCATACACAACAACAGCTGCGCTTACTTGTCGTTGTATATTTATTAATTTATTGTTAAAAAAACGCGTCCCAACTTGAGCCATATTATTAGTTTTGAATAAGCAAAAATTAGTGAACATCCTTTTAAAAAGAACTTCTGCAGGAAAAATAAAGTTTTTATACTATTTCACTTCTAATTTTTAAACAGTTATATACATAAAATTATACCAAAATCATGTCCGGATTTTAAACATTAATAAATAGCTTTCTTTAACTGTGTTCCCATAAACCACCACAATATTCAATAATCATCATATAGACCCATCACCGGCTCACTACAGGGCATAGGTCTCTTCCCACATTGGAAAGGGGTTAAGGCCGTAGAACACCACGCGGGCCTAGTGCGGATTGGTGGACTCCACATACCTTTGAGAACATTATGAAGAACTCTCAGGCATGCAGGTTTCCGCACGATGTTTTCCTTCACCGTCAAAGCAAGTGATAGTTTTAATTACTTTAAACGCACATTACTTATAAAAGTCACAGGATTCGAACTCGGCCCCATGCAAGTAAAGTCGAGCTCCTACCCACTGCGCTATCACCGCTTCTATTCAATAATGCAATATGCTAATTTTTCTTCGCAAAATGGCGTACATGAATACATTGTAAGATACCGCGAACAAGCTTTTGAACATGGACAAATTATGTACTGTGTGTTTACTATTTTACCTTGACGTAAATAATGCCTATACTCCAATCTTATTTATTGCCTTTAATGGAAACCATTAGCAATACTACGAGAGAATAAATACAAAAATACAGTGCGTAAGATCGTCTCTATAATCTTCCGTTAAATGACCTCCCTCTACCGACCATTACACCGTGGGAGTGAAAGAACTAGGGGGCTTTTATCATCATCATCATCATCAAAACCCATTAACGGCCTACTACAGAGCACGGGTCTTCTCTCAGAATGAGAATGGGCCGTAGTTCACCACGCTGGCCTAGTGCGGATTTGTAGACTACACACGCCTTTGAGAACATTATGAAGATTTCTCAGGCAAAGTTTCCTTGCAATATTTTCTTTTACCGGTGAAGCTAAAAATAAACGTCGACAAAAGAAGGTGCCATGTTCTGTGAGGCTGAATCTTTACAGTGGGTCGGTAATGGGTTGATATGATAATGATGAAAGTGTTATATAAATGGACGCAGAGTAACATAGACTACTCTTAGTCCTGGAAAAACATCAAATTCCCAGGGGGTTTTGACACAGGAACAACCACAATTTTACAACAAATATATAAAAAAAAAAGATTCCGTTGAACCTTCATTTTACCGCCAAATTGTATACGATGTTTTGATATACTTTTCTTTTTGTTCTATGTACTTTTTGTGGTGTGCAATAAAAGTATATTCATTCATTTTTAACCGACTTTTCTCAAGTCGGTTTAAAATGAAGGTGTTGGATACTAACTTTCAACCCCGTTTATGAGTAGTACTTACAAAAAACAGTTAAAACACTTTTTTCTTATTCTAAAAAATTACTCCCGGTTGTTTTTCCATTTAATCATTAACTCGGTAATACTCCAAATACTTAGTTCCGGTTAATTAACAGTTATTATTTAAAAATGTTAAACACGAAAAAAAAAACACCATTATCGTATAATTGTCGTTTAACAGATCGAACCCTGTGCTCCTCTCGGCTCTAAGTCCCATATAGTGTATTGAATTTGAAATTTGTAGTGGAACGAAACTAAATTTTCATAGGCTGACTCGGGGATGGAATCCAGACCTCGTTATGCCCACTACATTAACAAGAGATCTTCTCGAGTCGCAATAACTAATACCAAATCATCAAACCTTTTCATAAGTGCTTATAGAATACCTTTTTTTTTTTTGGTCTTTACCATTATCATAGTATGATGAAGTCTCTTTTCTAGCGGTTTAGAATAATTTTCCTGTTTTTTTTTTAAATTATAATAAATAAATATACTACTACAATACACACATCGCCATCTAGCCCCAAAGTAAGCTTGTGTTATGGGTACTAAGATAACTGATGAATATTTTATGAATAATATGCGTAAATACTTATTATATATAGATAAACACCCATTTTATTGCATATAATTCTGAAAAATATGGGCATTTCCACTATCACTTGGACAATGTTTGTGACCAAACTGCAAAACAAACATCTATTGATGGTCTTTAATCTTTGGATTTTTTTAGAGCCCATCTTCCTTCTAGTTATATATATGATTATCCTGCATGTTTAATTTTATGACATAACAATTAGAAAGAACCCTAAACGCAAAACAGTTCAATGCAATTTAATTTGCCCGAAGGCCGTTAGCCGTTAGGCTACATTACTTCGGGCAAATTAAATTGTATATATTTAATAAAATATTATTATAGGTAATACGCTAATCAATTAATAAGAACGAAATCGGTATCCACCTCGTTCAATGTTCCCCTCAAAGAAATCGTCTGAACGCAAGTCAAATAAACATTTCACAAAAGCGATTTTAGTGAACTGGTGGAACCTTCGAGCCCCTTGAGAACTACTCATGCCGCAATAATTCATTGCCGCAATTAAACGGAATTTCAAAACGGCTTCATCACCTCGGGCAAATTAAGTTTACGTGAGCTAATTATGAGTAATGAGCTACTCGACGACTTCAATATTCCGTCTGCCCTGGACGGTTCTCGTTGATTTTTATTTTTCGCCTCGCCATTTGCGATTTCCCCCGCAACAAAACTCCGGCCAATTAGTTTTCTCGCAGTTGCCTGTAATTCATTACAGCACTAAATTGTTTGGGGTTACATGCCCAACGTTTATGATGAAGATAGCCTTAATTCTACAATGCTACACTACTACATAGAAAGAAAGATACTAACGTATACTTTAAAAAACATACAATACCAGCTGTTGCCCACGGCTTCGAACGCGGAATATTTTTTTTCATAAATCCTGCGGGAACCGTACATTGTCCCGGGATAAAAGCAGCATATGTGCCAGGGTATCCAAAATTCAGTGCAAATGGTTCAGGAGTTTTTGCGTGAAAGAGCAACAAACATCCATCTATTCATCCATAAATCCATACATACTTTAATTTATAATATTATAAGATTAACTAACTAACGAAACATTAAATTAAATCATATTAATGCCCAATTGAAGCGATGATAGCCTAGTGGTGAGAACTTCGGATTTATTTCAGAAGGCCAAGTTCGAATCCAAGCACGCACCTCTAACTTTTCTAAGTTATGTGCGTCTTTAAATTTTAAGTAATTAAAATATCACTTTTTTTTATGCTGAAATAGACGTCCACCCGTCAATTCAGGGTGGTTTTGATATATCTCTGATATCATCGAGGTCGACTGACATCATGACTCATTGGGTCGGACCCAAGACCTCGATGTCGGACATGCTTAAAGAGACTAAATGTCACTAGACTTAAGAGGCAGTAATATCATATCATCATTTTCTTCTTCATCATCATCATCATCATCATCATCATAACCCATTATTACTATATAGTTCACCATAGTCACTACACGGCACGGGTCTCTTCTCAGAAGAGTTAAGGCCGCAGTCCACCACGCTCGCGCAGGCACCTGCGCTTGCGGCGGTAAAAGCGGAACATGAACACGAGTTATGCAGGTTTCCTCACAATGTTTCCTTCAAACTGTTTGATATTACTTTGCTTAAAACAAGTGAAATAAAACCCACTAGGCTTCACTCATCGCCGCTTTATCTTTGGTAAGTTAGGTATGAATAACTAATTTTTTCAATCGAAAAGGTGTAACGTATTTTCGTGTTCCTCTCTAATAGGTACTTTGTATGATAAATCGATTATAAAGGGATTTATAAACTCCGTCGGTTTGGAGGTCGTACGTGCTCGGAATCTCCAGGAAAGGTAGGTATCAGCTGTAATTACGTTTTGGAACAAGTACCTATAATTCATAATCATATAAACGCACAAAGTATCTTAGCATTCAATGCGTCAGCATTTACTATGATAGATAAACGCTATAATTGCGAGGAGATTTATCGTTTAACGAGAATTATGAACATTGCTCACCCAGGTACATAATTCGGCGGTCCGGTACTAGAATAGCGATCCCGTAATAGACGACGTACTAGGATCCCAGAAAGCAATAAGAGACAAACGACGTAAGATCGTGTAGTTATTGTCCACAGTTTAAAACAGAAATGTTGATGCTCCGATGGAGCCGGGCAGTCCAAAACGCCTTCAAAGATTTTATTTATTCCTGTACGAATGGTTATTTTAGTAAAAGGATCAATGAACTACGCGCATAGATAGCAATGTACATACATTAATTAAATAAATATATAATATTGAAATAAGATCTAATATACGGTTGTCTCTATTTATGTATCTGAGTTTCTTTACCACCATGGCTTTTAATTTGACGGCCGACTGTGGCAGTGGTTCGATTCCCGCAACTGGAAAATGTTTTTGTAACGAATATGAATGTTTTTCAGTGTCTTGATGTTTATCTGTATATTATAAGTATTTATGAATATTATTCATCAGTGATCTTAGTACTCATAACACAAGCTACGCTTACTTTGGGGCTAGATGGCGATGTGTGTATTGTCGTAGTATATTTAATTATTTATTTGAAAAAAATTTGGATAGATGAGGTATAGTTGGTATCTTTATATTATTCATAAAGACATTGGCTTTAAGCTTTTAAAGAAATCAAAGAATTAATATAATTCATTGTGTTCCCCAGTCAGTTCTTAATTTTTGTTTTTTTAGTTTTGCCAAAGAATTTTTAGTATATTAAAATTTATATTTTTGTTTTTACACATTGATCAATTGAATTAGGTCTGTGTGTTTACCTTTTTTAACATCATTTTTAACTTTTTTAGCGCAAGTTATTTTATGCATATGTACTAGGTATTTGTGTTAAGAATTACAACGAATTTAATTTAATTTAATTTAATTTTCATTACATGTGAAACCTTAACGCAAACTTGTGGTAAATGGTCACAGTTTAAGATGGTAGCGGGCTAATCTGTTAGGGATATATCAGTTATATTAAACCTATACTCGTAATTTGTTTCAACGCGGCGTCAACGAAACGCTGAATTTATTAGGGGCAATTCTTTTTCGGAATGTCGGTTACTTGCGACAAGAAAACAGATAGTGTTGCCGATACTCGTAAACGACCCTAATACTGAGGTTACAAATGTTATTACACGAGCGTTGACGTCATAGTAGCTCCATATAATTACCTCGAGTAAACTTCACTTACCGAAGGTGATGTAACCGTACCGCTTGCGTTGCCGTTTAAAGCACTGAATTATTATTAGACACTGAGTAAATGCGCTTGTGGCTTTAAACATCGCAGGCATAATAAAATCAAGTTTCATACCACTCTAACAGTATGATCAATGAAAACGCGTTGATGTGTTTCAAACGACTCATCGACGACCTTTGTTATACAGAGTTTAACTGACTATAAGTTGTTAGTTTAGTTCTTTAGTTTATATAAGGTCGTTGCACGTTTTGTTTTATTAAGAAGAAACCTCGTATCCGTCTCGTCCCGAGTTCTATCCCGCCAGGGGCAATTTGTAAATTCATAATTTATGGATTTTCTACGGCTTCGGCTGTTGCTAGTTACCACCGACAAAGGTCCGACAAAGGCGGTACGATGTCGAAAAGAAAATTTTTAGGAGTGTTGATTTAATATAACTGCCATACCCCTAACATGCTAGCCGGTTACCATCTTAAACTGCATTATCACTCACCAACTGGCGAGATTACAGTAAAAAAAAAATATATTGACGTTCGTTTGTATATGAAACTGACTGGCAAGCTAGTTGGAGAGGCGCCGTAAGAAAAAAATGAAGGAGAAGACGAGGGTAGCTTGTAGTAATAGCGTTTTTTTTACTGGAAGAATATCTGATTTAAAATGAAAATTATAACCCATACCAAAGTGAATTCAACTTTCAAATATAAATGAAGTTAATCTAAAAGTTCTAGTAACAATCTCTTCATTGCCAACTTCTGCACTAAGAATCTAAGCACGTTTTAATTCGCAAGTTTTCGGCTTGATGAGTACGCCCTCGTGGCTCTTGAGGAGGGATGGGGTGAGATCGTGACAGGATTCTTGATAGGGACAATAAAAACCCTGAAGGTGGGGCGACAGGCGTTCCTTCCAGGAAATTAGCTGTCACATTACGTAGCTATTAACGCTTCGTTATGTCCCGAGCTGATCAACTCACTATTCGTGGCGTGTGGGCTTTCGGGGCACTAATTTATCGAGTCATGATGAATGTTTGTTTTGTCACGGGGCATTACGTGTTTTACACGAGGGACACTGACCTACTTGTGAGGTGGAATTAATTGGGTTTACTAATACGTTACGTAAGATAGAACTGCGTTCTCGGTACAGTGGTTAGCGGACTTGAGTACAGATCACGAGATCTAGGGCTCGATTCACTAGTCAGAAACTAAAATTAAAATCTTAAAAAACCTAAAAAAATAATTGAATGTAATTAAACATTTCCTGGTGACGAATTTCTTGGATTTTAAAATTGTCATAGTATTCTACTAGTCAAGTGCTTTCATATCACTCCAATACTAAGGGAGCTGTGTAAACAAAATGTACCGATTTTCAACATAGATGAGCACATTCCCGACTAATTAACTTTTCAACAAAAAAAAACAAAGTCAAAATCGGTTCATCCGGCCTCTACGATGCCAAAACAGACACATATACACACCCACTACGACGCTATGACACTCAAAAGTCAAACACACATTATGATACAGTCGTGTGTATTTTACAATATATTAGTATAAATGTATGTATATAGGTATTCCATTTTGTTTGTAAAAATCTATTCAGTTCTTTAAATCCTAAACATGATAACACACAACATTTCATAGATTCACCGAAAACCGCACACTTTACAAAATTGCTATTTAGAATCCGCGTAATGAGAGCTTAACTCGGGCAGCAATCTGTGATAGTGGCGCGCTATTCGTTAGTGAATGCGCCGCTATCGGGCTAACAAACCCACCAAGTGATTTCGAACCCCCTCGACCGCTTGCTTCGCCAAACAGCTCCGGGCCGGCTGAGTTCACTCGTCGCTCATCTAAACAGAACCTACCTAAACTAATTGGCTTCGACCCGATACCGCAGCCGCTCAAGATTAGAGACTCGAGCACTCTCTAAACTTTGCAAGATTCGGCCCTGGCTTTTGAATTTTAGTAGCTCTAACTTGCTAGTTATGCGTGTTGTGAGATCCTTTCTAAGCTAATCCTTACGCGATGTCAGTGTATCTATAATAGTGTTACTGTCAATAATTAATAGACAGACGGCTTAGCGAGTGTATAGAAATTACAATGCAGCTTATTGCATTACTAAATTACGCAGAATCTTAACATGTGATTGCTTCAAATACACAGCATTCCATAGAATTGCTGAAAACCGCACACTCTGCAAAATTGTTATTTAGAATCCGCGTAATGAGAGCTTAACTCGGGCAGCAATCTGTGATAGTGGCGCGCTATTCGTTAGTGAATGCGCCGCTATCGGGCTAACAAACCCACCAAGTGATTTCGAACCCGTTCGACCGCTTGCCCCGCCTAACAGCTCCGGGCCGGCTGAGTTCACTCGTCGCTCATCTAAACAGAACCTACCTAAACTAATTGGCTTCGACCCGATACCGCAGCCGCTCAAGATTAGATACTCGAGCACTCTCTAAACTTTACAAGATTGAGCCCCGGCTATTTGAATTTTACCAGCCTTAACTTTTGCCTCTGGCTTACTAACTAACTGACTTCGTTTTCGTGTATTTAGTTTTTCGTAGTGTTACCGTGGAGCTGGCTAGTATTTCATATAAGTGGTTGTTTATCTGTGGAAATAAATAAAATTAATTTGTCAATATCAAAATAATGGCTGGTTTCTAAATGCGAAAAGTAAAAAAATTAAGGTACTTATAACAAAAAGTCAATTTGAACAATATTTCACCTGTATTGCTTTTATTGTCGGCATTTTTTTCACAAGGCTAGAGGGCAAGTAGATAATTATAGAGATTAATATAGGCTACTTTATGTTTCGGAAATCTACTCTTAAAGATGAAATAAATTTTTCAAAGTTAGGGAAATTACATTTAGACAGTACGATAAGTTTAGGTTGTTGGTATACGCTAAGAATGAGTTTTTCTAAGGGTGCATTAACATTTTTTTTTCCTTAATTTATTTGACTCACTGAACTAACCCCAAAACCCCATATGAAAACACAAAAAATGCATTACATAGATTAATAATTTAGAATGATTATGATCGCACGGAAAGCCCTCAACCTTTTTCAACTCAGCAAAGGAAACTTTTGTTCGCCGTTATGAAATACCTAAGTAATATAAATGGTATTTTATCTGCGCGGATCAAAGAAAAATTTTGATAAATCGTTCCCCATGTTTCAGCCAAACAGAATGTTTCGCTTCGCTCATAAAATAAGCCCGGTTGCCGTTCGTTCGTTAATCTGGCATCCGTAAAAGTAAATTTGAAGTCGTCCATCAATAACCATTTTGGCGTTAAAGCCGCCATTTTTCATTTGATGCGCCACGTTTGGGTGGAGAATTGGAGAGAATCGCGCAGTCAGAGGTCGCATGTGAAAAAATCAACCTGTTACCGAGGAGCTGGCAAACATTTAAAATCGGCAGCGCGAATCTGCTCTAACCCGCTTTATTGCGGCTTTTATGTGACGACGGGGACTTATACACGTAGTCGACGTCGCAATGGATTCGCGCTTTGGAAATTTGCACTCCTAACGCGAGAATCCCAATGAACGAAACTGTAGATCAACTTCCGTGCCATTTATTCGCAAATCGTGTTATTGCACCTCTCCTGGATCGCTTTACACAGGTCATTTGTGGGAATTGCAAATATATAAATGTAAGATAAAAAGATTTATGGCTCACTCTGAATTTTGCTCACGTCTTTGCATTTCAGGGGACTGAGTCATGCAATTGCGGTGCTCGATCACACTAACTGTCACTCTTCATTCTATACCGCTTTTGGAAAGTCAAAGTCAAAAATATCTTTATTCAAATAGGCCCACAGGTGGCACTTTTGATGCGTACAATACTGAGGCTATGAGCTATGTTCTATATAGCGCCTTCATGTACAATATTAGCGTAGTTTATTTAATTTTTTTTTCTAAAATAATGGTCATAATCATATACATCATTATGAACAGTTTAAAAACAGAGCTTTTTGTGATAGAGCTACTACTACCGCCATGCTTATTGCTGCCGCAAAGAAGCACTGCTGTTTTCCGATCTGGAGGGCTTGATTGTTTAACGCTTCGCTAGGAGCGAACCCGGGATCTCCAACTTAAGACTACCGATTACCACTGTTCCAGAGAAATCGTCAAAATTGTAGTCTTTAGTGTCCACGTTATGAACAGGGACACTTATTTGTTTCTTTGAAAAATGTCTTCATAATATTTTCCTTTTAATAACCTGCTTTCAAGTCACAAAGTCCGACTGCAGGCTCATTTGCGTTTATATCACAGGTAGCAGTCAGATTGTCGTGTTTGTTAAGAGTAGGTGCTCTCTGCGAAATGCAAACGTTGTTTCATAAAACTTCAAGTTCGCCGTGTTTCCGCGACGGTTTAATTTATTTTATATTTAAACTGTTGTCCCATTAGAGCGTTTGTTTGCTAAAATTCCACAAAAGCAAATCGAGTTATACGTGTAAAGCCACGTGTCCATACTGTTATTCGTTTATTTCGCTCCCCCGTGTACTGTCCGCAACAAACTGTTCATAATAATTGTGAAAATATGTAATCCGCCATTTTGTTTTTGACTGCGGGCATTTTGAATTTACAATGATACCTACTGAATTACTTTATTATATATATCAGGAACCACTGGTCCGATTTGAAAAATTCTTTCAGTGTATAATTGCCCATCTATCGAGGAAGGCTGTAGGCTATATAGCATCACGCTAAGAAGTTTTTTTTTCCTTTTGAGAGCTTCCGCTGCGTGATCTGCATAAACGGTTACAGTTTCGATAAAATCGTGAATTAAAAAGCAGTTCCCTTTTAATAGTTCGAGCAAAAGTCCGCGACAGCATATGTTTATCTTTTAAGGTTGTCTTATACGCGGATAAAATAGCGAGGGACCGCTAATATAAAGTAAAAATATCTCGATCTATTCTATCTCCATGCAGAACTTCGTCTAAATCAGGGCTCCAAACCTGATTGAGCCCGCGGCTCACTTATAAGTTAAGAAGCCTCGCTTCAGTATATATAAGACAGTTGAAATCCTGTCCATATTTGCCTTTAGAAATATGATATAAATCCTTAGAGAAAGAATAAAGAAATCCTTCACGGTACAGAAAATACTCGCCATCAGTGTAATGGGCTATTGTCTATTATTGCTATTATTGTTTTAAAATGACAGTTTATTTAAACACTAGTCGTCCGCGTATAAGTCAACCTTAAAAGATAGATATTTACTGTCACGGACTTTTTTTCTTTACTTCTCAAGGGTACTACTTTTCATACAATATTCTATTAAAACTTTAAACGTTTATGCAGCGCACGCAGCGTAAGCTCTAAAAAGGAAAAAAAAAACCGATTTTGAATCATTTTTCATAGATGCTATGCTCCTATTGGTCTTAACCTGAAGATATAGTAGCCTTCCTCAATAAGTGGGCTATCCAACACTGACATATTTTTTCAAATCGAACCAGTAGTTCCTGAGATCATCGCGTTCAAGTAAACAAACAAACAAATAAACAAACTCCTCAGCTTTATATATAATACTAATCTTGTACTTATATATAAAGCTGAGGAGTTTGTTTATTTTTTCTGTAATCCCTTAGTGTCCTCAAAATAAGGAATATCATCGGTTTAGGCGATGATAGTAAGCCTTCAGTTCTGTATTTTCTTAATCTGGTTTTGAAGTATTAATGACGTTCCTGAACACAGACTCAAACATTATGTAAGTGAATTATGTTGTTGAAACGGATTTCCTCTGATTTTCTATAACCGATGCTGACTGTACAATTTCCGCATAACGCAAATTAAATCAAGTGTTTCGTCTATGAATAATAGCATACCCCGGTTTCTGAACGTGTTACGAGGAATAACAATTTGAATTTAAAATAACAATCGTTCACGCATACGCTTCGGAACGCTAAAATTTTTGAACGAACATTTTAACTTTTTTTTCGACTCATCCTTTGCGGTTTCGTTAATGGGGAAAGCCGATTCGGGAAAAGAATTACAATAACGGTTGAAACGGGATTATGAAAATATTTAAAATTTTTGCTTTGGAGCAATCCGATTTCCGACTTTTAATATTTTTGCAAAAGGCTTTTATTGATAAGCTTTATTTGGTATTGTTACGATTTGACACCTTTTTAAATATTTGATTTAAACTAACGCATAACATGTATGATGACTTTGTGTTGTACCAGGCGAGCATAAACAAAAAGAAGATTACTATGTCACAACATAATTGTATTAATACACGTTTTATTAACTTTCCTCGTCAACAAAAGGTCTGTTATCGTGCGCGTTGCTTATTAAAAGTATGACACTTTGACATATTGTGTGACATAATAATATGTAGGTATTCATTACCCATACCCTATTTTTTGCAAACAAATTATAATCCAAAAAATGATTAAAAAAGAATTATATGCATGTATGTGTTAATAGTAGCATATTAAAACAATGCATGGATAGTGTGTGTAATATTTTGTATTTGTGTATGTAGGTACTAGTATAAGCAAAATTGAAAGAAAATATCAGCATTCTGCACCCCTTCTCTATAGAAAATATAAGTGTTGGAAATTTTATACCCCCCAGTCCGCGCAATGGGGTACACAGTTTTATTATTTATATGGGTATATACCTCTACTATTATGTATTATACTTTATGAGGCGATCTTGTGTGTTAATAATAGAATGTTCCTGAAAAATTTTGTTTCTCTACCTTTTTTTATTGTAGAAACGTTTCGACCCGATAGCCAGAGAAGATTTGAGTTCAAATCTTGCCATTTCAGCAGTTTTTGTCTGCATTATAATTGTAGAAGTGTCAAAAAAATATAAGTTTATTATAAGAGTAGGTGAAAGATTGTTTAAATACTACTAATATTGTGAAAACTGTAGTAAATTATAAATTTGTACCTGCAATTTATGTATTAAGAATCCTATGAAATAACAATTTGAAGTATCAAGCACGCATCAATAAATAGCAGGTGACCATAATTTAAACAAAAAAAAAAAGGTTTTGAATATGGAAATAACCTCAAAAGGCAGGGAAGCGTAATAATCATGCTGGACTCTCAAATTGACTTAGTTCCATTTCACCGCTTAAGTGTGACGTAACGACAACTTCGTCAGCGATTGTCTGCCGAGGACTTACTATGTCGCTGCGTCTCCTCTATCTTAGAAATGAGCTGGGACATCAGTGCATCAGGCAATGTGTTCAAAAGGACAACCTGCCTCCTAGCCCCTCAAACTACCATACTAAAGAGCTTGACGGCTAAAGCCTCCCATGAAACCACAATTTGAAGTACCAGGAACACATAAGTTAACATATATTGTAACAAACCTTTCATTAAATACATTGCTCGTCACCGAAAGGCGAGGTGCTATTCTGGTGTCGTGCGCGCCGCTTATTAAATCCGATCTTGTACGCACGCCAGGCTTACGTGACGTACTAATTGCGGGTGGGGTTTCGAAACACGGAATATAAGAATATCCAGCTTATTATAACGAGTAAGTATAACGAGTGGCACGCGGCACTAATTTTGTAGAGTACTTAATTAAATACTGATTACTGTAATAGTACTTCCTCACTAAAAGTAAACAATTGTATAACGAAATTGTTGCAATATGTTTAAAATTGTTTAAGTTACATTCGAAGCGTAATTGTTCGTTGATGTTTCTCGAATCTCTATTTAAAGATAATGTGTTGTGTAAGAAGCTGACAGATGTTAAAAAAAGATTGACGGAAGCTACTTTGGGATAGAAAGGTATAAACCGTGGGGCAAAGCGATTTGGCAACTCATAGATAACGATTATGTTATCAAGTGTAGGTAATTGGTTATGAGCAGGATAGATGACTTAACGTGATCTTCGACCCAAGGTTGACCCATTAGTTTCATTATTTATTGGCATTGTTTTGGACGATTGTTTCTTAAGCTTTAGGCTTGTTTTTGCTCCAGACTTAAACGTCAAGGAAACAAATGCCTTTCTCAAAAATTCACGCCGAGTGTCATAGATTGAACAAAGGGGTAGACGCGACGCGTTGAGAATACGCCCCGTTGTTTCGTTCCGCGCGCCTGTGTGCGTCGAGCGTGAACAAAATGGCTGCTTAGTGCGCTTTGCTTATTCAGTTTATTTGCAACAAACATTCATTGTACGGTGGAATAAGTTCGCAACGATTCGCCGTTTAAAATTCGGAATTAACCTACCGCCTGTGTTCTTTGGCGTGTACACGCAGGGCCGCTCCGCTGCATGTAGCTTACAAATAGTTTATTAAATTAACCTGACAAGTGAACTTAATTATAACAGACTAAATTAAACTCTTGCATGTATGTACGCGTACCTATACGTCTCGACGGTCTGTGTTTGTAGTTAAATTTCATAAAACTAAACTTTATTAATTCAAGCTACCTACAGCACGAAATTCGATTACTCGAACCGTGAACTAATCCGTGAAAAATGCAATAAACTATCTGTAGCTACTAGTATTTAACTATAAAGTAATAAACGAAACAAACATTTGTTGAGCATTTAACATTCTATTGTAGGAGTTAGAAATGAAATTAATTTACCAAAAGTTAATGTGAGAGGACGTTGAATAATCCGTAAAATAGTACCTCAAAACATAATGTGTAGGTCTAACTTTCTAAACACTGATTATGAATTGTTGTGAGTGGTTATACTAAAGTTACACTAGTAGATTCCCGTTAAGCTGAATCGTGAAGGATGATCAATGATGACAATTCTAATCACCGACGATGTGTCCTCTCGTGTAATCGCGTGTTATCAACTATCGGTGTGTTATTATGTTCGGTGCGTTATTTTTTAAAGATTTTTAAACAGACATTTGTCATGATGCCGACAATCTTCTTGCTCCTATCCCACGGTATGTAGGGTCGGGATAACATGTCTTCTTCAAGCTTGAAAACAGACTTGTCTAATTTACCAACATTGCAGTTTTAATTATATTTTATTTTCGAAATTATGTGATATTGGTGTGGTCCTGCAGTCGAATCCTAGGCGAATAAAGTTTAATCACCTTTCGACTGTCAGCTCTTTGTAAATCTCATGTCATTTAGAAAGTTAAACCCAACTTATTCATTTCTATATTCTTATTTTTACATACATATCTATAAGTAGGTAAAAGAGGTATATAGAGGTATACAGTTTGGACTGAGCTAGGTCTGAGTTTCTTGCCGGCTCTTCTCAGTGGAATCTGTCTTTCGAACCGGTGGTAGCGTCACTACAAACAGACTGACTTGACGTTTCCAAAGTGCTTATAAACCAGGCCTACTTGAAATAAATGTTTTTTTTTTGTCAGGTGACGTCTTGTGGTCGTCTGTAGGTACATAAGATGGCTTCAGTTCTTTTAATCTTTAACGTAGAATACTAGGCACGGTAAGGTTTAAAATTTAACTTTCATATTAAATAAATCAAAAAATAAGTCTATAACAGACTTTCTGGGTTAAAGGCATCTCTCAGAGGGTTTGACCGTAATGACCACGCTGGAAAGACGGGTTGGTGATCAGCAGTAGATGGTAATAGTAGGTCAAAAGCCGCTGCTGAACGTTCTCCATCATATTTTCTTAATCGCCTGGTACGCCACCCGCAGTAAGATAAATTTATTCTGATCAGCCGTCACCGCACGGCATACGATTGTATATCATCATCATCATCATCATATCAACCGATAGACGTCCTCTGCTGGACATAGGTCTGGTAGGTTGTAGGGAGTTCCAAATTCCACGGTTCTGTGCCGCTTGGATCTAGCGGCTTCCTGCGACGCGCTTAATGCCGTCTGTCCACCTCGTTGGGGGTCGACCAACGCTGCGCTTACCAATTCGGGGCTGCCATTTCAGCACCTTGGGACCCCAACGTCCATCCTTTCTCCGAACTATGTGCCCGGCCCATTGCCACTTCAGCTTCGCGACTCGTTGAGCTATGTCGGTAACTCTGGTTCTTCTACGTATCTCCACATTTCTGATTCAATCGCGTAGAGATACTCTGAGCATAGCTCTCTCCATCGCCCGCTGAGTGACTCTGAGCTTTCTTATGTGGCCCATAGTTAACGACCATGTCTCAGGACCAAAGGTCATCACTGGCAACACGCACTATTCGGAGATTGTATATCGGCCAGCATTAATTTATTTTTCATAATAGCAGGCAAAACGATTTTTATTACTTTTGATACATTCCACCTTTGAGAAATAATATATAGAGATAAATTAAATTCTCTAGTTAGTATAGTTGCTGGAACTAATCCAATCTAGTTTGTATGTCGAATGTCGTTCCATGAATATGCATCATCAATTCTCTATACAGATTGCGTTCTCTTGCGGCGTATTACGAAACGGTATTAGTGTTTGGCTACCATAATAATTATAACGAACTGTAAATTAGTAAGATTTATGTAAATCAATGTTTATTTAATGAAATTCGTATAAATTAAACAAATAAATTAAACATTACAGCCAACAATGAAAAGGAAATCAACATCCAATGATGAAAAGCGTATAAATATTGGTTGGATATTCAGATGTAATTTGTTTTACATCTGCAAAATCACTGAGCATTGTTTGTAAATTACATAGAAATTTTGTATTTTTCGCAAAAACGTAGCGTACAGTAGAATCACAAGAGTTGCCAAGTGAACTCATCTTAATCCTGTCGAAAATGGTCAGAATATATTCTTTAGATTGTGCCGCAAACTTCACTGACACTTTTGTTTATTTAACTAGGTTCTATTAATTTGATAAACGCGTGAATAATTTACTGAGTTTTTTAATGATCCCAATGAAACGCGTATCCACACGCGAGGGGTGATCTATTATTTTTTTTAATGCTTACGATCGCTTGGCACGTATTTGTCATAACATTGTTATTGGTCTACCGAATGATTTGATGTCATTGAAATCCATGATATATTATCAAAATTAAGCTTAATTTGCTATACTCCGCGAAAAGCAGGAGAATCTGTGTGGTGTAATTTATAATTATACTCCACACCAAACAGATCTTCGGCAATATACTCTCTACGCACGTTTCGCACCGAAACCGGAGCATCCTCAGGAGATGTTGATTTTACAATGAATAATTGTTAAGTCATTGTAAAGTCAATATCTCCTAAGGATTGAAGAAATTATAAATTACACCACACAGATTCTCCTGCTTTTCGCGGAGTATAGCAAATTAAGCTTAATTTTGATAAGCTACCGAAAAACCAAGTTTTACAAACCTGCATTGGAGAAAGGTGCTGAATCTGACTTCTTAAATTGTATTATCAGTTATATCTATTTATTTTAGGTTAAGTAATTTGTTTTTTAAAAAAAATAGTTTTCCCCAACGATTTCAACCACAATATAAAAAACTTCGTTTGATACTTAAATATAAAATTTATACATATGTTGTCGCTGAATTTTTGAATGCATTACCAGAAGGTCTGTTCAGTTTTCAGATTATTATATAGCCTATGACATTCAAAAATAATGTAGCTTAATAATGGTAATTTTTTTTTTTTAATCGGTTCAGAAGATCCAGAGTTTACCCCCGACAACCTCACAAACTTTACCTCTCTATAATATTAGTAATATGACAAAGATAATATCAAAGACGTATGAAAGCAATCCGCTGTCATCTGCAAACAAAATAAATTAAGAGGCCTCTCAGTTTGAGAAGGCAGCTCCGACACGACCGAAAAGTCAGAGTTGAGACGCAGGAAAGTCAGCTTAACGTGCTTTCCGAAGCACGGGGTTGATTCATGGCCGATTTCCAAACTCCGGGCGGGTTCTAAGAGTTTCTTGATAGATAAACCCAATACTTTAAATTGGCTCGACCCAGGGATTGAACCCAAGACCTTAGTGATCTGCAGTCAAACAAGCTGATAAGAGAGTTAGCCTAGAGGTTCGTTAGAGTAATAAACACTCAATAGTAATTAATTAATTTATATAAGCGGCTCAGTAGGTACAAGAATTTTCTTTGAAGTAAGTAGTTGTAGCATATATTTACTTCAAAGAAAATTTCCCTTACAAGTTTAAGTTTAAGTATTCCCTTTGTTTAGCGTACACAAGGGATTTGTAAAGAACGCGGATGTCGAACCCGGGTAGCAGCTGCCGAATCTGCTCAAATGCCTAAGCGCCGTAAATACTCCGTTATTTGTAATGACTACGTTTTTGCGGCGCTTGCGTTTGAGACATAAGTGAACAGTTAGTCGGCTTATATTTTTTGTAAATATTAATATTATTTTATAATTATTATTGAAGGGTCAGTGAAAATAAACACAACTTTCTTCTTTTAATATTTTAATTATAATTTTTCCTTTTTCTTCTTAATATTACACACTTTTTGTATTCGTCTTTCCACCTTCCCATCCACTACCCGACTGACCCGTCATCAACGTCGATGTCTTTATTTTTGTCGGTCCAATCACCCCACCGCCACCGCGGGTTGTGATTGGTCGATGTTTTTCTGCATCGATGTCACTGGCTGGTTTCATTAAAATCAGCCAACTAACCATCTAATAATCTAATAAATATTCTTGACGTAGTTAAAATCAATAAAAGTAACAAGTTCTACATTCTTAAAGTAATAAAACATTTTTAAATAATAATAATTTATGTGGGATGACGGCGATTTAAAATCCGTATTTAACCGAACCTAACATTATTCTGTGTTTACTAATTGGAATTATATAAAGGCAACAGCTAGTTGTCAATATTTATAAAATATCTTAAAACACGTAAATAATTTCAATCACATAAAAAACCCAAGAGGTTTGGGTATGAGGAAAATTACGTGAAATAATTTCTTCTCCTATATTTTGTACGTGTCGTAAACTACATGAAGGGAAAATTGAAAATTGATTCTTACGTGCCACCGTTCCATTCCGTTACGAGTATGTCGTGCATTAGGACGTGACCTTATCTGGGGCTATAAAAGAGCCATACGTCAAACTAATGACCCAGCCGGTATGTTCTTTGCCGTATATTACGACATATTGTGTCAATATGTCATTTCATAGTTCATAATAAATGCAAGATTTATGGGGCTACGACCCAATATGTTTCATCAAAGTTTCTCACGTTGATATCGAGTTTATTTCCTAATGAATGCGAACGTAATTAGTTTAACGTCTTGTTAAAATAAATCACCGTCAAGATATTATGTCGAAAATTATTTATTTTGCGATGGGTCATTGCTCCTAAACACTCTCCTATGAGATAGGAAGCTTGTACCCAGCCAGTGGGACGAATGGGTTGCTGATGATGGTTTTTTGGCAGAATTTCTAGAGATTCATTAAGGATGATAATTCTGACAGCTCGCAGTAGGGATGAGTGTTAGTATTAAGGTTAATGAACCTTTGCGACTTTCGATTATTCTTTGCATAGGACTTGTAATCGATAGTTGCATGACAATACTGTATGGACGGATTATAATCTATGATGCAAAACATAATTTTATGTTATTAACTCTTTTACATATTTATTCATTCAAAATACCTAATTATTTTCATGTCGAATCCGTAATACTATTTTAAAATGTTATGTTTATGTAATATTTGTGGCCTTAGATTTAAGGGAAACTATTTATAAATATATTTTTATTAAAAAAAAAAAAAAATAATAAAGCCCTTTAATATTTCGCTTCATTTTTGATTAAATTATTCCCATCTATGAATATTACATGCTACACGACACGACGACACGACAGGCAATATTCATGTGTGTAAAGATTTCGAATATATTTTTAATCAAAAATAATTTGTTAAACAACGTGTAACAGAATTACGAAATAATATTGAGGGATGCATAAGTATATTTCATAAGGAATCACCCTGTAATAATATTAAATCAAAAGAAGCATATTTATTTTTCCTTACAAACGAATTCAAAACATTCTAAGCGTTTACTTGTAACAACCCTATTGAAGATAAAAGATCGACACGTGCATAGTACCTACGCTACGCGACGCATACCTAATGCAGTGTACAGGAGTCACGAGATTTTAATTTTTCATTAGATGTGCAGTACCTATCTGATTTATTTTAGTAAAAAGTATTGTGTGGTTTACTCAAAAACTATTAGGTTTTCGATTTCACAGATAAGTCTCAGAGACAGTACAAAATGTGCCTCTAAAGCCTGCGAAGTATTATTTCGGTTTTCATTTACACGTTGTATCGGTATTAATATCTCAGCCACGGGCCTTCCCTGTCCGGTTCATTTACGTTTAGTGCTTAAAGGTGCTTGCGACCATGACTCATGAGGTAACCCTTACTCATTTATAAAGGGTTAGAGCCCCTCACACCTCATCGCTCGCGTGGCCCAACAAATTAATAATAATTTATTTCCACACACATCGGTCGGGGCGCTTACGCAACTCCCGCCAGCGCCATTATAAACGCATTTTTGTGTGATTTCTACCAAGTGGCTGCCGAGAGCGGTATCAGACGTCAAATTACGTCACTTTTATTATTTTTTCATGCTAAGTAGACATCTTAAATTCATTTGGAGCGCTCTTGCCGTAGCGATAAAATGCCAAGTTATTATTTTCTCATTCGGAAATTGCTCGAATAACATTGGGTCGGATTCCGTGCGTTAGTATCGCTAAAATTTTTATCCAATTATAATTTGGGCGTTTTAACTTACAAATTGGTATTTCGCTGTTTAAATCTCTACTATAGTTTTTAAACTATTTTGTGAAGTTTTGCAATTAGTTCTCAGTTTTTGTTTAACGATTATAGCTTTTGCTTTATACAAACTATCAGAAATACTAACTGCATATACAAAACCTTAGTCACCGTTTATGGATGGATTCTAGTTAATAGATAGCAAAAACCTTAGAAGCCAACTCGTTTTATATATGTATATCTTATAGTATAAAGGGGTTCAGAAGGTACTGAACACTAGATCGGTTTAGCCGTTCGAAATATATAACATCCATAGAAATAGACATAAAGAAAGACGGACAAATGAACAACTATTTTATAACAAAAACTAGCTGTTGGCCGAGACTTCGTCTGCGTTTGATTTTGTTTTTTGATGTGGCATCCAATTGAGTTGTAGATCTAAAAAAAAGTATTCAGTATTCACAAAAACACAACAACAACAACACAACAACACTTCGCATAAAGATAACGTCCTGCAACGTGCCGCCCTGTGTCCAGAAACCTGAAGCGTATGTGTGAAGCCTCATATGCCTGTAACACCAGCAACCACGCCTTCCTGACCGCAACACATCTATGCTTTGAAACAGCAATGCTGATTAGCGGCAGATATAAGCAAAGCGGTACTATACTAACATGCAAGGAACACGTCATACAACGTGCCGACCTGTGTCCATAAAACTGAGGCGTAGGTGTTAAGCTATACGGATAGACATTGATTTGATTAAGTTACTCACTATTAAAAGCTCATACGGTAGATGACTGGAACTACACGTAATGAAGATACATAATATCTTAGTCTATAGGCTATATGTACGTACTAGCTGTTTGCCCGCGACTTCGTCAGCGTTTGTTTTTGTTTTTTTGAAAGACATGTGGCATTCAATTTAGGTGTAGTTCTACTGAATATTTATGTTGTGTATTCTTATATAAAAAAGTAAGTAAGTAATTATTTAACTCGGTTATCATTTGACAGCGTTATGGTGTAAAATCGTCCAACACTTTCGTCCCCTCTCCCAAAATAGCTGAGCTTTATTTCGGCATAAAGAGCATCCTATATTACTTCTAATACCTTCAGGACCACCTTTTGGAGTGAAAACGTACAACGTAACAAACTTACATTCGCATTTATAATATAAGTAGGGATGTATGCGACTTGACGTACACAAACAATGTATGGCGAAATCCTGCTGCGTTTTGTGTAGCGCCCGAGAGCAAACTGATGTTTGTTGAAGAACAAAAGCCAGTTAGTGCCATAGCGACTAAAATTGTTATGTTGGTGCATTTGAAAATTTAATTTGGTAGGGACACCATCGAAGGGACCGCTGTAGCAAATTTCTGAACTGCATTATTGCGTATAGATTTCCAACACTTTTCCAATTTGAAACGACATTTTTTAAAATAGATTTTTATACAGGTTTTCTTTTCTATTAAAACTTTAAGAGCCTTATTTATTAACGTTGTTCATGTATTGATTAGATATACAATGTTTTGTCTCTATCTGTCATCAGTATTTTGGCATTTGAAAGAAGAAGACAAAATATTGCGTATACAATATAACCGTTTTAAAATTACAACTTTCATTTATTTCAAGTAGGCTTAATCTATAAGCAATTTTGAAAAGTTAGTTCTGTCTCTTTGTAGTGACTCCGATTAAGAAGGCAGATTCTAACGAGTAGAAGCCGAAATCTAAAATCATCAATTTACATTTAAACATTCATTTTTCTAACTTGTGAGCGGAGCCGTTTGCTTCCAAGCAACGTTGTCATAAAAAAAACCATTTTTTTTTTAACATATTGTTTAAAGTTATGCGTATAAGTAAAGTATGTTAAGTAAAATAATGCGTTTTAGTGAGGGGGTAAGTGGTTTAGAAAGAAATTAGATTTTGAAAGTTCACAAGACCAGTTTCCCACTCGAAAAAAAGGTTGCACTAATGCAATCACTATCGTTGCAATTTTATGTATGGGTCATAAGAAACTCTAAAGCCCCAGTCAGTAGCCCGCATTGGAACAACGTGGTGGGTCTAAACTTGGATTCTTTTTTTTTATTAATTACAAGGCCCTTGACTGTTACCTCACCTGCTGTTAAATGATGATGCAGTCTAAGATGGTAAGGGCTAACCTGTAGAAAGTAAGGGGTAGGGCTGTTTTATTAAACCCATACCCCTAATCGGTTTCTACGCGACATCGAACAGGAACGCTTCGTCATTTAGCAGCACATCTTCGTCGGTATCCGTGATAGAGTAGGCTTAGCACTCGTAACCAATGCCTTTATATACAACGTGTAAAGGAATTAAGAAATACTGTTGAAGGGTGCGTAAGTAAACTTCATAAAGAATCACCCTGTACAAAAATTTAACGAAAAGAATCATAATTATATTTCCATACAAACTAATTCAAAACATTCTAAGTGTTTACTTGTGACAACCCTATTGAAGACACCGACACCGACACGTGCATAGTACCTACGCGATGTGTACCTAATAAAGTTATAGAGTCCATTGATTTCACTCATGCATGTGATGTTAGGGCTGTATCTGATTTATTTCAATAAAAACTATGGCAATGGTTTATTCACAAACTATTAGCGTTTCTGTTTCACATATAAGTCACAGAGACAGACAGACAGTAAATAATGTTCCTTTAAAGTCTCTAAAGTATTATTTCGGTTTTCATTTACACGTTGTATAAACAAAAAAAAACTATAATACATATTATCGTTCCTGCCTGTAACTAAGTAGAATGAAAACCAAAAATATGACAAGTATAAATATATGTTTGGATAAAATATATATAAATATATGTTTGAATAGATAATAGTTTAAGATAATTGTAAATATTGTTTTCATTGAAAAGTGATTTGTTAATACATAATTATATGTTTATAATCACAGCTAAAAAACAGTGATATAACAAACTAAAAGGGTAAAAAAGAGTATGACTATCATAGAGGATTCTATTTATAACAAAAGAAAAAAAATTAACAATGCCATTGCCTATACTAACTCTTAACTTTTCGCACGCCATCACACAATACCAAAGAGTAGGGACTAGGACTCCTTCATTATGGTTAAAACATACATCAACACACACACACACATAGGCTACAAGTCCGATCCTCTTCCATTGCCTATTTGTAGGCGTCTCGTCGTTCCGTGAGCAAACATTGTCTTTCGAAGTCCTCTAACGTTTTGTGTGGCGACCGAAAGCAAACTAGTGTTTGCTGGAAGAACAAACGCCCGTCTAAACCTACATTGTGACTGGAATCACTGTTCTAAGGCAACAATGAACATGTCTAAAAGCAAAGACGAACTAAATACATCTATACAAATAAAATAAAACTAAAGAGGCCATTTTTTATTTAAAAGGACGAGGTCCAATAATCTATTGTAATAGTGTTCCAATAATCTATGGTCAGGGATATAAGGACTGCCTCGTTGGTATAATGGTTAGCATGTTTAACTACCTATCACGATGTCCTGGGTTCGAATGCCGGGTCGGGCCAGAAATTGTTAGGTATTGTGTTTTTTCTATTAAGGAATTTTCAGTACCATCCCGGAGTTAGGAAATTGGCGGTGTCAACCCTCGTGCCTCGGAGAGCACGTTAACTTACTTGCGACAATAGTCATAAAAGACCACCAACCCACATTAGAGCAGCGTGGTGGTTCTATACTCTAAACCATCTCTCCTGTGAGAAGGGGGCCCGTGCCCAACATTGGGTAGTAATAAGCCGCGGTTGATGATAGTTCTTGCTTTTAAATAAAATAAAATAAATAAATAAAATAAATATATTACGACAATGTACACATCGCCATCTAGCCCCAAAGTAACCGTAGCTTGTGTTATGGGTACTAAGATGACTGTTGAATATTTTTTATAAATAATATACATAAATACTTAGAATATACATATAAACACCCAGACACTGAAAAACATTCATGCTCATCACACGAACATTTTCCAGTTGTGGGAATTGAACCCACGGCCTTGGACTCAGAAAGCAGGATCGCTGCAAACTGCGCCAATCGGCCGTCAAATTTAGATAAATAACAGTTCGAAATTGTCATAAAAGGTACGCAGTGTCAACCACAATATCAGATGTGTATACATTTAAGTTCAAATAATGTCACGGGTTAATTGTGGCAACAGCAAAAAGTTATGCTCCAGCAGAATATTAAAACAGTTCACACACAAGTTGAAAGCTTACACACACAAACACACACCCAACGTGTAAATGCGGTGTCAAGTCATTACAATTAGGGTTGTCAATTTCCTTCTAAAGTTACACCTATATGATACTGAAATTTACTAGAACTGAAATTAAAAGCACTTATGTAAGTGGAGTAATTATTAGTGATATTTTATACTAACGTTTTCCCATTACCCCCTTTCTAAATACTCATATATATATAAATATTCCATTTAAGAATAACTTTTGGCTTTTGTTTACTCTAATTACCGTATAAATTGAAAGAAAGTGGCTTAATTAAAAACCATTGTTACCAGGACGAAATAAAAAGAAAAGTCTAATTGTACTACTAAATTATGAACTCAGATATTAACCACGTATGCACTTTAAACTGCGAAAATGTTCTCTTACAACAATAGAATGGCATTGCGACATGAATTTCGGGCGCCATTAAAACTGCTTGCACTATCCTCGCCATTCTATCCGGAAACGCCCGATGCATTTGTCCGCGAAACCAAGTTATTTGCTCTACGGAACCGGACGCCTGGTCCGGTCGTATTGTTCTTGACCGGCCACGTCCCACGGAACCACTCCGTTCCGTGCCTCGTAAAGATGCCTTTATTGCTAAGCTTGCGTGTGTGCGTGTAATTTATGCGTTCGAAAACCCGGGAAAGAAATTGTTTTGTTGTTTTTTACTAGACTTTTCTTTTCATACTATTCCATTGGAAATAAGGCTAGCATGTTTCTTGTGAATAGTTTTTACAAGTTTTTTTTTAATGTAATTTATTTTAAGTTTAAACTTTGCGTGTTTGCTATCTGTTTTTTGTTTTAAGCAAAACAATAACTTTCATAAATTTTACAATTATTACGTGGTTATTGCTAGACCTATTTACTCGTAGTTTAAGTAAATTTGTAACGTCAATGTGATATCAGCAAATCGTCTTAGGAAAGTACAGAAAACCATTGTGGGGCTAAGTTTATGCTTTTATAGCATGATACGGAAGTATATATTAGATTTACCATTACATAAGTTTAAAGAATGTATAAAAACACATTTAATACATCGAGGTTAGTATGCTATTGATGAATTCCTTAATGACAACGTTTCTTGGAAGCAAGCCCCTCCGCTTTTATCTCACACAAGATACTACAATGTTTTTTAAATTGTAAAATGATGTTGGGAAAGAGCAACTGCTGAGTTTTTAGCAATCTGCCTTCCGAACCGGTGATAGAATCACTACAAACAGACATACTTAACGTTTCTAAAGTGCCTATGTTACACTTATTTCAAATAAATGATTGAATTTCAGAGTTCGTAGGTAAATTAACTATGCTCATTTGTCGTTGTATAGGAATAAAGTATGGACGTTAGCTATGTCTACAAATATTACGTAATTATTTAAAATAAAGTAACAAGATATTTTAGGAAATAAGCAATTTTTTTTAGCAAGGGATTTTAGGTGGATACCTATCGTTTTACTTAGATCATCGTTGCGTAGTCAGCGTAATCGGTTAACTTTCATAGTTTCACCTGGGCATATTTTCTTAGACTCGAACCTAGAAAATATTCATCATCAAGAACAGACTAGTTGATAGTCTGTTCTCGGTATTTGAACCCAAGACCTCGTGATCCATAACTGAATATGCTACCATCCAGACTGACTAGGCAGATATAAAGTATGTTTTAAACGGTTTAAAAATAAAGAAAACGCATTATTTCACTCCGCATACCGCTGCATGTCACGGGCGGATGTTTCGGCCATTCCGCGCACATCTTGCTGAATTATTTGCACAAAATGGCGGCCTCGCGACGCCACTTACGAGCGTGCATTGTGCCCTAACGTTCAGGAAATGGATGTGAGCATTGTTGCGACATAAAACCACTAATTTTTGCACTAAAAACCTCTATTTAATCTCACGAGCGGTTTTTTAATAACTTCCATTTTGATTTCGAAAATCTTAATACATTTTATGTGGGTAGGACAATGAATTCAAATGCAGCTATTTTTCATTGTATAGTTTGGCGGAAGCGTTGCTAGCCTAGTGGCTCGGTTCCCCTGAAAGGGAGCCGATTTCGATCCCCGGCATGCCACTGTTACTTTTCGGAGTTATGTGCGTTTTAAACTTGAGCAATTAAAATATCACTTTCTTTAACAGTGAAGGAAGACATCTTGAGGAAACCTGAGAGTTCTCCATAACGTTCTCAAAGGCGTTTGAAGTCTACCAATCCCCACTTGACCAGCGTGGTGGGCTACGGCCTAAACCCTTCTCATTCTGAGAGGAGACCCGTGCCGTGTAAGGGCCGGTAATTGTCGATAATGATGAGTCTGGTGATAACTAATCCGCCAATCTAAAACTAAAGATACTAGGGTACCATACATCCCAAAAGGTTGCATCGTGTATAGTTGCTTCGTTTTCCGAATGAGCTTCGAAGTATTTGGAGGCAAAATGTTTATAAAGAATAGCCTACCGGCTGTCTTTTACCCGGCTGTTGCGGTGTTCGGATTGTCGGTCACATGTGTAGCGACCACGTGCACGTTGCGGCTTCCAATGATTAGCTAAGCCTACACTCCAGTGAGATGAATTCAACCATTGATATTGAGACCTAGTGTGCAATTCATTTCTAGAATCCCTGCTAATATGATCCGAAAGTGTATTTGTTGGTTTGTCCTTCTATCAGGCTAGAACAGATCTTTATAAATTGATGATTCATTCTTTGCAAAAAGATCGCTTATGTGCGTGGAGAGTGTCATGATATTTTTGCCTTCAATTTTTGAATCTCACGTTATGCCACTCGTAACATGAATTGGAAGTAGTTAAGCAGAATTTACTAAACCCACTTCTTCTTTCCCTGGGCTTGTCTCCATACTTGGTCGGCTGGAACCTTCCGTTGTACGTATTGCCACTGGTACGGCTCCCTGGCTACGGTCACTCCAGCCAGCCCAGCTCACTCCAGAAGCTTAGCAGGCCGCCCAAGTCGCCAAGTGCTTCAGAGATGACGCTGGGGAGCCAAGGTATGCTGCGCGTTGCTCTGCTGCTCCTCTACATCGGAGCAATACGTGTGTCGGTGTTTCATCTGCCTCCGTGCATGCTCTGCACAGAGGACAGTCGGTTATACCTAAAATAAAATAAATTATATATATTTTTATATATATAATATATAGGTTATACCTAAAATGCTAAACCCACAAACTATATAGTTACTAACTCATAGTTTGTGGTTAACTGACGTTTTGGTCATTTTATCGAACAAAAAGAAGATACTTATATTAATATGTGATTTCGTTACCAGTTTAAACACTTTTATCTTAGGACACTTCATCTTACTTGGATATTTTTTGCAAAATGAGAGTTCTTGCTCATTGCTCCATTTATGTACCAATAAAACATTTTTTTTTGGTCGCGTCCTTTCTGCTTCTACTTCCAATTAACTATACATAATTCTAGGGACAGGTTTCCCTTTTCGTTTCATACAAGAAGACTAATCGAAACCCTGAAAAACCCTTGACCATTGCAAAAACGCGGATTATTTGAAACTAAGAAAGATATCGCATTAATTTCTTATCTTTGTTGGCAAAATCAAAAAATCGGAACATAAATATGATTAACACGTCATATTTTTGTCATAGAAAGCACAACATGAATATTTTGCTTACTATGTTAACACTTTATCGTCATCACTAGGTGCCATCTTCAAATTGAAGTTTGAAGGTCAACCGATGGAAAATCGTACGATAATGTGTCAACTTCTTAATTTCCGAATAGGTATGTCCACTCACTTATATAGTCGAACCACTTCTTCCTCCGCATCCCAGGAGCTCTTTTTTTGAAGGCAAAATTTTGCCTTCAAGGTTCAACCTTGAAGGCAAAACTCGTAAGGGGGCCCTCTCTGTAGATGAAAGAGAAATCCGAAAAACACTTAACATGTTGTACATTGTTGTTTTGGTTCACATTTATTATGTTGTTACTGAATATGTAAACGATTGTATTTTATTGGGTAGTAAATACTCATATAAATAAATATACTACGACAATACACACATCGCCATCTAGCCCCAAAGTAAGCTTAGCTTGTGTTATGGGTACTCAGATGACTGATGAATATTTTGATGAATAATATACGTAAATACTTATGATATACATATAGACACTGAAAAACATTCATGTTCATTGGACTCAGAAAGCAGGGTCGCTGCCCACTGCGCCAGTCGGCCTACAATATTATAATACCTCTACCTAGCTCGGATGATTGCGTCCGAGCCTATTATCCTTCCTAGGTCTAGGAAAAATACTATGTTTTCCAGCTGCCTTATGACACATACAACACGAAGGTATCCTTTCTGTAGTTTAATTAGTTCTTTAAAATAAATAGAGTACATTTCGTTTGTAAACCAACTATGTAAGAGAGTTGTATTTTTCCTATTATTCCCGTGATAGTAAAGAAGATTTATTAACCGACGTAACTAGAATTGTTATCTCAACATCGCATGTCGGAGCGACTTGTAATTGGTGCGTACACGCTACACTACCCTTCAGATATCGACTGGCCGGAGTAGAGGCCTGCGATTGATTAATCGAACTTGTCGGCACGGATCGGGCTTAATTGAAAAGTCAACGTCTTCCTTACCCGTCCGGTCCTCAGTCAGATCACACGACATGTGAACCATTTATTTCGGTACTTTTGTCGGCAATTAATGCCTCATTAACGCGTTGTTTTTCACATTCAACGCAAAAACGATGGGGTTTTATAAGTTTGTCGTGTCTGTTTGTGTGTGCCTGACTGTCTCTAGCAACGTATTTTCCGAACGATTAAACCGTTTTAGTTTTTTATTTTTGTTTAAAAGTTGAATTAGTCAGGAGTGTTCTATGTTAGATAAAAATCTGTCCAAGATGGCCGCCGCCACAAAATGATAGATATTGGCATAATATTTTTCACAACTCAATATGCTTATCAAATTAAAGGGCTTGACTAGCCGAATAATATACACTATAACAAATACCAAATCCAAGATGGCCATCAGCACAAAATAGCGAATCACATATTTTTTTGATAACTCCTTCAATATGAGCATCAAATGAAAGTGCTTGACTAGTAGAATAATGTACAGAATAGTAAGTAGGATTGTTTAATTTTTTTTATTTTTTTTATGTTAGTGCATATTTTGGTAAAATAACCCTTATTTATCTCCACTGTACCCACTAGTGGGACCATAAACACGGTAATAAATAAGACGGTGTGTATTGTCTGCCATCTAGTCCCAAAGTAAGCGTAGCTTATTACTACTACATACTACATTTATTATGGGTACTAAGATAACTGATGAATTATTTTATGAATAATATACACAAATACTTATAATATATAGATAAACACCCAGACACTGAAAAACATTTATGTTTAACACACAAACATTGTCCATTTTTGGGAATCGAATACACAGCCTTGGACTCAGAAAGCACGGTAGCTGTCCACTGCGCTAATCGGCCATAACTTAGTAGTTCAGTAACTTTATGGTAATGATATAACAAAGTTACTGATCATTGCGACGCGACGCCGAGAAAATTCGTTAGTTTCACCATACAGCAACATCCATACTCCGTATGCCACATGTCCAATACAGCCGTTAGAGCCAAATGCCGATTGCACTGCGGCAGTTATTAATCTAATCGCTGGGAACGACCGCTGGCTATTCAGGCCCGATGTTTCAATAAGCGCGGTAAACAATTCACGAGATTTGAGCTGCCCAATGTTGCTATATAACTTGTTTGTCTGTGGCATGTCAATTCAAAGATTTTATTTAATCCCTATCCCTATCCCTACTTACTAATATTATAAATGTGAATGTAAGTTTGTTTGTTACGCTTTCACGCAAAAACTACTAAACCGATCATCACGAAACTTTGTACACATATTGCTGAAGGTATTAGAAGTAATAAAGGATGCTTTTTATCTCGAAATTAAGCTCAGTTCTCTCGGGAGACGGGACGAAAGTGTTTGACGATTTTACACTAGGCTTAGCTATCCTAAATACATAAAGTGCTGCCACATTTATGAGGCACATGTCTTTCGAAAAACAAAAACAAAAGCGGACAAAGTCGCTGGCAACAGCTAGTAAATAAATTAATGTTACACACATCACCGTCGAGCCCCGATGTAAGCGTAGCTTTTGTTTCGGGTTCTAAGATGACTGATCATTTTTTTTTATTGTTCGAATTAAATTACAACAAACTTTTTACAACAACATCAGCCATCCTCTTGGAAACTAATCCTCAATATAATACATAAATGCTTAAAATATACATATAATCCGCTCAGAAACTGAAATACATTAATGTTCAACACCCAAATATGTTTCAGTTGTGGGAATCGAACCCACGGCCTCGGACTCGGAAAGCAGGGTCGCTGCCCACTGCGCTAATCGGCCTTCAAAATATTAAAATTTTCAAGTATTAAAAGAAGCAGCGCAGTATCCATGTCACCTTTGTAAATGGAGTCGTAATATATTTATTATTTATTTATATTATGTACCTACTAGTGGAACGTATTATATGGGCTTATTTACCTATCTAGAACTCTATACTAAGAAGCGGTGATTGCGTAATAGCGTAGTGGTTAGGACTTCGGTTTCACTTTCGGGGTGGCGAGTTTGAACCCCGGCATCTACCTCTAAGTTATGAGCGTTTAAAGCTAATAAATATCACTTGTTTTTATGATGAAAAATAACATCGTGAAGAAACCTGCATGCCTGAGGGATCTCCATAACGTTATGACCTTTCATAACGTTATGGAGAACCCTCAGGCATGTTTAATATACCAAAACGGTATTGGCCAGCGTGGTGGATTACGGCCTCAACCCTCCTCATTCTGAAAAAAGACCAGTGCTCTATAATGGGCTGGTATAATGTATATATTAAGAATAATTTCTTTGTAACTCATTACCAGTGTGCACTTTTTACTAATATTGTGAGATATATAATATACGTTATATATCTCACAATATTAGTAATACTTTATAATCAATATCAACCCAGTACCTTCCCACTACAGAGCACGGGTACACAGCACGCCAGATCTGTAGGGGCATAGGAAAATCTTCTTGATATCACGGGATATCGGAAATTTTACGCAAGCGATGTTGCTTGCATCCACTAGTATAGTAATATTTCACATAGTCAGGGGTACATTTATTATTGAATGCTGCGTCTACACCGTCGAAATGTTCATAACATGGCCTGGCTATTAGTCTAATGGGGTATATTGGTATCGACCACAACCGCAATTGCGCACCAATGACGCGTCCGCTGGAAACTTGCCCCGAAATTAATAATCGCGTAAGATTAATTATTATCAACGACGTGCCTCCACGCGTACTCTGGTTGCCTAGTACTTTTAATATGAATGCAAGAAAGAAGGGCAAACAAACATAGTCACCTCAGTTCTTTCGTATCGAATTTAACCCGATGGGCTAAACAACATTTTAATTGTTCCTCAGATAACAGATTCAGTTGCATATATTTTTCTGTCCCTCACGGTATTTGTGAAATAATATTTCTATTATCTAATCTATGTTTGTTTCTACGGTAGTCAATTTATACAATAATACATTACATTCGACGGGCTTTAGATATTTCTTTCAACGACCTCCCATGTGGTGGCCATCTTGGACAGATTTTCTCATCAAATAAAGGTTTTCAAAAAACAAGATCAAAATTGGTTTATCCGTTCGGGAAATAAGATGCCACAGACAGCAACAGACACGTCATATAACAGGCGCCAGGGGTTAGTAATTTAAGGCCAATGCATACATTTGAACAATGTGTTAAAACACAAGCAGTGAAAACGCTGTTAAAACGCAATCCTAAGACTAGTGGTTAAGACTTCTCTTTGGTGGGGACCGATTTCAAACCCCGGCTAGTAGCCGAAATTATGTGCTTTTTAAGATATTAAATGTTACTTGCTTTAATGGTGACGGGAAATATCTTGAGGAAACCTGCGTGTCTTGAGAGCTCCCAAAGGCGTGTGAAGTAATACAATCCACACTTGGACAGCGCGATAGACAACGGCCTAAACATCTTGCATTCTGGAAAAAGATAAAGACAGAAGAGTAGGCCGGTAATGAGTCGATAATGTCAGCTCTCACAAGATAGAAAAATGAATGTTAAAATGTAAAATGTAAATTGTTGATGTTGGAAAAGAGCAACTGCTGAGTTTCTTGCCGGCTTCTTCTCGGTAGAATCTGCCTTCCGAACCGGTGTTAGAATCACTACAAACAGACAGACTTGACGTTTCAAAAGTGCTTATATTAGGCCTACTTGAAATAAATGAATTTAGAATTTTGAATTTTTTGAATTTTGATAATGATGATGTAAACACAATTATTACATCAAGGTTATACAATTGATGAATTTCTTAATAAATCTGGTATTATTTCAAGACCTTATTATTACAAATTTTGAATAGAGTGCATTTGATTGATTGTCGGAGTTGTTTTGTTTTTCACGTCTCATATGTAGCCTTACAACAAGATTTTCTCACTCGTACTCGAGAAGTCGTTTTCGAGTATGAAAATACTTGAACATCGGTGTCCATTGGATCTTATTTGGATTGTATTAACCCTCAAATTGTTTCACTTTAACAGAACGTTTGTAAAACAAAAATCAAAAGTACTGGATTTGCAACTCTAACGTGAGAAACATTAGGTCCATTTTATTTTGACGGTACAAAGTTTGAAATTCGAAATTGCATCCTCGATTGTGAGCGAGCCAATCTCGTACTAAGACTACTGGTAAAATAGCCTCTCGGAAATTTTAAATTCCTAGATCATCCCTGCCGGATATTGAACCTCACACTTTTAACGCACCCAAACTCATCATTGCGCCACGGTCCTTAAAATAAATATCTTAAGCTCGTCGAATATTATATATTTTTGTATAAATTGGCTCCCGTAGAAACAAACAAAGATATATATCACAAATACCGTGAGGGACATAAAAAATTATGCAACTTTATCTGAGGTATCCGAGGGACAATTAAAATGTCGTTTAGATCCAATCGGGTTAAATTCGATACTGGTTAATTACCTAACTGTATTAATCGTTAAGTAATAAGATTTTGTGATCACTTTATCTTTTATCTTGGGTTATATTATATCTATATAACTATTACTGACGACCTACCTGGCGCAGTGGTGACCGTTGTGTTTTTATAAGTGGAAGGTCCCGACTTCGATTCGCGGCAGGGGTAATTTAGTTCATAATTTTTTTATTTCGTCGCTCCCACCGGACCAGACTGGAGAAAATTGAGAAATTATAAATTCTCATAAATTCTTATAATTTCTCAAAGTCGGGACCTCCCACTTGAAGCCACAGCCCTCATGAACTTTAATAGTAGAGAGTAGAAATCTGTCTCTACCTGTTTTAGTCAAAAGAGGTATCTCATGAACTTTAATAGTAAAGAGTGGAAATCTGTCTCTACCTGCTTTTAGTCAAAAGGGGTATCTCATGAACTTTAATAGTAGAGAGTGGAAATCTGTCTCTACCTGTTTTTAGCAATTTAGAAAACAACGTGAGGAAACCTGCATGCCCGAGAGTTGTTCGTAATTTTCTCAAAGGTGTGTGGAGTCCACCAATCCGCACTGGGCCCGCGTGGTGGACTACGGCCTTAACACCCTTCTCACTGTGGTACCCGTGCCCTGTAGTGGGCCGTTAATGGGTTGATGTGATGATGATGGTGATGATCAGGTGAGATTGCAGTCGAGGGCTGTCTTCGGGTGTAATAAAAAAAATCAAAAATTAGGATTTCTATAGCCGCCGTTACATAAAATTATGAAAACAAAGGATGAAAATTAGTGTTTTGTAATTTTTTTTACACACACATATAGTGAGAACATAGTTCGAAGACTCAAAAGGACTGAGCTAGTGTAGTGTAGTGAAATTTATTGGATCTAATTCTAGGATATAAACTAATGTATATGTTCAAGTTAAAATAAATTTTACTTATTAGTCTTAAGGCCAGATTATAATTTTAATAAAGTCACTCGCGTGCGTGGAGGGAGAAAAAATTCAATGTTTTGTAGTATTTCATATTAAACCTTGTAAATACCTTTTTATTGTACCGTTACCTTGGTAAATAATACCAATGACTAAATAGGATAAGTTGTTAGGCTAAAAATTCATACCTAGCCACAAATTAAAAGATAAGTCTACAAACTGCCACGTGAATTTATTTACGTTGACAAATTATTATTATTATCATAGAAATTATAAGTACTTTTTTATAATTGAGCGAAGAGTTTAAAAATATTAGGAACCTTATGTTGTATGCAATAAGGGGGTACTCGAAATGAGGTTTATTTAACATATGCAGAGTGCATTCATAAAACAAGTCGTAATCGGATGGAGGTAATAAATCGCTCCTAGCCGTTTAGATACAAACGTGAAGGGAATTCGGGATTTTATAAACAGTTCACACGACGTTGCGTGTTATCGCATGAATCTAATGAATCAATTGGTGATACAGGTTCTTTATTTTTTATAGATTTTGTGTTTTTTATTGCATATCTACTATATTAATCTATGCTTTATAATAAAGCTTTGAGTCACGGGCTATGGAGTGAGAGCGGTTAGGATTTTGTTGACTTTGTAATTTATTTGCACATAATAAAATAAAATTAAGTAACTCCTTATAATATTGGCTATTTGTGAAATAAATACCGTTAAAATCGATTAAGCAGTTTCTTATATAAGAGCGAACTAAGAGACATAATAAAAAAAATATATTTGAAATCTATATATATAAAAGAGAAAGTGTGTATGTTCCGTATAGGCTCCGAAACGGCTGGACCGATTTTAATGAAACTTTCAGGGAATCTCCGGATTGACCTGGCGAGTAATCCTGTTAAGTTTGGTTACGATCGGAGCACTCCTTTTTTTTGAACTGTCAAACTGTCAAATACATCTTTTATTTACTATGATAATATTCTATTTTTGGGTGTACGTGGGTGTAAATAATGATCTTCACCCGCTCGAGAAGAGAATAGAAGAGAATGAATACGGAGAGAAATAAATGTTTTAATATATTATGAGACTTAAATTAAAAATTTAATGATGTAAGTTTATTGTTTAAATAAAATATAGCAAAATCTAGCCCGGCGAAGCGGGCTGGGTACGCTAGTTTTCTATAAAAATTTTAAATAATCAAATATAACTTGCTTCAACGGTGAAGGAAAACATCATGAGGAAACTTGCATGGCTGAGAGTTCTCCAAATTATTCTTAAAGGCGTGAGAAGTCTACCAAGTATTACATGGCCAGGGTCAGCGTAGGTGGTGAAGCCTAAGCACTTTTCATTTTGAGAGGCCATGACCTGTGACGAGGGTTGTACAAATGTAGAATTGCATTACATCAATTACAACTATTGAGTTATATTAATTATTATTACTATTGAGATGGTGATAACAAAAAAAAATAACAACCGGCTAAGTTTGTTTTGGGCTTCTTTTTAGACCAGGGCGCGTTTGAAACCCTCGTAGCCTTAGTTTTCATTTGACGAATTTGGAGCGAAACGTACGTAGAGGGTACATTGCCGAAGATCTGTTTGGTGTGGAGTATAAGGATTGAAATTAATTATTTGTTATTTTTATTTTTTACTACGACAGTACACATGTCGCCATCTAGCCCCAAAGTAAGCCTAGCTTGTGTTACAGGTACTAAGATGACTGATGAATATTTTTATGAATAATATACATAAATACTGAGAATATACATATAAATACCCAGACACTGAAAAATATTCATGCTCATCACACAAACATAGGTTCGCTGCAAACTGCGCCAATCGGCAGTCAATTATAAATTACACCATACAGACTCTCCTGCTTTTCGCGGAGTATAGCAAATTAAGCTTAATTCACATAATATATCATGGAATTCCGCAAAGTAACGCCACGCCTGCTTCTATCCAGCATTTAAAAACGGGTTTATTTTTGTCATGCCTGTGTCAATACTCCGTGACATAAAATAGCACCGGGTAGAAAATTGGGTCAATCCCAAAGGGCGGGTGTGTGTTAGGGGCAAAACACGCAGCCCTTATCGCATGGAGCGTGCGTGCCTTGCAATGAATTACAGCAACTAGTTACATAAATCAGCTGGTCACGTCATAACCAGCGGTTTCTGTTGTATGCCTATTCATGACATATTTTCATATACAAATATAAAGTCAGTAGAGCCCGAAGTTTGGGACACCCAAAGTTGCCTGTCTTTCGGCATTCCACAAGATATGTTTCTTTCACAGAAAGTAAATATATTTTGTCTGGTGGGAGGCGTCGGCCGTGCCGCTAAGCTATTTAGCATTCCAGTATAATTTCGCGTACAAACTAATTGAGGTATATGTATAACTGCCGTACCCCCTAATAGGTTAGCCCGCTACCATCTCAGACTGCATCATAACATACCACCGGGTGGGATTGCATTTAAAGGCTAAATTTTTGTGTAATACAAAATAAAAAAAACTAATAAATTTTGTTCCAACTAGACCATTCTACCATCGAAGTGCGAGGCATCGTAAAGATCTGCACCCTTACGTTGTTGATATACCTTGAGCTTGGTCAAAGCACCATGTCACAAATGACACAGGTATCAAAATATTTAAGAAAAATGTATTTAAATGTACATTCAATATTAAAAGTTGTACATAAAGATTTACGGGTAGAGAAGAATCTTCAGAAATACTTCTGTCTTCGATATGGCAAATATGTAAACTTATTCCGCATAAACAAAAGCATAAATAGATTCACTTCCAATACATAGCCTCCTTTGAAAAGTTTGTTCAAAAGAAAATGTTACGCTGCTTTGTTAACAAGATTGCGATTAAAGAGTTTTGGGATAAGATCGGATGTTCTGAAAGGTTCTAAGGTCGATGAGGCCTACGCTCTTGTATCGCTATCAGTCAACACCTCTCGAAAATCTATTGTCGTTCGAAGAGTTGGTATAGAAGGGAATTTACTTGGAATTTTCGATATTAAGCCGAAAAAGTTGAATAGAAATAAAAGTTGATAAAATAATGAGGCGAGTATATATGTAAAAGCTTTAACATTGTATGAAATCTTCTCTGAATCGAAGAAAGGATTCCTTTATAAGATTTTGAAATGAAGTCAATATTCGGCTACGTAATCACACTTCGAATACCAAAGTTCTACGTGTTTTTTTACTTACTCTTTTGAATAGATTTTCTTAGTATACGAAAATCATTATGTAGATTTATATTTAAAAAACTTTGAGTGTAAAATTGTTTTTTGACGTGACGTCTTATAATTCGATGGAGCCGGCTGCACGCACGAAAAAACATGACGCATGCGGCGTTACCTCGCTCTGAGGCGTTCCATTCAAGGCTTGAAGTGCAAGCGAGAGCGCGGAACGAGCGACAAAGAGGCACAGTCGGCCTCCGCGTTCGACATCTGTCTCTCTCCTACTTGAGTGAGCGATGCGTCCGCGTGGACAGCTTCTATACAATAAAACATTTACATGTTTTCGGCAAGGATGAACAGCAGTGAACAGTGAATGTCGTGTCAATTGTTTATAGCAACGATAATATCTATCAAACAAATAAAATTAAAATTTTCTTTTGAAAAATGCAACCATTCCATCAGTATTTTCTTACGACGTTGTCACGTTCAACTATCGTCAGTAAGCCGACTTTACAGACAACCAATTTCTTTTTAAATATATCGCCGCTACTGGTATGATTCAAGTTGTATTTTATTGTAAAAAATAATCAGGTGTAGTTTTCAAAACGAACTCTTTTAATTCAGTTTAATTAAGTATCTCTAAAAATAACTTTTTCGTATAGGTGTAGTCCTAGTCGTTACATTTTTTTACTCGCGATAACTTCTACATTTATTGTCCGATTGGAACGAAATAAAAAGTATATAAGAACTAATACTGGTATACTAAGGTAACCGACTTTGTTTTTTTTTGTTTCTACCGGCGATCTAATAAAATTTTGATGGTCCCCGGACTTTTTTGTAGGTAATGATGAGTACATTAATCGTGTAAAACAAAATGTATCAACAATAGTTTTCTCAGGGCACTCCAAGTAAGCAAAATTATAGCCCTCTATGGACAGCATTTGTCGAACTCGCTGGCGCAACGGTGAGCGCTGTTATTTTAAGGAAGTCCCGGCTTGGATTCACGTCAACGGCAATATGAGAATTTATAATTTCTGAATTTTCCCTGGTCTGGTCTGGAGGGAGGCTTTGGCCGTGGTTAGTAGCCCCATTTCTTTTAGAGTGGTGGAAAAGCTTTATTGCTATCTCCGACACTTAGGCAGGACGGAGGTTATGTGGGTCTCCCCGCTCTAAACCCAACCTAAAAACCACCACGGCATGTCCCTCTTGTTGGCTTCGTTAGACGCCCGGGGAACGGCTAATTACTACTGTAAGGCTCAGTAAATCAGTAAATCGATGTAATTGTTATAATTGATATCATCGAATAGCCGAAAAGTGTCATATGCGATATGAAATCGCTAATCCATAACTAAATCTAATTATAGATCTCTATATAGATTCGATTAATATCAACGAATGTTACCGACACTCTCGGGATTAGATTTTCGTTTTAACTTTATATTTTCTAGATTATTAACCTTGTGTCACTTTACACTCAGGTCACGAGCTGAAACTAAAAGTCGTACTCCCGATACCGCAGAGTTCAAGTACGTTTAGATAAAGTGAAAATGTAAAAGTTTCGATAACACTGTGATGCGATGAGATGCCTTTGAACTCGGTTCAATCAGAACTCTTCATTTTATATTATTTTTCTTGTAAATGGAGGCACAATAGATTCCAGCTATATATTAAACTTGCACTGGCCACGAGAGACTTCAGACGCCCTTACATTATAGAGAATTAGAGAGAGTTCTCCGTAGCTAGTTACCACTCTAATGACAAAGACGTGCCGCTGAGGAATTAAGAGTTCCGGTGCGTTATCGCCTAGAAACCGATAATGGGTATGCCTACCATACTTAACCCGCCAGGTTAGCCCTATCATAATAAACTGCAGTCAAGGGCTAACTTGTAGTAGAATAAAAAGCAAGTAATAATATTCCTGCACTAAGCAATAACGTCTCTTACGACTTCTTATCGCTGTTATTATACGGCCGATTGGCGCAGTGGGCAGCGACCCTGCTTTCTGAGTCCAAGGCCGTGGGTTCGATTCCCACAACTGGACAATATTTGTGTGATGAACATGAATGTTCAGTGTCTGGGTGTTTATCTATATATTATAAGTATTTATGTATAATTGTATATTGTTCATAAAAAATATTCATCAGTTATCTTAGTACCCATAACACAAGCTGCGCTTACTTTGGGGCTAATTGGCGATGTGTGTAATTGTAGTAGTATATTTATTTATTATTAATTTATTTATTAACGTTACGCCACGTTTATTAATAAGGGGTAAGGCCGACTAAGGTTATCCTACGGATTTTTCCTCTTTACAAATATTTCCCTTAGATACTTTATAAATATCATCATCATATCAACCCCTTACCGGCCCACTAAAGGTTAAGGCTGTAGTCCACCACGCTGGCCTAGTGCGAGTTGGTGGACCCCACACGTCTTTGAGAACATTAAAAGGGACTCTCAGGCATGCAGGTTTCCTCGTTATGTTTTCCTTCACCGTTAAAGCAAGTGATATTTTAATTGAGTGCTGGGATTCGAACTCGCTCCCTGGAAAGTGAAGTCGAAATCCTACCTACTGGGCTATCACCGCTTTATAAATATACCTTATCTATATATTATAAATATATCTATGAATATAACCTTCAATAAATAAATAATAGTTTGACGTCCTCACGACACAGAATAACCCTAAAGCTATTTACCAATTTTGCATAATCCCAATTCAGCTCAGTTCAAAATAATGACGTTGTAAAAAGAAATTTCGCGAGCGGGAGATTCCATCATCGCGGGATAGCGCCGAGGCGCCCACGTTCACAGCTCCGAAAGGGTTCCAGCGAGGTTGTAATAAAGTAATTTATCCACTTCCGATAACAGGGCAATAATCCCCGGGTACGCTCGCGACGAATATGAGGAATAAATAGCGTGGCCTGGAGCGAGGAGGGGAAAATGTAGGGAGCGAGGAAGGAGTGGTGAGGATTTTCCGCGTGGTGGCGCCGATAAGCTCCGGCAAGGACAGAATGCACTGAAATGAGCTGCCTATATTGACATGTTAATGGACTTAGTGATGGATAAGAAATCCCTGAGGAATGAGCAATTTTCTAAGGAAAATACGCACTATTACGATACATACCTTAAGCTAATTCAATAGAAATAATATAAGAACATTTGAGAAGCGGTGATAGCGCAGTGGGTAGGAACTCGACTTCATTTTCGGGGGGTAGAGTTCGAATCCCAGCACGCACCTCCCAATATTCAAAGTAATGTGCGTTTTAAGTAATTAAAAATATGACCTGCTTCGACGGTAAAGGAAATCGTGAGGAAACCTGCATGCCTGAGAGTTAAACATAATGTTCTGAAAGGTATGTGGAGTTCACCAATCCGCACTGGGCCAGCGTGGTGGACTACGGCCTTAAGTCCATTGTGGGTTTTCATTCATTACCGACTCACTACAGAGCAATCGGGTCGTTAATGGGTTAAAATGATGGCATTCCCTGACAACTTATTTTTTAAACATTGGCAAAAACTGCACCGTATTCTGAACCTGCAATAATATAAAATAGTTAATTTAATAAAATAGTTACTAAAAAATGATTTATTGTTCTAATTAATTATTGTTTTTTTTTCAATCTTAGTGTCATATATATATTATATTCATTTTATTTAATCTCTCAATTTTGTGTATGGGTCCCCTCCCCACCACCTGTAATAAGATTATTTTATTTTATTTATTTATTATTTATAGATTGGACGATTTATAATGGCTTATTTATAGAGTTATTAGCAAAAGCAAGCAAGGACGAAATGCACTGGAGAACGAGCTGCCTATATTAACTTGCTAATGGGACTTGAGAAAGATGGATATGAAGTCGCCGAAGATGTAGGAGTTTCGAAGCGACGAAGTGTTTAACACTGCATGTATAAAATTTCAGTACGAGTAGAATTTATTGCGCTAAATAAAATGCATTCGAGTGAAATAAATTTTCCATATATTCGTATCTTATGTTTACTACCCACTACGGAGATGGTATATGCACTTATAACGTCATGATCTTAATTTACGCTGCGAATAAGCCTTAATAAGATATCGTATTTAAAAGAAGCTTTGTTAATTTGATGGTACGACGATATGAAAGAACCTAGATACCCTACAGCAAGTGACGGTAAGCCAAAGTACTAACTTCGGTTAGTGGTTACACTGACAGATAGCTGTAAAAACGTTACTGCTTTTATTTACTTGTCATTTCATACAACAAGCTCTATATGGTTAACGGTATCTCCTCCCGGTGGTAATTATCTGTTAAAGACTGGAATTGCTTTTATCGTATCATTATCAAAAAGGAAAACGTATCCGTGTAAAGATTTGGATACTTTTGTTTGGCAAAACAATGGATAGATAGGTTGTTGTTTTATTGAGGTAGTTAGCTACAACCTATAGTTACATTTTAAATCAATGGCCACAATTATTTGATTTGGTTAGTAGTTGCCTCAGGGATATGATCAGAGCATTGCACGTTTTATATTGTACACACATCTACTACAGGAAGTATTGTGAAAAGGACACCTGAGAGTTGAGACTAGTACAGTTCAGGTTAGACATTTGAGTACATCAAAATTGTTACCATTGTCTCATAATGATTTGAGAAATCAAAATCGGAGTTGGGACCTACCATGCGTAGTCATCAAGACATCTTGCGTCATACTCGTAGTGTTGCTTTGTTTATTATATGTTCGCTGGCTGAAGTGGAACCACTTGGACCGGCCATTATTTATGATTGTAAAATGAGTTATTTGTTTGCTGCATCGTTCATTACGTAATAACCTAGACAATATGCGCTGTGGTTCCACTGTTTATTTCAAAATCTATCTTGACAGGGGTTGCTCAAAGGCGAACAACTCACAGAATCAGCGTCTTACCGCGATAGATTAGATTGCTAAAGTAGCTACTGGAACCATGTGGACTGGCCATTATGTAAAATTGCAAAATGAGTTGCTTGTTTGCTGGATTGTTCATTACGTAGTAACCAAGTCATTACGCGTTGCGGTGTTGCTCTGTTTATTTTAAAATGAAGCTAAATTATTTTCCATCAGTTACAATAGACATAGATTTGCGGTCCGCAACTGATTGGGGCGGCTTGTACAAACTAACAATGTAAATGATTTTGCGGTCCATTTGCGACAACAAACCCAAATAAACCCCTTTTTTGGAAATAGGTACCTTGTAGCAGTTCAAATGAATATAACCCCGCAACCACTTTTGCTAACAAAAAAACTATGTTAAACTTAGTAAATAGAAATAATAACGTAAATATGATCATTCGAATGCAAGAAAGTCTACTTTCTAGACACTTGTTAACTCAGGTCATAATTTTGTTTATTCCTTCATTCAAATCACAACCAATAGAACCACATGTAATACATTGAAATATGATAATAGCCTAAGGTACTAGATACAGATAAAAAAAAAAAAAAAAAAAAAAAAAAACAGTTAAAAAAAAAGGCTACTATGTACACTTATTATGTATTAAGTACACAGATTTTTTGTCTTAGGAGCTGTTGTCTAGTGCCCATCCTAGTCTGTGTAATTGCATTTTCATTTCGTTCGATAAACTCTTAAAAATACCTTAAAATCGCTTTTGTACGACACGACTAAGAAAATATAACGGAGAACGTCCTATGTGCTACTGCCATCGACTGCGATCACACCCGTCTGCCTAGCGTGGTGATTATGAGCAAATCCTCCGATTCCAAGAGGCCTTTACACTGTGGACTGTTTTATCGTAAAGAAGTCTGGTAAAGAAATTTTTGGCACCCAGATTCATTTGACGGCCGACTGGCGCAGTGGGCAGCGAACCTGCTTTCTGAGTCGTGGCCGTGGGTTCGATTCCCACAATTGGAAAATGTTTGTGTGATGAACATGAATGTTTTTCAGTGTCTGGGTGTTTATCCGTATATTATAAGTAATTCTGTGTTTAATATTCATGGAAATATTCATCAGCTATCTTAGTACCCATAACACAAGCTACGCTTACTTTGGGGCTAGGTGGCGATGTGTGTAATGTCGTAGTATATTTATTTATTTATTTATTTATTATTTATATACTAGGGGCAAGTGTATAACTTGTCTTTGTTATGAATAAACGCTCAAGTGTAAAGGATCTCGAGAATTTCATCCAAACGCCTCCGAGGAGAAATATTTTATTTTAATACTTGTGCTATCACAATATGAATCGCTTCCTTACAGTGTACCATTTGCTGTACTTGGAATTTCAGCAATCTTACTAAGATCAGCTTAAAAGTGAATATGTGCCTTATGCGTGAGATATACGGTCCGTTTTCGTTTATTTATGTTGTCCTAAGCAGTAAGTGCGTCCGGGATGGCTAACGATAATTCGCAAGGCCATTATTAGCGGTGTATAGGAAACGCTCTCCGGCTGCGTACTCTTGATGGCCATCGGCTTCGTCATTTACACATTAGCCGCTACTATATACACCGACCCTATGTTCCTATAAATAAACTAGATGTTGCCCGCGACTTCGTATGTGTCAACGCCAATGACAGCAGCACGATTAAGCTGATAGTATGGACTAACTATGTTGTTCTGTCTATTCTGTTCTGTTTGTTTTTTTTTGTTAAGACAAAATCGGGTTTAGTTGGTTAAAAGAACTTTTTCAATTAAATAATTTGTTCTTTTATTCCACTGTAGTGGCCCTTGACTGCAATCTCACCTGGTGGTAAGTGATGATGGTAGCGAGTTAACCTGTTAAGGAGTATGGTAGTCATAACCCCCAATCGGATTCTATAGGACATCGCACCGGAAGACTAAATCGCTTAGCGGCACGTCTTTGTTGGTAGGAAAGTATCTAGCCACGGACAAATCCTCCCACCAGACCAGACCAGAGAAAATTTAGAAATATCAAATTCCCAAATGCCCTGCTGGGAATCGCACCCACCTACCCTCCTACTAAAAAATCACAGCGCTGACCATTGCGCCAGGAAGGTGGTTAAAAAATTTTTTTTATTCCGGTGTAATCGTACATGCATTTTTTTAAATACCAATTACTTCTAAATCAAATGTCCGATTGGAATTAATTAAAAAGTATTTTCATCATAACCATATCAAGCCATTACCGGCCTACTACAGGGCACGGGTCCCCTCCCACAATGAGCAGGGGTTAAGGCCGTAGTACACCACGCTGGCCCAGTGCGAATTAGTGGACTCCACACACCTTTGTGAACATTATGTAGAAGTCTCAGGCATGCAGTCCTTCACCGTTGAAGCAAGTGATATTTAATTTATTTTTAGCAAATAAAAGATTATGATTAACCCTTTTTATTTGAATAAGAATTAATTCTACGATACTAATGTAGTCATAGTCGTATGTGTGAAGCGCACCAAAGTTTCCACGTCTTCTAAATACAGTTAAAAGAAGAAGAGGAAGTAAACACTTTATTGCGCGTATAACATACAGGAAAAGAAACAGTAAGGAGTATACAGTAAACAATGTAGACATGCAAAAGCGGCCTTATTGCTGCAAGCAATCTCTTACAGGCAGCCTTACCAACCAGGGAAGAGTTATAAGAGAAAAAGCTTTGGATTTCGTAGTGAGTTTACTGTGGTAAATAAATGATACTAAATGTATCCAAATTTTATACAACCTTTTCTTAGTTCTGTTGGAGGTTTCCGACACGGTTATCTCTTTGCCCAAGCTTATTAATGCAGTGCAACGAATGGGGTCTACTTGTAAGAAGGTAAGGACCTAAGTTCGCGTGCTTTTAATGCTTTAAGTGACTCTATGCATGCCGGAGAATTTGTTATAGCGAAGTTTTCACCGTACTTACACCAGTAAAAAAAAATTGGTTAGTTTTCTTTAAAATTCGAAGCTAGAATGCTTCACCATGTCTACGTCAAATCTATATATATACCTTTTAATGGAATTAAAAGGTATTAAGGTCTTCTTACGAACTGCGAAGCGGTGATAGCACATGGGGCAGGAGCTCGAGTTCCCTTTCGGTCCGAGTTCGAATCCGAGCACGTACCTCTAACTTTTCTAAGTTATGTGCGTTTTAAGTAATTAAAATATCATAACCCTTCTCACTGTGGGAGGAGATCTGTAGTGTTAGGGTAGGCAGCAAAATGTTAGGGTAGGCAGAGCTTTTGTGCATGTATGAAGTGCACGCCACTATGTTATCGTAATATATGAGCGGTTGGTATACTCGCGTGCCGGCTACTTACGACTGGTCTATAAATCTCAATCGATGCAATCGCTGGTTTTACCGAGAGTTTTAACGATGCGAAATGAATGCGAGGAATTTAGAATCGACCATTGTGTTTATACTGGATGTTTAACTGTATATTATAAGTATTTATGTATATGTTACATAACAAAATATTCATCGGAAATCTTAGTACCAGTAACACTAAGTACGCTTACTTTGGGCCTGTGTATGTATTGTCATAGTATATTTTTTTATTTATTTCACATTCCGAAATTCCCGGGGGCCGAGTTCGAATCCCAACCTCTAACATTTCTAAGTTATGTTCTTTTTAAGTAATTAAAATATTACTTGCTTCAACGGCTAAGGAAAACATCGTGAGGAAACCTGCATGCATGAGTGTTCTCCAAAGGTGTGAAGAGTCCACCAATCCGCACTGGGCCAGCGTGGTGGACTACGGCCTTAACCCCTTCTCATTGAGGGTGAAGACCCGTGCTCTGTGGGCCGGTAATGGGTTGAAATGATGATGATGATGATTCCTCCTCAACCTTATAAAACAAATTGTAAACGAGAAAGTTCGTGAGCTGAATAGATGGGTTTGGGAATTTATAATATCTGAATTTTTAAGTGCGTTGAGAGCGTCGCGTGCGTCGAGTGCGTTGCTTCAGTCATCACGCCAGGTGTGCGTCAGTCGTGATTTGCAGTGCTGCGATGATCACGTCGGTATTTAAAAAAAAAGGAGTTACAAAGACGCATGATTATATTATAGCGAATACGAGCAACCAAGGTACAATAACCCAAGTTGCCGGTACATTTAGTACCCATCTTAAATTACAACCTCGAACCGACTGCGGTACGGTATCCGCGATAACGATTATTGCTCCGTATCTCAAGTAACGCCGGAGCATTGGAATTAACATGGCCCGAAGTTTATGGAGTCATTCCAAGGGAAAATACTGCCTAGTACCTCGACCCGTCTACTCGGAAGTATCCAGATCGGGCTGTGTCTCATGATGTTTTCATTGGCTCTTTATATTGCAGATATTGTCTAAGACCCGATGTTCGTAATATTCAATCTAATCCAATATCTTCGGATGGCATATTTAATGTTATAGGATCAGACACAGTACACTCCAGTAGAAACTGTATACTCATATAAATATACTCCTTACTTACCTACCTTATCTAGAGGTAGGAATAGAAAAAGGATAGAACGATGAAATTTTAGTAGCATTAGAGAATTCATGAATAGAAATAGGATAGCACTACTAAATACGTTTGCCGTATGCAGTGGCGTGCACAAGATTATTGACCAGGGTAGGCATAAAGCTTGAAAATAGCATAACATAAAAAAAAACTCGAGTTATATGTAATTTTAAGGGTAGGCAGTGCATTTGTTTACATATGAAATGCACGGCACTGGTCGTAGGCTAGAACATTGAATTTAATGTCGACCAGGGAAATACTACCTTCATAATTATTTCTGACGCTAAGCAGCATTGTTGCAATGCTGTGTTCCGGTCTGAAGGGCGTGTCAGGTGTCATTACAGGTGTATGAGGCTGAACATCAACGCCTCAGGTAAATGGACACAGAGCGGCATGAATTAATTGACGGCCGATTGGCGCAGTTTGTAGCGATCCTACTTTCTGAGTCCAAGGCCGTGGCTTCGATTCCCACAACTAGATAATGTTTGTGTGATGAACATGAAAGTTTTTCAGTGTCTGGATGTTTATCTGTTTATTTATTATTTCAACAACTTTATCGCATAATAAAGGAAACACACACAGGAACACTTTCATTAACGTAAATAATATGCAAAAGGCGGCCTTATCACTAAAAGTGATCTGTTCCAGGCTACCTTAACTAATGTAATAAGGCAACGAGAGACGGGAAATCGCAATCTATATATAAAAGAGAAAGTGTGTGGGTATGTTCCGAATAGGCTCCGAAACGGCTGGACCGATTTTAATGAAACTTTCAGGTAATCTCCGGATTGACCTGGCGAGTAATCCTTTAAAGTTTGGTGACGATCGGAGCACTCCTATTTTTGAACTGTCAAACTGTCAAATACAGGTTTTATTTACTATGATGATATTCTATTTTTGGGTGTACCTACATGGGTGTAGATAATGAAAGATCTTCACCCGCTCGAGAAGAGAATGAATACGGAGAGAAATAAATAATATAATATATTATGAGACTTAAATTAAAAATTTAATAATGTAAGTTTATTGTTTAAATAAAATAAAGCAAAATCTAGCCCGGCGAAGCGGGCTGGATATAAAAAAGATAATATACATATTAATTATTAGTATATTATTCATAAAACAATATTCATCAGTCATCTAGTACCCATAACACAAGCTACGGTTACTTTGGGGCTAGATGGCGATGTGTGTATTGTAGAAATATATTTATATATATACATTTATAATTAATCAATAGGTGCTGGTTTTTCACCGACCATCAGAAGGGCTATCTGTGTGATACGTCATATTTAAAACAAAAAATATAGGTGTACCAGCCAGCCAGAACGCGAAAGTTTTCTTTCACATATATTGGCCATCGAACAGTGCAGCTTTCCAATAAAAAAGCAAACCTTAAAAGTCTAACGATTGGCTGAATTTGTTTTGGGACCCTCGTTAGCTTTATGAACAATTCAAAAGGCCATGTAAATATTGCCCATTCGAATAAAGATAATTCTGATTATGATTCTGAACAAAGCTAAGAATGGCTTCATTCAGAATATTTCATTTCAAAGGTGGCGTTAAGCACCTAAATACCGGATGAAATAGCACTTAACACCGAAACGTGAAATGTAACGCGGAATTCTAATTAATCCGCCAAAAATTCGCGAGCCACAAACGCAGGGGGATTAGTTATGGACATTTTGTACGCGGTTATGGGATGTTTGCGAATTGCTGATATTATCTTAATAGAACGGCAAGATTTACGGGCGGACCCTTTGGGCTGGTGACGCGTTAAAAAGGCTCACTTACACAGTGCGAGCTGCTAACTTGAAAGTATAGAGGTATTAGTATCTCTACCTTTGTTTTAATCAAACAGATCTGAACAAATCACAATTACGTCGCAATTCTTTACTACTGTTTTTAGTTGACATAATTTCCCATAGGAGGTAGAGAGAACACGGACTAATTTAAGGTTTAAAACTACTACGATTAGGTACATTTTACTATTACGTTTCGATTTGGAAAACTATTTTACAAGCTTGCAAATCTTTATCACTAGTAGTAGGCATGAGACTTCACACCAACGCCTGAGGTTGTTGGACACAGGGCAGCATTTTGTAGGACGAGGATCTTGCATGTACTGCAAATTGTTGCTCTGTGGTGTTGGTTTTCCAGTGACTACTAGGAGAGCCATCTGCTTGGTCCATCAATTGTTACAACTTGCAAAATGTAAACAAGCCGTTACTGTGCGGACCCTTTGCGCTCGATGGCGACGCGTATTACAGTCGGACGGATTTGCTACATGCCCGCTCGAATCAGTCTGCTGGGAAAACAATTATTGTCGGTGCTTACGGAGGGATGAGATAATTTCGGTTGCCGTTTATTATAATGGTGTAATATAAAAATAGCTTTACTGGGCAGTTTCCTGTGATAATATTTGCTTGCCAACTCAGTGTTCTAAAGACATAGAAAAGTTTCTACCTACTAAAATTGCTAGCTTATGTTAGCAATTGGTTTTTGCTCTTGTTTTTATTCCACTACGCCCGTTACCATCTTAGACTGGGGTGAGTTAGCCCTTGACTGCAAACTCACCCCAGTCTAATATGGTATCGATAAGGGGTATCAGTATATACGCAAAAATGTGTCGGAACGCTAAATCACTTTGCGGGCACATCTTTGTTGATAATGTAGTAATTAGCCGCGGCCAAAATCAGTTCAGAGAAAATTAAAAAAGTTATAAATTCGCAATTCCTGCCTGGAATTTAACCCAAAACCACCCACATAAAACCATAGCTCATAAAATTTTTATTTTTTAAGTAATTACCTTAATTTCTATGAAATGATAATAATTATTATTTCATTGCATTTAATTTATTTATTGATACATACAGACTTGACATTTTATTTTGTTTCTTGAGACTTGCCGATTTGGTGCATATTAAGCCATTCATTTCACATTCAGCATATCAGCCCATTTAAATTTGCATGATGTCTACATGTACAACATGTTAGTGTAATAACTGTAGTAACCATATAATGTAACATAAAACTTAAGTATAACCGAGCATCTAATTAAATGTAAGTAAGAATTATAATTGCTTAACACCAAGAACTCTCAGGTTCTCTATGGCCCAAGACATGTTACATAAGACAAGAGGCAGACTTAAAGGTTAGTTTGAACCTTAAAGAAAAAAAATCACTGTAAGCAGATACATCTGAAGGTAGGATTAAAGAAAAGACGCGACCGGAAGGGCTGACTCCGTTGTTGTTCTATAAAAGTTGCATCAGAAGTAATATTGAGAAAATAAATTCTAAGGCACAAAGCGAAAAAATATCAGCGCTGCATTCGCAAGATTAGAGTCAATTAGTAGCAGAACTTTAGAACTAGCTGAGCGGATGTAAACAAGTTTCCTACACAATTTTAATGCGGAAATTGGGTCGATCGTTGGGCAAGCTATAGTCAAAGAGCTGTCTGACTTTTTGTTACAGTTTTCTTTTACTCTTTATAGGGTAAACCTATTAACGATGATTACTAATTATTATACCACTAGCTATTGTTATTTATTCTTCTTCTGAATTTATTATGGTTTTTTTAGAATGCCCGTGGGATCTGTTAATTTTCCAGGGATAAAAAGTACCTTATGTTACCTCTCCATCTCTGTGTTAGACTAGTTAGTTCAAACACACTTTCACATTTATAATATTAATTTATTTCAAATTTTTATTAGAATCTCTAACTCGTAGTTATAGTAGTAACGCAACGGGCCACGCGGTTGTTTGCTCAGTTTGACACTGGAGCAGACTGAAAATCAGCGCTGAGCATTGTTGCCAATGCACAAGCATAAGGCTGAGTTTGCAGCCATTGCCATATTGTTAATAATAAATTGGTAATAATTTAGTTCAAGATCTTATATCAACAATAGAGTATGGCAATAAAGGATTATTATTATTATTGTTATGAAGTTAGGATAGTGACATTTTTGCTAGAAACAAATTATGGGGTTGCTTCACCGATGACATTGACAAGATCGTGACGTATTGCACTATTCTAGCGACACTCAATATATGTATGCGTAGACTTACTATAAAATATACACTAATATATAAGCTTGCCGGTATGCTTTTGACGTATACTAATACGGGTGTTTCACTTTTTGGACGGGTAAAATTTTTTTACCTTTTGACCTTTTAATTCGATTTTCTATTGTTTTGAGTTTTAACTTCGGTCGGCAGTCCTTATGACTGCTGTCCACAAGCTCTCGGGCTACTCGAGCTATCACAAAGGCCAGCACAGCTTGTCGGTTTCTTCTCAGATCAAAGAGGTAATTGGACGGCCGATTTGCGCTCCAACACATCAGCTGGCCGATCATTTACGAGAACATTACACCGAGCTGTTAAACGTATAACTTGTAATTTGGGAGGGCATGATTTTGGTTTTACTTAAGTTTATCCACATTAAACCATCGAGTTTCGCTATCGCCCTGGCTTTACCCGATAGAATATGTTGATCATCAAAAACCTATAACAGTCCACTGCTGGACTAAATACCTCTCCCAACGGGAGGGTTTGCCCATAATCACCACGCTGGGCAGACGGGTTGCTGGTCGCAGTAGATGGTGGGAGTAGCCTAGAGGACGCTGCTGCCTTTTCTCCGTTGTATACCCTGAGTCGCCTCGTACGACACCCGCGGGAAGCGAATTCCGTTCTGCCGTCACCACCACGATAATAATTTTTCAAATGTGAGCAGAGTGGTGGAATCTAGCTCCATTCTGTACGTTCTCCTCTTATTAATTTACCATTATTTAGGACAGTTTGTTTGTTGTGACACAAGCATATTATGACTTGATGTACTTCAGGACTGTCCTGGAACTCCCCTCCAGGGCAGTTCTTTTTGGTTTTGATACTAAGCACTATTAGGAAACCATGACTTTTTTTTTGCATTAAAAGTTGATTGTTGTGTAAGAAATAAATTCAAAATTCATAATTCATTTATTTCAAGTAGGCCTAATATAAGCACTTTTGAAACGTCAAGTCTGTCTGTTTGTACTCTACCACCGGGTCGGAAGGCAGATTCTACCGAGAAGAAGCCGACAAGAAACTCAGCATTTGCTCTTTTCCAACATCAACAATTTACATCTTAACATTCAATTTTCTATCTTGTGAGAGACGAAAGCGTAGCCGGATGCTTGCAAGCAACCTTGTCATTAAAAAAAGAAGAAAGAAAATATCTATATAAATAAAATCAAATCTCACAGCACTAGATAAATCGAATCGAATAAAACCTAACTTCTTTAATTACAAATAAAAACACAGAAAAGTTTGTGTACATGAAAATATGTAACGTTTGAATGCTTTTGGCATTCAAACGCTTGTTAGTAGAACTTAAGTAGATGCCCATTACAAATATAGTACAAACTTGTATTTATGTAAATGAGGATTAAAGTTTTGAACCTATCAACTGTCTTCGAAGCTCGAAGTCGGAACATTGCAGTCCATGTTACTTGCACAATGTAAAGTTTGAATTGACCTGTGCTACGACTAAAGTAACGACTTTAATTTTATAGCTACGAATTTCGTTTAGCAAAACGGTTGGAGTCTTACTTAAGTTAACTTTTTGTATAGTTGCATCGCCGACTCAAACGGTAAAAAATAAGAGCTTTTTATTTCACTACAAGTATGCCCTTCAGTGCAATCTCACTTTTTTTCATCTATAGGTATATTAATACGTGAAAAAAATACTTTGTACAACTTTTTACGAAAATTGCGAGGACAGAGGAGTATGAAATCACACACACTTATAGTTTATGTAGAGAAGGAGTACAGAATTCTTATATTTTTTTTAATAATTCATAATAAATACAGTAGAACTTTAAAAAACACATTTTAGACACTACCGCGTATTATATGTACTCTGTTCTTAGTAATTTTTTAGATAACAATATGTTTGAAAAAAAGTAGGAAAAATTTTCATCACTGTCACTGTTAGTTAGTGCCTTGGCAAAATCTGTCAAAATCAAACTTCTTCTTCTTTTGAAAATAATCAAACTTATTATTACAACTACTATAGTAATAGTAATGGAATAACCAAGCAGATGGGAAAAAATCCGCTATAAACAGAGCAACAGTTTTTTTTTTATTCCACTACAAGTTAGCCCTTGACTGCAATCTCACCTGTTGGGATGATGAAGTGATACAGTCTCAGATGGTAGCGAGCTAACCTGTCAGGTTAACTCGACATCGTACCGGAACGCTACGATGTCGAGTTAACCTGACGTTAATCGTAGTGGTGCGTGATTGGATTCCAACACGCCCTCCCCAACTTTAAGTTGAAGTCACCGCCTTTTCAAATCTGGCGGCAAATCTATTTAATCAAAAAATTTTGAAAAAGGAAATTATTTTCAACATTTGACGGCCGATTGGGGGGGGGGGGGGGGGGGGTAGTGGGCAACCCTGCTTTCTGAGTCATGGCCGTGGGTTCGATTCCCACATCTGGAAAATGTTTGTGTGATGAACATGAATGTTTTTCAGTGTCTGGATGCTTATTTGTATATTATAAGTATTTATGTATATTATTCATAAAAATATTCATCAGTCATCTTAGTAACCATAACACAAGCTACGCTTACTTTGGGGCTAGATGGCGATGTGTGTATTGTCGTAGTATATTTATTTACTTATTTACATATGGATATTTGAAAACTTCGCACAGCAATTAACAAGTGGAGTGTGCACGCATTAAGTCTGGCAGCAATTCGATGCCCGGACATGTTGACGGCGCGTTATTTACGAACGCAAGCCCCGGGGTTGATACTCCGAACATGCCGGAACCCGGCCCTTCCACACCGAGCTTGTCGATATGTAAGAGATGCCCCGAAAATGTTCGCGGAGAATTGTATACATGAAAGGCATCTTTCCGTATCAGTTTGCTTTTACCCTTTGAATATGCGATTCCAATATTTGCACAAAGTAATGGCAGTGGGTAAAAATGTTTTCAAACGAGAATCCGCTCTCTGCAGGTTCAGAGGTACCTACATAACTCCACGGGTTTTCACATGCAGCTCACTGAAACGAGGTAGGCATTAGGTACTATATATTTTCAACCGAAACTCAATGGCTATGGGCCTGTAGCTTTGGCATAAGATATTTACGAAAGTTGAGTAGTTTTCGTATATCGAAACGCTATAGCGCTACAAAAATAGACTTTATGACGCTCGTTATAAAGTTGTACATGTAAATATGCAATGATATTTATTCCGCTGGAGTTGCAAGAACTAAAGCTAATTCAGGTGTTACAGTTATGCGATACTTGAAAGCGACTACGATTGCACTCTTCAAAATCTTGTAAATACAAAAAAAGTGATAATAAAGCTTAGAGACAGAGTTAAGTAACGATATGAAGAGAACTATGTTCGGTGTATCTCTACATAATATATCAGACCATAATATGCACGCTAGCCAGAATTGGAGTAATGTGGAGAGACTAAACCAGAGTTTAGTCTCTCCCTTATTAATAAATCTGACGTTTATTAATAAATCGTCGTAAGTTCACAAATGCAGTGTTGTGTCACACTTTAACTGACGCTACAACTTAAATGTCACAACATGACATAACACTGCGTAACTGCTTCAGCGCTACACCATTTTTTATTTATAAGAGAGTCTTAGCCTTATTCATTAACGTGGCATAACGTCCGAATAGTTATGGAAGGTTTTGACATATTTTAACTACAGAACCTTTCAAATGTTTGAGCGTGACAAAGCACAGCTATACCACTCCAACGATACACCATTAATAAGGAAGCGATGGTCAGATCAATAGACGTGGCATAACGTCCAAAGAGTTGCGCAGTGTTTTGTCACTATCAACTGATTCCGACGGTATGTAATATTTAACAATGATGCGCTAAATCTTGTTCATATTAGACATCGCACAATATGTCTGATCGACCTGAAGTTGGCTCTCCGTTCACGCATGTACCAAGTGCGATGTCAAGTTTGGAATTTGAAAAAAAGCTATAACCACTCGTGACTTATGTTAGCCTAGTCAACTTAAAACAGCGCGTTGGTACTGTGCTAAGTTAAAAAAAAATATCTTTCGTAGAATAACTACGTTTGTAGATAAAATGTCACTTACAATAGAAAAGGTATTTAATACATTGAAAGTTTTAAACGCATTATCTAGTTAAATAAATTTTATTTAAATATCACAAAAAAATAATCTAATTCCATTATTAAAGAAATGGACATAATAAACATAATTAAATTACGAATACGAATACACTCATTATCGGACAACCTAGTTTCACACAACATTAAAATTTGAGATTTTTGTACAAACGAATCAATTAAATCACTAGAATAAGCACACTATGGAAAGTGTACACTGACAAACTTTATAGCTAACTTCAGGGTGTCGGTTTTTGAGACGGTGTGCGCGCATCGTAAAAATTTACTCTCATTATTTTCCCTAACGCTTAACTAACGTAACTTCAAAAGGAATAACGAATGTGCGTCCAGCTTTAGGCCAAGCTCCATAACGATTATCGTAGTTCCAGTTAGTAAGTAGATTAGTTGTAACGAAGGGCACTGCCCACTAATGCAGCCTTACTTATAAAGACAGATGACCACTCCCATTTTGGCGTTACGTTTCGCTGGAACGAGGTTAAAAGGGTTTTTAGAGCAATAATTAATTGGGGTGTCCATTTTGGGGAATAACGTTGTACTTTGTCGGCGTTTGTTGGATGATGATAAGACTATTTTGCCGGCGGAATTTCATTTACCAGAACGATGCGGACGGTAAACGATACGTCTGCGAATACACATCCCCTTTGAAATTAAAATTTATAATTTTGAATAGAAAATGTGCTTAATGTCGTCTGTCCAACTCGTAAGGGCGCTGCGGTTTACCAGTGCGGGGCCTTAATAGGAAGGATAAATAATTTTGATTTTACGCCGCCTTTATTAATGCGTATTTTAGAAGTTCTGCGTGGTGTATGAAGAATAAAACCCTGTTAAAAACTTTATCCTTGCTTCGCTATTAAAAAAAGTAAATAAACAACTTTGCAATGAATGCCAAACTTGATAATGTATGGGACCACACTTGACGTACGGCCTGTAGTGTGTCGAAAGCCCCTTATATTAAAGTCGGCACGATATAAATTTGCTATGGGTACTACTTTTAAAATGTATGGAAAACTGGATACATTTCACCGGAACAATATTTTTATTAGTCTTTGTATCATAGTACCACTACAGAACACAATATTTATGTGTTATGACTTGTATGAAATTTAATGTTATAATGTATATGAAAGATAACATATATTTCATACATTTGTGTCTGTTTAAGGCATCCATAATTATACAAAATTACTTAGTAGATTTGGCCCTGCCGTAGGTACTAACTAGATGTGAAATAAAACATTATAATAGTATAACATTATAGAAAATAAATATTTATTGTATGGCAATAACAATTTATAATAAATTACCAAAAAAATGTACATTACCTCTGCCTAAATTCAACATAAAAACTACAGAATGGCTTATGCTTCATCAGTTTTATTCAGTACTGTTATCGACATTATCTATAATTAATTTTAGGTTTAAATTATGTGTTTATTGTGATATTTTGGTTTAATGTATATTATTTTAAGTTGAGGTAATTAGACATTATTATTTGATTTGACAACATGTATAAATCTAAGTTTTCTGGCATATAGCGATTATTACTTTAAAATGGAAAACAATTTTTATATTTGCATGCCATAAAATGGCAGGTTGTATTACGGAACATGTTATATTATATTGAGCAAATTTGATACCCAGCAAATTCATGGAAAAAAGAATTAAAAATAAATAAATAAATATATTGCGACAATACACACATCGCCATCTAGCCCCAAGCAAACGAAGCTTGTGTTATGTGTACTGAGATAACTGCTGAATATTTAATAAATGAATACTGAGATAAATGCTGAATAATACTTAGAGCCTGGAAACTTTTATTCCTGAGAAGTAAAATTACAATACATTTAGTATTGTAATTTTTAAAACATTATCTTTTGAAAAACCTTAATCAACGTTAAAAATTATATTTACGAACATTTTCCACTCGCTGATTGTAAGAATAATTCAAGATCGCAACCGCCCATCGCTCCCGTGTCGCTTCCCATCCCAACACATGCGGGCGCGTAAATAACTCAATGTACGCTTTAATTATGTTGAGTGATCTTGTATAGAGTGTATAAAACCCTCCGCGCCGCCATCCCGTCCGTGAACCCGTGATAAGTGTTTGAATTTGGAACGTAGTAATTTGTGGCGACAAGATTTTTTCTCGTGTCGTCACGGTTTATACTCTGTGGTAAACATTTTACATATTCGTTAGGGGGTACGGAATTGGCGTGAATCGTTTACTCGTGAAATGATCGGGTTACTTGTATCTATTACTACTGGCTTGTTGCATAGATTATTTTTGTATTTAGCAACGCACCCCGTGAAGACATTACAATTGCCCAATTCGTCTCCCCGGGGCTATTAAAAGAATTCAACAACAAGTAATAATTACAAAAAATAAAATTAAATTAAAACATAAAAATAAGCTATATAAAATTAAGAATTAATAAAAAATAATAATAACAATAACCAAAGATTCAATAATAATAGAAACAAAACATTCAAACATATAATTATTATCTTAGATCACCACACTCTAATAACATTTTAAATTGTTTTTGGAGCACTTAACATTCTATATGGCTTTTACCTTACATTGAGTGTTCTTGTATAAAATGCATAATAACCTCCAGCGTGCCGCCATCCCATCTGTAAATACGGAAAAAGTGTTTGAATTTGGAACCGAGTACTTTATGGCTACAAGTTTTTTTTAAATTTTTGCCTGCATTTTATAGTATATGGTAAACTCGTAACATATTATATACCGGGTTAACTGAATGCTGGCGTTCACGAAGTAGTGTCTTTCAATATTGGATGTTTGTTTCCGGGTCCACTACAAGAACAAAGTACAACTAAAGACGACAAAAACGAAAAAATAGTAGGTACGACTTAAAGCTTTTCGTCATTGGTCGTACGTTTTTACTTCATCTTTATTTAATTTTATCTTTAAATAGATTAAAAAACCTATTACATTTTTTTTAAACAATTCTCTTCTCAGGTTTCTAGCCTTTTTAAACCTTTCTCCGTAGCATTTAATATTACTTTGTTCTAGGCTCCAGTTGGACTCCAGCTACAGTTCCGTTTCAACTGTACTGCAATTAAAAACTCGTGCTTTGTGCGTGTCGACTATATGCATTCCGGATCGAGTTTTATCCGTACGGGATTGCAACACCGGACTTCGTGTATTCGTAGCCTTATACGAAGCTGAATAGTTTCCGATCGAAGTCTATTCCAAATTCAAACTTGCAGAATAGTATATTATTGTAGAGACTTTAGTATTATGGAGTTTTTTGTGACAGAGCTCTTCCGGGGAAGTACGACAGCCATGCTTCTTAAAGCATTAAAGCAGCGTTATTGCTATTTTGTCTTATCATTTCCGAATTTTCTCTGGTCTGGTCTGGTGGGAAGCTTCGGCCGTGGCTAGTTACCAATGTACCGATAAAGACGCTAGAGACGTAAAATGTCGCGTAGAAACAGATTATTTTATAACTGCCATACGCAGATTACACCGATTAAAAAAAAATGTGTTCCGGTCTGAAGAGCGTGGTTGCCGGTGCAAATGTCATTGAGGTATTATACTTGGATTATGAGCCAATAAGATCCAAATTACGAGAGATTTTGTTGAAGTTTTAATTTATAGTATGTTTTACCTTCGAATGCATTAATAAAAGCTTCTATCACCGACGTAAGAATATCAGAACCCTCATTCAGCCTTGGATGCAGTGCATTGTGTCCAAAAATTGTGAAAACGCCCCGCGCTAGGCTCGCTTTACCCCCGCGGAATGTTTATAGCTCACAAACTTTTCCCTATTTTCCCATTTTATGAAACATTACAGGTAAAATAATTACCTGCAACTGCTAAATGTTATAAAGTAACTAACCGCTTGATGCTTCAATATTCAAAATTAGAAGCAAAAATAAACTTGCAGTGCATTATACTAGACTATTCAAAATAAGTAATTAATTTAAAGGAAATTGTATACAATTTTATAATAAACTACCAGTTGATATCTCGGAGATGTCTCTGAAAAAGTTCAAAGTTTATACTATACGTAAGCTTAAAGAAAAGTCCTAAGGACTACGCCAACGATATAAATGCTTGGGTGTAATTTATTGCTCTAACCAGGATGGTTCTTTAATTGTTTTAAATGACAATGTGAGGTGGTGATAACAAAAAAAAACAACCGGCTTAGTTTGTTGTGGGCTTGTTCTTAGACCAGGGCGCGTTTGGAACCCTCGTAGCTTTAGTTTTAAGTTGACGAATTAACGCACTTCTACGTCAATTTTACATGTAATGTACCATTCAAAAGTGCCCTATGTGCCTATTCGAATAAAAAACTTTGACTTTGAAAAGCGGTCGTGTACACGGATTCTGTATATAAAATGGTTAATGTAGTTTTATTAGGTAAATGAGGTGAGATATTAGTCCATTAGAATGTCGCGAAGGAAATGCACTTGACGCGGACAGATCGTCGCCGTTAGTGTCCCCAGCGCGCAGTGCAGCGCTAGACAAAGGAAAGGGGCCAGTGTATAAATCGCGCGCATTTGTTACCCCGATATCAATGTATGGAAATTAGACGGCTTACGACCTCAGTGGCGCAGTGGTGTGTTGTTCGTGGTCCCGGGTTCCCGCCACGGGCAGTTTAGGAATTAATTTATAATTTTTCTCTGGTCTTTTCTAGTGGGAGGCTTCGATTGTGGCTAGTTATCACCCCACTGACAACGACGTGCCGCTAATCGATTAAGCGTTCCGGTACGTTGTTGCGTAGACAGAAATTACGGGTATGGGTTGAATATAACAGCCAAACCCCTTAAAAAGACCGCTAACATTTTAGACTGAATCATATCTTACCACCAGGTGAGATTGCAGCCAAGGGCTAACTTGTATTGGAGTTTAAAAAATAATAAAAATTAAAAAAAAATTTAGGATTCCATTCGTAACGGCCTCTTTGGTCTAGTATTGTTAAACTATGGATCACGAGCTCCTGGGTTCGAATCCCGGGACGGGAATTGTTTGGTATTTTTCCTAACAATTCCCGTCCCGGGATTCGTACCCAGGAGCTCGTGATCCATAGTATTCCATTCGTAACGGCCTCTTTGGTCTAGTATTGTTAAACTATGGATCACGAGCTCCTGGGTTCGAATTCCGGGACGGGAATTGTTTGGTATTTTTCCTAACAATTTCGCTAATTTCGTAAGTCTACCCCCGTGCTTTGGAGAACACGTTAAAGCCCTGTTCCCTGTTATTATCGCTAACTAGTGAAAATAATCGTTAAAGCCCACCAAGCCGCATTGGAGCAACGTGGTGGTCATCTGCTCTAAAACTGTCTCTCTTATGGGAGAGAAGGCCTGTTCGCTGCAGTGGGACGTTTATAGGCTACGGATGTACTTAAGAAGGAAAGCTTATAATTTTTCCAAGGCCGTGCTCAAGGATTCAAGAGACTCTGAGGACTAGAGGGTACAGGTCTCTCTCTCATAGGAGACACGGTAGGGCGCACATAACATATAAAAGTTGGAGGTGCGTGCTGGGATTCGAACTCGGGCCCTGGAATTGAAGTCGAAGTCCTAGCCACTGGGCTATCACCGCTCTGGTACATAGTGTATCTAAAACACTATAACAAGTTTTCTTTTAAAATATACAATGAAAAGATATTTAGTTAGTTTTTAGTTTCAGTAACAAAGGTAGGCATCCAAATTGAGATGTAAATATATCATGAACGCGGGAAGATCTTCCGCGCTTCCGATTTTTTAGCTCCCTACGAAAGACTCTGTACGTTAAAACCTCAGAGGATTCGTTATATTAGGCTTCTATTAAAGCATGCACGTTTTATTTCGCTTTACATTTCACATATTTTCTTATTATATAGAAGCCGTTGCGAAAATGATGATTGTTTAAAGTTTTACCGCTTCGTCTGTTTATTTTTTATCTTGGCTCTCAAATTGATGAACCAATTTTTATGTGATGTTTTGCGTTACGTACCCGTTACTTTAAGATAGGTTTCAGATTATTTTAAAGCCTCTAGACCTCAAGGAAACGATGCAATCGTTTTTATATTATCTTTATCGACGGCCGATAGGCGCATTGGACAGCGAGTCCAAGGTTATGGGCTCGATTCCCATTACTGGAAAAATGTTTGTGTGACAGCATAAATGTTTTTCAGTGTCTGGGTGTTTATCTGTATTTTATAAGTATTTATAAATGAATGAATGAATACACTTTTATTACACACCACAAAAAGGACAAAAAAAAGAAAGTATAACAAAACAACGTATACAATTTGGCGGCCTTATTGCTTGATAGGAATTTCTTCCAGGCAACCAATGGCTAAGAAAACAAATACAGAAAATAGTTTATGTATATTATTCATAAAAATATTCAGATATCTTAGTACCCATAATACATCTAGCCCCAAGCTTACTTTGGGGCTAGATGGCAGGTGTGTATTTATTAAGTTATATTATTTTATTTAAGCACCTTTTAGTCTTCCTATATTCTAACAAAACTTCTGGACTATATAGTTTTTTTTTATTATATGTTTATTACCTCGGACCAAGATTCATTAAATGCTTTTGCATCAGAGGTGGCCGAAAAGTTTTATTTCCTCTTGGGTTATTAAAAATTGTAGTTCAGTTATTTATTTCAAAGGATGTAATACAAAACTATCATTTTAATATAACACTGTCAAGTCAAGTCAAAAGTGACTTTTTTTAAAAGTATGTACCTAATACAAAACTGTCATTTTAAAATAACACTGCTTCAAACGATGGCAGTAAGTCCACAGTGCTCTATTAACAACAAAGTTGTGAGTTTGATATGTGTGAAAATGCATGGAGAACTAGAAAAACAAAATAGAAAACCCTCTGTTATTTGCACCTCTTTTAATTAAAAACGTAGGTATCGTAATTCTGCAAGGTAACTTACGTCGGTAACCCACCAACAAATTGACTTGGCTGCCGTGTTTACCTCTATACCGGTCCAAAGTAGGTTTTTTGAAACAAACACATTTATGTCAAAGCAAACGTGCATTAATGCCGTTTAAAAAGAAGCATGGACTTCAAAGCAAACAGCGCTTTGCTTTCTCATTTGATTCACTTTTTAGAGTTCCCTCCCACAGAGTCACTGTGACAGACTATCGAGCATATAAAACACATCTTAAGATCGGTTTTTATACTCAATTTTTTAAGTATTTGACTGTAGATTGGCACAGTAGTCAGTGACACTGTTTTCGAGTCCAAGGCTGTAAGTTCGATTCCCACAACTGAAATGTTTTTTGCGATTAACATGAATGTTTTGCGGTTTCTGTGTGTTCATATGTATATAATAAGTATATATTTATATTATTCGTTAAATATATGTCAGTAATCATAGTACCTATAACACAAGCTACACTAACTTTGGGACTAGATGGCGATGTGTGTATTTATTTATTTTATTTTTATTTATACTCTTTATTTGCACACAAAAAGAAGAATAAAAAAAAAACACAGACAGAAGCAGTGTACAAAAGACGACCTTATCGCTTCGTAGTGATCTTTTCCAGGCAACCTAAGGATGAGGAAATCAAAAGGATAACAGACAGAGGTTGTGCATATTTAAAAAAAATACACACTATTAACTACATTCTAATACTTGAACTAGATTACACAAATAAAATAATACATAATATAATAAAAAATAAAAATAATATCATAAATGCATTAATAACAGTACTCGTAAATACTACTACAAGTCTTGTTCAATGTACACTATAGTGATTTTTGACAGCTTTCTTAAATATATCAAGTGATTTAGACCGCCTTATGTCGATTGGGAGCGCATTCCACAGCTCTATGGCTTGCACTGTAAACGAGTCAATTCAGAGTCAGAGTGCATTGTCAATACATATTAATTTTTGACTTTCTAACCTTTCGAATTTATTCACGTTCTAACCTTTTTCATAACATATTTTCATTAAAAATATATTTTTCGGCGATTTGGATGAAATATATTACCTTTTACTACTTAACTAAACGTTACATCATCGTGTCAAGTTATGTAAACGATGGTTGAAATCGCATCAAAATCCGCGTTGCGAAGTTTTGGAGGACTAAGCGCCTAAACAGTCTGATGCGAAAAGCTCTGTTTTATACTATGAAGAGAAGACATACGTGGGTTTTCTGGAGTGATTTGACTTCTTTTACGGAGCAAAGGAATGCCGCGATCTTTTATATCATCAATATCATCGCCAAACTATAATTGTACCTAGCCCTGCGGGGCACTGGACTCCTCTCTCAAGGAAAATTGAGATTTCCGGCTTAGATCCTCCACGGTGCTCTCATGAGGTTTCGCGGGCTCAAACGATTATATTGTGCGGTATGTTAGTGCGGTAATACAACTACTGCAATTAGCAACAGCGCAAAAGCCGACGCGCTTTTCTGTTCACCTGGATGCTGGCACAACTGAGTATTTTCATTTTAGGTAACTATATCTAAAATAATATTAGAGCTTTGCAGTAAAATTATTTATTATTGTACGGAAGCTATGGTGTTGCGCCCTACCGTATGAATGGGAAGATCTTACTCAAAGTGGGTGTTAATGCTCAGGGACCGATGTCCAACGAAGTTGTTTATATCGTCAATTTTTGTCAACACTACGTGAGCGCGATGCAGGATCTTTTTGGCGCCATCTAGTTTGAAATGTGGAGAACGCCACAGTATTGTTAATAATAAGTTTTGACTGAACCCAGTAATCGTACTTGAAACCTCAGAATCTAGTCAAACATGACGTCTACTACACAAACAAGTACGAGATAGTTCTTTGTTTGTTTGTAGATACATTTAATTTGGAGAGTGGCATAAGCTAGTTGTTTCTTTGTAAAAATGTACGGTTTTGTGTCAGTAAAAGTGAATAAGTTGGTCAAAAACTTGTTGCATTTGTGTACCTTTCACGAAAAAATTGGGCACGGCACCCTGAGGGATTAATTCTGTTCTACTATTTTGTAAGATAAAAAAATTGCTCGCTCACGATGGCTTTTCCCTTGAGATTTCGGTCACATTTTTGGACTTAATTAATTAAAAAAATAACGATCGGTCTCCTACCCCGTTATTCTTCAACTAATATATGTTTACAAAATGTCGTGAATAAAGTTGGGTTAGCACGACATTTTGTAAACAAATATTAGTTACAAATTAAATTACGCACTTAACATTTAAAATTTTTCTTACTATTTTTTTATACAAACGTAATTTTTACTTAAATATATTCCGGTTTTGTTTAGTATTCTATTTTTATCACAATCTAAATTAAGGACACGTCAAGGTGACATAAACATTTTACCCAAAAATTTTAGTTTCGTCTACACGGTTTTCTAATACAACCATACAGTACATTTTTTATTTTACAATACAAATCCCGTGGGAACCATTTGTGTTCATGCCAAAGATAATGTTTTTTTTTAAATACTTGTAATTGACGGACCAATCAGATGTGGATAACCATCGGCTACAAACAGAGCAACTTTTCACAGGGCATGCAAGGAGCACGTCCTGCAACATGCCGCCCTTTGTCCATCAATTTGAGGCGTAGATTTAGTGTATAGGTTTTAGAAAGAGGTTCTAGTAGACGAGAGTCAAATGCCAGCTGTCAGCTGCCGACGTCGATAGTCAACTGTAAACTGGGAATCAGAGGTTGGGGAACGAAGCGTGCGGTGTGTGCTTATGGATATAACTAGCAAGAGAATGTAATACCAGTGTTATTAGTTATTACTAGTATTTTACAGTAGATTTTAAGCCTCATATGAGTGCTTGTATTTCCGCCGGCAACCACGCCTTTCAGACCGGAACACAGCATTGCAACAATGCTGCTTAGCGGCAGAAATAAGCACGCCGATAGATTGATGTTTATTTGTGGCTTAGTTAGGTCGTGATAGAGGGACAATGAAACACACTTTCGCGTTTCATCATCATCATCACATCAACCCATCATCAGCCCACTACATAGCACGGGTCTCCTACAATGAGAAGTTGTTAAGGCCGTAGTCCACCACGCTGACCCAGTACGGATTTGTGGACTTCACACACCTTTGAGAACAGCATATAGAACTCTCAGGCATGCAGGTTTCCTGACGATGTTTTCCTTCACCGTTGTAGCAAGTGATATTTTAATTATTTAAAACGCACATAACTTAGAAAAGATAGAGGTGCGAGCTGGGAGCTGCGAGCTCTTACCCAATGCATTGACACCGTTTATACGCTTTCGCGTTTATAACTAATTGTATGATATTAAAAAATATATATATACTCTTCCAGGTTTGTAACTAAATATATGATATTTTTTCTAGGATAGTTCGGATTTCAAACAGTAGGTATACTTATATTTTCTATGAAGATGCACACAATTGTAAAGAACCTCGCAACGATCTCGCAACTCGTCAGTTTTTTAGCGTTTATAATCACTGACATTTTCGTGACTGCAACACTTACCCGCCCGGTGCACGGAAACGAACCGAGCCTACATTTCATTACAATTTCAGCCCCCATTGTTATTCGGCCCGTTAAATTTTATAACCATTACCGGCGTACATGCTACAATATGCAGTATCGAAACAACATAATAATTTATGTTTTATGAATTGAATAATATCGATTTCCGTTAACCGAATTTTTGCTCAACGATCTGGCAACATAAAAATAGTCCTTCCGCAGTCGACGTTGCGCTCGTTGTTTGCGGTCACTTGATTACGTAGTTCGCATTTTGTTTGTTTGCGCAAAAATTTACATGTATGCTTAAACAAACTGATTTGCATTTACAACAATGCATTATTGGGTAGTGTATTTTATTTTCGACTGCCCGTTGTATTAGTTGATTGCGCTTGTTGACCCAAGTGGCTTGGTAAACGAATTTTGATGAAATATACAATTAATTTTAAGCTTAATTATCTTAGTTTACTTTTCTAACTGTATAACAACATTTGTAATTGTATTATTTGCTTAATTAATATAAATTGACATTATTAATTATTTCTGATTATTGTATTTTTATTCTTTAAATTTGAATGTAATTTATATTTTATTTTTTTATTTTTATAAACATTAGCACACTGTCTGTGACAGTCGATTGTGAAGGGTCTGTTTAATGAAATATGTTCTTGTTTTGTATCCACAATTTGGCAAATAAATAAAAATTATTATTATTATTATTATTTTTAATATCCACAACAATCAACCAAATCGGAACGGTTTTATTTATAAAGCGTACACTATGTACAGACGTAACAGGACAGCCGATTGTCGCAGTTGGCAGTGACCCTAAATTCTGAGCCGAAGGCTGTGGGTCAGATTCTCACACCTATAAATTTTTGTGTGATGAACATGGATGTTTTCAGTGTCTAGCTGTTTGCCAGAATATTTTAAGTATTTATGTATATTATAAATTAATATTCATGAGGTAGCTTAGTACCCGTAACACAAGCTACGCTTACTTTGGCGCGAGGTGGCGATGTATGTATTGTCGTAATATATTTATTTATTATTTATTTATGCTCATTTATACTCCAAAATAATATAGTTATAAGTATACGCATGATCTACGTGCGATATACGCATGTTCTGCCTCAATACTGTAGAACATTGTAAGGAATGCATATTGTACCTACTGAAATATTCTGACTTCCGGAATAATTTGCGAAAAAAAGAATAAACTGAGCAGTGCTTGGTTTGAATCATTGATTGAATATGTGAATATCGCTTTCAATGATTTTGAAACTTTGCTTATACTATGGGATTTGCGTACTACAAATCGAATATGTAAAACGCCAATTTTAGGACTCCGGGCTGGTATAAAAGCCCAACGATGAACCTGGGACCTCTTCATCTGTAAAACATTCATTCTATCAAACACGCTAACCACTAGACCGACGAGGTGTACATGGAGAAAATCAGTCTAATAGTAAACATTATTCTTTCAACAATTACCCGTACACACCACACAAAAATCCGTGTAGTCTCATTATTTTTGACGGCCGATTGGCGCAGTGGGCAGCGATCCTGCTTTCTGAGTCTGGTTCGATTCCCACAACTGGAACAAGTTTGTGTGATGAACAAGAATGCTTTTCAGTGTCCAGATGTATCTGTATATTATAAGTATTTATGAATATTATTCATAAAAATATTCACCAGTCATAGTTAGTTAGTTCCCATAACTATATGGCGATGTGTATATTGTCGTAGTGTATTTATTTATTTGTATTTATTTTTAATCCTATTATATAGGTAGGTTACCTAATAGCTTTAAAATCTTTGCGAATATAATATAATTCCTATTCCAACTTGTTTACTGTTAATACGAAACCGTAAAAAGACATGCCCAATTCACATAACAATAAAAATAAAAGATCCATTTCGCATGCCGTATCATTTTTCTTCCATAACCTACTTATTTGACCTGAGAAGCCACAAAAATAAAGTAAATTATAAGTAATACAGTCCGGCTGTTTGTATACAGCCTCGGCTATATCTTGAGGAAGCCCGAAAAAAGCTAACGTTTTTCCACGACCATCGATCAGTGAGCTGTGACCGCCTCAAGTGGGGATACACCGTCCAGCTACTCCTTAATGTACATATGCGGGTGATCGATCACTTACCCGATGACATTTGAATCCATTAAACCCTAAGCTGCCTAATTTATCGCTGAAAGAATTGAAAATTGCTGTAAAAATGGTTGGACTTTCATGATGGCATGAAAAAACCTACCTAGGTTTTAAATATTAGATAGCAGCAGGCATTACTTTGTGGAAATCCATGATATATTATGAAAATTACGCTTAATTTTCTATACTCCGCGAACAGCAGGAGAATCTGTATGGTGTAATTTATAATTGCTTCAATCCTTATACTTTCGCACGTTTCGCTCCTATATCGGAGCATCCTCAGGAGATGTTGACTTTACAATGTATAATTGTTAAAACTTAACAATTATTCACTGTAAAGTCAACATAAGCAGAAAATTAAGCCTGATTTTCATAATATACCTAGGTTTTTTCATTTCATTAAAATTCGTCTACCATTCCATGCCCTTTAAGCTCACAGGCCTTTAGGTTCAAAGAAATATAGCATAGACGCTTCTTCATTATTACGGAGGCTTGCTTACGAACTTACGAATCGAAAATTAGTTTGAAATCTCTTTTCTTTAAATCACATTATATACTATAAACAAAGTTCCCTGCCTTGTCTGTCTGTCTGTCTGGAAGCGAAAAACTAAAAAACTACGAAACGGATTTTCATACGGTTTTTACTTATAAACACAATGACTCATGCGGAAGGTTTTAGTGTATATTTTAGTATGGTTTTCGGTAGATTGGCTGAAAAATAACGATGTTTGTTAAAGATGTCACACCGACTTGGAGGTTTACTGGCGTACGCCTCGAAAATGATTGATAATACATAAAAATAATGTACTACATTTTTAAAGTAATTATTATTATCTAACCGTTATGGTTAAGTCACATTAAACGATTTTTGTTTTAATTTGTCAGTCAAAAAACGTGTGCAATTGAAAGATTTGGTACAAACGCAAGCCATTAAAAAAAAAAAAAAAAAAAATTGAAAGATGGTGACATCATGATATTAATCCTTATCCAAATAAGTAGTTTTATAATTAAGAATTATGATATACCTGCAATTTCATTTTTCTATTATTCAAATTGGCCCTATCGTTTGGAAGTTACGATGGGTAAAGAAACGCTAAAAGCAAGAAAAATACCGCGCACCGCCCGGCTGCGTATAATATAGTCTGGAAATAAAACTGGAAACCTAATAAAACATAGAAAAAACTTCTAGGTTTTTTTAAGATATTAAAACCAGTAAAAACAGATTTTGTGCAGACATAGTTGTGCAGGTCAGCTAGAAATTTATAAATAAAGTGGCTAGTAACTATCCTACCGATAAAGACATGCCACAAAGTGATTTAGCGTTCCGGTACTATGTTGCCTAGAAACCGATTTGGGATATGGGTTTAATATAACTGCCATACTCCCTAACAGGTTAGCCTGTTACTATCCTAGACTGCATCATTACTTGCTACCAGCTTGTAGTGGAATAAAAAAAACGTTAACTGTAAAGCATAAATTGCACTAATTATTCTTTTCCCAAGTAAGTACATAGGGTAAAATATTTTTTTTAGTTGACAAAACTGTGGACATTGAATACGGTAAAATTAAAAGACATACTGATGTCAATAATATAAGAGTTGTGTAAGTATAACTTCCAGCAAATAATTCAAGTTGTCATAAAAATACGTTGTGCAATAAATAATCTTAAACAGTCGGAAATAGGTGAGCATTTAAATAATGTTCCAGCCACTTAGCTGCTGTTTACACAATATCGAAATCCTTTCCGTTTTCAAACTCGTCTTAATTTATACATTTTATACACTTTCAGTATTCCATTGCTCGAAGGAGCGAGGAATTTAATTCGAATATACCAGTTGAAAGTCGAATTGCCAAGGAATTGAAATGTTTCAAATTACAACGTCCGTTTTGAGAATAACAAAATTGTAACGAAAGTAAAATATCTTACAACTTCAATAAAAGATTCCTTTTAGTGCTTAATTCTTGGGATTTTCGTGTCGCGTTTTGTTTCAATCGAAAAGATATTTTTCATTCAAGTATTTCGTTTATATTATTAAATCAACACTACAAGTAGGAGATTTTTCATCCATGTATAATTTATCGTTGAAGCAAATTGTGTTCTTTTAGTTTTCAAACGCATTCTTTTCTCAACAATATTGCCGTTTAGTAATTTCAGCGAGTTATGTTTCCCACGAATTCACGAAAAGAATTTTCTTTCGATTTTTGAAATCCATCAGATTTTCCAAGAATCTAGGAAAGCAGGAGGTATTCAGACCTTCTTACGTCAATACTTTCTATATATACTACGCGTCAATTAAATTGTTTCATCATCATCATCATCTTCTTCACCATATGAACCCATGACCGGCACACTACACCTGTAGTGAGCCGGTCATGGGTCACGGGTCTCCTCCCACAATGTGTAGAGGCCGTACTTAGTCCACCATGTTGGTCCAGTGCGGATTGGTGGACTCGACACACGATTGAGAACATTATGGAGGTTTCGCATGCAGGTTTCCTAACGATGTTTTCCTTCACCGTTGAAGCAAGTGAAATGTTAATCCCTAAAACGCACATAATAATTAGAAAAGTTAGAGGAGCGTGGCGGGCCCCGAAAGTGAAGTCGAAGTCCCACTGGGCTATCACAGCTTCTTTTTTCTTTTTTCTTTTCAGTAAAATCCAATATCACTGGAAGAGATCTCTAGTAGAGATAAGTGTCCACCTTATACCTTGTCCTAATTTTTTCTTGGTTATGTTTATTTCACTTCTTTTGATACAAAATATACATATATACTTATTGAACCCGATCGGGCGTTAAAACCAGTACCTCGCTATATATCGACGTAAATCATAAAAATCTTAGTTATAAGGATTTCTCGTATAATAAACTGAAAAACAAAGAGATAGTTTATATATATTTATTATAAAAATAATAGGCTTTATTTCCCACAACAATTAGTGCACCATACTAACATATATAAAAAGAAAAGAAAAAAAACAACACAGACAATTATTAAAATCAATGGGTCACCTCCTAGGCTCTATATCGTAACCATGGCAGTAGGTATCTACCGAGGAATACTGCAACGCTGCACGGATTGGCAGCGATATGGTCCGACGTAGTGATTGTATACTCTTTGGGTAAGCTATCGTTAAACAACAAAGATAATACAAACACAGCGCTCTGTTAACTTAATTTTAATTACAAATATATACAATCTACTACCATTTAATAATTGTATAGATTATACTACTTAATGTACAATTAATAATGTTCCATTAACTCTAGTTTCTGCACATGGCATGCGATAGGTTCCTATAACCTCGGTAATGCGATGCTGACCGCAGGGCTGTTACTGGGGATGCGGTTCCCACGTCATGACTCCACATGACGTGCAACCTCCTGTTCATTCATGTACTCCGAATATTATAATCCTTACAGATACGAGTTTTATACATGCGAAAATGTTTCACTTGGTTTGTTTATATCTTGTTTTAGTAGGCATACAGTGTGCAAGCTAGAGTAGAAAACACTGACAAATGGATCATGTTAATCCATACTAATATTATGAATATAAAAGTGTGTTTGTGTGTTGTTCTAAATCATCATCATCATCTAAAATGTTCTACGGCTCAAGCGCTGCTCAAATCTTAATGAAATTTGGCGCTGAGATTGCTCGCATCCCGGAAACATAACTATATATAACTTTTTAATTATTTTATACGGACAATATATTTTTATTTTAATATAAGGGTTCTATAGAATTCATTCATAAATACATTTGTTTTGTAGTTAGCCCAACCGCTGAACGAATCTTAACGTAATTTAGTACAGAGATAGATATGACAGACGTCCTGGATACGGCCAGACATTCTTTCATATCCGAGAAATTAAAAACAAAACAATTTAGTAATGGCTATAAATAATATAGCTCTATTGAATCTAAGATATATTCTAGTTGCTGTACAAATAAGGGTGCTCCATCAACGAACACGGTAGCGATAAGTTCCTAAACTAGGCGATGTGGCGCAAAACACATCTCCGGATGCGTTATATGTATAATCCGAAACATTACTTCTTTACTAATTACAACTGCAAAAGTGTGGTTGTTTGTTTGTTGGTGTCATTGAGAGTAACATAGGCTACATTTTATCCCAGAAATAACCACGGTTCAAACAAAAAATCCGTAAAAAACGCGGACGACAAACACGGACAACAGATAGTATTATAAAACTAATGTTATATACGTTTAATCATTAACTGTCAGGCTTTTTACGTGGAATGCGAAAAGTTCCTAAGCGAGGAAACTGGGCATGCGATTACCACGTCATGCAGAGTCGAAGCGTCCGTAATTAAAATTAAAGCCGAATATTATAACTTAATATTGCTCTATTATCTCTCAGGCTCTGTACGTGGCATGCGATCGGTTCCTAACCTAAGCGATGCGGCGCGGACCGCAGGCGGGATACCGGGCGTGCGGTCGCCACGTCAGGTAGATATCCCGGCCATTCATGTGTACACCGAATTATGTCGCCCGGATTATTTAAATAGCTAATACCAAACTGTTGTATGGGAAAGTGGGTTATGAAATCAATAAGTGTGTATATATTTATATTGTTTTTTTATTTGTGGGAACTTTTATCTGTCAAGATCTAAAATAACTTTTATACTCTAGGCAATAAAAAGCAACATAGTACAATATAATATGTTAGAAAGAATACTGAATTTTGATTCTGAAGAGCAGATTCTTATTCATTATAATTTGCCCAATTGCCACTGCTGGTTTCGAACCCGGGACCTCTAACTTATAACGACAGCGATCACCGCTGCGCCACGGATGTTGCCAAAATGATAATTATAGTGTTTATAAATATAGTCTGTATATCATAATTATAGTGTGCAGTATCGCGATTATGACATGAGGCGGCGCGCGGTGCGGCGAGTACACGTACCTACAACCCAATAGTTGTAATCCCTCAACGCCGCCCCATATCTTACCTCCGGCCCACCGCTACAATGGCGCGTGATTGCGGCTTGCGCCCGCATAAATCACGCTCGTTAGCGCTTGCCTTAATAGAAAAGCGCAGCGAAAAACTTCTGCGCCCCTGGTAGCATTACATACTTTTCTGAATTGCTCTTGTCGTACTCATCAGCTCATTACGAGCCCACTAAAGGGAACAGTGCCTTTCTCTATCAGAGAAGCGCAGCGACAAACTTCTTCGTCCCTAGTAGCATTTGATTCTTTGAGGAATTGCTCTTGCCGTACTCTTAGCTGCTTTAAGATTTGATCATCAACATCAGCTCATTACTAGTTGCCCAGTTAAAAGAACAGTGCCTTGTCCTAACAGAAAAATTGCTCTTGTCGTACTCTTAAGCTGCTATAAGATTTAATCATCAACTCATTCCGGCCCACTAAAATGTTAAATTTTCTACAAAGTTAAATATTATATTTACTATATTATATTTATGAAACAGATGTATTTGTCTATAAACATTTTAATCCATTTAAAAATTCATTTTCAAAATTAAGAGGTACCCAAATAACATTTGATTACAGAGACAGAAATAATAATAGAAAATACTTTTTTTCAAATAAATTACCAAATCATGTTGAGGAACGGAATTTGTAACAATAAAAAAAAACTGTAAATACCTCGATAAAAGAATATTGAGACACGTAAATGTATTTATTTATTAGCATGGCATAATTGTAGTTTTTTGTTTATTAATTTTTAATAATTTTTTTTCGTATCTGTACCATAGTTTTTCAAACAAACAGTTTATCGATTGATTGATTGATAAACTATTCGCACTTGTGGAGTTTTAGTTTTTGTGACAGAGCGGTGAAGTATTACCACCATGTTTATTTCTACCGCTAAGCAGCTTTGTCGCAATATTCCTGGTCTGAACTACGCGGCTGCCGCGGCCGGTGTAATTACAGGCACATGTGGCTTTACAGTTGATGAACCTTGTCCATGAGGATTTTCCCCTCCCATAAAAAAACGTGTGAGCCGTCACGGGACGCCTGGCAGATGTGAAACATCGAAATTGTTTTCTGTAAGTTATTGCAGATATTGCACAATGAAAATATAAAGCATTACAAATTTTTTCTACAAATAAATAAAAAATACAACGAAATGGATAACCACTCCATTTTGTGTGTCGGTTAATAATGACTGTTTTATTACAAAATTAATATTAATTTTTATTGTTACAATACAAAAATTCAATCATATAGCCACGCCACGGCCGGTGTCGCCACGCCAAAAATCAGATTTACCCTCCGCCTATAGATGTTTCACATCAAAAAAGCTTGATAGACCTTGCAGGCCCTGCGAAATGTTGCTCCGTCTTTAGGCGATGATTTCCCACTTATGTGGGCCGTCAATTATTTATTTTTTAATGTAGCAACGCTGTCGCTTATGACATGTACTGTAGCCTTATCCAGAACGGATTGGCTCAAGAAATCTAAGATAATGCGTTACGAAGTTCCCGGCCTGCAGGGCTCGTTTGTTTTGTCTACTTTGATCGATACAGGGTAGCAATGCGAAGCAAGATCTACTATGCAATTTGAAAACAAAAGAAATTATTGTTTGTATCCGTATAAGGCGAAGCGAAGGCAGGGTGTATATTGTATTTATGTTAAATATCCATGTATATAAATATACATGTTACACTATAGCATCGTTGGGCCAAATACGGTTAGTATCAATTGAGGAGTTACTAGATTCTTGTCCAGTAGCATATCATATGACGACATGACATTATTTTTAATAAATAATATAAATAAATACTTATAATATACATATAAACACCCGGACACTGAAATACATTCATGTTCATCACACAAAGATTTTCCAGTTGTGGAAATCAAACCCACGGCCACGGATCAGAAAGCAGAGTCGCTGCCCACTGCGCCAATCGGCCGTCAAACTTAGAGCGTGCTTATTCTCAACACCGTACCTACTCGTACTAAAAAATGTCAGAACAATACAGTGAAGTGCGACACGAGGTCCGTAAATCTAATATTTTTATGTATTTACTACAACAATATTGATATTTGCCCTGAACCAATCTGAAGAGCTCTCGAACGGCTGAGCGGCCTTTTGTTCTCGCGTAGTCTGAGAGATACTCACCGATTTTCTCGAGTGTATTATACAGGGTACCTTGTGTGAGATATATCGTAAACTGTAAAATGATGTTGAAATAGAGTAACCTGCTGAGTTTCCTGCCGGCTCTTCTCGGTGGAATCTGCCTTCCGAACCGGTGGTAGAGTCACTACAATTATTATGAAAATTAAGCTTAATTTGCTATACTCCGCGAACAGCAGGAGAATCTGTATGGTGTTATTTATAATTACTTCAAACCGCATACTCCACACCAAACAGATTCTCGGCAATGTACCCTCTACGCACGTTTCGCTCCGAAACCGAAACATCCTCAGGAGATGTTGACTTTAACTTTTTAACTTTGTAACAATAATTGTTAACAATTATTCATTGTAGCAATTATTCATGAACATCCTCAGGAGATGTCAATAAAAACGTTTTAAAAGTGCTTATAAACTGAATTTGGATTCAATTGCGTGAAATTTAACTAAGATTTGAGTCAAAGAGCGCCATCTAAATTTTTTGCGCCGTTTAATACTGTAAAACAGTACGGTCTGTGTATAGATGACGCTCCGGAAATTTATCACCATCTCTCAGATATAAAGTGGTACTAACTGTATACCATTTTAAAAAAACTTGTTAAAGATCATTTTTTGTCTAAATCTTGGGAACCTTAGACATACCTTTTCCCTTCTGTTTCGTTTGGAGATTGACAATATTGTATATTTTTATGTATTATTGATATTCATTGTATAGGTATATATTAAGTATCAGTATCTATCTATAATATAGTAAGTTGATTATATATATATATATATATATATATATATATATATACTATATAGTATTTAAGTATATATAGGTATATGCAAATATATATGTTTATTTATGTGCACCACCTTCCTCTCTTCTTGAGTTGAGTTTTACGCCATTGGTTGCCTGGAAGAGATCGCTAACGCCGGAGCGATAAGGCCGCCAAAAATGTATTATTTTTGTAAAATTTTTATTTACTATATTTGTATATGTTTATCTGGTGTACAATAAAATAATAAATCATGAATTAATTCATATAGTTATCATACTTTACTTTAGACTCATATTATTGGAGTATCTAGAAAAAAAATATTTAACATAGTTGTTGTATTGTTTCAGGTAAGCAACCACCAGGTTTGCAAGATGGTTTCTAGGAAATTATTGATGTTTCAGCCATGTGCCACTCGATAAGTCTTTCGGTCCCAGCTATTATCATCATTAACATGGGATAATAAACTAAAACTAAGGGTCTAAGCTCTAAATCCTTATATTTGAAGACGTATTAAAATACAGGTCACAACATAGTTATCTGCATTTCGCGTGCAGATTAGATTTCAAGAATTGAGAATCAGCCAGATTCTCAGCTACATTCTACCCGTTACTACGATACAGCACAATTTGAGACGTCAATATTGACAGTCTTTGACTAAATGGGCTCCAATCAAATAAAGCTTTAGGTGGTTTTTTTGGTATCTCCAAAAAAATAAATGCCTCCTAAAGGATAAGACAAGTCTATATCGTAATTAGTATTCCATATTTGCAACTGTGCTAAAACAAACCATTAAAGTAAATAATTCAATCTACTCTGTAGCGATGATAGCCTAGTGCTTACAGCTGCGGCTTCCCTTTTAGGGAGACCGAGTTCGATCCCAGGCACGCACTTTTAGCTTATCGAAATAATATGCGTTTTTAATTTAAGAATTTTAAAGTATCACTTACTTTAACAATGAAAAAAAAATTTGCGAAGAAGCTTACATGCCTGAGAGTGCCTGGACTGTTTTCCATCCGCACTTGTCCAGCGTGGTGGACTACGACCAGTGGCGTGCATAGAGGGTATGCACGGGGTATGCAGATGACATAAAATGAAGAAAAATCTCCAGTACGAGTTATAAAATCTAAAGGGTACGATTTTTATAACTCGTACTGGGGTTTCTTTCATTTAACATTATACCCTGTGCGTACCCTCAATGCACGCCACTGATACCCTCTATGCACTGAACTTGCGTGCCTGTGGCGCCTGCAACCACGCTCTTCAGTTAGGAACAAAGCCTTTCAATAATGCTGTTTTGTGGCATGGCGATAGTATTTCCCCGGAGAGTTCTGTCACAGAGAGCTCTACTACGACTAAGACTATGTTCGGTTGTTAATTATGATCCTTATCTACAAAGAAAAGTAAGCAAAAGATAGCACTATTAAATTCAATCTGCCATCTAAAGATTTTGTTTGGATTAGATAAGATTTTATTACCATAGAGAATCGAAGGCTAGCTCATGTACTATATTGCGAGAGGCAAAAGCTCGTTGAATCGACATTGTACCTCAGACACGTCTCCACAATAAACTGCCGACAGGCCCAACCTTGTTTGAGTGACGTCGAAGAAAGAATTCCTTAGCAAATACCTCACCTGACAACAAAGGACCGAATCTCGTATCTGATATTCGGATTGTCTCGATATTCATATTTAAATATTTGGGGTGGTTTGACCTAGTTGCTGAAGCGTTATCAGTAGCGTTAGTTCAACGAGGATAATGTAACTGATCAGATGTCTTTGCCTTTCTCGCAAGCCTTGACTGAACATGCTTAAGTTAAGGTGTGGATCGCCCTCCCGGCAACTGTGTTTCCTGCCACGTTTAATTTGAGTACCTTCAAGAGTGAATAGGCTTCTTCTAGGCAAGCGTGCTCCAACCTAGACCTCATCATTGCTTTTTAACGGGCATGATTGTCGTCAAGAGTTGGCCTATCGTTTTTATAAAAAAAACGTTCGTTCGTTTGTCTTACGTTTCTCTAGTGTCTACTTTTCTTTGCGCTGAATTTGCCCATTGTTGATAAGATGATTTTCCAAAGAAACTTCTGCTCATCCATTTGAGCTATGCTGCCAAACGTTTGTTAAGTTGAGAAGATATCGTTGACTAAAATAATTCAGGTCTGGTGCAACAAAATAATCTCAGCTAGAACACCCATCGGACCACCATAAGCTCACTAACATCCCATTGTTTCAAAGTCAAGCCCAATGACAACGTGGTTCCAGTTTAAATTAAATAACGGGTATGTTAAAACTGTTGTATTCAACGGGGACACCTGCCCGGGTGGTCGGGCCACCCACTGTCATCGATAAAGCGCAACACTAGCGATACCGGGCGCATGTCGATTTTATCGACGTTAATTATTATAACTTTCTAACATCGATACAGAAATATTAGGGGACAGTCTTCATTCTTATACCAATTATTTTAACGACGTATCTGCAGGCCTATTCGGTATCGCATATCATATGAAATTAAGTTCGAAAATTCTACCAAAATGTTAATGTACAATGTTTTTCAAAATTCGAATTCAAAATTTCTTTATTCATGCAGGCCTATCACAGGTACTTATGAAGCGTTCATACGTATATGTTTACAATTGTAAGGGTATAGTGATAAACTGGGATGCGATGGCTCTGCCAAGTATCAGCTTGATGCCTTGGATTCGGTGGATCGACGTGCTAGAAGGCTCATCGGTGACCTAGGCAATAAAAAACTTCAGAGTTTGGAACATCGTCGCAAGGTTGCCTGCCTTTCGGTATTCTATAGGAAATATTTCGGAGACTGTGATCAAGAACTCTTTGGTCTAGTTCCCCCCTTGCAATTTTACCATCGAACCGCGAGGCACTGTAAGGATCTGCATCCCTAAGTGGTCGATATACCGCAGACGCGTACGAAGCGCATCTTCCTTTTGTGATCCGCAACGCTAGGATCTGGAATGCACTTCCAGCTTTCATTTTCCCCAGTACCTACACTATGATTACCTTCAAATCAAGAGTGAATAGGCATCTTCTAGGCAAGCGCGCTCCACCTTAGGCTGCATCATCGCTTACTATCAGGTATGATTGCAGTAAGCGCTCGTCTATAAACATTATAAAAAAAAAAAAAACTAAAGCTACGAGGGTTCCAAACGCGCCCTGGTCTAACAAGAGCCCAGAACAAACTTAAGAAGAGCCCACAACAAACTAAAAGTGCTTAAGACATAAGTTATTAGTACAACTGGCTACACTCACAGAAACAGAATTACAGTGAATGTAAATTATATCACACAAGTCTTTTTCACATCAGAACATCAGGGACTATTAAGTAAGTATTCACCAATAACGGAAAAATTCCACCAACAAAAAAGCAATACAATCATGTTGTGTATTATTCCGCAGTTAAAATTGCACGGCTTTTGCGTTCCGCGTGTTTAATAAATTTCGCTTAATAGCCGGCTTTTTCGCACCTGAGCCTTGCGTTTTAAAGCGAATTTACCGCCCTTTTGTTAGCCACGTGTCTGCTAATTCGTTTACTCTTTGCTAAGGCACTAATGGGTAAACGGTGGTTTTTCTTACATTTTGCCACAATTCAAAGTCAAAGTCCAAGTCCAAGTCAAATATTTCTTTAATTAAATAGGCATATAGATTACACTTTTGATGCGTACATATATAGATATATATAAAAGGTAGTTGGGTTAGTTACACCATTTATAACTCAAGAAGGGCTAGGGTTGATACCTCCTTGCCTGTCCTCTGACCGCACCTCACGCCTTAGAAATAAATTCCACCCTCACCATCTGGATGCCTGGTATTCTTCTACTGTTCGAAATACCAGGTAATTTCTACCGCGCACTTTCAAATTATGGAAAAATCTCCCTTCTGATGTGTTTCCTCAAAAATACAATCTAGGCTCCTCTGGTGCTGCAGATGTTTATGGGCGGCGGTTATCACTTACCATCAGGTGAGCCACTTGCTCGTTTGTCCGCTATTAATATTTAAAAAAAAAAAAAAGTGATGTTTAACTGTTTGGATTAAAACGCTAGGCTAGGCAGTGATCTGATTTCACGCTATTTCTATTATAAAAACTTTATAAAGAATCAGGTTGATCCATTTTTCTGTTCTGGCTCATGAAGACTATTAATAATGTTAATAGGGAAATAGGAAATACCCGTATTAACAATTAGTTATCGGGATGAATTTCGTTGATGTTTAAAATGAAACATGAAATTATCTCTTAACCTGGATAATTTGCTAAATTACGCACGGAATGCCGACCAAGCCACAAAGCACTCGTATAACCAGCAGGCAATACTCGGTAATATTCTAGTGGAAACGTTCTATTATTGTGGACATATATTTTTTATTTATATTTTTTTTTTTTTGATAATCGCGAAAGCGTGTTTATAGAGATAGTTAACTAGCTGTAGAAAATAAATCCTCGCGGAAGAAGATGCACACAAAAGCTAGTTATAAATATTATTTTCAATTAAATTAAATTAAAATTTTAGACTAGTTTAAGATAATAATAATAATCATCATCATCATCATCATCATCACATCAACCGATAGACGTCCACTGCTGGACATAGGTCTTTTGTAGGGAGTTCCAAGTTCCACGATTCTGAGCCGCTTGGATCCAACGGCTACCTGCGACGCGCTTAATGTCGTCTGTCCACCTCGTTGGGGGTCGACCAACGCTGCGCTTACCAGTACGGGGCTGCCATTCCAGCACCTTGGGACCCCAATGTCCATCCTTTCTCCGAACTAATAATAATAATAATAATTTATTCACAAAAATGTAGGTACATACAGTTTTTAAAATGTAAAGTAGTTATTATAATATTTATACAAACAAATGCGTGCCTCACAAATTATATTGGTGTGCATGAATAAATGTATGTATTAGCATGCTAGCATATTTCCCGTCTACTCGTAAAGTCGATTTTTCATTCAAACCACTAAAACTTACTTTCCCGTTGGCCTTAATCTGTCTCTTTAAATGGACGACAAAAGTTAACGAATTTGACAGATTAACGAAACTCCAGCGTTCAGTTAACTACGTTACTAGACCACTAAAATAAAATAAAATAAATAAATAAATATACTAAATATATACTATTATGGTATACCGGCTGGTAACTAATGGTGGAAATATGGGGTATATTTCCACAACTAACAAGACATAGAAGTGTTTCTGAGCAACACTTTTGACTACTAAGTTTCATCGTTCACTCGAAACAAACAAATCGCACCGCGAGAGACTTATCTGAATAAGGCTAGAATTTTGCCCATGACTTTCTATGTCTAATTAAGAAAGCCTGCTACCATTTTAGAATGCAAGAATGCAACCTCTGTACAAAATTTTATAATAATAAATATACTATGACGATACACACATTGCCATCTAAACCCAAAGTAAGCGTACCTTGTGTTATGGGTAAAATACAGATAAAAACCCACACACTGAAAAACCTTTATGTTCATCACGCAAACATTTCCCAGTTGTGGGAATCGAACCGACGGCCTTGGAATCAGAAAGCAGGATCGCTGCCCACTGCGCCAATTGGTCGTCCGACGTACGCCGACAACGTACGCATTAACGTAACGAGCGTTACGTTTGTTAACTTGAACACTATAATTTTCGGTTCAAAATAATACTAAGGCCACATAACTGCGTTAGGATGTGCTAGGGATGAATTGACCATTAGGATACAAACATCAATATCTTATAACCGCAAACTGCTGAACTAAAGGCCTCAACACACCGGTTTGTCTATAATCACTAAATTGGGCTGACGCAGTAGGTGATCGCAGTAGATGGTTGTAGTAGCGCGGCTGTCCGTTCTCCGTTATATTCCTTTAGCCGCAGGAAGCAGATGGTTGGTGACAACTGTATTCTGATCTGCCATCACCACACAGCAATTAGGATAGAATGGGTCTCATTATAATGGTTAAGTTTAATTTATTTCTGCTGCAAAGAGGATCAGAGAAACTAAACATTCAGCACCCCTTTCAGGACGCCACAAAAGCCTAGCAACGCAATGTCGGTTTCTTTGGGGCGCGTGGTGGTAATTTCCTCGAGTCTTTATAATACCTATGGCTCCGAGATCACAAATAAGTAACTAAGTATGTTGTAGACGCGGTAAAACTTTTCTTATAAATTATGAAACTTCATATAACAAAGTTATAAGGTCCAAATTATGCGTGTAAATTTAAATTTATGTGACTCGAAGATAATATTACATTCTGGAAGAAATTTAATTTATTGGCATCGCTAGATTTATATAAAACGTGTAAATGAAAACCGAAATAAGACTCCATAGGCTGAATTATCTGTGAAACAGAAACGCTAGTAGTTTTGGAGTAAACCATTGCCATAGCTTTTACTGAAAGAAATTAGGTGCAGCTCTAACGCCACATTTACTAGTCAAGTCATTTTCATTTGACTCCTGTCACTTAATTAGATACGAGTCGCGTAGTGTGTGTACTATGCACGTGTCAGTCTTTTATCTTCAATAGGGTTGTCATAAGTAAATACTGAGAATGTTTTGAATTAGTTTGCATGGAAAACACATTGAATTAAAACTTAGTTTAGCGTAAAGTACCTTATATAATGTATATAAGGTACTTTAAATTTTAACATCTTCCGGCCTCTTCCAGCGGATTTATTAATCTGTAATGTAACTTTCACGAACAAAATTAAGCGCGCGAAAATGGAAAACTTTCCCGCGGTTTTGATGAATTGCCCCTGTTGTGAGTTTGAAAGAATGTCAGCACTTACGTACGGAAAGTGGTGCGAAATTACATCACTCTCGTTTAAGGACTTTGAACGATATTTGTGAGGAAATTTTATTAAAATCTTCACTTTTTTTATTTTTATATACGCTCCGATATTGGACTTTCTGATATCGGCATCTACTTGTGACATGCGTTGTTTACGTTTAAATAAACAAAAAGTGGATATAAACAGTCGACTTACAAGAAATGGTCATAAATTAGTGACATCTGCATATCGTCTGCGAAAGGTGCAGAAGTCATTTGTGGTATTGAGTATACGCTTTTATAATATGATTCCTAAGGTAATTTTGGACCTACCAATGCATAAGTTTAAAGAATGTGTTAAAACACATTTATTACAGCGAGGTTATTATACAATTGATGAGTTTCTTAATGACAAGGTTGCTTGGAAGCATCCGGCTCCGCTTTCATCTCTCACAAGATAGAAAAATGAATGTTAAAATATAAAATGTAAATTTTTGATGTTGGAAAAGAGCAACTGCTGAGTTTCTTGCCGGCTTCTTCTCGGTAGAATCTGCCTTCCGAACCGGTGGTAGAGTCACTACACACGGACAGACGTTTCAAAAGTGCTTGTATTAGGCCTACGCTTAGGCCTAGGCTTGTTTACCACGTTAGCATCTCTAATAACGCTGAGCTAAAATAAGAGGTCTTCCGGCTTCTTTGTTTCCTACCACATTTAGTTTTAGTACCTTAAAGGGACTACATGCGGAGTTTTCATCTTTGCCCATGTTGCCTGCGTTAAAGCGGCTTGGCTTTGCTTATGCGCCAGTTCTGTCAATGAGTAGACACACAAAGAAGTTTACCCACTATAAAATCATTTCATCTATCTGGGACCCAAATATTCATACTTCCTCTGAACTACATACTCTGCCCCTTTCGCTTTAGCTTTTTCCACTCATTGGACCATGTCAGCAACTCTGAAGATTTACAGACATCTTAATTTCTCATTTAATCCAATACAAAAACTTTATGTTGCCCGTTTAGTGACTATCATTTATCTCATAAAGGGGCCTGCTATAATCGCTTAAGGCAGTGGTTTTTTATTGTTGTTTACGCTCTTCACAATTATAATCCTTATTTAAAGGACGACAATGAATGTCATAAAAATAGGTCATTTAAAATTATAATGTTTCAAATTATGGAAGAAAGAAGTAAGTTTCGGAGCCCCAACAAGTTAACACGTACAAATAATTAAATTTTCAAGCATATTATGAAACAAATTGTAACCGAAAATACTATTAATAGTCAGAAATACATTCGCGCTTCAATTAACGCAGTACCAATCAGATAATATTTTAATTGGAATAATAATATCCAGAGTGTACATGTAAATGGGATATTAACGGAACGCATATCGCTATACGAGCTGTCTAACTCTATGGATATATTCGTTTATTATATCATCAACAGCCATTCTATCCCACGGGTGGGCACGTGTATTATCTCTAATAGGAGAGTTCAATGAAGGCGGGATTTAACCATTTACCTTCATTATTAACCTCAACTCAGTATGAGAAGGGTTTAGAAGTCCATCACGCCTACCAAGTACGTATAAGTAGACTTCACACACCTTCGAGAAAATTAACGACGTTTGAGGACTCTCAAGCATGCAGGTTTTTTCACGATGAAGTCAAAGTCAAAAATAACTTTATTCAAGTAGGCACATAGGTGGCACTTTTGATACGTACATTACATGAGTATTACACGGTAGTGAGATGATGGCGATAACCATATTCGTAAACTTAAAACTAAAGCTACGAGGGTTCCAAACGCGTCCTGGTCTAAGAAGAAGCCCACAACACAACTACAACTTAGCCGGGTATTTTATATCTCACACTGTCATTTAAAATTATTAGAAGAGCAACCTGGTTTGGGCAATCATTCACACCCAAGCTTTTTTATCGATTACGTAGTCCTTTATACTATAATAGGGCTTTTCTATAAGCTTACGTTTAATAATGATGTTCTCCTTCACCATGAAAACGTCAATATTTAATTGCCGGTGATCTAACTTTGTCTACCCGAAGATAAGACTGAAGTCGTAACCAGAAAGCACCGGGCTATCAACTAGGATATCAGCAGTGTCGTACATAAAGGGTATGCGCATGGTATGCAGATGATATAATAGTATATTGTGCAACAAGTGCGATAAGACATCGATAAGAATCGACAACATCGCACGGGTTGCAGATACTATTTTTTATTACAAATGCGGAGATATATGTGGGCACAAAATCCCAAGTCCCAACAAACGGATGGAAAGTTTAAAAAAAAGAAACAAATATAATTCAAACAATAAATACAAATAAATAATATTAATAAAACTACAAACTTTGCAATGTCAACCTCACTTCTTTTATATTGACAGTTAGATTGTGTTTTTTTTTGTTATTTATTTTAATTTTAGCAGTTTTTACAGTCATTTTGCGTGCGACAAGGATAGTTTGCGTGTGCTAAGTATAATTTGCGTGCGCCAAGTAAACTTGTCGCACTCAAATAACAGTTTCATTTACGAGAAAACTCACGCGTCCTTTTAAAATGGGCAAACAGCTCTTTTTCAACCGCAACAGCGAGTACTAAGATACTACTAATGCCGCATGAGTAATAAAATTTTTTATAAAATCTCCAGTATGCCTATCCTTAAGTTTTGGTCGCACTGGAGATGTTCTTCATTTTATATCATTTGCATACCCTGTGTATGCCCTCTAGGCACGCCACTGGCTACCAGCACTAACCATTAATATTTGTGAATATAACTGGGAACTGGCTTTACGTGCTCTACGAGGCACAGAATTGAAATTTTGAACTTAACAAAAAAAACCAAAGGAAATTGAAATCCCCCTAGATATATGAACAGGACTAGTTTGAAATGGTGTGCCAAGTTACAAACCAGAAAAAATATCTCTAATACTTCATTAAAACGACGGTTTGTAGAATTAATATAACTTTAAAAAACGTATAATCATTTGACAACCCTAACGAATTGTAATGCATATATGTGCGCGTGTGAACGTGCGTTTTGATAAATTTTATCTGGGACCATAACCTTTTTGCTCTTGCCATAGTAATCCGTGACCCATTTTCTAACGAAAATGTTGACACCCCTGATGTTATGGTTGTCACTGCATAATTTTTTGCAACGACAATCTATTATCAAAATTATTTATATTTAAGAATTACTCTTACTAAAGCCCTTATAAACAAGGAACGGTTAAAAAAAGAAAAGCAAAACTAAGTATAGTTTAAATTTAAATTCTCCTTAAAATATTTTGCTTTCATCATCAGTATACCATTCCACTGCTGGAATAAAGGCCTCTCCCAGCGAGAGGGTCCATATCACCATATCACCCATAATCACCACACTGCGAAGTCGTGGTGATCACAGTAGATGGTAACAGTAACACAGGAGGCGGCTGTCTGTTCAGTGGCGTGCACAGGGTTTTTGACCAAGGTATGCATAAAGAAGGAAGATGCCATAAAATGAAAAAGCCCTTCGCATTTATAAGTTACAACAAAATGTTAGGGAAGGCATTGCTTTTGTGCATGTATGTCGTGCACGCCACTGTGTCCGTTCTACGTTATATTCCCTTAGTCTCCACGTATGGCACCTGAAGGAAGAGGAGGGGAGACATTATATACTAATCTTGATTTTAGCTTAGATTTTGGATTACATTAATATTATTAATGTCAGTTGTAAGTTCTCTGGCAGTGGTATTTGCATCTGTCAGAATTACTATTTTATCTAATAGATGGCTTACTCACGATTAGACCGCGAACTAACTACTGAAAGGGACAAAGCTTTATATACAGATTTATGTAGTCGTTATCTTAGAGCGTTTTCACTCACATTTAGGGTTGTCACTTATCAGATTTCAAAAAATAGCTGGCGTGCAGTGTGTAAAGCTTACGACAGCAGGTTTATATATATGTATAACGCCATAAGAAATCACAGAGTCCAACTCAGATATACAGTTAAAGAATATACAAATAAAATATTAAAAATACGAAATGTACGCTTGGAATATGTATTACCAATTTTAAAAATCTATTTTTTATAGAAAATATATTTAATATAAATCTATTTTTTATATTTTGTATATGTGTGTGTAAACGTGTCTTTTGATAAATTTTATCTAGAGCCATAATCTTTGTACTTATAGAAAAATAAATCCTAAAAGTTCCTAAAATGTTTGTAAAAAATAGAAATCTATATTTTAGGGACTTTTAACTTTTTACAGCGTCTTACGCGTCATCGCTTTATTCTTTTACTTTAAACTTTTGACAACCCTACGCCGGGCATGCCGCATGATACAGTCCGCCTGTGAATTGGTGCTCTATGCAGTTTAATATTCATGTATAATATGCGAGAGCATGGCCGGTGTTGCACGTGAAATTAATTATAACTGGACCGGTTCGGATATACTGCCTTTGTGTTTTAACTTAAAGGTCCCAGACTGTGTATTTGCGCAGGCTGGGTTACCATACTTTATTCCCGCATTGCCGTTACGAAATTAGGTTATCCTTTGAACCCTTGAAATTTTATATTTCTTGTCATTGTGCCCTGTTACTGTGTTTCATCGCGTGCACAAAATCTGAAATCGCGTTCAACGCCTGTTATCTGAGCCATACCGTTACGCCCCTTATTAAACTATTGCGTACCCTTATATCATCTTTGGTATAATCGCAAAAATTCGTAGGCCGATCGGACCGGAGTAAAACCGATAAATAGCCAAATTGTGCTTGTATTAGCGACGTTTGCTTTGTCTTTGCGGAATGCGGCCATTAATAACGGCCACAGTGCGGTCGCCGGCGACGGTAATTGAACGCGGTCCATCTGTTATCTCACCTTTGTTAATGGAATTGCCTGTACACTAATTAATCGTGTACGGTCTACGTAGAAATTTGGATAAGTTCAATTTAAGCTGTCGGTATTATCTCTCTCGTCGCCATTGAACAGATAGAGAATGATAAAACGCTTTCTATAGGTATCATCTCCATCCTCTTTGACCCCCGACGTAAATGTATGTAATTATAAATTAGCGTGTGTGTGTGTGTGTGTGTGTGTGTGTGAATGTGTCTATGGCTTCCTATTTTCCGAAAGGATGAACCGATTTTTATTTTGTTTGTTATTTTATTTAAAAAATGAATTAGTCGGGACTGTTCTTAGCTATGTTTGATGTAAATCGTCGAAGATGGTTGCCGCCGCACCCCAATATGGGTATCAAATGAAAGTGCTTCACTAGTAGAATACTATACCCTATGGCAAATTTAAAATTTAAGATGCCAGTTGCGGCAAAAAAAAAAATTAAACTCCTAAAAGAGGTGCGTGCCGGGGATCTAACTCCGTCCCACCGAAAGGAATTTTAAGGACCTAAATACTAGGCTATCAACGCTCTCAATTTTTATAAAATTAAAAACAGAATGCTTGAAGCATTTCCTTAGAGATTAAAATGTTTCAAGTAACAATTGGCGCAATGAATGTTTCGATTTCAATTCTCTGTCTTCGATAGCTAAAAACTGACATTAAGGGAACTTTTTATTCCGGGTGTACAAATCCAGGCGCACGAAGCCAGGGTCAAAAGCTTGGTAATAATAAAGCTACTCTAATATTGTGATCAGGAAATTCCTATACTTCGCAATAGACATAACCAGATGATAAATACAGAGCTTTCTTGTACACTAAGAAATAACATGAAGATTGACAAAACGATGAAAAAAGACGAATATCATATCGGGCATTTATTGAGATTGTCGGATAAGGACACAGGGCAAATAGGACACTTCTATCTGTTTTAGGGAAATGATAACTTTTTTGCTCATACAAGTTAGGGACAATGACTTGATTTAACAACCTTACAGTTGGGCACTTATTGTAAATTACAGAGCAACGGTAAATTAACTTAAAATTAACTTCCTTGTCTAGTTTCAATCAGTGACTTATTACGCGTATCATTCATTCATTACCTATATTATAATTGTACGTTCCCTAAGAACATTGAAGACATTAATTGAATATTATAATACAGTTGTATAAAACATTTATTTTAACGAATACCTAAATTTTGCAGTTCAAATAATTAGCAAAAATATTTTTTTATGTTTTTTTTTTACGATCCAGCATGAAAATTCGACGGTTATCCTTAAATATCGATATATAATCATAGGAAAAAGTAAATTTGGACTGAAATGTTTAGATGGACTGTTGACTAGAATCTAGCTCAATCGGAGATTCATATTTTAAATGAATGAATATTGTAATTCCCTTTCTTTTTTATCATAAGCTATAGGTTTATTTTGATAGAGTAATAAATATACGTTACTTAAGGTCAAAGTAATACTAAAATTTTATTAGTACACCACTGTTCCCCGCAAATACTAATTGCCGGTAGGTATCTAACCTGAAAGTTATTTAGACACCCCAAGATGCAATACATTATTGTGTTGTATAGTTGCCACATTGTATTCATAAATTAAAAAATTTCATAACTCCGAAAAGTAGAAGTGCGTGACGCGGATAGAACTCAGTCTCCACGAAACGGAGGCCGAAGCTCTAACCACTAAGCTATCACCGCTTTGTTCATTTATGTATTAGTGTAATAAAATTACCTGACTGTACGTTACCTAAACTGTGGCAGCATAATATGTAATATGATGAAACGAGAAAATGTTATTTTGCACATGTATTTATTCCTCAAGGCAGGACTCTTAGTAATCTCAACGCGAATCGTTGCCATCGCGCTCGTGACAATACATTCCCCAAATTGTCTCCATGAACACGCAATCATTTAAAAGGCTAAGTCGGGAAGGAACTTGTCTACTCGTTGATACAATGGGTTATAAAACCGAATCACTTTGTTTCATCCTTTTTTATTTCCTTACAAGTTAGCCCTTGTCTTCAATCTCACTAATGCAGTCTAAGATGGTAGCGAGCTAACCTGTTAGGGAGTATGGCAGTTATATTAAATCTATAGTCGGTTTCTATGCAACATCGTACCGGAACGCTAAATCGCTAATTTGTTGATAGGGTGGTAACTAGCCACAGCCGAAGCCTCCCACCAGACTAGACCAGAGAAAATTAATATTCGGTCCAGTATAAATTACGAAACTGCCCGAACCCGGGACTTCAACATAAAACCAAGGCGCTTACCGCTGCGCTATCCCAGGTCGTCAATCTAATCTTAATATGGTTTAGTTTCTAAAAATGTATTAATAAAGCGCTTTTTGCCTCGAGATAAAAAGTTGCCTCCATATTTTCGCCTGTCCAATTATCCAATTTTGCAATCGTTGTATGTTTTTTGCAAAGACACGATTTTTCCGATTATCATAAGAGAAACACGAATTCACAAGGAGTGATTGCCTAGTAGGCTTTGGCTACCGTTTTAGGCGGACCGAATTGCTCCCTGGCACGCGCCTCTTACTTTTCTGAGGTATGGGCGTTTTAAGCAATTACATATCTCATGCTTAAACGGCTAAGAAAAACATCGTGTGGAAACCTACACACCTGTGCGTTCTCCATAATAAGTGCGTGAAGTCTACCAATGGCCACTAGGCCAGCGTGGTGGACTACGGCCCAAACCCTTCCCATTCTGAGAGGAGACGCGTGCTCTGTAGTTTATTACTTAATTAATCTAGAAGGAAAAAAACAAAATCTTGACGCTCTATATAAAATCAGCTATTGCTTGCTTGCTTCTTACACGGTTTTTCGTTTTCCATGAACCCTGCGAGAACTGTATTTTTCATTTTCCTGTGTGATCTATGTATCTCCATTCCAAAAATTCAGTCAAATGGGTTCAGTAGTTTTTGCGTGAAAGAGTAACAAACATCCATCCATCCATCCGTACAAACTTTCGCATTTATAATGTTAGTAGCATAAAAAGCAGGCTATGCTTTAATCCGGGGTATTATCTACCTCCATTCCAAAATTCAGTCAAATTGGTTCAGTAGTTTTTGCGTAAAAGAGTAACAAACATCCATCCGTACAAACTTTCGCATTTATAATTTTAGTAGTATAAAAAGCAGCCTATGCGTTAATCCAGGGTTTATCTTCATTCCAAAATTCTGTCAAATTGGATCAGTAATTTTAGCGTGAAAGAGTAACAAACATCTATCCATCCATCCATCCATACAAACTTTCGCATTTTTTTTTTTTAATATTTCATATATAAAAGTGTATACAGCAGAAATCTCCTAATGGACACAGTGATACTCTATTTATTTGTGCACAAAGGAGTGCTTAAACACTCGCACTAAGGTAACTTGTGTTACGAGTGTCGCCACCTTCCTTCGGACCCATTACAACAACGTGAAATAAGGCAAATGAAAACATCGCAATACATAATAAATTAATTACAATGATGTGATTGTTTTTTTTTTTTGTGGAATTGTTGTGTGTGTGTGTGTGTGTGTGTGTGCGTGTGTGAGTGTGTGTGTGTGTGCATGTGTGCGTTTAAAAAGTGCGTAAAATACGAATCATTCTATGATTTTAAGTAACACCTTCTTTATATAGAAGATGCGTTGGATGTCGCACTGGTTTCTTATAAATGACTTTTATTATTGCTCTTTGTGTTCTTTCAAGAAGGAGTATAGTCGTTGCAAAGGAACCCCCCCAAACCGTTAATCCATATGCAATCTGAGACTGAACCAGAGCAAAATAAGCGGCTTTTAAAACGTCTTCGTCTGCTGTTTTTGTAATTTTTCTGAATATATACATAAGCTTCCTAATTCTTCGAGTGACGAGGTCAACATGCCTGTTCCAAGGTAAAAGGTTTTAAATTTATAATATTAGTTGGAAATAAATAAATAATATTACGACAATACATGTTAAATTACATCTAGCCCCAAAGTAAGCGTAGCTTGTGTTATGGGTACTAAGACCGCCGATGATTTTTTTTATATAATATACATAAATACTTTATATATAGATAAATACCCTGACACTGAAAAACATTCATGATCATTACACTAACATTTGAGCTGTGGGAATCGAACCCACGGCCTTGGACGGTGGTCGGGCCGCTGCACACTGCGCCAATCGGCTGTCTAATTAGATTAGTAGGATTAAGTAGCATATCACATTATGCTTAGCCTTTGTTTTCCCTACCTCTCCTTTAATAAATGCTCCTCGGTTTCCTTAGTAGAAAGTCAACGGGTCATTTCCTTTGGCGCGTTATACCGAATAACTCACACCGCTCCCGAGGCCCTTATTACTCTCCTGATAAAGATTATACTCCTTCGCCGCATAAAATTGTATTTACAAACCAACATCTCACCTTTCCGCTGATTTCCCCGAGGTCGGAGTCAAATATTTTAAAATATTCGCCGCGCGTCTGCGTTGAAAAAATATAACTTTATAAAGAAAAAACACTGCTCTTTCTGGTTGCGCCAGTTTTTTAACTGAACTTTTCCTTTAAATAAAAATTGTTTTAATGATTAATTAACAATCGCCCGACTTCAGAAGATTTGTACGAACAAAAAATATCTTTATCTTTGCCATAGTTTCTAAAGTCTTATCTAAATAATTTTAGTTCTTGAATTTCTTGCCTGTTATTTAACTCTACTTATTGCAACACTTATATAAACAAATTAGTGAAAACCGTTTACAAAACCCATGTAGACTAATTTTAAAAAATACTTGACCTCAGTCTAACATGTCAAACTGTCTGTCATTTTAATTTTACATGTAATTATTTAAAATTATAATCTTTTAGTGTAACCATGAATAAAGAAAAGTAAATAATTATGTTTGCAACGCCCTGACAGGGTCTCAAGTACCTACGTAATACCAAACTATATTTAATACAGAAAAATAGCACGTATTCGTAAGATCTATTCCAGAGCATCTCATCTAGCAAGCACAAAAAAAGTCTATTCCAGAAACGGCAGAGTGTACATACCAAGTAGTTCAAAAAAAAAAGCAAAGAAACCTTAATGTAATTGGCTATTGCTTGACATAGTTATTAAAGTAAAACAACATATCCTTAATATATTTCTATTACCAAAATTCAAGGCAAATAAAACCGAATATCGAAGTTTATTTGGTTTTTCAAAGGATGAAGAAGGATTTGTTGCAGTCTTATTGTAACTATTTTTAATTATTTTATTACTTTTATCCGGTTTAAATGCTATTTTGTATAAAATGTTATCTTTCCCAATACCCACATTTTAATGTTTCCAATTAATTGAGTCAGAATTGAACGTTTTCCGTTTAAATCGCAATCGCTGTACAAGCTTTATTGAAAATGGCTTTTCCCGAAAATCTTCCTGTTTGTTCCCGTAATGAGGTGCTGGGAAACTGCAGAAAGTAAACTTTCAATCATACAGTAATAAAACAACGCGTTTATTTTCGGCTTGTGTGTTTTGTGTTTATTTAAATAATTAAATTTTAATTATTTACTCGTATGTGGGAAAGTATTTCGGAACTGTAAATGGATTGGTAAAATGTATTCGGGCTACCTCACTCGCAGCACCTTTAATAATTACGACAATGAAATAAAGATTACAGTTTTTATTTCTCTATAGATTATTGAGGAGTCACCTGCATTAATTTATTCACTGGTAGTATAAGTCATAAATATATAAGTCATAGATATAATGGAGAAAAATGATTGTGAAGTTACTAAGCACATTACCGAAGTATTTTCTTGTCCACGTTCTGAATGCTAAGCTTCACACGGCTTTGAGCAAATTATGAAGATCTCTCAAGCATGTTTCCCACCACCATGTTTCCTTTACCGTTAAATCAAGTAAAAATGAATTGCTTAAAACGCACAAAAAAAGTTGAGGGGCGTGCTGGAGATAACCTCTATCCTACCCATACCTTTTTCATTTATTTATTAGCTGTTCAAGGAAAACAAACAGTACTATTACACATAAGAGTAATGCCTTGTTTTTTTATGATATAAACCAATGAAGTTTCCACAAATTAGTTATACATAAACAATAACAAAACCACAAATTGCAATTGGATTACCAAGCTTTACTTTAAAGAGCTTATAACACTTATTTTGCGACAATTATATTACTAAAAGTCTCAATCTCGACGTGAGAAATGACGTTTACCCCTTAATTGTGTGCAATAAAGAATTTATCTATCTATCTATCTATCTTCTATCTATATTTTAAATAAATATACGTCATAAAGACTTCATAGGTAGATGAAATGCTCTCGGCATTACATATTAGATTTGTACTCGTAATATAATTTCGTGACGTAACGCATGAAAGGCCTGAGTAGCCCATTAAAGCCGTCTGCCGCTAATTCTGAGAGGGATAAAGGGTAATTTATCACAATTATTGAGATGAAGCCCTCCGCCCTGGGCTTGCTAAGATTGAGTTAAGTACGTCAAGGTCAGATAAAGGATTTAATGTACGGCATTATAAATCGTTAACGATTTATTTATTTATTTATTCTTTAGCAGAAAGAAAAATTAAGTTTAAATGTAAACAATATAAAGTTTAAATGTAATTCAGAAATGAGGAGGTCCGTAGAAGAAGAGTTACCGACATAGCTCAGCGAGTCGCCAAGCTGAAGTGGCAATGGGCAGGGCACATAGCTCGGAGAACCGATGGACGTTAGGGTCTTAAGGTGCTGGCCCGCAACGAGGTGGACGGATGACATCAGGCGAGTCGCCGGGAGCCGCTGGAGGCAAGCGTCCCAGAACCGTGTATTGTGGAACTCCCTACAAAAGACCTATGTCCAGCAGTGGACGTCGATTGGTTGACTTGATGATGATGATGATATAATTATATTCGGTTCTGTTCTGTTCGGTTCTGTTCGGTTCGCTAAACATCTCTCAGTGCCAGTGCCAAGTCCAAAATTTTTGAACACGCACTGTTCAAGTGCCAGATGACTTACGGCTCTGAAACGTGGTCTCTTACTATAGACATCATGTTAACTTTATTTTTGTATGGTAATAATTGACTGACCAAGCAGATGACCCACCTGATGGTAAGTGGAAACCATCAGCTAGAAATAAAGCAACACTTGACAGGGCATGCAACGAGTACGTCTTGTCACATGCCGCTCTGTGTCTATCAATATTAGGCGTAGATGTTGAGTCTCGTGTTCAACAGGCACATTACACCGGCAACCACGCCCTTTAAACCACACGACGAAGGATTGCGACAATGCTGCTTAGCGGCAGAAATAAGCATGGCAATAGTACTTCCCCGGAGAAGTCTGTCTCAAAAAGCTCTCATTGACTTAGCGAGAAATAGAGAGATCGATGCTCGATATCTCATTTTGATCAAATCAGTAATGAGGGCCGTAGATGAACGAGAGTCAAAGAGTCGCGAAGCTGAAGTGTTAATTGCCTTGGCACATATCTCGGAGAACCGATGGACGTCTCAAGGTGCTTGAATGTCGTAGCCCGCACCGGTAAACGCAGCGAGGTGGATCGAAACCAGCGGCCCAGGATATTGGATTTTGGAACTCAAGCCAAGCTTGGACGTTAATCAGTTTATATGATGGTGTTGACACAGGTTTTTTTTGGTAAATACCTGAACTAACCATAAATAATAACTACTAGATTCATCTTCAAGGCACTTATTTATTTTGCAAAATACTATACGCTTTGTATCGTTTCTGGGCGAAGTCCGGGCGGAATAAGTTGATACAGTCTGCCCACAAGTTATGCAGGTCTGTGTCGGATACCAGACGTCCCTCCAGGGTTCCCGCATCTTACTCCCCCGGTCCGTGTGCCTTGCATTTACATTAGGTAGGTATCTATGTAACAAAGGCTAAACTTAAAGGCTATTGTATCCCGGTATTTACCTAGTGTTTAGTTTAGCATCAAAAGTTTGTTTATGCCAAGTTAGATTTTAAGTTACGTAATGCGTTTGCAGTGCGGTTGTTGCGGTAATAGCTCAATCGTTAGGACCTCGGCTTTATTTTCGGGAGGCCGAGTTCGAATCCCAGCACGGACCTCTAACTTGTCTAAGTTATATGCGTTTTAACACTTAAAATATAACTTGCGTCAACGGCGAAGAAGAACATCGTAAGAAACCTGAGAGTTCTCCATGATGTTCTCAGAGGTGTGCGGAGTCAACAAATCTCCACTGGGCGAGTGGAGTAGGGACTAAATACTTTTCATTGTGGGAGGAGACCCGTGCCATGTAGTGGCAAGTTAACGGTTTAATATGATGATGATAATGATGAATTGCGTTTGTGTGCGGTTGTTCGTCGTTGTACTATAGACTAGTGGTTCGAACTGCACTAAAAATTAGACGCGCAGTAGAGGAAAAAAATGCATTCATAACGCATGATTTCACATTTTTTTCTTGTATTAAGTGTTCACAACTAAGAAAACTATAGGAATAAAACGGAAAAAAAAACCATAATATGTTATTAAAATATTAATTTTTCGAGCTTAAAAATATCCCAACAAGATCCGCAAAACTATTAAGCTGTGCATAAATAACGAACTTCATAAAATTACTATGGATTTGCTGTTAAAACTTTTTTTGGAAATTTCTTATGGATGTCTCACATAAAAGAACCTTATTAATAGCAATCTTTCAGCAACTTTCCATATTGAAAAGCAGGCGTTACTTTGCGGAATTCCATGATATATTATGAAAATTAAGCTTTATTTGCTATACTCTGCGAAAAGCAGGAGAAAATGTATGGTGTAATTTCTTCAATCCATATAATCCACACCAAACAGATCTTCGGCAATGTACTCTATACGCATACTCGCTCCGAAACTGGAGCATCAGTACATGTAGACTTTACAACGAATAATAGTCAATAAACATTTATTGTTAATTAACAATTATTCATTTTAAAATCCAATTGAGCTTAATTTTTATAGCCTTAAATTATTTTTTCCTATTTTAAATGGAAAAAATATTGAAATATTAATAATATATTGGCAGGACGTCTGCTTACCGAGTCCGCTAGTATAAGGTATATATTGCTTTACATTTACACCTCGTGTTTGCACGTAGCCACCCCTTTGGAGAGGGTCTTAAGTGATTACCAAGTGTTAGGGCGAGGTACCTACCCCGCCTTGTTAAAAATAAGTCTTTTTACACCCTGATCACAGATAACAATGTACTATGTGCACACTCCATTTCTCATCGGCTTTTTAGAGTTTCGTACCAAAATGGTAATAACGAATCTATGTGTGAGTTTAGCCGTCTGTAAGAACCTTCGAATTTCAAATTTGACATTTAAACAACTACTAATGGGAACATGGGACAGAAATTTAAGAATAAAAAAAAGAGGACAGGACTTGCAAAGGGACAACTTATCTCCAAAGATATTTCTGCCAGAAGAATGTGGAAAAAATTGAAGAGTAGAGCTGATTAGATACTTAAAGAAATAAGTACTACCAAATAAAAACTATAATTACTACCAATAGACAGGCTGCTGTCCTTTTATTTTTTTCTCCTATTGAATGCGATTTTGGCGCTTTTCGACGTAAAGCAGTAATACAAGTGTTCAATTAACTAAACTTACTAAAACATTGTTGAATTAGTTTCAAATAGCTCCGCATATCAAATGTGATGCTTCAAATGCGAACATGATTTCAACTGTTATTTCTACGGCCGCAGTGGGCAGCGACCCTGCTTTCTGAGTCGAAGGCAGTGGTTCGATTCCCACAACTGGAAAATGTTTGTGTGATTAATGTGTTGTAAATACTAATAATAATGAATGTTTTTCAGCGTCTGTGTAAAAATCATTTTATTCAATAAATACACTATATTACTAGTCCTAGAGACAGTGGTGTATCAAATTTGACACTTCAAATGGAAAAAAAATTTAAGCTATAATTTGTGTAGGGAAAGCTAGTCTCGTCCGGGAGGTGTACAACGGGTTCCCCGGGCGTCTAACAAAGCCAACAAGAGGGACATGCCGTGGTGGTTTTTAGTTTAATAATATTGTTTTTACAAGGTTCGACATCCCTGGTCGTATACACGACATGAGAATAATGTTAAATCAGATTCTAGGAGCAAGTTTGTATCGAGACTTCGAGCGTTCTCTCGAGGATAAACCACATTGTTAGGTATAGCTATACGAATTGTTTTAGTATATAAAAAAAATACTGCCTCATTGTTCTACTGGTTCTACTGTTCGACTGCGGATCACGAGGTCCTGGATTCTATCCCCAGGTCGGGCCAATAAATAGCATCGGGTTTTATATAAACAATTTAGGAGTTCTGAGTTCGCATGCCTCAAAGAACACGCTATACTGTGGTTCCGGCGGGTTGATTCATGACGAGTCTGCCAACCCGTCAAACTATGAGAGAGGGAGAGAATAGAGAATTAATCTGTGTTTGTGCACTATAATATCTCCCGCGTAGTTGGCAAATTCTCTGGAGATTGACCACCGTGACCATATTATGTGAGGTTTGAGGGAGGTAAGTGTGAGGTTTGGCAAACTGATAGCTTAATATAATGCCTGATCAGGAAAATAAACAACCTGTTCTGGGGACGCCATAAAACACATTTGACAGAGTAAGTGAAATAAATAGTTCCATTTTTATCCGCAATATGGAGAGGTTTCGCGACAAGGAGCATCGATAAAATGTGTTTAATGTACATACAATGAGTATAAGTTAATATGAAGAAGAAAGCTTATATTTTTTTGCCTAGGGTTCTATTACCGGAGCTAATAAAAAGTTTTTTGTTTTTTTTTTTATCAAGAAATTCTCATTTTCTTTTGTACGTTACCGAAGTTATGAAAATCTGCCAAATTTTAATAGTGATGTCAAATCTTGACGAAATCAATTTATATGAGCCAGTATACACCGGCATTATTTTACGACAAATATTACTCCTTGATAAAAGCAAACTTGCTTCAAGTTTTCACGACAAACAACAAACGGAATCGAGTATGTATTCCCCATAATGAACACACGAATACACGACAGTGTACAAGACAATAAACTTTGTATCTTCACAACTTCACCCTTATTACTTGATGTCCATCCCCGAACTCTTCAACGGTCACTGACCCACTACTAAGGGTAGCTTCCGGAGATGTGTGAAAAAAATGAGCGTTGAGACAGGATCGATCATTGAGAGAGAGTAGATCTCTTGTATCTTCTATCTATAACGAGAAAACAGTACAAAGCTAAGTGATAAACACCTACAGCCCATATGGCTGATTTGTTTTTTTTTTATTCATTTGGTTCTACAGCTTTACATAAAAAAACATCTTAAACAATTAATACATATTGAATACAAAATGTTCAGCTACTTATAAGTTAAACACCGCATGAAAATAAATAGTCTTAAACTAGCTTATAACTACGCAAACAAAATAAAAATATATTCGATGCAGACAATCTATAAAATTTATTTTAAATAAATTTTAGCTTTTTTTCTGCTAACATTAATTAACTATATAAAATGAAGAGTAACGAAATTAGATAATAAATAAAGAAATAGTAACAATTAAAATAATATAATTTCATGCATATAAAATTTATAATAAAAATGTAGTTAAACTATTAAACTTTACTTAAAGCTAAACGGATTGATCTCCGGAATTCGGATAGAGAACCACAATGTCCACAATATTAAGCTTGTTATACAGTTGGCTTATCCTAGGGACCGGTACCCTGAACGTTGAAATTTGAAATTTTTAGAAACAATCTTAAAGAACCCTAGTACTCTTACATCACTCACAAAATGAGTTGACAAACGAACTGATCTTATTTGTAGTTTTTCCTTCTTATCTCTCTCTCGCAGATCTCCGGTGGACAACCCTAAAGCTCTCAACAACTATCAACAAAACTGTAAGATCCAACTTTTCTTGGAGAGTTTCCGAGGCCCGACAATCGAATCGCGAAACAATTAGGGAGGCGGAAGGGGGACAAATACAATTAAAAGTTGCCAAAATTTTAAACGCTTCCAAGTTAAAAACAAACCCTTTATTCGGGACGAGAAGATGCTTTCCACCGCTGCACTCTATCCACCGACAAAGTATGGGACCACTTGGTCCACAAATTACAACCATTTTAGATTGTCCTATTTTCTTCTAAATGGTAATAATTAGCGTTTTTAACGCTAATCGTACTGTTTTTTTTGTAATTATACAACTAATTCAAGGCCTTGGTTTTCTTTTACGCAAATGTAAAATGCAGTTCGTCGATATCAAATAATTCAAAGCATCAAGACTCAAAAAACATGTACAAAAAGCCTCGGTGTCGACACCTTGGCTTTTTGAAGAAGCCTTTTGACTAATTATTATTTGTGAGTGATTATGATTTAGTATTGCTTTTAATCTCAACATTACTTTTAAATGCTGGAACTCTCTATATCAGACGAAAGCGTTATATCTACTTTCAGTTACGTCTCGATGATGTCATTCTTTTGTACATTTTCCCTTTAAAGTCTCTCCCAGGGGATTGCAATATCGTCTCCTAAAAATCCCCCAATCGCTTCGCGTTAATTTCTTTTCCTTCTGTGATTTCGCTCGGAGCATATTAATTTAATTGGAGTTAACATTATTCTTTATGAACGCAGCGGGGTTTCTCACCGCGGCTCGTAATTAACGATATCCTCGGAAGATTCAAAGGAAGATGGGACGTGCATAGAAAGAAAGATCCTCTAATTATAAATCTTGTATTTGGCATATTTTGATTTAAAAAAAATGTTACATTATCCATTCTACATTTTTTCAGTAGCATTGCAATCCTGCTATCTTATTCAGGTACTATACTATTAAATAAAATTATGAAAGTGAATTTTTTGTCATTTCGTATACTGTCTCTTTTTTTCACCTGATTGTTATTGGGAATTATTCGTCTATAAACAGAGCAACACTTTACAGGGCATGCGAGGAGCTTGTTAATAATTTCATTCTATTAGATGTACAGGAAAGTGTATTTTCATTGTCATTTCGCTTTCCATAACTCGTGCTCTAGGTCCCCGCCAAGGGCAATTTCACTAGGCTCCTTATCTTGGCCTAGTACCTACTCCCACCGTGGCGTGACGCGACCTTATTTACGCGTCGCCCCTAAGCCCCTTTCCCAGCAATGTATCTGAAAATTAGGGATCACATCCAACCAGGGATTTGAGGGGTTAATTTGCGGGATTCCCGCAAAGTAAAACGGGGATGGGCCGATAAAATAGGAACAATGTTGATACGTCACGTGATTCCGTGATTATGTTCAGATATTCCAGCTTTGTTTCATGGATAATGGCTTATTTCGGCGGTTTTACGGGTATGTTATTATATCGGAGGTAGTTTTTCCCTATTCGCCTGTAGCTGATATGGGGGAATTTTCTTTTTGCGCTCGCTGGGATTATGATCGCGCCGGCATGAAATATCGCGAATGGATCTGTACTTTGTATCGCTTTATACATATCCGTGATATGAACCGTGAAGGCTTTGTAGCCATAAGTTCCTTTTTATATTAACCGTATTAGGTTATGATTATTGACGTTGCTTTCATTCGGCATTTAACATCAGAACTATATAGGTCACTGATATTTTGGTAAATACGGCCATCTTTAATTTGCAGTTGAGGTCTGGGGACACATCATTAATATTTTTAGTGTCTAGACTATAAATTGATGTGACATGACGATAGAATCAAATTCATTCAAATAAACATTCCACTTCGGTTAAGTTTAGCATAAACAGTTTGATGTCCGATGGTGCAGTGGGCAGCGACCCTGCTTTCTGAGTCTAAGGCCGTGGGTACGATTCCCACAACTGGAAATTGTTTGTGTGATGAACATAAGTGTTTTCCCGTTTCTGGGTGTTTATCTGTATATTATAAGTATTTATAAATAAAAATATTCATCAGTCATCTTAGTACCCATAACACAAGCTATGCTTACTTTGGGGCTAGGTGGCGATGTGTGTATTGTCGTAGTATATTTATTTATTTATTTATTCTATTTATAACTGTTACAAGAGGAGGATCTTTGCCGTTTTATGCAATTTCCCTTCTGTATGCATACCCTGGTAAGAGACCCAGTACACGTCATGGAGCGGAAAAACCGCGGTATACTGGTATTAAATATAATCAAGTTTATGTAGGTACTGTAGATTTTACGGTAGAACTTAGGTAGAGTAAAGACGTAACCCACATCTCAAAAGAAATTGTTACATGGAACAACAAAGCAAGTTTTCCAAAAAAGGTTGTATATTTTGCAAGCCATTCGTTATAGTTTATATCATTACCTATAAGTAAGATCATAAAAAAGTCAGTCGGTTCGCACCCGGAGGGCAGCCCGAAGTTATTTTATATGACGCCGGAGTTTACCCGGGGAGTTTTTAGCGTATTAGGTGGGTGCCCCCGGTTTCGCGAATAACCGTAAAAAAGGTTTATATTTTTATACTCTCTAGGTAAATAAATTTGTATAAATCTTATTTATTACTTCTACGATAACCTTGCCTGATCTGAAACTACATTTTATTTTCCCTACGTACGTATGTTCGCATTTCTTTCAGAAACCCAACGACCGAACCGAATATATATTTCGCTCGGATAATCTATGGACATATATTTTAACCGACTTCAAAAAGTAAAGTTTACTTTTACCTCATTGAGATCAAAGAAAATTTTTCTGTACGTATTATGTATACACATACGTTATACCTAACGTATACATATGCATTTTAAGGACCTTATAGCTTATTAGATCATTAGAAATAAACATAGCATAACGTCGGAATGGATATATACAGTTTTAACCACCCTTTCTCTTCCGGCTGATGTAGTATGAAGCAACTAAGAAGAGTGAAGATGAAGAGAGAAGATGCCTTTCCAAGAGCGAATAGGCAAGCGCGCCCCATCTTAGGCTGCATTATCAGGTGTGATTGCAGTCAAGCACTTGTCTACATATTAAAAATATATATATACGAATATATATCACGAAGAACGGGTAGTCGTGTCCTCTGTGCTGCTACTACCATATTTTGTGATCAGTAACCCGTCTGCCCAGCGTTGGAATTATAGGCAAACCCTCCCGTTTTGCTTTTAGCCCATCAGTGGGCTATTGATGAAGCAAGTGAAAGTTCATGAGACATTATATAAGAAAACCCATATAATAGAACTTTTTAGCTTATAATCTGGCTTGCATAAAGCGTACCTCCTAGGTACTTACAGTATGTATCGTAAAAAGTAATAAAATTTCCACCCTTGCAAAATTATATTACCTAAGAGGTAAAAATTAAAGGAAAATTTTCCGCTTTTTCTTATAACGCCAGTAGGTATCTATTTGCGTAGGATGACTTTGTATTAATACATCTCTCTAATAAATATATATTTTAGGTTCACTTTCGAGTTCTATTTATATTTCACGCCTATTCTCATTGGTCTATTGGTTAGCAAGTTCAAATATAGGTAATACGAGGTTCTGAGTTCGATTCGAAAATCAAAATAAGGCACCTATTGCTTTTTTTCTCTTTTGGTCTTCGTAATGATTACTAATATGTAATTAAAACCCGCCAATCTGTACTTAAGTCGCGTGGAGGGTCTGAGGTCATGGCTCTAAATTCCTCTGTGCGGAAACAGAGAAAAAAGACGACATTGTATACTGGTTCAATCAGATTTACCCTGTTACGAATATGAACGACGCAGCGTGGTGGTGTCATCTATCCGTTCGTCATAGGAAAATTATTTCAATAAGTAGGTAATATATTCGATCGTGTTAAAAAGGGATTTTTTATCATTAGTGTAGTAAAGAATAACCAAGATTTTTTTATTTAATTGCATATTCCAATGTCAATGTAGCCATAATGGAAAAATTAAAGAAGTCCTGTCTATTATTGTAGCTTTGTACAGGCCGAGTTGGTTTTAACACAACTAGCTCTGCCTCTTTTGCAAATATTTTTGCTACTACCCTCACTTTGTTAAAAAAAAAAAGGTGGCGAATTATAAATAACGGTCATTACGGAGTAAATTTCTGTCGCGGGGCGTTGTTTTAAAAATGCGCCGTCTGTAACGAGAGCAACGCAATTAGCGTTCTTTAAAAAATAATGAGTTTTACGCTGTTTTAACATCCAGGAAGTTTCATTGCTTCCCATTATTCCTGTCCGCTTACGGCGAGACCAAAGGGGATGGGATGCGCTCACATTTTTATTATTAGTAGGATATATATTTCTCTTAAATGGTAAAAGTGTTACATTTACTAACCGTTAAATTTTAGAACACCCTGCAAACAACTGTTTTCCCTGATATATTTAACTTAATTTACCTTTAAGAAAGGGAATCAATGCGGTGATATCCTAGTGTTTAGCAACATTTAAAAATTATCAAATTTATCAGTACCTACATATTTATTTAAAGGAGCAAAATTATAATAAATAACTTGGAAAACCTTACTGGAAATTTTAATTGATTTGTCATTTTTTTTGTCGAGCAGAAACAATTCGTCAAAAATCTAACTAATTTCGCTGCAAAGAACTTCTAGATTTAATATAATAACGTTGGATAGAAGCAGGCGTGCAAATTGCAGAACTCCATGATATTTCCGGAGCATCCTCAAGAGATGTTGACTTTCCAATTGTTCATTGTAAATTCACCATATACTGAGAATGCTCCGGTGTAAGAGCGAAACGTGCGTCGAGAGTACCTACATTGACGAAGATCTGTTTGGTGTGGAGTTTAAAGATTAAAGAAATTATTAATTACACCTTACAGATTCTCCTGCTTTTCGCGGAGTACCTATAGCAAATTGAGCTTGATTTTCATAGTATAATAATAGGTGTTTGAGCCTTATTTTGGAATACTCAGCATTTTAACGTTTATATTATTCGGTGTTTATTATAATGGCCGACAGTTTAAGATATTTTCCATGACACAGAGGAGAAGTATAAGGAAAAAAATTTCTTAAGTCTATATCTTGAAACTCGTTAGTTACTGACTAGACACACTTCCTCCTCACAGATTTCAATTATCAATCTATAGCCTATAAAAGTCCACTGCTGGACTAAAGGCCTCTCCTAAAGATAAGGTTTGCTTAGGAACTCTTTATATGGAAAACTTATAAGTTACCGACTATAATCTTCACATAATTCAGCTATCAATCAATAGCCTATAATAGTCTACTTCTAGAGTGGAAGTGGACTATTATAGATGCCACTCCCAACAAGCTGGTTTTCCCATCGCCGCACTGGGCAGAAGGGCTAGTGATCTAAGTTGAAGTGGATAGTTCCACAGAGGACAATGCTGACCGTTCTCCGTTAAATTCCCTTTAGTCGCCTCACACAACACCTGTGGGAGGAGGACGGGTGGTGACAACTATTCTGCCTTTACCATAGAGCACATCATAATCACCAATTGACGTCCACTGCTGGACAGTCTTTTGTAGGAAGTTCCAAAATCCACGATCCTGGGCAGCTTGTTTCCAGAAACAAAGCACATATGGTATGACGCTCATACCTTGGAGGCTTGGAAGGTCACTTCTGTGGGATGCAACTTGTGTGGATACCCTAGCTGCATCACACATCCAGGCCACCTCGTCAATGGTAGGCGCGGCTGCTTCCAGTGCCGAGCAGGCGAAGAGGCGTAAATATGAAAACCTGGATAGCAGGTTCATTTTTGTGCCTTTTGGAGTAGAGACTTTGGGACCTTGGGGTCCGGAGGCAAGAGCTCTTTTCAAAGAATTATCGAAAAGGGTTATAGAGTCTACCGGTGATCCTAGAGCGGGCAGTTACCTTGGCCAACGAATTAGTTTGGCCATCCAAAGGGGCAATGCTGCCAGCATCTTAGGAACCCTCGCTGCGGTTTCGAGTACGTTTTAGATTTTATTTAGTTTTAAATAGTTTACTTTAGGTTATATTTATATTTTAACACATATGTATAATAAATATCGATTATATGTTTACAGCAGCGATCTCTATGTATCATTTATTATTCACGTCCCCACAGATTTAAGACAGCAGTTCATTTATAATACGCTACAGTGATTTACCAGTCTTATGTCTTTATTTGACTGGTCGTTATATCATAAGTTCTGGAAACGCTGTTAATTTGTTCAATCTTTGTTCAAAACCGTAAACATCGTTCTCCTCTTGACTAATATCAAGAAAATATAATACGTGCAAAAGAGCATAGAGCTTTTAACACTGTCTGCACTACGTTAAAGTTTAAAATCGAAAAACCAACCATACTTTTATAAAAATCATTTCATTACCAACAACAAAGCATCTAAATCCGCTATCAAAAGAGCGAACTCCAGACTAATTTTCCAAACTAAGTTTCTTTTAAATCTAAAGTAAGTATATTTGTTTTTTTTTTTTGTTCTCTACGCTTATTTACTCTCGCTCGCTCTGAAGAGTTTGAAATTCTGAGTATAGTATTTATCCTGCAATATTTTCCGGCTTTATTGACCGAGATTATTAAAATTAGGTAGAATAGCAGGTATAACGAGCGGTTGGTCGCGATTTCGTCCCCGTATAGTTTGTAATTCGTAAGTAGCAACCATTTATTCCTTATTCTACGGGGTCTTTACGCGGTTGTTTTCATAGCAAATCTTTGTCCGTTCATTCGTACCTCGTGAGCGATGTTAGCTCGATGTTTTGTTTCAAGTCCTCAGTCGCATTTTGCCATAAAGCGCCATAAGCGATCGTTCAAAACAATAATTTTCTTACAAACAATGCGTATCTATGTAACTTTTGTTCCTCATTTGTGCTTGTTTGCTCGCTTCCAATTCAGCTCGTACATTTCCAGCTTCTCTTATTGAGTGTATAAGTTAGAAAGGAGCTGCCATTTTGTTAAACAAGCATACAAATTCCATTACCCAAGTATTCCCCTATTGATTCTATCACTAATTTAGCCTTGATCCCATTCTGGCTACATGAAAAACATATAGATTGACACAGATTAGATGATAAACCAATCTTTAACTTCACTCATTGGACTAATTTTGACAACAATCACATCTTTTTTATAATTAAATCGTAATATAGGTGATCTTTTAAGATAATTTTAACACCGTGTAACAATTTAGAATATCCAATCCGTCAAAACTGATACTGAGACAGTTACTAACAAAAATACTAAAGCAAGTAGTCAATTGGAAATTGGCCGCAAACGCATGTGGATATTAAAGTATACCACAATAGTGTGCAGTATAAACCTTAAACACCATAACGAAGGGCTTATATACTGAATAAGACTTTTATCGCTGCTGCTGGCACCCTTTAATGAATGCGCTTTGGCGGGCTTGCCAGTTGAGAAACAAACACACAATTTTTTTTTTTTTAATAAACAACAGGGAGCTTTTCGAAGTCCAAAGAAGTCCAGAAAATTTAGCAAAGCATTTTTCTTTAAACTAGGCGTATCTATGTATCTTTTGTTCCCAGCCTGCGTTTGTTTGCCCACTTCCGCTTTGAACTCGTACGTGTCCCGCTGCTCTCGTTGAGTGTATAAGATAGAATGGAGCTGCAATTTTATCAGACAAACGGACAAAATATAGCGTGTTGACAAAAGCGTCCAGGGCCTTCCTCGGGGCGCAATCTTTGTCGCGATTGTGCTGGTATCGACCTGCCTGGCAAACACTGCTCACTGAGCACTGAGCATTGCTCGGTGCTTGGGCCAGACGCTTTTAGACGCATTGTGTTTTATACACATGTTACCCGTACATCTCGAAATACACGGTTTGTATGGGGTTTTAAATCGTTTAGGTTGCTTGTATTAATACGGCCGAATGGCGCAGTGGGCAGCGACCCTGCTTACTGTTTCCAAGGCTGTGGGTTCGACTGGAACTGGAAAATGTTTGTGTAATGAACAAATGTTTTTTCAGTGCCTGGATGTTTTTCTGTATATTATAAGTACCTTTTTAGGTATATGTATTATTCCTAAAAATATTCATCAGTCATCTTGGTACCCATAACACAAGCTACGTGTTGACGTTTTTATCATTAGTACGCTACTAAAAAGCTTTGAAATAGGCCTGTATGCCAATATCTCCTGCCGGGGAGGAATAGAAAACAATGAATTTTAAATATTCCTTTTAAGAAGCGGTGATAGCCTAGTGGGGAATGCTTAGGCTTTCCTTTCGTGGAGACTGAGTTCGAAACCCGGCACGCACCACTGACTTTTGGGAGTTATGTGCGTTTTAATTTAAGCAATTTAAATATCACTTGCTTTAAACGGTGAAGGAAAACATCGTTAGGAAACCTGCATGCCTGTGAGTTCTACATAATGTTCTCAAAGGAGTTTGGAGTCCACCAATCCGCACTGGGCGAGCGTGGTGGACTACTGCCTCAACCCTTCTCATTGTGCGAGTAGACCCATGCCCTGCAGTGGGCCAGTAATGGGTTGATATGATGAATCTACGTACGTCCGTAGATAAACGTACGCCGACCACACCCAATAAAATTGATTGGTGTTGTACTAATTTTGGCCTCGCGGAAACCAAACGCAGAACCTTATGAAAAGCTCTTAAATATGCTTCGAAAGAAAGAAAGAAAAAACATTCATTCGTGTTAAGTGTTAAAAACAGTACATCTTATAATAATATAGTAACAACATAGTAACAATGTCTGTGTGTAACACCAGACAGAAAGGGTGTACAGCTCAGCATTTGCCATGCATTGTACCTAAGTACATGCATGCCGCTGATTTTCTTAGATAAAATAAATAAATAATAAATAAATAAATATTCTACGACAATACACACATCGCCACCTAGCCTTAAAGTAAGCGTAGCTTGTGTTATGGGTACTAAGATAGCTGTTGAATATTTTTATGAATATAATATATATAGTTAGGTAGGTCCAATTTCGAGAAAGAGGTAAACCGCCGAATCCAACTCGGATGGGCAGCGTTCGGGAAACTTCGTGACATCTTCTCGTCCAAAATCCCCCAGTGCCTGAAGACTAAAGTCTTCGAACAGTGCGTGTTGCCAGTGATGACTTACGGATCAGAGACATGGTCGCTAACTATGGGCCTCATAAGAAGGCTTAGAGTCACTCAGCGGACGATGGAGAGAGCTATGTTAGGAGTATCTCTACGTGATCAAATCAGAAATGAGGAGATCCGTAGAAGAACTAGAGTTACCGACATAGCTCAGCGAGTTGCGAAGCTGAAGTGGCAATGGGCGGGGCACATAGCTCGGAGAACCGATGGACGTTGGGGTCTTAAGGTGCTGGAATGGCGACCCCGCACCGGTAAACGCAGCGTAGGTCGGCCCCAAACGAGGTGGACAGATGACATCAGGCGAGTAGCTGGGAGCCGTTGGAGGCAAGCGGCCCAGGACCGTGCATTGTGGAACGCCCTACAAAAGACCTATGTCCAGCAGTGGACGTCCATTGGTTGAGATGATGATGATATATAAACACCCAGACACTGAAAAACATTCATATTTAGATACTACCATACCAGCAATTTATTTTAGTTATAAACATTAAACGGTAAATCTCATTGTACTTAACTTAATAATTTTGCTAGTTAACTTTAATAGGAAGTAATATAAAGTACCTGTCCGTGAACTTAATCTTAAAACTTAATTAAGTTTAACTATTGTAATAACTTTTAACAAAGTCTTCGTATAATAAGAAGCTTTATCTACGTTGAATATCATTGCAAGTTTTTTTTTCTCTCAACAGTCCTTTTCTATTTTGCTCACAATGTACTAGTATATGAACAAAATATACTCTTTAATTTTGGCACAGTTGAAGAGAGAGCAATAGCTAAGTCGCCGAGCGCTCAGGCCGCGATTTTCAGAGTGTCGCAGGTTCAAATCCTATCCCAAAATCAAGGTTTCGAAATTTTAAAATGCTTTTTAAAAAAATTATTAATTTGATACTTCCTCCAAGTGTAGATTAAAACATTATAAAAATTATATAATCAAAAAAATATATACCATTTTATAGTAAACAAATTAATTCGTTATGATTAGCTGTGCCCCGTGGTTTCATCCGCGTTATCATAATGTTATCCGTAATAGCGGCTTAGCTCTTTTTCTACAAGTTAACACTTTACTGAAATCTCACCTGATGGTGAGTGATGATGCAGTCTAAGATACGTGGATGGTAAGGATGGACGGGCTTACCTGTTAGGGTATGGCAGTAAAATCCATACCCCTATTAGGTTTCTACGCGACATCGTACCGGAACGCTAAAGACAAAAAAACCTAAAACTTTTCAATTCTGTCATCAAACTGGCTCCATGGTACGTAAGCTAAGTATTAGGTCAATTGAATTCCAGTAGGTACTTTATAAATGGATAACAAGTTTTCAACCGGAAAACAAGGCGTACTAATGATGAAAAGTTATAAAATCTTGTACAAGGAAATAATATAAAACTTCTTACTCTTCGCTAGATGAAAAGCTTCATTCGAGTATCTTTTGGTTTCTCTATTGTTATTTATTTTTCCCACATAAATTATCGTCACAGTGACTAGCAGAAACTAAATAGTTACGCTTTTTTTCAAGAAATTGGCGCCAGTCACAAAATTTGCCTCATTCCAAATTTGCGCCGGCATGAGGCAAAGACTGGGATGTTTTAAGCGAAACAAGCATTGTCATTAACAGCTTTTTGTTTTGCATCTGTAAATAGCGTCTGTTAAGGCGGGTCCACATTAACGCCTAGCTCGCATTTGCGGTATTCCGTTCACATATCTCTTATTGAATCTCATAAAAACCGCAGTAGGGGTACTATTTGATATTGCTTATATCAAGTATTTTCAATAAAAAAAGAAAGATAGGTTAAACCAGTGGCGTGCACTACATACATATACAAAAGCACTGCATACCCAAATTATTTTATATAACTCGTATTAGAGGGGAATTTTTCCATTTTATGCCATGTACCTGCTTTATGCATATCCTGGTCGAAAACCACGCCACTGGGTTAAACTGTACCTAACGCTAAGATGCGCGCCACGATTACTTATGTATGATTCTGTCCATCCAATGAATACTTCGAAGTTACAGAAAAGAAGTGTGATATTCGACTACGAGCTGAAAAGTTTGGCCCCCCTTTTTATTAATCACACATAAGTTCGTACAATAGCTGCTTACAAAAAAATTTAAATATTAAAAAATATATATATTTATTTTTTTATCAATATAAGTGTGGACCCAACTTTATCTTTGTGACATAGCTTTGGAAATTACTTTTGGGGGGAAAATTCACGCGTCCCGTGTCGTAACGACCGGGCTGCCCGCAAACACACCGACTAGTAAAACTTTTGACTAAAAGTTGTTTGGAAATTCAACCGCGTCACTTTGCACTGCACAATAGCATTCAAACGGTGCGCGTGATAAGCGAGCTGGTCGGTTTTTTATTACTTTAGTTCACACTAAGTGCTGTTGTTGGTTTGTGGCTGCAAATATTGACTAGATTTTACCTGCCTCGTAACCATGAACTTATGATTAGCATATATTTGTCCGCAACTTCGCCCAAATGGTTTTGTATGGCACAGAAAAGAAATTCCGATGACGTCGAGATTCTTCGATAGTACCGAGCGACTCGAGCGAGCTTTTCGGAACGACCGGGCTTCACTTGGCGTTTTTTTAAGATATTTTTAATTTAGAAAATACATATTTATTTGTATACATTGGGATTATAAAAGGAATATTAAGATCAACTTTTGCAGAAGTTAAGTAAAGAAGATAATGAAAACTGCACATAACCAGGTTTTAGAATACTTAAGTACCACGAGCAACTGCTTTTTATGCAACTGCTTTTTATGCAATTTTTGATACATTCTAGGATTCGTCGAGTTTATCATGAATTAGAATTTTTATTAAAGTGATCGTACCTACACTTGGAGGAAATCTATACTTCTATACTAATATTATAAAGAGGATAGAAATTTTTGTTTGAATTTCTGTTTGCACCCAAAAGACTCCGAAAGTTCTGGACTGATTTTAACCATTTTCTCGCCAAAAGATAGTTAAACTATCACGAAGTAATAGTTGAACTATCTTAAAATATGATTTATGAATATATGATGGCTATAATTTATTTTCGTAAAAAATTAAGATCCTTAAGAAAATTGCAATAATGTAACCCAAAGTAGCAAAATTTTAGCTACGAAATTCATTGCTTGGCGTGCGCTGGGAAAACTATTCATAATACATAAAAATTATGTGGATATTACTACTACTACTACTATTAGTAAATACTACTACTTTAAATACTACTTTAGTAATATCTACTTACAAAAAAGTCAGCGAGGGAATATTTCTAAGTGTCACAGTTATCTCACATTAATAGCTTTTGCGTTCTAAAATTCGCCGATAAAAACTTACATTGCAGTATTTATTTTTATTCAAATACATGGTTTTATCATCAAAGGCATTTATTTATATAGAAGTTTTTATCGGGGGAATCTTTATAATCGATACTGATCGCAAATAACAGCAAGTGGCAAGGCATATGGGACAAAGATCGAATCCTACTAAAATTATAAATGCGAAATTTGTGAGGATGGATGTATGTATGTATGAACTAAAATAATGACAACTTTCTAACTCAGTACACCACGTGAAGTAATAGTAGGTACAAAAAAAACAAAAACAACAACACTTGAATGAATGAATGAAAAAACTTTTATTGCACACGAAACAAAAATATATAAAGGAGTCCGAGTATGACCAGCACAGTATGGATCTTGGGCGACTTCCAAATATTTTTGTATCTCGATAAATGTTATCATAAATAGTAACTCTTTTACGGTTAATTGTGTCAGACTCTGGAATTCCCTGCCTGCTGACATACGTAAGGCTCAAATGTATTCAAGGAGCGTTTGGAAAACCATTTCTTATCTGTGTAATATTATAGTATGTAGTATATTGCTTAAATATGTATATACTTATATACAGGATGTTTGGTGCATCGTGTGCCAAATCGAATCTGATGATTGGAGGGGTCTTTGGCTATCTCTTCAGCCCTCGTAAAAAAATCTTGCTCAAACGGTTTTTTTTATACTGATTTTAAATTGTTTTTTTAAAAATTGTAAAAATTCTACATTTAAATTTTAATAAAAAATAAAGTTGTTAAGTATTAATTAATTTTCTTTTTAATCTTTAATTTGTAACGTTTTACGCTTCTTTTGAAACTAGAATTACACGCCAGCAACATCTAGTTTTTGTTTTACAGCCCCGCAAAGTTTTTTTTACGTAAAAAAATAAGCTTGAACGTCAACTTTCGGTTTTAATAAAAAAAAAACTAAAAGTGATCATGTTCTTCCAATTTTTTTAAAACATCTCTGGACTGTCCCCTTTCTAATGGTGTGCAATATGCCATGAAAAGTAATTAGTAACATCACTAATTTTCAAATTTTCTAAACTTGGTCGCAATTTTCTAATATTCAACAGGTGAAAGAAAAACAAGGGTTTGCGTAAATAACACTCACAATTCACAAGGCAGATGACATTTTCTGTCTCTTTCATAAAGTTATACGCCCGTTGTTCGTTTAAACAGGCAAAAATAGTTTTTTCACTCTAGTGAAGCGAAATCTATCTTCTATTCCTTTCTTGCATAGTGCAAACCTGTTTGAACCAATCGCGAACGGGCCCCGCGTCGCGTCGACACGGCGGCCATCTTATTTTTTAGTCGAGACATCACTGCCTCTGCTGCCTAACGTGTGTGCTAGCTTACTGTACTCCACGATTCTTTTATTTAGTTTTCGTTAAGTTTTGTTGTTTTTTGTTACGTTTTATTTACTTTTGGTGTTATTGTTAAACTTTGTTGACTTTTTTGTTGTTGCAATGACGACATACTCTAACGAGGAATATGCGGACATCATAATGGTTTATGGTGCAGCCCGTGGTGTCGCTCGTGCAGCGCAACGACTTTACCAGGAACGCTTTCCTGGTCGACGATTACCTGGCCGCAGAGTCTTCCAAGACACATACCGACGTTTACGCGAGACTGGGAGTGTCAATTTTCATGAACCAAGGGGACATGTTGTGCGACATAATGTTGAAGTGGACGAGAGAATACTGGCACTTTTTGAGGAAGACGACACAAGAAGCATTAGATATGTGGCGGCACAACTTGATATTTCAATATGGAAAGTGTGGAAAGTCCTTCGACAAAACGAAAAATATCCATTCCACGAGACTCCGGTTCAAGGTACGTAATTTAAAACCTTTGTTTGACGTTGCCTTTGTTTAGCAGGTATCCATAATCTTCTAGTGCAATTAATTACTGCTCAAGGGGAATTAAAAAGATTTTTGGTTGTTGCAGGTCTTGAGGGTGGCGACTTTGACAGACGAATGCACTTTTGTCGGTTTTTGTTACACACAGATGTGGATAATCCTGATTTTTTAAAAAGAATACTGTGGACTGACGAATCCAAATTTACCAGAGAAGGGATTCTTAACTTGCACAATTTACACCATTGGGCACCGAAACGGCAAAACCCACATGCCAAAAGACAGCAATCTTTTCAAAGACGGTTTAGTGTGAACGTTTGGGCAGGAGTGATTGGGAATCAGGTAATTGGACCGCACTACCTGCCTGATAACTTAAATGGCGATAATTATTTAGAGTTCCTGCAAAATGATCTGCCGGAATTATTGGCCGAGGTGCCCGTGTTTAATGAAGATGTGCCCATAGTATTTCAAAATGACGGCTGTCCCGCGCATTGGCGTTTAACTGTGAGGGAATACCTCGATAATGTGTTCCCCAATTCGTGGATTGGGCGCGATGGGCCTATTGCATGGCCTCCACGTTCCCCAGACTTAACTCCGTTAGATTTTTATGTCTGGGGACGTGCCAAAGAGCTAGTATACGCCACAGAAGTCCCAACGAGGGAGGTACTAATACAACGCATAGAAGCGGCCTTCGGTACAATTAAGAACGAAATACGGCTTCGGACTACAACTGTAACAATACGTCAAAGATGTCGGGCCTGCATTCGAAACAGGGGTGAACAATTTGAGCAGAATTTGTAAAAATTATGAAATAAATGTTTCAAATGCAATGTATTATTTTTATTTCAAGTAAAACCTACGAAATTTAAAAATTTTACCTGCTTGTGAGTTTTATTTACGCAAAAACTTGTTTTTCTTTCATCTGTTGAATATTAGAAAATTGTGACTAAGTTTAGAAAATTTGAAAATTAGTGATGTTACTAATTACTTTTCATGGCATATTGCACACCATTAGAAAGGGGACAGTCCAGAGATGTTTTAAAAAAATTGGAAGAACATGATCACTTTTAGTTTTTTTTTTATTAAAACCGAAAGTTGACGTTCAAGCTTATTTTTTTACGTAAAAAAAACTTTGCGGGGCTGTAAAACAAAAACTAGATGTTGCTGGCGTGTAATTCTAGTTTCAAAAGAAGCGTAAAACGTTACAAATTAAAGATTAAAAAGAAAATTAATTAATACTTAACAACTTTATTTTTTATTAAAATTTAAATGTAGAATTTTTACAATTTTTAAAAAAACAATTTAAAATCAGTATAAAAAAAACCGTTTGAGCAAGATTTTTTTACGAGGGCTGAAGAGATAGCCAAAGACCCCTCCAATCATCAGATTCGATTTGGCACACGATGCACATAACATCCGGTATATTATGTATAATATGTATGTAGTATAAGAATTTATGAGTAAGTAGTTTATTAAAATTCTTTTGTATATATATAAATATATATTTTTTATACTTAAATTGCTGGACCAACCCGTTCCTTCTTTTTTTTATTTTTCCTAACGTCAAAGGTTGTCTGGAAGAGATCGCTTTAGTGATAAGACCGACTTTGCACGCTCTATTAGAGGCATATTCACATAGCTAGCCACGACGATTATGATGTTAGCATCAGATCTATTCTAGCTCGATTGACATACACGCGAACGAAGTCGTGAAGGTTCGCTAGTATTAGTATAAGACTATAAAAAAACGACTAGCATCACGCAGTACCTTATTAAACCGTACAGTGGATCAGTATCGTAAACTACTATGAAATTCCTATTCCGTCTTTCCTCATTGGAATCGATCAAAAATAAACTAAGTATAAATTGTAACTTCAATATAATGAAGCTAATGGCAGGCCGGCAAGTCTTACATGACAGACTACCGCTGATAGCAGGGGTAAAAAGCTAATGCTCCTTGGTTTGCTCAGTACCCGGTCATTACGCAAACTGCCCGGCGATTAAGCGTAATGAAATTGTTATAAACCCCCTAGTAATGGCCGGGTACATGGGAAAGGGAAACGTGGTAACGCGCACCGTCACTATATTGAATGACGCTCGGTGCATCTATGAAGCTATTTCTGGTAAATACTATTTAATATATACACTTACCTTAAATACATTTTCGATAGTACATGAGTTTAAAGAATGTATAAAAACACATTAAATACGTTACTATTGATGCATTTCTGCCAATAATGACAAGGTTGCCTGGAAGCCAGCCGCTCCGCGTTTATCTCACACAAGATAGAATAAAGATTGTTAAATTGTAATTGTTTCTTGCCGGCTTCTTCTCGGTAGAATCTGCCTTCCGAACCGGTGTTAGAGTCACTACAAACAGACTTGTCGGACAGACAGATACTTGTCGTTTCAACTTGCTTATATTAGGCCTACTTAATATTAAAGTTAGTATTTTTAAATTACAGATGGCGCCACAGCGCTGCACTCGTCGGATTGCCGGCTACGCCACACCAAACGTGTTTTTGGTTAGTATATTTTTACCCGTATTTCTTTTTAACATAGACAAAAATAGAGGCATATTCGCATGGTGTGCTCTTTGACTTTTGTAAATAAATTGTGTATCTGCGATAAATTTAGCCTTATGACTGTTGAAATTTGTTCAGCTGTATAATGGCTAGTGGCCATAATGTAACTCTAATATTTTATTTATGCTAACCTGCTTTCCAATGGTACGGTACTTTGGTTGTAATCAATAATTGATCAGATAGATTTAGAATTTCGACCCATCAAGCTGCTACACAACTGGGGGCAATGGCTCATTCTTATTCAAGTAATTGTTCATCGGATTTCTTAACTCTAGGCTGATTTTGCGAATTTACTTCTAATCGGTTTCTAGTTGATACTCGGCTAAGCGTCACGTTTTTCTCAGTTGGGTGGTAACTAGCCACGGCCGAAGCCCACCAGACAAGACGCGAGAGAATTCAGAGATTATAAAATCTCAAATTGCCCCCACCGGTTCCGAACCCTGGACCTCCCACTTATAAACCACAGCGCTTAATATAAGGCTGCCCACACGGAGTCAATATATATTATGAAAATATTTCTTATCTACAACTTGAATTGTTGTCAAAAATATTGACGTGTGTGCGAGCAACCTAATAACCTCGACATACTTAGCTTAATTTGCTAACCTCTCGACCAGGTAGGCATGCAAAACAACACTTGAATGAATGAATGAAAAAACTTTTATTGCACACGAAACAAAAATATATAAAGGAGTCCGAATGATGACAGTATGGATCTTGGGCGACTTCCAAATATTTTTGTATCTCGATAAATGTTATCATAAATAGTAACTCTTTTACGGTTAATTGTGTCAGACTCTGGAATTCCCTGCCTGCTGACAGACGTTAGGCTCAATCCCTAAATGTATTCAAGAAGCGTTTGGAAAACCATTTCTTATCTATGTAATATTATAGTATGTAGTATATTGCTTAAATATGTATATACTTATATATATTACTAGCTGTTGCCCGCGACTTCGTCTGCGTTTGATATTGTTTTTAAAGTATTCAGTATCACTAAGCCTTAAATGAGTATAGTAGTATATACATAACATGTGACTGTCAATTAATTATAGACAAATAATTTGCAATAAAATAAAATTGCGACTATAATTAAAGATCTAAGCTATCCTATCTCTTAAGTTGGACCAGACTGCTCACGGTGTGTCAATTTAATTTAAAATCGGTTAAGTTGTTTAGGAGTCCATCGCGGACAAACATCGTGACAGGAGATTTATATATATTAAGATGTGACTGTCAATTAATTATAGACAAATAATTTGCAATAAAATAAAATTGCGACTATAATTAAAGATCTAAGCTATCCTATCTCTTAAGTTGGACCAGACTGCTCACGGTGTGCCAATTTAATTTAAAATCGGTTAAGTAGTTTAGGAGTCCATCGCGGACAAACATCGTGACAGGAGATTTATATATATTAAGATGTATAATATGTATGTAGTATAAGAATTTATGAGTAAGTAGTTTATTAAAATTATTTTTTATATATATAAATATATATTTTTTATACTTAAATTGCTGCACCAACCAGTTCCTTCTTTTTTTTATTTTTCCTAAAGTCAAAGGTTGTCGGGAAGAGATCGCTTTAGTGATAAGACCGCCTTTGCACGCTCTATTTTATTTTTATTATTTTAAGTTTCTTCTGCATTTGTGTTTAATTTATATAAAATGTGTGTGTGCAATAAAGACTTAAAACAAACAAACAAACAAACATAAAATAATGCTTTATTATTCTTTTTTCATTCACAATTTTTTTTAAGAATATGTTAGTTTAAGTTCGATTACCTTCGACATATTATTATTAGGTACAATAATATAAAGGACCAACTGAAATTCTTTTTTTAATGCCTGTCAACCATAGCCCGTGTATGATCATTGTCCTTAAACACCTTTGAGAAAATATCGAAAGGACTTAATTAAAAAGTGTTTTTGTATGGAGATTGAGCTATAGAAAACAAAATTACAGGGAATTGTAACTTCTCGCTTCCAAAACTTCAGCTTATCGCTACGACAAGAGTTACCTCACTCCGCGGAATTTACATAAATATTGAATAAATGCATATTACCGTGTTTTACAATCGCAATTTATTGTAATACAGCTGATATACAGCAATTAGCATACATAAACAATAAATCTCGGCGGGAGTATTGATAACGCGCGTAATCTCACATAGCGCATCACAAGCCGCACAATATACTATCCCAAGGCTAAGCCAGGTTCATACGGTGGCATCACAGAATTAAGAACATACAGACACCGTGTAATACTTAAGCATCAAAAACCAATCCACTTTAGTAGTGTTTCTCGAACAGGTCACACACTACATTCCATTTTGCAGTTGACCGTAGTTATTTTACCTCTAATGTGCTAAACGTTAACCATAAAATTGAGAAAATGTGCAAAGTGTGTGAGCTAGCAACATTCCACGGGTGTGTGTTTTTTGGGCACTGCAAGCAGTATTGGCTGAATGTGGGTTCTGCATGTTCTTAACTCTGTGGATGGCATATTACATTATGAATACAACTCGAACAAAGTCGGCAGGAATCTCATCAAATCAAAACAAAAAGTAGTCATCATCAACATCCGCATCCTATTAACGTCCCACTGCTGGGACAACCCTCGTCCCACTGCTGGTACAAGCCCTAATAGGAAAGACGGTATAGGTGCGTAGACCCACCACGCTGCTCTAATGCGGGTTGGGCTTTAACGACTATTACCACCAAAATTAAGTGATAAAAACCGGAACCGCCGAGTCCACCAATCCGCACTGATTGGATTGATATTACGATGATGATGAACGGGAACCAACGGCTTTACGTGCTCTCCGAGGCATGGGGGCTGGTACCGAAAATTATTTAATAGAAATAAAACAATACCTCATTTAATTTGGTCCGAACCGGGAACCGAAGTTGACACTAGATTGGATAACCTAGGACTCTTCTTTGATGAGCCGTGATTTACTTAGGCATTGCCTTTTTCATCGTTAGTGAAAATGGGCATAAATATTATGAGCATCGTCCATAAAAAGGCTCCAACAAATGGTGCCACTGTAACCATAATAAAATCCCCGTCCGAAAAATTGTCTATTTACGTGAACAAATCACTCGTACAATTAACAGTTCCGATTAAACGGCGCGGACTTGTCGCACGAGTGCACCGGTGTTCATAAACGCTTGCATTTTATAGATGACCAACCAAATATTTAATGTACACAGTGACTGTGTGTGCGTGTTGCCAGTGATGACTTTTGACTCCGAAGCGTGGTCGCTGAACTACTGGTCTAGTAAGAGTAACACAGCAGGCGATCGAGAGAGCTATGTTAGGAGTATCTCGGCGAGACCAAATCCAGGAATGTAGAGATCCGTAGAAGAACCAGAGTTTCGTACATAGCTCAACGATTCGCGAAGCTGAAGTGGAAATCGGTGGGGCACATAGCTCGGAGAACCGATTGACGTTGGAGTCCCAAGGTGATGGTATTGCGACCTTGCACTGGTACACGCAGCGTTTATAGACCCCCCGATGAGTTGGCCGGATGAAATACGTCCAGCAGTGGACGTCAATCGGTTGATATAATGATGATGATGAAAGTTACAGTGACATTGGTTGCGTTACTTTGTGGAAGGTAGACTTATATACGTCTACCTTCCACAAAGGATACGACTTGTATACGGATTAGCACCGTGCAGCAATAACGCGTATTTATTTATTTATTTAAGGGACAATCAACAGGTTACAACAACAACTCTTAAAAACTAAACAAAAAATGAAAAAACATATAAATGTAATATTGTAGACCCACTTAAAGACTGCCACAACTTGCAAATAAAAACTATATTGTCAGTTAGAAGGAGAAAAAACGATTAAGAGAGACATGAGAGTACTTATAAGCTGTAAGGTCCATCAGGCTGTGACATAAGCTTGACGAATCTAGCACCGTGAACAAAATCATACATTTAGAAATAAATTAAAAAAACAAATACCTAAATTATATATAAAATAATATTAAAAATGTTGACAATATATACTGTAGAACAAAACTAGCTAAACTAACACAAAAAAGAGTAAAGGAAAAAAATGAAAAATAATAACTAAGTTTAAACAGTACCACAGTATTGCGATAGGAAGTGGTCCTTTAGTTTTTTTTTAAATATAGGAAGACTATCCCCTATTATGTCTATGTCAAGCACTTTATTAATGCTGTTATACAAAGTTAACAACCTATTAATAGGCGCTGAGACCCCCAGATTTGTTTTCGAGACAGCAGCTTTAAAATGCATATAATTTTTTACACGACTGAATGGCCTTAGGATTTTGACAGAAACTTTATAAAGTAGATCAGACGCATCTAAGGCATTATTAAAAAGTCTATATGAAAATCAAAGGTCCAATAGTTTTCTACGATCAGATAAGAGTTAATAACTTATAGTGCCGGAAAAGTAGCTAGAATTAATATTACATAACTTATCACCAAAACTTACATAATGCAGGAAGCGCTTTTGGATTCGTTCAATTCTCATTGAGTGAACATTATAATGAGGATTCCAAGCAACTGAACCATACTCAAGGAGACTCCTTGAAAGAGCGTTAAATAACAATATTTTGGTGTTCGAATTCTGAAAGTCTTTGGAGCTATGGTTAATGAACCCAGTGATTTTTGATGCTCTTTTACATATATTATCAATACGAGGAATGAAACTGAGTTTATGGTCGATGGTGATCCCTAATTCTGTAATACAATTTACATTTTGAACATCATGGCCATTTATACTGTACACGAATTGAACTTTTCTATGAAACGAAACACTATAGCATTTTTTATGATTTAGATCCATTTTGTTAGCGATGCACCACTGAGTTAAACAATTTAGATCATCCTGCAATAAGTAGGAGTCATTAAAAGAGTTGGTCACTCTAAACGCTTTCAAGTCATCAGCGTAAAGCAAAACTTCAGAGTTAGCAAAACAATGTATTATGTCATTGATGAATATATTGAAAAGCACCGGACCCAGGATGGATCCCTGGGGCACTCCTGAGCGAGCTATATAAGAAACAGAGGATTCGAAACCTCCCAAAAAAAAAAAAAAAAAAAAGAAGGTCGTGGTCGACTAGGTCGAACGCTTTTGAGAAGTTTGTATACAGTCCATCTACTTGTATATTTCTATCAACATGACATGATATATTACCAATATAAGTAACAAGATTCGATGATGTAAGTAGATCTATGTTTATAGAAGCTGTCTTGTAGTTAAAATAGACTTCATGTGCCAGTTAATGTGAGGGCAAACAAGTGACTCAAAAATTTTAGAAAATATAGGCAGCTTAGAAATTGGCCGATACTTTGTGATGTCCCTTCTATCTCCGTCTTTAAACACAGGTACTATAAAACCGACTTTCCATATCTTAGGGAAAATCCCCTCAAATAGCGATCTGTTAAATATGATAGTAAGGGGAATCGCTGGTTGTCGTGTAAGATGAGCCAAAAATTTAAGTTTTTAACCATTGTGTATTAAGAGACATGATTAAAATCAATGCGTCTTAGTCGCGTGTGCAGTGGCGTAAAAAGTTGCGTCCTACTAGCGAACAACTAAAAATCGCTCAGACCATCGTTTATAGTGAGAGGTTTAAGTTTACACCACGGACGCTGACTGGACGCTTTAAGCCTTAATAATAATAAATACTAATAACAATAATCATTTATTGCAAAGAACACGTCAATAAGGTTTTACATATTGGTTTAGGGTACAGTGCCAGTAATTTGGCATGCAATGTTCCATTACATCACACATGTTGTAGCTCTATACACTTAGTCGGACCCTTAATATGTGTGAAGCCAAACCGAGTCAGCTGGTGAATAAAATAAATGCCGTATGGTTGAGGACGGTGCCGATGAATGCGGACGCAAATATTCGCACAACGTCCGTCCAGTAATAGCGCGTGAAACTGTGGTTTTACGCCTCGCTCGGCCCGTTTTATATTTTCTCGTATCGATGCATCCGTAGGCATATCGGTAAAATTTATAAATTTTATTTTTACTGTCCGGCGTACGGATTTTTACTGAATGCAACTCATAGGATGTTAAAAATGTTTATTCCAATTGGAGAAGGGTGGGACTTAGTAAATCGGATTAGATATCCCTTACCCAATTATTATATCTTATTTCACTTTTTAAAATGAATTTGCTCAGGATATAGCCATCAAGTTTACCATAATCAATACCATACCAGTACCAGTACCATAGTAGAAAGGGTTATACAGAATAGACCAACCACGCTGCTCCGATTCGGGTTGGCGTGCTTTCCAGTTCCTTAATAAACTTTTTTTTTGTTTATGATTTTATGTAAATATACTAAATATATAGGTATAAATATACTACGACAGTACTGCCCACTGCAACACCTAGCCATCTAGCCCCAAAGTAAGCGTAGCTTGTGTTAACTAAGACAGCTATATAATATATATATTTATTTATATATTATTATATATATATTATAATGAAACGTGGATAACCTTTTCTAATACCTAAAAATCTCTTAATAACACACAAGAGTTTATATTGTACGTCCTTATAATAATAAAATGTGTGCTAAAAAACAATAAAATAAAAAAAATTGTGCTGCTTAACCTACTCTTAATCTACTCTACCTGATAACCATATCCTGTTAAGAAATGTTATGTCCGTTTTCACTGACAACGAACAAGGCAATTCCTAAGTGACGCCTAATCAAAGAAGATTCCCAGGCACAAATTTACCTTTCACCAATCGATTTTCACTAGGCAACTCATATTACCTAACTTGTGTATAGTTCTCACAAGATAAGGTATTTTGTGTTTGTATTATCATTTATAGTATGGATTTAAAGCTTAAGTAAATATCTCACTCGGTTACTAAAATTAAATGAATATAAATATACTACGACAAATTGCGGAATATTTTGTACGAGCATTAACTGGGTTGATTGACCGTTTGCTTTCGATCTACAGAGCTAAGGAGTACCGGAAGCAGGCAGACATGCGTTATTTTTTAAGTTCTCGTCTACGATTTTTGTTAAAGAGCGGTTTAAATATAGTTTCCATATAAGTTAGTTCGAATTATATATTGGTTATTTCGATACCGATTTTAAACTCTGTTCATTATACTTAATACAGAGGTATTTACGGCTAAACGTCGCATCGGTCCGTTAACATGTTGTAAGCAGTATGTCTGATAAATTATCGAGCTGTCGACCTGCCATGTCGGCCGGAGCTCTCGAATTAATTAATATATGATTGGTTTGGATACCTTGCCTGATTTCTGTTGATAGCTCCATATCTACTGGATGTATGGGCTCGCTTAATTAATATTAAACACATTTCTATGTAAAACCGCCTTCTTGGTTAAGTGATAAGTGTGTTTTATCAAGGTTTACGAGGTCCTGAATTCGTTTCTCGGACAAAAATTTTCTGAGTACGAACGGTTTCCGTCCTCGAGAGCATGCATTTCGTCGATTCCCGTTATACACATATATAACATAACAGGTTATAATAGTTAATGGTTGTAATACTCAAGGAGACTCCTTGAAAGAGCGTTAAATAACAATATTTATATTGTACGTCCTTATAATAATAAAATGTGTGCTAAAAAACAATAAAATAAAAAAATTTGTGCTGCTTAACCTACTCTTAATCTACTCTACCTGATAACCATATCCTGTTAAGAAATGTTATGTCCGTTTTCACTGACAACGAACAAGGCAATTCCTAAGTGACGCCTAATCAAAGAAGATTCCCAGGCACAAATTTACCTTTCACCAATCGATTTTCACTAGGCAACTCATATTACCTAACTTGTGTATAGTTCTCACAAGATAAGGTATTTTGTGTTTGTATTATCATTTATAGTATGGATTTAAAGCTTAAGTAAATATCTCACTCGGTTACTAAAATTAAATGAATATAAATATACTACGACAAATTGCGGAATATTTTGTACGAGCATTAACTGGGTTGATTGACCGTTTGCTTTCGATCTACAGAGCTAAGGAGTGCCGGAAGCAGGCAGTCATGCGTTATTTTTTAAGTTCTCGTTTACGATTTTTGTTAAAGAGCGGTTTAAATATAGTTTCCATATAAGTTAGTTCGAATTATATATTGGTTATTTCGATACCGATTTTAAACTCTGTTCATTATACTTAATACAGAGGTATTTACGGCTAAACGTCGCATCGGTCCGTTAACATGTTGTAAGCAGTATGTCTGATAAATTATCGAGCTGTCGACCTGCCATGTCGGCCGGAGCTCTCGAATTAATTAATATATGATTGGTTTGGATACCTTGCCTGATTTCTGTTGATAGCTCCATATCTACTGGATGTATGGGCTCGCTTAATTAATATTAAACACATTTCTATGTAAAACCGCCTTCTTGGTTAAGTGATAAGTGTGTTTTATCAAGGTTTACGAGGTCCTGAATTCGTTTCTCGGACAAAAATTTTCTGAGTACGAACGGTTTCCGTCCTCGAGAGCATGCATTTCGTCGATTCCCGTTATACACATATATAACATAACAGGTTATAATAGTTAATGGTTGTAATGTTTTTTTTCTATATTGATCGTAAAACTTTTAATACATATACCCAATTTCCCATTCTTAAAAACGAAACAGTTTTATAACAATAGTTTAGACAGCCAGTTGGCGCAGTGGGCAGCGACCCTTCTTTCTGCGTCCAATGCCGTGGGTTTGATTCCCACAAGTGGAAAAATGTTTGTGTGATGAACATTGATGTTTTTCAGTGGCTGGGTGTTTATCTGTATACCATAAGTATTTATGTGCATTTTATTCATAAAAATATTCAGCAGCTATATCAGTACGCATAACACAAGCTACGCTTACTTTGGAGCTAGGTGGCGATGTGTGTATGTTTATAGCTTAATTTTCATAATATATTTACATAAAATTAAAAACAAAACAAAAAAGTTTATCTAGGGATACTGAAAGCGCGCCAAGCCGTATTGGGAGCTTACCCGTATAGGCTGAAGATGGTGAAGTGTTTAAAATAACTGACCTGCCTTATTGCCTAGCCATTAGATGTCAGTCAGCTACCGTTTTGGACGGCATCATTTTCTTACCACCCGGTAAAATTGCGAGTATGGCGTGACAACCTAGTGGGACCCTATAATGATCTCAAGGGCGTATAAAGTCTACCAATCCGTCCTTTGACAGCGGGTGGACTACGGCCTTAAACCCTTCTCTTTCTGAGAGGAAACCCGTGCCGTATAGTGGGCGGTTAGAATGATGGGGTGAGATTGCAATCGAATAGCAAACCGCTACGCCAGAACTTTCCCTTATTGAGCAGTCAAGCAGATCTACCCGGATCTTATGGAACCCGAACCCTTTTACCGGGCACGCGGCGGCCGGTATTCAAATTAGTTCTAATTCCGTATTTGTGTTGATTAAAAATGCGAGTAGCGGCTGTCGGGCGGTACGATGGAATTACAAATTTCGGAAATTAGATGCAGATCCGGATGCCGGAATTATGATATTCAAGGCTGTTGTAAGAGACTGACGCTTTCGATTATTTGAGCGTACCGAGAATGTATGTTTGAATGAATGTATTCGATTCCTTTTTTTTTTTTTAAGTACATTATTTGATACTTTTTTTGGTGAATTGAACAATCATCATCATCATCATCATATCAACCCATTAACGGCCCACTACAGAGCACGGATCTTCTCCCACAATGAGGTGTGTGAATTGGTGGATTGGTGGACTCCACACACCTTTGAGAAGAATATGTATCAGGCATGCAGGTTTCCTCACGATGTTTTCCATCACCGTTGAAACAAGATATATTTTAATTACTTATATTCCGGAGCATCCCGATATGTGCCGCATTAATAAATAGATATCTGATAATAAATTTTTCGGACGTTCCTAAATGACATAAATTTCTTTTTTTTTTATTCCACTACAAAATTAGCCCTTGACTGCAATCCCACCTGCTGGTAAGTGATGATACAGTCTAAAATGGTAGCGGGGTATGGCAGTTACATTAAACCCCAATCGGTTTCTACGGTAACTAGCCACGGCCGAAGCCAGTCACCAGACCAGACCAGAGAAAATTCAGTAATAATAAATTTCCAAATCTCGGACACCGGGGATCGTACACACTATCTCCCACTTTTAAGTGTTCCACAGTGGTCACCACTGCGCCACAGATGTCGTCAAAATTCATACAAACATGCAAGTTAAGCTAATTATAGCGTGTAAATAATGGTCAACACAGTTTCCCTGATTTAATTTATTTTAGCTTTTCAAGAGAAACAAACCGTACTATTACACATAAGAGTAATGCCTTATTTTTATATCACCAGTGGCGTAGTGGTCTTTTGCCAGGGTATGCATAAAGCAGATACATGGCATAAAATGGAAAAATTCCCCTCCAATACGAGCTATATAAAATAATTTGGGTAGGCAGTGCTTTTGTGCATGTATGAAGTGCACGCCACTGTATATCACACATGAAGTTTCCACAACTTAGTCATACATAAACTATAACATCAACCACAATTGCTTAGGAATCAAGTACCATTAATACCGGTAATTATTGTAAAAGCTTGAAATAGGCTTAACAATTCGCATAAAAAATCGGTCGGAATGGATTTTATTGCGTGGCGTTTAATATCGCCCAGTGTGATAGCCTGATGGCTATGCAAATCACATAATTGCGGCCGCTGGATGTAAAAACTTAGCCGAGCGTACAGCCAAAAGGGTCCGGTTACATTTAGCTCGTGAGTTAATATTACGATAGCTTGATAATTTTGTTTATTTGTCCAAAACGGCGTTTATATAAATTACTTTGATTGATGCGTGACGTGATTTATTTATAACAAAACATAATTATTTTTTTATTTTTGGTACCCAATATGTGTATTATATTCAAAATTCTTCTTAGTTAAATAACATTCAAACAAACATACAAGTTACGCTAATAGAATCGTTTTAATATATTCTAAAATATAGCTGTCGCGTTTTCAGCATGTCCAAACTCTCTTTGAAAAAGAATATCTTTTGCAAAATCAAAACATTTGAACAAAGCTCCCTGTGTGTGTTTATTCTTTTTTTATTTGTTTATTTTTTTTTCGGTTTGATCACTGAAACAAAATATTATAAATATATATATATATATATATATATATAATATATATATATTGCCATGTGATATAAAAAATAGTAAGAATGCAAGAAAAAAGTCATAAGACAAATTTATAACGTTTTCGGGGTTTTTTATTGATATTGCAGCGCCGAAATATAACGCCTGTCTTGATTGTTATGTTAACCTAAAAAAAAACGCAAAATATGCGTGAAAAATTGTCGGTTCGAGTGCATTTTATGGCTATGCAAATCACATACTTAATTGCAGCCGCAGGAGGTAAAATTTGCAACAATACTGCGTAATTGAAATTAAAAGCAACTTGGAATAAAAGAAAAAAATAATCATTAGAGAAATATATAATGTCTTCGTGGTTTTAATCGACATATTATATGCATAGCGATAAGGCAGCCTAATTGTATACATCGTGTAAACTAGTTTTTTATAATTTTTCCTGTATTTTTATGTAGTGTAAAAAAAATTATTCATTCATTCGTTCATTCATCATTCATTGATTCATAGGTACAGCATACAAGTTAGGTATCGCGTGTATATAATGTATCAACACACTTAATAATTGGGTACGCTGGTATTAACTTAAAGCAGGCGTAAAAACACAAAATAGGCGTAAAAAAATGTCGGTGAGTGCAGTTCATAGTGTGGCGCGAAATATCGTCTAGTGCGATATCCTGATGGCTATGCAAATCACATAATTGCGGTCGCTGGATGAAAAAACTTAGCCGAGCGTGCAGCCAAAGGGGTCCGCGTAAGTGAAATTAAGAGTAATTTTGAATATAAAAGAGAACTTTTCACAAGAGGAATTTATAATGTGTTCGGGGTTTTAATTGGTGTATCCATACAGCGTCTCTTATGCTCTCCTTTATGGTTATTTCAAAGGAATGTTATATTTGGTGGAGTGCAGATTATTTATTTTATTTTTGTCTGGTGGGAGGTTTCAGGCCGTGGATAGTTACCGACAAAAACATGCTGCTATAGGAGAAACCGATTATAGGAGTATGGCTAAAAACTGCCAAACCCCTAACGGGTTAGCCCGCTATTGTCTTAAGGTGCATCGTGACTTAATTTTATCGCCTGAGATTGTAGTCGAAAGCTAGAGAGACATCGGAATCGTGATCTTACAGTTTACCTTATCATCTTTTCTTACGACCCCGGGACGGCAGCTTGCGTAACATAAATTGCTGTAGCCCATTGCGAGGTATATGAGATCGGGGAGTGGCCGGGGCGAATTCTACCTGCGTAGTAAGTAGGTACAAGGGTCTCTTAGATGATCCTACTAATATCTGATCTGGTGGCATATCAAATAAAACAGTTTCCCTAACATTGACAAAAAAAAAGTTACAAAAGCATCAACATTTCGGCAAAAAAGAAACACAAACAAGACAAAATCTGTGCACAAAACGCCATATATAGCCGTTATTGGATTTGAATTGTTTTTATGTATGTTTATGTATTTCCTTGAATATCTATGTTATGTGCAGGTAAACATGAGTGTACCAAGGGGTGAGCAGGGGGTTGTTGAACTACGAGTTGCTACTACTACTAGTTGTACGAACTGTCATAAAATGAATGGCGGCCAAGATACAAACGGACAGACAGACAGACAAAAATTTAAAATACAGTTTTGGCTTCCGTATTGATTATATAGGGCCCTCTAAAACAAATTTAACAAATCAGCCGTGGACGATCTGATCTAAAAAAATCTCAACTGCGCCCCGTAGACCGGAAGCTGGCTACGTCCATGTAGGTGGTATATATTCTTGAAGTCTGTCCATGCGCACACAGCTGCTACGCTGTTAAACAATGCAAGCAATATAAAGTGCACCAAACGGTATTTCCCCTTTTAGGCGGAATTCGGTAAATAGTTACAAAAATCAATTAGGCGCACATATCACAACAACTATGTATCATTCATCCGACGCGTTCAGCCTGTACAATAGAAACAACGTTTTTCCAAAACAAAAAACGCGGCAGCATTTACAAAACAAGACGAAATCTGTGCCCAACGCGCCGAACATGGTCGTTTATTGGATTTTAGCGGAAATTTCACCGGGACAGCGCAAAACGAACAGCACTGTTTGCGAATGACCTGCATATCGAGTTTTGATTATGATTTGTTCGAGGCATAGCCGCCCGGCGTTCCGGACAAGCGGCACAATTCGATAGTCGGAACACGGTCGTAACACTCGGGCTAATACAGAAATATTTTCCGACGTCATTTCGCTTTGGAATTTGCGGCTTTGGGAACAAATTCGATAGAGTACGCCTCAGCCCCTCGCACAGCGTGCTCAGACGCCATCGCCAGTTTAAATATCGTACACCTTTACGTATCGTAAGCACGCATGCACGCACGCAAGCACGCACGCACACACACTAATATGTGCATTTTCACATGCTGCGACGAATAAATTTTGTCTGATTGTTTTTGATCGATTAGTCATAATTGTTTTCTTTGTTTTGTTTGTGTTTGTTGTTTGTGTTTGTTCAAACACTACCCTGAAAACAATTTGCATGCCAATTTTGTGTGGTACAGTTAAGATCTGCATATATTTTTTTCCTGTAACACCTATTTACCTGTATCAGCAAATAAATAAAATTGAATTGAATTGAATTGAATTGAATTTGTTTCTTTACGTCTTATACACTTTTATGCTATTAACTCTTTTACATATTTATTTATTTAAAATATCTAATTATTTTTATGTTAAATCCGAGACCTTATTATTTCAAAATATGTATTATGTTTATGTAATCTTTGTGGCCTTAGATTTAAGTGAAACTATTTATAAAAATATTTTTATTGTAAAACTGTTGATCACGAATAAATAAATAAATATGTATGTGGATCATTTATACACTTTATTTGTGCACCACAAAAAATAAAGGTCATGGACATGAAAAAAATAAATTTTGAAGAGAAGAATACAAAAGGCGGCTTTATCGCTTAGTTAGTTTATAAGCACTATTATATATCGTCTTTATTGCCCCAAGGTAATGGGTTTCGTAAGCATTTTCGAATATATCTAGTTGGTGGTTCTGTCTGTTGTGTGCTCATGAGGAGGGCATCTATTGACCCGTCTTCGCACTGGCTCGTATGCCGTTACGTCAAACGGCACGACGCTGTCTTATGTCGTCATGCCACCGCTTGGCGTTCAACAGTCAATAAAAATCTGAGTTCATTATCTAAGTCCGCCAATTCAGAATGGAGAGTTTACGACTATGTATATTATAATCCGATCTCATGAGGGTGGGGAGGCCTGTACGCAGTATAAATAATATAAATAATATAATAATAATAATAAAGCCCTTTATTAGTGAAAACTAAATATTCGAACTATTCTACACAAAATGTTCCTTAAAACTATTTTTCTTAGCCTAAAATTTAAAGAAACGTTTTCGCACTTTCAGTACGCCCGCCCTTTAGACGAAGGCCTCCTCCATACATTGCCATGCATCAGTCTTTGCCATATTGCTCCCATCATTGATGCCTCCCTGCGCGCAGTATTGGCCCTATAACGGGAAAAATAATGATGACGATTATTAAAGTTAAAATGGACATCGAAAGAAGAACCTCGGACTAAGATTTAAAAGATATTCATTAAGCGAGATAACCTAGTTAAGAACGCTGCAATTTTATATGTTTTAATGTAGTTTTTACCAGGACGACAGACTAAAGTGTCTGTTGATGTTGCATCTGCGAGATCGCGTCGTAATAGAATTAAAATCCCCCGCGAAACTCGAGCTGAATCTCTGCGCTCTCAGATCTCCTTGCTAATTGTTGGAAACGGGAAACGTAATAAAAGTGCTAGTCTTTGAACCAAAGAAGCTGCCCCGGGCGTCTTGGCGAAGCACATTTTAATAAATTAAAACTGCGCAAAATTCCCGTTCCAATACCATTCCATTTACTCTTTTGCCCTCTCTTCGGATCCTCGCTCGCCTTACATCGATTTCAATTTATTTTATAACTGAGTGGCTATCAATGTATTAATATATTGCTCCTTCGTTTGAAAATAACTAGGTCCTTAGGTAATTAATATTAAATTAAACACTTCAGTTACGCCAGCCTATTACCACTTCAATCTACTATCACATCGTCTCAGACGATCAGATCTACGACGACATCTGAGACGATTCTCATAATCCCAAATAGGGATCCCGCAGACAACTTGATGCTATAACATTTACTCAAGTTTACCATGTCTTGGAAATACCACCAAAGTAACAGCAGACCCAAATCAATTGAACCTTTAAAAGTGTATAAAATCCTCCTTTTTCAAGACAAAAATAAGCGACTTTCCTTACTTCTATAATAATAAGTACGAAAGAGTGTGTTTTGTTGTTTGTTTGTTTGTCCTTCCTTTACGACTTAAATAAGCAACCAATCGGATTGATTTTTGGCATAGAGTTTGTTGAAAGGATTAGGATCATAGGCTACTTTTTATTCCAGAGAAACTAACGGTTCCATTAGAATATGTAAAACACGTTATAATCGCGGGTAACAGTTAGTATTATAATAAAGACTAAAAACCATTTCGATCACGTCATCTTTAAAACGGAAATATATCGCATCAATACCGGTCCACTCGAATAGAAGCTGCTATGCCAAAGACTTTTTGCCCATTAGTCAAAATCATATTTGAATCATTTTGATACCGAAGTAGATAAGTCCTTCTAAATGGTCCTCCCCTACTCATTAATGTTAGCCAACATATAAGCAGACAAGTGTTTTCTTTCGGACTCATAGTCAAAGTTTACTCTTGTAGTTGTTTTATATTATTTTTAAAAATATGACTGACAAAATCGTATTAATAAAAATATACATGTGTAGTATTGTTATTAATTTAAGTTTTCTGCTAATTCCAGGTTTTGCTGATATGTCTGGAATTGCTGGTATGGCGTGGTCGAGCATCAGCCCTCGCGAACTGCCCCACCGGCTGCAATTGCAACGACGACACGCTCGTCGTGGTCTGTGAAGAGAGCCGTCTTGACGTCCTCCCTATCGTGCTCAACCCCTCCATACAACGCCTCATCATTAGAAACAATAAGATCAAAACTATCGACAGCTCCATGCAGTTCTATGCCGAGCTCCAACACCTAGACCTGTCGCAAAATGATCTCGTTAACATACCAACAAAGAGTTTTGCATATCAACGTAAACTACAGGAACTGCACGTAAACCACAACAAGTTGTCATCAGTATCAAACACAACGTTCCAAGGACTGAATTCATTAACGGTACTCAATTTAAAACGTAACTTCCTGGAGGAACTTACTAATGGAGTATTTTCTACTCTGCCGCGATTAGAGGAATTAAATTTAGGGCAGAATAGAATTCAGAGAATAGAACCGAGAGCATTTGCGGGACTGTCAGCTTTAAGGATTCTCTACTTGGATGACAATCAGCTAAGTTCAGTTCCAACGATATCCTTCAGTCTCTTGGGGAGTCTGGCAGAATTGCATGTAGGTTTAAATGCGTTCTCTTTGCTGCCGGATGACGCTTTCGCTGGTCTCAACAGGCTAGCGGTGTTAGATTTAAATGGAGCTGGACTCTCCAACATAAGTGACGATGCGTTCAGAGGTCTCCCGGGATTAAGAAGCCTTAACCTATACGGAAACCGACTAAGCGTAGTTCCCACTCAACAATTGTCTGGCTTGACTAGGCTAGAAGAGTTAAATATAGGCCAAAATGATTTCATTGTTTTGGAGAGCCACTCATTTAAGGGCTTGAAGAATCTTAAAATTTTAGATATATCAGGTGCCTCTCAACTAGAAACAATTGAAAAGGGCGCTTTCGAAGATAATATAAATCTTGAGACTGTTGTTTTAACCAATAACAAAAAGTTATCTGTAATTGAAGACTGTTCCCTGTTAGGTTTGCCAAAATTGCGCCATGTGATACTGAGAGACAATGCTATCGTATCATTAAGCGAAACAGTCTTCATAGGTAAAGAATTGAGAAAACTAGATTTGTCTGATAATCCTATCTTATGCAACTGCCATATACTGTGGCTTCAACAACTTCTGAGTGACAAAAGCAATTTTACTCAAATTCAATGCGCCAGTCCCGAACATCTTAAGGATAAGAATTTAAGAATGTTGAGTGCGGATGACTTGGGCTGCGTTTTGCACGATATGAGACAACAGACCATAATCTGCATAGTAGTGGTAGCCTGCGTGGCTACGTTAGCGACTATAATATTAATACTGTACAGATATCGGAAAAGCATGCACGAGAAGCTGAAGGATTATAAATGGAACAAGGGGCGTAAGAATCTGGAATATCACAAGCCAATCTCGACGGATGAAGACTGTATAGTGCGCGGCATCCACCCGTCGCAGTACCCCGTGCCGCCGCCGCACGCGCCCGGCTTCAGGCCCATCCCGGTCACGGAACTGTAGCTAGAGCTTTACGCCTCCCCGAGCGTTTTCTTCATGTCAGGCGGCCAGGGCTCCGCGCGCCGGCCGCCGCGCTCGGGGGGCGGCGGCACCATGCCCGCCAACGGCTTCACGTACATCGGCGGCGAACGCCACCACCAGCCGCACCAGCCTCTCACCCTCAACAACGGCGCGCCCGCCCACCACCTCAACAACGGCTCGCTGCGCTCCCTGCCCGATAAGAAGAACAACCGCAATGGAATCGTGTGCCACCCGGAGAACTTCCAGCGGAACCTCGACACGCGTTACTCGAGGAAGCAGGAGAACGACTACATGCGGAACTCGGAAACAGTGATAGGTTTTCCGCGCGACCGGGACAGGGAGCGGGATCGGGACTACGAGCGGGATCTGCCGGACTACAGCGAGCCGGAGTACTCCATTATCCCGGAGGGCGGCTACGGGGCAGAGTTCCCGCGCTCATGCAGTCACGCCAACACGTTCAACTGTTGAGTGCTCGCTAATTACGAACTCTTTCAAACGTTTGTGATCTTGTAATTCTAGCAATAAATCTTCATTCCATTATTTTTCCTACGGACGGACTTCGTTTGTGATGGACGTAGTGCTCTAGAACATTAGTGTTTCGGGTCAGGTGTACGTTCGACCAGTGAGGACTATCCTATATCGTATTCGGTTTAAGAGAGAACCTTATTTGTAAATTATAATGTTAAGTAGTTATGGATCTATTTTTCAATGAGATGAGGGGAGTGGGTGTTTGAAAGTGTGACTTTCATTATTAATTAAGGTTGACTCGTATCATCGTACCGCTTTATAGAGATAAATCCATATTCATGTTCCCAGTGATCGTAATCATTAACCTTAACATCGAACATACAGTTAAGTAACAATTTGTCATAACTTACATTATTATACACGATGTTATTTCGGGAGAAGCCAGTGAGTCGATGACTTCTATTAGTGTATCGGAGTTAGATGAATTTGATCTTTAACTTGAAAGAATTCAATTAACTTATTATTAGATACTATACACATGGCGTAACCATACAATAATTACACAGTGTTCTTCAATTCTTATATATATGGCTTTTTACTGTGTCAAGTGAGCACAAAGTATTTCGTCAACGTCTTGTAGATAGGGAAGGCAATGAAGGAATGAATGAAGGAATTGTGATCGGTGAGTGTTTTTGTCACACTTCAACTGATAGCACCTTTCAAATGTAAGAACTTGACAAAACACTGCGTAACTATTCTAACCTTATACCGCGTTTATTAATAAAGGAAAAAAAGGTTTTAAGAAGGTCATTCAAGAATTAATTTACGATCAAACTTTTCTTATTCTGAATGTTTGTGTTTTCGCTTCACTGACCTCTCCCAAAACATATTAACAACGAAACGAGCATATTATTTATGATATGATGATGCGAAACGGCCGAAAATCGTACAATGTACAGGCTAGTCGAGTTAAGTTTTAACGTGGGCGGCTGAGAATCACTCCCGATATGTTTCTACCACCCAGTTTCTGGAATGTTGATCAAATATAGCGGAACGGCTTAATGATCGCTGTTCATTCTCAAATTAGATTAGATTACTATATAGATAGATATACTATGTTTATAACTATGTACATAGTATATCTAGAGCTATTATAGAATACCTATGATTTTTAGCACTCTTAGAAAACATCACATACGTAGGTACCTAACACAATAAAAAAACTGGCCAAACTATTGAGCTAATTAGTTATTTCATTATATAGATACTTATAATAATGTCGATAATATTCCCTTCAATGGGTAGTTGAAATTAAGACGAAATTACGTTTCTCGGAAAATACAAGAAACAACATTTAAAGCCGTACTTCAGGTATTTAAATCCAATAATTTCTTCTTAAAATAAACTCTTAAATATCTTTTGAAATGTCACTTTAGCTATAAAAAACACTGGTGACTTTCAGAAATATACGAACTTGAGAAAAGAGTTCTTCACATACATATACCGGATGTTTGGTGCATCGTGTGCCAAATCGAATCTGATGATTGGAGGGGTCTTTGGCTATCTCTTCAGCCCTCGTAAAAAAATCTTGCTCAAACGGTTTTTTTTATACTGATTTTAAATTGTTTTTTTAAAAATTGTAAAAATTCTACATTTAAATTTTAATAAAAAATAAAGTTGTTAAGTATTAATTAATTTTCTTTTTAATCTTTAATTTGTAACGTTTTACGCTTCTTTTGAAACTAGAATTACACGCCAGCAACATCTAGTTTTTGTTTTACAGCCCCGCAAAGTTTTTTTTACGTAAAAAAATAAGCTTGAACGTCAACTTTCGGTTTTAATAAAAAAAAAACTAAAAGTGATCATGTTCTTCCAATTTTTTTAAAACATCTCTGGACTGTCCCCTTTCTAATGGTGTGCAATATGCCATGAAAAGTAATTAGTAACATCACTAATTTTCAAATTTTCTAAACTTAGTCACAATTTTCTAATATTCAACAGATGAAAGAAAAACAAGTTTTTGCGTAAATAAAACTCACAAGCAGGTAAAATTTTTAAATTTCGTAGGTTTTACTTGAAATAAAAATAATACATTGCATTTGAAACATTTATTTCATAATTTTTACAAATTCTGCTCAAATTGTTCACCCCTGTTTCGAATGCAGGCCCGACATCTTTGACGTATTGTTACAGTTGTAGTCCGAAGCCGTATTTCGTTCTTAATTGTACCGAAGGCCGCTTCTATGCGTTGTATTAGTACCTCCCTCGTTGGGACTTCTGTGGCGTATACTAGCTCTTTGGCACGTCCCCAGACCTCGGCCAATAATTCCGGCAGATCATTTTGCAGGAACTCTAAATAATTATCGCCATTTAAGTTATCAGGCAGGTAGTGCGGTCCAATTACCTGATTCCCAATCACTCCTGCCCAAACGTTCACACTAAACCGTCTTTGAAAAGATTGCTGTCTTTTGGCATGTGGGTTTTGCCGTTTCGGTGCCCAATGGTGTAAATTGTGCAAGTTAAGAATCCCTTCTCTGGTAAATTTGGATTCGTCAGTCCACAGTATTCTTTTTAAAAAATCAGGATTATCCACATCTGTGTGTAACAAAAACCGACAAAAGTGCATTCGTCTGTCAAAGTCGCCACCCTCAAGACCTGCAACAACCAAAAATCTTTTTAATTCCCCTTGAGCAGTAATTAATTGCACTAGAAGATTATGGATACCTGCTAAACAAAGGCAACGTCAAACAAAGGTTTTAAATTACGTACCTTGAACCGGAGTCTCGTGGAATGGATATTTTTCGTTTTGTCGAAGGACTTTCCACACTTTCCATATTGAAATATCAAGTTGTGCCGCCACATATCTAATGCTTCTTGTGTCGTCTTCCTCAAAACGTGCCAGTATTCTCTCGTCCACTTCAACATTATGTCGCACAACATGTCCCCTTGGTTCATGAAAATTGACACTCCCAGTCTCGCGTAAACGTCGGTATGTGTCTTGGAAGACTCTGCGGCCAGGTAATCGTCGACCAGGAAAGCGTTCCTGGTAAAGTCGTTGCGCTGCACGAGCGACACCACGGGCTGCACCATAAACCATTATGATGTCCGCATATTCCTCGTTAGAGTATGTCGTCATTGCAACAACAAAAAAGTCAACAAAGTTTAACAATAACACAAAAAGTAAATAAAACGTAACAAAAAACAACAAAACTTAACGAAAACTAAATAAAAGAATCGTGGAGTACAGTAAGCTAGCACACACGTTAGGCAGCAGAGGCAGTGATGTCTCGACTAAAAAATAAGATGGCCGCCGTGTCGACGCGACGCGGGGCCCGTTCGCGATTGGTTCAAACAGGTTTGCACTATGCAAGAAAGGAATAGAAGATAGATTTCGCTTCACTAGAGTGAAAAAACTATTTTTGCCTGTTTAAACGAACAACGGGCGTATAACTTTATGAAAGAGACAGAAAATGTCATCTGCCTTGTGAATTGTGAGTGTTATTTACGCAAACCCTTGTTTTTCTTTCACCTGTTGAATATTAGAAAATTGCGACCAAGTTTAGAAAATTTGAAAATTAGTGATGTTACTAATTACTTTTCATGGCATATTGCACACCATTAGAAAGGGGACAGTCCAGAGATGTTTTAAAAAAATTGGAAGAACATGATCACTTTTAGTTTTTTTTTTATTAAAACCGAAAGTTGACGTTCAAGCTTATTTTTTTACGTAAAAAAAACTTTGCGGGGCTGTAAAACAAAAACTAGATGTTGCTGGCGTGTAATTCTAGTTTCAAAAGAAGCGTAAAACGTTACAAATTAAAGATTAAAAAGAAAATTAATTAATACTTAACAACTTTATTTTTTATTAAAATTTAAATGTAGAATTTTTACAATTTTTAAAAAAACAATTTAAAATCAGTATAAAAAAAACCGTTTGAGCAAGATTTTTTTACGAGGGCTGAAGAGATAGCCAAAGACCCCTCCAATCATCAGATTCGATTTGGCACACGATGCACCAAACATCCTGTATATCACAAATAGTCCAATTAATTCTTATTAATTTTTTGATAATAATTATTACTCTATGTATTACTACTCTCATCTCTTATAAGCCAGTACTTTTGAAAGACTATCATAACTGTTCTCTAAATCAAAAGGTTACATCCGTTGTCATGTCACTAACTTCGTTATTTCAAACAGCTGGATTGCCTTAACGTTTTGCTATTTTATAGTGAAGCCGATCTTCGTTTGACCGTTGCTTTGATCAACCTTGCAGAAACCAGTGGAATGGCATATTTCTTGTGATTTGAGATTTCTTCTACCGCTATGGTGGAATTTGTATTTGATTTTGTACAAAAACCATTCCATAAGTCTTTTTAATGTCTTTATTTATAGGTGACTAAATTAAGTGTGCATTAAATAAGACACCAATATAAGAAGAAATATTAGTGATTAACGAATGTAAATATATTTATAATATTGAGATATTTATAAAATTTAAAACGATCTTGCTCTTCTAAAAATTATCATCAGATTATTTCTAACTTCCCAATGTTGTATCTATTGTTTACTGGACTAGGTTAGTCCTTATTTCGCTATGACATTTAAATCGCAATACACTCGCCAATTTATGACGTAAAATTGACCGTTCGTGTTGGCAAAGGTGTAAAAATTTACGTCATAAAATTAATCGTGTATAGTTGCGATTGAAATGTATAGTACAGCAGAACCTTGATTCTCTGCACTTAAGATTCCTCGAATACTGTAAAGCATTTTAAAATGTAACATTTAATAGGATTCTGGCATTAGCAGTCCTTTTGGACGGGGTCAGGTCAAAAATTAAGGTCAAGAATTGGCAATGCAAAGATATTGGTGTTGTCCACCATCTAGGAGAGCAAGTTTAGCCGTCAAGCGATAGCAGTCGCCAAAGCCAATCAATCAGAATTGAAACGGCGTAGGCTCCCTAAACAAGATTGAAGAAGTGTTACTTATGTCAATGACGATGATGATGATATTTGGCGCATTGACGTGTTATTGCCAAAGAAAAGATAGCGTAATGCGTCAAAACGTTAAGTTTTTAATTTTCAGTATTCAGGCGTTGAGACATTGAAATCCTTTTACATTCGTAGTGTCAATTTATTGTGGAGAGTTGTCAAACTTGAAGTCAATAATAGGTACATTAAGCTAAGTTTTTAAATGGAGAATCAAGGGTCTGGCATCCTACTTATGAGATTACATCATTCTGTCACTAAATATTGTTACATATTTTAATATTATGTACACTAAATTCGCATTGTGTAGGTACGAAGCACCATTTTCCAATATTATGTCACTTGATCAACTTTTATGCTCTTGTTTATACTTTAACATTTGTCAACTCTTATTATTGCAAAAAGTGTGAATTTTATACTTTATTTTTATTTTTCGTTATTGAGATTCATTCATGGAAAGGTATTCCCAACAGGTTTACCTATGATAATGGCCCTGGTACGACATTCAAATCTCCAGAGTTAACTGCAATTTTTGAAGTTAACTTTTACAGTTTGCTTTTGCAGAGTTAAATGTTTCATAAAAAATCTCACTCAATTTGAGAACTGATAATTAAGATGTCATAAATTTCAATTAAAAGTTTGTTATGCTTTAATGTCACCGTTAATCAATAGTCTCAGTGTAACTTTCACGTAAAACAAGTCAAATTTACGTTAGCGTCTGTCATTGTATATGGAGGATCAAATAATTTTTCAGTACCTTACAAATTTAACGGATTTAATTTACTTGAATGTAAAAGTTAGTAAACTTGATACTAGGTATACTAGGCGCTGATAGATCATCAGAGGTGTGAAACGTTGCGTGTATGAAGTGCCACTTTGCAGCGCCCGTATCGCTAGTCGCTGTGAAGTATATCACACTTATGACAGTAATTTTTGACATCTACTTGACAGATATTGTATATTGTACGCATCGGAGTGTTAATTTACGTTAAAATACATTAAACCGTCATAACAATTTCCTTGACACGACTTAGAAAATAACGCAATAAGTTTTCCCTATTCAGTGTAAATGTACAGATAAACCATTGGTTTAGCGATGAAAAGCCATGGTGTAAATATATTATGACTTTACAGCCTTGATTATGTACGGCATTCAAATCTTAAAACAGCGCAGTTTGTTACGTATTTTTTGACGTATGTTTTATGAAGGGCTGTGAAACTTTTCAATATACCGTTATTCGTGGTGCGGTATTAAAAAGTAAGACTTTAATTGTGAATAGGTACAAAATATTTTGACACGCAATTTTGACATCAGATACATACAAGAGCTGTAAAGTTTGACGTCTGTTGCAGTAACGAGTGTGCTAGGATTTAATTTTCAATGACAAACAGGGCCCACATTTGTTGTGTCTTGCCTTCATGCATTAATATGTCCAACGAAAATAAACGACTTATTGCCGCTTTTTATTCCATACCGCGTAACTAACTTTGCACTTACAATTTTACAGAACGACCAGTTTTTTTTTTTTTTTGTATTTTCGCGGTATGGGGACTTTCTGTTAATAATTTTTGAGTACTAAGGTCTTTAAATAACCTTCCATGTTTTATTTTTATCAAAGGTTCTGTTAAGCGCATTTGTGAAATATTTTATTTGAGAAAGATAATAATTTGGGTGATAAGACTAATTTATTGCTGTGAGCCATTTACTCAAATTATAATCTCTCTTAACTCTGTTGTTTAAATAACTAAATGTCACGTTTCAAATATAGCTAATCGGTTAATGGTGCCAATTTTTTTGCATATAAATATCTTAATTTAATAGAAGGGGGCTCTACGGTATTATTCCTTTGCCTTTCCCTACGGGAAAGAATAAAGAAATAAAAAATGAACGGTCTAAATATAGTGCTATCCTTTACCACTGGGAACATTGTGTAAAATATACCTACCGTGGCTTTAAGACCTGGCAATTTAGTTTACAGTCCAATCAATATATTTGTCCCTTATAAAATATAGGGGATAAGTTATAGAGAATGGACTGTAGTTAATATAATTGGGTATGATAGAATCTGCACCATTAACTATAAAAATCACTACTTTAATAAATCATTGTCCGTTTTTTTAAACTACTATGTTAAATTCATCTTTGTGTTTATTTAAAACCGTTAATCAAAGACACTATCGATATCGGAAACAGCGAATGACGGCAACTTAAAACATGAAAATAATAAAAAAATTCGGTTTGAATGAATACTTACAACATTACTTATTATTTTAGAATTATTATAAATTTTAGTGCATTATTCAATTATAAATGTTTTATTGCTCAAAAGTTTTAGTGTCTGACGCCATCGTGTTTCAGTGTCGATATTTTTGATAACGGCAACACCTTACTAGTGTTCCAAATGTGAACAATTTGTACTTTTATTTTGTTGTAAGCTCTTACATTTTGTTTTTTTTCTTTGTAAATACATATTATGGGGAAATTAAAAGACTAAAGCAAATTATAGGCATTTGTAAGTGCCTAGTAAATGCGTAAAAAAAGTATACAAAAAATAAAAAATACATATGAGAAATTGTGATTAGGATACTCACGACATTGTAATAGATCATCAGTCATTTCTGTACTTTATTGTAGTTATTACCTACATACAAACTCGATAAAATATAACATACCTCGAAATATTGCATTTTATTTCATCACCCTGATCTCTAATAAGATCTTCTACCATATGTACCTCCTTCTAAAATGTGGAGACCTTGTGGCGTGTTAAATGCAGCCGAATACTACCATCAAAAGGGAATATAACGGAGAACTGAAAACGAGCAGCACCGTCTTTTGTGCTGCTACTATTATTTACTGCGCTCACCAACCCGTCCGCCCAACTTGGTTATTATAGACAATCCCTAAAGATGGCAGAGGCCTTTAGTGCAGCAGTTGACTATCATAGGCATGGTGATAATGGGTAAAGAAGGGAAGACAAGCATCTTTAACGTGAGCGCCATTTATTCTACTGTGAGCGCCATCTAGTATCGGGATAGGGAGAACTTCGCCGTGCCATATCTTAGCCATACTGTGGTGTTAACTCCAAGGCACGGCAAAAATATCCCACACGACTGATGAACCCTCCACCACAAGGAAACTGGTATCGAACATGCGCGGTCTCAGCCCATTCAAGTGGGAAAAATATAGTCCAGGGAGCAGTCTGCCTGTGATCAAAAGCCCAGGCAATGAGCCCGGCCCAAACAAAGAAGACCCGAATGTGTTAGCAATAGCATTTTTTTAGCAGTCTTTCTTGTGGTATACACAGGCATTCTGTTATATTTATATAATAAAAATAGTACCTACACTGCCTACTTACCCACTTAAAGCATTCAGTATAGAAAACCCTTATAGTATGTAGGTAATATACATAGGGCGTCCATAAATTACGTAAGGTTTTTTTTAATTATCTGTACCTCCCCAAGGTGAGAAGTCTCGAGAGAGAAAAAAAATTAAAGTATTCAGTATCGCTAAGCCTTAAATGAGGGGTTTGCTGCTGTCCGATGTCCTCTCATCTCCAACCACTTTCATCAGCTCTACACAAAGTTTGGGCAAAATTAAATACATATTATAACCTCTATAGTACAAAAATAATTATTTAATATTATATAGAAAATTGGGGGCTACGAACTTTTTCTTCTTTGTCATGACTAAACAATGCATAGGAAATAGACTGGTCGGCCAGACACGCGAAATCGCGCGCTTTGTAGGAAGGGATCCGGAAGAATACAAAGGGCAAGTCACCACTGATTAGCCAATGTCAGAAAGATGTACAATTATTTATAATTTTTATGTATATTATTCATAAAAACATTCATCAGTCATCTTAGGTTCTCATGACACAAGCTACGCTTACTTTGGGGCTAGATGGCGGTGTGTATTGTCGTAGTATATTTATTTATAATGCATCATTCTGACATAGCATATTGAATCCTAAATGAAGATTCAGATTTTATACTTTATTTGCAAACATGACAGTAGGTACTAATAAAAATAATTGTATATGTTTGTAAATACAAACTTGCCAAAAAAATAAGAAAAACAAAAAAAATTGGGAAATAATAAAACAATAACACAAAATTCAGTTGTTCATTAAATTATTTAATCATATGCAAGATTAATTTTACAAAAGTTCAGCCTTTGATGGGGAGTAGCCATAGCTGATTACTGAGCTGAGCGGACATGATTTGAATAAATAAATTAAAAAAAAGGAAATAGTAGGCTCTGGTAAGGGAATATGAATTAGTGTCACTTAAGCTGTACTTCGATACTTATGCTCAGAGAAAGAGTATATAGACACTGCATTTATAAACATCAAAAAACTTTGTTATACTGATGGTAACAAAGAACAGTTAAGGTTAAAGTATTGATATATTTCTTCTGCAATATGTCTTAAAATTTCTCTTCTTCAAGGCCATGCTTGTAAAACATCATGACAGGGGTGGAGACACCGTTGATATCCCTGTACTCCATGAGAGCAACCATGCCATCACAATCCATGGATTCGCCAGTGAAGAATTGGAGTTCCTTAAACCTACTGAGAATGTCTTTCATTACTTTGTTCATGTTGGTCTTGAATACTTCTACTTGGTCAGGTGACGTCTCTTCCAATTTTGCTACTAATCTGAAATAAAACAAAAAAAATTGCTTTAGAATCAAAACACATTACATATTTTGATTTACTTTCCAATCGCCATCTAAATCTAAAACAATAAAATTCACAGAAAATGCCATATTGATTAGAATTTGTAAGAATTTTTATTCATTTTCCATATTGTTGGCAAATAGCATTTTAAAATTCACTTATGTACTTTAGTTCAAATCTATATCTTATAGATTAGTCTTAAATATTTAGGCACTGCCATTTGTCAAAATACCAAAAGCATGTAAAAAAAGGTAAGATCCACTTAGTAATTAAGATTATTTGTAGTACATAGCTTACTTTGTCAACTCCCTTTCATGAACAGACATTATGAAAATGAATGTTTTTTCATAAAAGTTATTTATTCTTGCATCTTTTGCTCCGGAAGCAGATATTGATTATCAACTTCAGGTATTAGTATGACGCATATATATTCTAAAGATCACAAAGAATCTTACAGCCACACCCATATTCTCAAATAACATTCAAACATAGAACAAAGGTTTAATTACAGCTTCTGTTTGAAAATAAACAGAGCCCTTGCCACAGCATTATACAAACAGACCAACTTGACGTTGCAGTAGTACCTATTTATATTAAGGTCTACTTAAAATAATTCAAAATTTGGTTTATTCAGTTACCTGTATAACCAAATTTAAGTACCAAATATACACATACATATGTTGGCACATACCAAATACAAGTGTTGTTGTAATCCTGTTTCATTACATTCCTTTCAGTTTTTAACATGCAGGGCTAAAGCACAACTAGATATTAAACTCTTGGTTTCCTCATCCTATTTTTACGGAATAAGAGCAGAAAATAATCTAGCCTAGCTGCTATATATCTTAAGTGTTCACAGAATAAATTCACTTCTAAGAGTAATTTAATTTAAGATCAAGTGAGTTAACAATACTTGTGTCTTACATGCATATTTTTGTTGAACTTTAATTTCACTGAATCATCAGTTTGTGCTAGGGTTGCACCTTTCACTTATGATATTATGAAGTGAAAGGATAAAATATACCATTCACTCTTGCACAAGAGTAAAATAAATAAAATAGTATCAAAGACATGCTGAAAAGGAATTCCCTATGCCCTGCATCATATTATGAGAAACAATACTTTATTTAAAATCTCAGAGACTGAGTTAGTTTAAGAACTTGCAAAGATTTTAGGTCTGGCATTATGTGGGCATAGTATATTGAATGGGACATCTCTATGAGAAATTCAAATTTGATATACTAGTCATGGTTTTGCCTTAAATTATTCATAAATTCATGAATATCTAAAACAGACTGCCAATAAATGTAAATGGAACCTTGATAATGAAAAAAAAAACAATATGATCAGATTTCACTACAGCTGGCATAGACTACTTGCATATTGACACATAGATAAGAACTGACAATGACAATGTAAAGGCTTAGAGGCCAGACTGATAAGAATATTGTAATTGTAAACAGTCTTTTATAACTGTGGGCTCAAAATGCAATGAAAACCTAAATAAAACTTTTAATATCTAATATTAGAGTGTAACAATAAGTGAAGATCAAAAATATAAGATTATATGCTAATAATATTAACAGCTGGACCTGCTGCCAAATTTAAAATTAAAACCCTTATGAACCTGCTATGCTTATCAGCTCTTATGCTGTATCAGCTCAGCTAACTTAATTGCATGGGAGCGACAATGTTCTTTGTCTGGTCCCATACATGATTCAGTCAATTCAAATGAAGACTTGGTCATTTACGTCAAAATAACTTGAAAGTTGCCACGCGATTGATTTTTCACAAAAATTATAGACATTTTTTAATACTCACTTTTTCATGTAATCCTTAAGGTATAAAGTGTAGGATTTCTTGTCCCCAAAGGCATAGGACTCCACAAGTCGGTGATTTAACACAATGTCTACACCGCTCTCGCACGCGGAGTCTGTGCCCTCGTCCGCCTCCTCAGCCGAGGGGTTGAAACCCTCGATTCTGATATCGCCCTGTGTTCTAGTTTCCAATTTACCGGTGACTTCGTAAATCACTTCATCGACCAGTTTGATTTTGTATGTGTCGGAGAACATTTCGTCGCCTGAAAATTAACACGTCCATATCAAATTTTAAAATCCGCTTAGAAAACATTATCGGGTGTGGCTGTCGATGTGGCAAGAACTCTGAACAAAAAAAATACATCGAAGAAGTCTTCGATCACTAAACGTCAAATTCACAATAATGATACACAATAATTTAGCGAAATAATAACTCAAAATCACTCCGATTAGCATGTTAAACGTAATTACCGGTAATAATATCCTTATAGATTCTCATTTTGAAGGATTCTGGGCGATTTAAAATAATAAAAACCGAAACTACGGCTTCTAGCCCCAGGAACTAAACCGGAAAGGGCTTTGATATAAAGAAAAGAAGGAAAATAGACATACACCAGTGTTGCCAAAACCGATCTCGTCAAGTCATTAAATTCACAGAGTATAAATACGGAGTCCACTAAAACTATTTAGCCTCTTCAGACCTCAAACCGTACCAATATAAATCCAACGAAAAGTGGCATTGCTTTTTATATATGTAGATGAGGCAGCTAACTTTATTAGAGGAAATTTCTTAACGCTTGTATGAAACTTTCGCTTCTGAAATTTCTTAGCTCTGATATCCAATCATGCAGATTAGATATCAGAGCTAAGAAAAAAAAAGGAAGCAAGCTGGAATTATGTGAGCTAAAATGTACTGGCCGCGAACTGTTCAATATTTTTTTTGCCAATAATAGGTGTACTTATGAAGGTATATTTAGTCTGTTTACAATAAATTGCCCTAGAAGAAACAAAGACGAAGTCATGAAACTGCGACGGAAAAGTGTGAGAATTTTGACCGCACACGCACACCGCAGCGGTTTAAATGCATGTTCTGTATGCTATTAATTTAACGTTAGGCAAAAAATATACAATAAGGTAGTACTGCGTGGAGTCGCAATTAAAGACAATAATTCAAATACATTAATTTCAACACACATTTCAAATACCCATCCACTTTTTATCTGGAATCGCAAATTAATAATTTTACACTACGGTGAAATGAATGAATAATAAAAATATGATAATAAAAATGGCATCGTTTCTGAACGTATTGCCATTTCAAGGACACTGGACAGCAATAAAATCACAAACGGAAATAGATGGCGCACCTATTTTTATTCATAGAAAGATGGAAGTGTTTCTATATAATTCCACGGTTTGTAGATTATGTGGCGAAGAAAATGATAATGGAAATTTATTATATTCCTGTGACGAAAATAATCAAAACTTATGTGAAATTATTAACTCCTATTTACCAATAAAGGTATAATGGTTTTGTAATAAATTGTGACTGTTTTGACTTCCAATTTGACCAAGATGGCTGACTTTCTTGTTGCTAAATATCAATTTCATGTCTTTATTATTTTCATTTAATATTTTCATATTATTAGATCAAATTAAAAATAAATATTAATGATGTTGCTGGTTATATTGGGTAAATCAATATATTCTGTAATGAATACCTACGTTCTTTAACGTTTACCTAAATTCACAAATTCTCGCGCCACTATTTGACGGTGAATTTTGACATTGATTAGAATGGAAAAAAATAACATTTCTATGGAAATACAAAAACTAAAGCATAACATAATAACATGTAAAAACTTGTATGCTGCAAAGTTATACTTAGTGGCAATAACTAAAAAATAATTTACGTAAGCGGGCGATTTTGCAATAGTTATGTGAATGACGCCGTTTCTATGTTTTCATACTTTTAACAATAATGTTTGTTTTACGATATTTTGATTTAGGTGGAAGATGATGGTGAACTCCCAAGAACTATTTGCCCAGGATGTACCATTCAGTTAGAAGCCACAGTTGAATTTCTTAATTTAATAATTAATGGACAGGTAATACATTTTTGGTCTAATATCTTTTTACATGGACAATTGAACATTATGTAGGCACTTGGTTATTCAGATGTAAAACTAATTTAAAAGAATATTATATTTTAGTGTTATAAATACTTAAGTTATTCTGCATTAAGTAATTTTCAAATAGCCAGATTACATACCAGTTTGTTTTGCCAAACAGCTGCTTTAAGAGTAAAATTAAAAAGTTTTGTTTTTTCAATACTTGTAACATATATATAAACCACTTTGCCTTGTAACATCTGAATGACTAATGGCTTCACATTGTCAAGGAGGCAGCAGTGACGAGATAACATATCCAATATAATTTAGGACTGAGCTTGGAATTGTACCTAGGCCCTTGTGATCTGCCATCTAACATGCGATGGGGCAGAAGCATTTAAATATGTAATCTAAAAATGACTAGATTGTCATAAATTTAATTATGATTTGGGTGTAGTCAGAATTAACTTAATGATTTCTTGAACTGTGCATGCACAGAATTCAATATTTGGTATCCAATTAGCAGGATGATGAAGTCGACTATTTATGCACAGCTACACTGGCAGCCAACCAAATAACCATCTTGTTTGTTCAACAATAATGATAAATGAGTTTCAGTTGAACTTTAAAAGATTTTGCTATTTCTTTGGTATCTTAATAACAAATGGAACTTAGTTAAAAAGGCATTTTGATTGAAACATTGTTCTAAATAGAAACGAATGACTCCTAACGATTTATACCAAGACGTAATATCAATTTTACAGAAAGTTATAAGAGAATTGTACCAAAGAGAGAGGGAATATAAAAAGAGTATTCTAAATGGCTCAGACACATCTGATACTACTGAAAAAGTTTTTCATGAAAGTGAGTGCACAATATTTAAATTTGCTTAAGAAAAGTGTAAGTATGACAATATTTTAATTAAAGCATTTGCATTGCATTGCAGTGTAATTTTATTCAATTTTTATTGGATAACCAACAGCTGTTTGTACAACATAGTTTTGAAATTACTTAAAATCATAATCCTACTAATATTATAAATGTGAAAGTTTGTAAGTAAGGATGGTTTGATGTTTGTTACTCTTTCACAAAAAAATTTTGGAATGGAGATAGATTGTACCCTGGATTAACACAGGCTGCTTTTTATCCATAGAAAGTGTACAGTTCCCACAGGATTCATGAAAAACCAAAATACAGGGTACAAAGCTGTGGTTTGCCTACAGCTTTGTACCCTGTAGCTGGTGTATTGATATTATAAATGCAAAAGTTTGCATTTGTGGATGTTTGTTACTGTTTTATGCAGTGTAGAACAGATTTGTCATGTATATTCAACTGATTATGACACGAGTATCAAAGTTTTTAAGTAAATGTTATCGTATCTGCCTTTGTGGGGGGGATTCAATGTTAAAATTTAATCAATGTGAATGTCAAAATGTCAAATTATTTATCTTTACTGCAAGTAAGTTAAAACATTTAAAAATTCCAGTTAATGCCAATGATGGAGTTTACCATGCTGAGCATCCAGTGTCCTTGCAAGTGGCGGGCCTTGAAAGGCCTAAGAGGAAACGTGGCCGGCCACCAAAGAAACCTAAATCAGCAGAGGAACTTGCGAGAGAGGCTGTGTCAAAGTCACAAACAAGGGAGACAAAATCTTTCAGAGAGAGAAAAGATGATGAGGACTTATCAGGGAAGAGACGGAGAAAAACTCCTACTAGATTCAAAGAAGCTGTACAGGTTTGCTTATGGTTTTTATAAGATTAATATAACATAATAGTGATTGTTGTTCCATTTTGTATTATTTAAAACCCTTTATGGTATGTTCAATAACTTGGAAGTTAGTGAAGTGGGTAATGGTTTATGCTCTAGATTTAACGTGGCAACCTTTACATTTCTTACTTCTGGAGGTTATATTCTTTTCAGCAGTGTACAACTTTTGAAATAACTAATGAGGGAAGTAGACTTAGGAAATACAATTAAAATTAAAATAATTTAATTTCATCCACACAAAATGTAACTAGGCAATCTATTCGCGATATGTCAATGAGTATACTTTCTATGATTTATTTCTCGTCCCTTTTAAATAGGTAGGTGTAGGTAAAAATTTAAGTTTATATTAATTGAGAGTTCAGCAAAACTTAAAATATTTATGAACAAGTTTTCCGGGACTTCATTGTCGTTAATTTAAGTTCTTAACATCCTACAGGAACCCTTTATGTATTCTATGGCCATCTCCAGAATGTAAAACTATTTTGTATACTTAATTTCACCAAGATTAAGTTCTCAAGCAGAGTCAAGTAACAATTGCTATTCCTGGGATAAAAGTTATCCTATGTTCATGTCCAGGATGCAAGTTATATTTGTGCCAAAGTTAATCAAGATTGTATTAATAATTGAGACAAACTTAGGTAATAAACAAAACACACTGCGAGACACACAGTTTCCAATTTATATTAGTATGGATGCAGACTGACTTACACAGTTCATGAAAAGTAGAAGGTCCAATTTGGTGGCATGGCATTATGGCTACATAGCGATTTCAGGCTCACAACAACAGCAACAGCCCACAAGCGTCCACTGCTGAACATAGACCTTTCCAAAAACGAGCCACAACACACAATGTCCTCCGCCTTTCTCTTCCAGTCACCTTTTTAAGGTCATTTGTCCAGCGGGCTGGATTTCGGCCCAAACTGCGCTTACAGATTCGCGGTCTCCAATCCAGAACACGTCTGGCCCAACGGCCATCGGTCCTACGACAGACATGACCCGCCCACTGTCACTTCAACTTGCTTATCCTTTGAGCTATGTCGGTGACCTTGGTTCTGTTCTATCCCGAAATGAGTCCCAACATAGCTCGCTCCATAGCGCGTTGCGCGACTTTAAATTTGTGGACCAAGTTAGACGGCCGATTGGCGCAGTTTGCAGCGACCCTGCTTTCTGAGCCCAAGGCCGTGGGTTCGATTCCCACAACTGGAAAATGTTTGTGTGATGAGCATGACTGTTTTTCAGCGTCTGGGTGTTTATATTCTAAGCATTTATGTATATAATTCATAAACATATTCATCAGTCAAATTAGAACCCATAACACAAGCTACGCTTACTTTGGGGCTAGATGGCGATGTGTGTATTATCGTACTATATTTATTATTATTACATTCTATCATTTATTATTTTTCTTTTCTTTTTATTTTTAATTATTAACAATGCTTATAAATAAATTTAAAAACACTATTTATAAGCCGTTTCAAGGACTATTGCCTTCTGTATCCGACCCTTGATCCAACAACCAAGCGAAAGTTTCTTGAGATGTTGGTCGAACCTTTTCGCGAGAAGACCATTGGCTGAAACGACGATCGGAACAACAACGGTCGACTCAACATTCCACATGGCGGTAATCTCGTGAGCAAGGTCCAAGTATTTAGATACTTTTTCCTTTTCAGCTTTCACCAGATTATCGTCATGTGGAATAGTTATGTCAACAATTATTGCACGGCGCACTGATCGATCGACTAGCACTATATCAGGTCTATTAGCTGTAATATACCAGTCAGTGATAATCGTTCGATCCCAGTAGAGCAATGCACTGCTATTTTCAAGAACTGACGCCGGGTCGTACCTATAGTAAGGCATCTCAAAATCTATAAGGCCAAACCGAAGAGCAAGTTGTTGATGAATTATCCTGGCTACTTGATTATGTCTGTGCAAGTATTCGCCGTTAGCAAGATGAGAACACCCGAAAACTATATTCCTGAGGGACTCCCCAGGACAATGACACGCTATTATTTTTATTACTATTATTATTATTATTATTACTGTCAGTGTCTACGTCTCGGCTCCATATGTCATATTCCAGGCTATTTGTAATGTAGGCTGTATGCCAGCTGATATGTATTTATTTTAGGGCAAAGAACTTGAAAGGATATTCCTTGAAGTAGGAGTAATAGATGGCGAAGAGAGTGACCATGAAATGAAGGTTGATTTGGAACCAGTACCAAAGCCACCGGTCAGCAAGGAGCCGGAGGTGATTGGACATATTGAGAAATCCGGAGAACTTGTTTTAGTTGTGAAGAATAAGGGACGCGGAAGACCTAAGGGTATGTAGGAGTTTATTTTTTTATGCTTATTGGAAAGAGATCTTACTATCTTTAATTGTGTGTTGTACAATAGCCACTGAAGTACCTACTGCATATCATAATTTATAAGCTTGTAGATGATGCAATAGTACATAATGCAACAAGTCTGCTAAATTATACTTTACGCGAGAAATGTATACGAACTTGCGAGGAAAAATATAGGTTACACTTTCAAATACGTTCTCAGAAAGTAACTAATAATTTTTGCTATTTTTCCACTGCAAGTTTCGTAGGCTGCTCTAGATTTTGGAGATGTGAAGTCGAATGTACTACACTGCATTCTAACCTAAACTGGACATTTTAAATTAGTAATAATTAACTACGAACCGAAGGTTTTTTATCGCGACAAACCGACAAAGCCAGCATCGTTCGATGCAAACAGCCTATTTAAAACATAACTCTTTATGAGTCTATCGCAGTGTACTCTGGCAATGGAGCATCCTCAGGAGAAGTTGACTTTACAACGCACAATTGCTAAGTGACAGCATAGAAAAAAATTATAAATTACATCATACAGATTCTCCTGCTAGTACAGCAAATTAAAATTAATATATATACATATTTTGGAGTAGAGACTTTGGGACCGTGGGGTCCGGAGGCAAGTGCTCTTTTCAAAGAATTATCGAAAAGGGTTATCGAGTCTACCGGTCATCCTAGAGCGGGCAGTAACCTTGGCCAACGAATTAGTTTGGCCATCCAAAGGGGCAATGCTGCCAGCATCTTAGGAACTGTGCCTCGCTGCGGTGGTTTCGAGGACGTTTTAGATTTTATTAAGTTTTAAATAGTTTATTTTAGGTTATATTTATAAAAAAAATGTTTTAAAGAATAAATAAATATTTGTTCAATTAATGAATAAATAGTCTTTTATTTTCTTTTTTAACCACACAGAACATTCACACAAATACATTTATATTAGAGAGTTAAGGTAGAAGGTACAATATCGTTATATAGCGATCTCTTCCGTGCAAACAAAGGCGTAGTAGAAAATGCAATAGATGCTTGGTTGGTACAACATATACAATGTGTAAATGAAAACCGAAATAATACTTCACAGACGTTACAGGTACATTATGTACTGTCTCTGTGACTTATCTGTGAAACCGAAAACCTAACAGTTTTTGAATAAACCACTGCCATAGTTTTTACTGTAAGAAATCAGATACAGCTTGCATCACATGCAAGATTTAAATCATGTCCTGTCATTTTATTAGGTACGCGTCGCGTAGCGTAGGTACTATGCGCGTATCGGTATTTTATCTTCAATAGGGTTGTCATAAGTAAACATTTGGAATGTTTTGAATTCGTATGTATAGAAAAATGAATATGCTTCTTTTGCTTTAATATTTTCACAGGGTGATTCCTTATGACATATACTTAGGCATCCTTCAACATTATTTCGTAATTCAGTTACACTTTGTTTATATATATATGATGTTATAGTTGGTGTATGTTTTTTTATAATACTACTTTATTACTTATTATGGTAACGAAATTTATTATCAGGTCGCTCGAACCAAACACGCGAGGAATGTGCCATATGCGGCCTCGAGTTCATGTCTCGAGGTCGCTACATGTCTCATGTCGCGTCACACGGGCCCGTTCTGTACCGCTGCGGCTGCGGCGAGGCCTTCGCCACCAGACTGCTCTTCACCGAGCACCAGACGGTAACGCACCACACCGGCCGCACCGTCGAACCGCACCCTGAGGCCAAACCTCTCAAAGTGAGTGTGATACGTGTTCGTGTGTTATGTCGCGTCACACAGCCCTTGCTGTACCGCTGCGGCTGTGAAGAGGCTCACCACCAGCCTGCCCACTGACTTTTAGAAATTGAGTCGCCTACAAAAACTGAAAAAAAAAAATCAAAGGAATATCAATCTATCACGTAAATAAAACTACCGAAAAAGCGAGCGAATTAGCCGAGAGATATTCTTCAAATATACTGCGTGTAACCGAATTACGAAATACTGTTGAATGGTGCAGCAGTATATTTCGTAACGAATCACCCTGTAAAAATATTAAATCAAAAAAAGCATATTTATTTTTCTATACAAACTAATTCAAAACTTTCCAAGTGCTTACTTACTTATGACAACCCTATTAAAGATAAAGAACCGACACATGCATAGTATAATAACAGGAGTCACTTTATTTTAATTTGGTTTGGTTTGGTTGTGGTTTACTCAAAAACTATAATATTATTTAGTGAATATTTTCTTAATTTGTTATTTAGATATCTAGAATTATTCTCACGTGTATTTAGTTAGGACCTGCTTACACTAAGCGCCGGATTGAATGGAAACTATATGTATTAATCAATATCTAGAAATTTGTTAAACAAAGCCTTCTAATAAGTGTTGATATCGTTAAAAAAAGCTCCAAAAATTCAAAAATTGATTTTCATAACATAAAGTATAACTTCAAAAAATCCGCGGGTGTACGTACGCACATAAGTTTCTTTACCTGTATGTTATACGTGCAATAAAGTGTTACTTTCTTGAGTATGGTCTTAAATATGTACACTTTTTTCCCAGCCAAAAGAGACGGAAACTATCCACAAAAAAGAGAAGCTAGTCAACAACAATACAACATCAACACCAGCAACAAACAACCTAGATGCTGCCACGCAGACTCAAGGTGCCCAACCAATTCCCGCACCGCAAGTGCTGCCAGATCTGAAGACACCAGTGGAAACAGCGCAAGTTGATCCATTGAAAATAGACAGCAATGTTACGAGTAAGTTACCATCCCCAGCTCACCCACTGTTGGTCACAGATGATAAACGACTAAGACGCCGGGAGGTATCTTTGCATCGTTTTTGTCCATGTAGGACTGAAGTGTATCGAAAATGCAACCGTATCTATATCAAAATACCCACCAACTCAATGTCATGAACATTGATTGTTAATCAAATATAATTTTAATTGTTACTTGAAAACTATGTTTTAACTATTTAATAAAATATCTGGCAAATATGAATTTAAAGTTCTCAAAAGTTTAACCCACCCAATTTATAAAATTAACGTAACACAGAGTTCAGTCATAACGTCATAAATGTATGTCCAGCAATGTGACTGAATGGACATACATCTCTTGTAGGGAGTTGGAAAATACACGGTCCTAGGCGGCTTATTGCCAGTGGCTCCCAGCGACTTGTTTGATGACGTCTGTCCAACGCGTTGGGGACCGATCAACGCTGCGTTTTTTTACATGCAACATACAAGCGGTTTTTAAGGCTTCGAATAAAATATTATATTTGACCACGCATAAGTCTGGGGCTTCGGATGGTTCCGGATGGAAAAAAGTAGTCTCGGCAACACCACGCGTTAAAGGACTCAAAAAAGAAGAAGAAACTTTGTTTATTTATATATTGTTATTTTCATGGAAGCGACGATAGCCCAGTGGGGAGGACTTCGAATTCACTTTCATGGGTCGAGTTTGAATTCCAGTACGCACCGCTAACTATTACAAGTTATGTGCGTTTTGAGCAATTAAAATATAACTTGCTTCAACGGTGAAGGAAAACATCATGAGGAAACCTGCATGCCTGAGAGTTCTACATAATGTTCTCAAAGGTGTGTGTACCACCAATCTGCACGGGGCCAGCGAGGTCTTAACCCCTTTTCATATTGGGAGGAGACCCGTGCCCTTTAATGGGCCGGTAATGGGTTAATATGACGATGATGATGATGATTTTCATCATCGACAATTAATTCAATGTTAAATATTAGTCAAAGTCCAAATATTTCTTTTATTCAAATATTAACATAGATTGCACTCTTGATGCGTACATTACATGTAAAATATGACATAGAAGAGAGTTGATGACGATATCTAATTTTATTAAAACTTACATATTTACAGGTGACACAGTAACTGAAATTCCCATGCAAAATACATTGGAAGTAGTTGATAATACGCCCGCGACGAAGAAGAAACTCAAGTGCAATAATTGCGATAAACTGTTCAGTAACAGACAGAGCAAGTCTCTACATAATAAGGTAACATGTTTTTCATCACACATACTCGGAACGTGGACTTTATTATATCGATATAAGCTCATAAATCAAGATATGAGCCTAGCCAGGTGTTTTTTTTTGTTATCCACCATCCCACATAGTTATTTAAAATTATTAGAAGAGCCACCTGGTTAGAGCAATAATTCACACCCAAGCTTCTTTATCGATTACGTATTCCTTTATACTATAATAGGACTTTTCTATAAGCTTACGTCTAATACAAACTTTGAACTTTTTAAGAGACATCCCCAAGATGTCAATGGTTAGTTTATTGTAGAATTGTTTGTAAATTCCTTTAAACGAATTATGAATTTTATGTAACCTAATATATTGCACTTCTTCAATAATGTACTATACATTTGCCAGGCAGTACACCTCGGCGAGAGAAACTACGCGTGCAACGAATGCGACGCTCGGTTTGCGTACCCACGCTCGCTCGCCGTACATCGGGTGTCGCATCGGCGCGCGCGACCCAACAGAGGGTTCGCCTGCGACCTGTGCGGGAAGGTACGCCATTTTATTTTGATCTTTTTTTCATAATTTAATTTAGTTGAATAGGCAAGATGCCAGTTACAAAGAATAACTAAAATATTGTATATATCTATATAGGATTATGAAGCGGTGATAGCGCAGTGGCTAGGACTGCTGCACGTTCATGGGTAGAGTTCGAATCTCAGCACGCTCCACTAACTTTTCTAAGTTACGTGCGGTATAAGTAATTCATATATCACTTGCTTCAACGGTGAATGAAAACATCGTGCGGAAACTACCTTGCCTGAGAATCCTCCATAATGTTCTCAAAGGCGTGGAAAGAACACCAATCCGCAATGGGCCAGCGTGGTGGACTACGGCCTAAACTCTTTGCATTGTGGGTGGGGACTCGTGCCCCGTACTGGGCCGGAAACGGGTTGATATGATGATATGATGAATGTGTGTAAATACTTTATCGTACGCCAAAGAACATTGAAAATAACCGATTACAAACATAAACTTAAATATATTATGAAAAGCATATTTATATTCTAGGTATTTATTACAAAAAATCAAAGTTTAGCGATCCGCCGTGACGCCGAATGGCTGTCATGTCTATGTAAACATAATTTGTTCCGCTTGAACTTTGTCTCAGTTTTTTGGTATCAATACTGAATCAATAATCTAAAAAATAATGTAATAGAAACTCTTTGCATTGTGGGTGGGGACTCGTGCCCCGTACTGGGCCGGAAACGGGTTGATATGATGATATGATGAATGTGTGTAAATACTTTATCGTACGCCAAAGAACATTGAAAATAACCGATTACAAACATAAACTTAAATATATTATGAAAAGCATATTTATATTCTAGGTATTTATTACAAAAAATCAAAGTTTAGCGATCCGCCGTGACGCCGAATGGCTGTCATGTCTATGTAAACATAATTTGTTCCGCTTGAACTTTGTCTCAGTTTTTTGGTATCAATACTGAATCAATAATCTAAAAAATAATGTAATAGAAACCTTTAGTTTTGGCACGCTAACGCAGGATTTTTGTAAATAATTTTTCTTATAGTAATAATTGGCGGACCAAGATGATGGTCAAACATCTGAGGAGTAGCTGTTAAGCCTCATGTGCCTGTAATTCAACCGGAACACATGATTGCAACAATGCTGTTAAGCGGCAGTAATAAGCATGGCGATAGTACTTCCCCGGAGCTCTGTCACAAAAAGCTCTGATACTACTACTACTTCCAGGTGCTGAACCACCCGTCGTCGGTGGTGTACCACAAGCAGGCGGAGCACGCGGAGCAGCGGTACGTGTGCGGCACGTGCGGCAAGCACTTCCGACACAAGCAGCTGTTGCAACGGCACCAGCTCGTGCACTCGCAGCTACGCCCCTTCCTCTGCAAGGTCAGCACACTGCAAATTCTAATTCATAATTTATTTATTCATGTAGGCCTATCACAGGCACTTATGAAGCGTTCATACATATATATGTTTACATTAACTGGCGGTGCCGAACGGGCGCACCAAGCTACTGAAGGAGGCGCCACTGACGCGCGCACTCCGTACCATCAATGTGATAGCCGAGAAGACGGATTTATTTTGTTGCACTCTGAGTGACCTCACAAATATAGCGATTTGGATTTTATCATATACACTATAGTTATATATATTATTAAAATTTACATAACATGCTGCATTATAGTATTAGGATAACTTTTGCCTGTATGACAAAAATGTAAGATGGGAATAAATAAATAAATAAATAAATAATTGTAAGGAGATGGTGATAACTTCGTTCGCCAACTTAAACCTAAAGCTACGAGGGTTTCAAACGTGCCCTGGTCTAAGAAGAGCCCACAACAAACTTAACCGCGTAAATTTTTATTTTGCTATCACCAACCATCTCACAGTAAATTTATATTAAGCTATGAAGCTAGAGCAATTCACACCCAAGCTTTTTTATCGTTTAAGTAATCCTTAGTATTAGAGGTAACGCCGCATGAGTCATGTTGTTTCGGGCGTGCAGTCGGCTCCATCGAATTATAAGACGTTGTCACGTCAAAAGATAGATAAAAGATAGGTCTAATAAAAAAAATATCACCTTCGGTATCGGCGTAATGACCAAACGCTCCCGTTGCAAAAGGCCTTTAATCCAACAGTGGAATCGTTTTGATGGTGCTGATTAGGATTTTGATGATGCAGGTGTGCAACGCTACGTTCAAGACGAAGGCGAACTTGCTGAATCACCAGCTGCTTCACACCGGCGTGAAGAAGTTCACGTGCGAGATCTGCAAGCAGAAGTTCGCGCACAAGACTAGTCTCACGCTTCATATGAGACTGCATACTGGTGAGTGAGAGCCGCGGTACGGAAAGATTAAATGGGAAATCGGTAGAATTGTTGCTGCGAATGGAGAAGGCAGGATAAGAGGCATTTTTCGCCCATCACAAATTAAAAAAAAAAAAAAAAAAAAGATTCGGTTTCTGACTACTTCAGAATGTATTTGTATTAAACATGTAAATTTTTATTATGAACCTAATTAATTTTAAGTCAAAATGATACTTTAACTCAAAATAAACATTTATATAAGTTCTAATTTAATTAAGATTGTCGTGGTTAATCAACATTTCTTAAATACAGTTCAACGGGTACACACCACGGTAATATTTTTGGATTTGTCGGGAATCAGTTACCCAGTCCCGTCGTGACAATGATCCATGCAACTGGATAGAAATATCGACAAATCCAAAAATATTATCGTGGCATGTACCCATTAAACTATATTTAAGAAGTTCTAGTTTATACAAATATATACTTTTAGCGTATCAATTGTTTTATTTGATTAGTGTTCTTAGCTATGTTGGATATAAGGAAAATCGGCCCAAGATGGCCGCCGTCACAAAATGGCGGATTACATATTTTTTCACAACTCCCTCAAATTCAAATGAACTTGCTTGACTAGAAGTACACTATGCACTATTATATAATGATGCGCTAATTGTTGTGACACAGTTTATACTACTGCAACAGTTATCGTGGCACCATGTTTATTGTGTCAATTCTGTACCCTTACCAATATTCTGAATAAATGAAAAAATAAATATTATGATGGATAATGATAAACTACTAAGGCACCGGGAGGTATCTTTGCATCGTTCGAGTCATGTAGGACTGAAGTGTATCTATATCAAAATACCCACCAACTCAATGTCATGAACATTGGTTGTTAATCAAATATAATTTTAATTGTTTCTTTGAAACTTTATTAATTATATAATAATTATTAGCATATTTGTAAAAAACCTGATCAATTTAATAAATTTATAGTTATTAAAAGTTTAATTTTTTTTGAGTAACCCACTTTATAAAATTACTGTATATAAGGTTCCTTGCACCCCCCCGCAGGCCTGAAGCCGTTCACGTGCGGCATGTGCGGCAAGACGTTCAGCCAGAAGGGCAACCTGTCGGAGCACGAGCGCATCCACACGGGCGAGAAGCCGTACCAGTGCGGTCTGTGCCCGCGCCGTTTCACCACGTCGTCGCAGCACCGACTACACGCGCGCCGCCACGCCGCCGACCGCGCGCACTCGTGCCCCACGTGCATGAAGCGGTGAGTCGAACGCCGCGTGGCATAGGTTGTGGCCGTACTAGCGCCGAGACCCATGTTGGCTCAAGAAGCTACTCCCGTCAAAAAGCGAAGAGATGCCTCCGCTGACTGCCGCAATGCACAAACCCGCCGCTGGCGAGGGTTCTCGCGCTCGAGACACATGTACAAATCCCAGGTTGGAATCCCCACCAATACACAGGCTGCCTCGCATGATATGGTGCGAAACTTCCGTATCATTCTGACCCTCTGCGTGAGCTTGGGCCGTCAGACTGTCCGACCAAACTGAGGTATCTATGAGCACCATAGGTCTCACCACGCCCGTGTATAGGCATAGGCGGACACCGCTAGTTCGGACCGCCCAAGTTTAATATAATTTAAATAAGACTTCTATGTTGACTTCTAAGACAGATTTGTTGTATCAAACAGACTACCAGACTAATCTTCTAACCTTAATATATTTTGTGAACAGGTTTGTGTCACGCAACTCTTGGGCGCTTCACGTGCGGCGCGATAATTGTAATGTGAAAAAATACGGACGTGTGGTTGAAAATAACAAGGTAAGTTTGAGGACCAATAGATTTTAGAATTAAGACATACTGTGGTATGTTCCAGTGCATAAAGGATTGAAATGCAGTTCATTTACCATTTGACATTAGGTTTTCCATCGAGCACCATTACATTTGCTTTGAAGATGGGATGAAAAACAAAAACTAGTTTTTTTTTTTTCGAAATTGATTTGACTGTAATGACTTCTGACATTAGCCTACTTACAGCAAAACCAATCAATCTTTTTATACGAAGTCAAATGATTTGACAAAGTAATCTGTACGTACTCTAACTTAGTCTTCAATTTAAGATGTTAGGAAGTAGAGCAATTGATAGATATATATGCCTATTACTTGTTTTATAATAATAATAATAATAATAATAACGTTTAATTCAGATAAAAATCCATACCTACAACAATAACAATTATCTTATTTACTATATTATAAACTAAAATTGGCCAAACATATAAATAATAAAAAATTTGGAATCTCGTAACTGAGGTAAATACCCTCTTGAGCACCTGGTGTGTGAGTGTGCACTAACCCAGTGCTCCATAAAGGGATTTTCCCATTTATTAGTTAATATTTTCAAAAACGAAAGCTTTTCGTTATGAAAGCGATCAGGCAGCGACAAGTTTATGAAAGATTCTTTTGTTAATTAAGTAATTAGTTCACCTTCATAAGTATAATACTATCATAACTTGCAATTGCAAGACTAGTAATATCTTTTTACAATAATTATAAAAAAAATATATATGAATTCTAGCACCCCCAAAAACAAGTGAGTCTCCTTGTGAACGATAAGAACAACATGCAGTCGCAGACGCAAATACAGCAGCACATGCAGTTCCAGTCTCTGCAACACAAGCTGAACATAGACGAAGATAGTGAGGAGCGCGTCATATACGTCGCCTACGATGCGGACGACTCGCAGACCGGCGCCTTCCATATACTAGACCCCGAACAGGTACGATGGAGACACATTCCCAAAAAAGCGGAAACACATCCCGAAACAGCTAAATATACGTGTTGGGGCAAATACACAGCCTGCAACACACGCTGACATACGTCCCGCAACTCATGCAGACATACGTCCCACAATTTACGCATATTTGAGTCCCGCAACACAGGCAGATACACGTCCCGCAACATACGAAGTCATACGTCCCGCAACACCCGCAGATATACGTCCCACAACTTATATATATATATATATATATATATATATATATACGCATATTTGAGTCCCGCAACACAGGCAGATACACGTCCCGCAACATACGAAGTCATACGTCCCGCAACACCCGCAGATATACGTCCCACAACTTATATATATATATATATATATATACGCATATTTGAGTCCCGCAACACAGGCAGATACACGTCCCACAACTTACGCATATTTGAGTCCCGCAACATACGCAGACATACGTGCCGCAACAAAGGGGGGCTGCCCTCCTCCATCCATCCATCATTTGGCCACATCTGATTTTTTTACGCTATCTTACTTAGATTATTTTCTATCGATTAATCTGTTTTCCTATTTGCTGTAGTCTTCGATATAGCATTATGAAGAACGTCTTTACATAATTACCTATTCATATGATAACAATACTTAAACGTATTTAACTGACATTATTGCCAGTCTATTATTGCCAGTCTTCAATACCTCAAAGCCACGTAAGTAACTTAGTTCATTTTTAAATACAGATTTCCTCCAAAATTATGGTGCAATAATAATGGTATCATAAATGTTTTTAACGAAAATGCTAGACTAAAATGTCTTTAATGACATATAAATGTTGTATTCTGTTCTATTCTATATTCTATCATATTCTGTTATTTTCTATTCTATCATATTCTGTTCGGTTGTATTATGTTCTAGTCTACTCTGTTCTGCTCTTTTCTGTTCTATTCTGTTCTGTTATATTTTATTCTGTCCTGTCCCGTTCTGTTTTGTTCTATTTTGTTAGATTCTGTTTTGTTCTGTTGTTATTCTATTATATTCTGTTCTGTTTTATTCTATTCTATTTTATTCTGTTCTGTTCCGTTCTATTCTATTGATGTGAGGTCACAATAATTATTAAAATTATTGTAACCTCACCTATTGACCTATTTAATTATTTATAAAGTAACAATCTCTCAAACCTTGAGGACGGCAGTACGTCCCGAAACACAGATGGGCATACGTTCCGCAACACAGGCAGACATCTGCCGGGTTCTTCTTTAACTAAATTTTGATTTTTTTTTAATTTTTGAAGAGAACATCAACTTTAAAAAAACTAACCTGAATTTGGGCATAAAAGCTATCCTATCTTTCAAGTTAAATCAAATTGCACACGGTGTGTAAATTGGATTAAACTCGGTTAAGTAGTTTAGGAGTCCATTGCGGGCAAACAACGTGACGCGTAATTTATATATATAAAGATTTGTGAATACGTTTGTCTCCCAGGCGGTGAACATAGAGGAGAGCCGCGTGCTGAGCAGCTGCCAGCTGTACAGCGGCTCCGGGTCCTCACTGCTGGTGCCGCGACCGCTGGAGACAATGAAGCTAGAGGCGGAAGACCTGCAAATGGAGGAGCTACGTATGGAGGAAGACGACGACGACGATGGCACCATCAACGGGGAGAGCATACCCGTGAGTGATCTGTCATCATCATCCATCATCACATCAACCCATTACCGGCCCACCACAGGGGCCATCTCCTCCAACAATTTTTTTTTATTTGATTAATCATCCAAAAAAAATCCAAACTAGTAACAATCAATGACCAAACAATCAGTAAACCTTCTAGAAATAACCACAGCATGCTTAATAAAAATAATCTAAAAGCTAATCAACTAACAAAGCAAAGTTTAAAACTGAATACCTGCAATACTATACAAAGAAAAGTGATGATATAAAAGTATAACGGAAAATATATTATGTAAGCAAATGCTTGATATGTTTTTTGAATGAGCAATTTGAATGGGTTAAGGCGTAGTCCACCGCGCAGGCCCTGTGCGGATTGGTGGACAACGGTGAGTGATCTGTATAGATAATAAGTACGAGCTTTTTGTGATAGAGGTCGTACCAGCAAGTACTACCGCGATGTATATTCGTGGCTTCTTCTTCTTCTGGGCACAGGGCACGTTGCAGGACGGTTCCTAGCTTGCCATAATGCGAAGTATGCTCTGCTTATAGACGATGGATTTCCACTGACCATCAGTTGGTATATGCTTAATCCGTCAATTATTTATTTATTTATTTATACTCTATATTTACACACAAAAAATACAGAAGAAGAAAAATACAAAAGGCGGCGTTATCGCTTCGTAGCGATCTCTTTCAGGCAACCAAAAGGATAACAGACTGCAGGTTGTGCATATTAAAAAAAAAAAAACTAATACCTACATACTAATAATTGTACTAGATTAGGCAAATAAAATAATACATGTACAATGTAATAAATATTAATTAATTATATACTCTAAAACAAAAGAAGGTTATTTTAGAAGACTAATCTAGTTTGTTTACATTTGTTAATTACTTTAAACACATTTAATAAATCGATTCGATCGATCGATTAATTTCTGAACGACAAGGCTGCTTGGAAGCAGGTTCAGCTCTCACAAGTGAATTAAAAAGATTGTAAACTGTTAAATGATGTTGAAAAAGAGCAAACAGACTGACTTGACGTTACAAAAGTGCTTATTAATGAATTTTATGAATTTGAATTTGAAATGGTCGTAGTCAGTAAGAGCGCGTCACACTATGCGTTGCGGCGCCGGAGCAATCTCGCTGCATAAATAAAAAATATCTGTGATATGTCACACGATGCGCAATTTATTGTAATCCCGTTTTGAAAAGACTGCAACTGGCTGCAGTCTTGGCAATTGACAGCAATTGGGGAGGGGTGAAAGCGCTGCGAAATGAGAGCGGCACCGCTCAGTTGTCTATGCGTCACGAGGAAGGACACACGCTCACTCGTTTCGTTTTCCGACATAACAAAAGTGCGGCGCCGCAACGCTCGTGTGCCCGCTGATACGGTGAAATGTTTGCGGTGCGGCGCAGTAACGCATCTTGTGCTGCTGATACGGTGAAATGTTTGCGGTGCGGCGCAGTAACGCATCGTGTACCCCCGCTCTTAGAGTCTATCATCGTAGCCCTTTATTTTTGCTCTGAACAAGTACGCTCGTTTCAGGTAACGGACGAGCAAGGCAACCCGCTCCACTTCACGATGCAGGACGGCACCAAGCTGGCCATAACTTCCATAGACGGCAAATCGTTGCAGGTACGACACTGCGTATCTGAGATAGAGCAATAGAGCAATTGCTGAGTTTCATGCTGGCTTCTTCCGAACCGGAGGAAGTGTCACTATAGTGACAATGAGAGATGGGGACAACAAAAAAAAAATAAACTTGCTAAATTTGTTGTGCGCCTCTTTTTAGACCATGGCGCGTTTGGAACTCTCTTAGCTTTAGTTTTAACTTGACAAATTTAGTTATCGCCATCAACACTTAACGTCATAATTTACGTTGTAATTACATACATGTAATGCACGTATCAAAGTGCCAACTAAGTGCCTATTTAAATAAAGAAATACTTGACTTAAACTATAAACAGACAGACTTGACTTGAAATAATTGCACACTTTCACAATAATTGTGAATATGTGCAATTCAAGTTTACAATCTACTACTTTACAAGTAAAATAACTGAATCTTTGCAGGTTATCACGCAAGACGGTCAAACTATACCAGTGGAAATCAACGGCTACAACGAAGAAGAAGTAAGTATAATTTGTTGAAACATTTTTTCTCGTCATTGAGTACAATAAAATTCCTCAATTAAGACTCTCTTTACGGTTTGCTCAACAAATAATAATTTTTACTTATTAATTAGTTTTCTAGGACAACGATAAAAATATTTGTCTTTTTAAAAGGGTCATTTTTATATGGAGCTTTTGCGACTTTTAGGGTATCGATCTTCTTGCGAACCACTCTTATGTTTCTAGACATTTGTTCTTCATCCTATTTTTTTGTTGATCTTTCAATAACATCGATGCTATTCTGAGAAAACAAGTGTCCACTCACCTCATTATAGGCTAGCCATATTCAAAGTGCTTGATCGAAATAAGAGTGACCTTGAACTATATAATTCATGCAACGTTAACAAGAAAGCAACCCAAATGCATAAAAATTAAAATCATATCCTAGAAAAGCAAAGCGCGCAGCGAATGAATACAGAAGATAGAAGTTATGTCTCTAAATTATTTGTTTTTGAGTATTGTTACTAGCCCATATTAACGGAGTTGTATCGTTTTTAATCACATAATCAATGTAGTTAAACATAAAGTGTATTTTGAAGAAAAAGTTGAGAGAAAGTTGAGAAGAAAATTTGAGTTGCCAACAGAGAAATCTCGTCTCAAATTTACAGGGTTGCCAACAAATAGTATATATATTTTTTTTCAATTACAAAGGTTCACATCGCGGAGAGCTTGCCTCCAGAGCCAGAGGAACAGCACCTCGACATGCACAAGTCCGTGGACGCCAGTGCTCTGCCTGTCACCCACTACTTCACCATCATGTGATTTTAACACTTCACCGGTCGCACGTCGCAAAGGATAGACAGCACACCTCGAGGCAAGAAATATGTTTGGGTGGGCTATAAAAGTTTAAATTTTAAAAGTGTGAAAACAGGGCTTTAAACCGATTTCTACATAAATTATATTTTCGAATTACTGTAGTAGGTTGCTGTACATTTTCATAGAGTATCCGTCATCCGTATCATACTACAACGAATGCTGTAGGATTATTTAACTAGCGTTCCCTAACACTATATCTAATAGCTTCTTAGCTTTATTTGGTGGAATTTCGCTGCCGCATGGCAGACACCCAAATGAAAAAATCTCAGCGAGTCGATTTCGTATTCGTGGGCGAAACATCGAACAGGAGCGGTCAATCAACCCAGTCAAAGCTTTTACAAGGAATCCGATCATAAACGGTACTGGATTTCGTGCCTGGAATAATATCTGAACGGAACCGTTATTAGTTTTGTCGTCGTAAAATCTACCAGTATGGTACACAAAACAAAAGAGTTTTCAAGCCTTGGTTTTCAACTTCGGGCAATTCGGGTATACCTTGAAATTCATACTTTACACAACAATGCTCTATATAGAAAATGGCTGGAAAGTTATAAATATAATTCTTCTATTTCTCTGTAATCAGGCAACTTGAATTATTTCCTTTGCTATAAGTTCCTTAATAAGCATATTTTTTAAGTTTAATGTTGTCACAATAATAATTATTAGATAATAAATAATGGATATAATGTTAAACATAAATATATTTTTAAGATAGCAACGAATACCTTCATTCGGTAAAGCCGTATCTTTGTTGAAGTAAAATAGACCTTGAAATCGTGTATTCAATGATACTGAGCTTTGGTGTTTGAGGGAACTGAAACTATAAGAAGATTTGAATAAGGTCCATTTTACTCAGACGTTACAGTGTTTCAATACATAACTACAAATTATAGCCGTTCAAATGTTAGAAATATCCGTCTAGAAATATGTGACTTGAATAAATATATTTTTGTTACCAAATTACTCGAACTAATTTTACTCTTCATTATTCAATCAGAATGAAAGTATTTTATTACATAACTAGTAAAACTTCTGCAGTTATATGTGTAAGGCATATTAACTCTTCAATGGATAGTCTGATTTCAATGCGGTTCTTTAATAGGAGATCTTTAGAGCCAACAGAATTTTTAACTGTATATATTATATGTAAGTTATAATACTTTTGTTACTTAATTTATTTTACTGGCTGGAGCCGTAATAACTCTGTTGTTTTTTATAAACAGTCTAAACTAAACCTTAAATTGTTAAATTGCCAACAGTTCAGAATGTTACCCTAATTGTTATTTACTTTACGGCAATTTTTTCAATCAACGAGTAGCAACTCTTTTGAGGAATAAAATTGATAAATATAAAAATAACTGTCAAAACCTCACGTTTATTCTTTAGATTATCGATCATCTGGCGTTTAAAAATATGCCCAAAAACTAAAATAAAACTGTTGACCAAAGGGCGCAAAATAGAATCTCGCTCGACGTTGATTAAAGGGTGCTGAAGTTATAATTTATTAATTTTAAGTTTAATAGAACAATTAATCATATACGTGTATATGATTAACCTGCACGAGTTATGAATTGGAATTTATCCATGCGTGCTAGTTTAAGTTGATCTCGAAATATGTACATTTTAAAATTATTAAGCTCCACGATTTGGAGGATTGTTTTAAGTGTTTCAAGTATTTTCTATACACAAATAAATGTAACTAATGCAAAATTTAATGATTAAGAGTATTTTTTTAAGGTTTATTTTTAATTATATTTTTTAAAGTATGCTCAAGATGTTGATGAAAGTTATTGTTATGTTTATTTATTAAAAATTTGAATTGAGATTTTAGTTGAATAGATTTGTAAGATTAAAATGTAAATACAAAAAAACTATTTCGCAAAATAAAAATATGATTTTCACCTTTGTGTATTATTTCTGTTATAATTTTAGTCAATCACTTTTATTTACACATGGATTCCTAAACTAGAAAAGCAGAAGGTGCACATTTCGGGATATTCTATAGCGAGTTTTATACAAAATCCAACAATACCCAAAATTCTGCTGTACTGTTCAAGTTTTGCCTTGGAAAAGGATAGTACTGAAATAAGTTAGACTTGTAAATTTATTGGCAAGCACTATTATTTGTGAACACTAAAACACGGCATTAAAAAAAACACGGCATGTACATCTAGTTCTTTTTATAATTTTAGCGATGGAATACAGCTGGACTTTTTCCCTATAACGTTGAAGTCCAGTGGAACAGTTTCATCATCACTGTCAGCTTGATCAAAATAACTACTTAACTACTGAATCTCTCCCATGGGATAAAAAAGCTTAGATCTTAGAACGTAACGGAGATTTTTTGCTGTTTTTTTTCTGGAGTAAATAAAACAAAGTCAGTTAATATGAAATTCAATATTATTTCGTTATGCTTTTTAATAATACAATATATTTGCATACCATACACTATCGCTAGTATATAATTGATGACCAATCATTGAACAATGAAAAATGATATTCATCAATTTTCGTTTAACATCGTTTTAATAAATAGCTGTATACAAAAAGAAAACAATTATTTACAGAATAAGGCAGTACAATTACCACGTAAAGTGTGCCTTGTCTTACTTTAGCTATACAAGCAGTAAAAAATTGGATTTGAATCAACTTAAATGAAGGTCAATAATTTCGACGAATAACTCATTATCTTAATCATAACTCCAGTCAATTGAAAATAATCACTAACAAGTTAAATATTACGAGTAAGCAAAGATTAGTTTGTGAATTTGTTATTATTCCTTACGAGATACGGACGAAGCTCGCGACATTCCGCAACTCTCGCGCTACCGGGAATATTTTGACGTTCGACGCGTATCCAGCTGAGTTCAAGAGTACCAGGAAGGGTAAGCGGAGCGAGCTTGGAAACCGGTTTAGTTTCCATGTATCGGCATTATATAGGTTACCGTTTTTATTAAATTGGTTAAATAACGAAACCAAGTTGAACTTTGACTCAACAGATATTAAGCGGTTTACAAAGTAAAGCATCGCTTTTTCATTGGCAATGTTTTATTAACCTATTAAAGTCTTTAATAGGTTAATAAAACATTGCCAATCATTTCGGCGTCTTTAGAAATATCCGGTAAAAGATAGAACAATATTTGAAACGGTAACTAACCCAAATATACCGATAAATTTAAACCGGTTTCAAGCCCTGGTTAGCGTTCTGGAAATTGCTCGCATCTAGATATCTAACGGATAATAAAAGTATATTGCAAATGCAATAGACTTGTAATCGAGTTCATTGTTTCTGTTGTACACAAATCTAACTAAACTAAATTTATATTGCTAAAAGCAATGCTGTCCTCTTCACAATGTTCCCTGTAGAAAAGGATAACACTATTCTAGATCTATTAATTTAGTTTAGGTTAGAGATTCGTGTACATCAGAATCGGAACCAAATATCAAGGTTGTTTTTGAAGCCAAAGCCAGACCAAACCTGAGACGATATAGAAATTAAAAACCCAATTTGCATTCGCATCAGATAAATTATTAACTCTATTTGCTTTTATAAGCACGATATTCATTTACCCATTGCAACAAATTGCCGAGAATCTCTGGATCTGTACTGACCCTAAATGGACTCTTTTATAACTATCCCCCCTTTTAGTAGCGACATAGTATCCCCGTGAATAATATAAATAAGTAAACGTCTGAACGTCGCCATAACTTCGTCTATTATATTAAATTGAGTATTATAATAAAAAATGGCAGTGAATATAAATCGCAAACGTCAAAAATGAGCTCGTCACGATCGCGAGAGTTGCCGGGTACTCTTAGCGAGTATCCACTTAGAATAGTAGCTGTTACGTCGTTTGAGACAAATATAATGGAACGTATCGACCATCTCACTAATACATATGGCAAACATCGCACACACGGACCCTTTCGCGTCGAATTCAACACAAACACGCATAACCAATATGCATAATCACACGCGTGTACAGAATGTATCGAAAATAATTAAAATATTAGACTAGAAATATTAAAATTATACGTAATAACTATAATGAGGATATTTTCAGACACATAAAATAGTCAAGTCAATGGTGAAGAAACGAAAAGAGAGAACATCTTGTTATTGTAATAAAATATCATGCAGTATACAAAACGTGTATAGCGAACACAACCAATATATCACGATGTCAATTACGTTGTACACAAATCTTTAGCTAATCTGACGGATCTAAAAGCCTCGGCATTCTTGTCCGAACTATTCCTGCTGCAAATAATTGGACTATTCTTAGAAATGGTGCTTCTATTAGGCCTACTTACAATAAATGATTTTGCTAACGAATCCGAGTCTAAAATCGGCCTGAATCCTGTGAAAACTTGACCACTCTATATATCATAAAAATAGCTATATGGTATATTACTTAGAACATAGATAAGCCAAAATAGCTCACAAAACAAAGCTTGAAAGAAGGAAAATAAAAGCTTGCAATACTGGGAACCTCGTTGAAATGTCATGACTTTTTGATCTGTCAGATTTGTATACAGCGTTATTGGCACCGTCATCTTATAAAAAAATGGTATTTTAAATACTAAATTAAATAGCATAAATTGCTAATTTCTGTACACGAGTGTGAAAAAACAGTATGCCTGGTCCACTACTGAATAAAAAATAAAATCATAATTTCAACAGATCGTTTCGAAAATTAAACCAATAATAACATTAATTTTGTTTCTATCATAATAATAATTGTTGATGTCAGTAACACATTTCGCAAGCAAATATCACATTTTTTTTAAACCCATAAAAAATAATGTAACTCACGAAATTCGCCGTGACATAATACTTGGATAATCACTTTGATAAGCCGCAAGAGAATTAACTGTGAACATAGCTCGAAGTGTAAAATTAAAACAATCATTCATTCCATTCGGACCATTCGGAACGCACTTTCCCTCTACCGGCAACCTAAGTAGAGTACTCTACGCATATTTAAACATACGTTTATTAAAGCCAATGCAGTTTACTTAAGCAATGAATACGCTAAAACACGTTAAAATCGATAAACGACGCCTCTAAATACGAAGCTAATAAAATATTGAGGGTTTGTAGAATTCTCTAATCAGGTCGCCAGCGTCGCGTGTCGCCTACCAGATTCGAGTTTCCGACACTCCAATCCTCTTTACTATACATATATGACACCAGCTCGTACAACCTTTTAAAAAAACGTCTCGAACGTTCCACGCGACGTTTTTAATGAACCACTTGGCGGACCGTAGATTGGATTCTCGTGCCTTATTTTTAACCCGTCGTCATTAAGACTAAGTTAAATGCAGCCAACAACCGTATAACGTATAAAATTAGCGACTCCGCTAACCGATATTAATACACTGGCTCTCTACCGAAGCGTCTTAACTGAAGAGCAACAAGGCTTGACTCGACTGCCGCCGGCGACTAGATAACGTGGACTCTTTATTTAAAAATTAATTACGTCATCCGACCGAAGCTCGGGTTCAGAGTTCGGGACCGGTCGCGCGCAGGCGGTGACGTCACGTCAGGCTGCGTCGCGGTCGGTCTGTGACGTCACGGACGTAGCTCTCAGGGCTTTAAATGACCAGTGCCATGTCTTTCTTACTGGGAAGCTGCACCTTCTTGCCCTGCCACAGTGAGTTGTGTATCGTGAACGCGTCGATAGTGACCGTTAGGTGCTTTGTGTGGACTTGCGAGAAGCATTTACTGCCCGAATTGTATCTGGAAAACGAAAATTATAGTTAAATACTAGCAAGTTACTCGAGTTGCCCCATGAGTTCGTTGCTCGTCGCTCATAATCCTCGACCAATCGCCTTCTATCACCCGCCCATATTTTACATCGTATTTGCTTCGGGTTCTTTCCGACGGTTTTCCTTTGCTCTGCTACTATGGTTAATAGCGTAATTTTAAGGAATAGGACTTGCACTTAAAAACATTTAAAATCCGACTTGTAATTTCAGTGAAAGGGTGCAAACAAGAAGCGACCTATAGAAATGAAGAAAATTAGGGTGTCTAACTGTTATTATCCCTACTAATATTATAAATGTGAATGTAAGTTTGTTTGTTACGCTTTCACGCAAAAACTACTTAACCGATCCTCATGAAACTTACATTCACATATTTACAGATATTTTTGGAAGTGTTAGAAGTAATATAGGATACTTTTTATCCCGACATTAAGCTCGGTTCCTTTGGAAGAAGGGATGAGTGTTTGACGATTTTACACCATAATTCCGACAAATTATAACCGATTTAAATAATCATTTTTGAGCTATAGAGGATATGTGTTTAATTTTGCCCAAATTGTGGTTGGAGATAGCGGACAGAACTCCTCAGCGGACGGCAGAAAACCCCCCATTTAAGGCTTAGCGATACTGAATACTTTATTTTTTTTTAGATCTACAACTAAATTTAATGCTACATCAAAAAACAAAATCAAACGCAGACGAAGTCGCGGGCAACAGCTAGTTTATTTATAAATAAAACTCATAAGATTTTAACTAAACGGTGGATAGATGATTATTTATAATCCAACCTTTTTAAAAATTTTGTTTTGCGGTCTCCAGTAGGGCTGAATTCGACGGAACTTAAAAGCAATTGAAGGGAGATACAGAAATATCCAAAGACTAAACCGAGGTGTCTGCCGGGAATCGGATTGGTAGAGTTTTCAGCCTTTGAGGTATGCAAATTTTCCTCACGAATTTTTCCTTCACCGTTAATACGAGCTATATTTTAATTGACTAAATTAAAAACGCACGGATTTATGACTAAGTTTGTAACTTACGGTACTGTGATATGAAAATTTAAATTTGTTATTTTCAGTCTTGAGAATTTATAAAGAAAATATTACAAACATATTGCTCTTCAAAAAGTCTTGTTTGTAAATTTTATTGTATTAATGCATTTAACGTCGGCGAGGCACAATGAAGGGTTAAAAGGTTAATTATTGAATTCATTTATATACGAAATTATTTAAACATTTCACTTCACTTGACTGCAGCTCAGTCTTGTATTTAAAACGTTATACAAATTACAAGTCAATACGTAGACTACTTTTCAAGTTTAGCGAATACTAACACAATATGGAAGCTGATATAGGACGGGTCGCTGAGGGCCGCTAAAAACAAGCTGAAGACCGTAGATGTTGGAACTCCGTACATAGACATAGGTCTTTTATGTCCAGCGGTGGACGTCAGTCGTTTTGAGTTATAATGATGATTGAAGCTGAAATCTTATACCTATAGTTTATGTTAAGTATAATATGAATAAAATTCTCTTATGTTAAAAGTCTGCGACATGAGCACACTGCGAGTGACTTAGATTATCTGTTTTGCACAACGGTGTTTGCTTCTAGCCTCATAAGTTAACCTGGGAGTTTCATTAGAGGTTGAAGTATAGCTTTCCCAATTCATAATCTCTCGAGTTATTGTGCACGCACGAAATGTTACAGGTGCGTGGCGAGAATAGAATAGGTCTGAAAGGTAAGCCGAAGGTGATAGCCAACTACGCTATCACCGCTTCGGGACATATCTGTAATACTTACTTAAAAAACTTGTCGAACATGCGATCATTGACGTGCTTAGGCCCCGTCCCGTACAGTTTCGCCACGGTGTCCGTGTCCGGACAATAGCTGTACAGCGCCCGGAACTGACAGCCCGCGTCCCGGAACAATACAAGGAAGTGCTTGCTCTCCGACCGAGCGATCTCTTCCAACACCCGCCGCTTGGCCTCCGCGTTGACTGCGCCGGGGAACACACAGTACTCCACCGCGTTCAACATTATCCCTCGATTCGACTTCGTCGTCGGCTGCTTATATAACCTTGGACCTGCGACGAGTTAGCGTAATGAAGCAAGACATTATTTTAGGAGCGATAATTTTGTAAATATGTGAATTGTAAGACAATAAGCGTATTATATTTATAATGTAACTGAAGCTTTTAATGCTCAATTGTGCGTGTGTTTGTGAAAGTGTGCCGACTTGCAAGAGTCATCAATGGTGCAAATTCAATTTTTTTTTAATCTGTAAATTGACAGATAAAGGAGAACACTATTTCCGTCCTATCAATTTAGTTTAGATATTTGTGTATGAAATGGCACCAGAGTTAAAACATGGCTACAACGCTATAGTATATATATTGAATATGGTCATTATACAGCATTATAGAGTTTTAAAACTTATTATCACTTTATGCCAGCCGGTAGTATACGTGTAACATTATATTACCGATAACTAAATGCTTCTTTTGCTAATGTAATCTAATTTAAAGGTGTAACTTTAATAGAAAGTATATCTAAAATATTAGTTGTACAAGGTGGTTATTCATTTTCCATGAGATGGATGCAAGTTGGGCAGCTGACGTTGTTATAAAAAATATAATATTCAAATAAAACTATGCTTTAAGTAAAATAATTTGATTTAAATTTAGCTATTATTTAGTTACAATAGAACCAGAGAATGGAACCAATTCATTTGTACACAAATCTCTTAAAAATAGTGCTTAGAGTATCCACAAATAACAAAATAAAAGGGGTAGTACCATTTTAAAACTTGTTAATTTAGTTTAGTCCGAGATTTGTGCGCAACACGCGCTCATTCATAAAAATTTCTGAAATTAAAATGGGATTCTTTTTGCAATAGTTTTAAATATTCACGACAATGTTTTCACTATTTATACTTTATTAAATAGCTGTAAAAAACGGTTTATTTGTTTTTAACAGACATACTTGATAAAATAAAAGCGTCAACAAACTCACACACACACAAAGATACACGATAGCTTATTCTTATTTAATACATTTTCAAAGGAACAACTGTCAACTACCCAATAGATGGAATGCTATAGTGTTATTCAAATCTCGGTGAGTAAGCAATGTTAAGCGGACACTATCACTAGAGACGTGTCTGTTAGATCATTAAAACAAAAAAAACTCGTATCAAACCATGCCTTAAATAAAATCTATCAAGGTTGTTGGCATGACATCGCTAGGTTGGTTTATAGTATGTTCTCCGCGGGGGCACGGCTTTCGCTTATAAAAGTTATGCGACCAACTTTTCTAAGCACAACTCAGTAACCTTAATGTTACATGTGCACTCTGGTATCGAATATCGAAACAATACTATATGTCAAAGTTAAATAAACCTTATGCTTCTGATTTTAAAATCGTTCATGCTTTACTACTCATTTTTGTTTCTTAATGATCCACTAGAAAACTAAGTCTAAACAAATTAAATCTTTAAAGAAGTTAAAATAAGGTTTCTTTTAGTCAGACATTGCAGTGTATAGATACTATAGGGCTACTAGAGATTGCAACGATTTCTAGTATAAGCAAAGATAACGCTCTTTGCTTATTACATAAAGACCTAGTTGCGATTGACCGTGAAAATAATCTTACAGTGGTACAGGTTGCCAGGCGGTGTTTTGTGGCTTGCTTCATACGTTTGTTTGCTGACGCTACATAAAAAGCCGTGGCCCCGCGGTTTTACGTGACAATGTGTTCAATACGTAATGCAGTAACTCGTGAACCTAACTACCTGAGTAGTAAAGTTTAAATTAAACCTTTATGTCGTTCTCGATAGGTCGCTTTTGGGTGAACAAATAAATCGTGTGAATATTCCGGTAAACGTCATAGGAATAAAGGTATTTTTTTTTTTAATAGCTCTCTCATTCCGTGGTATACTTCAATTTGTAAGTTTTATTTATTTGCGAGGTGACACTGTAGGCTCACCTTATTTCAGATGTTGTTTTGTTTTAACTGTGTTTTCTTCACGAAAATTTAAAAGTAGTACGCAGTAGTTAATTCTAACTGAATATAATCCCACTTCTGAGGATTGGAATGGAACATTGAATACGGTACAGTATTCATTCTATTCCAGATGTTATAACAATTTTTTTTGTCTATTTAAGTTTTACAAGGAATGCATATCTTATAATAATTTATTATTTTTGCGGAACCTAACAAACTTTACTAGCTTAGCATATTAAACGTTTCCAATTTTCTCTTATTGTACCCTAAAATTTTGGGAGCACAACGGTTCAATTTTCACAGAAACGTGTTTATTTAAAAAAAAAAAATAAACATGTCTCTACTAACAAAAAGACAGTTCTAAGTTCTATGCCTAAGAGTAAGAGGCTAGTGACAACTTACCGGAGTAGTCCATGATGGAGGAATGCGTGGAGGACACGTCGGAGTTGTCGTCGTGGTTGCGCCTTTTGCCGATGGCGCCCGGGAGTGATCCGGGGCCCGACGCAGGCGATGCCAGCGCCCTCAGGCCGGGCGACGCGGCTCGGCGCGGCGGCGTCGCACGACCCAGCCCCGAGTCTGCACACCACCACACCGTGTCGGACTCGTCTCATACACATCCGTACCACGTACCATACCGTATCGTACCGTACCGTACCCCAGGACCGAATCACGTCAACCACTACCCAACTTCTCCATTTAAGTAATTTTGTTTCTCTTTCATCAGTTGTCAAAGACTTTAAGGCTTCCGCAACCTACCTTTATACTATCCTGATCACATTTTGTCGGAAACTTCTGACTTTACTTCCCTACTTTCGTCACTTAATCAATTTAGTTATGCCCGTAAACTCCTGTTCTGCCATATTGTCGAGGATTTTAAGGTAATCCTACGCATCGACTACAGCAGAATTTTAAATAAAAATATGTTTGTAAAGTTTTTATTGGTAGTATTCAAGTATTATTATTGCTCGGTCGGCCAGTCTGGCGTGGTAAAGGGTAGTTTCGTGTTATAGGATTCCATTTACAAATTATAACTCTCGATGCTTTAACAACCAGCTTCTGCGGCCCGGATTTACGACTTTTACAGAAACTTTCAGTATATCCTCATTATTGGAATAAACTACAAAAAACGTATTCTTTTCGAACTTTAAGCAAATACTTATTGAATATATTTTGCAACGAATTACGTTGAATGAGTGGTTTAAGTAACGATTATTATGAAGTTTTTAATGGCACTATTTTTATTAATATATAATATTTACTTCTAGGATAATTTAAACATACTTCTTCATTTATCCAAGTAATAAACAAAGTGACGTAGAAATACCTTAACCTTGAAAGAAGGATTAAGTTTTTAGATATACAAAACATGACATATCGAATTAACCTTAAAACAACGTGTTAACATAAACAGCACTGTGCAAATGTAACAAGACATGTTTATTATGACAACGTAGATAAGAGATTTAGGACTTAATCAGATAGATTTTTCGTACACCATGTGTTAGTATCCCAGTTAGTAATAAATTTATTATTGAAACTAGCATACAAGTAGTTTTAGAGTAGAAATAGTTACATGTGACAATTATTTTGTCAAACTAACCCTACTTAAATTATACGATCGAATGAGAGTTCGATTTATTCCCTGAAGGTTCCGGACCATTTAGACATACCAAATTGATATATTTACTTAATTAAACGTCCAACTTTCATTTTCCATAGTTTGTATTAAATTAACCGGAAATATAACTTCTCCTTTTTAATTTAAATTAATGAAATTATTTTTTTTGGATTAATTTTTAATTTTTGCATTCAAAGATGGGTAATTGAGTTGTTATTTTAGACAGTATCTGTTGATTGCGTTAAACTAAACGTTCTATAATCTGAAATCAGTGTTTTTAGTATAACCAACAACAATTTTAAGACTAGTTTAATTATTAGTATTTGATATTTATCTAAACTTGATAAAAAGGGGATAAAATGACGGACAACAATGCGATTCTGTAATGGTCCCTTTATCAATTAAAATGTACGGAACCCTAAAAATAAAGTATAACGCTTATTTATCCATCTATACTTTAAAGCTTAAACTAACGAACTAAAATTCTTACGAAGTATTTGTAAGGATTTTATACATAAAGCGTTTGATAACCTATAACATGATGTTAAACAAAAATAAACAACATCTACAACGTTCTAAGACACCAAGCGTTTTTGAACGCCTACAAAGCGATGGGCGCTGTTTACGTGTACATTTGAATATAACTACCGCAAAATAAATTCAAAGGCCTCTATGTAAAAAAAGCACACGGACATGTTTAAAATTAGTAAACTACATTTTTTAAGTGTATCGATAGGAGAAGTAAAAACTCTGTAATGGAAGAACATTATAACGAAAAAAAAAAAACCGTAAAAAGAGTAATTTTCGTAAACGAAAGTAAAAGTTTCTTACGTGAAAGTAATTTGTGTCTAGTAGGCATTTCTGAAATACATAAATGATGTATTTATCAGACGTAAATTATTTATTACATATATATTCTCATATTCTTTATCAACCGATTTACATCGTGAGCGCCGATTTGGGAGTCGCTCAGTAGACTTATAAATCGGATGCTCAAGACAATATAAAGTGACCAAACTATGCCGGAGAACGGACTCCATACAATGTTTTAATACATTTTCAGAATCAAAAAGTATACAATGTATATGTTTGTAGTCTAGAGTTACTTATTTAGATATTTTGTTATACGTATAGTAAGTACAGTGAAAAAACGTTACGTTTTGTATAAATAGACAAAACAATGTCATACCAACACCAAGAAAGATAATATAAATTATAAATATGCATGCATCAAATAAATAATAAAAAAATATATTTACCTGCCGAAATAAACCACAACCGTATAGTAGCTTGAATGGGATAATCTACGACCCAAATTAAGCTCAATGTGCACAAGACAGAGTTCGCAGCAGGGGGATGTTACGTTTTAGTTATTATAAGGATATTTCATCCGAGAGTCCGGGTAAGTTGTTTTGAGGAATTCAGAATTTTTTGTATTCAAAACCCTTATTATAATTACACAAACCTTCGAATTAGAATTAGGTAGTTAATTTTTGCACCCTATTATTATAGTTAAATATTAAAAGGAATCTGATGATGTTAAGACGGCTATACAAAATTTTCTTTTGGCATTATAATTAAAAATGCTTGCTTTTATTTTCGCCGAAACGCCCGACTAATTTAGTCTGTTTGTTAACGAAGGAAGAAGGTTTTGTTCTCAAAGAGGAAATTAAATTTGTGCTTAACGTTTTATCCCAGCGAAGAAACTTGAAAAGACAAAAAGTTACTCTTTTCAATCATAATCAAAGAGTTCAACATTCCCGTTAATTTGAATAATCTGTAATTTTGAACGTTTTGCCACTGTGAAATTTATATTAAAAAATGTTGTACACGATACACGATAACGAAAAAAAAAACAACTCTTATGATTCACAATGGATGTGTTTCAACATCCCCCTGCGTGCTGCAACGAAAACTAAAGAACCCAACGCACCACAAGCGGGCAGCGACTACGGCCACCGGCTACCGTGACAAGCCGATACATCGTGTGTATTAAACGTGTCTTACCGCACAAGTTCATAAGAGAGCTAGATTTCCTCCCCGCCTTAAAGTTACTCTGGTAAGTGGAATATTTAGACCTTCCACGTGTCGACTGCGGTTCATCATTTACGCGCTCTGAAATGTTTCCTATACATGTCATGACTCATGGCAGCACATGCGACCGGACCGCGTCCGACCAAGGCATGCATCACACAAGCAGGCTCTCGCTCGGTCCAACGATATAGTATACAGCAAACAAAATTAATCTCATATCGCGAATAAAATATCACATTAACAATGATCAAAACTTCAATGTATGATAGTACTATACAAATTACTGGAACCAATTCTTACAATGCGCGGAAGGTCTAGAGGGGGTTCGTAATTTGGAAGAAAGCAACTTGAAAAAACCACCGTCGTCTTAGTTCAGGTTTGCATACTAACTAATACGACAAAAAAGGGGTAATGTCAAGCTTGATTTTGCATTTGGAGTGTATCTAGCCAATCTATGCAATGCTGTAATCAACCAATACACATATAAAATAAATCCTTTAAAAAATTACTTATATATAAATAAAAGGGGTCAAAGCGTCTACAAATAAATATCAAAAAAGCTGTACCGACTAGGGGAACTGAGCCAAATGAGCATCATCGAACACATATTTCATTCACTCAAAAAAATATTGAAACAATCATGTCAAAGCACAATGCAGTTTACGGCATTCTTGCCATAAACTGCATTGTTTTATATTCGAAAACAAGAAGATATCTAAGACTGTAGGAAAATGTTAATACAACGTGTAACGGAACAACGAAATACTGTTTGATGCATAAGTATATTTCATAAGAATTCACCCTGTAAAAATATTAAATCAAAACAAGCATATTTATTTTTCCATACAAACGAATTCAAAACATTCCAAGTGTTATGACAACCCTATTGAAGATAAAAGACCGCCAAACGCATAGTACCTACGCTTTGAGACGCGTATCCAAAAAAAGTGCCAGAAGTCATATGATTTTAATTTTGCATGTAATGCTAGTGCTGTATCTCATTTCTTTTACTCAAAAACTATTAGGTTTTCGGTTTCACAGATAAGTCACAGAGACATTACATTATGCTCCAGTAAAGCCCGTGAAGCATATTTCGCTTTTCATTTACACGTTGTACATCATATATTCATACATTGTATAATATATATTTTATTGTTAAATATTGCTTCTTGAATAGATATCTGAATGTCCTCAACAATACATTAATTCATTAACATCACTGACCTCTATTATTAACAAAGTAGACCAGCTGTCCCTAAAAAAAGTTATAGCTTTAGCACTACACTTGTATTTATATAATATGGTTTCTAAGAAATTTTAGTTCCTCGGAAAGTCGTACTATAGAATAACAACTTATAGCGCCAAAATGGTGTCAATCATAGACAAAAAAAGGTGACAGCAGCCTGTTCAATTGTTTTAACAGAGGTCAGTGATTAACACGATAACGTATTTCGGTTTTTTTAATAATTGAAATTCATCCGAAATAAGTTACCGAAGTTTTCCACTCGAATTCACATTATTAATTATACATCGCTGATTATTATTTTTTATAAAATATAATTCCTTAAATTACGAGTGGAATAAAGCTAATCGCAAAAGCACTCGTGGTTAGTAGCAACAGCTCGGAGGCCAAACTGACATCTTGAAGAAGTATAAAGTAAGAAAGCGAGGGCGGAATTCTGGATTAAAAATGGGAAACGGAGCGGAGCTTTAGAACGATTGCAGAGCTGTTGTCTCGTCAATTTCTCTATGCAGAAAAGATTGGCTTCATTTTGAGTTTGCTTCAGTCAAATCAAGCCTGCATTTTCGGCAAAAATTTTAAGTGTTTCAACTTTGACCCGGAAATCATACGTGTAGAATAAGCACCGCCGTTATCAGTTCAATTGTCCTAATCCAAACCCCTGTCACCCTCTCGCTACAGCATGACCATGAGTGTAACCGAGACAGAAAGATAATTTTTTCATACATTTAAATAAAACAATAACATAAAAATATGTTCTAAACCTTTAGTACGGGATTTGTATGCGTAGTCGTTTTCGAGTATCGAAACGTGGAGTGTAAAACGAAACTTATGTTATTAGCTTTAACGCTCAATTTTACCCACTTTTCTGCAGCAAGTGCTTTTGGCAGAGCATTTATAAAAGAAAAATGTCTTATACAATATTTGTGGTTAAACGAGACATAAGGTCCATTTTGCTATGATGATATCCAATGCGTAAGCTACTCCACGTCTGAGAGCTCGTTAATTGTATACTAATCTAGATAACGGCGGTACTAAGGATATTAGGGTGTTTAAAAGGGTAAATATGGGGGGGAGGGGATTAGGTAGCGGTGCTAACCTCGTGACGTTTTGCAGGAGCCCCGTCGACCTAGTGCGCCGCTTGAAGCACTGCTGGGCGACATACCACCTCGATCTTCCACTGGAGAATCTGGTTATTAGTAAGTACCTTTGTTATTTTAAGGAAATGTTTCATCACCTTCTATTGTATGCAAGTAGGCGTTACTACTTCGTCCAATCCATGATATATTACGAACATTAAGCTTAATTTGCTAAACTTTTTTAAAAAGCCTTTCGCGGATTATAGCAAATTATAGCAATAAAGCAAATACACTGAATCACCTTCTGACAATTGTAGTTTACGGTTAGTATAAACGTATGTTTTGTGTATTTTGCAGGTTGAAAAACCGGCCATAATTCAAATTTATTTACGTTATAACTTGTAACTCAGATTTCTTTATTTCTTTGTTTCTTATCATATTTCTCGATTAGCTTAAGGCTTCACCTCCAAAAACAAGAGTATTCCGACAGTTTCTTCCAAACACTAGAAGCGATCTCGTCTTATGGGCATTGCCTCTATTGGGATTCGGGTGTTATTGAGTTTGATGGAATAAGAAAACGACTCACTTGTGGAGGTACAGTCTTGGCGACTATTGAGGATACCTCCAAAAATTTTGACCTTCCCCGATACTTAAATGTATGTTCGTGGATGTGATGTCTATTATATCTACATTTCCATTACGACTTAGCGGTCCCGGGATGCTAACACACTTATCGTGTTATACCTGTTAGCGAATAAAATGTATCTGTGATGACGGCTGCATTAGCGGTGAGTGGGGGCCAGTTTTGAGTATAGCAGGTATAAAATACAGATAAACATGCAAAATAGCTTTAAACAACAAAATATTGAACAATTCACATTACACATTTGTATAAGTGTAGGTTTCGAGTAAAATGGTAATAGTCATATAATATACAATCTCTTACTCCAAAGCATTTCCATTTCATCGTAATCGGTCTAGGGTGAAAAGCTCAACCAGACTTTCAAACTGCTCCTGTCCTGTCAATCACCCCAAGGTCATAAACGGCCGAGGGGAAAATTGCGGTAAAAGCGCGCACTTACCTCTATACAAAGCAGCCCGTTCGGCGAGATTGTCCTGCGAGCCGCGATAGTAGTCCCGTCGCATCGTGCCGCCTGCGCACACACTCACATACACACCTACACGCACACATGCACACCGCGCCGTGCGATCACAATTTTATAGCGGTTACTACGCGATACGGGCGCGTGAATATGTGTATAGTCCGCGATAAGTCGATATGGCAATTCCAACAAAAATACCCAGAACAATTCTGGAAACTACGTAAGCGAGATTAAAACTAGGGGGTATATATTATAGGGTATAAAGGGGTCCAAATTGAGTTCGTGCAACACTATCAAAAGGATAGAACAGTCCACTACTGAACTAAAGGCCTCTCCCAACGGAATGGTTTGCACATAATCAGCACGATGGGCCTAGAGGTGGCGCTAATGCTCGTTCTCCGTAATATTTCCTTAATCGCCTCGTACACTCGTACGAAAAGTAGGGGTGGTGACAACTGTATTCTGATTTGTCGCCATCAAAATGCAATGCCCGAGTATGGGACGCGCACCCTATATCGACTTCTCGCTGACTTTATATGTAGCACACACTTATAGCGGGACAGTAAACAGCCGCAAATTAAAATTCTCTGGTGTTTAATAATAATATAGAATAGCTCATAAATATAGAAAATGTTTAATTTCATCACTCATTCAAGGTTAAAAGTTGTTGTATAGGTGGACATAATGCCAACACATCTCGAATAAACCGTACAATGCCCTTTCCACTATTCTGTGGTTATAGTAAGTAGGTTTAGTTTTTTATTTATTTATTTATTTATTTATAAGGATTACATTTAGAAATTAATTATTTATTTAGCAGTAGTTCAAAACTAAAAAAATAACATGGTAATCATTATTTTTAGATATAATATAATAATCAGAAAAAATTTACGACTACTAAATAATTCAACCTTTTTGCAAAATGTTTAGTGCTTGAGGAATTTAACTTTTAATATTGGGACTTAAAAGTATAAAAAGTAGCATTAACTAAGCCACTTTGAGTGATTTTCTCTTGTCCTTCGAAGAGTTTGGTAAATGACTTCTGTAATTTATCATATCTTCAAACAAAATCTCTTAGTTTATATGGCAAAGCAAATCAAATAAAAAGGAAAAATTCAAATTAGTTTCACCATTAAAAATATTATGTGTGCAGAACAAATAAACCAAAAATCCAAACCTCTCCTTGAAGACGATTGATAAAGGTACACACATTTTAAAGGGCAACCAAAAAAATAAACGCCAAGTTTGCGACATTTAGTACAACAGCCTTTGGATTTTGCGTGTGTTTCAATACATTGAGTTGCATACAAATTGTGACCAATCTAAAATCAGCCGATCATGCTAGCTTTGTAGAGTGTCTTTTGTGACGTTTGGGCTGCTGTATACCTTGCTCTGACGTTTAAGTTTTTATATTATCGACTCTATAGATATTTATATGTCTCCATGAGTCAAAATCAGTACCGTATAATGGTTTTTGTAATCACGAAACCCCATCACTGTTTTCGAGATGTCCCAACTAGTACTAAAGGCTTCAGTAGACTGATTTCAAAAAGTGTCATAAATGGTAGCAAAGTTTAGTGTTAATTGATGATAATGTAGTGTCCCGTAGCACTAACCGGTAAGGTTGGTAGAGGAAGGTTGCTTGCTCCCAAGCATACCCTCGGCTGCCTGTAGGGCTCCACTGTCCACGTGTATGGTTTTGGGTCGTGCTCGCGCGGGGACTTTGCCCCGCAATCGTGCACCTCCCCCCGCTGGTGCAGGCGTTTGCGGAGCCCCACCACCTTTCAGTAGCTCGAGGTATTCCGTTTTGTCGAGAGCTTTACCCTGAAATGTGCAAGTAATGAACATTGAGGTCTGCCGGTTAAATCAAATACCGGCATAAATACTGGCCTTTGAAGGCTACAGTTAAAAAAGGCTATAGTGAAAATTAAATTCCTTATATAGATGTAGTATGTACTGCACTGTAAGTTCCTTTGGAACTTAATTGGGTCTGTCATAATAATTCTCCCAGAATTTATTTTTGGTCCCACTATTGTACGTATCCGATAGCATGATTCCTATATTTTATCTACCCCAGTTGAATGATGATACTTATTCCCGTAATAAATCTATTGCGTTTTCTAGTAGAACAACTACTGCCGTTTTTCTCAATGTCTACAGAATAAAGTGGTTATAGCCCTAATACAATTTCAATACCCATCCTCCCCTTTCTGACTAACCTCTCTTTCGGCTTCTTCCATCGCCTTCTTCAGCTTGTACTGGTGAAGGATGGCCTGCCTTCGTCTCGCTTGTTCCTCTTTCCTTGCGGCCTTCATCTCCGCCTCGGCCTCGTCCCGCGCTTTCCTGGCGGCGGCGGCGGCCTCGGCTCGCGCCCGCTCCTCGTCGGCCCGTTGCCGTCGTTGTAGGGACATGAGCATTATGCGTTCTTTCTTGCGCTCCATTTCTTCCGCTGAGTTCTGGAAAATTGTGAAGCATTGTTTTATTAAAGAACTAGCTGTAGCCTGCTTTCTTCGTCCGTGCGTACTACGGTATTTACAAATCCCTTAGGGATAGGACTCTCCGTCGTTTAAACTAACTCTACTGCAAAAATCAAGTCGATTGGTTGCTTAGTTAAAGCGTGAAGTAGGGTCAAACATATACTGTACGGTAGGTACTTATTCCTAATCAATAGTGGTTAATTTTATCGTATTATATGTATAACTAAGTTGTGGAAACTTCATTGGTTTATGTGATATAAAAATACGGCATTACTTTTATTTATAATAGTACTGTTTGTTTCCCTTGAAAAGCTAATAAAAAAAAAACCTAAATAGAAGATATGTTTTTACAGAATATATTAACAGTGAAACATTTAAAGAACTCTTACCGGGTCGGGATTTAATTCGCCAATAACCAGTGCTGCGGGTTCCGCACTGGGCGGCCTCTGTCGTTCCCGAGGCGGGGACTGCCTCCGCATTTCAGGGCGCGGCGCTTCCGTCCGCTCGCTGCTGCGCTCTTCAGGTAGGCGTTCGCTCCACGTGCTTTCTGGACTTCTCTCTGGACTCGAAAATTCCGCTCGCTCTTTTCTCGGGGAACCACGTTTCACTCGTAACGGTGGTTTAGGTCTTTTTGGTTGCTCGTTGTCAAATGATATATAAAAGCCTTTTTCGTTAGGTTCTTCCCGTTGTTCGAGTCTTTGGAAGGAGTTTTTGCCCAGGGAGGGTCTTGTAGGGGAAGGGATGCGGTACGTTCGCGTACCGGAGGAGATGTTTAATCGGTTGATGCCTTGTCTCAGCGCGTCATCTTCCGCATTGCCAATAAAGGAAATATTTTGAGGCTCCATGTCATCTGGAGGCGCGGGACTGTGTAGTTGATGTAATCCAACTGGTTCGAGTCTTTTCACTTCGGGTAATGAGCCTTGTCTTTGGGGCGTTTTCGACCGACGGGGGCTTTGTGTGGGCGGTGACTGGGAAGCGATGGGGTATTGATTAGGGTTTATCACAGTGTAGCTGAGGTGGTTTTGGGTTTCGCGGGTATTTTCTGTACCATTCTGGTACCTATCGGCGTAGTGTACAGGGAACGTGGGCGGCGCGGTACGTTCGTGTAACGTAAACCCTTGCGGCGTCCATGTTCGTTCGGGCGGAGGCTGAGGCTGAGGCTGAGGTTGAGGTTGTGGTTGCGGTGAGGGGGACTTCCAAGTTCGCTGCGCAGGTTCAGGTTGCTGAGGTTGGTACGGAGGTTGCTGGTGGTTTTGTTGGTGCAGCTGCAAATTACAATCAATACTATTAGTTTTACATTTAATGATTTAAAAGCTGAGATCCAAAATAACTGATAACCTATCCAAATAAAATCAAGCAAACCTGTGAACATAACCCGAACATGCACGAACGCTAAATATGCGTTTAAAGATAAATAATAGTGAAAAACCAGAACATTTAAAGTTTCTTATGTTAGGAAAATCTTTCATAAATTCCACTAACATTTCCGCGATATTATAAAAATTATGCATATTATCAACACATCAAACCTCATCATGTACACAACATCTATAAATTAATAAAACAACTTAAACTACCTACTACCTACCTATACTACGTATTAAAATGTTCCCTCATCTCAAAATTACAGAAATAGATTTATTATTATCGGGCCAATCAATATCGATGCCCCTTATTTATAATGAACGGTTAAGTTCAACTCGACGGATACTTTATTCGTAGAAGAAGCGGTGTCGCACTCAATATAGCCCATTCACTCTTAAAAATAGTGCAAAGATTTCCGTGCAAATAACATTAACAGTGCTGTGTTCGCGATAACCAAATGGGAACGTTTACAAAACAACAAACATTAATATACAACATCACACTGTTCCTCTTTCCCAAAACACGTTCTAAAGTTCCAACAACAGTGAATTATACGAAGGTGTCGAGTTTAAAACACTACCAAATAGATTTGTCTGGTTGTTGCGAATTATATAAAATTAAACTTATGTGAAAAAGCTAAATAGCTAGCTTTCAAAAATAACACCAAAAGGCAGGAGACAAAAATTAAATCTACCGATTATACCCCTGACAAGGCGTATATTATTCACGTGTAAGCCAGAGAGAGAGAGAGAGAGAGAGAGAGAGAGGCGAGAGTTGATAAAGTTTGGGAGAAGATACAGTTTTACCCTTTCCCCGGGGAGAAAAATGTTTCCTGCCCATCATGCTAGACGTACTGCGTCTATCCAATCATCACAACACTATATACACAAGAAACATAGCTCAAACTACGACTACTACATTTAACAATTGCAGTATCATCCGTACCTGCCACCCCCTCAGCTCAACATTCTCCTGCTGTATTTGGGCGTGCTGCGCCCACGTCCGCCTCTGTAGCGGTGCGGGACTATCGTGCAGGTAGAACTGTTGCCGCTGGAACTCCGGCTCCATATCCCTAAACTGGTACTGGAAGTTCTGCTGGTTCGGTTGGGGGCTTGGTACGTTCGTACCACTTTGGTCGTAGAAATCGCGCGCGATATGCGGCGTTGAACCGAATGCGTTGGGCGCACGCGACACATTGTGCTGTGAGCTGAATTGGCTGTGCTGCAATCGAGTGGAAAGCTGGTGGTTAGCTCGCGGCCGAGGCCATTGGGCTGGCAGAGAAGTGTGCGGAGGATCAGTTAAAGATCAGTCTTTGAAAGGATGCGTTACTGACAGGTCGTGATTGAAACGATATAAAGTCTAAAGTGGCGTTACTCAACCAATTAAATATTTTCATTAGTATGTTTTATATTATCTTGTTAATTTTGATACAAACTAAAATTAAAAAAATGTATATTGTACCATTCGTACCGTCACTAAACATCACAATATATATATATATATACATACATATATTTATATCTATACGGCAAATCAGAATAAATAGAAAGATGATTTATTATATTGTATCAAAATGTTTTTTTTTAAATATAAATATTAATGGGTTACAAGGTCATGTCAACCGTTTTCTGTTGAATTATATGAGCAACTGACAATCGTCAGAAACGCATTATTTCAGTGGCCGGATTATAATTACAAGATTATGCCAACCGCTAGACATGCAGGAATAGTAATGGCCGCCGGAGGAGTGTTTGGATTGTGCATGTTTATTTCACCAAACCGCATTGGAATAGCATGTCGGGTCGACACTCTAAATCTTTCTTATCTCTAAGAGAGTAGGTCTTTGCCCAGCAGTGGGAAAGTGGGCAATAGAAGGATTTTGATGATGATATTTATTTTTAAATCCGGGTGCATGTTACAATACTCATAATAACTATTTGGCATTACGAAGTAATTTATTTTCTATCTTACATTTATTATTAGCGGATATGGTCCATAGATTCCTAGTTTATTATATATATGAATGCCATTGTAAGGTTTCAAGCTTTTGGCTGCGATAGAATCATAAGCGAATACCCGCAACCATTATGCGGTGTATTTTTTGTATTTCTATACAATAATCCCATGAATATAAAATCATACCAATTGTGGAATGTTTTGTTGATATTGTTGCTGGAAGGGGGACTGCGGCTGCTGTTGCTGGTGGAACATCTGCTTCGCTTGTTGTTGCGCCTGCTGCAACTGCTGCTGTTGTTGCTGCAACTGCTGCTGTTGCTGCTGCAGCTGCTGTTGCAATTGCTGCTGGTGCTGCTGCTGCTGTTGCTGCTGTAGCTGGTTCTGTTGGCTGGCTAACCGCGCGATGTCACTCTGTATATCCTGCAGGCTGGAGTTCATTCTGTAAATATTAGCGCGCTGGCTTTTGGGCTGGGCTTAATGTCTAAATGAAAGAGTTTTAAAAGTTTATATAACTGTGAAATTAGAAAATAAGTTTTAAAAGCGAAGTTAAGATAATTTTAATTTAAAAACAACGAAGTTGTGTTTTAATAAATTATACACTGAATTTAGTACAATTTATATATGGATAGGATGTTTCGGGGAACTTTCCAATCGTCAGGGAAGAATTTGATTTAACCTCTTCTGTACTAAACGTTTTTATATAAATGCAATTACGGTGGATTAACTGAAATCTGTTTATTTGAACTCGTTTTTAAATTACCTATATTTAAAAGGAGTAAACAAACTTAAATACACAACAGTAACTGAGTAGTTAAGGGGGCATTCATAAAATACGTGAGATGTTTAAGGGGGGGAGGGGGTCGAGACAAATCTCATCTAATCTTACGTTGGAGAGAGGGGGGTCTCGGCAAATATCACGCAATTTTTTTCCCAGATTGAAAAAAAAAAATATATACTATTTTGATCCATTGGTCCATTAGTCTTTTTACAATAACAATCCAACGCGTTAACGTAAGAAACCCACATTTTGAAAAACTTCACGTGAGCTTGGGTTATGGGGGAGGGGATTGAATAAAATCTCACGACATCTCACCAGGGGAGGAGAGAGTGACAGAAAATTAAAAAAAACACCTCACGTTTTATGGACGCTCCCTAACCGTTTTAGGATGTCCAAAGGTATATACCACAACCGTCGGGCTCTAGTAACGTTGTTTCTCAAGAGCCTAAGAGGGTAACTAAGCTCGTCAAACCGCATTGCAATATAGTGAGTCAAAGCTTTATCTTCTAATAGATTTAGCCCGCGATTTCGTTCCCCGTGGAAATTGTGATGAGTTTGCTTATTTTCTGACATCTAAACTACCACTACGAACAAAACATCTCTTGCTGAGGAAAAAAACAAATCAATTCCACGTTAATTTTTCAGGGATAAAAAGTAACCTTCTACTCACTATAATCTATCTTAAAGACTATCATCTATCTCAATGCTAAATTCATCCAGATCCGTTTATCCGTTCTGACTTGTAGATGAAAGGCGAGCGTTGAGAAGTCGAACAGTAATTAGGCTCTATTAAACGTCAAGGTAAGTTAAATAAACTTAGCGTAAGAGAGAAATAAGACTGAATCCTTACTTGGCAATTGATTGCTGATACTGCTCCAGCGCAGCATTGTCGGCACTCTGATTGGGCGCTTCGATCGCCATTTCCTGCGCGCATTTTTAATCATTAAAATCAAATAACGGTAACTTGTCATTTTACTCTTTTAATTGTTTGTTGACAAACCTAAACAGTTTTGTTTAGGACAAATGCAAAAGTGGTGGTATCCTTTTCCTTGGCCTTTTATAGTTACAGTGTCACAAATTTAGGAATACTGTGGTGGCATTGTACTTGGTTTATGCGTGAACGTCTCTGAAATTATAAATGCAACTAATCCAAAAACTTCAGATGGCAGTTTGAATTTAGTATCTAGTGCTCTGCAGATAAAGATAGCACTACTAAATTCTATCTAAAATAAGAAGGATACCAGTAGTTTGTGTTAATTACCTTGGGATTGAGTGTTAAGCAAATGAGTTTTTTAATATTGCTCCTAAAATCAATACAAATGAAAATATGTACAGCGTTGTTTTTTTGTTTAAAATGGACGTCTGTTGTTGGGGGCTTAGTACCATTGCTAAAGCAGTATTATTTTAAAATGATAGTTGCTATGAAATTCTTTGAAGTCTCAAAAATAAGGATTCTGAAACGAAACGTCAACGATATCAAAGTAATCCTGCTTTAGAATAGCTTTGCTGAAAAAACCTAAACAGCATATTATAAGGTCTGTTGAACAGCCCTGTGCAGGAATTATACCACTTTATATTATCATTATAAAGGTGAATAATGGACGATAAAACATTGTTTATTGTGAAGATTGTGCTAAAGAGTGACAAGGAAGACGATATTTCCTAAGATACTTATTTAGTTCAGTATTTATTATTCACAAACATTGCTAAGACTTTTATGGATTATTTAAAGCGCATTTATTATTGAAAGATTTATATCTGTATTTTAGATGGTGTATGCTGGACTGGTATAAAATCCATAATTTCCTTATTTATGAGTTTCATCTATGGAACGTTAATTGACTAACGAGTCGAAAGCGCTGACACATCCCAGATGGGTTTGAAGCTACACACGTAATTAAGCATTACTAGTGAAATATAAACACACTACTTAAATTCCACAGCGTGGAATCGAACCCTTCTGTCCAGTAGTGGCAAAGTATCCCCGCCTGTGGCATTCAATGATTCGGGTATTTAACATATTGTATTAAATGAAATGTACCTTACATGCAATTTATTCAAGTTGACATGCTAAACGAATACATTAAATAAAAAATAGGCACAGTCAACATTCGAAAAGCTAATGAATGCCATGTGATTCACACACATTCCATAATGAACTTTAGGCAAATATGATGTCCATAATGCGAGGTCTCATGGCCAAAGAGACCGCATATTTGTTCACCGCCTACTTACGCGTTTTAGCTGACCGAATTAGGCGCGATACATTTGCTGTTTATACAATTTGTGACTTGGCATATTTATAGAGTAATAAAAAATAATGATCAAAAGAATTACTCAGCGGGCTATTTTTATAGGATCTATTTTTAGGTTGTGTTCTTTTTTTAACTAAATTATGATGATGGTGACGATAATTAAACGCATTCACTAGAGCCCGTTCTTAAATATAGCTAATTGACACAAACTCCCAACTGGAAGTAATCATAAAGACAAACTGATATCGATTAACATGTCCAAGTCTGCGCTGTTTTGTCCGTTAAAATCTTGAGTGGTTCTGTTATAAAATGAGATGTTAGTCTATACACTATTCATATACATTGAAATCAAGAACAGACAGTGTAACACACACATTACAATTACATAGCGCTACAAACTATAGTTCATCCGCTCAAATAGTTGCCCCTTTTGGAAGCGATCGCGTCATGCCGAGAGGCCGGCGTCGGCTACTCCAAAGACTTGGCACGTACTTTACTCCCGCAGAGTATTCAGATGACTAATACATAGTATTTTCATTTTCCGTTCTTTTAATATTGTAAGTAGTTAATGTAAACAAATGTATATGGTACAAAATAAAATTAAATAAAGTACCTATTAATTTTATTTTTAATATAGTATATCCCTTACTAATTTAAACCCTTACACTATCCTTTAACTTCTCTTGTTTCTGTAATAGGTTGCCTGGTACAGATCACTTGTTAGCGATAAAGCCGCCTATTGTAGCTGCCTGATATTTTGTATTAGTATTTTTTTTTCCTTACTTTAAATTTTGTATTATATTGGTGTACGATAAAGTGTATTAAATAAATGAATTAGTTTCCAAACTAGTGTGGGTACTGCACACTATTTGAGCGGATCGAATATGCACAAACATAAACATACACACACAACTGCGCCCTTACCTGCGTCTGATCCGCGGATGCAGCGTCGGCCGGTGTGCGCGCACCCTTGCCCTGCAACACGTGCAACCGCCACCGTAACAATACATCGCGCCGCATGCGTTAGTTTACTACGTCATACGTGCCCATAGTGCGCGCAACCTAGCTGTAGGACCTTCAAGGTCACGGAACTAAGTTGACAATGCCGTGTACACACATTTAACGCGCTTTTTTTCATGAGCTTACGTTACGGGTCAGGTTTGCAGGGTGGCAATGGATTGCGGGAATTTGATATTGCACAGAGCATGTGCTGAGTTCACAAACATCCATTTGAATGTTTCCAATACCTTCAGACCGGAACACAGCAATGCTGCTTTACTGCAGAAATGGGCATGGCGGTAGTACTTCCCCGGACGAGCTCTATCACAGTAAAGCTCAACTACTACAAGAGACAGTTGTAGTAGTGAACTTAAAACCATTGTTGTTATCCGAGGAATGAATTTTGAACAAAGCGAAGTTCAATTAAGCCGGCATATACGTTGCTTTTATCCAGAAGCTGGAGCTCGAACAACAAGTCGAAAATGTACTGGCAGTGACGATGCGGATTTGACCCGTAACGCATACAAATCGCCATCATATATGTGTGCGAAAGGAAAGTTCTACAGCCAGGTTGGGATCACTATAACGACTCAGTCGTGTGAAATAATGAAAACTTACGCGATTCATCTAAGAATAAAGTCGATTTTAGTTACCTTTTAAATACTGTGCCTTTTATTATGGATGGACTAAAGTTAATAAGTTATGTTGTTATTCCAAATGCTTATTTTCTTGAACTTGAATGGAATGCTTTTCAAATAATTTAAATTCGTAATAAAATTACAAAATACGAAAATGTTTGTTCTGAAGGATAAATTGAAACAAATTGTCTGCCGATAAATTTAGGGATTAGTATAATTAATATATTCATCGATGGACTGTTAACTGTATTTCTAAATTACACCAGTTTGGCGATTGGCTTCCATCTCGGTGTGTAAACCCACTGTGAATAATTCTGCAGAATAACATGATTAAAATTGCGCACATGCTGTCCAACGGTGAAAACGAACGATTGTCATTAAAATACGTGCGAAAAGTTACAAGTGTCCTTACATAGTGAATTGATGGTACTGCTTTATATTAATAATTGTAAAACGATTGTAAGAAAGATGTCAATGAGGAATTTACACATGGTGTTGCAGCGCAAAATATTTATGATTTAATAAACTGCAATAATACAATCTCGACATACGCAAGCTGTCTTGATCTACGCATGAATTATATACGCTAAAAGAAAGCTGTTTTTTTTTAAATACTATTTTTTTGTTTTCTGAAGACAAATACGCTAACTAACTTTTGCGTTTGTAGATACAATTTTGAATGCGCATTTTTTTGCGGTATAAAAAAGTAAAGTTGGTACGATCAATGTTTCGAGATACCCGAATGAAAGCTGTAAAAGCGTGAATTATACCTGTTTCCAGGACTCGCCATCCCGTACTCATAAAATGCAAATAGAACGATATTACACTGTGTATAGAATTCTCCCACTCTGATTGTAACAGTAACTTTTTTTTAAAATTAATAATTGATGTATCAATCAGATAGCCCACCTGATGGTAAGTGGAAAACCATCACCTATGGACAGAGCAATACTTCACAGGGCATGCAAGAAACACATCCTGCAAAGTGTTGCCCTGTGTCTTGCTTAGCGGCTGAAATAAGTATGGTACCTAACTATTTTCTGTATTTTTTATCTTCGCCATTGGTTGCCTGGAAGAAATAAGGCCGCCAAATTTTACACGTTGTTTTGTTATACTTTTCTTTTTGTATGTACTTTTTGTGGTGTGCAATAAAAGTATATTAATTTATGGTAGTAGTACATCACCGGACGAGCTCTGTCACAAAAAGCGCCACTACTACTACTATGGTACGAAAAACAATTATATATACTAATATAATTTTTCTGTCATATTGTCCGTGTCGGACAAGAATCGTCAAGAATACAAGGCAATCTCTGAGATAGCAAGACATCAGCCGCCTTTTATAAATCAATTCTATAATGGCTCGGGTTATGCCTATAAACGTTAGCGCTTTATACCAGGACTTAGTTAGTAACAGTAGACCTATAGTAAGAATTTTCCAATAATATGCCATCCCACTGACATTATTATGATGACTTAAAAAGCGAGTCTTAGAGAACAGGTATACGTTGATTTTTATCAAAAAAATACTAAATGAAACAAAAGGAATAAAGTAAACAAAATCTATATATGTATATTCTAAATAATAAAATCGGCGTATTCAAACTCGGGCACTCACCAAAGAGGCTAACTGGTATTGCAAAAACGCATCCTAACAAAATAGAAAAATATATTTTATGTCCGTTAGAAATAAAATTGTAGCGTTATTCTCATATCAATATCACATTGCTAACAACAAAAAAAGGGCCCACACAACTTTTAAGACAAGGTTCCAATTATGTTTTAAGTAACTTCGAAATCTCTACAATTTAAATAAAAACCGATCTAGAACACGTTACATCAACCCAATTTTCTAACTACTAATTACGCATTACAAAAACATACACAAAAAACCAAGAAAACATTAGCTTTTATGTTTCAAACACACAAATAAATCCCTGGCCACCCATAAACTAAATGCACGATACAGAATCAGTTTTATATCAGAATAAAAGTGAGAAATAAGTATCGTGTAATATAAGTATAATTTGCCAAATCAAAAATTTTTTTTTGATTTGGCAAATTAATTTTTTTTGGCTGATTCTTCTGTTCTTCATTACTTTAGTTCGTTTTCTGTCTTTTTGTGTTTTTCATTTTGAAACACTACTGTATGATCAAGGACATATAAATAATATCAAGGACATATATATAAATAATGCTAACTTTGTGTAGTACGTTGACGCAATTCGTTTAAAGCACAAGAATTAGTAAGTTCTCAGGGACTAGATTCTAAATATCGGCCTGACAATACATTTTGCTAGTTCTTTTCCAAGCCAACCATATTCCTTTAATAGTAAATATGATTGAAAGTTTACTTTGGATTTTTAGTATACATGTCTCTTATGATGTCAAAAGCATTTGACCTTGACTGTTTAATCCATCACAGTAAAACCCAATTTATTATTGCCAAAGCAACCCCTCAATTGTTTATTCCGACAGTACCACCCAATTTTTTTTTCCAAAGCAATCCCTCGAATATTTCCGTCATAGACGCACGCGATTAATTTTAGCCAAAACTATCTTCGACTGTATAGGTTTATTCATTGAATTAAGAACGTACAGAATCCTCATTCAAGATTAGTGTATGCAGTGGATTGTGTCCAAAAACTTTACACCACTTTACACCCGCGGAATATTGGTAGGTCTCAGATTTTTTACCATTCCCAACTGCTAAATGGTATGAATTGACTAACCGTTCGTTCAAGACACCACCAATCTATTTTTTATGCTTCAATTAGTCTTGTACGCGGGTTGTGTATGTTCTTAATTCTGTGGATTATAATCCGACACAGTCACATCCAAAATTCTGTCAAACAAATCCCAAGCCGACACTTCAAGGCTAGAGACTCCAGTCAGCAACTTACCCTGGTAACAGCCTGCAGGAAGGCCTGTTGGCCCAACTGCTGCCGTTGCCTGTTGACAGCGAGCTCCATCCGTCTCTTGTCCTGCTCTATGCGACGTCGCTTCTCCTCTAACTTTAGCCGGATGTTGTTGAGTTGAGCCGCCATCGCTTGCCCCCCAGTCGGTGACGTCACCGCATCTTCCGTTGCGTCCTCGCCGTCTATAATGCAGAATATTATGAATTTGCAATTTCTTTTATAACATATTATTTACATCCGACTAAGGAAGAATTTAAATAACCAATAGATCTTATTACGCTGTACACAGATCTCTAATCTAAATTGACAAGTCCACAAGTAGTGCTGTTTCTTTAGTTCTGTTCTTTGTGGAAAAGGATAGCACTATTTAGAATTGTCTATTTCGTTTAGATTAAAGATTTGCGTACAACAGAATTGGTATCTGTGTCATTTTCTGACATTAAAACTACCTTTATGAAAATCTGCATCTACATCCTTTGATGCTTGAATAAAGTACAAATCAAATGTCACACATTGCATACAATTAAAAAAAATCTAAATTCATTTAACACACAGTAAGTACACTACTTTATAAGCACTTTTGAAACGTCAAGTATGTTGACTCTAACATCGGTTCGGTAAGTAGATTCTACCGAGACGAAGCCAGAAATGAACAGTAAAACTAAAAAGCAGTTTCTCTTTTCCGATATAAGTTCCATTTTCATCGATCTATAACAGAAGCCGCAACTCTACAGTATATACGTATTGCATTTTAAAAAGCCTCCTGCGATATACAACATGTAAATGAAAACCGAAATAATACTTCACAGGCTTTAGAGGTACATTATGTACTTTCTCTGAGACTTATCTGTGTCCGAAAACCTAATAGTTTTTGAGTAAAACACTGCCATAGTTTTTACTGAAAAAAATCATATACAGCCCTAACATCACTTGCAAAATTTATATTATGTGACTCCTGTCACTTTATTAGCTACGCGTCGCGTAGCGTAGGTACTATGCACGAATCTTTGATAGGATTGTCATAAGTAAACACTTATAATGTTTTGAATTTGTTTGTTTGGAACAATGCTAATTTTGGTTTAATATTTTTCCATTATTTTTATATTTCTTATGCATTCTTCAACATTATTTCGTAATTCGGTCACACGTTGTATATTGACAATGGGTGTGGAATGTTTTGTCACGCAACGCCTCTTACGCAAAATAATAACGTCGTCTTAGTTAAAACGATAGTTGTGTTATATCACCGATGAGATGGACGGACCAAGTGAAGGCCACAATCGAGGCTACATGAATGCGCAAGAAAGGCAACCGTTAGTGAAGAGTGGCGAAGGATTGTTAAGCGAGCCACAACACCAAGATGACGGCGACGACCAGTCTGTCAAGACTGTAACGACTAAAAGAAGAAGTTAAAACGACTACGAAGCCCATCTATCTACGCTGTACGCTGTACGCTGTACGTTACGCTTCGCATCCGAAATGGCATGGCGTGACGTGAGACGTGGCGTGACTTGTCGTAGATACAACTGTGTCTCTGTCATTACATATGTACGATACGATATTATACGACATTAAAGCGACACCACTACTGCAAGCGATACTATATGAAGCAGTAATACTGACTAGGCTGGTGTTCATGCTGCTGAAAGTGCTGTTGCCACGTGGTGGTGTTCGCGGCTGGCGTTGAGAACGACGTTTTCCGCCTGTCGGGCTCGCCCGCGCCTGCGCAATACAAGATTGATTTCTATGTACCCCCCCGTACGAGTAACCACATTAAGAACAGGTTAATGGCTCAAAGCGATAAGGGCGCTTTATTATGCTACTTCTGGCTTTAATTTTTTCTTGTATAATCCATAATCTTGTACAAATGAAGCGTCACAATAGATGGTTTGCGTTCTTTCTAACGATTCAATACGCCTTGTTTAAAGTCTTACATATGTAGTGTGGATTTTTAGTCACATAAGGTGTGTGGATGGAGGAACTCAATAAAACTTCTTTGTCTAACAAAACTTTAAGAACATTATGATAGATCTTCTGGTATCTAAAATGATAGTATTTACAGTAAAGTTTTTCTATAATTGTTCCTATTTTATTTACATGTAGATCTAATAAAGATTTTTGGAGGAGACGGACTACTTGACTGCGCAACAGTTCGCGATCAATGCAACCGTATACTACACTTTCCAAACATTAGTTATGTGAATACGAGAACAGGTTTTGTTTTTATCTAGTGGTTAGCATGTTTAATTATGGATAACGAAGTCCTGGGATAAGTAACCGGGTCGGGCCAAGAGAATTAAGGTTTCAGTCAGAATTGGTGGAATCTCGTAGAACACATTAAACCGTCAATTCTTATTATTATTGACAAAATGTGCTAACATTCGTTGCAGCCCATCAATCAGCATTGGAGCAACCTGGTGGGTATACTCTAAAACTTATTCTCCTATAAGAGAGAAGTGCCCAGCATTGGAATGTATTAAGATGAAGAAATAACTTTGTTGAGGTATGTAGATAAAAGATGTATTGCATATATTTTATAGTAGTAATAAATAAGAATTGATCAAGAACGGTCGTACTTTGAAAATGAAGCTTAAGTTGCTATACTTCGCGAAAAACGGGAGAATCTGTATGGTGTAATTTTAAAATTTCTTCAATCATCATACTCCACTCCAATATATATGCTGTTTGCTTTTAAGAAAACATTGCACTTAAATAGAGTAGTTAAAATTTAAAAAACGGTGTATTATTGTAAGTGTTTGTAAGTAAACCTAATAAATATATAAAAAAAAAAAAAAACATTTCGCTCCGACAGTGGATTGTTGTTAACTTAACAATTAGCAAATTAAGCTTCATTTTCATAGTATATCATGGAATTCTACTAAGTAACGCCTGCTTATTTCCAACACAACAGTAATTGTTTTAATAAAAGCCAACTTCACCTTATTGACTTATTTTATATTTATGTTTTAAGTATACCATTTTTTTAAGTATAAGACCGATATAACGCAACTAATGACAAAATTAAGCAATACAAATATTATCTTCTATGTAAAGCTTTTGCAGGGTTTTTAAATAATAGCGAAGGTTTCATTAATTTAAAAGTAACATTGAAGCTTTTCTTGTAATTAAGCCACAACGTTTAGCATATAAAGAATTTAAAATTCAAGCCGACATACAAAACACATAATACTAAAAATATGTACAATAATAAGAGTGCAAAAAAAAAAAATCTTTAGTTGCTTCCAAACGTCTATTTTACTGGCTGCTAGTGTATCAAGATGCAAAAGCTTAATATTTTAATTGATTCAGATGGGAATATGTGGTCAGTTTCGAATTATAATATCACATGATATAAAGCATTTTAACGATTCCCAATTTATGTACTTAAATTAATTAACCAAACGCATTGAAAAATAAAATAAGGTCTCTTTATAAAGAAAAATATAAACAAAAAACCTTTGTATTTCTCGTCTGTTTGTACGTAACAGCAGAGCTTCAGAGCCGTTGAATACAAATTGATGTAATTTTCACTATCGCAAACATCTGGGGGGTAGATAGGTTACGATTTATTGAGACTCAATGACGATTTATTATTAAATAGTTTTAAAAAAAGCATAATTTTTATAGATGTACTGATCGCTTTACGAATACATTTTGAAAAGCAATGTACAGTTACGCAATGTTTTATCTTTTTCTGTCGAACGCCAAAATACTGATGACAGAAAGAGATAAATAATTTTAATACTAAACCACAGTTCTAATTTTTTTATAAGTAAGGCCGTAACTGTGTTAAAATGAAATAAAACGCCTTTAAAGCGACGAGTTACATCGCAATTAATTGCAATAATACAAACTTTTGGCTTTGGAAAATTACTAAAACTAACGATCTTGTTTTAGTATATTGTATATGTAACAACAGACTGTATAAGCGGGGTGCAGCACTGTGAAATTTATTACGCATATGAAATGCAATATACTTTACGCAAAATTGTTAATATATACCTATTTAACGAATGCACGCAACATTACAGATACAGATTATGAAAGAATGCAATTATTTAGTAAATGCTTTCTGTGGAAAAAAAACATCACGATCTACGTCAATTTGGATTTGCTGTTATTCGTACTAGCACCAGTATTTTTTTATATAAGAAGAAATATAATATATCAACTAATGTTATTTTCCCAACATACCTTGTTGATCACCGTTACTCCTAATCTTGGTGAGATCTGCGAAGCTCGTTTTGGTGACGTCACCGTCGGGTGCGTCGCGTTCGTTCAAGTAAAAACCGTCCCCACCACCTTAGGAAAGAAAGTAATAACATTTCATTGCAATGAAGAAATGCAAACTTGGTTGGCAAGAACGTATGCTTTTATGAGTACTTTGTATTGCTTTTTACAGATTTTTTTACCCTATGGCGGGAAAAGCATCGCGCTGGGTCGGGGTATATTGTTTGTTTGAAAGCTTTATTGAACACACATTATATACAAAGTATATATGTGTTTACATGTACAGAAGAAACTTAGGAAAGAAAATAGAGCGCGCAAAGGTGGTCTTATCACTAAAGCGATCTCTTCTAGACACGTTAAGTTAGGAAAGACGAAGGAACGGGTTGGTGCAGCAATTAAGTTAACATATATATATATATATATATATATATACATATATATATATATATTTGTTGTGTGGAATAGCGATAGAAAGTTTGGATGCAAACATCAGAAATTAGTTTCGTTCGCTGTCAATAAGTCTCTTTTTTAAATTTATATATATACTGCTATCTGACCTATGAAGTGATGATGCAGTCTAGAAGATGCCTATTACTTTTGAATTGAAGGAACCCATATTGTAGGTGTAAGGAAAGACGGATGCCAGAAGGGCATTCCAGATCTTTGCGATGCGAATTAGAAACGAGAAAGAAAAGCGCTTTTTACGAGTCCATGCTTACTTAAATAAATATAATATATAAATATATTACGGACAATAAGTGGACAGTACGGGTATTAAGATGACTGATAAATAATGTACTTATAATGTAAAGATTAATATTGTCTGGGTCACTGAAAATTATTCATGTTCATCACAGAAATATTTTCAAGTTCTGGGAACCGAACCGATACCCTTGGGGCTCAGAAAGCAGGGTCATTGCCCACTGCGCCATTCGGCCGTCAATGTAGCTTTTTCGTCGTCATATGATCCCATTACCGGCCCACTAAGGGGCACGGGTCTCCTCCCACAATGAGAAAGGTTTAAGGCCGTTCACCACGCTGACCCAGTACGGATTGGTGGACTCCACACACCTCTTGAGAAAATTATGGAGAACGCTCAGACATGCATGTTTCCTCACGATATTTTCCTTCACCTTTGAAACTAGTGATATTTCAATTGCTTAAAACGCACATAACTTAGAAAAGTTACAGGTGCGTATGGGGAAAAAAAATGTGGAACGCTTCACGATTTAGAGTGTCATCCATGCTAATCTTCTCTCTGTAGCAAGCAAGTAGCTTATTGTGATTTAAATTAACCTTTATAGTTCAATCCGAAGTTCTGCGACAGCGTGATAGTGTCGCTGCTGAGCTGTCTCTTGATGGGATGGTAGGGCGGTTCCGCGGTCTGCGGTTGCGACTGTTGGCGCTCCACCTTCTGCCGCTCGTCCTGCGCGCCGTTCTGGTAGTCGCCGTGGATGAACTGGATGGAGCCGCGGATGTCCTGCCGCGACGAGCGGATGGGGGGGTTGTGGTCTAGGGGGCCTGGAACCAACGTGCACTGGAGCTATAGTGATGTACCGTATTACCAGAGCACAGACCCGCAGAGTGATTACGTATCTAGCGACAGGTTTGAGACTTTTTTTTTTGTTAAACGTCACTTTTCCATACAATAAATAAACAAACGTGACTTTTAAACAGCGGTGATTGCAAGATTCACGCCTGTCGTAAACCGGTCGTAAGATACGTAATCATCCTACCGGTTTCAATTTACCGGAATTTTTTGGTTAAAAAACGGTTCATTAAACTTAATTTGCTATAATTTGGTTCTATTAATTTCATAATGAGAATGTAAATTTTTTTTGGGTCTATCTAACAAGGACCTATATATTTTAACTAGCTATGCTATGTGCGCCGCTACCTTAATAGGATTGGGAACCTCTGATCTAAGTACATAATTGATCGAATGTGCTATTGGTCTCACCTGATGGTGCAGATATTTTTCTAACATTAGCTAAAGTGGCCAACTCCTTTTCAGGATTTTTGCCAGCGAAGTGCAATCGATCCTGCGAGCCTCCAAAGTTTTCTACAGTTAGTTGACTATCATCCGTGATTGAGGATCTTCGCGATCGCCGTCCCGCGAAACTGCTCTCTCGGGACTCCGCCCAGTTAGAGGGCCGACCCGCCGTCTTTTGCTCCGAAAACACTGAAATCATAACATATTATATTGCAATGAGTCGCAAAATCTATCCAGAGCCGTTCACAGTATTAATGGCACCTAAGGCAGAAAATTATAAATTGGCCCTTTAAAGAAAATTCGTAACAAAATAAAACAAATTCATTAAAAGAAAACGTTAGTTTAATTAAGGCTGGTGGGTGGCGTTGTCAAGACGTATTGTCAAAGCAAAAAATTGAGAGAAATTAAGTTCTAAAAAAAATTTATAAATATATATATTTTTACAATATTTACACATCGCCATCTATCCCAAAAATAAGCGTATCTGAGTACTTAGATAACTGATGGATATTTTTATGAATAATATACATAAATACTTATAATATATATATATATATATATATAAAACCCAGATACTGAAAAACATTAATGTTTTTCACCCAAAATATGTTCGACTTAAAAAGTAGAGTCGCTGCCCACTACTACTACACTGTTCTTTAATTTCGCAATTTCAACGCTGCCGATTCCCGTCCCCTCTTTTCTTCTTCCTCAATGCAATTTCCACACGTAAGCACGTCACTTCTTGTGCGTCGAAATTTCCCGGTGTTGCTCTCTAGTTCTACTCCAACCATCCAAGCTTGTTCTAGAAGCCTAGTATGCCGCCCAGGTTGCTAAGACTTCCCCCCCCTATCAAGAGTGCCCGAATCCATCGCCTTGTTTGGTTACATTGGACCCGACGAGATCATATTAGGAAAAATTTATAAAAAAATGAACTCACTACTATCTTCATCCCGCCTCGCCATCGCAGATAGAGTCGTGATAGCCTTCCGACTGTGCACCACGAACTCGTCCCGTTGCGGACTACAGCTGCGTCGCTCCGGCGTAGAACATGACGAGCGGCTGGCGGGCCCGCGCGGCCTCATCCCGCACGCCGACGGCGACCTAGATACTGGAGAATGCACCGTATGCATATTTTAATAGAGTCTTATTTTATTTGACACGAAACACTAAGGATGTGCACTGGAGATTCGACCAAATGTTTGTTTCAATAGGGTCTAATATTGTTTGCCACGAAACGCTAAGTCTGTGAGTGTACTACCAGCCCTTACGTTACTTTTCTGGGGAACTAGATACTGAAGAATAAGCCGTATGCATATTTTAATAGGGTCTTATATTATTTGACATGTAACACCCACAAATGAACACTGGAGATTCGACCAAATCTTGTCTAATCTTGATTGCCACGTAACGCGAGTATGCGTATATTGTTTAAATGTAAGATTATTATCGTTTACTAAGGACCTGATTATTAATATACTTAGTTGAATGAAGAACTAGGTAATCAACAATTTCTATCCCAGAAGGGTGTTTCTTCTGGTCTATATTAGAAACAATTGCCCATGCGTTACTACTGAAATGATAAAAAAATATTTTTATATACCAATGACACCAAGGTCAGTCAAAGGAAAATGTTCAGGTATGGAACTACAATGTTTATAAGATTTACTGCTGAATTACTACCATTTCAAATAGTATTCACCGTAAAATTAATGGAGTCCAATATTGCAGAGGTAAGATAAGATTTACAATGAAATCAACACATGTTAAGACTTAATCAAAGGTGGTGCTTTCTACCGACACAACAATTTCTATTTCAAATAACTATAAAGCGATGCAAAAAAATCATTCAAATACCATCAATAAAACTTCATTAAAAAAAAACTACGTAAAATAGCTATCTAGAAAAAAATCATTGAATTCTACTGTTTAAATACTACTACTGGATACGAAATTCTATAATTTATACGCATTCGTGAATTTATAATTAAATTTATTGAATCACATTTTTAAATAAGTATAAATATTATGTTTTTTTTTCTTTAAATACGAAATATTTGGGAGTCCTGAGGACATAACGTCAATGACTCCATGCGTGGTCTAAAAGTGCTGGAGAAAACAAAACATAAATTAAAAAAAAGCAGAAAGCGTTAGAAGCGCATGCAAAGCTTCGCCCACGAAACGAAAAGGTTGCGTTATTTTAATTTTTTAACCAAGCATATTATGTGGCCATTTCAAATAATCTAGGCATAACGTCGAAATCGTTTTGCAGTGTTTTTTGACAATTCCGACATAGTGCCCCGTTTATTTGCAAGGCCCTAAGAATTTAGATTTAGGAATAAGAATAGAACTTAAAATGGTTCATTATGCAAAAATCCGAGATAAAATAACATTAAACAAATATTTGTGGTCTTTACCACTAACAAAAAAAAAAACAAAAACAGATTGCACCCTACATCTATGTTTTTAAATCACACACTCACACGACACACAGATGGGCTAGGTGACAAATGTTTTGGGGGAAGGCAATAAATCGAATTATTCTATTTACATTGCTCGCGGTAGACGCATGGCAATCGACAATCCGGTTCTAAAATAACGCCAAAGTGCGGCGTAGGAGCTACACCGATACTATCAAAATCTAAGGAAAAGAAATGGATCCCGTAGGCCCGTTTATTTTTTTAAATGGATCGGTTTATTATCGGACTATAAAGGAAATTAGTAATAAGATTATGTTAAATATATACAACGTGAAACGGAATTACGAAATACTGTTGAATGATGCATACGTATATTTCATAAGGAATCACCATGTAAATCAAAAGCATATTTATTTTTCCATACATACTTATGTAAACCATTCTAATTATTTACTTTTGACAACCCTATTGAACATAAAATTTCGATACGTGCATAGAACCTACACTACGCGTCTCGTAACTAATAAAGTGGCAGGAGTCACTTAATTTTATTTTTGCATGTGATGTTAGGGCTGTATCTGATTTCTTTCAGTAAAAACTATGGCAATTGATTAATCAAAAACTATTAGCGTTTCGGTTTCACAGATAAGTCTCAGAGACAGTAAATAATGTTCCTCTAAAGCCTCTGAAGTATTATTTCGGTTTTCATTTACACGTTGTATATAATATGAGCACACAAAACTCAGCTTTGATCTCGACCCGAATCTGCGATCAAAGATTAGTTGATGGACGTTCGATTCGAATAATTAAAAAAAACGCAATAACTTTCAGATTTTTTTTCATAGTAATTATAATAGGACCTAGTAAAGGGCCAACTGAGGGTCGGTTGAATACCACGGCCTATAAACACGCAAGGTACACATCCTTTATGGTGCCCTGTGTCCATTGACCATTGCGTCGAGACCTTACTTCTAAAATATGAAGTGGTATAGACTGCTATCTAGGACATATAATGCGCAATTCCGACTCGCGATTGAAGCGAATTTTTTCCGAAAAATCTTCGCCAGTGGTTTAACATGAGTGTAAAGTCGCTGTTGAGAGCAGTTGTTGCAAAAGTTCAGTTAGCCCTAATGGTTGCCAACCTCTGAAAGCAGATGGCACTGGAGTAAGAAGGAAGACTGTCTGGACTATTGCCTCCCCCCCTAATGAGCGATGGTCGCGTGGTACCTGCGAAGGGCGGCTGCGCAGTGAGGTGGGGGGGCAGCGCGCAGGCCGGCGGCTCGGCGCGCAGGTCGGGGATGGCGGCGGGCGGCGGCGGCGGCAGGCTCCGCCTGTGTCGCACGCCGTGTGCGTTGCTGTCCGCGGCCGCGCCCGCGCCCGCTACAAGCGCAAGACGCGCGTCAGCCGCGCTGCGATCTTACCGCACCGTACACGCTAACGCACTACCGCTACACTTCGTTTTTATTTTAACCGGCTTCAAATAGGAGGACGTTTTAAATTTATATTTATATATAAGGTTTTTTTTTTCAATGTGTGTTCGAACACAACTACCTCATATTGACGGGTTTGCAGAGTTTTTTTTTTATTCCAACTGTGTTGATAACGATCCCATTCGAATTGCATATACATGTGATGATGTGCTCCGGAACTCTTCATAATGTGACAGCAAATCAACATAGATCGCTGCTGTCGCATATTAACGTGGTGCGCCTCGTATACGCAAACATATGTACGAAAATGGCACGCTACTGACGTTAACTGAAATACAACGTACGTTCCAAACATTATCATTCCTTCACACATTAATTCTCACACGAAAGTTCCACACATACATAAGTACGTGTTCGAAAAAAAGATATCTACACTTGTTGTAACAAACAAGCACGCTGTGCAAGAGGCACGTTCAGTCATGGAAACGTGTTCTAAACATTATCATTCATTTCCACTAATACTCACGCACGAGTACGTCACGTATCCGCAAGACCGTAGGGGTGTGTGTCCAAGATAACTTCGCTCGTTGATACAAATAAAGGTATTTCCTAAATCTCATAATTTATTGAGTTACAAACACTAGCACGCAAGTGTACGTATGAGTACGGAAAAGATACGTTCGATCTTCCTCATTCAAACAATTTAACACAGCTATACAAAACTATTAAATACCTCCAATAACAGACAAAGACCTTAACAAATTTATACACTAATAATTTAGCTCACAGATAAACTAAAATTTGAATGCATTAAATTCTTCATATATATGTAGGCTCATTATCCAACCTAATCATGAAACCTTCCTTATATTTTTAACATATTGTAAGAATTTTGTCAGAATACTTAGTGCAGCGCTTGCACCGAGTATGAATGCAGTAATAGATGTACAGCCAATTAGTTAAATATATTTAGTAGAAGTAGTAGTAATTTATTAAGCATATCATTCCGTATTTAATAACCTGTTGTTTTAATAACTAGAACCAAATCTTATTAGTTTCCAACTTACCTGCGTATGCGCTTGAAATGGATAAACATTTATAACAAATCATAAAAATGAACTGAACGAAACACTACCGTTTTCGAAATAAGGGCACTCCCGAGAACGTGTACAATTAAAACACCCCTTAATTAAAACACTAAAATATTGTTTGCGTTACAAAAGCGATGCCGTCCACTTAATATACGTTTAGCTCAGACTAAATGACAAAATATATATGTAGGCAATAAATTTAACACATCCCCTGATAGTTAAGTTTAACTTAGTCTATTTTTAATCTGAGACAGTGAGTATATTAGTGGACATAGGACCTTTGATATTATGACCACATACTCCCATAGTTCTAGCATGCAATATTGATACATCATATAGGAAAATTATCTAAATTGTTCGTACTCACCACTTCCCGGGTATTTTACTGATTTAATTGGATGAACTTCTAACATGTTGAACAGATCTGCTAGCATTGCTATTAAGTTCTGTCGCATTGACCTGTAATGTGGAAAATAAATAAATATTAAATCAACAGTAGTTTGCAAATATTTTGCTTGCAGTTACAGGTTTTAATTACGCTAAATAACCGAGACCAAATACTATGAAACAAATTAAATGTAATAGTTGCGAATTAAAATAATTCACTTTCAAATAATTTACTTAACTCTACAGAGTAAAAGGCATATCTTCGACCTATAAAATGTTTTATTTACATTGAGCTTAGAAATTGAAGATTTATTCCACCCTCACACCAGTAGTGCCATTTTTTTCACTATTTTATTGTTCGTGGAAAAAGTAAGAAATTATTTTACACCTATCAATTTAGTTACCAGATTTATGTACAGAATTGGCACTGTTGCTCTACGAAACTATAATATAATGTATATAAGAAGCTCTCGTATTTTCTATAAACTCAACTCATATCTTTCGTATGATTTGAACTATAAATAATAAATATACAACGACAATACACACATCGCCATCTAACACCAAGGTAAGCGAAGCTTGTGGTATGGGTACTAAGATAGCTGACAAATAATTTTTTTGCACTGCGCCAACCGGCCGTCCTACCAGATGTCTGTGTGTCTACACACACAGTGTGTGATGTCATAGAACAGCATCTAGACTTATAGATTAGAGATATAGAACACGTAGTTGGGCAAACTGGTCTGGCAGAAGTACAAACTTTTGTAAACATGAAGTGGCGTCTTGAGAGGCGGCCATCCCTCACATCCAACAGGAGTTTAAAACTATCTTATACTCTTTTCCACGCTACAATAGGCATGATGGTTTTATCAAAATTTAAAAAGAAAATGGACTGTAACAATATAAATATTAGAAGCAAAATAAACTCGCTTTGCCGTTTACTAGGCTACCTAAAATTGCTAATTTATTCAAGGGCAATTGCATATTATTATTTAACAAATTACTGAATGAAATCTCTGAGATGCCTCTCAATACGTTCAAAGTTTATATAAAACGTAACCTTAAAGAAAAATCCTATTATAAGGTAAAGGATTACATAAACGTTAAAAAGGTTGGGTGTGAATTGCTCTAAGTTCATAGCTTGATATTAATTTACTGTGTTTTAATCTCTTTGGGCTCTTTTTAGATCAGGGCGCGTTTGGACCCCTCGTAGCTTTAGGTTCAAGTTGGCGATCGAAGTTATCACATTCCCTTTACGATTATATAAACATATACGTATGAACGCTTCATAAGTGCCTGTGATGGGCCTACATGAAAAAAGAAATTTTGAATTTCAAACCCCCGCATGCAATCGACGTCCTCTGTCTTCAAATGGGACACGTTCTGGGGTAAACTGGTCTGAATAAAGTCACAGACTAGCATCAAGTTTTGTAGATAATCTTATGGGAAGGCTTATATCCAATTATAGCTGTCTTATACTGTTAGTTATTGAAAACAATTATTGCGAAGGTTTTATCTTACCCCCGCATGTAAGTGACGTCCTCTGGCAGCATATGAAACACGTTGTGGGGCAAACTGGTATGGCAGAAGTCGTAGACCAGCATCAAGTTTTGGAGGCAGTCTTGAATGGAGGCCATCCTTCCGACGCGCACGGCCGACCGCGGCAAGTCTTCGGGACAGTAGAAGGAGATGAGGGCGGCCAACGCAGTTCCGTCGCAAAGCTCTTGGAGATTCTTCACCATCGGCACGTGTATCGATGTGTTCTCCTGAAACATACCATAGTTCGTTGACAAATTAGTAGCCTCGTGCGATAAATGAGTCCGAGTCAAGTTTACCAATCAGAAATCAAGTTTTTCTCCATAATTAACAAACCAAAAAAGGGCCGGGTTACATATTGTTTCACATAAAGAAAAATGAAAAGTCGCAGGTCGCAGATAAAAAATTATATGAATATTTTGCTTATAAAAATAGCATGAATGGCTATGAAAAGTGGTTTCTAACTTCGTGCCTATATGGAAGAATAGGAGCCTCGAGAGTCACTCAACGGGCGATGGAAAGAGCTATGGTCGGACCAGCTCTACGTGATCGTTAACAACATAGTTCAGCTAATTGGGAAGCTCTAGTGGCAATGGACGTGACATATAGGTTATAGAGCCGATAGAAGTTGGGACAGTGCGACCAGCGTTAAATGCAGCGTTGGTAGACCACCTGACTGCGTGAAGACAATATCAACGAGTCGCTGGGAGACCCTGGACGCAAGCGGCATAAGACCGTGGAATTTCGACCACTCCCTGGCGCAATGGTGAGAGCTCAGAACTTAAACAGGTGGTCCCGGGTTCGATACCCGGCAGGGGCATTTCGGAATTTATTATTTTTGAATTTTCTCTGGTCTGGAGGCTTCAACTTCAGCTAGTTACCACCCAACAGACAAAGACGTGCCGCTAAGCGATTTAGTGTTCCGGTGCAATGACGCGTAGAAACAGATTAGGGGTATTACTACCATACTCCCTAACAGGTTAGCCCGCTACCATCGTAGAGTGCAACATCACTTACGAGGGCTAACTTATAGTGGAATTTAAAAAAAAAAAACTACAAAACACTATCTATATCTAGCAGTGGATGTCCATCGGTTTATATGATGTGATGTTAATCGACAATAGCCTGTAGCAATCCACTACTGCTGGCCTCTCCCAACGGGAGGTTTTGCCCGCAATCGCCACGCTGGGCAGACGGGTTGGTGATCGCAGTAGATGGTAGTAGTAGCACAGAAAACGCTCCTGCCCGTTCTCCGTTATATTTCCATAGTCGCCTCGTTCGACACCCGGAATGAGGGGCGGTGAAAACTGTATTCTGATGTGTATGTACTAGGGGTACAGATAAAACAACAGGTACCTCAGCCTTATTGAGCGCCGCGCACGCCGCGTTGATCCAGCACAGCAAGCCGTCCTCGTGTGGTATCGTGGAGCCCGCGGGCAGCGGCTGCGAGGTTCCGAACCTCTGCGCCGCGGCAGACACCCGGTCCAGCGTGACAACCTCCCGCGCGTATAACGTCATCACAGCCTCTATCACAGCTAAATGCGCGCCCTGGAATTCCAGATTATATATAGCATGAGTCAATAAAGTCATGAATTAGAAGATATAGGTAGGAAGATGAGAAGCCTAGCCTACCTATTTTGTCCAGTGTTGTTCCAGCTACGGATTAAGAGGTCCTTAGATTGGGCCAAGAATTGCTAGGTACTATAACTAGGTGTTACACCGCCCGCGAAGTTATGAAAACAATGGCTTTAACGCTCGTGTGAGCACGTTAAGCTGTCTGTCTCGATTAATTATTATCAATTGACATACGCCGGCAATCATCGGCAAAGCAGGAATAGCATCGAAGTTGTTAATGTCCAACAGTAGGACATTAATAGCTTAAGGATGGCGATGGGCGTATCCAAAAAGCAAGAACTAAACCAAACTTGAGTCTCTCTATGCCAGCGCAGAACCTTATTACGACTCTGACTTCCTCACTTATCTTTCTTACTCCATTCATCCTTTTTTACTCTGAACTTTTGGACGCGCTTAAAACTTATCTTTTTGTGTTGTCAGGATCGGGTGTCTAGATCCTCTTTCGTTTCTTATGCCACTGACCCTAATTCCTATCTTAAATCAATAAAGAAAAGATCAGCAATATCCTCGGATCTAGAGTCTCCTTCTTCAAAAAAATAAATAGCATGGTCTTATTTTAATGTCCCTTTCAAGAACCTGACATATCGATTGTATTGAGGCAGCACCAAACTTGCTTTAACATTTTAAACGTCATTACAAATTATGCAAATAGAATAAATATATAGTTTTAATTCAAACATGCCCTCAATACTCTCGAAGATAAAATCGCGGCTAATAGGCTGCGTATAGAAACCAGCAAATCGCAACAATCCGTTGTGATACGAACGTCAATCACGTGACACTATTGTAGTAAATCTTAATCCAATAAAACGGCAATGGGAACAAATCTAACTGTTTACATTAAAGTAACGTTATAGTCTACTTGCAACAGTGTTTATTCAATAATCTGTAGAACAATCTCCCAGCTAATTTAACAGCCTACGATCGACCTCACCAATGCTCAATACCGTCGTAATGATTTGCCAAATACGCAGATAAATTATGGATAAATGCTTTTGGAATTCTGTGCAGGTTAATATAATATTATGCTACGGTTTACAAATTCAATCGTAGGAAGAACAATGCCATTTTTAACTGCCATTAAAAATTACATCGCTTTTGCAAGTTTAGGCAATCATTTGAAGAACTAAATGAAAAATAAATAAACATTGCATACCACTGTTTGTTTGCCCGCGATTACATACATAAACAGTGACACCAAAGTTACATACGTAATGCACTTGGTTTTTATTAAGTAAATGTCAAAAATATTTTGTACATAAAATATGAACAATTGTTGAGTAACTTTTCAAGTATACAAAGACCTAATGAAATGCTGCAGTTAATATGTTAATTTTCTTTAACTGAGCATGATGACTTGATTCTATAGTCAGATGAATGACTGATGATGACTACGGATTCTATCGCTAACATCTTTTCGCCAGCTGTTTATCAGGCTAGAAGTCGTCCCTTGCTGGGGTCTGATCACAAGGATATAACGACTAGAAATTATTGAATTAGCTTAATAATGGAGTGGTGTTGACGAAATGAGGAAAGCTACCTTAAGGTTCCGAAATTTGAAGTTAATAAATAAATATACTACGACAATACACACGTCGTCATTAAGCCCCAAAGTAAGCGTAGCTTGTTGATGATGATGAAGATGACTGAGGAATATTTTTATGAATTATATAGGTAATCATAAGTACTTTTAATATACAGATGATCACCCACACACTGAAAAACATTCATGTTCATCACACAAACATTTTCCAGCTGTTTGCATAGAATCCACAGCCTTGGACTCAGTCGCTGCACAATCGGCCGTCAAAGTTATTATCACTGCACATGTTTAAGTCCATTGATCCAGCTTTGGAGCTAGGGGGGGGGTCCACATAGTCGTGGTCAAGTCGAGAACTTATGATTTAATTTTGATGACAATAGATAGAAGTAAAAAGTAGGTATTTTATTAAAGTACCTAAGTACTGTACTTAAATTTTTTTATTCTTTATTGTACACGTACATAATGCCATCTTCTCTTGAAGACATCCAGAGAAGTATTATCACTCACGGAATGAGGGGGGGGGGGGGGGGGGTCCATGACCCCCATTACCCCCCCCCCCCCCGGAGCTTGTTCCAGGACTCAGGTGGACCTCTACTTGAACTAATAATGATTTTATTTATATATTTCGTCACCATACAGATTTTATGTAACTACAAACCTTCAATACTTTGGGGGGGGGGGGGGGGGGGGGGGGGGGGTTTCATGACCGCCATGACCCCCCCCTAGATCCGCCGTTGAGTCCGCCAACCCGCATCGGGTCAAAGGTGGGCCGAGACTTGTGCCCAGCAGTGGGACATTAGTAGGCTGAGTATTTTTTATTAATATAACTGGGCAGGGTGTTACCAGCAAATCGATTGACGCCATTTTGGCGCTATAAGTATTGAAACTACTATACGGGTGTTCGAAGAACTAGCTTTTAAAATACTAAAAACACTGATAAGCCTGACTAGGAAAATAAAAGACCTTGTCTGGGGGCGCTACATTTGAATAGAAATAATATACCATTTTACAGAGTGGATATAAAATATTAGTTTTATTTCTATCCGCAATACGGCGAGGCTTTTAACTTTCCTGATCATGTTTTTAATATAGAAGAGTTCTAGTATGTCCAAAGACGGCGCTTCAAATGGGGACAAGACTGCGTCGCTTGTTATCATATAAGGACAAACAGGCCAGTGGTAATAATAGAGGTTAGTGGCTGATGATACAGATGGTTATCTTACCATTTTAATCGGGTTGGTCTGTATGAGCACAGTCTCGGTGAGCGCGCAATCTGGCGGGTCAGGCACTTGTACGCCCTTCCGCGCGAGGGTCTGCAGGATGTTCCAGTGGTTTAGACTGTGGTAGTTCGGGTCCGAGTACATGTTGGCCAACGCGAGGCAGTAAAGCTCCGCGTTGGCCAAGCCACCAACTATGGGCGGCTTTAAGTGCTCTTGATCCTGGAAATGGAGAAGTTAAATAATTAAACAACGTAAGAAGTGGGAAAGCGGGGTACCGAATTCCCGATTATGTACACTGCATATTTGCTAACTTTACTTATACCTATCTTTAATTACATTATATTGTAAAGCAAATGAGTTTGCGATAGTAACATTTATATGTTACTAATCAATGATGGAAAATATGTTTTGGAAATATAAAAAAAACAACAGCGATAAAATAAATAAAAACAAACACAATACAATGACATTCTCTTTATGTGGCCCTGCTTGTTTATATTATTTTATTAACAATTTGGAAATATACTTTACTATAAAAAGTAAAAACTATATTATTTATTTATAAATAATAAAGTTGTTATTAAAATGCATATAAAAAAATCGTTACCGACAGGATTTGGACCTGCAAGCGCGGTTTGAGCCCACTAAGTTCTAGTTCTAGTAACTACGGCTCTGATTCCACCAGTGCTGAAATTAATATATGACCGCATATAGTACCGTAGTCACATATATCTCCTCCAAGTGTAGGCGAAAACACTTTTATTATTTAAATATTATTAATAAATAAAAGCAATAACCTAACAATATAAACGATTTTGATGACGACGAAGATCACGTACGTTAAAATAATCAAAATTTTTATCAGACAAATCAGTTTCGTGGGCCACTTATTAGCGGCAGGTATAAATTTGTCGATTCTAAGTGGGAGAAATTTTGTTTCGTGGATTCTGCGGTTCGTTTTAGTATAGCGTATTGATTGATACGTATCCACCTAGCCTCGATATTGTACCGCTGTCCTTTACAATTAAAACATCTTCTTTTTCTTACGACAACGCGCAAGCCAAATTGATTTTCAGAAGATACAAAAACATCTCTTTTATTATTATACAAAAATAAATAAATAAATCTACAACGACATTACAGACATCGCTATTTAGCTCCAAAGTAAGCGTAGCTGGTGTTATGGGTACTTACTACTAACATGACTGATGAATAACTTAAATGAATAATACATAAACACTTATAATAAAACACACATCAGACACTGAAAAACATTCATGTTCATCACACAAACATTTTCCATTTGTGGAATCGAACCCACAGCCTTGGACTCCGTAAGCAGGGTCGCTCCCACTGCGGCCGACTGGCCGTCAAATATCGCATGTGTATTAATGTCAAAAATAAAGGTTTTTCGTAACAATATATATATCCTATTTTGCAAAATATGGTAATAGAATGTTTCTTGTTTGTCCTGAAATCTTTGGTAAATTCACCGGCGCGGTTTTTTTAGCTTATAGCGACGTTTTAGTTTATAAACTGCATTATTATAGTTTTTCGCAACCTTCTTCAAACTTTCCGATGGTAATCGAAAACGGTATCTGCTCGTACCATGATTATGTGGAGTAATGACGTCATAATTAGTATACATAATATAGAGATACAAATCTCTACTTTAAAGGTTAGGACATACCATGGACAGAACTATTGCGATAATCTTCTGTCTTTGGGTTTAAATGATGCTGTCACAGATAAGACTCTTAAACATTTGAAACAGGTAAGCTAACCATGAAACATTGTTTTTTTTTTTAAATCAATCTATAATTTTTTATTTAAATTATTTTTTAAAACTTATTTAACAATAGTGTCTAAGTATATAATTTTAGCTTGATTTTATATTAATATAAGAACAATGTAATTTTTTTTAATTACTTTTTTAGTAAATTTCCTAAACGAACTGCCTATTTTATTTTTAACAATCTAAACGTCACCCTGTAATGTTGGACTTTTCTGACGAAAGTTGGCCAACCGTCATCATGTCTATAAAACTATGTTTGTTAAGAAAAAAAACGTCCGTGATAATAAGTAAATACTCATACTGCAGGGTGTGACAACGTTACGTAATGTAGACCTAGAGACAAACCTAGCGCCGGGTGTGGTAGAGGATGACGTCACGAGTAAACAGCTGGGATTCATTTGTTATGTGTGTCTAAGTGTATTGCATTATTGCGTGACCTCTCATCAGGTAGCGACCGCATTGATCGCAACAGAGTCGCGTACGCGAAAAACCTAATGTAATGCGCCAATGGCTTAAGTTGCTTAACGTGGGTACGATCTTCGAATCTTTTCTTTAAGTCCAGTAAAGTTAAGTTTTGACGACCTCCCTGGCGCAACGGTGAGCACTGAGGTTTTAAGTGGGAGGTTCTATCTTCGGCAGGGGATTCATGAATTTATAATTTCAAAATTTTCTCTGGTTCGGCCGAACACAGCTAGCCACCGCGGATGAAGACGTGCCGCTCAGCGACTTAGAGTTCCGGTACGATGTCGTGTAGAAACCAGTTGGGGTATGGGCTTAATAAAACTGCATTCCCCTTAAATGTTAGCTCGTTACGAACTTTGACTGCATCATTACTTACCACTAGGTTTTAGTGCACTCGAGGGCTAACTTTTAGTGGAATAAAAAGAAAAACAAGAAAAAAAAGTTAATGTCAACAATAACTTTATACAGAAAGGCCTGTTTACAAACACAATTAAAACGTTTTCTATTTGCATCACTGTGCGGTGATGGTAGTAAATTTATACAGCAAGCTAAAGGTAAGATATTTATTTACCTATGTAATGGAAAAACCCGCCTTCGGAGCGTTGTATCCATTTTACAATTAAACGTTATGTGGTTCCAACGTTTTCATAATTTGACAGCAAGAATTTATTTTAAAATACAACACAAAACGGAAAACGGCAATATACTTTTATAAAGCATTCTAGAACTTTACAGTTATTATATCAAGGAAGCAAACATGCTAACAGTAGGTATCAGACCCATAGTTACCGACCATGTTCAAGAGCCAAACTTTGGTCTTCAGACACTGGGCCAGGCACATAACTCGGGAGAACCGACGGACTGGGGTTATAAGGTTGAACAGCGACGTCGCACCGGTAAACGCGGCGTTAGTAGACCCCGATGAGGTAAACGTATGGCATCAAACGAGTCGCAGGGAGCCGCTGGGCCCAAGCGGCACAAAAACGTGGTATTTAGAACTCCATACAAAAGAACTATGTCCAGCAATGGCCGGCCATTAGATGGCATAATGATGATGAAAGTTAGGTTTCAATCCTTAAGATGCTTCGCGCTTCAATAGTAAACAGGTGAGGAAAGCATTTGATCGAAAGATTCCTGAGCACACACCTCGAATTGTATGTTGTATAGAATATTACAAGACGGACAACTTTACGGCGATAGTTAAAACTCCGAGCTGGCATCAACTGGATGCTTAATATGCTCTTTTAACGCTGCATAAAAGAGCAATACAAGAGAAATAAATAAAGTGAATGAAAACACTTTTATTGTTCACAACAAAAAGTCCAGAAAATAGGTCAAACTTGAAAAATATCTTATTCAAATGCATTAGTCAATAGGCCTAGGGGTTAGCTAAATTAGTATAAAAACGGAACAGGTTTTCTTAAAGGTTTACTTATGTTGAATGTTACAGCATCGAAATCACCGTCTCATTAACCGCAAAACGATCGATTGAATTGACCACTAACCTTATTAAGCCAATCTATAGTAGGGCAGCTCAACATAATAAGGACATTCGGATAAAAGAACCATATTTTGCCAGGTTTACACCACAAAAAGTATAGGAAATAGCAAATAATCACTATTTACACAACATTATTTGGCTTCGTTAGCGATTTATCCCGGGCATGTTATGGCGTAAGCGACAGAGCTACAGAAAATACTCAAAGCATTGGATGTGACTATTAATAACGATAAAATTATCATATCAACCCATTACCGGCCCACCACAGGGCACGGGTCTCGCCACGCTGGTCCAGTGCGGGTTGTGGACTTCACACGCCTTTTGAAAACATTATGGATAACTCTCAGGCATGCAGGTTTCCTCACGATGTTTTCCTAAACCGTCGAAGCAAGTGATATTTTACTTCATTAAAACGCACATAACTCAGAAAAGTTAGAGGTGCTTGCTGGGATTCGAGCTCTGCCTCCCGAAATTGAAGCCAAAATCCTAGCCACTGGACTTTCGCCGCTTAGCCTAGTAAGGAAGTTAAGGACATTTTAAGGTTACTTAGACTTAAACTGTTGATAGATACCATTTCTTCCGTAATATACTTATTTTTGACTTCATAAAGACAATGTTATATTTGCAATATCGTGTTATTCGACGATAAGCGGCCCCACTACAAGTAAGCCAATTAACATATTAAATTCATTCACGCTAATACTAAGTTAATTGCCATCAACCCAATGGAAACGTGCTCTTAGTATTGGTGCTAGTTTTCATAAGTGCCTGTGATATGAATGTACATGAATAAAACATTTTTGAATTTGAATTTGAATTGGAATTTGAATATGTATTTAACTCATCGTCATTATCCCACGACTGGTCACGGATTTCCTCTCAGAATGAGGGTTCAGGACATAGTCCGCCACGCTGGCCGAGTGCGGATTAGTAGAGTTCACACACATTATGGAGAACTCTAAGGCATGCAGATTACATCACGGTGTTGTCCTTCACCGTTAAAGTGATATTTTAATTACTTTAAAATAAAAAACGCACATAACTCCTAAAAGGCATAGGGGCGTGCCGGGTATCGAAAGCGGTCCTACTGCTGTAAGATAAGTCGAAGATCTAACCACTAGGCTATCACCACTTTACACAATTATTGAAATGACAATCAATATCCAGTCTATGATCTATATAGGTGGGAGACCGGGAACACAAGAGGTTCCAGCGGGATTTTGAAAACGGAATCGAACGCGGATGAATTTTTCATGTTTTGGTTAGGGCATACGCACTTAGGCATAAAACAGGAAGAGGAAATAAAATTTACAACTCTTCTGCCTATACTACTTTATAGCTAGTGTAGGAATTGTTTTTGTGTACGTATGAAGTGCACGCTACTGAAAGGACACTCCCATCTTTAGTTTTTAGAGGTCTTGATTTTGTTAACCTAAAATGGTATTGTTGCTTGAATAAAAAAAAATCTTATTTAAAAAAAGAACAACTCATTTTGCTTTGTAGATGATGAGCGTTTCAATTTACATGATTCAATTAACTGGTAAGCAAAAAACTTATAAAATACGAACGCGGGCGGGTATCGGTAAGCCCACACGACACATAATAAAGTGCCACGTATAGTTCGCACACTCAAATAGTTTGCAGTACACCCACAGGCTATTTTAGATTGTGTGACAATAAATAAAATAAATTATTATTTCATCACTGCTGATGCCCTCTTAGGTATATCGTTCTCGTTTATTACGTTTCTTTTACAAATTCCGTGGGCACCGTTTGTTGTCATGGGATATAAAGTACCATGTTACCTAACTCCATGACAAAAATGAAGGTGATTTGTCTGTAAGTTAGGGCATGAAGGAAGGACAATCATTTCGCATTTATAAAATTAGTTAGGATTTAGAAATTTACTTATTTCCAATAATTACAATAATGACACAACAAAAAATATAATTTCTAAGTATTGCTAATCTTAATCCCCATTAGGCCAAAAGTGAGCCTGCCCTTCGAGTATAACATTGCAATTTCAATTAAACTCTTAAATTCCTTGGAGTGTCAATGAACTTTAGAATTAATTAACTTCACATTTAAACGCTTAAAGAGCAATTTTCCATGATAGCTTTAGCGCCGAAATGACTATAGTCAATCAACAGATAAAAACGGTTATTTTTATTGCTTAAAAGTTAAGGAAAGCTGAAGGTTCGCCAACGTTTTTAAAAGGAAATGTCAGCTGTTGTTCATTGTCAGCCAAGTTATAGATAATTATTAACAGAATTTAACTATCATTTATAAGAACGTTAATTTAAACTTAAGAATAGTTTAGCTATAGGTGGGGCGAATAATTACGATTCCCATGGAATGAGCGAAACTAGCACTAAAAGTGATATACTAGTTCCTTCTAAGGATACGGGAGCCTCACAATATGTGCCGGGGTTGGTGAGGTGATTATTGTTCGGTAGGAATCCCTCCACCAGGAAATTTCACTTTTATAGTAAACAAATGGTAAATAACTATCACGGTTTTATGATTCAGCTCCTAAACTGTGTTTTAAGTGATGAATGTTGATTACAGCATTCCTTAGTATAAAACCAAAACTACGCAGATCCAAACACGCCATATTCTAAGAAGCAGCCCGCAAAAAAGGCAAGTAATCCATATGGTAATATATTCTTATCACCATAACACAATGATGCCAATTCCGATGTACATAAATCTCAAAAATAAACAGACATAACGTATCTAAAAATATTAGTGCTTTTCCGTACCCACTTTTTCCCTACTATTTTTTAGGCCTGCAAATGTTTTTTTATTTAGAGATATGTGTAAAACCGATTTGTCATCATCTGTCACTTAAAACTATCAGTATGTAGCCAATAATTTCTATCTGAATATGCAAATCTTTTATAATCCACTAGGTATATTAAAATAGTATTTTTAGACTTGCTTTTAATGGGAATCGAATCCTAATCACATTGAATAAATAGTCATTTGACATAACGAAAGAATTGCAAAAAAATTACCTCTGTTACATTCTCAACTGAGATGACAGGCATTAGTGATATTAAAAATAACGTAGCGCAACGGAATTAGCGACTGCATCGCCGGTTCATATTTAAAATACAAACAAACGTATAACTTTATACGCTATACACTTACAAGCTATGGTGTTCCGCCTCGACGACTAGAACTGTTTTGATGGAAATAGCCACTAATGAATGTATGGAATAATAGAAGTACAATCAACGTCACAGCTTGTATAGTATTAGTATAGTATTCATGACAGAGCTCGTCCGCGGAACTACTACAGCCATGCATCTTTCTCCCGTCAAGCAGCCTTCGTCAAAGTCCGTGATTGTTGGTAAAATTACACTTTAACGGATAAAGGGCGGCAATTATTAAGACGTGTTCTCTGCATGCCCCGCGGAGGTTGTTCTGTTAATAGGCGATAGTTTTCCATTTAACATCAGGTGGGTGGGTTTATCATCTACTTAGTCCGTCAATTATTACTTTAAAATATATACAAATATGTTATGAGCTAATATAAAGAATAAATGTTTATGTTTATTGCAAACTTGCCGTGGTCACTTACCGATAAAATCACAGTTAAGTAGCGTCAGCAACCATTTATGCATATACAGTTTCTATATAGTATATAGTTTCTGAACGGTGTAAGGGATCTTTTTAAAATTCTCGAAATGGTAGGATAGTTAGAAGGTGAGCGAGCTTTGATTGATCGTATTCAAAGACCCATGTTTTGTATAAAAACGAAGAAATTAAGTATTTAAACGAAGATATCACACCCATCTTAATAAGTTTGATATTTTCAAGGTCACAGTCTGTAGCGAGTCACTGTAATCTGACATCTAGTAATCTTAAGATATATATTTGCTATGGCTTTCGAATGAAATTCAGGTCAAGCTCTATCTAAGGCTACAGTGGACCGAGTATGATAAGAATTGGAGCAATCTTTACGTCTGCCTTAATGATTAGTCTTGATAGCTCTTCAGAAATAAGGTTATTCTAACAAGGGAAGAGAGATTTCCCGGACAAGGCAAAAATAAGTCAAGGCATCGTTGCACTCGGAGGAAATCTCAGAGCCTATGGATTTGTATTTAGGAAAGGACAGCACGCCGTTACTAGGTCCAATTCCCTCATAAATCGCTTCCAAGATCTCCAGAACTCCATATCCGATTGCTTAGAGCAAAATTGTGTTCTGGGGAAAATGATTGCAAAACCAACAGTTCCATTATAAAAGTTGTTATTATCTCATTGCAATGGTTGCGATTGTTAGTATTGGTACTTAAGGTAATATTTTGTGTTTTGGGAATGCAATAGTGAAAAGGTCAGCCAGGCAGACAGCGCTCTGATCGTCACATTAGAACTATCATTCTATGACAAGCGACCGGTTTGTGTAGATTTAATTACTTTCTTGTTGTTAAACCAACATTCTACCAGCCAAGCTATATCGTCAAGCAAATAAAGTCCAAGGCCGTTGTGTAGATTCTCCTTACCTCAACACTTCGTCAAGAGAATCGATAAACAAACATTTATATAGCCCACTGTACCACAGACTTGTGTTTTGCTTTTAGATATTTCTAAGTCACTTTCGTTTCCTGATTGTGGTGTCTATAAGGTCGAGATTGAAATGCAGGTAGATGTTGGAACAGTGGGTATTAGGTATAAATATAGAGGCAGTGCAACGTTCCGTAAAAATAGTCACTGCCATTTCCGTCTTCGGGAAACGGCGATCTTTTGTAATTTTCTTCGTCGCTTAACGAGTTTGGTTCATTAATGTTCTAACCGTCTACACATACCTACAATAATATTTTATTATGTTTTCTCGACGTATCTGGCTGACTTCAGAAACTGACCTCGAAAATTACGAGAAGGTTGCCCTCAAGAATACGATAGGTGAATATGTGGTTGGTGAAGAGTAGTTAGGCTTAGCTGTGATATAGCAGATAAATCGTTGGAAAGGCAAAGTTGGTCAAAGACTGTAATTATGGATGTGAAGAGGAGTCTGGAGGTACTGTTCGGCATTCACCTTTACTCTTGTGTTTCCTCTCGGGATGTTAACCCTCCGGTGTCAGTCTTTACATCTGATAATGCAATGTCATATCGGCCATGTATTGCAGCAGGGTCTTGGATCGTTAGCTATGTTCTACCTCCCTCTCCTATGAGGAGACCGCAGCATGAAACATTTATTGACTGATGATGTTGTGAGAATGGAATGATTATACAAGATAGGGTGGTTGGAAGAAACTGAACTGAACTAAACGAGGAAGTTTTAGACCGAGTGTGGTGGCGCTATTTAGAAAAGGTCATTTTTAGTAAAACTAGAAATTTTTGGGACTGAGCTCGTCATTTCTGCGGCAAAGCAGCATTACTCTCGACCGGGACACAGCAACGATTGCTGTATTTCGGTCAGAAGGGCGTGGTTGCCGGTGTTATTACAGGCACATGATGCTTAGCACCTACGCGTCAGAATGCTGGATAAAGGACGGCACTTTGCAGAACGTGCCCCTCACATACCCTGCGAACTGTTGTTCTGTTTATAGGCGATGGGTTTCCACCAAATGGGTCATCTGCTTTGTCTGTCATTCATAAGTATACAAAAATCTAAATCCACTATTTCCCAACCGTCTAGAGGTATATATTTGCCTATAGTAGTTGTTCATTATGTGGATGTAACTTTAGGCAATCGGTTTCGGGTCGGGCAAAATTAAACTCGTCAACAGTTGTAATAGTAGGTAGGTAGTTACTATTTATTAGATTCATCTCTAACTTACGCTACTTACAAAGGATATGACAAGCACTCGAGCGAAGCTGCGGGTAGAGACTAGTTCATTATTCATTATCAACCATTCCTGTCTACCACAGGGCACGGCGCTCGCCTCTTCTTATCTCATCTCACTGGTAAGAGTGCGTAGACTAAACACTCCTTTGCAGTAGTAAATTATTTATATTATATATTTCTTTAGTTATTAATTGACAAACTGGAGACAATTATCTCCCCGGAGAAAGAACAAAAATGTATCATTTACAGCTTTATCAACTCTCAGAGTATTGGAGCACAAGTGGAAATAATATATGTGTAATAATAAACGGGGTTAAACCTCTCCTATTCAGTGTTCCCGTGCTTTATCAGGTGGATACGTTACTTATATCCCTTGTCAGCAGGGCTAGTACAAGCAGGAGACACAATTTATATCCCCTGATTATATCCCCTGACAGGGGATATAATTGACGTGTCCACCTGATAAAGCACGGGAACACTGAAAAGGAGAGGTTTAACCCCGTTTATTATTACACATATATTAATTCCACTTGTGCCCAATACTCTGTTCCACTTGTGTCCACCTGCTAAAACACAGGAACATGAAATAGGACAGATTTAACCCTGCTTATTATTACACATATATATTTGGTTATTATTTACACTTGTACGCCAGTTGCTCTGAGAGTTATCCTTTTCCCGGGGAGATATTTGTCTCTAGCCGTGCTGGTGATATAATCGGGGGATATAATATATATCTTCTGCCAGCTGTGGTATATTGCGCTACTTAATTGAATTAATAAATGAACTGGTCATTCATCATTTTTTATCGACCGAAATATTACGAGTAGGTGCACAAAAAAAACCCGTTCTTCCGTGATTCCCACAATAAACAACAGTTACATTTGAAATGAATCAACAGTATGAAATCGGTGTTCCGATTGACTCAACCGCTCTCAACAACGTCCATACCTTTTACTCGCTTATGATTCATGATATTCTCATTTCTTAATTAGTTCTTTGGTGTGATACGGATTAAGAAGTATGGTTGTAATAATATGTTAGTTAATTATTATATTAAATAGATTTCTTTAGAAATCCTATCAATAAATTATAATAACATTATTATATTCATTAATTATAAGGTGAAGACAGCGTTCATACCACTACGTGGTAAGTATTTACAAAGTCAAATCACATCGATTATCTCTAGGAAAGCGCTATCTTAAATAGCGTTTCACGCATTTTTAGCCAGCTATCAGCGATGTGAAGGTCAAATTGCAGTTTTTTTCTTCAATCAGAGTCCTGTGACTACTAAATTAGGGACAAGTATTTAAATAAACAAATATCATATTCTTTGCTATCAACAAATAATAATTATTAGCATTAGTGATCAAAGTAAATCAATATGCATTTATTAGTACTTTGTTAAGCAGTTTTGTTACGTGAAGACTGCCTGTTTGTAGTTACTATTTCACTATTCTGAAAGGGAAATTCAATATCGCTGGCAGGAAATTCAGCAATTGCTCTTTTCCAACACAAAAATATTTCTCAATCGTTATTTCATCTTATGTGAGATGAATACTGAACTTACTTCTTTTTTAAGGAAAAGTAACTATAAGAAGTAAACAATTGAAGGATTTTAACATAAGGCAAGATCCTTAACAGCCTTATGGCGTATCGTAGGAAAGCACTAATTTAAAAGAAAAAGTATTTATTTTAAAATCTACTTTGATAATTGACTTATCTTTAATTATTTTAAAGGCTGTATCATCCATCGATTATTTATAATCAAATGTAAATATACAATAGCTTCTATAGGTACACATCGTATAATAATTCTTGCATGCGAAAACATCCAGTGTAAGTGAGAGTTAAGTACTCTAAAAATATAAGTTCAATTTTCCTTCAAAGCGAGATCAAAGTTTAGGGCGTTTCTTTTTCACTTGTTACAAAGTTTCATTTTTAATAAGAAAGCTGGGAAGGTAGGTGGTTATACAGATAAACAAAATCTCGCCGCCTCTCTCCTTGACCTGCAACCCCATCTGCCGCCGTGCAATTTGTCGCCAGCGTCGCGTCGTTGCGTTTTATTTGTCGCGGCCGTCTCGCTGTGTTCTTTTATTGGATTTGTTTAATTGAAACACAAGGCTTCTGTAGTTAAACGATCTACATACATACATTCATGTATTTCATCAATTTACATATTATATCCGTGTATTCAATCGATTTACATACATGCATGGATTTAATCAGACATTTTATCAGGCTTTCGCGTAACTTTGTCTTTGTCTCTGTCTGTATTTGATCATAGAAAGTTTTGACTTTTTCCTTTATAAAAAAAAATATCCGCTTCCCTTAAGAAATAGTAACTACAGAGTATTTGACTGAAAACGCTAAAGTTTTGATTCTAACATAAAAGCAAAGGGAGAAAAAAAATATATGGACGACGAAGTCAAAGAATCAAGAAAAATTGGTCAACAAATATAGCGTCTTGAAATACATTTAATATGCAAACCGCACAATATTGGCATCAAGCAGTGACATGTTCAGTTATAGAACAGATTAAATGGTCCTTGAACTATTGGACATAGTAGGCAGTGGCCAGAGGACGCGCAATCGAACGCGTATCAACATTAATTTACCAGTCTAAGGGGCTGCACAAACGTAGACCCTTTTTGCACGGAGCAACTTTACGAGAAACCGTAGTCGCGTCCGGAACCGACAGTGGCACTGGCACTGTACAACAATTTAACAATTTATTGAAGGCTTGGGTTGAGCAACATAAGTTAACAATTTAGTGGACGCTATAAGCCTACAAGAAAATGATTTATCGAAAGTAAATCCTGCTATTTTCGCAATTGTTGTTATTGGCTTGATTTCAAGTAAGCTCTAGTTCAATTAACGCATTGTAACTAATATCAATAGTAGAATAGTCTTAGTTAATCGGAAAGCACTCGTCAGTCGTTTCAGTGTTCCTTAAAAAACATTTAATTTCGAACATCAAACAATTTCCGATCGACAATTGGCATATTTAGAGCTATTAGAAACCATGTCTGCGTTTCCGGTAAAGATAATAAAAATTAAATGAAAATAAAAACTATTAACTTTTTGTTGTCGACCTGTCCCCCAGTCAGTGAGATAGTGTGTCCACGTGTCTAAAAGAGAATCTATGACAAGCGTAAGCAATTTTTATGTTGTTTGTAAACAAAGTGAAACGAAGTCATGATCATCGCATTACATAACGTTCACGTTGTATAATAGAATGCGACAGCAAATTCACAACATCACGATCATGTTCAACATTTCTAACAATGCAAAAGTCAAGTAATTCATTGAGTAGGGCAAGTTGTCTTTTAGTCCAATGACGACTTCATTGGAAGATTGGAAATGATAACGACTTCACTGCAATTATAAAACTTTCTACATAGTGTAGAAATTTTATTGTCAGTTAGGTCGTTTGACTATTAAACTAAATATCTAGCGTTGGGTGTACCAGCAGTTTATTTTTATTTTTTGTTACCAAGAGACACTTCTTCGTCAATCTTTGTTTTCTTCATTTATTATTATTCATTATTGAAAATAGAAGCTTAAAACCACTCGCTGACTGATCACGAACTTTGCAAATTCAAATCCCCTTGAGGACCGAGCTGTACATTTGATTGACAGTTAGTTAATCTATTAGAATACATTTTGGGTGAAGCGTTTGCAACCTAGTCATCATAAGACAGTGTTATTGCTCCCATGTGAACACGAACAACGGTGTTACCCAACCCAAAATTGTAGCCGAGCATTTTTTTGGCATTTTAAACGGTCACATAATAACTAATAACTCGCGTGGTCGCCAACTGGCGCTCCCAAAAGCACGCGATACCAACTGAGAGGCAGAGGCTCGCGTGCTGAACGCCAGCCCCATGTAACGTTGGATCAATACAATACCGCTATGGTTTTGCTTGAACTTCAAGGACGATCCAACAAATGGCCAGATGCTATCCTGAGGTATAAATAGCTTCCCGTTTTGAATGCATTATGTCTTCTCAGAAGACGCTTGCATACAATCCTTGTTTTGTGAAAACACTAGCAACCCGCCCCGGCATCGCACGGGTGCAATGAAGATACTAAAGTGGCAAAGGCATTTCAAAAGTTATTAATAATAATCTGATTAATTATTATGATTAGTCTGTATACAATTCCGAGTAACATTAATGTGATCTATGTTTTAAGGTTTGCAATGTAAGCTCACGAAAATATGTTCGTTACTTCATCATTACAAATTAAACAAGTCACATCTTTGGATTTCTTTGCTTTTCACTAATATGCATATTTTCTAAACATAAACCTTAGTCTTAAATCGTTCTATTGGTTGCTGAAAACTCTATTCAAATACTTTGTTAAGTTAAAAAGATCCAACCGTACAAACTGCGCGAGCGACTTTGTTTTATACTATGTAAAGTTTATCTATAGTTATAGGTGCTTAACTAATATTATATCGCGCAAGAATTTGTGAGAAATATCTTGCTTTGATCCATATAATGGTACCAATATATGGTACCCTATTTAAAAAAAAATAGGAGTCTGTTCTCTGTTTAAAGGCGATAAGTACCGGTCGAATTTCAGTACTTCGTATAATTTTGTACAAAAAAAAACAGTACTTAGGTACAAACAGAGTTAATGTATAAATAAAAATTATATATTTTATACATTTAAACAATAACTATACCTAATGCAACAGGTTACTAATCAACTATCGTTGATATTGTATTTTATTTTTAAAAATTACATTCGCATTATTTATGTAATGAATTTATTTTTAACCTCTGATACAAAAAAATATCACTTTAATCGATTGGTCTGTCTGTACGTTGAACTGTTTCTGGCTAGACAGATTTGAGTGCAGAGCAATTTTCTAATTGAAATTTGAGGTTAAAAGTTATCCTAAACTTATCCGATGCAGAGATGCAAGTTCTAATGAAAGTTTATATCAACTAATTTAACAAGTTTACAAAGTTCAAAAACTAAACTACTACTACTTTTATAGTACTATATACAACTGCGTTATATACTTATAATCTAAAAACAAATAGGTAGGTGCCTTTAAAAAACTTTAAACCATGAGCGAATAACAAAGATCTGATATAACAAAAAGACGTAGTCAGTGGCCGTAGTGGCTTTTCAACACTGCCAACAACTGTGACCGTATAAACCACCAACTTCGTTAAAGTTTATCGGAATATGTGTCAGTGTGAAATTACGTAGTCGGGTTATGAAAACACTTACCTCGTGGTCTCTGTAGAATGGCTCTAGGAGGTTCTCCGGTACCCGGTTGTTGAATGCCTTCGACAACAGCCATTTAATCGACGCTCGCTGCTTTGACTGTAACAATGAGACAATTCGATTAGAGCCAAGAACGGTTTTGGAAGTACGGAAATAGGATGGCAAAAAGTTTTTTTTACGTGCTAATGCGTAATTGAATGCGTAGTAAACGCATTCAACCAAAAGCCCTACAAATGTTTACTCAACTTAATAACTCCACCAATAAATACATATTAAATTAGCGGAAAACGAACAGACTCGAGTTCAAGTTCATATCCTACTTCAAAAGATTTGCAAGAGAATTGTATCTTTTGGCTTACCACATATCGCCCGCTATGTTCTTTATTCTTCAAAACAGCGACCATTTCTATGCGTATGCCTTTTTTAGATTATTCAATTTATTATTTATTTATTTTTTGTGTACAACGTATCTCTTTCTTTTTTTTATTTCAATACAATTAAGTATTATTAAAGACCAATGTCTTCTAAAGTGTCAGGTTTCTGAGGTGTAATCTAAGTTATACTGGTGACACTGATTTATGCAGGTTTTATGAAGCGGCCGCTATTTTGGAAAAAAAACTTAAAATGACTAACATCATTATTTACTATAAGAGTTCCTCGTTAAAACTGTAATAATCGAATGAAATCACAACTTTATTTATTCTAATAAGCTTATTGAAGGAACTTTTGATACGTCACATTTGTTACTTTAGAATTTAAATGATGGTCCTGACATCGTAAATACCGAATTTAAAACCAAAATACAAAAACATTCTGAAATGGTGGTACTCAGGCCCATCGTAGTTGATATTCTTTATATCAAGATGTATGTGTTCTACTTGTTGCAAACACTTTACGCATTTAGGCATTGAAGACAGACAGATTGCAACAATTATTGGCAGCAGCTATTGTACCGCACGCTTATTGTGAGCATATTGGTCGGGTAATTGAACCAAGTGCTCGGCTCTACCAGTGACTGTATGATCGAATAAAAGGTTATTTTCAGTATTGAACAGATATAACACAAGCAATCAATTAAAATAATATAAAACAAAACAACAAATACAGCAATAATAGTACTAAACATATGCACGATAATAATTATTTATTTATTTATTCAGCAAAATCACACTCCGTGAAGGTTGCCCAATTCGTCTCCCCGGGGCTATAAAAAGAATTCAACAAGTACCAATAATTACAGAAAAAATAAAACATATATAAAATAAAGAATTAAAAAAACCAATAATAATAAACAACTCAAATAAAAACAATAACCAAATATTCAAAAATAATAAAAACAAAAAATTCAAACATATATTTACAATCGCAGATCCCCCACTCTGTTATAACATTTTTATTTGTTTTCGGAGCTGAACCGGCGGGGTTCAATATGTTCAGTTCCGAAGGAGGAGTTAACCATAGAAGTAGGAGTTATGACTTATCATCAGGAAGTTTGATTTAATCAATTCACATTTTCAACAATATATCATAACGAAAACGATAGGGAATTAAGTTCCTAATGTAATGAAAACAATAGACAGTTTATTGAACTCAACTTATAGTATTTCATTTCCAACAGTTGGTCAAACTTAAAGGTTAGTAGATAAGTAAGGCACATCAAGTATTCATTGACTGGTGAAATCAAACCTAGAAGACAATGCGACATAAATTTTATAATAGCTCCAATAGGATACTTAACATCATATATATTAAATTATATCATTTATATTAATTGAGATTTTTAAGGTATGATTGATATAAATTTCTTATTAAGAACTGTCTATCTGCCAAATAAAATATTTAGACAATTGTGGTATTCATTTCAATGTAGTGTCCCTACCTTGAAATTAATATACAATACAATTTGGAGGCAATAATAATCCACAAGCCTTTGACTCTTCTTCAGCATTTGAATAATGTCATTTTTAACCACGGAGCAATCGCCGTTTGACATTTGCGGTTAAGTTATGTAACTTCATTTTTCTCTATGGACATTTACACGTTTAAGCGCTTCTCCATAGACCGTCCTTATCCTCACACTAAATTAAGTGATTTGCATTCTCACCGACTGTTTTATGTCTCTCTATAGGTATCACTGCGCTGAATACATTGTGTTCTACATTTCAATGCTTTGCTTTGTCTCAGTGATCATTATTTTTAACTCATTGAACAGGTAAAACATTTATACATTCTCTAAGATAAAAATAAACATTGATTCGTTGTAGCGGAATACGCTATGCTAACAATATTATTATCTGATTGCTTATAAGTAGGGTGAATACCTAAGCATCGATTAATCTGTTATCAAACTGTGTAATAACATCAATATGTCTGATACACTAGGATCACTTTAAAATTATCGGTGTTCCAAGTTATGTGCTTGGAACATTCTTGTAAAATTGTAAACAATTTGTATTATAAAAACGGCAAACGCTCAGCAATTAATTAAAGCACTGGTTTCTCTACACGGTAGATTATCGATCTAAGCTGTATATCCAAGGTTAATTAAAATATTATTCATTGAAATAAATAGATATTATATAGAAACTTATGTTATCGATGATTACTAAATTCCTCTTCTCCCTGACTTTACGTTTAGCTTTGATATACTATTAAAATAATAATTAAAAGTTAATTTTAGGTAATTTCATGATGTGATTAATTTACTTAACCTTAGGATTCTTACAGAAAAATATACTTTTGGTCTGAGTACTAAAATCGAGAAACCAGTGTCTCAAGAGTTCCAACTTCCCGGGATAATGCTTAGTGTAGTTATTTCATTGTCTATATGAAACCAACTACTCGTTAATACAGAGACAATGTACAACTGAATTGAAACAACTTTAGTTTCTATTGCAAATAAAATTTTTGGTTTAAGTTTCATGCACTTTGAGAAAACCGTATTTTTTAATTATATAATCAAATTGTAGTATTCTAAATATGAATCCTGAGTTTTAGCTACTTCACGTTTTTTGTATATCCTACCTTCATATAACTATGTACCAGGAAAACATAGATGCGACGAAAGCGCTCCTAGATATACAATATATATGGTTGTTGTGAGTTGTACGTGAAGCAAGTAGTACTAACTACTAGTAGGCAAAACCAAGATCATAAAGCCAAAAGGTCGAACGCGTGCCGTCGCATGCCAGGGCGGTTAAAAATAGGTCGTTGCAGAGACACTCCCAAATAGGAAAACACTTGGATGCTCCCAATCTTCCGATCAAAGGCGTACAACATAAACAACTATTACTATAGTTCATTAAGAGAGATGATATGCCGGAAGTATATTAATCGACCGAACTTTAAAACGCCTTAAATAGAAACCTAATTAAATTTGAAGTGGTGCTTCAAGTAATAACTAATAACAGACATCTAATTGCATTGTTTATTATCGGGAGCAAGAAGTTTGTAACAATATTTCAAATTAAGAATCCACCGGAATTTGAAATAGGTTATTTCACAAAAATTAGTACTTTGATTTGGATGTGGATACTAGACTTATATTAATAGACTAACTACTACTATTAATATAGATACTGCACTTCACAATAGTGACCTGATATGGTTTTATTCACTTAGGCTTCGGTAATAAGGGAATTCAATTTCAATTATGCATTGTTTGTAAAAAATGTAAGTTAGTTTAAAATTTACATATACTTGCTAATTAGTTCCGGAAGTACGGTACTTTTAGTGAAAATACTATTAACAAAGCAATCTTCACAACAAAGGACGCTTTAAAATACCGTAATTATTATGCTTATGACGTAACTTTAAACAAGTCTACTAGTTTAATGAATGATTTGTTTTACTTAGCTGTATAAATCTTCTGTAACGTCATGGAATAAATCGGTCCAATCCGTTATCTTTATTTCATCCTTTATTTTAACTTAAAAAAAATAAGATGTTGAAAAAAATAAACGACCCTAATCTAAACTTAAATATAAAACAGTAGCAAAACTTACTCCTTAACACTGTACTAAGTCCCTAATATACGACGGAAATAAATGTGTTTTTAACTAAAATTATTTCAATTACAAAACTTAATAACCATATTACGTTTCAAAAAAATGAAAAATTAACAGATGCTAAGCTACCAACCAAGCTTAGCCAATATTAAACAGAGCCACGTTCATTTATATGCAATTACGTCATCCTTGTTTGATTCTAATAACATGGTGATGACACAGCGTTGCGTTTTTCTATTACGAAAATAAAAACCGTGGAACTCAATGTTGAGGTCAAAGAGCAGAATGTAGGCATATAACAAGATTTCGTAAACATGAAAACAAATAAAAGTCTAGTTATTTCACCGATCAATATCTCTTACTAAAAATTTCTCGCGCACTATAAGTTGACAGGTTTTTAAATTCTTTTTTGAATACTCTAGATTTAAACAAAGTCTTATTTCTAAGCTCAAACCCAAAGCATGTATTTTCAATAAGTTTAAATAAAAGGATAGCGTTACTTAACCTAGAATAAATGATTTTTTTTTAAACAGAAAAAACTATTTTTTTTTAATGAAGTTTAATTTATTGTAAAATAAAGGTCTCTGCAACTGATCCATCCCCGTGTAAATGATGCATTACTTTATCTCGCATTATCCGTTTGGCAAGATGAACACATAAGAAGACAGTGTGTAGGAGATAATCCGGATATAAAAGGATTAAATTACAAGACATACACCCAAAGTTAATTATAAATAATCTTATTCAAATCTTCAGATCAAAGAAATGTTAAAGTTAGAAGAGACATCCTTTTAGAAAGAGTACTAAAAGTATCGCACTACTAATTTAATCTTTTATCTGATAATTTTGAATTAGATTGTTTTTAGTTTCGGACGATGTAATAAATATTGATTTTTCATGAATCACTGAATGTTGTCAATTGTATTCCAGAAGCTGTAATTCTCATTACCTTCTGACCTATCCATCACTTTAAAGTTAAAAGTTGCGTCTCACTTTCATGCCGCATGTTTAAGATTTAAAACAAATAAGTAGAGCGGTTAGGCCACTCTCTACAATGCGTTCGTACTAGTTAATTGCTGGATATAATTAGCGGAATTGCCATCCAACATTCGAAATTCACTCTCTCTTACAACACCCAAAACCACTAACAAAATCCCGTTTTATCTTTCCAAACAAACTGGTTATGTGCTAGATGGACTTGCACACCGTTGGTAAGGGTTTCGTTTATTAGAAAGAATAATTATTTTGGTAAGCAATTTGATTTTCAGATACAACAAAAAATTGTTTTTTTTTTAGTTAATTATACGTAGGTTTTAGGTCACTTGAATAATTTTTGTAAGAAAATTTCGTTTGCCTTAAGCTAGATATTGCAAAAACTGAGTAAGAAAAAAAAAAAGCTCTAACATTTCAAAGTTATGTGCTTTTAGAGCAATTAAAATATCAGTTGCTTCTACGGTAAAGGAAAACGTCGTAATAAAATCTGCATAACTGAGAGTTCTCAAAGGCTCGTGTAGTCCATCGCACTGGGCCAGCGTGGTGAACTAAAAAAAAGGCGTAAACCCTTCTCATCGTGGAACACGAAGTGGGCCGGTAATGGAACGATATGATGAATCGATGAGCTAATAGTTTTTAATCCATTCAGTTGACGATAATTTTATAAAGCCGTGAAATAGGAACTATGATGTTAATCCGTCCTAGTGTGTTCTAAGCACTCTTATATTAATCTCCAAACGAAGGAACGATATATTTCCTGAATACTTCAATGAAACAAGAGCGAAATTCTACTCCTGAAACTTGTTCTACAGCAACAGTGATTTTTATACACACAATATTCTTTTAAACTATCACAACTGAGTCATATCTCGAAGTGAATTTAAAATACACCACTGATGGGAAAATGCATCAGTGAAGCTTTTGATCGCACAACAAAAGATGAACTCTACCAGTAGGGTACACTGACCACAGAACCAAACAATAATGAAAGCAGGAATAACAATAGTATCAAGTCTCTTACTGTGTATTGTACTCAGCTTAATCGTAAGTTTTGATTGAGATTTCTCATTACCAAAGCTCTAGTACGAGTGTGAACAGCTCATCGTTTTCGCGAGCACAGACATTATAACCTCAAAATTAAATAGACCTGAAGAAGTAGTACATTAAGTATCCCATATACGATCAGCATAATAGTTATGGCGCTTGATATCTTTGCCTCGTCTTTCATAGCTGGCTGCGGTATTGCTAAGCTACTATAAATGTACGACAAAGACGTACCGCTCAGCGATTTAGTGTTCCGATGCGATATCGCCTAGAAACCGATTAGGGACTACCATATTGCCTAACAGGATAGCTCGCTACTATCTTAGACTGCATTATCACTTACCACCAGATAAGATGGCAGTCTAGGACTAACTTTTAGTGGAATAAAAAAAAGTTTAGCTTGGCAGGATGCGATTACTTGTAATTTTTATTTATAAAGTAGTTAGTTGTTTTACATGTACGGTCAAATATTAATTCATGCAATTATTTACATTCAAAACATATCTCAATCATATATAAAACAAAAAATATCTCTCTTTCGGAAGCAAGCTTTTCCAGAGGTTCTAAATATTGGCTAACTTTTATCATTCTTAAGTGAGTATTTAACCTCAGTATTCTAAAATAAACAAACTTCTTTCAAGCGACTCTTAAATCAATATAAGAAGCAAAAACCGCATAATATTATACATACTTAACGTGTGCATAATTACTAAAATCTACATTAAAGATAGATTATACAACTATGCGAAAAAACAAATCAGCAAAACAAAAAAAAACATAATTGTCTCAAATCCATTACAGAGTAATAACGTCATCAGAAGAGGTCATAGATCTGTGTTCTTGAAAGACAATCGATGCGAAGCCACAGGCATCGTCGAACCAAGTGTACCTACTAAAACTAAAATTAATTCTGAAAAACTGCACATTTCTTTTGCTTTTGTATTTAAAGATCTATTCTAGAGAGGACAATTTCTATGAGGATGACATTATGCCAATGCCAGTAATCTATATGCTTATATCAATAGGCTCTACGATCAACCTTGTATAGAAAATACATCAGACTTCGGCAAATAAGCGACATGGCAATATAAATTCGTGCCTATGTTTTATTAATGAACTTACAATACGCAATGAAAACAAAACTCAAAAGTAAACTAAAATTGGTAGCAAAACTACACTAACTTTAGTCCGATCAATTAAGTTTAGGTAAGGTTGCACGAATTAGCACCATTATCAGCGATTCGGATCGGGATCCGGAGCGAGCGATCTGTGAAACTGGAAAGGTGCGTTGGCACCTGCATCCCACGCGCACTGTGAGGTCGTGAGGCTCGCGCCCACGTTGCACCGCCTTCGGACACATCTCGGCACAAATAAATTGCGGAGGTACCAGCAACTCCGAGGCGGGTTGCTTTTACTTCCTGGATTAAAGCACGATTTTACATTTTGCGCACATTAATTGCTTTTCTATTCATATCGTTACAAAACTGTGATTGTGTCTGTAAACTGGGAATGGAAAATAATAAAGCCTAGAAACCTATAAAAAAAGAAAAAGAGAGATATAAGATAAAAATTATAACTAAAAGAATCATCAATAAGAATTTGAAATTATAGTCTAACATCCCGATATAAAACGACCTCCACTGAGATGTATATTCAATGAAACATATTTTATATTTAATTGTCAGTAATATATTGCATATGGGTTGTCTAACAAATTTCAGTCCAGGATTTAATTAATTAGGAATTAAATATGTTTTTTTAAACATTTCACGGTTTGATTATTAGACGAATTCTTATACCAATCGAAAGTATGAAGCTCATGAAATATGCAAACGTTAGGATGCCTACTCTTTTCCGGTCACAACTCTCGGGTAGCCCGGTATAAACAGGTAAATCGATACTACCATTTTGCACCGGACTAATTATTTAATTAAAATGAAAATATAGATTATTTCATTATGAACACGGTGTCAGTGGCCGTCAGTCAAGGCTACGTTCTACAGCATACCATTGATAATATAGCTGAACTTTTATTTTTAAATTGTACTAATAATTTTTCAGTATTTTAATGTTACATCGATTCCAGATTAAATAATATAAGAACGTACTACATAAAATTTTAGCTTAACTGTTTTTATTATCAAATGCCTTTCAAGAATTATAGAACGAGGAATCGAATCGCTCAAGTAGGGTTACGCAATTTTTAGGAATTCGAGCAGTTATAGTGAAAGTAATATCCGCCGACAAATGGTTGGAAAAAATTAAAATTTAACCAGCACCTTAAAATCTGTCAGTACTATTATTTATTGCTATTCATAAGGAAATGAGAGTTGAAGAGTGTTACGCAATCCATCATAAAAATACTTAAGGCAATAAATAATGAGATCTTATCGAACTTATAAAGGTTGTGTAAGCTTTCAAATAATAAAAAAAAATTTAATACAGTAAACAGTTAGCCAAGTCGAAAATCAAAAATTGGACTCGTTCTTGAACGTGTCTTAACTATTAACACAAACAAGGTCTTAAAGCAAAAAGTTTCTAACAAATTAATAAAAGGATTCCAAACGACTGACGAAAACGGTACAAGAACTGATTTACGTTTCGTCCCAAACATGGCGGACGAGACAGACCGCAAAAAGAAAAGATCTCTTGGCATCAGCATTAATATTTAATTCCATTATTCATCAGTCGCGCTTATTTGGTCATACAAAGTATTGCACAGCCAAAGCATGTCGTTAGGATTTTTTTTTAAGCAGTACTACTATTATATACCGATTTAGATTTTACTTCCATAATTAGTAAGTAGGAACGGCGTCAAGTGTCACTGCCGCATTATCACAATCATTTGTGGAAGTAGTAAAAAGGAAATAATGACACAAATACGACAAAAAATAGAACCACTTCGAAAGATGTTGAAAAAAGAGCATGTGATTTGCTCTTTTTTGCTCGGAGGTCAAAGCCAACCACTAACTTTCAGCTGGTTGAACTAATGACAGCACGATTAACGTTACAATACAGGAAGCGAGTCGTGGGGCGAGAGATGATTAACTTCTGACCTGAGTCATTCGATTCGATTTCGTTCAGTAATTGAACGATTCATATATTTTTTTATAATTTCAATAAATCGATTTGTATGTCTTTCTTCCAAAGAAAATAATCGCTTTAAAATAATCATATATAAGCATCTCATATACCTGAATCTTACCCTAAATTGTGACGATTAACGTAACGTTTATGACTTCAGAATGAACATCGTATGTACCTAATAATTAAATTTAATGAATTGAAATAACACATACGATTAAGTAGATAAACGAGTTTGAAAAACGTCAACATAAGTGAACCGGTGAAGTCATAACAGACGACTACTATAAATATAAAACCCACGCAACCTCGAATAAAGATTAACTTTACGGTACAGTAAATCTATAGCGAGAGACAAACAATACTGGAAACAAAATAAAAGTCTAGAAATTTCGACACTTACTTTTTGATTATTATATAATTTAATTGTAATAAGATTAATTAACTCGAAATGATATAATAAACAAAACTGTTGAAGATATTTTTTGAGCCAAGGCATTTTCAAAAAAGGAATACTTAACTTTACTTGCAATGCTGGATCTCAGGTCAATAGTTTCAAATGGGTTCTCTCTGCCTCCAGTCATCTCTGTTGTGTAAGCGTGGAAAATCTCATCACATCACACTATCAAAATCAATTTTCCTTAATATTCCTTAAGAAAATTCCTTAATATTATTAGTCGTTGTAAGTAAAGTTGCCGAAGTGTTTTAATATGTAGTGATGTTTATCACTGAATCATGATTAAACTTCTGAACAGATAAAACCAAAGGCACACAGATATACCTCAGCGATCAACCATATCCTTAGTCAACTCATTCTAGTGGAATGTTGTTTAGGTTTCACTGGTACACTGAAAATGCATTTATTAAAATATTTACTACGTTCAAGGACCAACCTTTGTAAGGTTAATAAAACTGAAGTTTCATTATAAAGCAAATAATATAATCTGATATCAAAGATGCAGGTTAAGAATGATATCACTTTTGCAAAAACAACTAATAATAATATATTTAAGAAACGCTCGCGATAACTTATCGAGTTATCAGCAATGTCGGTTTCTAGCATTTTCTCCTCTTGTTATTTATTCGTAATCATGCGATTTATTGGATAAAGCGTCTGTGCTCAGCGATATATACGTATGATTAACAGTCATTCATTTTCTTCGTTTCAGGTATCTACAATCTACCGTGCGACCCAGTTGGAGGCTGCAGACACGATGTTGGTGAAAGTGAGAGATGTTTCTCACAGTGCGAGCGTAAGGCCGGATAGCGTCCAATGTAAATATTTCGTAATCGCTATTATTGGTATCAATGTATAGGCGATCGATACGGTGGGCGACACCCATACTTTTCTTACCGACAGACGGTTACATCATAGCTAATGCGATATTGTTTATAGCTAGTATAGTTATTGAAGTTAGTTTTAAAGTTCGAGCCGTATGCGAGGAATTTGATAATGTCTCAACTTATAATATGAGTACGAGGATCTAAGTACTCTTACATCCCAGATACTGAAGGTTAAAAGGAAAAAAAGATAGTCAATGTCACAGATTGCCTGAATAAATTTATTTCATTATCTTGCTAGCAAGGCTGTGCCTGTATAATCTACCACTAGCTGACCCGTGCAACATCGTCTGCACCAAATCGGTTATTACCGGAATACACAAATAAAATGACATTTTCTAAAAATTAATCCTAGCTAGATCGATTTATCGCCCCCGAAACCCCCTGTATACTAAATTTCATGAAAATCGATGAAGCCGATTCAGAGATTCCAATTATATATATACAAGAATTGCTCGTTTAAAGATATAAGATAAAGCTACTTCAAAATCCCAACAACAGTGACATAAGAGTGACTTTACGTGAAAATCTATTGAAAAGTTACATAAATAAACTGGTTAATGAGGAACCCAATACGATTTTTGCGAAACCAATATAGTAAATGAAGACGATTAAAACAGGTTTGGTAAAAGAAACCATTTATTGTTAAGTCAACGCACGAACCTTGATGATCAATATTTATACATAAAATATGTTGGGTCTTTCGGTTATTGATACGGGTATGCTGGTCTTTAATCAATAAAATGCGTATTGATCTAACTTATTTCCACATCGCCTTTAAACAACCTTTCTATAGTCGAATATATATTTGTTGATCCAATATGATAAAGCCAATAGCTCGACCGTGTTATGCCTACAGTAAAAAAAAGCATTTTAAAACTTGGCGATAGTATTTTTTTATTCTATTTTTGTTTTCCAACTATTTTGTAATTATTTAATTTTTTAAGCATGCTGAGGTAACCTACAAGTGGTTAAACATTATAACATATTTGATTATTGTTTAGATTGTATGTAATAGTTTTGATTTTTTTTTTTGTGCTCTTAAAACATATGTATTATACTTGATTCAAACGAGTTAAACTGACAAAAAACAACCTAAAGTTGGTTTTCCCTTAGCAACTTTGCCCAGTAATCGTAACATTATATAAACACAAACTGTGGAATAGCATCGTTGTTCGATCTATTATTTATGTATGCGCTTCGTTTTCAATTTTTCCCACCGAGGTTGCGTCGCAGCGGCTCGGCATGCATTTGAACGGAGGAGGCTGAAACGAGAAAGTTGCACGGAAAACTTCCGTTCATGTTAGCTGACCTATAAATGAATCTATTATTCAATACAAACCTGACTATTTTTGGATTTGTTCTTACAGTTACTAAAGAAAAAAGCTATTTACAAAGAGCGTGCAGCTACCGAGTTGGCGGCTTATCTCGATGAGATCATAATTGCCAACCGATGGAAGATAACCGAATGTGCTTTGTTAACTCAATAGAGCGTAAAAAGTCTTCGACCTGAAGATCGAGCTAAATTAGCCAATGTGCCTTCTACAATTATGGTGAATGGAGAATAAACAAACGAAAAGTTGAGGATATAATGTAAACATAAATAATCATTATCATTATCACCCATTTCCGACCCACTACAGGGCACAGGTCTTAGAATGTGAAGGGCCTTAGTCAAACACGGTCAATTGCCGTTTGGTAGGGTTCACACGCTTTCGAGAACATTATGGAGAGCTCACAGGCATTCCGGGAGCACGTCCTGCAACATGCCGCCCTGAGTCCGTCAATTTGAGGCGTAGGTTTTAAGCCTCATGTTACGGTATGAATGGCGTGGTTGCCAGTGTTATCACAGGGATAACACTGGCAACCACGCCATTCAGCGGCAGAAATAAGCATGGCGATAGTATTACCCCGGACTAACTCAGTCACAAAAAAATCTACTACTAACTGTCTAATACTTTATTGCTTTAAGTGACTAATGGACGAGACTAAATGGGAAGTAAATAGACGAGAATTGTGTGCAGCCAAATATTTCACTACCGAGACAGTAAACACGCAACAAGAATTATTATTATCTACCGACAAAAAAAAGGACAGCGTGCATTGTTGAAATGATAAGAAGAGAAAAAGTAAATTTATCGGAACTGAGCGAACAATAGCATCACATTCTTAGCCACTTGCTTTTCTTATTTTTTTTTTTTTATGATCACATATTAACCCATCAATATTTTGGCTCATTACATTTTGTATCTAAACGTTGAATACTATTTAGTTTAGTTTTCACATAAACAACACTACAGACTTCTCTCTAATCTATGAAATTATATCGTTTATTTTATCTACTAAACTATTGATCAAATTACAATATCAAGCTATATTCTTCATATTATCTTTAACTTATAAAAAAAAAACATATTTTTGAAATTTTCTATGGTCTTTCGTTCTATATGCTTAGTTATTTATGCATACTGCTCGTTTTCAAGAGTTCCCACGGACGTTGCGTGGCACAATTGCTTTGCTTGCAGCTCAAACATTCAATTTAGTACGGAATCTGGGCTTGTCGAGACTGGTGCGTTGCGCAAGAATTTTTCGCTAACTATAGTATACTCGCCTGTTAGTTATTAATTTGTACTCTACGCTTTGTGAAATAATATAGCACAAAGGCAAAACTTATGATAGGAATGGGGTTTGGTGGAATAACTCCACTAATTTACCTATTATAAGAACCCATCAAAAATATAATATAAGTGTGACTTGTTGGGACTTTTCTCTCCCCAACGAATCATCTGTTACTTGTTGCAGCTATTATTTTTATTACGGTTTCCAACGAGACACCAAAGGGGCAGTGTGTTTCGATGGAAAAAAAATTGCCAACGAGTCACGATTGAGAACTCATCGTTCTTACCACTAGGCTATCACCACTAATGAATATTTGATTGTAATGTCTTCCAGCTCACCATTGTTACCTATTAGTGGGAGTGAGCTATAATCATACATCAATGTTATTTCACAGGTAAGTGTAATAATACTAGTTGAAAGTTGGATTGGAGATGCTGTAACAGATAATATTCCGTTACTTCAAAATAAGTATGAAAGAGAAAGTATCTATTAGATTTTCGTTTGTACTTTTTATAAGAGAGCTAATGCTAAATGGATAAAAATCTTTGACAATGGTTAACTAACTACTTAACTATTCTAAACATAATTTCCTGTATTATCAAAGTTTGATATTCTGGATTTTGGACTCACGTCACGGGCCGTGCACTTCATGCATGTACAAAAGCACTGCCTACCCTAAAATTTTAATACAACTCGTATAAGAGGAGGATTTTTGCCGTTTTATGCTTTTTGACGGCCGAGTGGCGCAGTAGGCAGCGACCCTGCTTTCTGAGTCCAAGGTCGTGGGTTCGATTCCCACAACTGGAAAATGTTTGTGTGATGAACATGAATGTTTTTCAGTGTCTGGGTGTTAATCTGTATATTATAAGTATTTATGTGTATTATATTCATAAAAAAATATTCACAAGCTACGCTTACTTTGGGGCTAGGTGGCGATGTGTGTATTGTCGTAGTATATTTATTTCTTTTTATTTATTTTATTTTCCCGCTGTAAGCATATCCTGGTAAGAAACCCAGTGCAAATCATTGGTCACGGGATAATATTCTATTGGGATAACTTTTATGGTTATTGGTTATTGGTTCTATTCTAATCTTCCTATTTCGAAAGTATCAAAACTAAGAAAAAAAATATAACTTCGATTTAATTATGTTTTACCGGAGTTCTGGAATCCAAAACTTGAATGATCTATTAAAACCTGAGTAATTTACATAGTGTTGAATTATTATTTTTCTCGTATTTCACTGAAAATGTCAAAAAGGCTTCGAAAGATTGTGATGAATTGTTTAGAAAAAGAGCCAGTATTTTTCTGGGTCAATGCTAAGAAGGGGGAAAAGTCGCCCCCTTTATCGAACTCCTTCCTCCTTACCAACACAATTCCATCCCACATCTTATGAATCGGGGGAGGTAAAATAAAATTGACATTACGATTGGGAGACATTTAGTTTTTATCGATAATAGCTTGTTAACTGACCCTCGCCTTTTATAGTGGATATGATGTACATATTGTGGATTCTGTTGTAGATAAATAAAAACAATTCATCATGTACTACGACAATAAACACATCGGCGGCTAGTCCCAAAGTAAGCGTAACTTTTGTTATGGGTACTAAGACTAATGAATATTTTTATGAATAACATACATAAATAATTATAATATACAGATAAACACCCAGACACTGAAAAACATTCATGTTCTTCACACAAACATTCTGTAGTTGAACATTGATTCGACTAAAGGAATGTAATGGAGAAAGGCTAGGAGAGTCCTCTGTGCTAGCATCTACCGGGATCACCAACTTGTCGCCCAGCGTGGTGGTTATGGGCACATCATCCCGTTGGGAGAGGCCTTTAGTCCAGCAGTGAACTATTAAAGGCCATTAGTCCAGCAGTGAACTATTAAAGCCATATAGTCTTAAAAATCTATCGATCTAGATAAAACTATAAAAGAACGTTAAATTCCGTTACACAAATCCGCGTTGACAGCTCCAAGCTTTCTTCACTATTTTTACCGGAAGGCCAATAAGATCGCGGTATCAAACATAAACTTTTATCTATGTATCAATAATGCTAGTTCGGTTAAGACACATAATATATAGATGGCAATTAACAATATAGATGTTTTACTACTCTTAAGTTTCTTGAGGCAAGACAACAGTAAGGTTTATGGCTAGCATAGATAATATTATATTTTTTAAATTCCTCTACAAGTTAGCCATTGACCACAATCTCACCTGCTGATTAGTGATGATGAGATGGCAACGGGCCAACCTCTTAGGAGTATGGCAGTTATATTACCCCATGTCCCTAATCCGTTTCTACGCGATATTGTACCGGAAGTCGAAATGCTTATTCACTTAGCGGTACATCTTTGTCGGTAGGGTGGTATTTAACCACGGCAGTAGCCTCCAACGAGACAAATATATCCCTCGATAAGGAATAAAACTACATAAAACTGTCAAAGCACGTCATCACAGAACAGGAGAAGTTTACATTACACAACATCCATTTACTATTACAGTATTATTTGAATATTATTTCCACCTGTACGACAATGCTCGGAGAGTTGATAAAGCTGTGCAAGAAGGTATAATATTGCCCTTCTCCGCGGAGAATTGCCCATTCTAGCCGAGCTGGTAAAGTCTCAGACCTGAAGCTACAGTCAGATGTTACTATTAACATTTATAACTACTATTTAATAATATAAAAATATTTAATAAATAAATTATGTTGTAAATATTTTTCTACAACGGCATTATATATTTAGTCTTTACTCAAACTTTAAGGCGGGTCACAACTTTAAGTCTCGATATAGTTACTTATGATGCGTTCCAGACATACATACAGAGGCATGACGGCAGATTGGAATACCAGTCACCAGTCCTCCGCATCTTCATTTATATGCATGAAGTCAATAGCTGTTATTTTTACAAACATACACTTTTATATATGTATTTGTAATTTGTATGGATATAGTTTATTCGGTCAATCGTTCATTCCACCTAGCCTAGATACGTTAGTGCATTGAGTAAAGGAAACGGTTATATAAAAAGCGTTGCCAATCAGTGATCGTAGATGGTATCGTAAATACCTACTTAGGTGTAATTTATTTCAGTGAGGTGATCGATTTGGTGCAAATGCTACTTTCTATTGTTATGTTATGATAAAATTAATTGTCTAAAATAACACTTATATACTTAACCAGCTGTTTTCTGCGGTGTCTTGTGCGCGATCATAAAGTACCTAATTACATATGTTTAAAGTATGGTTTTACATATAGTGGTGTTTACGCGGATACTAAAGGGCCAGTTTTATTAACATAAGATTATCTTGATAATAAATAGATTTTTTTTTTGGAATCCTACCTCCTACCTATGCACCTAAAAGTGACGCTAGAAAATAACATTTCAATATATTTTTTTTTATTAAATGAAGTTTCTTATACTTCTTAACACGGAAAATAAACTTGTTCATGTTAAGTGTTACAAACAGTACATCTTATCTTCGTATTAATATAGTATCTGAATGTCTGTCTGTAAAACTAGACAAAACGGGTGTACAGATCAACATTTGCCATGCGTTATAGGAACATGCATGACGTTGATGTTTATCAGCTGAGACCCGAGTGACTCTACAGCAAATGAAATAGAAAAATAAAATAAATTATGAAAAATTAAGCTTAATTTGCTATACTCCAAAACCGGAGCATCTTCAGAGACTTTACGATAATTAATTGTTAAGATCTCCTGAGGATGCTCCGGTTTCGAAGCGAAACGTGGGTAGAAGGTACATAGCCGAATATCTGTTTGGTGTGGAGTATAAGGATTGAAGCAATTATAAATTACACCACACAGATTCTCCTGCTTTTCGCGGTGAATAGCAAATATTTGTCATAATATATCATGGATTTCCGCAAAGGAACGCCTGCTTATATCCAATATCTATCCAAAATAAAACAAGGTTATTTCCACAAGACTAGATGGTCTTGAGGAAATAATTTATGAGTTGGACAGGTTGGTCACTAAAACATGGTCCTTTATCAATATTATTTCAATTATGGAGCTGCACTAAAAATAGTCAACGCAGAAACAGACAATATTTATGAGCAATAGCGCAAGTAATTTTAAACAAAACCAAGGCAAGGGCCAATCAAAAGCACATAAAAATAATCATACGTTATCTGTCCGGGAGATGCGGCAAATTTTATATCGAGAATGACCTTCATTCAAGGATAGCAACAAAGAACCGAGGATATTCGGGGTCGGTCTATATAAGGACTCCATACAGCCTATTTAAAGTGGAACCTTTTGTGTGCTTTACCGGGTCTAACTTCCAAGGTGTACCTATTGTATATTTTAATAAAAAGAATTAAAAAAGAGAGCCTTCTTATGAGGGCATAGTCCACCAAAACCACCACGTTTCAGAGCCGTGGTCTTCAGACACTGAGGGATTTTAGACGAAAAGATGTTAAAATATACTTGTACATACTACATACTAAGCTATGTCATTAATTAAATTTACTATGAGTAATTTGTTGACATTGCGCCGTTGACGAGAACTTCATCGCTTATAGCAGTACAACTCTAGTAATTGTTTTTTGTTTTACAAATTATTATTATCCTTATGTTTAGAATGTTAAGGTCTCTCACATAAAATAATATTGATTTAAAAGATCAAAATAAGCCCCTAGAGTTTTAATAACTTGGCTTCAATGCACTGCCTTACTTGAATAACGTTACTTTAGATAATAAAAACAGTTGCTATAATCACAACATGGTCGAGACATTGAATAGGTCCAGTATGGTAAGAGACAGCAACAATGCTTCCTGATTGGTTGATAGATGACAGAGGTTGACACGTGTCGCCTTTCATTGGCTACAATACAATAGTATCGTATAATCAATATTGTATAACAATTTGGTCATCACAAGTTTGACTCTAGGGCTGTATGCGCGAGAGCGTTCGTGTTTAATGCAAACGTATGTCTCGGACTGTGGACTTAATAAGTCCACACCAAGTGGACTCCAAAGGTGGAATACCATCATTCATCTACCATCCATCTATGGAACATCCGACTCCAGTGTTTGATTCGCACGTCTAAAGCGAGACTGGCAACTAAAAGGGTTTTGTTATAACCGTTTTGTTTTTAAACCCTTTTTTAGTTTCACCGGTATGTTTGTATGTGTGTAACAGACTCCTTTGGACTATATTTTGACCCTCTTCAAACGGTCTGATTTCGTTCCAACTTTGTAGATATATAGAGAACATATGCCCATACACTAATTAGATAAGATTATTCTATTTTTCAATTCAGAAAAAAAGCTTTTTGTTATTTTATAAAATTTTCATCTATAGTCGATAAGGAAGGAATCTTGTTAATTTTAATTTCAAACCATTATCTTTAGCCGATTCCTCTAATATTAACAAATTAGATCGTGAAAACCGAATAATTTTGCTCCAATAAAAATAATAGTTTTACTAAACTAAACACGCTTCTATAAGTAAACTAAACTTTTTATACCAAGCCTGGCTTTTACGTATTTTGACCTATTAGTTTATTCTAACTTGAGTCAGTTTTTACTTTTTTTTTATTCCACTACCTGTAAGCCCTTGTCTCCTTTGTTAGTGATGCTGTCTAAGATACAAGCGGGCTAACCTGTATGGCAGTTATATAATCTCTCTTATGGAGGTTCAGGGGCCACTACAGCTCGGGGGCTTGGAGACCGTGCCCCGCCTAATCTTTGGGTAGGGACGCCACTAACTGACCACGTTTCTCAATTTAGAAGTGATTGAGTCACTACACACAGATATACTTCGTAATCAACCCTTCACCAGACATGGGTCGACTATCAGACAGAGAAAGATTGAGGCCGTAGTCCACCACTCTTTCCACTGGCTAAGTTAAAAAGGTATATATCGTATTATTATAGGTGTCTCCATTTAATATTCATGGCCTACTTACTGATGCTGAGGTAAATATATTGAGTTGTTTGGTTAGAATTTATCAAATGTTTGCTTGGAGTATTGCGAAAGATTCAATTAGACATGCCTATATGTAAGCGTAACAAGGTCCACGCCTTATAGGACGACTGTGGGCGGAAGTATGGACGGAACACCGTCTGTCGCAACGCACCGCGCGCCCGGCCGCCCCCGAAACCGTCATGCCATACTTATTTATAGATAACTATGGTCCCATCCACATGTCCCTACAATGGTAAAATAATATGCATACTTTTGATGCGAGCAACGACTTTGCATTCTTATAAACGTAGAATGTGGATGAAAACCGTTTATTGTTCACGCCTTTTAAGGCTATTGCATATAAATACCTATAAGACATGTTTAGTTATAGGAGTTACGACGAATGATATAAGGGTCGTTTGATGGTGTTGTTGCTACTTGCTGCAGTCAATTCTAATATTAATATTAATACTAATACTAATATTATTATATATTTTATTTCTTTATTAACATTATTAATTATATTGCTGGTTCTTTTATCTAACGAAATCTTTGTAATAAAGCACAGAAGCACAGCTATAAGATGGTGTTCTGTCGGCACAAACTTGAGCAAAAGCCAAGGTAAAAAAAGGGTAAATGAAATAAAATAATTAACTATTTATTTATTATTTACCGACTCTATGATACGTGCAGAGTTTTAAATACCGGAACTAATTTCCCGGTAATTAACTGCAGCAGTTAAATAATGCGTGAATTACGAATAAAGCCATAAAGAAGTACAGTAAGGTCTTCGCACGTGGATATCAATAACTTCCTACGGATATCTATGTTTGTTGAAGTGTACAAAAGGGCGAACAAGGAAACTCCAAGTACAGTAAATCAACATAGTTACCCTGTACAAGGTTAACTAATGCGCGACAATCATTCTAATGAGGCAAAGGTGCATGCCATTGGTTTAATCGACTGTATTAAATCTTAATGACTCTCGTGACAAACAAATACCGATACGTTAAGCACTTAATTGGAATGCAAGCTACTGGTCACTTTGCATCTTTGAATGTAACTGAGAACCTCGAACAACAAGTGTTGGAGATGTCTTAAGAGTTCTCGTGTGATAAAATAAAAAAATTCAAATTCAAAATTTCTTTATTCATAAAGGCCTATCGCATGCACTTATGAAGCGTTCATATATATATATTATGTTAACATAATTGTAAGGGGACGGTGATAACTTCGTTCGCCAACTTAAACCTAAAGCTACGAGGGTTCTAAACTATTGTTCCATCATATTGTTGGGTTAGTATGATTTTTTCTTAATTCTTCGCTATGTACGCCGCTGGCTTAATAGTGTTGGGAACCCCTGATCTAGACATAATATAACCTCTCTCGAAACTGGTCTAACAAATGCAAGAAGATTTTTTTAATTCGATTGACAATTTCAAAGATCTGCGCGGTAATTATAAGTATATAGATATGGGTAGAGAAAATCGTAATATTTATTAGACTAATGAAGATGAAGTTAATTTACACAAGATAATTAAAAACATAACGATTCATTACGTAAGCACAAATTAAACGATCAAGCTGATAGAATCTGTTATATTAAGTTGCAGTATCACGATTTAAAAAAAAAACTTTCACTGAACTTGAAAGAATTATCTTTTTACTTTACACCGTCCTCGCCTTCTTTGTACTGTTAGACCCTGTGGTCCAGTAGTTTGGTGGAACGGATTGACCGATTTGTCCGTATAAAACTTCTACCCAAGAATAAAGTCAAGGTTGCTTTATGTCTGAGACTATTCACGACTCAAGACAAAATAGTGCTTTATAAGATAACTAGCTGTTGCCCGCGACTTCGTCTGCGTTTGATTTTGTTTTTGTATGTGGCATTAAATTTAGTTTTAGATCTAAAAAAAATAAAAAGTATGTAGTATCGCTAAGCCTTAAATGAGGGGTTTGCTGTTGTACACTGAGGAGTACAAAAATAATTATTTAAATCGGTTATAATTTGTCGGAATTATGATGTAAAACCGTCAAACACTCATCCCCTCTCCCAAAGGAACCGAGTTAATTTCGGGATAAAAAGTATTCTATATTACTTCTAACACTTCCAAAAATATGTGTACAAAGTTTCATGAGGATCGGTTAAGTAGTTTTTGCGTGAAAGCGTAACAAACTAACTTACATTGCCATTTATAATATTAGTAGGGAAGTATTGATATCATAAACCTGCATTGATTGAATGCATTAAATATTGTTCAGATTAACGAAATCTTTCACCAGCCATTCCAATGAGTCAGCCAGAGTATCGAAAATGATTCCGATACTGAGAAAATACTATCTACCTCGTCGCAAAATCTAATGACTGTTGCACGAACTCAGAGTTCCCCTTACTGATAACAGTTACAGGTACCTGGTTGTCATATTACTTCTTATCATCTTAACTAAGTTGGTAGCGTTTCACACACTAATACAAACAATTCGAACGCTTTTTAAACAAACTGGTATTTTGTTCGCTTTTAACTATTGCACACATTTTATAGATAATTTAGTACGTAGTAATTTCACAAAAATCCTGTTATCATCTTTATCAACCTATTACCGGCCCACTACAGGGCACGGGTCTTCTGTGAGAATGAGAAGGTCAGTCCAAAAATTTGCACTGGACCAGCGTAATGGACTACGGCCTAAACCCGTCTCTCTTAATACTTATTTACACTTCAGAAACATAATTGAATCTTGTAGGTTAGTCAAAATGTCATGCACAGCCTATATATAGCCTGGCCACTTAAGTTAAACTTTGTTGTTACACCAGAACAGGCATTAATCAGGGGCTAAATTGTCTACTGCAATTGTGTCTCCATCATTCAAATGTTTGACAAATACTAGTAAAAATAAGAAAATTAAGAACACCTTAAGAAGCCTATAATTATAAATTATTTACAACCAATAAAAATTTCGTTTGTTAGTATTGTAATAGCAGAATTGGATAGAAAACTACATTATTAGTGAGTATCGAACGGCCCAATGTCTCAAGACAGATTGCCGAGTTACAGCAACAAAAGAAATGAGAAAAAAAAAACTTAGTGAGTATCATGGCTAGAGGCGTATTAAACCGGAAAAGGCTAAACTAAGTCGAAAAAAACGACTGAACGACAACTTTTCTGATGAACGCTTTTTTAACGATGTGACATTATATTATATGATTAAGATGTAGAGATAGTACTTACAACAAGCCAGCGAAAAAGCACATGTCTTACTTTTATATTTAACTTACAAAAATTAGTTTTTTATATTTAAAAAATATTTTCAATTTTATATCTACCCGTGCGAAACCGGAGCGGTTACCAATCTTACTTTGTTTCGCGTACCTTATAAAGAAAAATCGATTGAAAAAGTCAATCGATTTTTCTTTATAATCCCTACTAATCCCTACTAATATTATAAATGTCAATGTAAGTTTGTTTGTTACGCTTTCAAGCAAAAACTACTTAACCGATCCTCATGAAAATTTGTACACATATTCTTGGAAGTGTTAGAAGTAATATAGAATACTTTTTATCTCGACATTAAGCTCGGTTCCTTTGGGAGAGGGAGGTGAAAGTGTTTGACGGTTTTACATCATAACTCTGACAAATTATAACCGATTTAAATAATTATTTTTGTACTTTAGAGGTTATAATATGTGTTTAATTTTGCCCAAACTTTGTGTAGATCTAAATGTGGTTGGAGATTGAGGAAAGAACTCCTCAGCGGACAGCAGCAAACCCTCATTTAAGGCTTAGCGATACTGAATATGTACTTTAATTTTTTTTAGAACTATAACTAAGTTGAATGCTACAACAAAAAACCAAAATCAAACGCAGACGAAGTCGTTGGCTCCAGCTAGTTCTCTATAATATTAAGTCATAAGTGACGTATTCAAACGCTTCTTAAAAGCATTTGAAAATCAAACGATGGGAAAGGAAACTGTGAACAAAGGCTCCACTCTCTTCACTTATTATCACTTGAATCGTGTCCGGCGAGCGACATTTTCTCTGTGTATTGAATTATACTCGTAGCTACTCTCTTAACAATGTTTTTGCCGGCAAAAGTTTACTAAGTTTATCTACTTGCTTTAGCTACGTTTCGAATATATATATATATATATATATGTAATAACTTCTATTTCAATTAGTTATTTAACGCTGTTTCCGTTGAAATTTAAAAGGCGTAAGGCGTAGCTGTTAAAATATGGAATTCACAAACTTGCACCGAGAAAAGCAATACTCGCAAATTTGTATTCAAGGTATCATATTATGTCAGAAACATTACAAAAAAAAAAAAATAGCTAAATCTCTCGTCTCTTAATACCTAAATGTTTTTTAAGTGCAAACTTCTTTGAGCTCATTAAGCAACTTTTTGTGTGAACAAAAATCATGGAACTCACGTCACCAAACTTTTTGAAAATCATGGAACTCGCTTCATCGTCATCGAACGAATCCCATGAGCTATATGTACACTGTGTATAAGAACATAGATTCAATTTCACTTCTATCGGCAGTCCGCAAGAATCACGAGAGATATGTTTTTTTTTATAATTTTCGCCAATTTTATATTTTAATATTAATAGATTGAAAATCATAATTCCTTATTGATCCTTAAATCATTCCGCTATCCTCCAGCAGGCAAAAAGGAGACAAAAGCACGGATCGTACGATCAAAAGTGGCATGAACTTGGCTCTGCGATACGCGTACGAACAATCTACAAAGTCACCATTGATTTTCTAAAAACTATTTTTGCATAGCTTTCACGACTCTCTTTTATACGGCCACCATAAATCGCACACACTTGCAACTTGTCAAAAGGAATTGAATCGGCTCAGTTTTAAATGAGAAAACAGTCTTGTTGTCAGTTTGAGACTGAAATACGAAAAGTCGATGTCGCCGAATTTTTATAGGTAAAATCGGTCATGAGGAGTTCATCAAAGTTGTCGCAGCTGTACCAATGATTAAAAAGTTTGGTATCCCTCTGCAAACGTGCCCATCATAAATGATAATTAATACATTTCAATTGAATTAACGTCTCGAATATGACTTAAAAGATAAGTGAGTAAGTAAGCCGCATTGTGATCTGGGTCTGTTATCACGCTTCGAAGCCAGTGAGGCACTTTGAGACGATCTCCTTTCGCGGGCGACCAGCGAGACGTCGAGAATCGAGATGCGACACGGTCTGATGGCCTGACCTTGGCCGTGCCATCCTGTATGATCCCATATGAAGATGACATCATGAACAAAAATTATTATAATAGCTTACATGTTTTATACCAGGCGAGGCCAAGGACGGAACTCCAATCGATGGCGATCGTTGGTAGACCCATGTGGTAGAATATTAAAAAGGAAAGTCGGGTTAACGACCTCAGAATGGACGGCCACAGACTGATGGCGGTTCCGATTCTTTTTTTAACTACCAAAAAGCTCCGAAACGGTCACGACAATTTCTGACGGCGGCATGGAACTGACGTTAAAAATAAAATAGTTATAGCTTTAAGCTATATAGGTGGTCACATATATTAAGGAATTATAAGGCACTCAGTCGCACGCATAGTTCGTTCTAAGGTGCCAATGCAATTTTAACGGCCATTGTAATAACTGCTAGACACATTATATTTACTTTCTAAGATTTTATGTCGCAAACATTGGGTTTCGCAATGCGATTTCTTTGGCCTCCGTTTCGACTTAATTATTTATGAATGGATAGTTAGGACGTGAATTTTTCATACTGTCACATAATGGGATCTTTTCTAGGGACTTTACCCTCGCCTGTGGGAAACCATCCAGTCGGGAGTTTATGGTTCCTCGCAGCAGGGCTCAATTCCCTTCCACCCTTCAATGAGACAGTGTGCCAGGTTAGAGATTTTGTATTCCATGAGCGTACCGCTCGTCACAGTACTTAAATCGCTAGGAATACACCTAACGGTCACCTAGTGTTTATGCTCATCTCACCATCTTTAGTGAGTACACGGATCCCCTCCCACAATGAGAAAAGTTTAGGCCATAGTTCACCACACTGGCTCAGTGCGTATTGGTGGGCTTAAAACGCCTTTGAGAACATTATGGTAAACTGTCAGATATACCTACAGGTTTCAACAGGTTTTAAAATATCGTGATATTTTTCTTGAACGTTCAAGCGAATGATATTCTAATTGTGTAAAACGCACATTACTTAGAAAAGATAGATATTAGAGATGCGTGTTGAGATTCAAACTCGGTCCTCCCAGAGTGCCAACTCTAGAAACTAGACTATCAACTCTAAAAGTAAATGCTCGTAATATGTTAAAGTCTCGCCCTGTGGGCTTGCCATATTTACTTCTAGCTTATTAGAGTCGGCATAGGGGTATCCAAGCATGTTTGACATATCCAATGTAGTTTTGTCACATTGAAAAAATGCAATGCAATAACATTCCATTCCAGTTGACCGCACCTCTATTTATCGCGGAACTTATAGAATGCAAATAACAAATATGGCGAAACATCGATAAGTAGCCTCAGTCTTGTCCTTTCGGCACCTGCGCGGATATAATGGGCAGGAGACATTATTCTCCACGGGAAAGGGATAAAATTTTTATCTTCCAAAGTTTTATCCACTCTCCAACCATAGGCACATAGGTGGAAATAATATATGTGTAATACTAAACCGGGGTGAACTCCTTTTTTTGCTTTTTGCCTTGTTTTGGCAGGTGAACATGTAAATATCCCTTGTCGGTGTATTTCATCGGGGTATAACTTTTGTCCTACCTGTGTTAACCGTATCGGATGGATTAATGTCACGATAAATAATACCTTGCGCAAACGCTCTGCATTATACTTGTAACTGTTCTTAAATCATAGACCTGGCAGTCACAATGTATTCAAATCCAACATTTCGATTTGCCATTGTTTAAAGTGTATTTACCTATTTCTAGCATAACATTTGAAACGGAGATAGCCCAGTTGGCAGGTGGTCGACTACACTTTCGGGGGGCAGAGTTCGAATCCCGGCACGCTCCACTAACTTTCCCAAGTTATGTGCGTATTTTAAGTAATTAAAATATCACTTAAATCAACGGTGAAGGAAAACATCTCATCTTAAGAGTTCTCGATTATATTCTCAAAGATGTGTGGAGTCCACCATTCCGCACTGGGCTAGCGTGGTGGACTACGCCCTTAACCTCTTCTCATTGTGGGAGGAGACCCGTGCCCTGTAGAGGGCCGGTAATGGGTTGATATGATGACGATGATGATCTACATTAATTCAGAACGAAAAATCGAAACTATCATGTTTAACATGCCTGATAGTCAAATACAATATCCAAAAGCATTCCGATCCACCTGTATTTATCGCATTCGCGGAACTTATCGGACGCAAATAATAAACACAGTGAAACATCGATTAGTTAGTAGCCTTACGGTTTGTCCTTTCGTCACCTGGGTGGATCTAGGTCATTTATAAAGCATTCCGTACGCATAGCATACTGCTCAACATACAACCATAGTGCATAAATAAGAGGCCTCAATGGTTAAAGGGTGGAATACAAAAGTTGGTTTAAATCCCATCGATAACTACCGACGGACGTACCGCACCGTCTACCGAGTCCTATTTCAAGATTTTCTTTGCATTCACCATTCGCTGCTTCAAAGGTCTTTTAAAATTTACTCAGTGGGTACCAGTTATTTGCTCGTAACATATAATAATAGAATACAATAAAAGCAATAAATTGCATTGTATGCAAGGACTTTGTTACTTATAACATCTAAACGGGATCTTATTTGGTAAATGTAAATAAGTTCTAAACAAAATAATATTACATAGTGCATGAATATGTCTTGTTATTGCTGCGTACCTCTATAAGAGAGAAACGCTACCCATGTACCTGCATTAGCGAGAAACTCGGGTTAGTGAGAAACCTCTATAAGCGAGAATGAGATTGTGCTCCCTTGAACTCTCGCTTACCCAGGTTTGACTGTAATCGTTCAAATGGAGTAACACTTCAAAATAGCAAGTTCAAAGAATTTCAGTACAGCTATCAAATATGATACAATATTTGGACTAGGTATCAGTTATATATCGCATCTGCTTAAGTAATCCTCTCTGTGTTTCGAAAAAAACATTCAGTCACCGCGCCTCATTTACACCTAATAAAAATATTTACGTAAGTGAAAAGAGTTTGGAATTTTATTTAATTAATAAATAAATAGATTTTTTAGTAACGTTATTATTAGTTCCGTTAACTAGGCCCGCCAACCTGTTTCGGAGCAACGTCTTTGGTCGAAACAGTAAACTCTCTATCCGTCTCTCCTATGAGAACAAATTGCTAAAACAAAGCAGTAGAACGTTAATTTTAGTGTTCATGTAAAATAACTTCATCCTCGTTTGGGTATTTATCTGTTCTTTCGCTGTGACTAGTTACACCCTACCGATAAAGTCGTGCCGCCAAGCTATTTAGCTTTCTTGTACGATATCACGTTGAAACCAATGGGTTAATATTAACTGCCATACCACAAACAGGTTAACCCGAAACCATCTTAGATTGCATCATCATTTACCAACAGGTGAGCTTGCAGTCAAGGGCTTGTAAAGTGAAGTAGAAAAATTTGGGTAGATCAGTTATTTTAAATGAAGAACCAAAGTTTAACATCTGACAGCTCAATAAAATTTGCCTAGAGTAAAATGTAAACTTAAATTTAGGAGTAGACTCCTAAAGTTAAGTTTTTCCATTTCTAAGAAAAGACAAAGAAGAAAGTTAAGTTTTTTTGCACTTGTTTCGTTAAACTGTAAGTGGCTTACCGAGACCGCGACTGAGGCGCTCGGAACAGCACCGGTGCTCTCTATATCCTGGCCATCAGGGGCGCTTAGAAATCGACGCAAAGTGCCGTATCCAGACGCTGAGGCCACCATCGCTACCATTATCGCCACACACTGCACAGACCACTGGAAACGCAACTAGATCCAACTAACTGACATCACTTGGTCGCAAACGATGCGCGCGCGGCGTACTGCCCGCCCGTCGCGTATCAACTGCCTCCGACCGCCGTTACGACCGTTTTGCGCCCCCCTACCACACGATCGGCATAGAGCAGTGTTCGATTCCACGAGATAAGTATGTTAGCTTTGGATATCGGAGCAGCGATTGTGATTAATGCTATTTTATGTTGTATTTTATAAACCTTAAGCTACTTTTTCACCAGAGATTTGCTAGGCAGTACAGGGCAGTTAGTGAGGTCAAGACTAGGCTACGAAACTATGTGACCGCTTCCACTAATGCTCATTGGTGGAGAAGGTAAGATGAAGATGCGCTTTTGCTTTTGTTATGACCGTTACCCGCGCACACGATTGGCATAGAGTAGTGTTCGATTCGATAAGATATGAATTTTAGCTTTGGATATCCTAGCGATTACGCAGCGATGATGATTAATGCTATTTTAAGTTGGATTTAATACTTTTCCATCAGAGATGTACAAGACAGATAAAAAGTAAGCGAGGTTTAAGCTAGGCTTCGAATCTATGTGACCGCTTCCACTAATGATCAGCAGTGGCGTGCATAGATGGTACGCACAAGGTATGCAGACGATATAAAATGATGAAAATCTCCAGTGTGAGTTATAGAAAACTTAAGGATAGGCATTGTAAGAGTTATAAATAGCCTACCCTCTAGTATTTATAACTCATACTGGAGATTTTCATCATTTTATATCATCTTTACATACCCTCTATGGACGCCACTGATGATCAGTGGTGGAGATGTTAAGATGGGCCATGAAGATACGTTTTTCACTTCCAAGATGGCATGCCCGATGTCTACACTCGGTGCGAAACCCGTGCTAACAAGGTAGTAGTTTACTCCACTTCTTCACATAGCTACACAACTTACGCATCCCTAGCTCGCATACGTAGCTCCATCCTAAGCACGCGAATCTCTAAGCAAAAAATACAGCTTCGTTGTATGCTTAGCCAAGCCCGGCTAAGCTAAGCGCTGAAGAATAAGCCACGAATCCATATTGGTAGCTGTTGTATAACATAGCACACATGACAAATAAAGCCTTAAATAAACATGCTATGATGAAAACCTACATCTTGTGTTAGGCATGTTATTTTATATACTGTCATCATCCGCAGCCTTTTGATAGGAGAGAGGGATCTTGAGATTATTGAACATAAATATCCTAGAGTAAGTTTTGAAGTTAACAAGTATAACATCTTGCAACTCTGGTTAAATACGTCCCTTTGTACAGACCACTAAAAAATTGATAACTCTCCAGGGCACAGAGTACAATAATAACACAGTAACAGAGCAGAACCAACATAGCACTGATATCAGTAATAGCGCAAGGCCCACATTTATATGAGCTACCTTGTGAAGCATAAACTGATGTTCAAGCTTTGATCCCCGATAGGAGCAATTTATGATTTATGAATTTTCTGGTATCTGCAGTGTAAGTCCAACGTAATGCACATCAAATTGTCTAAAACAAAGTTCTAAGGACAATCAAAGGGAGCAACCCTGTTTAAAAATTCTTCACTATCTTAAACTGTCAACAGTAACTATTTTTAAACTCATGAATTAGTTAGCTTAGAAATTTGAGTTCAACAGAATTGGTGCACTACACTAACACTGGTGCTAAGTACACTGGTAATTTTTCTAAAAGTCCCAGTTTAAAAAAAATAGTATTATAACAATAAATAAATACCTGCCAATCAAGTTTAGTTAAGACATTTGCGTAAAACAGAAGTGGCTACATAATCTGTTTACTTGGATGTTGTAATAACATTTGGTCATTTTCTTCTTCATTAGAATTCATTAAGTGGGAATGAACTCAAAATAATTAAATTGACTCATTAAAAAGATCTGTAAACCTATTTGCTTTCTGGTTTGTTGACCAGATAGCAAGTTTTTTTTTGACCATTTGGCTGCAGATCCGAAGGACTTAGTTTGATAGAATACCCAATGCTTACAAGAAAATTGAACAATTTAATTAATTCTCGATTTGGTTTCACACTTCACAACCTAACCTCTCAGATCTTGCTTACCAAATTGTATAGGTTTCTGCAATGCATGTTGCAGCATTAGAAGCAAAAAACTTGATTGAAATTATAGAGCAAAAATTCAGGCCCATGAAAAGGCACCTACAAAATGAAGTTTTGAATTAAAAAACTTAAAGCTTTTCTATTTTTTGCACCTTAGTTAGTGGGTAGCCTGATCCTCTAATTCTAGGTGATATATATTATATTCTATGAGTCTTAGAGGCCTCAATATACCTGTATATCACCTTGATATTAGCTTTGTATGCTCAGGTTGCCTTTATAAGATCACTATTAGTGATAAGGCAGCTTTGCACTCTAGCACTTAGTACTGTTCTCTTTATGTCTTTCCCTTCAGTGTTTTGTTGCAATATGGTTTTTTTCTTATCTATTCTATTCCTCCTTCCCAATATCACAGCACACACAACTCTGTGAATACCCAAAAAGCAGGTCTGCTTATGTGTTATCTGAACTGCTAAATTTTGCTCTGCAGCAAGTAATGAATATCAAATATCAAACTGAAAATTTTAATATTACGAATATGACACTGAGGTTGCATTAATTTTCAGTACTGTCAGTTCCATCATTAGATAGATGATTAATCCTACATAAGGACAATTTCACCCTTTTCCCCAAAGGTTCTAATGGCTACAAAGGTTATGCATTAGATTACCCCCTGAAAACTACCAGGTTGCCATAATTAACAATATATTGAAGCTTGTTCAATCTTCATTTATTCTATCCTTACTATTGGGTTCCCATCTTACAGGCCAATGGGCATATAGCTATGAAGAAAAGCTGATTACCTCCTCACTATATTAGGATGGATTATTTACATTTTTCATTACGAGGAGATGTCTCTTTAGTATATTGATATTTGCAAATGTTTATCTGTTTATAATGTATGTGCAATTTGCTACATATTCAGCTTGTATCTTGAAGATGGAAATGGAACTGGAAGAGAACTAGAGATATGTTCCCAGGGAATCTAAGAATATAGCTTCTATTACCTTGCCAAGGCTGTGTAGGAGTAAGCTCCTACACAGCCTTGGCAAATTCTTTTACTTAGCTAGTTTGCATCTCTTTGGTTGCTTATAATTATTATCAGATGGTTAATAAATTGAAGTGGGGAGTTCACCTAACATGCTCCTTGAGGCACAAAAGTCCTTTAACCATCACTATTATGTAACCAACAGGTTTGGTTTTACAAGACTTTGTTTGAAGGAAAAGTAGCCACCTAAGTTGTATTTGCACAAGTAACCAATAAATCTGTCATACTACTTTGTACACTTATCAAACAGTTTGTAGCAAGCATATAAAAACAAAGCACATTATTAGAAGGATGATTGTTTTAACTTGAAAACAAAGGCTGCATACATACAATCATATAAAAGTATTTAATGTGACATGTAAGGCACATAACAATGTTCAAATAGAAATAATTTATTCAGCACCAGTGTGGGCAGGACACCTCACCCACTCTTTGCCTTGATTTGCTTAGCAATTTTAAAGGTGACACCATCTTATATTTCTATCTTTTAAGTTCTATACCAACATTTTAACTAGTTACTCGAATTTTGAGATAGAAATGTGCATTTACTTACAATTAGTCATGTGTTTGAAAAACGGTAATGGCACTTAATGTTTACTGCTGTTTTTGATGACTACAGTTAACATGTGCACGGTTATCATACATTGACAAACACCGGTAATTATGAAACGTCTCTCACCTGTTTGGTATCTACAGTGTCCGTTGCCTCCATGTTGGCATGTATGCGCTCCTGCCTCTCCATGACTTCGGAAACATCAGAATCGCCTAATCCATTTACTGGGCGCTACAAATGCACACAATACTAGCAACAACATAACAATCGCGATGGTACAAAATTTTTGTAACGAAACAATGTCAATGATCCGACAAACACGTTAAACACTCCGGGTGTCTTACGCCAGGGCAAAAAGTTTTAATGTTCTAGCGGTCGTATAGAGGAAAACATTTTGATTATCCTGACAAAATATCAAAGCACCAGTACTAAATTATCTAAGGCAAATCGAGAAAACACTTCATCACCATCTTAAAATTTCACACATTCCGTCATCGAGGCCGACTGACTGTGGTCGCTGCCCTATTCTACGTTACTTATGACGCATGGGTAATTGACAATAATGGCAAAAAAAACTATAAATTTTAGTCTAATATAATTTTTTAAACGAGACAAATGAATGTTGTTATTAAATTAGTAACTTATTATTTTTCTAACACCCAATTTTGTACCTAAAAATTTACAAAGTTAAATTTTTTTACAAAGTAAAAATAATCATTAGCATGGATTGAAACGTTAACAATGTGCTGCCATCTATATGTTTCTAGTGATATTACAAATAATAAGAGTTTATCAACGTATGGAATTAAAATGTAATAAAATTAGTATTTAATAATACTAATTTGTTGTGTTTAATTCCATAAATCATATTCATACACTTTTACATAATAATTTTAGTAGTAAAATTAAAATGGCTCGAATACAATCTATCTGTAACATTTGTTTATGATTACACTATGTCAGTGTCATATTTTAGGTTAGGTAGGTATTGTCTATGATTTTTTCAATAACAAGAAAAAAACAAGTAAATCCGATACTCCGCTATTAGATTTACTTTGCATGTTTTTGATTGTATGGAGTTTTTAATTGTTATCCGTAGTTCTGGTTAATTAATATACGCAACCCAAATGCCTCGTGATAAAAGTAGATATCGCGATCGTCGAAGTTCTTCATACAGTTCGGTATCGTCTCATGAACGTAAAAAATCTAAAAGTAAACATAGACGACGCTCGCGGTCAACAGATCGATCTGAATCTAGCAGCTACAGAAGAAAACGTTCCAGCTCCCGTTCGAAACACCGGCGGAGGAGTTACTCGAGAAGTATTTCTAGAGAACGTTATGAGAGTAAGTCCAGACGTCGATCTACTTCTCGGTCGAGATCCAAGAGGTCAAAACACTCTAGAGAGCGCTCTCGTTCAAGATCTCATAGCCGCTCGAAGTATAGTAAGACCAGTAAAAAAAATAGAAAGAGATCTCGCTCTAGCAGCAGGGGAAGTAGAGCCAGTTCATTTGATATTGGTGAGTAAAATTTATGGCTAATATTTTAATACTAGACTGTCTATGTATTGAGAAGCTCATTGAGAATGTTGTAAGTTCCTCATCTCCAAATCTTATTTCAAATAAATTTAGCCCTATAAACAGTAGTCTCCAAACAAGAACAGTAAACACATATCATTTCACCAAGCCTGTCTGTCTATCAGTCTTGTTATGTTCACAGCAATATTATTCCATTTATTGTGCTAGGAGCTTGAAATTGTGATAACAATCATTTTGGGAGATCTTTAGAGTTGTGAAATAGCAGATTAAAAAACTATTTTCCACAAAGATCATCTGGAAAATTTCATGGTGTGAATAATGATCCAAACTCAACAAAAAATTTATTTTGCAATATGTACTTCTCCAACCAAAATGAAGATAAAGCTAGGTAGTAGTATTTTTGGTTTGTTTTGCATTCACATCTGCCTAGTTATGTTTTTTCAATGATACATTACAGAAACAACCCTTCTTTAAATGGAAATATTTGTCTTACAGAACCCAGGAAACTCAACCCAGATGACACAGATATAAAAATTGGAAAGGCAATAAAGGCAGCTGAAGCTGCTGGCTTAACTATGACAAAAATACCAACGTACGAATACAAAGATGTGGAAGTAAAAGAGGAAATGCCCACAATACATGACAGAAATCTGATTGATGAATTAAACTGTGATTCCTTTGTACAGAAATCATTTACTTCATCAAGGACCAAGAAACAGTCACAAAGTATTGTGATTGACTTAAATGCTGAGACAGTTAAGATGCCTAAAGCTGAAATTAAGGTTCAGAATGATGACTCCATTATAAATTTTAAAGTAAGTGTTTAATTCTTATTACTTTTTGATATCAATGGAGTATTAGTAACCCTCTGATCCTGTTAATTCCAGAAAAGTTCTAGTTTATGTTAAAATGAAAAATTAAGAAATAGAATTAATGAAAACATTCAGCAACTACTGGAATTATAACCATACAAGTTCCATCAATGCAACTTGGTATGAAATTAGCCTAAGGCTGAAAAATACTGAGTTCCCTGTGGCTACCTTAAGCTTAAACCTTGACTTATCTTAAGCTTCAGGGTAGTAATTCATAAGAAGTTTAATTGTTGCAGGAAATACCTAGCCATGAAGAATTAAAGGAAATGTGGATAAAGAAGCTTTACCAGTACAGAAAGAAAATGCTTAGAGACGAAATGCAAATAAAAGACTAATTGCACAACAATATTAATTTAAGTAGTTACTTTTAACAACTGACCATAATAAATATTTTTGAGTAAAGTGTAATTTTTTCCTCTATTTGATTTCAAATTGCTCAACTAGGGCCACAATACATTATAGTTTATTATTTTGTAAAATTATAATCAGGCTAAATACACCTACAATTTTTATAACTTTGTGTCATTAGTATATATTGAGACCTGCATACCATAGGTAAAGCCATAAGTGACGAGTGCCCCTACTGTGGCGAAAATGATACTCCACAGCATGGCATCTTTGAGTGCCGTATGTTTAAACGAGAAAGAAATATGACTTTAGGAAATGAAAACAATTTAACACCTAAAAACTATATACCTAGAATGCTTACGAATGAGGCTGAATGGGAAAAAGTTGCTAAATTGGTAAAGCTCATTATGAAAACTCGGGAAAATAACGAATGGGATAGGCAGAACACCTGAATTAAACAGCTGCCTTTCTGATGGAATACTTAGTGTAATACCGGAAAGTTCAGTGGAGGATGGAGGAGGTTTTTCGTCCACTTCATAATTATAGGTGAAGTTGGGCATGCCAGTTAGTGGTATCCATGAGGATTTTCCTCCTCCATATATAAAAAAAAAATATTGAGTCACCTATGGTTCTCATCAAGCATCATATGGTGTGCAATCAAAACTATGACAGCCTACCACAGGTGTCAGGGGTTTATGCATATTGGTTTAACATGCCTCAGCACTGCACCTATTTGTTGCTCATCAGGCAATACAGTTAACTCACTCACATTTTTTTTTTAGTAGTGTTAAATAATTATTTAATTAAATAAATAAATATACTACAATTACTAATTTACTATACCAATTTAAAGCAACATTTTAAAACCATGATATTGTTTTTAGTATGATCACTTAGGGAATACAAATATGTCTACACTTTTACATTATGTATTTCACCTTAATTTGTCAGGAATACAATATTTAAACATCTAACAAGCTTTATTAAAATTGGTTTAGTATTGCATCATACAGTAAAACTAAATTTGAGAATACTCAACTAACAAGGATTCTTCTATGATTATATAATTTAGGTAAGTTCAACATCTTAATTTTTTTTTATATACATAACATAAAGAAGGTAAATAGACCATTGGGATGGAAAAAAACAATGTTTACATAACCTAAAACATTTTTTATTAAACATAACAATTGGTACACAAAACTCACATTAGAAATGCACCGGTCACTACATTCTCTATATTTACAGCACAGCGAAGCTTAAAACTTTGTCAATCATTTACGAATTATTTCTCTCGCGTTGAATGCGACTGCTGTAGGTTCTTGAAACAAGATTCCAAGCGTCCATGTACCTGTCCATACACATTGCTATACACTTCTGTTCCGAGTTATCAAGAGAGGTCCCAGGTTTATATATGCACTTTTTAAAACATTTTTCGGACATTTTCGTCAAAAGTTCCTGTGCATTGGCTATCGCAATTTGTTGCTTAACCTGATCCATTAACTCTTCCTTTTGTACTCCACTTAGTGATCCGGTAGATAAGGAATCCATTTTAAATATATAGTATTTCTGAGAACTGTTCCAAAAATACTATACCAAAATATATTTTATCAGCCAGGACCTAACCTCAAAAATCGACCACTTCTGACTTTTCAGATGTCAATTGACAACTTTTTTTTAATAATTTTTAATGTCGTTAGGGATGTTCGATAGAATTTCAGTAGTCTTCAATGTAGTCGAACAGATTAAAATGTCTAATGGACTATAATGAAAATGAAAATGAACTGAACAAATAAGAATGCTTAGTAGACATAGAAAAATCTATTTACAATATAATTTAAGTTAAGGGTTAAAGTAGCACAAACTAATTGTTAAATCGAACGTGTAAGTATTAGCTAGTCGATATCTAATATTGATCCAAATTGACAGATACCGTTGGATCATCGACAAATTCTGATTTTATTATGAAAATTAAGCTTGATTTGCTATACTCCGCGAAAAAACAAAAATTTAAGAAAATAATCTGTACACGTAAATATTTAGTGACAACTATGGAGGGTAGAGGTAAGGAGAGTCATCTTATATGGGAGAAAAGTTGAAAAAGTGTCCAGTTGTTGCGCTAAATAACAGTTCAAAAATCCTCCACAATGGCGCTGGTGGATACACAGGGTATGGTATGAATGTAGCAATCGTAGATGAATTGAAGTATGCAGAGTTAAAAAATTTAATGTCATTATCGACTAAAGTAGTTAATTATTGAGAATTTCAACAACTTACGTTGTACAAAATATTTTGGTAAATATAACCTTACTTCCTTGTATCTCCATACTTCCTTGTTTATTTTTCAAGCCTACTCTAACACTATTTATATTTGGCGCTTCTTTTAAGAGTTACCCTGATGCAAATGTGGCGCCATCCTAATTTAATACATTTTGACGACACTTTTTCATATACACAGATGACTCTCCTTACCTCTACCCTCCATAGTGACAACCAAAATTGACAGTTATATATAAATAAATTGGTGAATTTGTTTGTAGTTATTGAATTTAGTACCTACTACCTAGGTCTTAGGTAATTTCGTCTACTTGTTTCTTGATTACAATTAAAAATTGCTTTAAGGAACGAAAATCTACTACGAATTCAATATGTGCTGCCTGCTTTCTTAGCAGAATGGAGGATATAGCGGAGGTTGCCGACACTTTGTCTCACGATGATCTCTTGGAAATAACGAAGTCTTCGCTCGTTAATTTATTACGCACGGATTCATTGCTGTCCGATTTACCGTCAGACATAATTTTGGAAGAGATAATATCACTGGTATGATATAATAACATTACAACCTAAACAAGTATTACAACCAGGTCTGTATGTCACTTCCGACGGCCGATTGAAACTTATTATAACCGACTAAATTAAGAAAAAGAAAAAAGGCCTGTGCTCTGCAAACGGTCATAATATTAGGCTGAAGGAATTGTGGTTAAACGGCAGCCTTTCTCAGTATGAGAAATGCAAACCATCTCTGCCAATATTTGTTACAATATTTTTTATATGTGTAAATTTTGTAGGTAATACGTTTGGTTATTTCCACAATCCGGGACAAAATAAAACAAAAAGTCCATATTTTGCATCAATCTTCTACAATGTATGTTGCTTCCATGAGTTAAAAAAATTATTGGAGATTGAACACCACCTAACCAAAGCCTCAATTTATTAGTTACCCTGGACCAATTTTCTTTTTTAACAATAAATTTTTTTTTTCTACTTACTATAAATAATTCTCCAACAGATAGCTGTAGAACATGGTCAGTCTATTAGCATCTACATCGCTCGAGATGATGAACCACCTTTGAAAGTAATTGTAAGTATTCATTTTACAGTTATGGTAAATTCTAAAAAGCTGAATTCATGTAGACCTATCGCAGGCTAGGTGAATGGTTACTCATACATGTTTTTTTCTGTAAATATGAGCTGATGTTAATAACTACATTAAAAGAAAAGTTTGTTACCTAATCAATAAAAATATTGTTGTCCTGCAGGTACCACAAAACGCAACAGTGAGAGAACTAAAAAAAGCGATAGCAAGACATTTTGAAATATACCAGCAAAGAACAGGCAGTAAAGTGAAAATATCTTGGAAGTATATATGGAGAACCTACAACTTGAGCTTTGACAGTTTCACCTTAGATGATAATGACAGCTGTATAGGAAACTATGGAATTAGTAATAAAGATACATTGAGTTATAAGAAAAAGAGAAAAAAAACCCAAAATATAGTTTGTAAATTATTTATTTAATAACTAAAAGACTTAATTCCTAATTCATAAAAGTTTTCTTTTTATATTATAAAAAAAACAGACACTTGTGTGGAAAACTAATATATTTCTGTGACAATATTTCTGAATATAAAGACTGTGTTGCATTTAAAAAAATCTTCACTCCCTAGTTGGATACTTAAGTATTAAAATAACAAAATAAAATAGGATACGTAAGATAAAATCAAAAGCATGCATATAAAATAGAAAGCAATAATAAAAATTACAAATAGTAATTACTTTCTTTTTTTACTTCACATACAATTCAATATTGATAAGAAAAAACCTTTTATTATCAAAAAAATAAAATAATGCTGTACCCATCCCCAAAGAGAAACCAATTAAATACATATAACTGAAATCATCATAAATAAGTGCTGACTGTTGCTATAGTAAAATTAAGATTGCTTGTCATGAATCTGTTTTGGGACCCAATTATGTATTACACCTAATAAAAAGCTTGGTCTTCACATATAAACAATGTTCTTTTAAGTAAATCAGAATGGAATTGGAAGCAATTTCATACATTCCTATGGTCTAAGCTTTGTCATACAGAAACTTAACAATATTTAACATAGTTGTAAACAGGTTACTCTCACTAAGCAAAATCTAATTATATATTTTTTATATTCCTTGGCCTATGCCTGTTGTAATCAAAGTTGTAAATTTACAGTCACTTGAGAACTACCTGACAAAACAGCTTATCCTAGTTTGAATCAGAGTTGTTCAAAGTCCGGCTGCGGGGGTGGCTCTTGTGGGAGTGGTTCGAAGTCTCCCAAGGTGTAGTGTGGTTCTTCATGCCGGGGTGTAGCCAGCGGGCGGTCGTATGTGTCCTTTAGCAGCTCCTGATCATGCTGCAAGAATGTAACATAATAAGTTACATAAGTTTCTTCAACACATCAAATTATTACTACTAAAAAAAAAAGAGAGAGATGTTAGTATAACAGAATTGACACTGCACAGTCTTATTTTATTTTTTCGACGCAGGATATTTTTTTTAAATGATTGAACTCTTTTTATTACCTGATCGGATTGTAGCACCGAAGGAGGCGCGAGGTCATCCAGTGACAAATTCGTGTTAATAACCGAGGGGGGCGCATAATCAGCTATGGCTGCCGGCAAACTCTCCACAACCTGGACGGAAACCATAATTTTTTTTAAATATTAATAATTAGCGGACCATGCACATGGTGGAAAACTATCGGCTATAAAAAGAGTAACTCTTCACAGGGCATGAAATGAAATTTATTGTTAAAATATTAGTCATTTTACAAAAGTGTAAAATGACTAATATTTTAACAATAAATTTCTGAAGTAAGTTTTAAAATAAAACCTGTGTCTCAGGGTCCCCTCTCTCCTCCGTTTACATTTAGGGCATGGAAGGAACACGTCCTAAAAGTCCCTGTATCCATTAACTTGAGGCGTGCATGTAGGTGCAAAAGAAACCCCGCCCTAAAGGGCGTAACACAGCAATAAAGCTTGATGGCAGAAAAAAAACATTGCCGTAGTACTCACGACGAGCTCTATCACAAGAAACTACTACTGCTTTGCAAGTTCATCGCAAAAACATCCCTCCGCCTCCTTTTTAGTACACAATTTATTTGTTTGGTTTATAACAATGTTATAACCAACAAACGACAGGGAAAAATTTAGGTATAAGTATTAATCTGTATCACCTATTATTTAAGTATAGTACTACAAGAAAAAAAATAATTAAAAAGAATTATCCATTTTATTTTTGAAATTTAAACTTGCTTATATGAGACGGCGGTGGTAATAATTAACAAAAACATAGCTATCAGTGCTCACAACATTGAAAAATGTTTGAAAGTATCAAAATTTGTGGTTCAGTCTACAAGTTAGCCCTATAAAGCGGCGAGGACTTCGACTTCACTTTCGACAAGTTCGAATCTCAGCACACACCACTGTCTTTTCTGTGTTAAGTGCGTTTAAGCAATTAAAATACCACTTGCTTCGACGGTGAAGGGAAACATCGTAAGAAAACCGGCATGCCTCTTCTTTTTTTTTTTTTTTTTTTTTTTTAATATTTAGTTCGCAAAACTGAGAATCAACTGCTTACTCTTCTATAAACTATAGCACTATTTGGCATAGAAAGTTCTCCATAATAAACGCTACACACCTTGTGTAGAGTCCACCAATCCGTACTGGACCAGCATGATGGACTACGGCCTTAAACCCTTCTCATTGTTGAACGAGACCCGTTCACCGAGACTGATGAATATTTTTCTTAACAGAAATCGTCTGCGGTAAGCAGCGAACGTAAAAAAACATAGCTTTCTCTTTCGCATCGTTGACGCGCACCTTGAATTTAATCGCAAAAAACATGATTGGTTCTGCTGTATGTCATGCAGCACGGGACCAGCTGTGATTGGCCCACGGTTTATCCGTCTGCATTGCGACTAGCGAACTCAACGCATGCGGGGCACACTTCATAAGCCACTCCCACCGAGGCTATGTTTTCGTTAGCGATTATCATGAGCAATATTTATGCTTCTATATTTTTTTTCGTTCGCTGGTATTAAGGCTAGAGTAATTGCTAGAAATAAAATAAATTATAACTTACAGGTTCAACGTTTTCATCTGGGGTCTTGTTGGCGAAGGGCTCGACTCCCACGGTGTTTGTGCGCGCGTCCTCTTCAGACGAGTAGGCGCTCGAGTGCCCCGTCACGAGCAAGTGAGACAGCATGTCCGTACCTGCCATAACGATGGGATTTAATCACGCACGTATCATCCGTTTGGGACCTTAGATCAATAACGTGGCTTAATTTTTCATGTCTTATCTTACAAACATAACCGTACTTAATAGACGCTCCCTAATAGCGTGCGTAATGAATGGACGCTCCAAATCGCCTCACGTAATATAGGAAACCTCCCCCCCCTTCTTAAAATCCCGCGTAATGAATGACGCCCACCTTTCGTAATATAATGGACGCTCCCAAACGTCTCACGTAATTTCATTGACGCCCCCCCCCCACCCCCCCCAACCCCGCGCAATGAATAGACGCCCACTACACATACGAGTTATGTTTATGAGATGGTGTCACTTTACGCGCTAAACAATAATTATAACTTCACACGTACCGATGTCTGTGGCGTATCCGCACACGCAGTAGAGGCGGGTGTGCGCCCGCCGCGCCGCCGTCTCAAGGGAGTGCGGGCCCGCGCAGTAGCCGCTATGACGCAGCATGCCGCGGTAGCACGACGTGGCGAAGCAACACTTACTGCAGGCTGTGCGGCCCCTGAAAAAATAAATTATTTTTAATACTTAATTTTTGTTTTCAAGTACAATTGAAAGTTATATATAGAAGAAACGACTCAATCCACAAGATGCACTAAAATGATTACATCATCATATAAACTGATAGACGTCCAACCGACATGGGTCTTATGTAGGAAGTTCTGAACTCCACGGTTTTCTGGCGCTTGTGTCCAGCGACCAGTGGCGTGCACTTCATACATGCACAAAAGCACTGCCTATCCTTAACTTGATATATAGCTCGTATAGTAGGAGGATTTTTGCTATTTTATGTACACTGCCAGCGAGTCGCGCTTTATATCGCCAGCACGTAGCATGGGCAGGAGACAATTATCTACCCGGGGAAAGAATACAAATTTAACTTCTCCCACAGCTTGTATCAATCTTGGCGCAAAATGGCATATAAAAATAATATATGTGCTATAATAAACGGGGATAAACATTTACCAGGTTGATACGTTAATTATATCGCTTAAAAGGGGATATAGCAGCAACATAGGTAGATGTTGCAATTTTCGTAGGATACTACAGTTTCTAATATTCACAATCAAAGATTTTACAAATTCTATACTCATAATAATATCTTCTTATGTCTTATGGAAAATGGTAGACATATTATATTGGAGCAGAAATTTAAACGAGTATAATTTCAATATTAACATAAAACACTCACAGGAAATGTTTGTCGCCATCGAGGGGCGTGTCGCACTCGCGGCAGAGGGCGCCGCTGGGCAGCACTAGTGTCAGCCCTTCGTACGTCTCACTGATGTTGTGATTTGCGGAGTCCTTCACTGGTGGGCGAGCCTTATTCTGTAACAACACATGTCACATTTACATATGAAAAATGAATGATAAAATGTAATAGACAGAAAAACACACAGACACTGAAAAACATTAATGTCCATCATACAAATATTTTTCATTTATGAGAATCGAACCCACGACCTTTGACTCAGAATGCAGCCGTCAAATTGTTCCTTCCATCCTTATTAGGATTGTTAGGATATTTTGTTTTTGTGTTTCTTACTAACAAACTATTTGATCTCATTTAAATAAAACATCTTTATTTTTTTTTATAAATATGGTCTTGCATATTATCTAAGTCTATGAAAAAAAATATTGTTTACCTTAGGCTGGTTAATCAGATGTTCTTCGGAGCACAAAGGAATAGCGTCTTCCACGCTGTTGTGATCGCGAATCTGGTGCTCTTTGAGTTGTCCTAAAAGAACACAAATATTCCGTTATCCATGTCAACATTAAGATGAGCATACACAGCAGCCAACACGCAGAAACAGCTTGGGGGCTTGGGGTCGGCGGCTTTTTTATGAAAATCCCATGGGCGCAAACTCCCGTTTGTTTCCAACGACTTGTAGCGAAATTAAAATTTTCTGATTACGTGCCTACTTGTAACGTTATGTTAAGCAGACGTCTAAACCACCGACTACAAAGTCGCCGGCAGCTTAAGACGAGTTAGACGCCTTTTGTCGCGTCTTTTCCGACATCTATTGTTTATCTAGTGGTGACGAAGCTGTCAAAAATTGGACTTTCTTATTGCGATGTACTTGAGGCACAAACACCCAAAATCATATCAAAACAATTATGAAATAAAAATAAAATTATCTTTTAAATTAAGCCAGCGTAGTAGCCATTTACATTATTTGGATGTGTTTCATTAAATTAAAACTTCTCCACTTTGTTGTTTGAGAAATTCTAACGACGCGGGAGATATTATTGTACACAAGTGTGTGCGCAAACACAGGTGCACTAAAATATAAAGTAGGAGCCGAGCATAAAAGAAAAAAGCAAGAAAAAAATAAAGCTAAAACAATGTAATAAAACGGGCGGGCGATGCAACGCCGTAGGTCGGGGTATATGTAATATGGTGTAGTACAGCGAATAAAAGTTTGTTTGGCAAGCCCGAGCTAAAATATATGTATGTTAAAGGTGCTTAGCTTGTAAGGAAATCATTGTTAGCATTGATTTTGTATCAATACATTCGCGATGGAATTTAACACAATCCCAATATTGTTACTATATAAGATTAATCTAAACCTCTGTACTTTATGTCACTATTTTGACTTCATAACACTCATTATCATCACAACAACAAATAGACGTCCACTGCTGGACATAGGCCTTTGTAGGGAGTTCGAGATTCTACGGTTCTGTGCCGCTTGGATCCAGCGGCTACCTGCGAAGCGCTCAATGTCGTCTGTCCACCTCTCGTTGTCATAGTGTTATGACTACTTGTAACTAAGTACTATGATTCAATATATACCAGTAAATAGTCCGTGCCTACATTATTTATTATTTTTACCTACTATCACGCGAGTACGTAAAAGTTTACATGAAAAAAAGAACTATAAAAGTTGTAAAGTGTGAAAAATAAAATTCTACGTGTAAATGAAAACCGAAACAATACTTTAGGCTACAGGCTTTGTAATGTACCTTACATTATGTACTATCTCTGAAACAGAAAATCTAATAGTTTTTGGTAAACCACTGCCATAGTTTTTACTGAAAGAAATCATATGAATATAATAATAATCGTGTGACTGCTGTCACTTTATTAGGTACCTACTATGCGCGAGTGGGTCTTTTATCTTCAACAGGGTTGTCAAAAGTAAACACATGGAATGTTTTGAATTCGAAAGTATGGAGAAAAAAAAATATGCTGCTTTTGATTTTATATTTTTACAGGGGGATTCCTTATGAAATACACTTATACACACTTCAATATTATTTCGTAATTCTGTTACATGTTGCATATGCATTTTAAATTTATAAAATTGAAATAGTGAAGAGTTTTTGCCTGATGGGAGGTTTTGGCCGTGGCTAGTTACCACCGTAACGACATAGACGTGCCACTAAGCGATTTAGTGTTCCGGTGCGATGTCGCTTAAAATCCGATTAGGAGTATGACTGCGATACTCCCTAAAGGTTAGCCCTCTAATATCTTAGTCTGCATCATCATTTACCGACAGGTGAGATTGCAGTCAAGGGCTAACCGGGTTGAAAATTAAAAAAAAAAATAACATACCAAGATGTACAAACTTCAGGACACAACGGTTGCATTTGACCTCAAGCTCCTTGTCTTGGTGTTGTTTGAGATGATCCACGTACAGCAGAACGTTGGATGTTAGCTCATCACCATCTTCGTAGATCGGGATCACCTGTAGGTTTACGTAGGTTTTACGGGATTTATGTTATCCGAACCCTTTCTTTTTCGAAGTTATACTTCCTTAGCGGCGTTAGGAAAAATTATGGGAGTGAAATTATATGATGATGGTTACACGATTTTAACAAGATGAAGGTAGTCGCGAAACCGAGTGAGAGGGGAATACATTGTCCGCCAGCTCACTTTTTTTTTTTTCAAAGTTGTAAATATTTTATTTGGCGTTAGGGAAAAAGAGATGAGAGTAAATTTTTACGATTCGCGCGCACACCGTCGCAAATAACTGACACCCTGAAGTTTTCTACAGTGGACATTTTAATTTTCAAAAAAAAAAATTTGACATTGAACACTTTCAATTGTCAAAGTCTGCTGGCTCATTCCGGCGATTAAATTGATTCAATTGTACAACAATCTCAAATTATAATGCCCCGTGAAACTTGGTGATCCGATAATGAGATACTAATAATGCGTTATAATAAAACTTTCGATCAATCAATCTATCAATCAAAAATACTTTATTGCACACAAGAAAAAAATAAATAAAAAGACGAAAACAACAAAGGTACAATTAAATTTGCGTAACAAAGGCGGCCTTATCACTTATAGTGATTTCTTCCAGGCTACCATTATGAGGAATTTGCTCACATATGAATCCTTATAATGTGTTTACTAAATAAGTATTTTCACCTGTGTCATCGATTTGTCTCCTATAATTCCCCTGGCTCGCCGTTCCACCGAATTATCAAGTTCCTAAGTATTAGACTAATGCGCGACAAAAGGTAACGCCTATTTCTATCCACTGAGACTGACCTTGAAGCAGTGCGGACAGCTGAGTGCGGTGGCGCGGCGGTGGCACGCGCGCTGGTGGTCCAGCGTGGCGCGGTGTGCGGAACTGCGGTACGCGCAGGCGCCGCACGCGTACGGCAGCTCGCGCGGCGCGTGCGTTTTCTGCATGTGCGACGCCAAGGTCAGCACTGCCGCGAAACGCACCTGTGAAACATATGTGTGTTAATATACACCGATAACATTGTTGGAAATCTTAAGATGAGAAATCTACTTGAGTAATCTATTTTTTTTAATTCTCTTTTGATTAAAATTTATATTTATGTTTTTGTATGTCTATATATTTTCGAATATATACAGTGGACCCCCGGTAGTCCGGCCCCTGTCTAATCCGGTGCCCCCTGTTATCCGTTAAACTGTTAAACAAAAAAAAAATTGGTTGCCTGTAAAGTCGGTATACGGGCGAAAGTTTTACGTGACAAAGACTTTGAGTGGTAAAATAATTTTAATGTGAATATTCATTCGTATAGTAGGAAGAAGGATGAAATAATAGTAACAATTTAAAACATTTATTTATACAAAGAATTATATTTAAAACATTAATTTATACAAAGAATCTCGCACTGAATTTCATATTAACAAAATTTTATTTTTACCTTTACACATACATACGTATTTATATACAAATATACATGCAATAACTTGCAATACATTTGCGTACAATGAAACAGCGTTTACTACAAAGGGACGCGTGCCTTTCACTTTTTATGTCTGTCTCTCTCGCTCTTAGGCGGGCGCGTGCCTCTCACTCGCTCTCATTGTGAGCGCATAACGTGAGCGGAGCGTAACGCAGTTTCTTGAAGTGTCACCCGGCAAACCAATTTATAAGACGTTGTCACGTCAAAAAAATTGATGAATATTTGCATGCTTCTTAAACTACATAATTGATTCATAGTTTTTGATTATTATTTGACATACATAATGAAGTATAATTAGTATTTCAGAGTACATATATGTACATATGTATATATAATGTGTATGTATAAAGAATCTTATCATTGGATCTGTAATTTGTCGGATTACAAGGTACTCTTTTGTAAAAAAATCCGGACTATAGGGGGTCTTACGCAGTACTCTATAATCCGACGAATTCGATAGTTCGACACTGCCCTGCAAAATGTTTGTCGGACTACCGGGGGTCCACTATAATTCATAAGCACTTTTGAAACGTCAAGTCTGTCTGTTTGTACTGACTCTACCACCGGTTCGGAAGGCAGATTCTACCGAGAAGAAGCCGGCAAGAAACTTAGCAGTTGCTCTTTTCCAACATCAAAAATTTACATTTTACATTTTAACATTCATTTTTCTATCTTGTGAGAGATGAAAGGGGAGCCGATGATGATGAACATATTCTTTACACTTATGTATTGGTAGGTCCAAAATTTCCTTATGGCGCATCCACACATGCCGCCGGCTTATGCCGCCGGGTTTGCCGCCGACTTTCAGACCGCCTTGCCGCTGACTTTGCCGCCGGCTTTACCGGCGGCCTGCAGTCGCGGTTGCAATTTACGCAGTAGTGTTGTGACTTTCGTTGAAATTAGTCGTGTACGTAGAATCGAAAGATGTTGGACTATGATATAGTTGCGTGTATCGCAAGTGTAGTGTTGTATGTCATTATTCATAAAAAGAACCGCAAAATCAAACGAAGATATTGGGTCAGACCAAGTCTTCGAAATAGGCCTAATGTGTCCCCGATACTTGAAGATTTTAGAAGGGACGACATAAACCGAAGAAATATTCGTTCGAAATTTAACACTTTTCTAAGGATCTCTAGTGAAGAATTTGAAATATTACTGAATTTAACTGGACCCATGATATCAAAAACTGACACCCGCTGGAGAAATGCTGTGTCAGCTTCCGATCGACTAGCAATTACTTTGAGATACCTGGCTACAGGAGACTCTTATTTTTCACTCGGTACACTGTTTAAAGTGTCTCCACAAGTTATTTCTTTAATAATTCTAGATGTTTGTCAAACTTTGGTGTCTACATTATCCAATTATTTAAGGGTAAGTACAAAATATCCGTAACACATTAGGTAGTTAGAAACTGAACACCTACATTAGAAAACAAAACAGACCACATACATTCACACAGTTACGGCATGTACAAGACACAATTATAATATTTGATTTTATACTGTAGGGGAGAGTGCAATGGGTAACAGTGAATCAACTTTTTTGTAGAGCTAAATATTGCCACAATTTAACACTTTTAGAATGTGTTTTTATAATAAAGCCTGAGCAAAATCAATAAGGTACACACTGCCATAGCAATCTTAGGGCTACCTTTCTCAGGTTTATAGATATGACTATTTTTTTAAAGAAAGGATTTCCCTTTCTTTAAAAAAAATAGTCATATCTGATGACGCCATGTGACTTTTGATTCATATTAAATACTTTTTACAAACTGCAGCATTACATTTTTAAAACTTCAAAATATTTTGCTTTCATACTTACTTTTCCGTCGCACCCCGGTAGCGAGTCAAGGGCAATACAAAATAGAACGTAAAATGCTATATCGTGTAAATGTGCGCATTATATAGGCCGCGTTCGATCCACTGTACCCCTTGATCCACCGTTACCCACTCTCCCCTACCTGGAACTTCACACACATTTTACATACATATAACTAGAACTAAACACACAAATATCACAAACAATTTTTTTTACAGATGCCGAATACACATGGAGAATGGCTATCAGTGGCTCGAAGTTTCATGCAGAAATGGAATGTACCTAATTGCGTAGGTGCCCTCGATGGGAAACATATACGTATACTATGTCCAACTAATAGCGGTTCTGAGTTTTTTAATTATAAGTCATATTTCAGTATTGTTTTGCTAGCTTTAATCGATGCCAATTATAACTTTTTATACGTAGACATTGGATGTCAGGGCAGAATATCTGATGGTGGAGTTCTACGAAATTCAACTTTATTTGATATGATACGAGATGGAACTTTAAGTCTGCCACAAGCGATTCCATTACAAGGGAGAAATACACCTGTACCTTTTTATTTCATCGGTGACGATGCTTTCCCCATCTCACAGAATATAATAAAACCGTTTTCTGGATATCATGCAAAAGGATCACCTGAGAGGGTTTTTAATTATAGACTTAGTCGCGGGCGCATGGTTGTAGAAGACGCGTTTGGCATTTTATCTAATAAATTCAGAATTTTGCATTCACGCATTGGTTTACAAAATGAGAAAGCAAAAATTGTCGTGATGGCTTGTGTGCATCTGCATAATTTTATGAAGAGAAATGAAAGAACTACTGATGGAGTTTTGAACGAAATGCAACAAAATATACCGCAGATCGCTCTAAATGTAGAACCAAGTGTAATTAGAAATGAGCTAAAATGTTATTTTCTATCGGAACAAGGTCAGCTTCCTTGGCAATATCAAATATAATGTTTGAAAGAAATAAAATATGATTATTCAAATAATTGTTTTATTTAGGAATCAGAAACATGTATCAATAATTTTAAGCTTTTATTAAAATAAAATAATTTAACCGAAAATATAAACATTTATTTTAGTTTTAAGTAAAGGCATTGCGTTTTTCGTCATTTTAATATGTAACCTTATTTTAATCTATTACACTATTTTCGGTTAAATTATTTGGTTAAATTATTTTCCAAGACTTGTAACAGACTGTCACTTGTATTGACATCTGGGCTATTTTGCATTTCATAGTCTGATTGAACAGAGTAAGAGCGCGAAGTTGAGGGCGACGGTGACATTGCTAACGTTGTAGGTTGGCCGGTGAAGTATCCTGGACGAACATTTTGATAACGAAGAGGCTGAGTAGTATTACTAGTATCAAAATTCATCGAACCCATTCTCATTTCTGCTTCATAGATAATATTCTGGATTTGATGTTGTACTGTACACATCGTGTAATGATCCATCTTCCTCAACTTGCTACTTATATAGTCTGCAAATATAGCAGCATCATCGCGTTGCCTTGCATTAGACGTGATCTCCCTCAGTAATTGCAAAGCTTCATCAACTTCAGGTTCTCTCTCTATATTTCGCTTTCGTGAAGTCCTTGTCGAAGGTAGCGTAGTCTGGGGAGTGATATTATCTTGAGAAGACTGAAAATAAAAAGGAAATCTTATAAATAATTGCAAACAAGCTTCAATACTATATTTTGAATATATCCTATCAGTATGTAAATATTAAATAAAAACCAAGCTTATAAACATAACATGTATGTATAGTGTATACAAATAATTATGTAAGTTTAAGCTACATTTACTCAGTAAATAATTGATATTATTTCTTTATATATTTTTTTTCATCTTACATATCATACTTCATACTTCATACTAATATATACTAATATTATAAATGCGAAAGTGTGTTTGTTGGTTTGTCCTTGAATCACGCCGCAACAGAGCTACGGATCGACATGATTTTTTGCATGGGGATAGTTAAGGTCCTGGAGAGTGACATAGGCTACTTTTTATCCCGGAAAATCAAAGAGTTCCCAAGGGATTTTAAAAACTTAATCCACGCGAACGAAGTCGCGGGCATCAGCTAGTTGGCCATATATCACGTCCTCAAGTATTGCAAATGTCTCACCAGTAACCCTGTACACTCTTCACGAGCGCTTATTCCCGAATACTTCGCTTTCGGTAAGTGTTATGCCGACTACATAAGGTCAAAAACGAGAGTATGCTCGCCCGCGCTCCGTGGTATTATGTATTGTTACCGGGTTGTAGGTAGTAGGTATCTAAAATATTAATACGCGAAGCAAAAACTTTGTACCTACCCCTATTAACGAAAATATTGCATAATGAAATATGTATTTTAAATTTATTATGGTCGACCAACTAGTCTACTTAGGTAATTATAAGAATTTGATGGGTACTTACACTAGGTGTGTGGCTGTTCAGAGTCGGTACCGGTGCATTCTTGTCATTAAGAAATGATAACGCCTTATAAGCAAACCATTTCGGCAATTGAACATCATCCCGTCCAGATCCACTCCTTTTAGATTCTTCAAATTTGCGTTTTTCTCGAAAATAATGGCTAGATAAATTCTTCAGTTTTCTCTCAATTTCTGTTGATGCTATGTTGAACACAGAAGCAATATCCCTAACAGCATCGTTTCTTTTGTTGCGATTCTTGAAATCCATATGCCTTGGGTTCCACAATAGTTCATTTTCTTGATACTTTTCTATTAATAAAAGTACAGCACTATCATCCCAGTTAAATTCTGTCATTTTGTTATTTAAATGAATACGACAACACTACCACTCCGTATCGAAGCCGCAAGCAAACTGCCGCCGGCACCAAAAGCCGCGCGTGCCGCAGGTAAAAGATGCATGAGCCGGCGGCATGGCCGGCGGCCCGGCCGCCGGCCATGCCGCCGGCCGTGCCGCCGGGCATGTGTGGATGCGCCATTAGGAATCATATTATAAAAGCTTATACTCAATCCCACAAATGACTTCTGTACTGTATATTTACACTATCCCGTTCTCTTGCAGCTGACCCTTACTGCCAGACGTTGCTTGCGGCAATCAGGCCACCTTTGCATGCCTACAATTTTACTTAATCGTTCTATTTTATTTTTATCTTAATTATATATTAACTCTTTATTTTTATATTAACTCTTACTCATATTTAAGTATGTTTTAGTATATATTAGTTTATTATTTTTTTATATTTATTATTATTAATATTTTATGTGTGTAATCTTGATAAGTATTAGTGTGTAATTGTTCGTAAGTATGTATATAATAATAATACACCCCACCAATCGGTTTCCCTTGGTTTTCCTAATCCTAAGGTTGCCTGGAAGAGATCGCTACTAAGCGATAAGGCCGCCCTTTGTATCCTACTTTTTAAGTTTATTTTTGTTGTGTGCATTGTTTTTTTTTTTTTACTATTTGTAGTTTACAAATAAAGTGTATAAATAAAAAAAATAAAAAATATTTTGTTTAATACTTTATTTTACGTATATTTTAATATATGTGGGCAATAAAGTATTTCTTTTTCTTCATTTAACAATTTTTCAAAATTTAATTAATGTTGCAAAGGAAGATATTAGCGTTTTTTAAATTGTTACTTTTACTCAGTGTGTGTATATATAAACTACATTTATACATTTATAATCTAAACTACATTTATAATTTATGTTATAAATGTAGTTTAGAGAGACGAATTGGGAAACTGTCTCGTCTCTCTGGGTATTAAAATAATTTAATCATTAAATAAACATTAAAAAACAAAAAAAAAATATACTACGACAAAACACACATCGTAAGCGTAGCATGCGTAAGGCACTAAGATGACTGATGAATATTTTAATTAATAATATACATAAATACATATAATATACTGATAATTGCGCATTGGGAATGTCTGGCTGTAAATCGAATGCAATGGAGGCATTTAGTCCAGCAGAGTACCAGCTACTTCGAAGACAAAAGGAGGAACGAACATGATCCTTATCGTGACCATCTTAAAGCAAAGCCACCCTCCAATATTACCTACAACTACGTTGACGGGACCTTTACATGTCCTCACTGTGCACGCATATTTAATGCTAAAATAGGGTATACAAGTCACATTAGGGCGCATGAGGGAAGCCCGTACATGTAATTTAACATAAAAAAATTAAATTAATGTTACAAAGAATTGAATTAATTATATACATTAAATATGATTTATATATAGATGCTAATTTCAAGGAGTTTTTTTTGAAGTAAAACTTCATTAGGCGCTAGAGAGGGAGTAACTCAGATTTTTTTAAGACGTAACAGACGTCTGTGTAGTATCCGTGTACTGTGTAATAATTTGTATTGGTCGTAACTATAATTATGTCATATACTCTACGCTTCTTGACTTATACGCCAGCTGCTGGCGTAAAGGTTTCACGCACACACTTTTTTTTTGTTTAATTATGTGTTATAAATGCAGCTTGGGGAGACGAATTCTCTGGATATGTAAATAAATAAATAAACATTAAAATAATTGGATGTTTAACTGTTGAAACTCACCTCGCAAATGAGACACGCGTACGTGAACAGATCTGGTGCCTTGGTGCCGATAGGGTGGGTTCCGTTTAAGTGGGTAGTCAGCTCCGCCTCGGTGGCGAATCGCACGAGGCAGTAGCGGCACTGAGGAGCATCCTCGGTGGCGCCCGCTGGCGGCGGCACCAGGTGTTTAAAGATATGCTCCATGAGGAGTAGGCTTTCGTTGAACTCCACGTCGCAGATGGGGCACTACGGGAAATAATATTATTTTTATTTCAACATAGGGGATATGATAACGAAAGAAATAAAATATATATATATATATACACATACGCCATCTAGTCCCAAAGTAAACGTAGTTAGTGTTATGGGTACTAAGATGACTGATGAATATTTTTTTATGAATAATATATATAATATACATATAAACACCCAGACACTGAAAAACATTCATGCTCATTACACAAACATTTACCAGTAGTGGGAATCGAACGCAAAGCCTTGGACTCAGAAAGCAGGGTCGCTGCGAACTGCGCCAATCGGCCGACAACAAACAATTCATACAAATTCTATCAAATAAATATCTGAATGTATTCAGACACACGTTCAGACAGTTTGTGTGATTTATGTTCATCACAAAAACATTTTGCGGTTGTGGGAATCGAACCCACGGCCTTGGACTCAGAAAGCAGGGCCGTCGAATGACAGGCTTAAGGCCTCTCTCAACTGGGGTATACTGTAAAATTAAATATTTTTGATAGTTATTTTTTAGCACTATTATTAATTTCAAAGGCATACGAAGTCGGATTTCCAAATTAATTTTCGATGAAATAACTCACTGTCACTCAATAAAACGACGGACTCTATGGCTTATTATTAAACCACCTACATTACACTCACCAAAACGGCAATGGCAACATTGTCCTCATCATTTTCTTTCGTCTGTCCGTAGTAGAACCTCTCCAGCGACACGGTCTCCTCCGGTTTGATCTCCTTCTTGATGTTCTTGAGCGGAATGTCGTCGAGGTCGTCATCGACGTACGAGCGCACGATCTTTCGTCGCCCGCGCGGCGCCGCCGGCGGCTCCGGATCCTTCTCCACTTTTGTTTTCTCTTGCTTTATTTTTGTACGACGCAGTGCAAGAGGTACCTGAAAATATAATTTATCGTGAGTCTAGAGATTATGAAAATTAAGCTAAATTTGCTATACTCCGCGAACAGCAGGAGAATCTGTATGGAGTAATTTATAATTTCGTTAGATGTTGACTTTACAATTAATAATTGTTAGGCACTTAACAATTATTCATTATAAAGTCAACATCTCCTGAATATTCTCCGGTTTCGGAGAGAAACGTGCGTAGATGGTACATTGCCGAAGATCTGTTTGGTGTGGAGTATAAGGATTGAAGAAATTATTAATAACACAAAACAGATGCTCCAAACAGATTCTCCTGCTGTTCGCGGAGTATAGCAAATTAAGGTTAATTTTCATAATATATTATGGATTTCCGCAAAGTAACGTCTGCTTCTATCATATATGTGAATCTATAATAGCCTTTAGCGGTGACAGCATCGGTTTCGCTTTTGGGAGTACCGGGAAGTTTGGCATACATGTAATTTTTGTGAACCTTCCTAGCGTAGTGGTTTTAAGATGGAGGTCCCGGATTCGATTCCGGCAGGGAAGATTTGGGAATTTATTATTTCCGAATTTTCTCTGGTCCCGTCGACAAAGACGAGCCGCTGAGCGATTTAGCGTGATAATGTCGCGAAGAAACCGATTGGGGGTATGTGTTAAATATATAACGGATATACTCCCTAACAGGTTAGCCCGCTACCATCTTAGACTGCATCATCACTTACCACCAGGTGAGATTGCAGTCAAAGGCTAATATGTAGTGGAATAAAAAAAAGCCATAAACCTTTGGTCTGGTCTGGTGTCTTGTTACCACAAAGACGTGCCGTTAAGCGTGCCACTTTAGTGTTCTGGTGCGATGTCGCGTAGAAACTGATTAGGTGTATTACTACCGTCATTAACCACCAAGTGAGACTGCAGTCAAAGACCAACGTTTAGTGGAATAGAAAAACGAGACTATTATCGTCACGTCATGTATGTCTTGAGAGACGACTCAAACGCTACCTAATCGGCGCTTTGTATAAAATAATAAAATTTGATTTTGTAGGATTGCCTGCTGATTTAAGATCATGTCGTATGCTGACACTTCACATGCCTTTTCACAAGACGAAATTCTAGAAACTCTCGTTTACAGTGCAAGCTATTGAATTGTGGAATGCGCTCCCACTAAATATACGTGAGGCAAAATAGCTTGAAACATTTAAAAACGCGGTGTAAGCATATTATCTTGCACAATAATGACGACATTTATTATACCTTGATTATGTTTATTTTTACTATCTATATGTTCATAAGTATTTATGTATGATTGAGTATATATTAGTTTATTATTTTATATTTATTTATTTTATTTGTGCAATTTTGTTTATGTATTTGTATTTAGCTAAGTAGGTTTATAATAATTTTACACCACCTGCCGCTCTCGCTCATCTTGTCCTAATACAAAGGTTGCCTGGCAGAGATCGCTACTAAGCGATAAGGCTGCCTTTTGTATTCTACTTCTGTTGTGGTGTACAAATGAAGAGTTAAATAAATAAAATAAATAAATAAAAATACATAAACTCTGAAAACATCAAACTCTATTTGGGCAGTGGTATAATGCACCACCTATCTATTTTCTGTAATTGTTGTCTTCGCCATTGGTTGCCTGGAAGAAATCGCTATCAAGCGATAAGGTCACCAAATTGTATACGTTGTTTTGTTATACTTTTCTTTATTTTTATGTTCTTTTTGTGATGTGCAATGAAAGTATACTCATTCATTCATTCATAATTTACCTCTTCATCGTCATCTTCGTCCAGGTAAGTAGTCTTCTCCTTCTTTCTCTTCTTGGGGGGCGGCGGCGGGGCCGGCGAAGGGTCCTTCTTCTTTCTACTGCGCTTACCGCGAACTTCCGGCTCCGGTGCTTCTTCGGTCTTGCTACTTTTCTAATTATTAAGAAAACAACTTTTGTAGCTATTTTACCAATTATATCCCTATCCCTATTCCTACTAATATTATAAATGTCAATGTCAATGTCAATGTAAGTTAGTTTGTTACGCTTTCATGCAAAAACTTTTTTTTATTTATAGCATATATTGCCGACCCCCGCAAAAAAGAGCGCATCTCCAAAACATAGTCAAAAAAAAGAATATTTTTTGTAATTTATAAGATTCTTATCAGTGTATCCCATCTTAGTCATATTCTAAAGCTATTCGAAAGCTCGAAAGGCGTAAATCTTGCGATCATTGCTGTCGAACGTCACTTTTGTTTATTTATGGTATGGAAAAGTTACGTTTGACAGCAGTGCAATGAAAATACACTTTATTGTACACCTAACAGAAATGAAATTAAGAAAAAATAAAAAATAAATATATATATATCTATATCTAATAATAATATATATCTATATATATATATATATATATATATATCTAATCGCAAGATTTACGCCTGTCGCCAGCCTAACGCGAGATACGTAATCACCCTGCTGGACACACTGTATAGTACAAATTTGATTATATATATTATTATGTATATATAAAGAAAAATGTAAAACATTGTATTTTTTTTTATTGAGCTTTCGTTTTCGAATATCACTCACTCGAATATCATATTTTTTTTTTGATTTATTATTTGATTTTTTTGAATTTATAAAACGACCCATTAAAAGAGCGCACCCACATATACACGTTAGTCCAAGAATGTCTAGTTTGTTGGCCGCTACAGTAATGTACTAGTTTTGGCATTTGCTAATAAAGGATCTTCAACAGATAAATATGTTTTTGTACCAGATATCTTGATATAACTCACCTTACTCGGAAACTTCCAGCTCTTGAACGGGTTGGAGGCGATCTTGTTAAGGCGGATAGTAATGGGATCCTTCGCGTCCAATTTGGTTTGTTCCGCGATATGGGACACTATGTTGTCGAATGCTTGCCCGGGGGATATGCCGAATCTGCGAAAGTAATTCTTATGAAGTGTTTAGGACATTGGCGACCTCCCTGGGGCAACGGTGAGCGCTTTGAAGTTCAATAGCATCCTATTTAAATTCACAGAATCGGCATCGCTTTCGGGAGAACATGGCATTTTGGTATACATCTAAATTTCTGACAACCTCCGTGGCGCAGTGGTTTTAAGGAGGTTGGTTTTGGAGGTTCGATTTCCGGAAGGGGCAATTTGGGAATTTATAATTTCTAAATTTTCTCTGGTCCGGTCCGGTGGTCCGGTCCTTTGGCCGTGGCTAGTTACCCTATCGACGAAGGTGTGACGCTAAGCGATTTAGTGCGATGTCGCGTAGAAACTGACTACCGTCACTTACTCTCGTGTGAGATTGCAGTCAAGGGCTAACGTTTAATGGAATAAAAGAAGAAGACTATTGTCGTCACGTTTTGAATGTCCGGAGAGACGATTCTAACGCTAACTAAGTGGCACTTCTTATGGCGCACTTTGCATAAGCCGACGCGCTAGCAAAATTTAAATCATCACAAGAACCCGTGGTGTGTCTTCTTATCCTTTTTTGAGCAAAAACACTAAATCAAGCTTCTAAAAGTAATAATAAAAACACACTCTTACTTTTCTCTCCATACAAGTTCATCCAAAAACTGCTGTATAATCTGCCTCGAGAGAAGCGACAGTGTATTCTGGAACATTCTAGGCACAATCCTTCTTAAGTACTCCATTATATTAGCATTGCTGTGCTTCGCTGGCTGGTCCGAATGCGACGACGACTGATGGACGGTCTTGAAACCCATGGAAATCAGCGTGCCTTTGTCGACGGTCAAATCGGTGAGAATAACTGACGAAGGATGGACCCAACCGGTGAGGGGCTCGAGAATCTTCTGGAAACGCTTCTTATAGTTCTTCTCGTATTCCGCTAACGGTTCAACAGCGCGGAGACGAATCTGAAAGATTTCAGAGCTAGATTTCTACTACTTCTCAAAATGTAGATGTAATGACTTGACTGTTAATTATTTTTTTATTAAGGTATTTTTAAAATACTATTTCAATCGAAGACCAAGATTCGTCATTTGTTGACCCCTTGTTACCTGATTAAGTAGCCGTAAACTCTTTAAATGTTTTCTTATGAAACGAGAAAAGAAACAAGATTTTTTTTAAGATATAAATTTTATAATCAGAGGCTTTTGCATTGCTGTATGCGATTGCATTTTTATATAAAAAGGTTTGGCTCTAGACTAAAAATATTTGCTCGAAGAATTTGTCTTATATATTAAAATTTTAAGTATGGTTGTTTAATATAATTTGGTATTACATGCGATATTGAAGTAACTTTGTATAGTTTGGAGACATTTTAGGTCTAGGTGACTATTTACTGACCTAATGCGACGCGTTAAAAATAATACATTCGTCGTAATACTTACCACTTTCTCAACAGGGTCCAAAACGCCCAACACCTCAACTTTAACTTGCCTCTGCGTGCCATCATGGCTCGTAGTGCCCAGCGAGATAACCCCAACCTCGATCTTCTTCCCCGAACCTCCCAACAGTCCCATATGATTGTGTATGGCGGACGTGCAAACGGCTCTTAACCACGTAAAAAGACCCTTCACATACAGATTGTCAACTTTGACCCATTGCACAACGTTCTGCACGTTAGTTTGGCACGCCCAGTGGTATACAAGTTTTAGGATGACGCTGGGCGGGAAAGTGGCGCCTTCGAATATTGAACTGGAGAAAACGGATACGAAACGAGTTGGACAGCATTCGGATATCCATACGTAGCCGCCCGAGTATGGGAACTTCGATACGTCGGAGTACATGCCTGGAAATAAAATATGCACGAGTTTTGGTACCGCTCCAGCTACCCTAATAATTAAACAATTTAGTTTAAATAAGCTTTATAACAAACCTCCAGATAGATAACTGAATTTAGTATTGCTATAATTTTCCTACTTTGCTTTTAAATAGGTAAAGGACTAACTTAAATGCCGTGGGTTCGATTCACATAAATGTTTTAGTTATGTGTAGAATGTTTTTCAGTGTCTGAGTGTTTATTTTGTATATAATAAGTATTTATGTAAAGTATATTCCTAAAAATATTTATCAGCTTCCTAATACCTTAGTACCCATACCTCATCTACGCTACTTTGGGGCTAGATGGCGATGTGTGTATTGACGTAGTATAATTATTTAGTAATTATTATTAAAAAAAACATATGATGTCTGGTTACAATTGAACACCACAATTTAAGGCTTGCTGCGACTAACTCACTTTTTCCCGGCGTGTATATAGCACCTCCGAGCGAGCGAAGCCCTGCTGTACCACTCTTATCTCGTGGTATATGGAATACCACAATTTCGTACTAGTTTCCGCGACCCACATGAAAGACTCACCCAGTTTAAGCTTGTTCCCGGCGTGTATGGCGCACCACTGCTCCGAGCGCACGAGGCCTTGCTGTATGAGCCACTCCGTGAACTTCATGGGAGTGTGTATGAGCACCGACTTCACCTTGCCGTCTAGAGCCGCGCGGTCGGACGGCGGAGGGGCCTCCTTCGATCGCAGGTAGGGACGCGCAACTACCACTAGTGATGGGAATGTTTTGCCTGCAGACAAGAAAAAACTGGTAAGTGCGGAAAATTTAATGTACGTTCATAAAAATGTGAATGCAATAATTTGAACGCAATCATCATCATTCATAAGTAAAAATAAACCTGCATATAAATAACGTGCAAATGAAAACCGGAATAATACTTCAGAGGTTTCAGAGGTAAATTATTTACTGTTTTCGAGACTTATGAATGAATTAATGTACACCACAGAGAAAATTTACAGAGATACAAAAACAACAGCACAATAAGGTAGAACGTACAATTAGGCGGCCTTATCGCTAAATAGCGATCTCTTCCAGGCAACTAAAGGCATAAAAGAAAATGCTATACGAAATTAGTAGGTGGTACAACAAACATTAGTGATATATTAGGATTTAAACTAAATTAACATAAAATAAACATAGTACATATTAAACATGACATATTAAAGATATGTACAAAAATATAATATATATTCCATACATATATACAAACATATAAACATACAAATACATAATTGAAAAAAAAAAAACTTACGTACTTGTGAAACCGAAACGCTAATAGGTTTTGAGTAAACCTTTGCCATAGTTTTTACTGAAAGATATTTAATACAGCCCTAACATCACATGCAAACGTAAAATCAAGTGACTTCTGTCACTTTATTGGGTACGCGACGCGTAGCGTCAATACTATGTGCGTGTCGGTCTTTTATCTTCAATAGGGTTGTCAAAAGGAAGAATAAATATAAAACAGCATTGAATTTCTAGGGGCCCCGACACGCACCTCTTTATATTACCAAGTCATGTGCATTTGAAAAACTTAATATCAGTTGCTTTAACGGTTAAGGAAATCATCGTGAGGAAACCTGCATGCCCGAGAGTTCTCCATAATGTTCTCAAACATCTGTAAGTCCCACAATCCACACTTTGGCCAGTGTGGTGGACTAAGTCTTTACCCCTTTTCATTCTGGAAGGAGAGCCGGTAATGCGTTGATGAAGATGATGATGAATGTATACACAGCTTTTACAGCCAGTAATCATACAGATAAAGTTAATGATGGTACACATAACATACCTTGTAATTTATTAAAGGACACTTCGCGCGAATCTGCAATATTCTTATTGCTTTGATCCTCTCTGGTGAGGTCGACTATTGCCGTGGCCTTGGTGGCGCTACCGGTCAGCAAACCACCCACGGCCGTCGCTTCCGAGGGGCGCACGTTGGTAACTACGCTGTGCACATCTGTATGAAAGAAACAGTTTGTATAAAAACCTCAATGTAGTTAATGAGTTTGCTCCCATGCCTTAAATCCTCTATAAAAGATATGAAATATTTATTTTATAAGTTGGTTTTAGTTATAACACCCAATGACCTAAGCCATAATATCATCCCAACGGACGATATAATGTTGTACTAATATCGTTTTTTTTTTTTTATCCCTTCTGCGCAAAGGGTTTACTCGCTAGACAGCCACATTCTTACTGCTCGACGCGTGGTTTCTGTTACATTTCAAAAAAATAACATGAGTTTAAATTTAAAAAAAGAACATTGTCTTTCACGCTGGTTATGCTACCAGAACACCGCGCGTTGTAAAAAAAAAGGAAGTTATTCAAATCCCCGCCAATTTTCTTCGATATTTTTATTGTTTTGTTAACAAAAAATTGGGGAATTATTGTTGCAGGAAAATATTAATTAATACAACAATAAATGATACTTTCATTAATCCTTAGTTTATTTCTATATACTCAGTAATAGATAGTCACAACTGCCAACATTAAACTATTTTAATGTTACCGTACGCTAACTATTTCAGAATCTTTTATAGAGGATTTATATTGTGGGGGTATATAGTCTTCTTGCAACTTGATAATTAGGTATAAAAACACTCATGTGATGCTATTATCATAAACTCACATTCATATTTTAATACCCCATATTTTATAACAGCTGCATAAATAACTATTGTTAAACTTCACAAAAAAATAATAATCTAAAGATTGTTAAACTATAAAATTATTTTGAAAAACACCAATCTGCTGAGTTTCTTGCCGACTTTTTCTCTTTTTAATCTGAATCTGCCTTCCGACCGAGGGATGGATCACTTCAAACAGACTGACATAAGGCCACTTGAAATAATTGAATTTTGATTTTTTTAATAAAACTATGTAATATTAATTTCTGCATATACTAATTTATAACATAACAAAATAAGTATATAGTTGAATACTTTTACGGTTGCATGAAACAACCACAATCGATTGAATAGATACAACCGCCGCACCATACCCATATTTGATACCTACTTCTTGTATACCAAACTATCTATTTCATTATTATAATATAAATTTTTTGTTGTTTTTAATACAAAAACTAAAAAAGATAAAACTTCTTACCAAGGAAGACATTGGACTAGAAAATATTTAAATACTGTATAGTATAAAAGTTATATTAAAACTTTAAAAAAAAAACAACTTACTAGAAGGTGCCAAAGTTTTGTCCTTAGTCTTGGTGTCCGCGTTTTTCTTAGGTTCGTCTTCTTTTTTCATTTTCTCCTCTTTCTTCTTTTCTTTATCTTTCTTCTTCTTCTTGTGGCGAGGCTCAGGAGTCTTAATCCTTTCAGGTGATGGTGACAAGTCGCGAACATTCTCGTTGTATCTCTTTGGACGACCTGTATAGTAGCACATTATTATGCAACTAGCAATTTAAATGGAGTTAGAAGTTTTAATATGGGAATTTATTTATTAGTCAATTAAAATAAGTTATCATTGTAACTCAGAAATTTCTATTCTAAGTATAAGTCTCAATAACAGCAAGGAAAATAGGTTTTTTTTTAACAATTGCGTGACGCTATATATGCTGAACGAAGTAGTATAGGTTTTAATTCATAATTTTAATAAAATTGTTAAAGAAAATTAGGTAACTATAATCAAAAACATTCTTTGAAGTTGCAAACTCATAAAATAAGCGACACAATCTAATCAGAGAATAATAGTATGAAGTTTTATTCTTAAAAATACCAAGTGTAAATGTCTTTTTAGACCTACGGCTTTTAAATTTTATATTTATATATAATTGAGATACGCAGACGAGAGAATCTATGGTTGAATGCATGATTTTATAAGTAAAAGTAAATCTTCAGAGTAGTCATGTCGAACTTTTTAAGACGGTCAGATGAGATTTGCCTGGAAAGTCCGCAACGACAATAGAGTATTGCACGCCTCATAAGTGAAGCGTTGAGGTGATGCTCTATTCCCGCTATATGAAAGTCAAGGACTTTTCGAAATTAAAAGTGACAATTTTTGTCACATTGCACGTATAGGATAATAATATTATAATATACATCATCATATGATGTATATAATAAAAACAACGTATTTGATATTTTTAAAAAACAATTATTTTGTTTAAAGTAAAAAAATAATTAAATTACAAAAATATTTGAGGTCGTCCGGATGTCTCTCTGTATGGATCTGGCACTCTCACGACCGTAAAAATTAACGAATCGAAGTTTTTTTAAAAGCTTAACAATCGCAACGCGCTGTTTGCTATTTAAAATCTCTGGGTAATTTGTTGTTGTTTAATTACAATTTATAAAAAATTAACTCTTATGAAAATTGGGTTTTTCACAACGCTTGCGAACTGTTGTGTCGAGAATTGCGCAAAATGTTGAAAATATTTCTTTTTATTCCACCTACGTCATTCACTGATAGTAAATGATAATAATAATTTAAAAAAAAAAGGATGACTCGCTCCAGCACGGCGCCCGCATGCGGTGAAAAGTTTAAGGTACTTTTTTTTAGTGAAAAATGAGATTTTGAGGCTTGCACTTTTGGATTTTTCAAACTTTATTTAAATATTTTCTCTTTATCTAGTCGGGTAGCAACGCCTCTTACATTGAAGCAAATCAATGCTGCCAAAGTAGGCTGTAGGAATTTCCCAGTACATCATTAAAAACAATAAACAAATCCACTCCACCATCAGAAGAAGATAATACCACCTTATCAAATAACCTGTCTGTTTATGCCATATTCATATAAAACATACCTCCTCTTTTGCTTCTTGTATTTTCTTTAACTTCCTTGACTACAGAAAGAGAGCGTGATCGTGATCTGATGATATCTGCACTTTGTCTTTCCAAATCTTTGAGCACTGGTTGCCTAGAAATTTGCAATTTGAATTATATTTAAAAAAGTAAAAGAGGAAATGAAATATTGGTATCTTTACATAGTATGAAGCAAAGTCGACCCAAATTTTTGTACGCGTAGATCATTTAAACTTTGCAACAGATTTGAATGCAGTTATCAGCAACAGATAAGAGTGATTCATGATGAAGATTGATACATAGTTAATAGTACTTTCAAAATTCAAAATTCATTTATTTCAAGTAGGCCTAATACAAGCACTTTTGAAACGTCAAGTCTGTCCGTGTGTAGTGACTCTACCACCGGTTCGGAAGGCAGATTCTACCGAGAAGAAGCCGGCAAGAAACTCAGCAGTTGCTCTTTTCCAACATCAAAAATTTACATTTTATATTTTAACATTCATTTTTCTATCTTGTGAGAGATGAAAGCGGAGACGGATGCTTCCAAGCAACCTTGTCATTAAGAAGTACTATAATAGTAGAGAACAGCAAAGAAATTTAATGATACGTAATGTGTGTGTCTTGTGTAACAAACATGTTTTTGAGCGCTTACATTGCACATGCTAGCTTAACCTAATGAGATAGATAATATTGATATACCATGAATGTTATCCTATGCAAAGCTGGGGCGGGTCACTAGTTTTTCTTATATTTTTTTATAGTACTAATTGACAGACCAAGCTGATGGACTGAGGTCCTGTAACTTGCCGCCTTGCGTCCATCAGGCTGAGGCGTTAAGCATAATGTGCCTGCAATTACACTGGCACCCATACCCTACAGACTGGACCACAGTATTGCAACAATGCTGCTTAACGGCAGAAATAAACATGGTGGTAATACTTCAGGATGAGCTGTCTCAAAAAGCAGGAGACAATTATCTCCCCGGGGAAAGGATATAAATTTGCCTTCTCCCACAGCTTTATCTACTTTCAGAGCACTGGTGCACAAGTGGAAATAATATCCAAATAATATATGTGTATTAATAAACGAAAAACGGAAAACTTCTCCTATTCCATGTTCTCGTGATTTAGCAGATGGACTCGTTAATTATATCCCTGAGGGAAATAATGACGGCATATATTTTTTTTAATAAAACTCTCAGAGCAATGGTGCACAAGTAGAAATAATAACCAAATAATATTCCCCACCAAATTATATTATAATGGATATAATTTTTATCTCCCGCCCGTGCTAGCCCTGCTGCAGTAGGTAGGCAGTACTAGCTGCTCTCCTGCTTTGGTCAAAACTTGCCTTAACTCTGTACAACAAACTAACAGTAACTAGAAAGTATAATCTATACTCACTTGCCAAGAAGCTGATAGGCTGTAAACTGGTTCCCATTATAAACAACTTGTCCCCCGGTATCTTTTACCATAACATCCAGTTTGTTCTGTATGTTGTTGTACTCATCACCTGCATGCTTGTATGCTTGTAGTTGCGCTTCTGACAGTTCCTCTTCCCAGCATTCTAGCTCGAGGGTTGGGACGTCAGGACCAAAGTATGAGCGCTTGTATAAATCTGCCTCTATTATTTCTGCCTGAGGAGCGGGTGGTGCTGCCTCCTAAAGAATTGATTATCCTTCATCATTGCTGTCATTCATTATACTATGTATTCCATATTTTAATAGGATGTATTTGGAAAGAGGCAATGTCACATTCCATTTTTAGTGTCCTAACTAATATTATAAATGCAAAACTGTGTTTGTATGTTTGTTGTGCCATTATAGCCCAACTAAGCAACCTTTACTTAATTTTTGGCTAAAAGGACACTGGACAAGGAAAAAAAATTGTAGTAGTATATAAATCGTCCTACTATATAGCAGTATTTATATAGTTTTGGAATTCATCTAATTAAGTTAAAAAAGTATTTATATAACGTAGCAATAAGTTGAATTTAAGCTTGCATCTTGAACAAAGCAGCATAGGCGAATAGCTCTTTAAAAAAATATCAAAAAACATCCATCACCTTAATGTTATTCGTTCAGCACTACAAAAGTTACACAAAGTGGGCAATTCAATTATTACATATATAGACACTGTATATGTTTCGCTACTTAGCTAAATAAAGGTGTTACTACAGAAAATGTTAATGAATTGATTACAATACTGCCACTAGGCAAACACTTATAATCTAATAACAGAATGAAAAAAACAAATATATGTTGTTTGAGATTTGTCATAATTATTCTTAAATTTATGCATTTGTTTCTTTATGTAGATCTCGATATTATGTAGATAATAAGTTTATTTAGGTGCAGATATTAATATCTAACAATAAAATTTGCATTTTGAAAGATACAAAGAGTATAATAGTTTTTCCATTTATTTATTTATTTATACATTGATAAGATAACATTCTCAATCAGCATTTGGATTTGCGTTCGAAACCCTGCCTTTAAGTTATGTCCATAGCCTAGTTTAAAACTAATTTCTAAGGCAGATACCGGTTTTTAGTCGAATAACAAATTTTAAAAACACTGTAAATACCTCTATGTCAGTTTTCACTTTTTTCAACTTCATTGTAATCTAAAAATACTCAGATTTCCACATGGGAATATCCATGCGTAGTGATAATTCTGCAGTAAGTATAAAAAGTCCAGGGTATTTATTGTTATTTATTAACTTTCCACAAATCTGAAAACGACGCCTACGAAAAACAAAATCTAAAGCACAGATTCACCACCAATCCCAATTCCCACAGATCTGAAGTAAAATTTAACTTAAGTCAAAAATCAAAATAATCCCAAATGATAAGGGCATAGACAATTAATTTATAAATTGGCTCCTGGTTCTAGCATTTCTAAGCTTAGTCGAATATACAGCACTAAAATTATTTGTATCGAAGGCACATCGAATAGATTCATGTATTTCATTCATAGAGTATACAAACATCCGAAATATAAGTATAGTTCACATTTTACAAACTATTTATTGGTAAACCAAAGAGCTTGGAGGAATTTTTAATTATCTGAAGAATTATCAATAGGCATAGCAGAATTTCTCAGATGACAAAGTGACAAATACTGAAATACCTAATCAGCCAAACAAAAATGCAGAAATATAACTAGTTTGTGATGAAATTAATTTTATCAGCAGTTGTTGAGAATTAAAAAATATACACAAAACATGGAAGCAGTACCAAAATTGCCATTAATTAGTTTCGAGTTGAAAGTGTGCACGGAAAATACGCATTTCGGTCCAAAACTAAAACAGGTAATTGACACAGTTTATCTCATTGATAGCGAGTTTTTCCGTTCCCTTTGTGTGCTAAACTTTATCTATCTATCTATCTTCCCAGTATATCTCGGAGGCGTACAAAGAGGATCCTGATAGCTACAACAATGAGATACACCAATTGGAAGGCCTGCGATCGGCCGCCGTAAGACCTACTATTGATGCGGCAGGCCTGAGCGCTCTAGTTAGATACTTCTGCCAACTTCGTGCGATGCAGAGCCGGTTTCCGATGACCAGAGGCGCACCCGCTGCGTGCACCTTTGCATGGTGAGAGCTTTAATTTAATTAGCATGTATTGATTTTTGTATCAACAAACAAGGGTGATTATATCTTAGTGTTCAGAAATGACTAAATTATTTTTCCATTTATCAATGATGTATAGGATTATATTTCTTTAAGATTTGTCAATGAATAACATATTGGATAGAAGCAGGCGTTACTTTGCGGAAATCCATGATATATTATCAAAATTAAGCTTAATTTGCTATACTCCGCGAAAAGCTGGAGAATCTGTGTGGTGTAATTTATAATTTCTTCAATCCTTATACCCCACACCAAACAGATCTTCGGCAATATACCCTCTACGCACGTTTCGCTCCGAAACCTTTAAAATGAATAATTGTTAAGATTAACAATTATTCATTGTAAAGTCAACATCTCCTGATGATGCTCCGGTTTCGGAGCGAAACGTGCGTAGAGGGTATATTGCCGAAGATCTGTTTGGTGTGGGGTATAAGGATTGAAGAAATTATAAATTACACCACACAGATTCTCCTGCTTTTCGCGGAGTATAGCAAATTAAGCTTAATTTTGATAATAATGAATAACATTGTTGATTGAACAGTGGATCTTTTGCATTTTAGACTAAAATGAATTACAAGATGTCTATTAAAATATTTATTTATGAACAATTTATGGAATAACTTTACTTTTTAGTTTAAACATTGGTTATAACAATAAAAATAATACTACATAAATCTATGAAAAAAAATCTCTTTTTGTTACATTTGTTATAACTTGATTTTTTATTCTACTAACCATTATATAGATAGAAAAATAGAAAAAGTCTTTGGCGGCTGCCTAAACACTGTTGAGAAGGATAGGGCTGGATATTGAGAATTTCCTAATTCCAGGCTGGTACTGGATATACTCCAATAAAAACCTGGAAATTAAACCCAAGGCTTTGTGATCCTGACCTTGTGTTAAATAAGATTAGCAACATAGTTCCAGACTAACTAGGATGTTGTTTTTCAGGAAAGACCTCTATGCCAACTTGGGTTTCTCTCAGACAGATATAAAATATGAAATGGCATGCGTTCTCTACAATATTGGGGCGTTCCACACCCAGCTAGGTGCAGCTGAGCCTCGTACTACTGCTGACAGTTTAAAAGCTGCTTGTCAGCATTATCAGTATGCAGCCTGGGCCTTCCAATTCCATAGAGAACAAAACCCCACACCATTGGTTGCTGACCTTTCTCCTGACATAATACAATTACTTCAAGAAATATGTTTTGCACAAGCGCAGGAATGTATTCTTGACAAAAGTATACAGGATACAAGAAAACCTAGTGTTATTGGTTTGTATTACAACTTATATAATACATTATCTTTTTTGATATTTGTTTCTCGACAGATTATAATTATGGCAGGTTCGTTGTATGTTGTAATACTACTTGTAATACAAATGTTTTAAATATGTGTACCAATAATAGTTGTAAATATTTTAACTAGATTTTATGACCAACTCAATATAGCAGTTCATCATTTATTCTTCATCTGCAAATAACTGAAAGTAAATAGGTATAGGTTCTATGAAAAAGATATTTTGATTTAGATTGTGAGGTAATAAATTTAAAATTTTCTTTATTCATGTTGGCCTTATCACAGGCACTTAAGAAGCGTTCATGAACTTCATTTGCCAAATTAAACCTAATAATGATACAGGTTAGTTAAAAATTGAAAATGAAGAAATTGAAAAAAAGGCCATAAGAAATTTTATGTAGTATAGTTATTCCAAATTATAATGACTTTGTTATGCCTGAATTATATTGATCCATAGTGTATGCAAGAGGACTCAGGTGTACTAGCACTTAACACTTAGTATTTCGATATTCTGTTTTTTCATAATGGTAATATTATGTAATGTATTGTTTATTTGTCACAAAGATTTCAAAACTAGCCAGTGTAAAAAACTTACTTCATACTTTTGGATTTGATAAAGCTGATAAAGGCTTGCTTATTAGCTGATGAATAAGCAGTATAAGTTATGACTGACTTACTTGTAAATTACAAATACATCAAAAGAGTACCAAAGGATTACATTTATTTGTTTTCTTAGGTGCTGTAGCTACTCAAGTGCTCTATTTTTACAAGAACTCCCTGGCACATCTTGGACCTTCCGGAAGTCACATTCATGATATTGTTGGCACTAAGTCCTACAACTTCTGGCATCGTTATCTATCATTCAAAATGTCTTATATTGGCTGCATCGTTTGTTTGTATCAAGGTGAGAAGATACATAATCTTTAAAAAAACTAATTATTTTGCCTAGTTTACAGAGTTCCTTACCACCCTACCAACAAAGACCTGCCGCTTAGCAATTTAGTGTTCTGTTGTGAAGGGCTAACTTGTAGTTGAATAAAAAATATAAAAAAAAAAATCAAAATTCATCTATTTCAAGTAGGGGGGCGTTCATAAAATACGTGAGATGTTTAAGTGGGGAAAGGGGTTGAGTGAAATCTCATCTAATCTTACATTGGAGAGAGGGGGGTCTCGTTCATTGGTCTTTTTACAATAACAGTCCAACGTGTTAACGTAAGAAACCCACATTTTGAAAATCTCACGTGAGATTGGGGGATAGAGAGGGGGTTGAATAAAATCTCAAACATCTCACCAGGGGGAGGGAGTAACAGAAAATTAAAGAAAACACCTCACGTAATTTATGGACGAATTTTTATTTGAATTTTTGTCAGGTATCAATGCAGAGGAACAACAGAAGATGGGCGAAAGAGTTGCTTTCTACCAACAAGCTATAGACAAACTAGCCGAAGCAAGAAAACTTGCAAAATATATAGAACCATTGCAAGTTACACAGGAAGCTCTAACTTTCACGAATGATGTGGTGGAAGGAAAACGGAAGGCGGCTAAGAATGAGAATGAGTTTATCTATCATGAGGAAGTTCCAGAGAAGGATATGCTGTCTGATCTTAAGCCTGTCTGTCTGGTCAGTGCTGTGGCTATCAACTTTAATGATCCAGAAGTAAGAACTATTTGTTATTTTTCCATTGTTGCATTTGAATAAAACTAGGGATTCCAATATAAACATCCTTTACATCTGAACTGTCCACTGCTGCACAACAGTTTATTTGTATACTCCCATTTTTTTTATGCAATTGTTTCTAGTATTCAAGCTCATATAAAAAGCACATATAATATATAACAAGAACTATAGATTTTTTAGGCTTTTTGGGGAGACCAATGTTGTCTTTTCTAGTGTAATTCCAATGCAGTGTTTCACAAAATTTTAATTTGATTCCATTTTGATTATGATTGTACTATGGACAAAGATTTAGTTATTTCCGCAATGCTGAACAGATCTTTTCACAGATGAATGACAGATTTGAATAAAGTTGAATGCATATTATGTCAAAAGCTTTGAAACTTCATTATAGTTTTCGTTCAGGTGTCCGGTGCTGATATCTTCGGGCGCTTGGTACCCATGGGTGCTCACGAAGCTTCCTCTTTGTATTCGGAGGAGAAAGCTAAATTGCTACGACACGTGGTCGGTCAGACAGAGTCCAAAAACACCGAGTTGACCGAATTCATGTCTTCCCTGCAGCTGGACCAGTTGGATGTTTTGGAATCTGATCAAAAGTAAGTTTATTAATTAAAATTGGCTCATACACTGGAATTCATTAGTGGGAAATTGTTTTTCTGTCGCGAAATACCGCTAGTCTTACAATGGCGTGCACTCCATACATGCCCGAAAGTATTGCCTACCCTAACCATTTTAATTTAACTGGTATGGGAGGTGACGATGAAACGATATCTTATTTCTTATCGGAGATAATGTCATTAAACTTAAACTTCACTGGTCTGGTACTTATTCTTAGTATCAAAAAACAAAGATGTTACCATTATCATGTTTTTCTACAGTCAGTTAAATGGGTTAGCACAACAGCCTTTTAAAATGAGTCGATCATTGTTGACAAATGAATGAGCAGTTGAAACTGTTTAGAAACTTTTGATTGTTGAATAAACAGTTATTATATTAACAAAGGTTTCAACTAAGTTCCACACGATGTTTTCCTTCACCGTTAAAGCAAGTGGTATTTAAATGTCTAAAATGCACATTATATTAGAGGCACAAAACTTAGAAGTGCACCCCCGAAAGTGAAGCAAGAGTCTTTACCCTCTAGGCTATCACTGAACAACATTTCGTCCTTGAACTTGAAGACAGACTTTTTGTATTTGTTTTGGCTGTATTGGTTGTATTTTTTTTTTTTTACCGTTTAACTTCTTTCGGAAGGTTATTTTTGGTGGAATCTGAACTGGATTTGAAAGGTTATTTGTGCGAGGAGGCCCGTGCCCTGTTGTGGGCCGGTAGTGGGTTCAAATTGAAATTCAAAAATGTTTTATTCATGTAGACCTTATCACAGGCACTTATGAAGCGTTTATACATTTAACATGTTACACTATAGTCGTAAAAATGTAATAGGCCCGTTTTGACATTTGTGCAAGACCATAGAAAGTAACTTGGAACAAAACTGAAAGAAACCATAAAATAAAAATCAATTACATACAGTGTTTTAAAAAATACGTAAATTTTTTTGGGACGTTAAATAATATGAAAGAATATATCGCGAGTATTCTTTTTGCGCTTACTTTATAGTAGCATGCAATTTATAATTGTTGCGAAACGTTTCGAAAACAGTTACGTTCTCAGTCTTTTTTTTAATTCTAGAGTTGTAACCATTTATTTTACTGAATATCGAAATTAAATATTGTGTAGTAATCTTTACTGCAAAGAATGAGCTTGGTATTTTGCCGCAAATAAAATTTTGAATTGACGACATTGGGTTCTAAATAATGAGTCTGAGTTGATGTATCTGACCAAGCGGCACATGACTGAAGAGTCCCCGCGCGCACTGCGCAGTTTTTCGTTCCCCATCTTGTAAAGTTGACTGTGCGCTCGTTTAAGTTTGATATATATTGTTTACTATTACGTTAACTTTGGCTCTTCTACTTTGGACATTGATTTAAACATAGTGATTTGACTGGATTTTTGTGTTTGTTGTTATATAGTACGAACTCTGTTTCAACATGTTGAAAAGTGGACGTATAATCAACAGCCAGTCACGCGAATTGGTTGTGAAGTTAAAGGAATACTTTGAACGAACGAACACTTTACAATACATAATCATATCGAACAAGTACTGATACAAACTTGAATTGATTTATCGTGAGTATCGAGTACCGAGTCTTATGGTTCCATAACTAGTTACGTCGCGATAACAAATGTCAAAACGGGCCTATTACTTTTTTACGACTATAATCTTATTGATGGTGATAACTGATGGAGGTTGACATGATGATGATGACGACTTTCTGTTGAAAAGGGGTAAGATTGTAATGCCCTTAATATCGCAGAGTCAGTCACTTTCCCTTAAGGAGTATCCGCATTCCGCGTGATATAATTCCGGATTAACCCTTTCGGAGAAGTTCCTCGCATCAGGGTAATCGAAATAAGGACGTATCCGCTTTATTTTTGGGGTCAGAATTCATAATTCATTTACTACAAGTAGGCCAACTTTATAAGCACTTTTGAAATTTCAAGTATGTATGTTTGTAGTGACTCTGCTACCGGTTTGGAAAGCAGATTCTACCGAGAAGAGCCGGCTAGAAACTCAGTAGTTGCTCTTTTCCAACATCATCATAATAATTTACGAGCAACATTCCATGTTTATAAATTTATTATTCCATACAGTAAAATTATTATATTCAGCCGACTATTTTGATTATTTTGATGTTTTTTTTAGTCATTACATAAATTAATTTGTTTAAATTAAGATTTGCATGTCATATATTATGACTAAACATGTATCCCTACAATGTTTTATTTGAATTTTGTTTTTTTTTTTTGAGCATTTTTCTATCTTGCGGGAGATGAGAGCGAAGCTGGCTGCTTCAAATACCAAACATATAAAATAAATAAATAATAATTATTTAAATAAATAAATAAATAATATAAAATAAATCCTCTCATAAACAAGTTATCTTTGCTTCCCACAGGATTCCCCAGGAGATAGTGGACAGGTGTGCTGCGATGAACGCTAAAGCAGACATTATACAGAATCTCGTGGACTCCATGAATAGCCTCGCGGAAATAATCAGTGACGTAGAACATTCCTTAGAAGAAATTAAATCGCTCATTCAGGTTTGTTACTTGCTTTTTACACACTTCATATTAGCTTCACCTGTATGTATGTTTGTAACCGACTCTTTTGGACTTTATTTTGACCCTCTTCAAACGTTCTGATTTCGCTCCGACTTTGTAGATATATCGAGAACCGATGACAATACACTAATTTGATAAGATTATTACATCTTTCAATGTGCAAAATAAGATTTTTTTGTTAATTTATGTAATTTTCATCTACACCAGGAGTTATGTTAATTTTAATTTCCTACTTACCAATCTTTAGCCTTTTTTTTTTAATACTAACAAATTTGATGCTGAATAGTTAACCGATTAATTTTGCTATAATAAAACTAGTTGTTTTAGAAAAACTAAAAATCACGATTTTGTAAATAATAACTAAAGTGTAGAAATTAGTTTGATTTTTTGCACCAAGCGGGATATTTTTTTACTTTAACTATTAATTTATTTTGTGAAGTTTTTAAAACTAGCTAGCTGATAATCCCAAGTTAATTTTGTCTATCAAAAGGAGGAGACGTTGAAAGAGAAGGATTATCAAAAACAAATGGGGCCACGGCCGCCATCGATCGTGCAGACCGAAATATCTCGGGAATACCACAAGTACCAAGAAGCTCACTCAAGGACGAATGAGAGCAACCAAGTGCTGCATAAGGCAATGACGTTACATATAACGAACTTGAGACTGCTGTCACAACCGCTGGAGGTTTTGCAGACTAAGATACCGAGCATCGAAAATATTGGTGAGTTTGTATTTCAGAATTAATTAATTTAAATTCAAAATTAATTTATTTCAAGTAGGCCTAATATAAGCACTTTTGAAACGCCAAGTATGTCGGTTTGTGGTGACTCTACCACCGGTTCGGAAGGCAGAGTTGCTCTTTTCGAACATCAACATTTGCAATATTTTTTTCTATCTTGTGAGAGATTGAAGCGGAGCCGGAAGCTTCCAAGCAACCTTGTCATTAAGAAGTTAATCAATTGTATAGTAATCTCGCTGTACTAAATGTGTTTTAACATATTCTTTAAATGAAAATTATGAAATTTAAGCTTAATTTGCTATACTCCGCGAACAGCAGGAGAATCTGTATTGTGTAATTTATAATTACTCGTCTAAGTTTGCCAATATTTGTCAACAGAAGGCCTGGATCGCGACACAATGAAAGAAATGCGTCGCGTGGTAGGGAAGGCGCGTGAAATGCAAAAGCAACGGGACTCACTGGTGCAGCAGTTACGCACTGCGCTGGCGGACGATGACGTCACCGCACAGCTGCTTGCACGCAGCAACGAGCCAGCCGAAGACATCTTCAAGCAGGAGATTGAGAAGCACACGCCTACTGTGAGTGATATAAATAAGTTCTCTAATCTGTCAATGTGAAGCTGTGATAGCCCAGTGTGTAGGACTTAACTTTCGGGGGCCCGAGTTCGAATCCCAGCACGCACCTCTAACTTTTCCTCATTCTCATTCTTGATTAGATCAACGTAGCGACACTCCAAGCATAACTGTCCCCACTGCCCGCTGAGTGAGCGTTCTTCCTTGCCTTAGTAGATTCATCGCATCAACCAGATGTGTGCGCTTCATACACGCACAAAAGCACTGCCTACCCAAAAAAAATTTGTATGACTCAAAATGCGAAGGATTTTTCTATTTGACTGCATCTTCCTTCTTTATGCATACCCTGGACAAAAACCCTGTGCACGCCACTGACATCAACCGATTACCGCCCCACTACAGAGCGTGGGTCTCCTCCTACAATGAGAAAGGGTTAAGGTCGTAGTCCACCACGCTGGCCTAGTACGGATTGGTGGACTCCACGCACATGACAACATTATGTAAATTTCTCAATGCAGGTTTCCTCACGATGTTTTCCGTCACCGTTGAAGCAAGTGATATTTTAATTACTTAAAACGCTGGGATTCGAACTCGGCCCCCGGAAATTGAAGTCGAACTTCTACCCAATGCGCTATCACCGCTTCCGTATAAATAAAGTATTAATCTATATATATATATATATATATAAAATAAAGTTGTGTTAGTTACACCATTTATAACTCAAGAACGGCTGGACCAATTTTTATGATATTTGATTTTTGGATTCCTCTTAGTTTGGTCTAAGAGGATAAGTATTAAAATATAACATTCATAAAAAAAAAAAAAATTATCTGCGGTACGAAGTTCGCCGGGGCAGCTAGTTTTCTATAAATCACAAAACTAAATTTTTTTGTAATTATATTATATGAAAAATGGCGTTTTTGATCATGGCTTTGATATGTGGTGATATTTGCAGGTGAAAATTATTGAGCAGAATTTGGCTGCCCAAGAGAACATCATAAACAAGTTGACGTCACTCTACGCTTCGTATGGGGATTCTCGACGATTGCTGTCAGATGTATTGAGGAAACGGGACGGCCTTATTAACGGTAGGTTACGTAGCTTTATAATGAGAAGGTTTTATGCCGTAGTGGGCTACGGCATAAACACGCTGGCCCAGAGAAAATTATGGAATACTGGCAGGTTTTCTCACGATTTTCACACAACTTGGTACTACCGCCATCTAAAAAAATACACAGCACTGGCCCAACCCAATGTGCACAAAAATGACCAACAAAATCCCGGAATTTATAAAAGAAAACGAAAGTATAAACATATTTACAAAATTCTAAAACCAGACAGACAACTAGAGAAAGCTTATTATAAAATAAACGACTTTCTAAATGAGAATATTCTCAGAGATCGCTATTAAGCGATAAGGCCGCCTATTGCATTCTACTTCGTTCTTCATGTTTCTGTTTTTATTTATGCAATTAAAGAGTTAAATAAATAAATAAATATTCAATAAAGACAATAATAAGTCCGACTCTCAATCTGGTTACAGCGCCCTAACAGATTTAACCCTGTTTTATGTAATAGATTGAGATCCTATATATTTAAAAATATAATATTTATGTCATTTTTATGACACTGTAATAAAATTTTAATTAAATAAATAAATGCTTTTCTTCACCGTTGAAGCAAGTGATAGTTTAATTACTTGAAAAGCACATAACTCGGAATAGTTAGAGGTGCGTGCTGGGATTGGAACTCGGCTCCCCGATGAGGTCGAAGGCCTAACCACTGAGCTATCACCACTTTGGCTGTTTTTATGAACACTTGACTTTAAAACTGGTTAGAGAATCGTACTGGGAATTTTACTATTAAAAAAGTGAAAGGGATTTCATTTTGTCAATTTTGAATTAAATGTATTAAAATATCAGAACACTAATCAAAAGGAAGATCCTAGAGTTCGGATTTCGAAGTTTTAATTTTTTTATACTTTAATGGTTGGACTAGCACTTAATATTAATCTCACTTTATGGAAAATATAGATTCACGTATAGTCACGTCTTTGTCGGTAGTGTGGTAAATAGCCACGGCCGAAGCTTCCAAACAGACCAGATAAGAGAAAATTCAACTTTTTTTTTTTTAAATTTACTCAGCTGATATGAGTCTATTTCTTCTTTCAATAATAAATAAATTTATAGTTGATAAAAACTTATAAACACGCTTGGTATTAAATAATTTCTACATTTTAGTTTAGTTTATTTATAAAAGCGTGTGTTTTAGTTTTTCTTAAACTATTATTCTTATTAGAGCAAAATTAATCGATAACCCATTTTTTTTTTTTTTTAATACGAGAGAAATCCGCTAAAGATAATGGAAATTAAAATTAACATTATTCCTGCCTCATCGTCTATAGATGAAAATTATATAAATTAACAGTAATCTTATTTTGCAAATTGAAAAATGGAATAATCTTATCAAATTAGTGTATTGTCCTGAATATATCTACAAATTCAAATTCAAAATTCATTTATTTCTAGTTGGCCTAGTTTACAAAGTTTGAACGAATTCAGAATCGTTTGAAGAGGGTCAAAATCAAGTCCGAAGAAACTTGTCACCAACATACAAATAAACATACAGGTGAAGCTAATAAAAAGCGTGTAAAAAAATATTTTTTTTGCAGCCTTGATAACTTCGTACGACACGCACGCGGAATTGCTGGGCAAGTCTCAGAAGGGTTTGGAGTTCTATCGGAAGCTGTCGCACAATGTCAGCGGCCTCCTGACTCGCGTGCGGAGTGTCTGTCAGGTGCAGTGCGAGGAGCGAGCCCAAGTCATGGCCACTCAGAAGGGTAAGCACTTTATTCTGTACTAGCGGTCCCACGCGACTAAGTCAACCTTAAAAGATAGCTATCCCGGACTTTTTCAAGTTATACTTCTTTAGCGGCGTTAGGGAAAAATTATGGGAGTGAAATTATACGATGTAACGAAATGCACGCGCAAATGGTTACACGATTTTAACAGGATGAAGGTAGTCGCGAAACGTAGTAAGAGGGAAATACATCGTCCGCTAGCACACTTTTTACGATGCGCGTGCACATCGTCACGAAAAACCGACACCCAGAAGTTACACCCTATAGTCGACATTTCAGTTTTAACTAGATAATGCGTTATAATAAAACTTTTAATGTATTATATACCTTTTTTCTACTGTTAGAGTCGTTTTCTCAACAAACGTAGAATAATGCATGAGATAAAGTTTTTGAATTTTTTTTTTAAACTTGTTACGCCAAAGAAATATAACTTCTAACGCGTTACACACACCTTTTTTTTCACCTTTTAAAGGGGATTCTTCTAGTTTTTTTCTTCGGAAGTTCTTTATTTTTTTGAAACTTTTACTATTAATTTAAATAAAATATATGGCAAATATTATAGTTAATCAATTCTTTAACTATTTACCCGTTGATTTATAAAACAACTATAACGTATTATTGTAAAATAAATAAAAAAATAAAAATTGTGGTACTAATGATAGCTGATGAATATTTTTTTATGAATATAATACACATATTTACTTATAATATGCACGTAAACACCCAGACACTGAAAAACATTCATGTTCATCACACAAAAATTTTCCAGTTGTGGGAATCAAACCTACTGCGTCACTCGGCCGTCCAAAAATTGTGTTACCGTTATGTAGATTTGCTTATGTCCCTAACTGGAAGCTTTCTATTTTCAAGCTCCCCAAGCAGCCCCAGTCACATCGGCAACGACAAAACCCATTGAGGCGGCTCCGGCAACTATGCCTACTGGAACTGGATTGAAATTAAAAGATTATCTGCCCTACATGAAGAGCAGGACTATGCCCAGGAACACACCACCGCAACAAGGTATTTACTTTTTTTTAATACACATAACTCAGGCTGGGTTTAGAGATAAATATTTAATGAAGAAGTAGTTTTTTGTAAGCATTTAAACGCATTGGGTAAAATAAGCACGTAACGTTATTAGCTTTTTTTCGAAAATTAAAATATAGTACCGAACTTTGGTCGTGCTTTCGTAATCCAAATTTACCAGTATGCCACCAGTATTACCAGAAAATTTATTCGGAAGATTTTGACTTTGTACAATAGTCCAATGCAATTAAAGATATTAGTTTAGCGAACAAAAGTTCATGATTTATAAGTAATTTCACTAAAAAAAAATTAATATTTAAACTTTTTGTCTAATGATTGAATTTGATGATAATTTTGGCAGGTTCACGCCCTCAAGTTTTGTATTTCTTACTGTAAAGTATAAAACAGATAATGTCGTATTTCATTGATGTTTACCGCCGACTTAGTACGGGACACGCATAACGCAAAACTACAACTATCAAAAATAGGTTTTGTTAAACCACTGCCATAGTTTTTACTATAAAAAAAATCAGATACAGCCCCATTGCATAGGCAGTTAAAATTATGTGACTCCTGTTACTTTATAAGGTACGTGTCGCGTATCGTTGATACTATGCACGTGTCGGTCGTTTATCTTCAATAGGGTTGACATAAGTAACGAATAAACACTTAGAATGTTTTGAATTCGTTTGTATGGAAAAGTAAATATGATTCTTGTGATTTAATGTTTTTATAGGGTGATTCCTTTTGAAATATTCTTATGCATCCTTCAATATTATTTTGTAATTCTGTTAAAAGGTGTAATTTCAAGTTTAAAAATATTTACAACATGAATATGCGAGCATGTAAAATTCATAGATGGGAATAATTTAATTAAATAAGAAATGAAATATCAAATGTTTTCTATCATAAATTATAAGCTGATTATACAGCTATTAATTCCAAGGTCTATGAAACGAATAATCGATAATCGAACATATTCATTAACAATATACACAATCTTATCCGGTCTGTGAGGTGTCAAAAATATCATCCAAAATTAAAGGTTGTGTTGCATGACCTTGGAAATGCTGTTCTGTTTATGGGTGGGCGATGTGCTTGGTCCGTCAATGATAACTATAAAAATAAAATATTGATTTGCGCTATATTTAATATTCAATCTATCCGTAATCTAAACTTTTATTACTTAGTAACGTTGTTATTGTTAAAAAATATCCATAATTTTTTTTTTAAATAACAACATTCAACTTTCTTTCATATTAACCCGTCACCGGCCCACTACAGGGCACGGGTCTCCTCCAGCAATGAGAAGGGGTTAAGGCCGTAGTCCACCACGCTGGCCCAGTGTTGATTGGTGGATAAATTTAAATATTCAATCCCTCCGTAATCTACAGATTTATTACTTAGTACCGTTGTAATCGTAAAAAAATATCCATAATTTTATTTTAAATAACAACATTGCTAAGCAACTTTACAAAAGATTACAGATAGATTAAATATAGAAAAAAGAACGATACCATGCAGCACGGTAACTTCAAATAAATTCCATTTTTTCCAGGTCAAATGGAGCATTTGCCTAATGAAGCTTACTATCCTGAGACCATATATCCAACATCGATAAGACCAACGCCTGTGGGATCCGAAGGTAAAAACCTGTCTTTATGTATTTTTTTCATTATTACTTCGAAACACTATTATTAGTATTGAGTTCTTAAATATATTATTTCAGCAACGGATATAACACAGCCCAACCTACCTGATGGCGTAGTATTGCCGCAAGGAATGCAAAATCTACCGAACCCATACGCACGATATGCACAAGCGTACGCGCCAACGGAAAACGACCCGTACGCTCCTCAAGCGAACTACGCATATGCCATGCACAAGTTCGGTAAACCGGAGGACAATTATAGTTACACTTCGTACACGCCTCCACAATATTCCTCCCAAATGGCTGATCCTCAAACTTACACCAATCCTTACTATTCCGCGACGCATAATAATTCCACGGCTGTGACAGATTCTCAGAACTCAACTCCTTACGCTCCCGATAACCAAACAAATATCAGTCCGAATCCTAATAATCACACAGTCTATAATAACCCGTATATGACAAATCAGGCGCCAGCCACACCTGATGCCAATATGGCACAACATACTCCTGGGAGTCAAGATTTCAATGCAAGCTTTGCTCAAATGCAAATATCTGCACCAAAGAACGAATCTGCATTCAACTATGGTGGCGAATACGGCCAAACACAATTTAGCGTTCAGTATCCTCAATCGTATACACCGAATATGGCAACATATAGCAATGCTGGTCAAAACTCTAATACAAACATTGTAGGATCGCCAATGCCTGCAGATAATAATTTTGGATATAATAATGATCCTATAGCACAATATGGACAAACTTCTAATCCGAATGTGTCGAATCCAATGGCACAGTATGCCCAAACTTCGATGCCAAATTCGACGGTGCAATACGACCAAAACTCACCATCAAATGTCTCAAATCCTGCGGCACAGAATGTACAAAATTCGATGCCAAATATGTCACACCCAATGGCACAGTATGCTCAAACATCGATGCCAAATTCGACGGCACAATACGACCAAAACTCAGCTTCAAATATCTCATATTCTGCGGCACAGTATGGTCAAACTGCGATGCCAAATGTTTCAAATCCAATGGCACAGTATGTCCAAACATCCATGCCAAATTCGACGGTGCAATACGACCAAAACTCACCATCCAATGTCTCAAATTCTGCGGCACAGTATGGCCAAAGTGCCATGCAAAATGTCTCTAATCCAATGGCACAGTATGGACAAACTTCCGTATCAAACGTGGCCAATCCAACTGCACAGTATGGCCAAACAGCTATGGCAAATATCTCGAATCCACCGGCGCAGTGTGACCAAACCACGCTTCCAAATGTATCGAATCCTATGGCACAGTATGGCCAAAGTTCAATGCCAAATACTTCAAATCCACCTTCCCAGTTTAATCAAACTTCAGTACAAAATGTGTCCAATACAATGGGACAGTATGGGCAAACTTCGATACAAAATGATCCAGCTGCGAACTCATATAATCCTCAAGCTGCTAATCAAATGTCCAATTTCCCAAATAGCATGCAGAATTTTTCAACTCCTACTAATCAAACTTCAAGTTTTTCAAATCATCAGAATGTTTCTGGTCAAAATCCAGTGCAATATTCTTCAAATACGTCTATTTCCGCTACACCAGACCACAATCAGATGCAACACCCCCCAATGTCTTTACCGAATGCAATACAAAATGTCCAAATGCCTGGACCAAACACATTAAACCCCACTTCAGGCATGTCAAATGTTATGCCAAATTTTTCAAATCCTATGCAAGTTGCACCTAATTCTATTCCTAATTCATCCAGTGTCATTCCTAACATTCCGGGATACGGTGTGGACCAGCAGTATGCCTTTACCAGTGCTTATGAAAGTATATCGCAAGGATATGTGTATACAAATGCAGAAAGCACAATAACATCTACGGCTACTGCAAGCGTGACTGCATTCGGCACTGGACAACCTTACTGCCTTCCGAATGAAGCTACAGGGTACATTGATCCCATTTTATCACAATTGGATGCCCTTGATAAACCTATTAAGTCACATGTAACTGGAGAAGCGCTATCCACAGGCATTCGAAGACAAATTTATAACCCGATGGTTCAAATGCCTGTGGCTCCAATGCCTGTGGCTCAAATGCCTGATCAAAGTTATCAACCAACAAGTGCGCAGTATCCAGATCAATCGAACACGGGTCACGGACATAATTACCAAAATCATCCTGGATATACATTCAATGCTACTTCCGGAAATTACGATTATAATTACGGGTCACAAAACACTTACACAAATTACGGTCAACAAAACGTTGATACTCAATCGATGCCAAAAGATCCTAATTGGAACGCCGCGGGCGTCTATACTAATGCTGGACCTTGCCAAACCGTGCAATCTCCATCGGAGAATCCACAAAGCAATAACGCACCTCCGGAAGAAACGAGTAATTCACAAATTTATTATAATCTTCCATATGGCTATCTAACTGTAACAAACCAGGCAAATGATATGGTGTCTCAGTCTGTTCAAGTCACTACAAATTACGGTGCCAACATGAATTGTTCTACGTATATGCAATCTGGGCAACTCCACGACACCAGTGTGACATTTACTAGCAACCAAGGTAAGGATTTGTAAGCAATATTATTGTATTTTATATTTATGTATGTGATTAACAATACAGTAGATAGAATTGTAATTATTGGAAATAAATGTTTGACAAAACTTTGAGATTTTTATTTTTCCTTTCCAGTGCCAACTGTGAAGGAAAATGACGCCGATCAGTCTCCTAAGCCAACTGAGGCTGAAATTCATCCTACTCCCGTAGAAACTGCTCCAAAAGAAATGCCCGAAAGTCAACCAGTTGAGACCAAAGTAGAGGAACCAAAATCTGAACCGACAGCGTTCGATCTTCTATCTGGTATCGATTTCAAGGTTGAGCATAAACCTTTGATGCCCGAAATAAAAGTGCCTCAGATTTCGGAAAAATCAATCTTTAAACCTAGTGTAGTGCCCAAATTGGAGCCCGTAGTAAAACCCATAGTTAAAGAAGAAGTCATAGAAAGACCTGCAAAAAGAGATCTCTTTTCTGATCCTAGCTTGATGAACAGTTTTACGCAAGAGGTGAAAAATTTACATAGACTGACTGAGACTTTGACTAATAAAACTCCCAGTGGGCTTACTGTTTTAGATTCAAAATGGAAGAGTTTCCAAGACACGCAGGTATGTTAGTAAATATAATATTTTCGGTACAAGATGCCATCTTTTGGGACGACTTAAACATTAAAAAAATATTTCAGGCTAAAGAAAACATGACTCGATCTAAAAAGGTTGCAATGCGTTCGTCCAGAAACATAGTGACTGAAGTTGTCCCTTATGACGACTCCCGATTTACCTTGAAATCAGATCCGGACGCTTATATCAACGCTTCTTATTATAAGGTATCCATTATGTTTACACCTGTTTGCACGACACGGAACAATGTTTTAGTTTATGCAAATCCAACTGATGCCCAGGACCGGGAAAATCCTTCTAGATCCGTTAGTTTACCAGAGTTACATTTTTTTTTACCAAATTGTAAGGTATCTCTATACAAAACTAGCTGATGCCCGCACATTTGTCCGCGTTTTAAGTTGTTTTTAAAGCATCCCGTAGGAACAGTTTATTCGGAAATGTGTCGCATTCAATTAAAGTGTATTTCTACAGATATTTTTAAGTGCTTTTATTTAAATGCCCATTTAAAATGGTTTAAAAAGTATATTTCTTATGTAGGAATACCGTTCATGTACTACTGAATACTATTTATTTGAATAAGAATGAATACTGAGATACTAATATAACCCACTTTTGTTTCAACCCGCGATTTAATAAAATTTTAGAACACAAAAGCTGCTATTGCAACTTAAGTATGATAGTTAGATATACTACTACCTCGCGGATTTTCGTAGGTAATAATGAGTACTTTAATTATAAAGTACATAGTTTTTTATGTATAATAATAATTTTCTCAGCGCACGCCAAGTTATGAATTTTATAGGCAAAATCTAGCTACGTTGGTTTATGATCTCTAATTTTGTTCAAAATAAGTTATAACCACAAAAAGTAACAGAATTTCGTGATAGTTTAACATTCTTTTGGCGAAGAAATAGTTACCATCGGTCCAGTATTTTCGGAACCTATTATATAGGGTACGAACAAACACGGAAATTCCTCTTTAGAATACAAGTATAGACTACGTCAAGATTGTCACACTATGCTAAAAATAACTTGAATGTGTTGTGTAGTTGCATGATTGTAGGACAAACAAACAAATAAACTTTCGCATTTATTAGTATACGCTTATATTTATAACTTCTAAGCACTTTTGAAACTTCAAGTCTATTTGTAATAACTACCACAGGATCGCAAAGCAGATTCTACCTAAGAGCTAAGTAACGCGTCAGTTGTTTTTTTCTAATATAACTATACAGTTTGTTTTTATCTTTTGAGAAATGCAAGCGGGCCGGCAGGCTTCCAAGCAGCCTTGTCTTGAAGAAATTCTTCAATGGATTACCACGATAAATTTTTTTAATACATTATTTAAACATAGACAAAGGTCAATCTAATGTAAGATAAATTTATGCTAAGGATTTCTGTTGCAATAAACAATTTTCTCGTGCAATATTATTGGATATATCATAAATTTATGTACGTTACTTGTTGTGGATGGTTTTATTTCTGGTATTTATTTTCTCGTAGTGAAAAAGCGCTTCGTAACTAACTAAAGTTTTTTATTCTTTAGCAATTAGCGTCATGGTGCGTGCCACTAGTGATCTCGAAATGTCCAGAAGAGAAGGAGTACTCAATCTTTTGGAAAGCAATGTTGGAAAATAAGATAACGTGCATTGTGTGCTTACTCAGTGAGATAGAGGTAAGTATCCAAGATCTTTTTAGCAAGCGTGGCATAACGTCTGAATACTTGAGCAGTGTTTTGTTGCAAAAAGCATGATGACTACTTTTGAAAAACTGCCCTAGGATGAACGGTAAGTATCTACTGTTAAAAAAAAAAATCCTATTTATGCCGAAATAAAAGGCATTATTTTTGCAAGAATTCGGCGTTTCACCTGTCATGGCGGATCACTAGATTTTGCAGATATGTTAATTGAAAATAAATACCAATACAATTATTTTCGCAACTGAAATAATTTAAACAAACTGTAGGTATTAAATTTTTTTTGGTAAACATTTATATTGTACGTTTTAGTTGTCAGGAAACGCATACTGGCCAACTGCGAAAGGACAATCTATTGATTTAGCAGACGGTCTTCGGGTCACTTTGGAAGATGTCACCTGTAATGTACACTGGACTGAAAGAAAGTTGTCTATAGCACTAGGCAAAAGCGTGTCTATGGTTACTCATTACCAGATCAACGTATTTCCGGCTAAGTAAGTATATTTTGGTAAATAAGTTTCTAATTCACATAGATCGGAATGGTATTGGTCGTCCTATATTTTAGGCGTGAATTATCTTACCTTAACTCGTGTGAATAAGAAATCTTTATTGGATAAAAGCAGACGTTACTTTGCGGAACTCCATGATATATTATGAAAATTAGGCTTAATTTGCTATACTCCGCGAAAAGCAGGAGAATTTGTATGGTGGAATTTATAATTTCTTCAATCTTTGTGCTCCACACCAAACAGATCTTTGGCAATGTACTCTACGCACGTTTCCTCCACAAAAGATGCAGACTTTAAAATGAATAATTGTGACAAAATCCAAATAAGGTTAATTTCCATAAGAAATCTTAAAATTAACAACCAAAGTTTAACTTCCCTTAAACTGTCTTCTTTGCCTATACAGTTTTCCTGTTAGAAGCTTATTGTCGGTTTTAACTCGTGAGTTATTTTATTAAAGCCATGATTATCTTTAAAAATTTGTTTGTTGTTTCCTACTATTTATACAACTCAATACTAAACAATAAATTAGAAGTTACAAGGGAATTCAAGTAACATTAAACATCTTTCGATTATTTTCGTTAATCTGTGAAAGATACATTGTATAGAAGCAGGCGCCGCTACTACGATACATAGTGTACTATGAAAGCGAGGATCTGACTTATCTTACCTTTAATAATATTGTAACGAAAGTAGTATTAGACCCCTGAAACCTAAGTTTTTACCTAAGTTTAAAACTTAGGTAAAGGTATTGTAATCATGAAGTTACCAACATGCAATCATGAATATTTATTGAATTTCGCGACAAGGCTGCTTGACTCGCAAAATAGAAATATTCTAAACATTGTTAAAACTGTAAAATGAGTCGGTGGTAGAGTCACTTAAAACAGACCGACTTGAAGTTACATCAGTGCGTATAAACTAGGTCTACTTGAAATAAATGAATTTTGAATTTAACATCGCACATTTCATTGTGCGTTATAAAAACGCATTATGGTTCCAGGGGTTCCATTCGAGTCTACATATTTTTTTAGACACGACAAATATCGCATTATATTCTTTTATAATTTCCAGGATTGTATGCCCTCCCTTAGTATTACTCGCAGACAAGATACTCAGCGTGACATATGAGGGTAGACTTAGCAACCAACTTTGCGGCGTGTGTATACAGTGCGGCGCTGGCGCGGGCCGGAGCTCTGTGCTCGCACTGCTGGTGCTAGTTATGTGTCAAGTGCGAGCCGGGTACTGGGACCTTTGTGGTAAGGATATTTCCCATACAATTCTAGAATAAACTACCCATTGACATCTTGGAAAAAGTTTAAAGGTTGTATTAAACGTAAGCTTATAGAAAAGTCCTATTATAGTATAAAGGACTACGTAAGCGATAAAAAAGCTTGGGTGTGAATTATTGCTCTAGCCAGTAACCAACAACTCTTCTAATAATTTTAAATGACATTGTGAGATGGTGATAACAAAAAAAAACACCCGGTTAAGTTTGTTGTGAACCCTCGTAGCTTTAGTTTTAAGTTTCCGAATGTGGTTATCGCCATCATCTCACTACCGTGTAATTCTTATGTACGCATCAAAAGTGCCACCTATGGGACTACTTGCATAAAGATATTTTTGACTTTGAATGCATTCTTAAATGAGCCGGATCATAATGCACCGTATGAATGAATGAATGAATATACTTTCATTGTACAACACAGAAAAAAATCACAGAAATACAAATAAAATATAGCATTAATGCAGAACGTACAATTGGGGCGCCTTGTCGCTATGTAGCGATCTCTTGCTGGCAACTTGGTAGGTGGTACAACATATGAAGTATGATATAACAGTAAATTAGTTCAAAGGTTTAGAACTGCTCACAGTGTACCTTTTCTTTATACCTTATCCAACTTCTGACAGAAATAATACTCTCAATGGAATGCAAATGTAGACCAGCTGGAGTTATTCAGAGATTTTATATTAAAACTATCTAGTCATCTCTGTACTGGTCCTCAAGATGTCAGCACTTTTTTATTGCTATCTCTCTCCCTGAAGTGACAGATAGGAATAATTCAATAGGCTTTACATGTCTTCTGTTATCGTCAGGCATTAGATAACAGTAACAAAGAATGGCTAAAATATTGTATTTTGGTAATGATATACGATTCATGTATTATGAAAAACTTATTTTAATTTATATTCGAAGTGAGGATTGGTATTTATTTTCAATAAATAAAAATGCAAAATCTACGAACCACCATGACAGGCGAAACACTGAAGTCAAAATTATGACGTCACGTCTATATAAACATTATTTTGTACCGCTTGAACCTCTGCGTATGTTAAATACTTTTGTGATTTCAAACTATCAGATACTAAGTTTTATGTTATTAATACCAAAATCAATAATCTTTAGCTATGGAACAAGGACTTACTGAGACTCTAATTAACGTCACTTTACGATTGCGGCCATGACACCCGGCGATCGTTTTCGCGGGAAATATTAAAAGAAATATATAATTTGCAACTTATATCAACAAAACCATGATCTTTTTTGGCTATAGTAGAAACTTCCAAACATCATGAGACAGTTTTTCAAAATTTTGTCATCATGCCTGCGACATTCTACGACGTTTAGTAATAAGTTATTAAACACTTACCGTTCACACTTTACAGATATGCTGGACGCGGGCTGTGTCAATTTGTACAAGCACCGAACAAATGTGCTAGAAGACACTAAGTATCTTGCCGACGCTTACAGAACTGTCTTGTTCTACGCCCAGGGCGTTCTTTGTTCCGGTAAGTTATAAACACCTCCTCACAGCTAGCGTGGGCAGGAGACTACTGTCTCCACGGGGAAAGGATAAATATTTATCCTTCACAGCTTTATCAATTGTCAGAGTACTGGCGCACAAGGGTAAACGTCTCTTATTCCATGTTCCCGAGTTTTAACCCGTTGGCGAAGTTCCGCAGTAATCATTTCGTCCTTTTCGCACCTGCAACGCCATCCTGCTCGCACCAAACACCCGCTTTGACACGCGCCGTACATGCAAGAGCATAAGTTAAACCCCAAGCGAAAAAATTTTATTCCAGTTACGGGCGGGCGGTATAAAAATTTAATAAAGACGCTGTGTAGAGGTTTAACATTCTTCCCAGCGTTGTGTTATTGTTTCATGACCGGAGGTACTTTCCTAAGATAGGTACACATTTTTTTAACAATTCCACAAACTCCATTGCCCGCTATACTTATGTATTAATTAGATCTTCATAAACTAGAGAAAATTTGACGGAAAACCAGTTTACTAGAACTTTTTAACCATTATGGACACGTTAAATATATACCCTGTCAGGGGATATAATTTTTGTCTCCTGCATTCGAACGTAGGCTCCAAGGTCACGGTCTGACTCTGTGATGGGTCTGGTGGGTGGCGTCGGCCGTGGCTAGTTACCATAGTTATCACCCTACCGACAAAGACGTGCCGCCAAGCTATTTAGCGTTTCAGTACGATGTCGCGTTGATACCGATAAGGGAGTTAATATAACTGCCATAGAGGTGAGAACGTTGCTGCGTAGACTGCATCATTACTTTACAGAAGGTGAGATTGCAGTCAATTGCTAATTTGTAGTAAAGTACTAAATTTATCATCTGTCATAGGTACAACAATGTTCAACGGCGAAGCAGTGTCCGTAGCGAGCGGTGCTTCGGTCCTCCCCCCAGTGACCCCCTCCCCGGCAGGCGCGACCACCCCCGGTAGTTCCCAACCCAATCTCAAGACGAAGTTCTCCCGGGAATCGTTCGAGGAGATGCGACAGGCGCCAGGCCTCAAGAGCGGAGATATGAAAGACCCGCTTAACTTCCTCGACCCATTGTGGAGTTTAAAGAAGAAATAAGTAAATATCTTTAATATAAATTAAACTACTTAGGTACCGTCAGGAATATGCGTGTAAAAAACCAGTTTAAGAGCGTTTGATAAAGCGTCCCTAATATTGAACATTCGCCTGGCATCTGTGAAACATAAAAAAATTGTACTTAAAGAAAATATAAATGAAAGGATAATGTATTAAAGGATAATAAATATGGCATTACAAAAAAAAGGCATAACCAAATAAATAGCCAAACCAAAAAAAAAATAATTAACCAATAATTTGTTTTATTAAATTTTGATATTATAAATTTAAAAAAAACCAAACTTTTAAAAATTGATGTTGGTTCCATTCTTTAAGTCTGTTTTAATCAGTTATTATGCAGGGTTAAATAAAAAATATCAGAAAGCTATGACCTGTAGTTTACTACTTTTTTTTTAACTGCATAATTTGTGAAATATTTAAATAATCCATATTTAATATTTTACATAGACACTCTACTTGTTACTACTCTACGTTGACCCGAATACGCGACGTCGAATCACATGTATTTCGGTTCACAGTGTAATGACACTTTACAGAAATAATATGATATATTAATTTTTTTGAACAAAAGTTGTCAATTTTAATGTTAGGAACTAAAAGGCAGGGAGCTATCTAGTATTTTTTATTTAAACCTGTATATTTAGCTCTGCAATGTTAAATAACCCAGTTATTATTAAATTAAGTAATTGTTTTAATGTTTGTGGTATAAAATTGAAACATTGAAAAAAAATATACATGGGACATTTTATACCCACTCCAATAGCATATCTGACAAGCCGCATTAAAGATTTCAACTCAATAAACATCAATTCAAAAACGTTCAGGCCCTGGAAATTTTAGTTTTGCGTGTGCCAGTGGAGGGGATAGTGTGAATAAAATAATGATGAACTGCATTTTGATAAGACCAAAAGTCATAATAAATTTTATACCGTTGCTAGTATTTTTAATTACGGTTTAAATTAATGATATTTATTACGTAAACAATACATTTTTAACTTTAAGCAACTATCGTTAACTCTAATATTATTATAGCTTTTCTTATAGCTTATTTAGATTTTTTTTTAAATTCTCTGTGAAATCTAGACCGATTTCGATGTTTTTTTTTGTTTGTATCAGTTTTTCGTGTATAGAATGAAATAGTGAGAACCAATCAGCCTAGGCACGACCACAGACTTATCAAGAAGCGATAAATTAAAACGTCGAGACCAAAGTGTATGCAAACACAATCAAAATATTTTAACTCTTAATGCTCCACTTTTGACCATCAGTTTGCGCGTTAAGTTAAGATGAACTATAATCATAATGGTTCTGCCCAAAGATAATTTAATAATTACGTCTTAAATCTCGTTTAATTGAGTTGTTCCTGTTTAATTATAAAGAGAATTCTTAATTCAATTTATAGATGTGTTTGTAAATTGAACTTGGAACACTTTGAACTTTTAAGACCGGTGTAGAGATGGGCGTTTTCGTAATATTTTGTCATCGATGCGCATCGTTTCTAAGTAAGCCGCATCCGATGCCGGCATCGTTTTTTTTGGCATCGATTCGACAACGGAATTTACCAAGATTAGATGTTGATTGCTGACTGAAGTCTGCGTATCGATACTCGGCAACGGTACCATAATGATAACATTTGATTTGATGCCTATTATTTAACGAAACTACTTCTACTTGTACCTAAGCTAAATACCAAAAGTTATAAACAAACTCACTGTGTATTTTATTTTATCTATCAATCTATATACATATAATAAAACTGTAACGGAACGAATTCTGTACATTAAATATATTTTAAAAAATTTAATTGGAGGATGCTTTATTATCGATCGATACTGAGCCCAAAATTTTGTGCCAGATAAAATTTAATTCTCATAATTTAATAAGGGACTTTTGAAGGTGACCTTCATGTCAGCCCCATCGGTACACACAAAATATTACAATTATAATAATACAATACAAAATACAATATACAACTATAAATACAATATACAAAATGAACTACCTATATAACTATATCAATTTGAGAGAATCACTAGCAAATCTATATACTTTAACAGCCGAATTACTCAAAGGATCGCTAAAAATAGAATTAAAAATACCAGTATTCATAAAATTTAAATTTAGTTCATACATTAGATAAAATTTGATGTCGCTTCTAGTAACGTAATGTCAATGTCTCAATCACCGATCGTACCGAGAGTGAGCGAGCGAGAGATACGTCGTCGGACATCTTCGATTTGGATTTTGGTGCGCGGCGTTGTCGGTCGGTGCCGAGTAGTGAGTACCGATGCGCCGTCGCGCCCGTTCTCCGTTGCGTGGTCACCTGTCTCGCTCGGCACGGTACCGCACTCGTTGCGGGCATCGCATCGGCATCGGCATCCGTTTTTCAATATATTGGCATCGGATGCCGGCATCGAGTACTGGCATCGTTGTTCAAAAACGTTTTTACAAAAACGACCATCTCTAGACCGGTGTATCAACACGTGTTTAAATTTATTGCCATTTAAATATTGTTTACGGGTTTTATAAAACGGGAGAAAATAAAAATTATGGTTTTTAAAAATGAGCAAGATTCTACTTGCTGTTCTTATTTTAAGTTGTAAAATACATATATAAAGGCATAAATTTTACTGCCCTTAAAAACCAATAAAATACAATAAAAATAACTTTAAAATCGGTCTAGCCGTTAAGTAGTTTATTGACGTTCAACAGAATTTTAAATTATATAAAGATTTGAAGGGATTTTTTCTTTAAAAATTTTAATGTTTTTAATGTTTATTGCGAACACTAGAGGATTCTAAGAACGTACTATCTACATATTTAAAGAGTTTTCAAATAATTGAGTTGATTTAACATTCCGAAGCATGTAATGAAATGGTAAAGTAAATATGTAAAGGTTCTAATAGCTATTATGTTTGAGTTGCATAAAACTCCAACGATGTATTTAGTTAACTTTGTAGAATTATAACACATTTTTATGTAACATGTTATTATAAATTGTAGTATGTAATCGGCTGATTCGTAAGATAGAATTTTTAAATATTACTTGAGACTGTTATGTATAAAATATCGTAACTATGTATTGACTCTACAATATATATAGAAAAATATTCAATTTTTTATTTCATACCTCCATTATGGCACGAGAGTTGCTTTGTCGATCACCCATGCATTTTAGGGCTCCGTAAAAATAGGTTTCCTTTTTAAGGAACGTTCCGTTTTCCCTTTCTCCCTGTCATTGCTTCGTGGTACTAATTTGAAGGTTTTAGCGAATAATAAAATCTGTCTTCTTAGAAAAACGCAACAATAGTTTAGCTCAACTCGCATAAGGGTAACTTGTTGGGTTTATGCTCTACATCTCATTATATATTCATTCTACGATAAAATAGGTCTGTTTCCAATAGAATTGCATAAGAATGATGATAGTCTTGAGACCTTTGTAGGTACTTACTAAGTTTCTGGAAATTGCATAAAATAAGCCTACAAATTACTGTAGATTGATTGTCTTATTGCCATTCAAATATTATTGAAACGGTGCGGTGGTTTTGAAGACGTTTTAGATTTTACAAATGTGAAATCTATCTTGTTTAATAAAGAATATTACTTGCGTTTTTAAAAAACGGAAAAAATAAAAAAAATATGATTTTTGAAAATGATAATGGTAGCATAAGGTAAATGAAAAATACATACATACAGATTACAGGCATACATTTAATTGCACTGAAAAACAAATAACACAATAATTATAAGAAAAGATGGGTATGAAAGTTATGTTCGAAAACTGGTAAAGTAAATGTAATAGGACATGTGCTTCAAATAACTTTCGCAAATATATAAATATAAACTGGCCTATCAGCTTCTTTTCTTGTTTTTTTGAACTCTTACATTTTGTAGTGTTCAAAAAATAGTACTTATTAAGTTAGGAGTTCTCGATATTCGCTTGTAAGTACCTACATACATACTTCTAACATACCGGTTGCATAGTTCTTAAAATATCTTGGGCACGTAATGCAAATTACCTTTACCGTTTAAGTAATTAATTAAAGTAAGTAAGTTTGTCATTTGAGTAATTAATAAAACTTTCAACGCGAGAATTTGATGTTCATCATATGATCCTATTACTGGCCCACTAGAGAACACGGGTGTCCTCCCACAATGAAATGGGGTTAAGGCCGTAGCCCACCACGCTGGCCCAGTGCGGATTGGTGCAGCATTGTGTGTCACTAAGGCGTGCAGGTTTCCTCACGATGTTTTCCTTTACCACTGATGCAAGTGATATTTTAATTACTTAAAACGCACATAACTTACAAAAGTTAGTGGTGCGTGTTGGGATTCGAACTCGGCCCCACGAAAGTGAAGTCGAATTCCACTGTTCTGTCATCGCTACTAATATACCGGTTGCATATTTCTTATAATGCCTTGGGCACGTAATGCAAATGACCTATTTATGCCTATTTGATGCTATCGATCCTTAAATCATAGCGCTGATACCTTAGTGGGTAAGACTTCGGCTTCACTTTCGAGACCGAGTTGATCCCCGGCACGCAACTACGCACGAAAACTCGTTTCGGAGTTAATGTGCGTTCTAGGAAGGAATTAAATGACACCTACTTTAATCGTGAACGAAAACATCGTGAGGAAACTGCATACTTGAGAGTCGTTCATAATATTACCAAAGGCGCGTGAAGTTAACCAATCTGCCTTTGGCCAGCGTGTTTGGACTCCGGCCTAAACCCTTCTCATTCTGGATATCCGTCCCCTTTAGTGGACCAGTAATGGATTGAAGTTTGAAAATGCGATATTCAAACCTTAGTAGTGCATATTATATGCAATACCTTCCGTAGTTAAACAGACGTCTACCCGGATGAAGAATTCCATCATGACTTGAAATTTTAGGTAGGAGTAGAATTGGTTTTAATATTTAATTCGGTTGGTAAGGTCGGTTTTATAAGCACTCCGCCACTCTATTCTGTAGCTTTTTTTTTAATGTGTCATTCAATTCAGTTTTAGTTCTTTAGGTGTAAGTTTGATATTCTTATAAAAAAAAATCTGGTGTAGTTTTTAAAAAGTAATTTTTCAATTCACATAGTATCAATATCTGTCAGTCTTTGCTCCTTCTAGCACTTACAAAGAATAGTAATCGTTGAAGTAAGAATCGAAATCGCATTGCTAGTTGATTCATATGCTAAACGTTAGAACATTTTCAACATTTTTAATTTAATCCTAGCACTGAAGTCCTCATAAATGTGGCAGCAATTATGTATTCAGTATCTCTAAGCCTTAAATGAGGGGTTTGCTGCTGTCCGCTGAGGAGTTCTGTCCTCTATCTCCAACCACATTCATCAGATCTACACAAAGTTTGGGCAAAATTAAACACATATTATAACCTCTATATTACAAAAATAATTATATAAATCGGTTATAATTTGTCGGAGTTATGGTGTAAAATCGTCGTCAAAAACTTTCATCCCCTCTCCGAACGAGCTTAATTTCGGGATGAAAAGTATTCTAAATTACTTCTAATACTTCCAAGAATACAACACAACAACACAAAAAGTAAAACAATTTCACATGAATTGGTTAACATATTAAATTTGTAAAGCTGAATGCACATAATATTGATATTTGCCTCTTATTATTGATAACCTGTGGACCCCACACTAGGTGACCTGTATCGTGGGGCCCAGTTAATAGATTGCCAAAATTGATTGCTCGGCCAAAAAAGAGAAATTGATGAAGGTGACAGTTTTAAATAAAGGCATTAATGAGGTAAGAAACGAATAAAATAAACAAATTAGCCTGTGTATATAATATAGTAGTTAATAATAAGATATATATTATTTCTACATATATAAAATGGTAAGATAAATAAATATATATATAAATATATATAAAATTTTACTGTACGAATTTTAATATCTTTTCAGTGTCATCGTATCCAAGTGTGTTGAGCCAAAATGTTAACTTTTCCCTAGCCTTCTTTACAGTTAGGTCCTTAATATCTTTATATTTAAGAATACTATTGTAGACATGTGCATCAATATACGGGAAAAATCTTCTGGCAAATGCTGTTTTAAGTCGTGGTAAGTTTGCTTTGTATACTCTTTTTTTCGAAACTTCGCTATGATTTGGGGCATTAACCATTTCCTTGTGTTTCAAGAGGGTTGTTTTTAAAATAAAAAGTTGACGAAAATTTAAAACCTTGGCTTCTTTATAAAGAGCGGCAGTGGGAAACGCGTATGGTTTTTTCAGCATAACCTTTAGCACTGATCTCTGTGCTCTCTCAAGTTCAATCATGAAGAATATGTGTACAAAGTTTCATGAGGATCGGTTAAGTAGTTTTTGCGTGAAAGCGTAACAAACAAACTTACATTAACATTTATAATTATAACTAGATGTGCCCTGCGGCTTCGCCCGCGTATGTATGAGATTTTTTCACAGACATTTTTGGATCTTACGTTATTTTTTTTTTTTGAAAAAGTATACTATATTATTTCTAATACCTCAAAGAAACTGTATAAAAAGTTTCATGAAGATCGGTTTAGTAGTTTTCGCGTGAAAGCGTAATTAACAAACTTACATTCACATTTATAATATTAGTAGGGATAGGGATAGGGATTGTTAGTGTCCGTACCGAATAAAAATATAACCTCCTGTTGGAAGAAGTCTTTAGTCCCGCAGTGGACTGTTACCGTACGTACCAAAAAAAACCTTACATACTTACTATACTAATGTCTACCTCTAGGTAAAATATATACCTAATACGTTTACTAGGTTGGTATATCAAGATGGGATGAAGAGTCCATTACTCCCCGCAGGTGCTCGAACACCTGCTTTGTGTCCAATACCCATGTAATAATTTTATGTGTCGTCAAATTCAATTAAAATTAATAGCTATTTTAGTCACTAAGTAACAAACGCGAATTCTTAGAAAAGTTTAACGATGGGTTTGCACATAGCGATGCTGTTAAATGGGATCGCGAAAGGTTACCTGAAAGAAGTTTTTATTATTGCAGATGAGTGATCATCGGACAACTAATGACATGACTCCGGCTCGTACACCACCACCACTCTTTGGACCTCATTTATTTTGGAACTTTGGTATAGTTCACTACGCAGTGTATTTAACGCTCAGCACGGCTAGCGTAGGCAGAGACAATTGTATCCTGCCTACAGCTTTATCAACTCTCAGAGCATTGGTGCACCAGTGGAAATAATATCCAAATAATATATGTGTAATAGTAAGCGGGTGTAAACTTCTCCTATTCCATGTTCCCGTGCTTTAGCAGGTGAAAAAGTTAATTATATCCCCTGTCAGGGGATATAATTTTGGGAGGCAGCGTACTGCTACATAGTCTCGAATACAGTCATTTATGAGATTTTGAGTTTTTTTTCACAAACATTTTTTATCTTATGTAATTTTGTTTTTCAATGAAATGTATACTATATTATTTCTATGTATAAAAAGTTGTATGAAGATCGGTTACCTAAGTAGTTTTCGCGTGAAAGCGTAACAAACAAACTTACATTCACATTTATAATATTAGTAGGGAAGTAGGGATACGGATAGTAGGGATAGAAATGGGAATGTAGTGTAGGTACCCATCATGATATTGTGTTGATATGATATGGGTTTTGGCAAGTATCACTAGCATGTGATATTAATCGTCGAACATTGGATCAGCGTGGTGGGCTATGGCTCAGTTTGCTCTAACACCCTCTTGTTTATGGGAGGCCTGTGTCTAGCATAGGATAATGATGTTGATGATATACGAGTACCTAACGTTTTTATATTATTGCTACTTTCGAACCCGGTTTTTAATAATCGTGCCTTATTATTTAGGATTATATGAAACTAACGCGTTATAGGTAGCTACTTCATTAGTCATTACGTCGGCCTATTTAATATAGGTAAGTATCTAATTGATGGTACCTAATTATGTTTGTAAATTGCACGCAAAAACATCCATTAATTTTAATTTTGATTAGGTAGGTATCTTTTATTTTTCAGTAATTTTGTCCGACATGTGTATATGTGAACATTATATTTTAATCTCCTAAGATTAAAATATAAAACCTTTTTAGGTAATGAAATACTATTGTGAAAATATAGAGGACAGCGCGGCGTCCGGGAAGTATACAAAGGGTTCCCGGGCGTCTAACAAAGCCATCTAACCAGAACGGCTAGCATAGGCAGAAGACAATTATGTCCCCGGGAAAAGGATACAAATTTATCTTCTCCCACAGCCGTTATAAACTCTCAGAGCACTGGCGCACAAGTGGAAATAATATCCAAATAATATATACCTAGGTACGTGTGATAATAAACGGGTAAATTTCTCCTATTTCATGTTCCCGTGCTTTAGCAGGTGGATACGTTAATTACCTATATCCCCTGCCAGGGGATATAAATTGTGTCTCCTGCCTATGCCGTGCTGCTGCCGGTTGACAGAGAAACAGTTGCCAAATATTAACATTGTAGGTTAACAATAAAATTGAATTGTGTGCATATCACACAGGCAACATTGATTCAAATCAAAAAGGAGATTTTACAGGGATTCCCCATCTCATGTTTGGATATTCTACTGTTCTAGTGGTCCCTGTTCTGAATGCATGGCAAGTCGCTGAGTATAACGCAGTAAGTACCTAAAACAATTATCAAAAAAAAATAGGCAAAAAATCTTTGACAGTGCCAGAAAGCCAACAGGTTATTAATAATTGTTGGAATTCAGTAAAATTACTGTACAAATAATTCGATTTCAGGCAGGTATACCGAAAAATCGGTAGCTTTGAGACCACTGCCTCAACTTCCAAGTCCAACCGGCGAACGTGGTTCGTAGGCTCCGTAGCCGCTCGACGCAGCGCCGTTACTCTCCACGTCCATTAGTTCGGCACAAACCGCCGATAAGAGCGCATGTGACGTGCGCCCGTTCACGAACGAACCGCGCACGCGCTCTCACGACGCGGACCCAACCCAACCAAAACAATCCACATTCGGAAAATAAATTATCACACCACCCTCCTTCCGAATGACAGTGACGTTTCGGGGTGTCATTGACAGAACACGCTTTTTAGATTTTTGTTATGATTTCGTAAAAATTTTCAGTGCTTGCAAATTTTAGTGTTAAAGAAATAAAGTGACCATTGACCAGTGATATAGTGACATAAATAGTGCTTTGGTTAGATAAAAAGAATGAGTCCGGGCGCAGCAGGGTAGCGGGATGATGCGCAAGGAGAGTGCCGGCTCAACCGGCGGGACTGAGGTAGCCCTGGACGCCACTCAATGTCTCACCCTCCAGCAGATCCTTCAAGCCTTCAACTCTCATATAAGCGAGGAGCATGCCTGGGCGCTATTCTACCAGGCTTCCCGCTGCTTCCAGAAATGCCTTGACGAAGGGACGGCGTATTATTTGCCGACTGAGTTATCTCATGTGGTTTTGCATAAGGATGGAACCGTGCATCCAAGGACGCTGTTGCATACGGGAGGTAAGTCCAATGTTTACTTCAAATTTTAGTAGGTATGCAAGGTTATTAATTATTATTAACAGAAAAATACCTTAATTCAGTAGGACTAAAATCTGGCATTGAGCATGCTTTTAAAAACAGATTCTTAGTTACCAACTTGGTAAGTTCACGAACCACTAATTTAAACCTAGGAAGTTAGTAGGTACCTACCTAAATAGAACGGGCATCTTTGAAGAAAGTGCGTTCCAACCTAGACCTCATCCATCCATAAATGTCGGAAACTGCATGTCTTTCTAAATAGTAAGGAGTTACAATCAATATCGTGACAAAAACTCCTATCTTCGTTATCAAGAATTTAGATTAGATTTTCTTTAGATTCGTTACGCATTCTGAATTTATGGCTACGTTACGGATTTACCGAATTAAAAAAAAAAGTTGCATTACTTTTGAACTAACTTCATAAAAGGAGGAGGTACTCAATCCAACGCGAAGTAGATAAGTTATAAGTATTTTTCTTATTATAAAATCGTACTTAATAGATAGTAGGCACGTAGGTTATCGTATATTAACGCATAATTATGACCAGAGAAGATTAATTCACGCTATCGGACACGTTGGTAGGTAAACTACCTAACTATAAAATAATTATATCGAGTTTTTATCAACTAAATATTTTCAGGAAGTTATCACTTTAGGTCGAATATAAAATAATAAATTATCGTCATATGGTGTTCTCTCACTGAATACGTTTTATGTCAACATTACTGCAAAATACCCGGTACCCACGACTTGGCACGTGTTTACTTTTTTTTAATCCCTCAGGAACTGCTTGCTTTCCCGTCAGCAGGATACAATCTTTCCTTTATGCTTTATTTCGCCTCGATCGTATCATTGCATTGGTTAAAAAAAACTATTTTCTAAATTCTAGTGCCTTTACGTAATAAAAAATATTATTATCCAAATCCAGGATGCATGCATGCATATAGAAAGCCTAGTTTTATCAGTGGGGGGTATGTTTTCAACATTAACTAGCCACGGCCTAAGAGCCACCCACCGGTCCAGAACAGAGACAATTCTGAAATTATAAATTCCCGATTTGCCCCTAACGGGGATCGAACGCGGGACCTTTAACTTATAAGACAACAGCACACACCACTAAACCAGGGAGGTCGTTAAAAGAATCGACCGAGATCTTATCGACTAACCTGTGCGAAAGGCTATTTGAATTTGTGGGAGGCTTCTGTCATGGCTAGTTACCACCCTACCGACAAAGACTTCGATTTAGCGTTTCGGTACGATGTCGCGTATAGTTAGGGGTATAGGTTTAATATAACTGCCATACCCCTAACAGGTTAGACCGTTACCATCGTATACTGCGTTATCACTTACCAAGTTACTAGGAGGTGAGGTTGCAGTCAAGGGCTAACTTGTAGTGGAAAAACAAGAACTACAAATCAATAATACCAGTCATCATCAATAAACTACCAGTTGGTATCTTGGAGATGACTCTGAAAGTTAGCTTATAGAAAAGTCCTATTATAGTATTCAGGACTACGTCAACGATAAAAATTGTAAATTATTGCTCTAACTAGGTTGCTTCTTTAATAGTTTTAAGTGACAGTGTGAGATGGTGATACCAAAAAAAAACAACCGCCTAAGTTTTTTGTGGGCTTCTTCTTAGACCACGTAGGCGTACCTCGTAGCTTTAGTTTTAAGTTGACGAATTTAGTTCTCGCCATCAACTCTCTTCTATGTTATATTTTACATGTAATGTACGCATCAAAAGTGCCATATATGTGCCTTTTTGAATAAAGAAATATTTGACTTTGACTTTGACAAAATATGACAAATAACAATTCAATTCAATTTTTGTTTAAGGCTTTTGCCTGTGCCAACTGGGCACAAGGTAATGCCAATGTCTTCGCCAATGTCTTCGCCAATGTCTTGTAGATGGAGAAAGTTAATTTTGAATATGTACCTAGAAAGAAATAGTTGTGTTTATCTTGTTAGTTCTTAACCTAAGACAGTACAGACAACACAAATATGAATATGCTATAATATGGAACTTTTTATACATTATGATTTATGACGAATTACATTTAAATACAAATTGTGGCATGTTGTTTTTATGTTCCAAAGCTAAATCTAAATGTTTTATCTGTGAGGGAGAGCACCAAAAGGTATATCGAAATGACAATAAATGGAGAATTTACTGTCAGTAGTCCTAGCGGCCTTGTGATAGGGTATCAATGTTTCTATTATGTGTGAAAAAAAAAACTACCGAGTTCTTATCAACTAATTAACGTTCGCACATTTAGAATGCCGGTGCCTCGTGTCTTTCAGCACAGAATAATAGAACTTGCAGGCGGTATGAAATCGATTTTCAAACAATTACCTACCTCGCCTGGCTAGCTTGTGTAGGTACCGATCTAATTATGCCATTTTAGTAGTCTTGAAGTAACTAAGGAACAAATAATTTTACAATGTTGAAATTTTTCAATTACCTCTTATAAGAAAGATAGCATATAGGTAAAAGTCTCTAAGTAATCTACAAAAACTATTATAATAAAGCTAAATAGTATTTGTTCGATTGTTTCATTTGACGGCCGATTGGCGCAGTGGGCAGCGACCCTGCTTTCTGAGTCCAAGGCCGTGGGTTCGATTACCACAACTGAAAAATGTTTGTGTGAAGAACATGAATGTTGTTCAGTGTCTGGGTGTTTATATGTATATTATAAGTATTTATGTATATTATTCATAAAAATATTCATCAGTTATCTTAGTACCCATAACATAACTACGCTTACTTTGGGACTAGATGGCGGTGTGTGTATTGTCGTAGTATATTTATTATTATTATTCATTGGTCTTATTTCTGGAAGTACCTGTCGAATTTGTGAAACCTTTTTTGCCTTTGATAGCCCAATTCCTGGAGAAGGTTATGGGCATGGCATCACGCTGTGATAAAGAGCCGAGCAAACTAAGTAATAGTGCGGGCGGATGACTCGAAGCGGTTTGTCGGGGTATATTGTGAAGAAAGTTGCTATGGGAATCTAATCGGAAAGATCATATTGCTGAAAGTGGGATTATTTCAAAATTGTTGACGTTTTGTTTTATACGCAGACTTATAATTATTTTTAGGATGTCAAGGTAGGTATGCCATATGAACTGTCATTTTAAAATAATACTGCTAAAAAGTTTGGTAGTAAGCCCGCCCACCCGACAGTGGTAATATATTATAATACGTATAGGTATTATGTTTTTATCGCTCGCAAGTCGCGACATTTACCTAATCGTGGGTATTCTAATAATATACAGAATCTTCGGTTTGACGTAGCTACGTAGCTTATCAGTTCTCCTTCGATCAATAAACGTTATCCACTAACTGACACATCTTCAACAACATCCAGGAAGCTATATGCACAGACTATAAATATAATTCAGTGTGTGCACACAAACTTGATGCAGTGAGATTTTACTTCAAGATTTATTGGTTTTTTGGGATTTGTTCGCTAGGAAGTTATTTATATTAAGAAACAGGTGAAAACTAAAACATAAAACTAACAGACAACTTATTGGGCAGACAACTTTTCATATTTCATCATCATAGGTAAAAGAGCAGCATACCTAATTAAACTAAAATTATTATAAATAATGAATTAACTAATCGTTTTTAATTATACCGGCCAAGCACACTAATTTAAAAACAAAAGAAAAACATAACAGTGAAAAATGTCATAAACAAAAACAAATTATAAGAATTTGAGTTGTTGAAAAGGAATGAACAAGAATAATAAATAAATAAATAAATATACACGACTATACACACATCGCTACCTAGTCCCCAAAGTAAGCGTAGCTTGTGTTGTGGGTACCTACTAAGATGACTGATGAATATTTTTATGGATAATAAACATGAATACTTATAATATACATTTAAACACCCAGACACTGAAAAAAACGTCACACAACATTTTTCCAGTTGTGGGAATCGAACCCTCGGCTTTGGACTCAGAAAGCAGGGTCGCGGTACACTGTGCCAATCGGCCGTCAAGTATAGTACTAGTAAATAAGTATAGTACAATCGTTATTCATGGGTACCTACTAAGATGACTGATGAATATTTTTATGTATAATAAACATGAATACTTATAATATACATTTAAACACCCAGACACTGAAAAAAACGTCACACAAAATTTTTCCAGTTGTGGGAATCGAACCCTCGGCTTTGGACTCAGAAAGCAGGGTCGCTGTCCACTGTGCCAATCGGTCATCAAGTATAGGACTAGTAAATAAGTATAGTACAATCGTTATTCATCTACATTCACACTGACTTCTTACAAAATTCCAGACACTCGCGCATGATCTCCATCCATTTAACAGCAAATACATAGAGATAAGATTAAGCCTTCTGGACAGCATTGATCGCAGACTGTGCGAGTTCTTGGCGAGCGAGCACGCGTTACTGAGCGAGCGGCAGGTAGCACCAACAGTTTGCGCCCCCTGAAACGTTTGCTCATCTCAGACGCGGATATCCGCCGGGGGACTTATCATATTATGTAGAAATAACTGAATTCATCCGTAAAACTGAACTTATTTGAGCCCGTATGCGTAAATATCGACGAAACATATCTACATGTCAATGAGTAAGAAATGAAATGAAAAGTAAAAAGGGTACTTATCACTTATAATAATAATTGTATTATACGAGTGCGTGCGGTGAAGCCGTGATAGCCTAGTGGGTAGGACTTCGACTTCGCTTTAGTGGGGCCGAGTTCGACTCTCTTTTCTAAGTTATACGCCTTTTCTGAAATTAAAATAATACTTGCTTCAACGGTGAAGGAAAGCATAAAGAAACCGGCATCCCTGTGAATTCTCCATAATGTTCTCAAAGATTTGTGGAGTCCGCCAATCTGCACTGGGTCAGCCTGGTGGACGATGGCCTTAACCCCTTCTCTTAGTGGGACAAGACCCGTGCCGTGGTGAGCTGGTAATGGGTTGATATGACAATGATGATGATGATGCTAACCTGCAGTGTTATTTTAATGGTAAAACCAAAATTATTGCTTAGCTAAGCTTTTTGCTGTTCTTGCTACCTAGACTTATGAGAATTTTGATTTTATTACTTTACGTTCAAAAAATCATAAAGATGCCAAGAGTTTGTTACACCTTCAATCTAAATTTTTGCTCCACTCTACTACTAAACTCTGACACCTCGCTTCGCTCTGTCAATAATGAAAATAGGCTATTCAATTCAAAATAACCAGGTCAGTGTACAATAAAATGCATACTATAAAGCTGTTCGAACGGTCGAAATGCATCTGTAAATAATAATAAAATCAATAGTGTCGCCGTCGAGGAGCGATCTCACCTACCTAGATACATAGGAATGGCTATCTCAGCTTTTATGAGAATTTGTGTCATTATTGTTCTTTATTTAAGACCACTCGAGAAAAATGTTGTTAGATTACTTTAGCTACAAAGATTTGTGTCGAAAATACATTATTTTGTTGCTTAAATATATATTGTTGAGAACTTTCTACTGAATGAGTGAAATTGGTTTATTAATTTAAATTCTTCGTTGGTCTAATGGGTAGCGTACGTATAACGATTCCCGCGAATCTAGTTTCCTGAGTTTAGCGCGTCTAACAGATACGGTATAAAGCCAATTCAAGAATTATTATTGTGAATTTTATAATGGTTATTTTGAAGAGACCACGGACTGTGGGATCCGTGGGTTCGAGCGCTTTTTAAACAAATGTCAAAAAGAGATCTCGAGAGTACCGAGCATTCTAGAACTGGCAGTTACCTGGGCCAAAGAGGTTTAGCCATTCAAAAAAATGCTGCCAGCATCTTACGTACCTACTATGCCTCGCTGCGGTATTTCAAAGACGTTTTTGATTTTATTTAGTTATTTTGGTTCATAGGTAATTTTATTATTTATGTTTTATCTAACGTGTAGTAGTTATTGTGTATATATTTGTATTATTGCTTTCTCCCACCTCTCAAGTTTCTCATTGGCTTCGTTCGCAAAGGTAGCCTGGAAGACAATCACTATTATTGATAAGTTTAAAAGTTTTGCTTGAAAATTATTTTAATTTTGTACTTTTAATCCGTTCTTACGCAATAAAGTTATTTACTTAAATAAATATTTTTAATAAAATAAATAAATCTACTTTCATCCTTCATTCATTAAAAGTAAAAAGCTCAGATATTTAAATTCTAAAAGTCCCTTAAAGCTTAATACATTAAAATGTTATCTTATGCGACCAGTTCTTCAATGCATTTCCGCTCTGTCGCCTTTTTGTACCAACAGAGTTCAAGTCTTTCATTGTTTACAGTTAAAATTCACACGTTGAAGGATATATTTAAAATTACATGATTGTGTTGGGATTGACCACGTTTCGCTTACTATAGGCCTCGTAAGAAGGCTCAGAGTTACTCAGCGGGCGAAGAAGAGAGTTATGCTGAGAGTATTTCTACGTAAAAAAAAATCAGAAATGAGTAGGTCCGTAGAAGAACTAGGTTACCGACATAGCATCACGAAGCTTAAGTGGCCATGAGCGAGGCACATGGAACCAATGGTCGTAGGGTGGTAACAAGCCATTATACACCACAACTCACCTTACGGCATACGGCAGACATATGGTCTGGTAAGTGGGTTCGGCCGTATAAGATTAAATTCAGAAATTAATCTTATACGGCCGAAATAAGCCCCGCCACTTATAAGAAGACCACGACTGCGAGGTCGTCCAAAATTAGAGTACATGTTGAGTTAGCTAACTTAGCAACGTAACTTAACGTCTTTGTCGGCAGGGTGGTAACTAGCCACGGCCAAAGCCTCCCATCAGATCAGACCAGAGAAAAACGAAGCCGGGACCTCCTTAAATTTACAGCGCTCACCGTTACGCCGGAGAGGTCGTCAAAATTTGATTGAGATTTGTCGGTAACGCTAGTTCGGCTGTAAGGTTCGAAATTTGTATCGAATCGGTTAATGCGTTTTACGCCGCAACGTTGTGTGCTATTTTAAATTGAGATTTAAATTGCATGTTGATGAACTCGGAACGGCAACGGGCGTGGAAATATTGTACACAATAGTGTTGTACGCTCGTGTACACAACTCTCTTTGTAACCTAGGCAAAGACCGGCACATGCGCTGCCTTAAATAATAGTTTTATGCAAACTTGAGAATGAGATTGACGCCATATAAATCAGAGTTCACTTTTACGCGATCGAATAGATGGAAAGTCTCACACTCGGCACACTAGTCTGATAGTTCGCACCCTACCGACATAGCCTACAGACTACAGAGTACAACCGCTAAGCTATTTAGCGTTCCGGTAAGGTGTCGCGTAGATACCTAATACCATAAACAGGTTAGCCCGCTCTCATTTTAGACGTTATCACTTACCACCAGTCAAGGGCTAACTTGTAGTGGAATAAAAAAAAAAGATCGGATTGGATGGTGGCTTTTGTCTGAGCATCACATTTTCCTGCAAGGCTATTGTTAACATAATGTTTCTGTGACATTTTGGATTGTAAGGCAGGTAGTATTGAATACTAAAAACTTCTTTACACTTTAGTTGTTTTACAATTGTCTATTGGGGTCTATTCTTTTTGAGTTCTGGGATGACCCTTCGGGCCATTCATCCTCGTCATACTTAAATAATGCAATTATGTTCGCTTTGAATTTCTGCGAGTTCTTCTTATTATAGTTTACGGCAGTATCTATTACTTTTATTTCTTTAAGATGTACAAGAAATTATATATAATATCTGTACTTCGACTTACTTTATATATACTTCCACGTACTTCCGTTATTATTGGTGCATGGTCATTATTAATTTATGTGTGTATGTATATATATTTTATATGTGTATGTATATATTATAATTATATGTATTTAATTTAATTATATATATATATATATGTTTTTATTGTTTTGTTATTTCTTGTTTTCACTTTTAATTGTGCAATAAAGACTTTATCTATCTATCTATTAATTTACCAAAATATTATAAAAATTCTCATCTTTGGGTAATTTTTAACCGTGAGATGATTTTCCATAGAAGTATACCGCTGTGCCTAATGCCAATGCTATATTCAATGTTTACGCACTTATGTATATTGTTTGCAACCTTTTATATTTTCTCTCCGATTGAGGCACTAGAAATTGTCTTAGTTCCGGAAGAAACTTGAATGCACTTTTTATTGATATTATGGTTTTTATCCGGTGTGATTTATAAGGAGAATTTTCTCATAACTATATAGCAATGCGCACTACGTTCAGTTGGATTTTAGCAGGAGTGTTTTAAAGATTAATTTAAATATTTCACTATCGTAGAGAGGTGGAAAATTAAGACTAATATAAAAGTTTATAATTAACAAATAAAAAATAGGGGTTGAACGTAGAGGGTTCCAAATTTTACAAAAATAGAAAAAAATAACATAGCCCTTAACATTTACGCGGTTGAAAAAATATGTTGTCTGATTCTCAGACCTACCCAATATGCAAACAAAATTTCATGAAAATCGGTCAAGCCGTTTCGGAGGAGTTTAACTACAAACACCGCGACACGAGAAGACATTAGGCAAGTTTTTAAAAATTACTATAATCTTTCGAAAATTGTATGTTATTTAAATCTTAACTAACAACTAACGTACGATATATATAAGAACTAGCTGTTGCCCGCGACTTCGTCTGCGTTTGATTTTGTTTTTTGATGTGGCATTAAATTTAGTTGTATGTAGTTCTAAAAAAATTTTAAGTATTCAGTATCGCTAAGCCTTAAATCAGGGGTTTGCTGTTGTCCGCTGATTAGTTCTGTCCTTCCTCTATCTCCAACCACAGTTTGGGCAAAATTAAACACATATTATACCGCATAGTACAAAAATAATTATTTAAATCGGTTATAATTTGTCGGAGTTATGGTGTAAAATCGTCAAACACTTTCATCCCCTCTCCCAAAGGAACAGAGCTTAATGTCGGAATAAAAAGTAGCCCATATTACTTCTAACACTTCCAAGAATATGTGTACAAAGTTTCATGAGACTCGGTTAAGTAGTTTTTGCGTGAAAGCGTAACAAACAAACTTACATTGACAATGACATTGCCATTTATAATATTAGTAGGGATTATTATCCGGTACGAAACCGGAACTGCAAATAAATTGCTAAACTATTTTGGTCATGTTTTTATGAAGTAGATTGTTCCTCAATATTACATCTTAACGACTTTCTGTCAAATATAAATCTTAGAGCTATAACTATAACGTTTTGCCAATAAGTAGAGCATTCCACAAATTCTTTAGCAGCAAAAAATCGCGCTCGGCTTCTTCCATAGCTTATAAATAAAACTAATTTACATACAAATATCCTTTTGTAGGCTAGCACTATTGCCTCTAAAGGCATTGCTTCCGTGGAAAAAGCGTAAAATGCAGACTACAATAGGCTCCGCAGTCTTTTTTTTCTTGTTTTTATAGATTTCAAACTGGTTACACTTTTCGATATTTGTATACCTTTTCGAATCTACCTGTCGAACTGTACGGTTTCCGAGAAAAGGCGGTCAAAGGTGTGCAGGTAGTGTAGAAAGGTACGGGGTATATCTAGTTAGCCGTAATTACTCTTTTTTTATAGTCGGGTCCCATGGGAATTTTAAAAATTCGTTTTGTCCACGTCTTATGCTAATATATAAAGCAAAGGTCCGATTTGAAAAATTCTTCCGTGTTGGATAGGCCATTTATCGAGGAAGGCATTAGGCTTCATGCTAAGACCAATAGGAGCATAGCACCAATGAAGAGTATATCAAAATCGGGGTTTTTGCTTTTGAGAGATTCCGCTGCGTGCGCTGCGTAAACGGTCAAAGTTTCGATAACATCATTTACGACAAAGTTGTTCCCCTTTAAAAGTTCTACGAAAAGTCCACGACAACAATTGTCTATCTTTTAAGGTTGACTAATACGAGGATCAAGTCGCGAGGGACCGCTAGTTGTAGAATATGTAGTCGGTACTTGTTAACGAAGGTCCATACTACCATAAAACACTCATCTTATATCTTTAAACGAGCAATTCTTGTATATATATATATATATATAATTGGAATCTCGGAATCTGCTCCAACGATTTTCATGAAATTTAGTTTACGGGGGGTTTTGGGGGCGATAAATCGATCTAGCTAGGATTCCATTTTAGAAAATGTAATTTTATTTGTGTTTTCCGGTAATAACCGAATTGGTGCAACAAAGTTGCACGGGTCAGCTTGTTATTATATGAGTAAGTTCCGGTGTTATAGAAGAAGTGTACGAAACGTATCGGCAACTTATTTCGTTGAATCGAAGATAGTGTTGCAGTTAGTTTCATTAAAAACTTAGTAGGTACCTACTAACTATCTATATAGTTTATTTTGTAGTTTGTTGATTTGAAATTTTTAAAATACGAACGACGATGCCATCATTTAATTATGGAAACAAATAAGGTAGTAGGTAGAAATATAGCAGTGAATTTAAAGTATAACTTACGTGAGAAATTAGTTCTCCGTAAAGTAACAGGATAAATTCATCTCCTCTTAAAATAAAGCCTTTATTCAGAATTCCTTGTAAAATAGAAATTGCTTTAAGCTTTTGTTCAGTAATTTCTTTGTTCCATTAATATTCATCATGACCGTTTAGTCGGCATTTGATTTACTTAGCTTTTCTCAAAAACCAAAATAATTGTGTTTACTTTCAGTAAATGGCGATGGTTATATCTTTATTTTAAAACGAGTTCCTTGCGTATAACTTCTACTTATTATTTTCGGATAAAGGCTGTATAATCCGCGTCGTATCGCCCCCAGTTACTTCATTTACTCGGCTCATATGGCTGATGCGGTAATATGTCTATTATCCCTTCATAAAAAAATTTAGCTTCATTATAAGTATAGATTAAAGCTATCAGGTGTGTATATCTTAATATATATAAATCTCCTGTCACGATGTTTGTCCGCGATGGAGTCCTAAACTACTTAACCGATTTTGAATTAAATGGGCACACCGTGAGCAGTCTGGTCCAACTTAAGAGATAGGATAGCTTAGATCTTTAATTATAGTCGCAATTTTATTTTATTGCAAATTATTTGTCTATAATTAATTGACAGTCACATGTTATATATATATATATACTACTATAATCATTTAAGGCTTAGCGATACTGAATACTTTAAAAACAAAATCAAACGCAGACGAAGTCGCGGGCAACAGCTAGTATAATATGTATATGTAATGCACGCTTTAATTAGAATTCCAATTTATATTATCTTAATCCGTACATTGGTATCAGCTTCTCAAAACAAAACCGAAATAGTCTGTATTGCAAAAATACATACGGAGCGGTATTTGGTTTAAGGATGAGACGTCACGGGGTTATCTTTCAGCAATCTTTTTATTAAGATCCTTTTTTAATATAGGTTAATTACCTATATATTTTGAATGTGGCGCTTTAATTTAACTACGTTTTTTAGTGGGCAACATTTTAAATTACTTTTAACTATAAAATACGTAACTGTGGTAAAGTTTATTTGCTTCAGCTGTCTTGCAAGTCAAACGGCTAAAAATTCTTTTGTCCGCAAATAGAACAGATGACACGTGTACCATATCCATAAATACACTACAAGTTGGCGTCATTGTGGCTGTATAGGGTGGGTCCTTGCAACTCCAAGGTCGACCGATCGATATCCTCGGAACCGTAGACTCCCTCATTG